>NC_086226.1:42680002-44080002 GCF_035770615.1 Melospiza melodia melodia
GACTACTAGAACAATATAGAGGATAATCTCATACATTGTCACTGCCTCTGTCAACAGAAGAATCATTCCTTTTGAGTTAAAATGAGGTGTACAAGTTGCTTTTAACCATTGCCGTTACGAAGCATCACCAGCATCCCACAAACAGTGAGGTCCCTCCCTGCAGGGGAACATCAGCAAACAGCCACAGCTCTGCCAAGACGGAGGAGCTCCACATGAGGAAGCCATTATCTGGTGTTTGTATTGGCTCTGGTAATCTGAAAAGGGAGAGGAGCCAGCATTTCATTTTCTTGAGTTTCTGGGGAAAAGAAATGAGGAAAAAATACGGACAGACAGAACTAAACTCTCCCTCAAATCTCCCAGCTGTGACATTTGACGGGAGGGCTAATGCAAGAGAAGAGCAATTAGGAACCAAGAGACCCTGGAGCTGAGTTATAAAATGTCCAGAAAATATGTTGTCTTGGCTTTAAGTGCTTCCACCTCCCACACTGGGCATCAAGGTGGGACACCAGCCAGGAGCTGTCTGTACAGAAACAGGGAGGCAGAGAATTCAGACTTACCTGCTCAGTGATTTGTATGGCTTCTGACAATCCTAAAGCTGCTGGGTTTTGAACAGGCTGTTCAGGCAGCGCTGCACCTGACCTTTCCATGCTAAATCTTGGGCTTTGATCCTCCCTCATATGCTGTCATGCAACAGCATGTTTTCTCTCACAATCCACATATGGAAAAGCATATGAAAAGGTGACCCTGTCTTCATGCTTGCACTTCTTTACTTGATGTTGGTACTTTGGCACATGTGCAGTGTTTGGTCTGAAAGAAAAACCCAGAAGGAAGGAGACAGAAACCATGGAGTTATAATTCTTTTAATTTCCATAACCAGCTGTGCCAATGGCCTTCAAAGTGCATGTGAATGAGATTCAGAGATTTGCTGCTATACATCCACTCTTCTGCCAACCAGCATTATTCTGTTATCAATATTCTGCAGGCGTCTGCCCTTGGCTTTTGTCTGTGTGTGCCTGCACTGAACATCACCGCTCCCTTCCCTGGGTATGGCTGCAGTCAATTATAATTATGCAAAGCAAAAGTCAGCTCACACAGCAGCAAGCTCTGAAAAATGCAGTCTCTGTGCTTGCCTCTTAGCAGCAGGAAGATCACAACTCTTTGGTGTTTGATTCTGATCTCACACTTGTTCTCTGCTAATGGAATTTCCTTGACTTCAAAGCAGACACAATTTTCACAGGAGTGAGATCCTTGTTCTGCCCCATGAGTGTAAACTGCTCTCAGGCAGTCATCCATATTGGTCTGGGAGAGTAATAATCACTCCAGTACAGAGTTCTTTTACTCCTTTCATAGCTGACATCCCACTGAGGACTTGTTAACAGCAGTGAGTGCATGTGAATCCTTTATTTTCCAGTGTCTGATCTCTCATCAACACAAGTGGGATTAACTAGTCAGGCCCAATCACATCTAACCATGATGTCAGATTTTAGACCCTGTCTCAACGCAGTGAGCTCAGTGTTCAGTTTCTAGTGGTTCACCTGGAGAGACATAAGAGTCTAAGGAGGGGTTAATAATCACTAATATATTAATCTTGATGGGATTCATCTTAGAATACACAAAAAGATGGCTGATGTCATCACACAGTCTCTCTCAATAAATTTTGAATATTCTTGAGGATATGGAAAGATCTAAGTCAGCTAGAAGCTTGTAAATGTTGTACCAATTTTCGAGAGGCGTCACCTGAAATTACAGGCCTGTCAGTCTCATTTCAGTGACTGGTACAAGTATGGAGAAGAGTATTCTGATATTGAAAAATACCTGAAGAGAAAGTCATCAGTCACAGCCAGCACAGCTTCAGGATGTAAAAGTCCTGCTTTTTGTATCTGATTTCATCTTACAGTCATTGGATAATCTGCCAAGATGATCAAGGGAACTCAGTTATGTAATATATTTGGATGTCAGTAAAACTTTCAATACTATCTCTCACAGGATTCTTCTGGATACTTCATGCATGGTGGGTAAACAGCTGGTGGATTCAACACAAAGGGTTACAGTGAATGGTGTGACCTAAGACTGGTGACCTGTGACTAGTGGAGTTCCACACGGGTCCTTCAGGAGCAGAATAAAATAGTAGCAAAATAAAAAGAATAGAAAGCATGCACAATTCCTTTTCTGGGTACATTGTTTACCATGTTGAAAGAAATTGATCTCATGAAAGAGCCAATATTTTCCAAGGGAAAGCTTTTCACAGAATCACAGAACCACAGAATCACTAGGTTGGAAGAGACCTTCAAGATCATTGAGTTCAATCCATGCCCCAATACCTCAACTAAACCATGGCACTGAGTGCCACATTGTCTTTTTTTAAACACATCCAGGGATGGTGACTGCACCACCTCCCTGGTCAGGCCATTCCAGTACTTTATCACTCTTTCTGTAAAAACTTTTCCCTAATGTCCAACCTGTATTTCCCTTGGTGCAGCTTGAGACTGTGACCTCTGGTTCTGTCAGTTGTTCCCTGGAGAAAGAGACCAACCCCCCCTGACTGCAGCCACCTTTCAGGGAGTTGTAGAGAGTGATAAGGGCACCTCTGAGTCTCCTTTTCTCCAGGCTAAACACCCCCAGCTCCCTCAGCCGTTCCTCACAGGGTTTGTGTTCCCAGCCCCTCTCCAGCCTCGCTGCCTCCTCTGGATGCGCTCAAGCGTCTCAAGGTCCTTCCCAAGCTGAGGGCCCAGAGCTGGACACAGCACTCGAGGTGTGGCCTCACCAGTGCTGAGTACAGGGGAGAATGACCTCCCTGCTCCTGCTGGCCACACTGTTCCTGACACAGGCCAGGATGCCTTTGGCCTTCTTGGCCCCCAGGGCACACTGCTGGCTCATGTTCAGCCGACTGTCACCAGTGCCCCCAGGTCCCTTTCCAGCCACACCGTCCCCAGCCTGGAACGCTGCAGGGGGTTATTGTGGCCAAAATGCAGGACTCAGCACTTGGATTTATTAAACTCCATCCCACTGGACTCTGCCCATCCATCCAACCATTCCAGGTCTCTGTGCAGAGCCCTTCTACCCTCCAACAGATGGACACACGCTCCCAGCTGAGGGTCACCTGCAAATTTACTAATGGAAGACTCAATGCCCTCATCCATGTCATCAGTGAAGATACTGAACAGAGCTGGCCCAGCACAGACCCCTGAGGACACCACTGCTGACTGGCCCCAGCTGGATGTGGCACCGTTCACCTCCACCCTCTGGGCCCGGCCACCCAGCCAGTTCTGAGCCCAGCACAGAGTGCTCCTGTCCAAGCCGTGGGCTGCCAGCTTTTCCAGGAGTGAGCTGTGGGAGACAGTGCCAAAGGCCCTGCTGAATTCCAGGTACACAACATCCACAGCCTTTCCTGCATCCACCAGGCAGGTCACCTGGTCAGAAAAAGAGACCAGGTTGGTAAAACACAACCTGGCCCTCCTAAACCCATGCTGGCTGGGTCTGACACCCTGGCCATCCTGTAAGCACTGTGTGATGAGATCCAGTATAAACTGTTCTATAAGGTAAGGACCTGGTACAGAGGTCAGGTTAACTGGCCTGTAACTACCAGGATCCCTCTTCCTCATTCACCCTTTTTGTGAATGGGTGTCACACTGGCCAGCTTCCAGTCCTCTGGAACCTCACCAATGAGCCAGGACTGTTGGCAAAGGATGGACAGTGGCTTTGCAAGCTCACTTGCCAGCTCTCCCATCACCCTGGGATGGATCCCATCTGTTCCCATGAATTTATGGGCATCCAAGTGGCTCAGCACTTCTCTGACTGCCTCCTCCTCTCTTTGTCTTAGACCTATGAATAAGCACAAGGCCATGAAGGAAATAGATAGGAAAGTTTGCTTGTTACTGTGTTCAGATGTTGTGCTCTACGCTGGGAGTAGGAAGATGGGAAATTTTGCAGTCGTAATACCTTTCCTCATGAGGAAGAAGGACATAAAAGAACTAGCCAAATCTTAATGTGATAAATTATTCTACAAATCACTGAATTCCTGAATCAATTATTTGTTTTTATTTTTCTTTAAAAAACCTTCTAGCAATGGATGCTGACTAAAATGAGGTATTGGAATATCAGTTTGAGACAACAGTCAAGATCAAGCCTGATAGCTGGAAATTTTCACCATAACGTTTTCACCAATTTGTACACTATCCGTGTACAAAGCAGTATGACAGCATCACATCAAGCTATAGGAACAGGACAAGAAAGGGCATCAGAGATGGATTGTCAGGCTTCAAACTGCTTTCATGACTAGATGAGCTCGCAGGCAGCTCTCCAGACCCCACATCATAACACAAAGAAAATCACCCTGTTCCTTAGGGTGAGGGTCTACCTTGTGTTTTTGTAGACAGGAGCATGCTGTGTTTCTGCAGCACAGCTGATGAACTGCCAGCTCACACCCTGCCTTACACCACAGTGACTTGTTCCCCTTCCAAGAGCTACTTCTGAGTGTGAACTGTAAAATAAGGAAGGCTGTTTGCTGACCACATTACAGCATACCAACATTTTCATGTCTTTCCAAAACATAAGCAATTGTTTGAGGAGAAAGGACAATTGTAACATTCCTTATGGACAGATGATAGGAGTGCTCTAGCCAGAATTTGATGCATTCTCCACTCAGTCACTGCCAAGAGAGTTCAAGACTCCATGGTGCCACTGCTTCCCAAAGCTTGTGGCTTTGAGGGCAGCAGTCCTCAAAAGTCAAATTGTCCAGCCATCACAGCTGGTAAGCCTTCAGCCTGAGACACATTTGCTCATTTACTGTACTTGAGAGCTGCATGTTTCTCTGGCACTGCAGCTGGCACCAGAGTGGGAAAATGAAGAATTGATATATTTATTCTGGCTGAAGAGCAGGAAGAAAGTGCAGGATAGTTGGTGGGGAATAGCCAGCACAGTACTAACTGCAGTGTATTCTCTGGTTTTCCAAGCTGGATTAAGCTGCCTGGCAGAAAATATCAGGCTAAACTCTATGGATATACAGAATATGCATAAATATTACATACAGTAAGATATATGCAGATTACAAGGCATAGCAGTGAAGACACACCAGATCAGCACAAGTGTAGGAATACCTATTTGAATTTTAAATTCACACTTTTGCCTTTTACACACTAACAGTCCCCTACATACCTCATGCCAAGATTCTAAAACAAACACATTAAGCAACTAATTTCCATTTTGTCAGACTTTTCCAATCCCACAAATTATCTAGGATAAATCCTAATGATATAATTTTCTTCATTTTTTCACAGTGTTTTACCCATGAAAAGGGGTTAAAATTCAGATTTATGCATTGCTGCTGCTGCTGCATTGCGTCCAGAACCACAGTGTATTGAAGGCTCATCTCTGTGTTGCTGCATAATACAGTCAGTACTTTCTTTAGACTGAGGACCCCAGAAATCCCAAGGGATGTATGGATTTCCTCTACAGAGCCTGCAGAAGGCGACTAAGGAAAGCAAGACTATGTCAGCAGGCTAAATTATACTACATATGCATGTGTGCAATCACAAAAACAAAACTAAACAAAATTAAACAAAAACACCAAAAAAATCCCTCCCAAAACAACCAACCCTAGCAACTGCTATAGCCTAAATATAAACTACAATGACCTGTTTTGCTTTAGTATCTAGGACTTTACCTCCAAAGAGGAAACAATGTTTTGTTTCCTCTTTGGAAACAAGACAGAAAGAGATAGTGAAGTTTTCTATTTGTCCACTCTTTAAGGTTAATAATAATCTAAAATCAATGTCAGAAATTAGTTCAGTATAGACTACATTGTATCAAGGAGTGTTTGAGTTTTGATGACTTCTCTCTAATTTGAGGATTTTCAATATTGAGAAAACTGTATATGACCAGTGCCCCAGAGTGACTGCCTCTGCTAAGAGACGGACATGATCGCTGAATGTTGAGCTAGGTGTCGGACTGGTGCAAGTGGTTTAAGTGGCACTAGCCTAACATGGAACTGTATTCCTCAAGATAAGAACAATTTAGAAATGGACACATTTTCAGGCTCCATTATTTCTCCTCAGCTCAGCCTCTGATCCTTTCTGATGACAGTGAAGCATATAGAGAGTCTGAGCAGTCATCCATCACTGAAAGGAATGCCTTTTAGGGATTCATCTTTGCCTCTGTTTTCCTCTCTGCATTGCTGGCCCCAGCTCCCTCCTCCTGTCCTACAGCACTCCCTTCTCCATCAGCAGAGCGCTCAGCAGTAGGGCTTGTAATCAATCTGAAGTGCGCACAGTGTCAATCAGAGAGTTAAAAATAGAAGGATGGCTGGTTTTTTTAATTTCCTCAGTTGTCTACACCTACAAAAATGAAGTGGCTGGTTTTTTGGTTGGCTTCTGCTCCTATGCCAGGCAGGTAATCCCTGAGACCATGCTTTCTTTCTTAGCCTGCCTGTTACAATGAATTGAGCAGCCCCTGGTGAGGCTGGTAAGGTAGCAGAGTAGATATAAATTGGGAGATGCAGAAAGGAAAGGACAAGCTGAGTTCTGCAGTTCATAGCTCCCTTTGTTTAAATCCCAATGCAGAGGAGCCTCACGCAAATACTTCAAAGTATGTCAAGTGTAAGCAACTATTTAGCCTCAGCTAATGCTCTGTTATTACTGAATGAGTAACAGCACGCTATCAGGAAATTATTAAACTTGGATGGTGGGTGGCAGAAAGTTTGTTATTATTATGACCTCATGTGAAAAAACTTCACCTTTAACCTTGCAGAAGTGTATTGTTTTGCCCTAGGATACGAAGTGTCTTCAGAGGTAACTGGCACATTTCACTTGTGCTATAGTCCTTTTGGCTTCTCTGTCCCCTCTCCACTGGCATGTCTTTAGACACGCCTGGTGATAGAGATGTGGTGGAGTGTGGTGGAGGGGAGGATGCAGTAAGGGTCTCAGACTCATAGACTGTGTAATCTTGCTGTCCAGTCCAGAATGCTATCACTTAATCAGACTTTGGTATAATAACTAGCCTCTGGCCCCTTTGTAGCCTGCTCTGTTCAGCATACTGGAGATTATGAAGATTGGCACTCGTCTCCCAGTCTCACTACAGCTGCCACTGTCTGAACTGTAAGTTTCAATCACTGCAAGTAGGAGGGCTGGGAGAGTATAGGCATGCAGAATTTAATCAATCCAAAAAAGGTTTGTACCTCTGTACACATTGTACCCGTAGGTACCACATTGGTTTTTTCCTGCCATTTGCTGCATGCAACAATATGAGGCTCTCAAATGAGGCAACGCACATGGAAGACATTAATAATACATTGTGACAGGTATAGTAAATTAATTTGGAGACTACTATAAATGGTGTGAAAACACAGATCTTATTGCAGTTTCTTCTGTGGAAAGATGGCAAAAATACCTCTTTGCTAGTAATTTAAGAGACTGCAGTTTCTTCCAAAATACTTTGATGAAAACTTCAGCTTCTTAGACAACAGAGGCTCCTCTTGACTGGCCAGAGTCCAGCAGAGCTTTAGCAATTTAAACCAGCTGAAACCATAGCCCATAACATTGTGTTTACACCCTTAGCCCTGGAGAACATTTAAACAGGATAGATCCAAGTTTCTACGGCCAGTGGAAAGACTAACAATAATTTCAGAGCTAAACTGAGCCATTAGCCAAGCTTTTGGATGAAATGGAGGCATATATGAAAACAAGTCAGATTTCCAGTTCTGAAAGAACAGTTTTCAGAAAGTGAACTGATTAGTGAGTCCAGGGAGTCCAAGAATTGTAAGGTACTTAGCTGAAGGAGACCTATGATTTATATTCAATAAAAGCTGTAAGCAACTCTGTGGAATTCACTTCAGAAGAAAAGGAGGAAAACTTGCAGAAAGGGGCTATAGACCAAAATGGATCCTTATAAAGTCCAGCACAGTTAATCAGCAAAGAAAACTTAGTTTTGGAGGCCATGAAGCACAGGGCTGAGGTAAATATTGCCAAAAGTCAAACCAAGTTAGACGTTTGCAGAGGAAATTAAATAGTAATAATAAAAGGAAATCGTAAAAAGTTATTTAGCTATCGAAGTAAGAAGAGTTTAGACAGGAAAAGAAGTGATGTTTTTATCCTGAGAGGATTAATGCTGGCATAGGTGTGTGAAAACATTAAGTGAAGCTCAGCTTCGGTTTTCTGTAAGAATATTAAACTCTGGAGAAAAGGAGAACAGATATATGATGATTGTCAGGAAATTTAAAAATACTTCCTCAGGGGAGGTACAAAACTCTGAGAGCTGGATGTGCTCAGCCAGCAGGATCCTTCACTACAGGACACTTGAATACCTGGCAGCCAGTCTATGTAATTTTGTCAAGCTGTGCAGGAGAGGGATCCACATGACTTGAGAACAGTAAAAATAGTAACCATAATTAAGAAAGTGTACTTGAATCTAAAGGCCTGTTAGCTTGATTGTAATAGTATGCAAGGGTACATGGAGGATTTTAAGTGAAAGAAATAATGAATGATATGATGATTAATGAAAAATAAAAGGACAACAACCTGTGCCTGCCAGCTGGTGGGTACCAGGCCAGCCTAAAGCTTCTGCTTGCAAGAGCACTGATTGATTGCTTTAAGAAAAGTAATTGCAGCAAAGTTAAGCTGTATGAACATCTGAGCAGCACTTGTGATATGGGAAATCTCTAGGTAAAATGGAAAAGACATAAAGGAAAAATACACAAACTGTAGCAAGAAAGTCAGAAATGGCTCTAAAAGCAGATGGCAAGTAGTTGTGCTAAAGGACAACTTTCAGCTTTTTCCGGGAGCCAAATCTTTTCACAGCTGTCTCCACAAAGAACCTTGATTGAAGAAGTAGGTGTGTGTTAATGAAATATGCCCTTTAGACATTTGTAGGAGACAGCATGGCACAGAAGTACTTCTGAACATGGTACAGATAGAAACAGATAACCTACAGATCTGGGAAAATAGTGGTAGAGTGAAGTGTAACACTCATTTCAAGACATTGTCTTTAATATCTAACAAGAGGATTTCTGCAGTAGTCTGGGGATTTGCTACTACATGTCTCCAAGAATTTGGAGAAATGAAAGAGAAGGAGAAAGAAAGGGTTATTTTATTCACTTACAGGAGTAACTATGAGAGCCCAGGGTGATAGGGCTGTACAAAATGCAAATGTCTTCATAGACATTTTTAGGGAAGTACTTCCAGTAGACATAGGAAAGTGTTCAAAGTCTTGCACAACACATTAGTTGGAATATCAAAAACAAGGCAAAAAACTCACATCCTGGAGAAAGAAATTCATACACCAGAGGTAAAATGAAAAATTTTACTCTGTGCAAAGAGACTCAGAGAGTTCAATTTGTCTACCAAACCAAGAGATCTTATGTGATTTAAAATACTGATTACTTAATTGAGTGTATAACCCAAATGTTCCTTTTGGGTTCATAAAACTTCTATCCTTGCTTCTATGTCTTCCTATGGATTAGTCCTCAGCTCCTAGTCCTAGTTTCCTCAGAAATCTCTGGAGTGGTGGTGACCTGAGGAAAGGTGTGCACCTGCTGGTGTCTGTCTCTGGTAAGGTACCTCCTGTTCTCTACAGAGTTTGGACTTCCTCACCTATCACACCTGGAAAGGTGCGGAAGTCCACACCTGGAAAAGTGTCTGATCTGGTCTGGAATGGTGTATGGAAAGGTCTCTGGTCCAGAGATGTTGATTTGAAATCAGATCTGTCATCATATCTGGATTTAGGAAACTAAAACAACCCTCTGTGTACAGGTAACAGAGGCCTGTCTGTCGGAGATATGGATCGTACATTGAAGGTTAGATCTGAGGTTATGCTTTTTTATTCAAAGAACATGAGGAGGGAGATCCCAGTGAGTTTTTATACAATAGATTAATTTCTAAAGTAACCATCTAGGCAAAGGGTGAGGAGGGCTAAAAAGCTCAGACGTCTATTACTCCAACATTTAGTGAGAGCCCTAACCCACAAACTGAAGGTGAATCTGGGGCACAGAGACAGTTCACCTTTTGTGTTCAAGTCATGTCACTTAGCATCTGAAAACTGAATCTTTATGAGGCTGTGGAGGAAGAAAGACAGAGAAAATGAGCTTATTGAAAGGGGTTGTCTGAAAATATTGATAGGCAGGGCTAAGAATCTTGTTCCCTAAAGAAACTGAAATAGTTAATTAAAAGGAACAGTTAGACCTTTCCTGGAGACAGGAATACAATCTGTGATGTGATCTGTGTTCTAAACAGATGATAGAAGACCTGCAATGGAAATACATGTGTCCTTGTGCACAGAATCATGTGATGATCTGGATCACACCCTCAAAGGACTTAGAGACGCAGAGGCTGTGAATCCCATACACACATGGGTGTTGAAATGGATGCCCATCTATCCATTTAATCTGTCCATCATTTGGGTTAGCCCTTTGGGGGAAATTCATCACACCTGATCACCACCGGGCATCAAGTTGGAGCTAGTTCTCCTGCTGTTTCCATGGCCAGGGAAAGGAGATGGGTGGTTCAGCATTCCAGGTGGAACAGGACCAGTGTCCCACACTGGGACCAGCCTGCTGTTTTCACAGGTATCCCTGCTGGTTACAGGCAGAGCTGGAAAGCCAGCTGAGGTGTCACACCCCATGTCTGAGAGCTAACACCAAGGCGGGACAAACATGCACCTTCACACACAAAGATCCCAGTCATGGGAACTTGGGCTCCTCCGGGGTTCAGATGCTTTTGGGGATTGCACCTGGCAAAAGGCAGGATAGAAAATGAACATCAGCTTGCTTGTGAGAGATTTCAGGCCAAACAGCTGTGGATCAAAGAGTTTAATAGCTCCATTGGCCAAGATGATAGATTTTTGCATGTTCAGCAAACCTAAACTCTTCATTTAACAGAAAATTTACAAGGTCTCCTGGCGTAGCTGATGGAGCTTGTAAGCTTTGTGACCAGATTAAGCCAATGGGATGTATGTACTATGAGTGCCAAGTAGTTCAGATGTTCCTTTCCATCCTTTAACCTTTAAAACAGAAAAAATAAAAGTAAACAACTACCATTAAGAGTGAAAAAGAGAGTTTTCAGATCCCAGGAAATCTCAAGAATCAGAGACCTCACTGCAGAAATAATTTTGTCCCATTTATCTCTCTGTGAGATATGCTTATCATCAACATGTAGCAAGACCACAAAGATTGTTATTATTTTGCAGCTGGCAACATGTATTTAAGAAATATAATTCCTGTTTCAGAGCTTGATTTCTTATCCTGATATTTTCATTGACTTTAATGCTTCACTTTTCATTACCCTCCCATTAGGAAATGACAAAGTAATTACATATTCCAGTTTGATGCAGGAGTTCACTTACCATACACCTACACATTTTTCTGTTTGCACTCATGTAATAGGGCTCAGCAGACATAGATAAACAAAGAGGAGTCCTGCAGATCCAGGAATAAGCCAAATATAAAGAAACAATCAGTTAAGTAGAGCAAACTCCTTAAAGCCAAATAATTCTGAGTTCACTGGGTACAAACTTGGTTTAGAAGAAGCCGAAGTACATTAACAAGGAAAATGCTAAAAGGGAACATTATGGGGCTGTTCCACCTACTGTGCATCCAGAGGAGAGCCCTGGCTGCCCTGGTATGTGTCACACAGAGCACAAATGCAGCAGCCCTGGGGCTCAGTGCAGCAAAAACCAACCGCACGGGTGTGTGGGACCCCTGCACTGCAAACACCCCCAGCACATGCGTCCACTGCCCACACATATGGCTGGTGCAAGGCACCCGCAGGCTGCCACAACAGCGGGATGTGCTGCAATACCTCAGAAGCATGGGTGCTCTGGAGAGTATTTTCCAAGGCAGAAAGCCTTTGAGTACAGAGTTTGACTGAAAAAAACACCTCAGAACAATTCACAGGGAAAAGGACAAATATCAAAGCCTTCAGTGAGCTTAGGGTAGAAATTCTTGTACCACCTTCAGAGGCTGCACACTGTGGGAGTCTGACCCAACAGCCAGCATGGGAAGAAATCAGTAACAATCTTTTCTGTGTGGGCACAGAAGCGCACAGCCCTGCAAAGGGGCCATCAGAAAACAAAGTGTCTTTTACCTTTCTTTCTTCAACTTTTCACCCTTAGGAGGGTTGTTTTAAGCTACAGAGTTCTTATGCCTCCTATGACCCTTGTGCCAAGGTGAAGCTCTTGCTACAAAAGCAACACCCTGAAACACCTCTGGTATTTATGACACATTGCTTAACTTAATGGGGCCCAGGGCCATGGCAGTTTCACAAACACATGATTTTTTTTTTCAGAAGAGATAGTAAGTGTTAGATTCCAGGAGTCAAGATAGGTGGACATTCTCTGGAAGCGCAAATGTGACTGTAAAACTAAGAAACTCATCATGAAAAATGAGCCATGGTCTTAGTGCTGTGACTTTTGGCTTCTATCTGGAGTATTTTATGAGGAGGAGTAGTAAAATCCCATCAGGCATGTCAGGGTGTCTGGGCCATGTTTAATTCATTACTGAGTTAGGGCATTCAAATATGAATCTAGGTTTCCATCATCTTTGCCATAAAGACCACAAAAGAGTCTAAATAGGACTTAGGTTTGAGTTTGCTTTAAGAAATCTTTCTCTTGGACTTCACTGTCTAAACTCTGTTTTGAAGTTATTCTACCATTTTCTTCATATGTTTTTATGTATACACATGCATGTACGTTCCTTCTGTATATTTTTAAAGAACTGCCTTCTTTTAATACCTAAAAATCAGAATGTATACCTGCATATGGCAGGTCACAAATGAAGACCTTGAAAACTGGTTATTTTTATCATTATTTCTCCCATGTCCTAAGTTTGATTTTGCTACTTTTCTCTTGGACTGTCTTTCCTCTGAGCTTTTCCATTCATTGCCCACTGAAACCACATTTGACAAAGGGACAGAAAGTCTTAGTTCCTAGTTCTGATAAAATCAGTACCTACTTCGAGGAAAAGAATAATTTCTTCAGTAAAGGTGTGTTTTAGGGGTACCAATTCCTCCACCAGCCAGCTTGGTGTTCTCCTGAACACCGAGCCCCCCCAGATTTCTGATGGTGGTGTGTAGCAAGGGAGTTGAGAAGGGGGGACCGGGAAGTGAGCGCATGGAGGGCAGAAGAAGAAGCTGGAATGTTTTGGGGGACCATGACTGTGAGGTACTTATGGTGTTGCTCTGGGATAAGGGTAGGCTGTTCTCATATACTGAAACATACCACAACCTAACCATATCGTAAACATGCAAAGAAAATGGTATCACACTCCTTTCAAAGACAGTGTTATTGTACCTAAACTGTTCCCAGACACTCTTTCTATTCCACCAAACAAACTCCCACCTATGTCCGTATTAGTGGGAACAGATGAAAAATGTACCACTTGGAAGAAATTTTTCTACTTCTGAATGAAGAGGAATTTTGATTTATATGTATCTTCTTGGTAGGTTGAATTACATTACAGTGCCTGCTTCCTGTGGCTAAACTTGGAGTTCATTTATATACAGGCCAACAATCTCTCTCTTTTCAGTATATTTCTGCAGTGGAAGAATAAAAAAATTCTTACCAGATTCCTGACTTCAGCTCTTTTATAATGAAATGTAGTGCAAGTGTCTTTTTTGCCCTTCTTTAGAAACAGAAGGGAAGAGGACATTGCTGACTGGTAGATCAACTCCAGATCAAGTCTTTCACAAACAGGACAACTCAATGCTAGCAAGATCACCAATACTTCTGAATTTCTTGTGTGAAAGTGGATGCATTAACACTCTCTGTCTCTGATTGACAGGCTTAAATCTTTGCTGCTGCCACTCATGATAAGCTCTGATACCTGTCTATACATCACTTTCAGCACTAGAGCTCTGCCTGCATCAGCACAAAGATATTCTATTCACTATCATTTGGATCCTGGGTCCTTTTTCTCTTAGCCATATGGAGTTCAGCACAAGCTTCAGTTTTATTTTCTCCCAGAACAGTATTTTTCTGTGGAGACAGCACTCCTGCAGAATCATGGAGGAAACTGGAAACCACTTGTACAGCCTGTATCATCTTCAGTGACAACCTTAATGCTGACAATAGGCACCATTATTAGGCATTGAGCTGGCCCTACATGGTGACCCTGGGAGATCAAAGTGCAGTGACTTAATCGTGATCACAGTGTCCCTTGATTGCTATCATCACTTGTTCTCTTTCTGCTATCCGTCCACTCTATTAAAATTTCATCATGACTCTCAAAATTCCATCATAGGCAAGTTCATAATCTGTCATGTCTGAATGAGTGGCAGCGGTATAACTTGCATAAAAAGTTATTTTATTGTTAGTAGAGGCTAACACTTTGACACCTTTGTTCCTAGCAATGTCTTCACATCAGATCCCAGGAAAACACCTTCCTGAAGCGCCTCAGGGTACCCAACACACACATCTCTGGCTGCTCCTTGCATGCTGCATCCTGCCAGGCACGAACATTTCCAGCCATGAGTCAGACCTCAACACTGTGTGGGAGTCTCTTGGAAAACATCAGTAATCCTTGGTAATTTTATTCTTGAGGAGCTCTTGAGTGTTACAGCTTGCAACTTGTTTTATAGAAATGTAGGAAGCATTGTTCTTATGTTCCTGTGAAAAGGTTGTCCCATTCCCATAGGAGCTCAGGAGCACCACTGGTTTAATTGCAGCTGGATCCCAGATGGAGGCAACAGAGAAGAGCAGAAATCTCCTGCAGCGCTTTTTGCTCTGATTGGCTCTGAGGATGAAGGCAAGTGAGATGATATGGTTAATCTTTACTAGGGAAGACTGGAGAGAGCACCCTGAGCTATCTAGCTGCCAGCTAAAGCTGCCTTGGCAACAGTTTAATGGGCAGTGGCCTGTGCTTGAAGGACTTCAAGAAGAGATGTAATCAACCATTCACTATCTTTCTTCTTTCCATTAAGTTCAAAGTACTATATAATCACTTCAATTTTCTTTCAGTGGTGATAAGGCTCAAGCATAAACCACAAAGACCGAACTCTCAGTCAGCCTCCGTGTTTTATCCTGGATTTATCATCAGCTATCATCAGGTTCTGTCTTTCTGCCTGACCCCATATGGAAACTGGCCTCCAAGGAAGGTCAAGTATTCACTTTCATACTCCTTTGTGCTGAAATGCTTTTCCTGGCAAGATTAGATAAAGTAATTCCTTTTCATTTCAAGCCATCCCAAGTAGAAGCTTTATAAAAAATCTACTTTAAAGCAATTATTTTTCTCATTTGCTCTAGGTTTGTAGAATGAGAGGGTCAGGCTATTTTTATAGTCACTGTGCTAGGAACAAAGCCTCATAATTTAGTCTGCCTGTAGAAAAAATTAAAATTATCTTAAACAGGCCTTTGGAGGGTATTGTCAAAGACTTCTTTCCCATTCACTATCTGGTCAGAATCTTCAATAGGAGTAAGACACAAATCCTGTAAAAGCATTTGGGGTTGTAGTTTAAATCAGCGTAAAGTAAGTAAAAATTGCATTATTTCTGTATTTTGCATTGATCAGATATCGATTAAATATAGAGGTAGTGTTAGCAGCAGAGGCTGAGATTTTTCCTTCCCTGAGTTCTCAGCATGCAACCCTTCTCTTGCTCACCAGGAGAGGCTGGGTGTTCCTTGCAGCTGCACCAGGCAGAGGGGAGAGGAAAGCATCGCTGGCTTTCCCATAGCCTAGAGTGGGAATGCTGGCTGGGACAGTCTCCTGAGGTGTGGAGAATGAAGATTCATTCACCTCTGTGAAGAAATTTTTGAACATCTCCCTTCCTGCATGAATACTGTTGCCACTTGGCTGTCAGTGAGCTGGTTGTTTAAAGGTGGGATCATATTTTGGGATGGTTTCTATAATGTGCCTGAAATCCTGGCGCATCACCCCCTTGCACCCCCTGGCGCATCACCCCCTTGCAGGGACTTGAGCACACGGTGATGCTCTGCCTGCCCAGCTGCTGCTCAGCCTCCCCAGGCTGAGACTGGTGCACCTCCCAACTACTATCGCCTTGGCAGTGATACTGCACCACTTTGAATGATGCTGCTGTTGTGCCTTACTTTGCTGCAGCTCATAGAAGGGGTTTGCACATTTCTGTATCTCTGAAGCAAGGCCTTTGGCGCCCAAATGTCATCCCATTGCCACTTTGTCTTGGAAGTTCTCTCTGCACTTTCTGAACTGTTGCCAATGCTCTGACACATACAGTGCACTGCTGCCTTGGCTACACCATGCCTCCTTGCTTGGGGGAAATTTCTGAACCCCAAGGCCATGCCCCCACCTTTGGTGTATGGGGGCACAGCAAAGAAACTGTTCTGAGCCAAAAGGGGCATGTATTTACTGGGGAGTGGAACAGCAGGGTGAAACTCTCTGCTCTGAAGCCCATTGTCAAATGCCAAGACACAGTCATAGCCCTGGAATGAAACCAGTCATGGGGTAAGTATCCAGCACGCTCGCACACCTGCTCACATGAATTGCATGTACACACACGTGCATTTCCTTCTGTGCACAGTAGAACTGTGATCCAGTACACAGCTGGTGAACCCCACTGGAAAAACTACACCCCAAAAATGACATACAGTGTGTATCTTCATATGAGTATACCCTGATCATGTAGAGAATGAGAGATCTTACTGTAATAATATGAGGGATCTGTGTAACAAAAGGACAAGACATACAGCAAGGACACAGAGCACTTTAGACTTGCTTTGAAGCAATGAAATTTAATATTACAGATATGGTTGGTAACTCCACCCATTGTTAAGATTACCAGACACTTTACATTGTAAGACCCTCTTTTCAATTCCTCATACACCAAACATTGCCTGGACTGACATTTATGTATGCCAGATGTTTGCATCAGGTTTCTGCAGTAATGGTTTCTGCAATGTATAAATTGCAGAAAGCTGTAGTACAGGCACTTAAAATTACATGACTAGGTGCATTCATTTCAGCTAGGATAGTGTTAATTTTCTTCACAGTTGCTAGTCTGGGGCTATGTTTTGGATTTGTGCTGAACACAGAGTTGATAATACAGAGATGTTTCTGCTGTTGTTGGGCAGGACTTGCAGAGCCAAGGCCTTTTCTGCTTTTGGTGCAGCCACACTGGGGAGGGAACTGGGGGTGCTTGGCAGGTTGGGAGGAGATGCAAGCAGGACAGGTGACCCAAACTGACCAAAGGGATATTCCAGACCATGCGACATCTGTCTCAGTGTATAAAATGAGGAGAAGAAAGAGTAAGGTATTTGCTTCCCAAATCACCATCATATGTGATGGGACCCTGCTTTCTTGGCTGAACACCTTCCTGCTCATGGAAAGGAGTGAATTAATTTTTTGTTTTGCTTTGCTTGTGTGTGTGGCCTTTGCTTTCCCAATTAAACTGTCTTTTTCTCCATCCGCAAACTTCCCAGCTTTTACCCTTTCAATTCTCTACCCAGATCTACTGGTGGGAGAGTGAGCAAGGGAGAGTGTGATGCCTGGTTTCTAGCTGGAGTTAAACCATGACACTAGGGATGATATCTTTGCATTTGTTGAAAAAGTCTTTCTGAGCCTTTTGCTCTGGGCAACCAAGATGTTGTAACCTTTAGGCAAGATTTGACAAGTTGAATAAGATTACTTCCTTCCTACACATCTACCTTCTTGGGAAATTGTTCCCAAATTTGTCTGGCTTGTAAGTGGACAAAAATCACCCCTAACAAATGAAGGCTTTATTTTATTTATTTATTGTGAAATTCTGAAGACTATTTAAGCAAAAACTGTCTTGCACACATCATGGTATGTGCACACCTGTAGAGCTCTTGGGTCCCGTGTCCATCCATCTTCAGTGGCTGACTGACAAAATCCAGAGGGAGAACAAAGCTCTCAATCTCCCTGCCATGACTACAGACTCAGAACCCTGAACACTAGATACAAGCAAAAAAAGACGATCCCTACCAAGACGCACATACTTTAGCACCTGCCCTCACCTTTCTTGGGATGGAAGGGACCTGATAAGACCAAGGAACCTGTTTTGGCTGAGGCAGGAGCAAAGGACTGGTGCCCACAGTAAGGAAAGATACCCCAGACCTTGGGGACACCACAGACACACTTGCTTATCTTGAATCTCACTCACCTGCATCTTAAAAGAGCCTTTCTTTGTCCATTCTATGCATATTTTTCTGGTACTTAGGCATCTTTGTTTAAATTATAGCCTAAATATCTTAGTGGAAAGTTGGCAAATATTTTTTTCTCACACCAGTGGTGCTTTTTACCTTAGGAAAGAAGCTACATTTCTTGGCTGCATTTGTAGGCTGCAGCAATACTGGTAGACTGATAAAAGACAGAATCAGCATGAGTACCTCAAAAAGAGAGATTGGAATTTTGGTGTGGGGAAAAAGTGGAGGTGGGGTGAGCGGCTTACAATCTAAGCCATAAGCTGTAATTGTTCACTATTCATCCTCTATTGGCTGCCAAAAATTTTAAAATTCATCTTTTGTGTAAGGGGAACAAATAAAAAAAAACCTAATGCAAAAAGCAGTGGACTGTAAGGAACGCTGTTTTGTCCATCTGGGCACCAACTACAACATAGCACAAACCTCAGGTATGTGGTAACAATATATGTTTTTTCCAACAGTATCTAATTTGCACATTTCACCCTCAAGGGTGAAACACACATTGTTCCAATAATGACATAGAAAATCTGCAGTAGATTGTCTAGTAGTCCATATACTCAAAACTAAGCCTCTAAACTTAGGGCATATTTCAGATTCTAATTCTGTACTTCAAATTTCCCACTCTAAGATGGAGATAAATCTTACTATTGTCCTACAGAGCTAGTGGGAGAATATATTCATTATTGTTTGCAAAACATTCAGGCTTCATTATTGCACATACCACAGAAAAGCCTATAAAGCCATTAATAACTTCATTCTTGCAGCAGGATTTATAGGGATGAGTAATAAGTAAGGTGTAAAACATCATATTAAATAGCAAGGCTGGAATAGAACACTGAATAATTGCTCACTAAAGGGGCTCATCTACACTGTACATTTAATAAAGCATAGGCATATGGGAAAATTAATACAGGATATTCTCAAAATTGTGCATACTTCATAAGGTAAAAAGAGCAACAGAAATAAGAGCACACAGGCAATCTTCACTCTGGCATTTCATACATTCGAGTTTATTGATAAAACAATCTTAATAATGTGCTTTAGCATGGTTGCTTGTCTGTGCGTGTGTTGTGATACAAACAGAGGAAAAAAGGTACCCATCAATTTATCACATTATTTGCACGACCTCACCATGTCTGGCCCTGTATTCTTCTGGAAAGTTATATACAGGGATATTCTATAAGCAACTCAGGTTTCCAGTGCACTGTGTACATGTTTAGGTGCTTATCATCCAGAAACAAACATGTGACAAACTGGGTCGCAGCAAATAATAAGGAAAAGCTGTAAAGCTGTAGATTTTATTAAAACGCTCTCACAATAAGACATCTGACCACAATGTATTTTCCAAATGCTTTAAAAAAATATGATTTGTTAAAATTAGCATTTTATCAGTACCTGCTGAGCCAGCAACTTTCCCAGCCCGTCTTTGCCTACGTCAGATTTGCGTGCAGTGGCATTGGCAGCTTGAAATGACCAATCTTTTTTTCTCCTGTCTGATTATGGGACTGAGACTGGAAATGGGATTTCTTACCTAGGAAAGACATTTTCAACTGCTTTCTCTGGGTGAAAAACCTGCAAAGGAGGGAGTGATGGAAGTAATTGATCTCTGTTCCCTGCTTTTCCCAGGTGTGGAGGCACAAACGGGCATCAGTGCTGAGGTGTGACATCTCCAGCCAGCACCAGCACAGACAGCAGACTGGATCTGAACTGCAGCAGAGCACAGTCTGATGGCTGCTGGGATTCACAGTATCTAGGAAATGTCCTATATCTGTGTGGCGTCTCCTGAGTATTACTGATTTAAAGAGGGCTGCTAAATAAAAAACAACAATGGATGATGCAATTTGGTTTTCCATTCATACAAGCAACCTGCATTAAGCATCAAGAAGGCAAAAAACATAATACTTCTTATATTCATTTATGTATATATATATGCATCCACACAAAGACATTTATATATGTCCTTGTATTTTACGTATAGCACAATCATAGCATGTATCCTGCTAAGAAGGTGGCAAAGTGTACCCATAATCCCAAAACAGGCCAAGGGTATGTCTGGGTAGAGCAGGCAGGTTCCCTGCTTCCCAGTTCAGCCTTGTCATCAGGATTGCACGTTTTAGTATCATGGGAAAGAAGCTTATTAACAATGATGGCAACCTGTAACTCAAGCAGTGTGCTGTAATTAAATTATGACTGCTGCAAAAAAGGGCTGAGAACTTTGGCAATGCACAAAGAGGAGGATACTAGCCCTCTTACTGCGCAGCCTGGACTTCAGGACTTCAGGACTTCAGGAGCAATGATGTGGACAGAGTTGCTGGAGTACACAACCCTAGCTCAGGTTTCTGAGGCAATATCTGGAGCTTAATGTGCTGATGTCACAAAATAAAGGTCCTGAGCAAACTAGTGTGATGGTATAAATTCAACATTGTGTTTAAGGTAACTTGTAATATATATCTCCTTTATTGTTTTTCTTTCCTTTAGTTTTTCTCCTTCTGTTCTGGAATAAATATTTCATGTTGTTTCTTTGCTTTCATTCTGAATTTTACAGTTCTGATTCTTTTTCTTCTTCTTTTTTTTCCTCTTGTTGCTGATGTCATTGAACTTCCTGCTCTGTTGCAACTTACTAAATTTGCTTTTGTTTTCCTCTCTTTTACTGGTCTGCTTGCATGGTTTCCTCTCTCTCTGGAGATCACGGTTTCAAGTAATACATTTCATGTGGCTCTCACATTGTTTCTCCTTTTTTATTTCACAGCCAGGAGATAAAGAAAACTAGATCTGGAAAACAAAGAAAATATCCAAAGTGATAAATAAATGTGGGGAAGGGGCTCATTCTCTCTGGAGCAACATCATCACTTCCTAGGAACTCCTGGGCAGGTCCTTCAGGACCCACACAGGAGATGAGGCATTTATAGCTAACGTCACTCTCTCCTTATTTTATGAGCTGATGGTTGTGGGCTCTTAGTTTATTTCTGAACTTGTTCTCTCGGGCTTCTCAGTAATTTATGTTGCAACAATGAAAATTTCTCTCCACAGTACCCCATAAATTCACTAATGACACTTCAGCATTTGAAAGCTGAGACCACCAAAATCCTCCCAGAAATATAATTTAATGCCAAACTCCTAACTTCTTGACAGTTTTCTGAGACTTACAAGGACAATTTTCATTGTTTAGCCTGGATGACCAAGTCCTGGATGAAGGAAAAAAATCCCTTTTAGAGATGTTTAAAACTTCAGCTGAGGACTGCTGTTTGTACCAAGATGCGCAACAAAGCAGCTGTGTTTTTGTGGCCCTCTACTTAGTCCTTTTTATCTCTCCACCTTAAGAAAGGCAGGCTATTGTCTATACAACATGACTTCATGTTGTCTCCCTTTGCCTCACGCTCTGATGCAGGTGAGGCCATTCATGACAGCTGCCAATTTCTAAGACAAATCCTCCCTGACACAATACAATACATCATCTCCGCAACACAAAAGATGTGAGGGAAATAAATCTTTGCACTTACTGATTCAGTCGGGTGTGTGAGAGATACACAAAGATATGGCAGGCCTCGTATGAGATCTCCATGCAGCATATTGCATGCAGTGTCTAATAAAATATGAAACATTTAATTACAGTGAGTGATTATACTAATTTCTTCAGGACCCCTAAAGCTGTGGTAATTTGATGAGGGAAGATTTGAAAAATTATGCATGAGAGCAGAAATGATGAAGCACACTGCAAGAAAAAATCTCCTACCTCAACAAGGGAACTGTAGTACTTTTAAAAGAAACCTCAAAATTTCCATCCAAAATTAAAGACATTTTCTTTAAGAAGAGTGACATGCCTTTGGACCAAGATACAACAAATGCCACTCGTTACACTAACAGGCTTCCTAATGAATCTATTATTTTTCAGTATTAAAACAGTGGTAAAACTGGTGGGATGTGAACTCTGTGTTTAAACTAAAGTATTGTTCACTTCAAAGCCTTCTACAGACAGCCTCACTGCATTGTCTCTCCTAAGCCCTGCTCATGCCTTAAAACCATCAGGGCTACAACAAATGTGAGTTACTATTCCATCACCCTACAGCATATTTTAAAAGGGGCTCAAAAGAATAGAAACTAAACTACCTAACCTGTCTGGCTATTTTGCAGAAGAACTGTCTCCCTTGCCAGGGCTCTGGGGATGCTGTGGAGGGCTATGAGCTGCTGGGGACACGCAAGACCAGCTTACAATCCTTTGCAGAGGATCTGCACTGATGTGGCAGCTCTGAGGACATGACACCAAGAGAAAGGCAGGACAGGGAGTAATGGGGGACATCAGCCCTGCATTCACTTCTCTCCTTTGATGAGCTTTGCTTTTTGGTCTTCTTCTTGCAAAAAATTGCTGAGGAGAGCTGCTGCAGTTCCAGGAGCAGCACAGTCTGTTTCTTGACAAGTGACTACTAGATTCATGCATTTTAATCTAGCATCAGGCACACAATGGTGTGGCAGGGCAAAAACATAAGCAGCTACAATTTTTTTCACATGTCAATATGTTTATTTAAATGGGAAATTTTAAATGGGGTGTTGTACATGCTCCTGAAGTAGCCACTTTTATAAATAAGACCAGTAATGACTCAGCTTTGCACGTAATGATTCACCTGTGATGGCATCTGTCCAAATGTCCTCACTGCTCATCACCTAGGTACTGTGAGATCCAATCCCTGTTTCCCAGGTTGTCTGAGAGCTTCTGAGTCCAGCCATGCCTAGGTACCTTCCTTTTAACCCTGAGGCCTCTGGTATACAGCCTCTGCCCAACACTTGGGTTCCTATTCTCTGTTTCTCAGATGCTGTCCTGCCTCTTGAGCAAAAGCCCATCTGAGCTTACAAAAGGCTGAATCTTCTATTGTAAAAAATACCTTTGTGAGGCCTTGGACAGGGAGAAGGAAACAGGCATGCGGATATAAATAGCCTTTCCAGAGACTATGTAAATACACTGTTACATTTCCTTATGAAAAAAAACACTTGAGGTAAGATACCATTACAAAAACCAGATTCTGCAGCACAGACATAGATCAAGAAGCATTGCAGAGTTGATTGGGTTAAATTTTTGTTCCTGGCCAGGCATGCTCAGAGATAAGGGGTGCAGAGAAACAAAAGGGTGGCCAACAGCAGAGCTATACCGAGTGTTGCAGAAAGTTGATGAAGCAGAGGATGTACCTCACTGGGTAATTAGAGAACGACAAGTTGTAAGGTAGTCAGAGGAGGATATTCTAGGTACATCGTTAATGTTAATGTTAAATGTTAATGTTAATGTTAATGTTAATCTAGGTTCATCATAAATGAAAAAACTTTAGTTTAATGGTCTATGAAATAGTTTGTTCTGAGAGTGACCTACTCCCACAGCTCCATGCCAGAAGGTGGTACCATCAAATTCTTTCCTACCAGTTTCACGGCAATTACAAAGCAGAGAATAACCTGCAGAGAGTGGCTTTTTTAAAATATTATTTCTTAAACCAGTTACAGTTGCAGAACGTACTCCCTCGAATGGATTTTGCTGTGGCTTAATTCCAAAATAGAACATCTAAGGCACACACCTATTTGCCACTATGAAATTCTCTTTCTGAATCCTATAATGCTCTGCTTTCATCCAAAAATTCCAAGCTTTGCGAGAGCTTATCAACAGGTTTCAGGGTATTGCGATTCTATTATTTGAAAAGTTGAGTGCGTGGTTATTTGTTAGTCATGGGCTTCACTGAGCTAAATTTGCCTCACCACAAGGAATCCACATTGCCAGGCAATTTCCTTCCATCTTTCCATCACATGTCTAGGCACGCACCCAGTTTTGGAAGATGCTGAATTAGTCATGTGACAATGCCTTTGGCTATTGGGAAAGAACTCTCACATCTGTTTTCTTGGCATCGGACAAAAAATGCACTTACACATCAGAAACTTGGCTCTTAGGAACATTAAAGGTGTGCACAGTGTTTAAATCTAACCACTGCTGCTGTGGCAGTTTTTTAATGCTACTCTTCCTTCAGCTTTGTGTTCCAGCTGTGTTTTTCTCTGATGGAAGGAAGCCTCACTCCCAACACCAGCGCCTGCTCCTATTAAAGTCAGGAATGAAGATGCCATTACCTTGGGCTAGAATCTCAAAGGGTATAAATGAGCATAACTTCTGTCTCCACTACATGGGAGATATGCCACTGCCCACTGGTTGTAGATCTGCCCTTGCAGGTTCATACACCATCTGCTCTGAAGCTTGTTGGCTTTCTGGATTCAGAATGGGAAGACATGAAGATGCTTTCTGAGGTGATGAGCACTATGTGGCATGGCTATATTTACCTTGCAGTGCTAGACAAGCTGCAAGTTGCTGGAGAGTAAGTGATGTCATCTGGGAGTAAAAATCTGTAGGAACTTGCCAGCTCTTTACTATATCAGAAGTAAGGGCTTACATTTCTCTTTCAAGTTCATTCACTCTATGACAAGCCAATGTTGGAAGACTTCAAAGTCGTCCCTTTTTATTTTTGTGGGGATCAGCAGTTTCTCAGCTTGGGGTGGGATGAGTAATCAAAGCTTTTTAAGCATGCCATAGAATTTACGGAGGATATAATTAATACAGAAATAATACATATATATATATATATATATATATATATATATATATATATGTGATTTCTGAGCTTTCTGCAATCCATATGCAATGAAAGAATGTAAAACCTCTCCATGTTTTACAGTCAGAGCTTACTCTTCCCAAAAGAATGAATCACATATTAATAACTAAGAATTACTGCATGCCTAAGTCCTAATGAATGTCCCATGAATGAAGCAAACTCTACACCTGGCTCTGAAAATCTTCCTGCCTGCTCCAGTAGCATTTTTGCAATATCATTTCCAATTTTAAAATACATTCAATAGACACTAGGGTGAGTTAATCCAGCACAACAGAGACAAACAGTGTTAGACACACCTTTCCCTCACACCCAGTGTTTGTGCTGCTTTCTTCATGTCAGATGTCAGCCTTTGCATTTCCCTCATAATAGTTCTTGATTTCTATGTCAATAAGTGCCAGCAGTGGCAAGAGAGAAAATGAAAAGAGCTTTCAGAAGCTCTTTTTCCAACATATTTCCTCAATCCAAATTGGTCAATCACCATTTTAAGAACCATATTATGTTTTGCATCCAGTAATCATATGTGAAAACCAGTGAATATTTGCAGACTTGTTTCTTGCTTTTTATTTTCCCTCAAGCATAATACATGTGGTGAAAAGAAATAAATTACTTTAGACTGTCCCTAAGAAAACTAAAGAGAGTTATGTTAGAGGTAAGAACTCATGTCCTGGTGCCTTATGATGATTTAAAATTGTGCAGAAAACTAGAAGAGACTTTTTCTCTAACTGTGTCTCTGTCAAATTTTTCAAGAAGGAATCACCGTTTTCTCAATCTATACATATTCTTTGGGAGTTCTTGTTTGGAAAGCAATGCTGTGATTCAGTTCCAGCTCCAAAATAGCACAGAGAAGGACACTTCCTCAGGAGGAAACAAATCCGGCCTGGTTTGAAGGGCTGAAAACTGACTTGCAAAACCACGACCTCAGACACCCAGCTCAAAGATTGATCACTTCCTTTCAGGCAAAGGCAAAGACTTGGTCCCTATGGAAATAAATGGCAACGTTTCTGTTGACAGTCTGTTTTAGGCCAGAAGAATCATAACTGTCCCCTCATTTTCTAGGCCATCAATCAAATACAAACACTAAGCCATTTTGCCATGCTGACACAAGAGGGGGAAAACTGATAAATTAATTTTAAAAATGCTCACATGTGTGGAAAGAAAATGCTGGTGTGCAGGGCATGCATCCCTGCTCTAAGCAGACAGGTCAGAAGAAGTTCAAACCCTGTTGATAGACCCAAGAACTTTTGATTCAGCTTCTGTGGTGGAAAATCTTTGTATGGACAGAGGGAAGTTGACTCCTGGAGGAAACCAGCCTCTGAAATACCAAGGATGCTCTCTAAGGGTCTCCTCTATCTCAGAAGTACCAGGAATATCACACATCAGGAAAGAGTACCAGAAGTGATGCCCTGAAGGTCCCAAGGTCATCAAATTACTGTTGGTATTTTCCAGGAATTTTTAGTCTCTAAAGAGACCTGGTGATTGGGGCAAGCCAGTGATAGTCTTCTTTCCTTCCACGGTACTTGTTTGTAGGAGTGTGCCAGGCTCTGCTTTGGGAAACAGGAATGATCCCACAGCCAGGTGGCCTCAGCCCCAAGCAGAACCACAGCCTCACATCCTGGTGATCCTGGAGCACGAGCTTATTCAGTTTATCCTCGAACCTATGCAAATTTAGAGGCATGATCTGAGCCTGCCCAGCTGCTTTTTAGCAGAGCTGGGAGAACCAAGGACCCGTCAATTCTCCACGAATTCAGGATTTTTAAGCTGTTGTTCACTTCCCTGTAGCAAGGCTGCTGCAACTCACCTGGCCCATCCTCCCCTGGACATTCAGTATGCAGGCACAGCTCCGAGTCCTCAAGGCACAGAAATGTCCAGGTGGAAAACCTGCAAGAGAAAGATGCGGGGATGGGACCCAAAAAGGGCAGTAATTGCCTATTTGCAGCATCACATTTCAGAGCTTGGGGATGTGAAGGAGGGGATGCGTGGGCTTATTTTGCACCAAGGCACAGATACACTGCTGAAAAGGCACACTCCTGCCCCTTACCCCCGCTCTTCTAGGTATTAGATGGAGGCATGCTGAAACTCTCAAATCAAGCAATTAATCACATTCCTTAAACATTGTCAACAGGGGCTTGTTTCTCATTAAACTGCCTGAAAACAGATCTCCTGAAAACCTCCAGAGGAAAATAAAGAAGAAAGGTATTTGTTTCCAGAGAGTGTTCAAAGGCAACAAAACTAAAAAACTGCTAAAACAGAAACAAATTTTTTTTTTGTTCTGCAGCCTTAGATACATTCACCAAGGGATAACCTATGGAGGGAAAGCATTTCAGCAGAGACACTAGTCTGTTATTTCATGCCTCCCACCTGAGTGACAGGAGGTAGCTTGAGAAGTGCCAAATTATTGGAACAAATGTGTCACTCTCCACAGATGTAGAAGGGCATGGAAGTCAAAGATAGAGTTACAGGTTCACACCAGCATAAATCAAGGCTGGTCCCGTATCTGCTCAGTAAAACATGGTCAGACAAGCTAATACAGAGGTGGAGAGGAAAAGAGAGCAGAGCAGAGAGAGCTGGAAAGAGAGAGAGAGAAAGCAACACACCTGAATTTTCATACCTACTCTGTCAGCAGGTCCAGCTGACCAGTACAATGCTGATTTGAATCAGCAGAAGGGAGAATGCTTAAAGGCAGAAGCATCAGCTTTCTTATGCAAATAGCAGGTTAAAACCCTTGCAGCTAGTGGAAGTGCAGGAGGTTTACTGTTGGCTGTGGTTTTTTCTGATTTTTATTTTGTTTGTTTATATGTATTCCCTCTCTATTAGTAAAATGCACCTGCTTGTGTGAAAGGACACACCTGCAGGACTTTGAATCAATTGTTTCCCAGAGTGTACCTTATCTCTGTGCTTCCTGAAAAATTGATAGTCTCGCATGCTAAAGAGCTAGACTGTGATCAAGCAGATAGGAAAGTCTTGGGAAATCCATGTAGAAGATTTCCTGTCTGTTAGCCCTTCAATGGACCCAAGAACTTCACCAAAGCTTCCCCAGGCCCTTGCTTCTACAGCATTCATGGCCTCCCAGTGGCTCTGTGCTAGGAAGCGTTGCTATTCATCACATTGCTCTGTGATGAATAACACCAGACTTAAAGATCAGTCATGGGTGCTGAAAACTTTGTCACTATTTTCTTTAGTAAATCAGCTCTTCAGCTCTCAAGCATAAAGTGAAAATTAGTTTCCCTTGCTCCTGCAGTTGCATAAAGTTTGTTTTTGCAGCAAGACACCCAGGTCTGCAACCTGCAACCGAAGGAGGATTAATCATACACCCTACTTCCCTCAGAAAACTAGAACTGGTGAGAGAAGGGTCACACAAGGCATGGCCAGGATGAGTCAGGAATGAGGCAAATCCTACCCTTCCTGACTCTCTACAACCACAGAAAGACAGGAAGCATGATGTCCCATATTTCCCTCTAGCACGTGGACAGTTGAATGATACACCACCACTAAACCAGTGCCCATTTTCTCCCTTTCTCACATCTTAGCCCACTTGGGCTTCAAGGGGAGAGGCATGCAGTTATGTTGGCGAGACCCCCAAGAATCTTTAGAGTTTGTAACTGCTTTTGTTTTCCAAATAATTTTTCCTGGCTGTCAAAAGGGAAACTCACTTAGATACTGATACTCGAATATCAAAAGTGGTAACATTTAAGAAACTGAACAAATGGGTACATCATCCTCAGATGTGGCAGATGCCAGACATACCCCCATTAGCCTTTGCTCTTTCCTTTAGCAAGGTGGGAAAATGCCCAACTTTCATGATTAATGAGAAAAAACATCTTGAAATCATCAAACAATACATCATCTCAGATCAGTGCAGTGCTGACATCCTAGTCTTCACAGCAACGAATAGTAGAGGTGATTTGATTTTCAAAAAACGGTTACTAATTGCTCACTGTCTGTCAAACAGCTGATAATCTCCTCTTTGCTATGCTTTGCTAATTTCTTTCATCCATCCCTAAAGCCTATCCTTAAGCCACCAGCTAAGAACAGTGTAGTACCCAAATGCTGGAGTCTTTGCTCACATGCCCCAGGCCTCAGCAGCATCTCCTAATGCTATGTGCTAAACCCCAGTGTAGAAACTGCACAGTGTGGCAGGAGGAGTCTGAAAATTTTCTCCCCATGCTCAGCATGTGGGATCAGACATTCCTTTTGCTGGTGCTAGGTCCAGCTGTCGAGATCTGTCTTTCTGAACAGGCCCCAGCAGAAGTGGCCAAATTCTTTAACCTCCTTGAAAAACCAATTCCTCACACACTGGCCAGCTGGTCATTAAATAACGTGACTTCATCCCCTTCTGGCAGCTCCACATGGGAGCTAGGGATCTCCATGCTGCTCCGGGGAGGCAGAAACTCAGCGCTGAGCTGTGGCTGCAGCCAGCAGTCCCAGGCACTCCCTTCAAGGTCAGTGGAAGAAGGACCAAATTCCCCTACTGTCTTTGTCACCCCTACGGGCGACGGGTGTGGTCTGGCAATGGCTTTTGCACCACTACTGTTTCTGTCCCTGGTAAACAAGGAGACAACTGAGTATCTGGCTGACACTCTCCCAAAAGTTCCCAAAGGTATTTGTGCTGGGCTCATTAAAGCGTGACTCTTCCCCTTTGTCTCATTAGATTTCTTTAAAAGCTTACAGAAAACCCTACATAACCTCAAACTACATGTTGGTGCAAGTGAAAGAACTTGAAATTCAACACTCTGTTTTGAAAATAATTAGTAGGATTTAAATGATAAAAAAGAGGCACAAATTGCTTTGAGTATATACCATAGCTGGTATGCAAAAATACCTATTAAGATCACAGGTTTTCAGCAACAAAGTCTAGGTTAGCTAAGATTTTATTCAGTGAAACAATGTAGACTGATGTTTATCATGTTAGAGATCCTTGTTTGCCTTAGGTATTATTTCTACATAGCATGTGAAGCCAAGGCTTGTGTTCTTGAGTCCAAAAAGGGTATCTTAAGAGAAAATGTTGTAGTCCACCTCCTGAATCTACTGTCCTCAGAAGATTAGCAAAATTGAAAATGAAACAGAACAAATCATCCAGAGAAGCAAATCTCCATTTTGGCATTATATTTAAGGTAACACAGATCCATATTGTTCTATTCAGAGGCCAGTGAGTGCATAATAAAATCCAGGGTAAAGAATGATGACCACTAGAATTGTATTGATTTAAAAAATAATTCTGTGTAATTGCAGAGGATGTAATTTGAATTGAGAGTAAAGACTTATCTGTTCACAGCAGCAAATGTATGTTAAATGGCTTCTAAATCAGAATCAGAGGTAGGGAGGTGGTAAAGGCCCAAAATGGAACCTTAAGGCTGTAATGGAGCAATACAGACAATAAAGCTTTGATATGATTGTACATGGGATGGGACAGATTAAATTTAATGGCAGTTTCCACAAAATCAGAAAGTAATCTTAGTGGATGGAGTTCTCTAGAAGCAGTTGATCCAATCTCCATCTCAAAGTATGGCTAACTCCAGGTTAAGTCCAGCAATCCAGGACCTTGGCTACAGATGTTCTGAAAATATCTAGGGATAGAGCTGGCACTGCCTCTCTGTACAAGCTGCTTCCTCTCTGTACAGTTCTACACCTGGTGAGTTCTACACCTTGGTGAAGTTTTTCTTTCAAATGCTGTAGGAATTCCCGTTGCTGCTGTTCTCATCTGTTGCCTCCTGTCCTTCCACTGTGAGAAATCTAGCTCCCCCTCCTCTCTGTTCCCCATTAGGCAGGTGAAGACAGCAGTAAGACCCCAGCGCAGGTCTGTCGTCCATGGACCAAGCCATTGGGGTTACCTTAGGCTCTTCTTGTACAGCACCCACTGCCTCCTTCTCTGGGCTCCTGAGCTTCAGTAACTACATTGTGCTGGGTCCCCTAGCTGGACATAGCATCTTAAAATGGCCTGGCAAGTATCAAATAGAAAAAAAATAATTGCTTTGTTTGACCTACTGGCTGCTCCACTGGGGCCCACCACTCCTTTTCTGGGTCTCTAGGTCCCTTGGGTCTGGATCTCTCAGATTTCTGCTGCTGTTTAGCACAGACGCAAGGCTTTGAATTTTTCTTTATTGACAAACACCCCATCCATTTTGACTGGATGTGTAACCTGAGAAGTCATGTCAAAAGTCTTGACAAATAAGTCCAGTAATAAATTTAGTAATAAGTGCCAGGGAAAGAAATTAAGGCATAAATACAGAACATGAATGCCTGCCCTATGTAACAGTTTTAGCACCAAACAATTCCTGAGACATCCCGGGGCGTTTTTTACATATAAGATGCAAAATGCCTTGTCAACATTCAAGCTCTATTTCAGCCAGTTAGTTTGGATACCACAAACACTGCAGACAGAGCTGTATGGCACTCACTACAGCTCGTTCTCCCTGCCAAGCACATTGGCCACAGCTACAATTTGTCTGGTTTCCCAGCCAGCTGAGTTATACCTAGCTGAAGGCTTCTAATCCTTTTAAAGGTGGTGGTTGGTGCAGGTACATTCCAAGGACCTTCAGACACAGATAATTTCAAGACTTACCATTTAGTTACTGCTTCATTCAGGAAGACAGACAAATAAGGACCTCAGGGAAAATACAGACTAATCTGAAGGCCAGGAAGGAAGAATAGTATGTGAGGGTGATCTAACAATGAACTCAAGGAAGGCTTTCCTGAAAATATTATAAAAACATAACAGTATCCCTCTGTGTATTACTAATGGAAGGGGAAAATAGTTATTTACAGAAAAGATGGCAAGTATCTGTAAGATCAGCCAACAACATACAAAACCAGAGCCAAGAAGTAGCGACCAGGGCAAAAATTTATTTTGGCATTTATCTAAAACAGAGAAAATATCTAAATTGTCATTGAAATCAAGGTGGTAATTAAATATACATGTTCACAAACTATTCACATAAGGAAAGCCCGGAGTAAGAAAGTACACTTTTGATGAAACTGTCCTATGTGTCTAAAGAGACAAGTCTACATGTGCTTATAGAGAGAGTACAGATGTCATTTGCTTCAAGGTTCAGAGCTGGGACAGAGACAAGTGTAAATTTACTTGGATTTCATCACAAATCTGGGGATATTCTTCCTAGATGATTAATTTATCTTCTTACTTTCCTAGTGACATGGTAACTGAATCAATACCTCCAGTCTCTTCCAGTCCCTTCTGTTTAAAAGGGTGTCTATGTTTATTTTAAGCATGTTCATTTGGTCAATAGCATCCAGGAATTTCTGTGGATTTTTCAGCTTTCACTCAAACATTTATTTTTTCACATTGTGAATTAGACTGTACTTTTCTTTCTGGAAAAAAAAAAAATCTAAATCAAAATAAGAACAAGCAAGCCTCCCATTAGTAAAAGGAAAAACAGAAATAAATCCAGACTCATTCAAAAAGCAGGCTGCAATCTTTTCTAATTACTTCCATAACCCTAAGCAAGCCACATTTCCCAAGAGAGCATATGAGATAATCCTTAAACATTAAGAAATAAGAGGAAAATGCAGCAGATTTCGCAGGCAAATTAGAGAGTGAGAGAGTATGGAGCACCTGGGAAAGAAATGCTTCAGCATTCATTAGCTTGACTATTCTTTCTCACAATCTGGAGAAAAACATCCATTACTTTTCATTCCACAGTCACACAGTCAAGTCAAAGAGTTTTACACTGGAAATAAATTTATTTTAAAAAGAAAAGCATTTCAAAACCCTGATTGCTATATAAGAAGTTGGCTCAGGTATAAAAGTTTACCAAGAGTGCCTACAAAATGAATTCTCAAAATAGAACCCAGGATGATAACTGTCCTACAGAAATATTTCATTTAATAGCAGTCAGCAAGTTAATATCCTTGCTTTTGCCCTCTACATATTTAGATGAAAATGCCTAATTTTGTCTTACTACTAGGAATGGTAGAAACTCATCTTCTAATCATGAAAGGCTGGAAACTTTTTGTCCTAAAACAGGGAGCTGTTGGGCTTCTGCAAAATTTCACCTGGAAGCACTGTGATGACTTTTCATTCACTGTACGAAATGTGTGCAGCTTTGAGAGGTTGATTTCTTTTCAACTGAGTCCTCATAGGAAACACTGTGAGCACTTCTTTGCATTTCTTTTTCTAGCAGCTGTGATTCCAGTGCCACCAGGTAGTCACATCACAACTGTGCCTCATCTGAGCTACTATATTCCCACTTCTAAAAGCTCAAAAGACAAAGTTCATATAATACTTTTTCATGGGATAAGTTATGAATTTTTTCCTCTCTCTTGTTTTTGAATGACGCTTCGAAAAACTGGGAATCTCCACATCCCTGTGTAAAGGTAGAGAGAGAACAGGAGTGGCCATGGAAGAGTAGGTTCATATTCACCACCATATTCACCACCCTCTTTGGAAGGTGTTTATTTAGGTGCTCCTATGTTTGATCCCAAAAACAGTCCCTGTGAAGCTCAGGGCATGTGCTGAAGTACTCATAAAGAGCTGGACATTACTCTTCCATCATCAGGCAAAGCAGAAAAGATTTAACATTGTCTTCAAGGTTTCAAGCCCTGCTATGACAACAACGAATGCTTACTGAGCATAGGGAAAGTGATTTGAAATTTTATTTCACTGCTTCCTTTGAGGTCAGCAGCTCAAACAGACTTCCAAAAACCAGAAAGGAGACTTAACTTTACATACACACTCCTAGAATAAACTATCCCCTTTCTTTTTGTGTGCATAAGATTGTGTATGCATAAAAATATCCCTCAAGGCTATGTCAAGTTTTAACTTTATATGATAATATTGGAAGATGCTCTTCTTTAATCTTAATCTATTTCAGAGATGAGGTGGCTCTTTTGAATTCCTAAATCTTGTAGTAACAAGGAGGGAAGCCTGTACCATTGATTCTGGCATTCTCATACTAAACATAGTGACTCAGCTAGATGCTGATTTTTGTTGTCTCTTTTTTCCTTTCTTTTTTAATCTGCATTTTTAGTATGTGTAGAGGAATTGCTTTCCATATACCAATAATTCATGTTACCTGAGAAGCTGTCACACACAAATTAAGGTGGGTATCTCTCCCTTCCCCTGTTTCTCACCCTGCACACATGCATGTTAATTACAAGCAGAAAGCACAAATGACACTACATACTTCAGAGCATCTGCTCAGGCCTTAATTAATCCAGCCTTCACGCAGTCCCCATGGCAACAATGCTCAACAGACTACCCTGATTTGGAATATTCAATACACCACTTTACATTCCATATTTTATTCAAATTGTGGCTGCAGAACTACTTCTGTGCCAGCAAAGTAGTGTCAGAGCTGATGTGAACAGCATGAGTCCTTGCTCTACTTGACCCCTCCTCATACATTACCTCATTAAAATGTATAATAGCATTCAAGCTAAGTCACATTAAAGCAGACACGCTCTTTTTCAAAGCCTAGAAAGAAGCCCATTACAACTTTTTTATGTTAAAAAAAAAATCAGGCTTCATAAAATGGATAGGAATGTTTTGCATTGCATCTGCAACTCAAATCATAAAGGTGATTATGAAAATATTTGTAGCAAATAAGAACTTCTTTGGTGTATTTCTTATCTCACTAGTCCTCTTATCTTGTCAGCTTAGGCTCCAAATACATGTTTCGGCAAGGTGTGATCCCCATCATTTAGATGCTAATTGAGGCTGGAGTAAGAGAGGTTGTTCCAGCTAATGGAAAAGCTGCTTATTTCAGTTATTCTGTGGGCAATGGGCCTCCATTCTCAGTTTCCTTTTGTACCCAGCTACATTGAAAGAGGCACTGAATTGGATTTCTCCATCATGACAGTGCCAGGACTCCCTGCCAGGAATTACAATCTTGTCTCAGCCCTGCCTAGGGAAGGCAGTCCTGGTGGCCAAAGGTCAGTCGCAAACCATTGCCCACAAGCCATCTTTTCCCATAGCCAGCACTGCACTGGGAGGCTGTTTAGATAAATCCTCTTGGGCCAGCCTCAGAGCACGGAGGACTGCTATCTCAGCTGTTTCCCACTGTGCACAGCCAGCCCGTTCCTCAGGGACAGCTGTAGGAAGGGACCAGCCAGGACTCTTGTGCCTGTGGGCCAGGCTCCCTTGGTGGGGCTAGAGCAGGACATTAAAAAAAGCCCTCCAAAAAACCCTTAAAAAAGCCCAACCAAAACCAAAAACAGCACCCAACCAACCAAAAAAACAAACAGGAAAAATCTCAAAAAAAACCCCTGACAATTGACTCAAGCAGGGATTTTGATAAAACAGTGGATGGGAAGGAGGCAGGAGCAGGCAACTTTAGTCTGTGACAGTGCACAAGTGACAATTGGATGGAGAGATTGTTGGCTTGGAAAACCTCTGAGTGCTTGCATGTCTAACTCTGCCATATTTTTCCTCTGGGTATTAAATTACAACTTTAAACACTGGCAGCATACAGGGTTAAAAATAATTATTTTGCTATTGTATGCAGACAACTATGTTGGTCTGAAACTATGCACAAATTAAATGTTAATCTGAGTCCAGGCATAATCTAATTATTGCTTCCTTTTGAAGTAAGAGGAACAATATTTACTGAGTAAATTATGGACGTCAAAAGGTAAAGCTTGCTTTGAAGATTAAACAACACACATGTTGTTAATTATTATAACCATACTTGACCCTTGTTACTTCGCAAAAATTTGAACACATTTTGAATTTTCACAGAGATGTTGTGTTTTAGAAGGTAGTACTTAATATCCTTGTCAATTGCATTTTATTACATGGCAACATGAAAGAGAGCACCAAATATACGAGAAGGCTGAGTGTGTGATATGTGTAGTGCACAGTTTCTCTGCAATACAGAGCAAAATCCCCCTTTTAGCATAGAGGGGAAGCCATCCTCACCAGAATGGGGCACATCTGTGGGCTCCCCACACCCTAACATCTCTGTCCCTGGGGAGACAAACCCAGACCAGGTGCTTGCTGCAATGGGCCCAGAGCACCCTGATTTTGTGTTGGGGAGGCAACTGAGACACAGCAGTAGACAGAAAAAGGCAAGACTATCTCCAGGAGATGAGACAATGTAATCTCATTCTCCTTCTCTGCCCACTGTGGGTTCTTGATCCATGAAAATACTTCCTGTTACCTGGCTATAAAATTTTATACCCCAGTCCATCTTTTTCAGCTTTACTTTCACCACTAGAGCTACCTAGTAGTTTAATTATACACTAAATACACATTAACAAAATCCCTAATCAAATAATAAGACATCATTGTTATAATAATGTAATTTCACAGAATACCTATACAGGTGTTTTTGTCAGTGAGTCCCTGAATGTTGTACAAAAGAAGCAGTTTCCACTATTGCTTGTGCTGCTTATTTCTACAGTCACTTATTTTTGAGTCCTTATCACTTTGTCTGATAGTTAATAATCTAACTTTATGTGGAAGTGAAGTATTTTGTCTGAGCCTGTCAAGCTCGGACCCAGGTTTGCATGTTCCAAGTATCTGACATCTCTTTTATGTTCAGGCCCATCTCTATAATTACCCCAGAACTGTTGATGGTAGTGGCAGAAATAATAGGTTGGAAGCATCTGACCAATGTTTAGGGAAATGTTTCTGCTTATCAGAAGGCAATTGTGAAATTAAGTGGTGAGCATAGCTGACTTCCATTTAATTGAAACTATAGATGGAAGGACTGCATTCTGGTGAATTTCAATAGTCTAGGTGTTCTGAACTTCAAACTCCCAGAAAGAAGAATATTTTGAGTTTGGTGTCTGCAAGCCATGCTGTTACACATGATCAGTGTCCTTCAGAAATATGTTGGAAGTATGCCATTTCATGGGGTTTTTAGTTCATGAGATTCCAACAGTCCTGCTTGTAGGACAACCAACCATCTACCAATAAACTAAACTTCTTTGCCTTTTAGTGGGTCCATATCTTGTCCTTGAAAGATGTTATCCTGATCCCTTTGAAGAATATGCTGTAAATTAAATGAGAACAGCTGGAGTCAGGATTAGAAATTGAACTTCTGCTGAGCAAATGGTGACTTTCAGTAAAACAGCAGATGCATCCTACTCCTGTCAATAACTTCTTTGCGTGAAATATTCTTCAGTGCTCAGCATTTATTTTATATGCCAAGAGAGGTTTCCCAAGGCTGCAAGCCATCTCTCACAGGCTTAACACAACCATTCAGCTTCAAGATAGGCACTGAAAGGATGGGAGCCAGGCAGGGAGGTGACCGGAGCAATGCACAGGTTAAGCCCATCACTCTGCTGTGTGCCAAAGCAGGATTGAACATGCAGCCATGCTTCCAGGCATCAGCTTCAGTGACACCAAATGTCTTGGTCCCACAGCCAGATTTGGTTTTCTGGATTACCAAGCCGCCAGCACCATTGAACTGATGATATCCATGTACAAACCCCAGAGTTGGAGCTCTTCCCTCAGCACACAGCATTTCTCTTAGGGACCATCCAGAGGAATATCCTTGTAGCTTTCACTCTTAATGTTTTTCTTTTCACTGACAATTCAAGGATGACACTGTGAAAACTTGCTCCTTAATTAAAAGCTGGAAAGAAACCCCAGAGGATAAGGATAGCTAGTCTCCACTGACTGAAAGCAGGAGATGCTCAGTCAGTACTAATAAAGTTCTTTTTGTCCACTTGGCTGCTTTGTATCTGGAATTTACCTGTAATGGCTTGTTTTAGCATTTGTTCAACAATGCTAGTACAGCTGTGTGCATGTAGGAAATGGGGACAGTTTCCATTTCAGATGAGACATTACTTACTTTAATCAGGAGCAACACCAATTTCTCACGTTTCCTGTACTACTCAAAAGGAGCCCAAGTGGATTCACAGCTTGGCCTGAGCATCTTCAATGGGCTAAGCACAGGGAATTCAGACATCGTGTTTGTTCCCTTGCATGGGAAGGCCAGGGCTCACATTGATCTTCACAAGCTGTCTTCAGTTCATGCAATTATTTACCCATGCTGGTCCTTGTTATTAGCAGTGGTAATCCAGGTGAGTGGAAGGTTCATGTCTCTGCATAGTTCTTGTAGTAGGGCTTGGCAGTTTTACAGAAATCTGATAAGAAATTTCCCTTGGGTCTGTTAGGCCTCCACAGGAGAAATTCTTTATTTGAACTTACATTCTTCACTGTCCTTTTCGTACATATAGGGTACTTGGTCTCTCTGGTACTGGAATCAATAGCAGCGTGATAAATAGAGGGGTTTTTCTCTGAATAAACCATGTTGTTCCATGAAGGAGCTTAGAAACATCTAATTAGAGTGGGCACTCTTCCTGCCTTTTCTACATCCAGAGCAGCTTTTTAATGTTTCTTTTCTCTTCTCCTGGTCTCCACCCAGGATATTTTATGACTCAAGCTCAGAATTTGGTGTGTGCTGCAGACCTCCCTCTGGCAGAACCTTTCCATATAAGAGGTGGCAACATCCTGATCTGGGCCTGAGGTGGACTGAGGAGAAGAGGAAGAAACTTCGGCAGAGATGATGCATGGAATAAGAAACATAGCTCTCCAGGAATTTGTGAGCCAACTACTGACCGGCATAGAGCTGCTTCCAGCTCTGCTCTGCATGTCATGGAAAGACACTGACATTTCTAGGTGAGATACCTGGATCATTTCACACCCTTGCAAGTTCTTCCACAATGTGGAAGCCTTTGATGAGCTCCTTGTGTAGTCTTTGATGAGCTCCTCATAGAAGTCTAGTAGATTAGTGTCTGGTGCACTTTTTCAGAGCAAAGGGCTGGATCGATGCCAACACTTTAGGATAATGCCAGTCTCACTTTAGAATAATGCCTCTAAGGTTATCCTTTGAGGGTTTTCCTTTATACTGAAGAAATGAAACACTCTTTGACATCAGCCTGCCAAAGGGAGCCTTTATGCAAAATTCAAGCCATTGAATTCAGGCCATCCTCACAGACTTATCTCACTATTTTGCAGTAATTCAGAAAAAATCTTTTTGGAGGTTAACATGTAGCTGTCCTTATGACTAAGATTATCAAGAACACTCATAGATACTTTCTCAGTGCTTCTACATACAAATCTTTACTAGGGATGAGAAAACAACAAATGTATTAATTTGCCTTGGAAAAATGAAAGAAATCAACTGCAGGCCCACAATTCTGTAAAAGCAGACATCCAGCCTGTTACAGTATGCTAATGCTCCACAATCTGTGCTGTTTCTACTTCTGTAATATAAATGGGTCACAGTGAAGGTTTTGGATGGGAAGGATTTGGGGTTGGAATTCTTGTCACAGAATATTCATTAGAAGTTATCCAAACCCTATCCCATTAGTCATCAATAGTCACACTATTTTCCCATTTTGTCATCAAATGCACAAGGAAAACTGCCTCATCTGCAACTCTCCAGTGCTTTCAAAATTCAGCCTGAGCAAGTTGCACATGTTATTTACCAAAGCACAATGTCTTTTTCTTTGAATGAACACCATCACACTGCAAAAATGTTTTTAGCAGCAATATGGCACATTACAAAATTGGCACCTACTGCATTAGGATGCAGCAAAAAAATCTTACTGACTTTTTTGAACTAAGTGGGTGGCATATAAATTAATGCGGCTAACAGCCCTCTCCAAGTAAAATTATTTGTGTTCCTTACATGGAACACCAACATGTTTTTTTCAACCCATTTCAGTAAACAAACTTTGGGGAGTTTTGCTGATAGCCTAATCTGTATTTAATTTAGTAATTTGAAAATAACGTGTATGACCTTTGTGAAAAATCTTTTAGAAATGCAGCTAAGTGTGTTGTTTACCTTAACACTCAAACAGCATCCAAGGGAAGAATTTCCTTCCTTTTGGCCTCATTCTGGGAATGACTGAATGCACAACTCCAAGGGTCTGGATCCAGCACACTGTAAGCTCAAGCTCTTCATTAATTTCTTCTCTACCATTACTGTAAACTTGCTGAAGAAAAGATTTGTTGTAAGTTTCTCTTAAAAGTCTTTTGAAGTTGCTTGATATGACAACTTCACTAGCATACAACATTAAGGAGAAAATGCTGGAAAAGCCAAGGCATTACAGCAAAGAAATCCATTCTTTGTTAGAAGATAGAGAAAAAAAATTAAAATAAGAAAAACCAAACAAACCTCATCCTGGTACCATGGATATTTGTAGTACAGCAATTGTTCCCTTAATTTAAGCACTGAAATTAATGATTAAATTAGAATCTGAGTTTTCAGAGGCAAGATGCTTTGAGAAGCATAGCAAAAAGAAAACACCATATATGGGATGAGTGAAAAAAAACAGGCTTTGCAAGTAAACCAGCCTCAAAATAATATAAAAAAGGTGAAGAGAATTTCTGAATATATTTTTCTAATTAAAAAAGATGACCCAGCATTAATATATGCCTGATGGCAACTGAAAACACAGACTGCTAAAATAGCTGAGTCTCACTGGGGCTCTGTTTAAATTCTGCTAAGTATTAAGAAATGCCTAAATAATGGACAGAGTTCAGGGGTGCATAATACATCTTGTTACAAAGAGCACCTGCCAAGACCATACTGGCCTATACTTAAAACATTTTATACAATTAAAACACCTAAATCTAGAGGCCACCTGTTTCCTGCCTTTGCCTTTCTGAAATGCCAGAAGTTTTACTGTAAACACAGGTGAGCAAAATAAGATGCTGCCTGATTTTAAGGGACTTAAAGAATTTGCACAACAGCTGAAGTCTGGGCCAGCCGCTTTTCAGCTCCCAGCCCCTCAATTAAGACTGATGAGAGAAGCAGCATCATCTCTTCCTCTCTCGGTGGCAAGACGCTTATGTGGGAATTCCCACACCGAACTGGGAAAGCAGCAATCCATACAGCAGTTTGGATTTGACAGTAACCAATACCAGATGTTACAGCCAAGGCATAATAAAATGCAGAGAGAGTAACTGTGGAGAAAACTGCTCATTTTTTCTCAATTTCCCATGGGTCTCTGGGCAAGGCACATATCCTGGGGTATACAGCATCCCAAGAAATTAGTCTGGCTACTCAGAAATTTGCCAAGAAGCTGTTGAGGTGGCAACCTTGAATTCATTGCTGACTCTCTGTCCCTACTGCAGGGCCCTTAAGAGAAGTTGGATCCACATTTTAATTTTAATCTAATTGTGAAAAGTAAAGAAGACAAAACAGTTCTAGATATTATAAAAGAGGTTTTTGGTTTCTTTATTTTTCTCTTATAAAGAGACATGTTTTTAAAGTGCTGTCAGGTTAGCAGGAGTCTTGAAAGCTGAACACAGACACCAGAAACCACATCTGCAGGCCCAGTCTTTCCCTGATGGCATTTGCACATCATTTAATACAGCTGAGAATCACATCCTGCTCATCACACCAGGTGGTTGGTTGTTTGCCCAAAATACCAAGTGAACTACTACTCTGGAGGCCAGTAAGATGCAGCTCAGAAAGCTCTGCTTTCGGGTATTCCCTGAAGCACCCAAGTCCCTGGAAGAGAATCCTTCTCAGTCAGGACACCCTTGCTGACAAATGCAGACATCTAAGAAAGACTTTGTGCCCTGCAAAAGACATTGCACAACACAAGGCTTAGGGTAAAATGGAAACCACTGGCACCTGGGGCTGACCCAGTCAAAGGGGTGGGAGCAATCCTGCATTCCTCTGCTCCTTGAGCTGGGCAGATGCGGGCAGATGTAAGGCAGCTGTGCAGGAGCATCCAGGAGCTGTGCAGCTGCGTTTCTGCTGCACCCTTGCCAATGCCATCAGCCATGCTGAGTGGTGATAGGCACATCCTTGGTTTTGTCAGCTGAAATACACGGCTTTGGCTATGCTGGACCAGCAGCACACATCTGCAGCACACCTCAGTGCAAACAAGGCCTGGAGACACGTGTTTTTCCTCCAGTTTTTTTTTTATTTCTCTGGAGGATCTCAAAATGAATCAAAATTACAGTTTCATAGAAATGCACATAACATTTATTTAGTTTGACAGAAGTGTATGTATTTTTCAGAAAGACAAAAAGGCACAAAAAGGCACAAGACAGGTTTCTTACTGCCTGTACAGACAGAGACAGAGAATCCCAGGAATCTGAAAGCAGAAAGTTATCTGATTTCTACATAGGAAAGCAGTGGAGTTTCAGAAGAATTCAGTTAACTGAAGCCTACTATTTATCCCCTTTCTTTTTTTTTGACCAGTGATATAGTTTCATCTGGTAAATTTTAACGTGTAAGGACACTTACTGAAATGAGGAACAGTTATAACACAATAACTGATTTAGTGCATCTCTGCACAGAAATTGGCAGTAGTATCAAAATAGTAATAAGCCCTGGGACATGAGAAAACACAATTATGCAATTATGCTCAGACCATAAAAACATCCCCTTCTGAGCAGTTCCTGAGCTAGAAGATAAGGAAAATGACCCACCAGCTAAGGGTATATAGCACATTTCAGCAAAGACTTGAGCCATCATTGTTACATTGCTGTCTTCTAATATCACAGCTGTTACTGATACACGCTGAAATCTCAAGTAGCAGACCCATCTCTCTTAGCTCATCCTTGTAAGAAGAGGACTCAAGAAAATCGACACTAGCTTTCACAGTCCTTGGTGCCACCTTTACAATTTCAAAATGTTATGTCTCCCCTGCTACTCATTGCTTCTTGCAAAGCATTTGAAATCATGTCATAAATTAAAGATTATTCAACAATGGCTTCAAAATAACTTACTTGCTATATTTATCATGGGGAAAACTTTGCATTTACTATTAAATACTACCCTTAAAGCCAGATGGTCATACAGAGAACAATTACAGAAATTTAGAAAAGCAAATACAGCTGTCTTTCCAAAGTGCTACTGAGATTAGAAAACAAGTTATCAGAGGTAAACAATCTTTTCCTCTACTCTGGCTCCACTCTCTGCATCCTGCAGGCTCTCAGGCTGGTGGTTCAGCAGCAGTTCATCCACCTGTGGTGACTGGATGGATCCCTGGTTTGGAACACTTGTCTGGGAACCTTGGGTCTCTGATGTGCTCAGATCTGTAACACACAAGAGAAGGACAATGCATTTTCTGCCCCTGCCATCAAAAAGGGCAAATTCTGACTTTTTCATTAGCACCATTTTATAGTTTGCTGCATCTGTCTGGAAAGGAAAACAGTACTCTAGTACAAATTATACTACGGCCTGGTGAGAGGTACCTTAACAATAATAATTATTATAAATGTGTAGCCATACTTTACTAAACAGATACACAATAATGGAAAGAAAGACATAAACAAGGTCAGAATTGAGCTGGAGGGAAGCACACAGCATATAATCAGTATCTTTGCTAGTACTAATACAGTTTTAACATTAATACAGTTTTCATCATTACACAGAATTTTACTAGTAAGCCTTCCTTTTATAGATGCAAAAGAATTAAGTGACCAAAGTTAGAAGTCTACATGGCTGGCATTTGCATTCCACTTTTTCTACTAAGTTTACCTGTGTTTATTGACATAAACTACCTACTCCACTCTGTCTTGATCTTTTTGGCGTGATGTGTAGAGAAACACTTGCATCCAAACACTAGAACATTATTTCACAACAATCTTGTTATCTTTCCAATTTTCTCCCACAAATGCAGAGAATCAGGTACTTGTTTTCCAGCATTCCACAATGAACACTTCTATGATGATCCATATATAGCTTTATAAACCAAAACAACATGACTACAGCTGGGTTTTACTCCTAGTCAGCACTTTGTAGCACTTTGGGCCCTCAGGACCTGCAACTCAGTACCTGACTTTTCTACATCTGTATTTCTTCAAAGCAACTTTACCATAAAAACAAGCTAGGTAACAAAGAATGTGTATCCTCATGCATAGCAATGAAAAATATCTGTAATGGATATGCTGCAATACTTTTCACTGTAATCGTAGCCTGACCGACTCTTCTATTACATCAGGAGGGTTAAATTTTCATTCTTCCCTCTCAAAAAAGGACTCTGTAGAAAGAAAGGGAGATTTGAACTCCTTGTACAGCATGGTAATGGCCAGAAGCACACAAACCAAGAACTGGGGCTCTCTGAGCCTTGATCACTCATGCAGAGCTGGAGAGACATTTCAGGCTTGCTCTGGTCCCTACTTCTCACGTGTATGTGCAATGGAAATCTGCTATGAAGGACCTATTTGTGTTTTTACGCACCATGTTGCTTAGTTGGTAGCAATTCATAGTGACATGTGCCCACATTTGGCATTCCCCAAATATATGAGACTTTCATCAGTCTTGTTTGCTGAGGCAGGAGTTCAAGGCACAACAAGCTTGCTGGCACCCTGAAAAGCCTAGGCTCTCTGGCTGCTCCCTGGCATGGGCTGTGTGGAGCAGTGTGGGATGATTATGCAATGGGCATGTGGGAACACATCATATCGCAGCCTCTGCCTTCAGCATCTTCTCCTCTTTGATATTCTCACAGCTGGGGGGAGCAAACAGGCTTTGGGGCTGCAGCTCCCAGCATAAACCACATGCATCTTATTCTTGCTGCTAAGACTGCACAGCCAATGGCAGGAGCAAGGTATTTGTAAATGAGCTTAGTCATAGTGGGATGACACAGAATGGTACAAAAATTAGTCTTCATTTGTCTTTCTTTTACTGTTTTATTCTGAATTAAGTTTCAGTCTTAATGAAAATCCAGAGTAAGTCTTGCTTGATTGTGAGTTATTTGCAATACATAACACAGAAAATCTTGACTCCCTAATTTAGTCAAACAGGCCTGATTTTTTGAAGATGATGCCAGCATTTATTTCTTTTTGATGATTATATTAGAAAATTACTGCAATTTCCAGCCCACAGAAGAAAGCAAAAATACATCTGTCTGTTACCTTTATGGAAATTGGATGCATTTGGGTTGTTTATTTATTAAAAAGAGCCCTACTAGCTGAAGTTCCTCTACTTCTAAACACTTACATTTTTGGGTAATTTTACCCACATTAATATTTCTTTTAAGTCCTGTGAGTCTATTCACATTACCCTAGTTATGTACATAAGAACACCAGGGAGTAAACACTTATTTGAAAGATCTGTTTCCAAAGTTTATGAAGTATATAATTTGAGAAGCCTAATTACAAATTTGAAAATACGCAGACAAGAAACACCTTACATGCAATAATTTTCCACCATCAAAACTAAATAGTAATTGCTTCAGCAATTAAAACAGTAGCTATTTCCAAACCATTTCTCATTAACTGTCATAACTACAAGCAGCAGAGCTGAGCAGTGAAAACTCTCAGCATTCTACAAAAACAAATCAGACCCTGTCACTATCAAAATAAATGATTTATCACTAGTTCAGCTTCTTTTTTATTTTTTTTTCCTAAATATGTTGCATCTGGGAAACCTGAACAGCAGGAGAGCACCCAGGAGGTAGGAGCACAGCTGCTGCTGGGGCACTGAGTGGCTTCAGGCTGGAAAGGTTGTGCTTAATCCAACTGAGGAGGGAAGGGGCTGGTTTTGGATGCTCTTCAGGTGGCACTCAACACAGACTCTGCCTAACAAAAGCACAATGTGTCCCCAAGGCCAACACACTCAGGCTGCCATCGGGGAGGGCGGCTGCTGTCTCTCTGCTCAGTGCCATGCTGGAAGCAGCTGAGCCAGTAGACCAGCTGGTATCACAGGCAGCAGCGTGATGTGCCCCAAGGGTAGTGTGGAAGAAGTGCTAAAAATGGTAACAACAGTTTCAGGTGAAGGGAGACAGAAAATGGACTGAGTGGACAGTCGGCCTTGGTTGTTGTAATGTAACAGCAGCCAAGAAGCCTCCCCCGAGCTCTCTGGTGTAGCATGGGGAAACTGAGTTGCCCTTGTTACCAAGCAGGAGAAAGGTGGGAGAAACCTTCCTCTTGAAATGCTCTCCCAAAACAAGGAGGAAACTTCTGAAACAAGACTTGAAAACATCAGCTGATGTCTACTAAAGAACTCTGAGAGCTGAGGATGCTTAATGAAAATAAAAAAGGAAAACAAACTGATTATTTGTGCAGACAGCAAGGCAAAGGGGCTGCTATCAGAAAGTGACACCCAAGAAGCTCTCCAAAGATCCCCTGGCAGCTGGGGCACCCATGGGAACTCCCCAGTCCCTCTCCAGGCCCATTCTCTGCTGCACTGAGGCAAACATCAGAATCACTATGGATCAAGAGTCAGGCAAATACAGACCATTGGCCTTTTATGAGCTTCCATCAATGTGATTGTAATTCACCTGTCAAAATCAGCCATAAAATGAGTTCTGTGTTATCCCCTTTGTTTAAATTCAGCATTTACTTACCCTTTTTTTCTGCTGTCCTCCAAGCAACCAGCAGACGCTCTCTCTGGCAGGCTGTGTTTGGCTCAACAGCGCGCCCACCAGACCAGCACCCACATCACCAGCACCGGGCAAAGGCTGGACACAGCCCCTGCCCACACCCTTGCTGCCCGGGCTGGGCTCTGCCTGCTGCCGTGCTCTCACACCCTCCCAGAGAGGACAAACCAAAGCACTGTACCTGGCCATAGCCATCCACTTGCTCATCTGCAATGTTTTTCTTTCACAGTTAGATAAATGCAGAAAATACTCCCTGACTATTTCCAAAGCTTTAACAAAACTGAGCTGTAGCTCGGATCCTTCCACAGTCCACTCTTGGCACGGCCTTCTGCTCCCTCCCACTCTGTCAGCATCTCTCTGTACCATGGCCCCCAGAATTTATGCACAAACTGAAACCCCCTTCACCTGTTTTTCACTTACATAAAACATATTTCTCCTACAATATTCCAGGTAGAGTTTCCTTAAGAACAGGCCAGATCCACAGCTGCACCATGGATACCCTAGGTAAAAGTGAACAGCAGACCAGAGAAATCCACTCTCAAAGTTGCGCTGGTCAAACACCCAAGGGAAAAAAGGGTGTGCTTGAGGCTGGTGACCAAATGTTAGGTATGTTGTGACAGCACTTCAGCCTTTTTGGGACTTGTAGCCTGTGCCACACCTCAGTATTAAATACTCCTAAAGTACAGCTTTTACTCCTTTTAATCTCAGCCAAGACCATTTCATTGAATAAAGAAACCCCAGGCATTCCCAGCAGTCTTCCTCACCAATTTTTGCAAAAGGAGTTAGAGGCTGTTTCTAACAAATTCTGGATCTAATCACAAATTGTCTCATTCACACAGACACTGTCAAATTCAACACTAAAATTCAATTTTTTTCCCCCATTTTCCTTGGGTTTAGGTCTGGTACCATGAGGACAAACATCAGGAACTGTTTGAGAGGCACTCTACTCTTTCCATCTTTTTTAGACCACCTCAATATAAAAACAATGGCAGATGGCAGGCCTGTCGTATGTGGGATCAGTTCTCAAGGGAGTTTATAAGGGGACCTCAGATTTTCAAACAGGGTCTGGGTCCGGACTCTAAGAAACGACAGCTCCTGGCTGAAAACATGTTACTGTTGTACAGGAAAAGAAAGAAAAAACAAGTAGCATTCTGCATCCTGACTAACCTTTTCCACAGCATTAAGAGACAGGATTAGTAGTATCTCACAAACTGCTGACAAGGTGAAGGACAAAGGAATGGTATTTGCAGGAATCTGAAATCAATACATACAAAAACAAACACAGCCCATGTACCTGGGGGGGCAGGGGATACAAAAGCCAAGTAAACAACTCATTACTCACACTGATTCTCACCTCCTGTCTGTTGTCATAGGATGTAAGCACTTCCACATCAAATAAATGCCACAGATTTTCTCCTTCACCCCCTTCACCCCTCCTCTCTCTCCCTCAGGATCAGAGCTCTTGATGTTAGGGCTAGACTGCACACAGTGAAGATTGTGGGAAGGACAGAAGAACCAAGGCACTAAGAAACACTCCAAACAAAAAACCTCTCAAATCTCTGTGTTTTGAACAGAAAGCCTTTAGTGTTCCTCCTTCAGCTCTGACCCTGATTTCACAGCACCACAGGATAATTCAAATTGGAAGGGATCTCAGAAGGCCTCAGATTCAAACTCCTCCTCAAAGCAGGGTAAGCTCTGAGGTTAGGGCGGGCTGGATACTTTTTTACTTCTTAGTCATTTCTAAAAAGGAAGGAGGGAAAAAAAAGGGAAGAAAAAAATTTAGGGGGGGAAGGGGGGGCAGGGAGGGTGGAAGGAATGCACCACAATTACCTTGCTGTGACTCTCCAAGATCTGTCACATTGGCCCTCTTTACCAAATAAAACTGCATAATAAAACTGCATTAAATGAAGAGCAATTTATGCCACTTTTAGCAACAAATATGTTGAAGAGTGACAAAACCACTAACCTTCTGAATTAATAAATAGAGCTGGGTTTTGGTTTTTGGTACCAAGTTCATTTGGACTGACAGCTGACACATCAGCTTCAGGCCACAGCTATTTGAAATGGCAGAGCTGCTCTATTTAATCCCCACACTGGCACTCATGCATAATGCAAAGCACAAGCAGACACCTAACAACCAGTGTCTACCGGGTCTGGGATATTCAAAGGAATTCAAGGGTAACAGGCTCTCATTTGCCACCACAGTTCAACAGCAAATGGCAGCCTAACTCCCCATGGGATCCACTGAAAAACCCACTGGCAAATCCCACAGCAGCTCTTTGTCTCTAATGATGCTCCCAGCGGTTTCCATGCAGATTCATTAGCAACAGACAGCCAATTCCCCCGGGAACTCCAAGCACCTCAGCCTCTCTCCCTTTCCTCACCATGAAAGGCAACATGACCTGTTTTGATTGCCTTTTTTAAGGCCTACTAAGACTTTCCCAGATTGCAATGCAGCATTTCCATACTGCAGGTTCAGTTGTTTAAAGTTAGTGGAAGAAAGGGAACACCATGCAGTGGTATTGGGCACCTGGAACACCAGGGCAACACCTGGAACAACCAAGATACTGCTGCTACTGATCCAGAACACAGCACTTGCTATAGAAAAGTTATGTGTGAGCCTTGAATATTTGAGCACAATTCCCAACAGTTTCACTGGCAGTTGAACATAGCTCACATACCATCACAAACCAGGCCCTTCACAACTCAATAAAGCTGATTTCACAGCAGGAACTGAACTTGGTACCAGGTCTCAAAAAAACACTGGGAAAAAATATTTTGACCCTAAAGCTTCCAAGGAAAGAGGAGCCTAATCCATTTCCAGCTGACTGAATAAGTCAAGAAAATCGGTCTGGGAATTGTAATGCTGTTATTTACTTTTGACCAGCCCAACCCTGTGAAAAAGCAGCCACTGTATTTCTTAAGCAAACAAGCACCTTCATGAGTAAGAGATCTTTACACAAAAAATCAGATGAGAAATTATTTCAGAAGATCTCCTACATTAATTAGTCTTTGCATATTTTGGTGCATTTTTTTGTTATAAGAGAGAACAGAAGGAATTCAAAGTGTATGATGAATAAGGTTCTGAAACATAACTCTTCTCTGTATCTGAATGCTGCATTTTTGATCAGGGTAAAATTACTCGGATTGCCATTATGTTTCCACTCTTTGTGTAATTGCTGGCTTAGGTAAAACAATACAGGTCCATTTTCAGGCTTTGCCTCATAAGTCTTCAGAGAAGTTTCGTCTAGACAATTTGGACTTAATTCTTGGCACCAGAAACACAAAATACATATTTATTCCAGCAAAATTGCATTTATCATAAAGTTCCAACTCATACTCCAGGTTTTGGAGTAATGTGACGATGCAGTCATTTTCCTTTTATTAAGGCCCAGTAAATATATTATTTCTAACACTGGTGTTTACCAAAGAAAATATTTTAAAACTAACTCAAGCTCAAATACTGATAGTGTCACTTCGACATCAAATTCATAGCATGCTGATTAAAATTGATTAGGTTGATTAAAATTTTAACCAAGTTACATGGCTATGTTATCAGATGTATTGGTTTTTGAAGCACACAGGTTCCAAGCTATTTTTGGCATGTTGTTTTTCTAATGCATATCAATAAGAGAGACTTAAAAATAGGTCTGACTTGAAATCATAATTTGTCTGTGCATTAAATACCCACAGTCTCACCTTGGGAGGGCAGACTGCCTGACAGCTGTCTGCTTCTGCTTATTATTAATTTATTTAAGTAAGAATTCCCTATTAAATTGCCTTTGTGCTAAGCTTTGAAGCTTTAGATGGTCAATTACAGACAAACACGTGGTCCAACAGGTATTCTGCTAACAACGAACACATGTTTTATTGACCTACTTCTTTTCCAGCTCATTAAACACAGCTGCACTCAGATGATCAAGAGGGAAGAGCCATAAAACCCCAAGAACACCCTTCCTACACAGGATCACAAGGAACGTGACCAGCTGCCGCCGCAGGGCCCCTGCCGCGCCCAGGGCAGCAGCACACCCACACAGAGCACCCCTCCAGGGGCAGGGCAGCTCGCCTGCCCACTGACAACGGTGGTGGGCAAGCACTGAAAACCCCCTCGGCCTCCTTTTTCAGGTGTCCAACGCGGGTGCAAACTAAGTGGTCTGCAACCATTTCCTCCCAGCCCATCATCTGCTGAAGTCATTTGGCCAGCAGGCTGAAGTCAAAACAAAAAAAACGGCCATCAGTAGGGAATGCTCCTGCTTGAACGGAGAAACAGAAACCCCATAAAGTTACAGACACAAACAGCACTACCAAGGACTCAAGGGACAATGAACCAGTTCCCCTTTCTGCCGCCTGCCAGCACATCCACACACTTCCCTCACCCACTGTCCCAATTTGCACCCTGAAGATAAAACACTGCAGTGAGGTTTTATCTCCTTCCCTTCCGAAAAAAAAGAGAAACTGCCAGCATTAGCCCTGAAAAAGCAGTCTCTGGAACATTAAGTCATTCCCTTTGAAAAAGGGGACATTTACACATCAAAACTCTTCTTCTGAACTGTTACCACAGACAGATGTTAGAGTGTTGATTAACTCTGCCTCATATTTTATGGGCACTCTTTGGTTGCGGGTTGTTTTGTTGGTTTTGTTTTTGTTTTTTTTTTTACTTTGAAATAAACGTGAAATCAAAGACCTTGGCAAAAAATCAATTTAGTCCCCAGCGTTTGGCCAGTCTTTCAGGTGCAACATAAAGAAGAGTGCTCTGGACTTTGGCAAACATTTTCTTGAGTAGCAGAAGGGCACAGGTCTGTTACAAGAGCCAAAAGGGTGAGGTAATTTATAAAACACTCAAGTCTCCTCCTAAGCACTTTGGTTTTATAGGGTAATTTCCCAACAACAGACCAGATCCACCACTTCTTACTCATAAAAGCTGACAAGATCAAAACTCAAAGAGACCAGCAGAAGAGCACTAAGTCAATATATAGAATTGCTGCAGAAGAAAAAAATCAGGCAAAGCACCTGTTTCAAATCAATTACATGCTAATCTTACCCTTTAATAGAAACTGCTGCTGTTGATTAATACAGGAAAAAATACAAGCACGACTATATGAGTGAGCATCTGAGAGAAGCCTATTATCTACAGTCGCAAAGATACTTGTTCTCTCCCAAAGTCAAAACTGAGGGAAATATTCACTACATTTTTATTGCATATTGAGTATTAGCACAGCCATTTTTATTCATTTTTGGCAAGAAGTATATGCACTTATGTTTTCTTCTTGGAGTCCTTGAAAAAAATCAAGAAAAAAATGGAAAAGTTGCACATTGCCCATATTTTGCATTGTAAGCATAGGAATTTTCAGTGTGATTGAATATTTTGAAATTAATGCCCTTTTTAACTGTTTGCTAAAAGTTGTGTGAACATATAACTGCTGTGAAAACAGTTTGCACAAGAGGTAAAGGAAAAATTGTACACCAAAGCCATTAAACCCTACAATTCTCAAATAAGCGTGTGTGTCCATCTCATGAGTGTGTGGAGAGCACTTGGATCCACTTTCCTCTCTTCTGCTCCCACTCCTCCTGTGTATGAGCAATACTGGTCTTACCCTTAAGCTTGAATTCATCACCTCCTCCTTCTACCTCACCTTTACTACAAGTTTTAAAACACCTGCCTATATTCATTTTCACTTCAGCTCTAAACTGCCTGTGTTTAATGCAGGAGCCTTCCTTAGACCTTCATCCCCTCCCCAGTGGCACTGTGCTTCAATGGCAAGTTGCTCTGCACAGAAGACAGCTTCCCTGCAGTTTTTCTGTCAGCAACAATTACCTTATATTTTAAAATTCAATTAACAAAGAGAAAGAAAAAAATCATCCTTGCCAAAAACCCTGCTTTCCCGGTCTCTCATGTATTCTTTATCATGGAATATATTTAATGACTTGTTTTTAAACTACATGGGTTTGATTTTTCTACAACAGATCCTAAACAAATACAGAAAAATCATATCTATTTTTTATCATTTATGTCCCAGTTTTAGATCAAACTTCTGAGGAACACCCAAGGAATCTCAGCAGGTCACTGTTGGAAGTCTTCCTATCTGATTAAACTATAACTAAGTTCCATACCAGCACCAAGGCTTCTCCTCTCTACTGCCCCACTAAAAATTCATACCCAAAAGAAATTTTCTACAGCATCTGGCAAGGGGGAACAATATATTCCATGAAATCTCCTCTACCAGTTTGCTGACAGCCAATGAAATTTATTGGAAGGCAGTTGGGGGCTCCTGTGTCCACACAAGACAGACAATCTTCCCCAGTGTCTTAATAAATATTTAACAGCAGATGATGATGAGGAGGTTTCATATTACTAACACTTCATTATTTTTGTACAACATGCTACAGGCCATTTCTTGGAATATGTAAAGTATTATACTAAATAATTAAAATGAGGCTGTACTTTCCAAACTAAGCCAGACGATACACTTGGTGATTCAGCTACATGGTTTTACAGGGTGTGTTTGCATACTCAATATCTTGCAAAATTTGATCATCCATAAACAGCTTCGCTCAGCTATTAGAATGAATTATTTATTTACACTAGTGCTTCTATTTCAGGCTCTAACTTCATTACAAAATACATACAAAATATTTTAATGTACTAAAGCAGGGTACTGCAGCCAGGTCTCCACCCACAGAGAGCACTTCCCAAGGAAAACAAAGACCTCCCGAGGAATCTTCTTAACATCAAACAACCAGCAAGACTGCCGTTTTGTGGCCCTTTTCCTGAGATTACCTCTTCCCCTGCAGACTTGCTATCCAAGTCACATCCCTGCACATCCCAGAGCTGGAGCTTAGGATCCAGTTCACTATAAACCAGTTGTCTGACTAAAAACCCTCTGGTTTTCTGCTTTCTCCTTTCATCCCTCTACTTCCCTGAAACTTCTATCCATGGAAAAAACACAATACAGGTACAGAATAAATCTGCATATAAGGGGGATAATCCACAAAACTCCAATTTTGTTGATACCACTAATTCCACTGATTCCATAAACCACTACAATGAAGTTGGTGGAACCATAAGTGTGAGAAAAATTAGAAAGATTCAGCCATCATCCTGTTGCTGTTTAGTAAGTCTGCAGTTAATGAAAGCCTGAATATGGTGTGCAGATTTACACCAACACCGGTAGTATCTCAAAAGACAGGGTCAGGCAATCTTTTTTACTCCATTTGTAACCTTAAAGATGTGCACTATTTTAAACTTCCCTCCACAAATGAATGATCTCTAAAGGAGAAGATAATAGAAAGAATAAAATCAGACAGACATTACACAGGATAGGCATTATTTACATTACTGTACAAAATAAAACCAGAATAACATTAGCTGCCTTAATTAAAGGATTATGTTACAGTGCTGCATCTACTGTGGTTATTTTCAGAAATTAGAAAAGTGTTTTGAGATGAGAAAATTAGTAACAGAACAACAAAATCTGACTTCTACAGAGGTGAAAAGCATGTGTGTCTTGAAATATACTAATTGCAGGTGACATATAATGACATATTTTTGACTTTGGTATCACACTGCTGTGTGATTTAATCCCTTTTGCCATTTGCTTTAAACAAATGGCAGTGTTATTCAGGAGAGAGAAAAAAAAAACTTCCTCTCTGATTCATTTCCTCCAAGTATCTCAGAGCCATGGAAATCTTCCAGCAGAGCATGAAAATCAGTGTTTTGTGGTATGGAGAATTTGCTGTTGCCTATTGCAGAGTCAAAAGTAACAGCTCAATTGTTCTAATAAATCAAGGAGATTTTGAACTTGGAAGATGCTGGTGCTGATGTTCCTCAACTTCATATTCTTATATATTTCCATTTAATTTTATTCTCATTATAACTTACAGTGAGCACTGAATGGGTCCTGTGATCACCTCTGTCACCATCTGCACTTAAATTAGTAGGGAAATGTTAAACACAGAAAAATCAATTTAGAATTGTTCTCAATGTGGCATCTAGTCAATTAAAAAAGACAAAAAAATTAAAGTAGCACAAAATATGACACCTGTTCAGGAGGCTCCCTGACAAACGGGGAGCTCCGTGGGTCATATCACCCTTTGCTTTTTAAAAATTTCCCTCTTTCCATCTTTCCAAGTGAAAAAAAATATCAGAAATAATTCAGTCACTGTGAGACAGTGAAAAAAATGGCACTACTAAAAATATTATTAGACATACCAGAAAAAAATAGGTTGAAACATATCTTCACATGCAATTCTCCAAGTGGTAAGGGGCTGGCCTGTCACTGACTCCAAAGGATGCTGTTTTAAAATGTGTGCTGCATGGGACACAGTTACATTCCAGCTTAGAAAAATCAGAAGGAGTTCTGTCAGCAACAACAATATAAAAATTAGTTTACAATGATTATATATGCAGAACTGTGGTGACTTTTTTGGGGGTGCTGCTAATCATTGTTTACCAGGTTCCAAGTGATGAAAGTAATCTTATTTAACTAAGTTCTCATCATGGTATCCCATCAGCCACTTCCAGCACTGGCAGCAGCACTATGCTATCTGAATAAGGCTCCTTGCCAAAATCCAGTGTTGAGTTGGAAGCATAGACAAAGAGCCTGTACCACTTCAGATGGCTTTTTAACACTGGGGTGCAAAGCATATTTCACCTATTTTTTATCACACTTGCATCAGTTTTACACTGTATATATTCCTGACTGCAACAAATTCACCTTAACACAAATAGGATAAAAGAGCCGGGCCTATTGTTCTCAACCTCCCTGATGTAAACACAGAGCAGATACTTTTATACAATGCCATTACACCACAACTTAGGTTAGCTAAGCCTTGGTGGTGGCTTAACCCCAGCCAGAAACCAAGACCCACACAGCCCCCTTTCTTACCAAAATGACCGGGGAAGGGTGAAAGCAGGACAACTCATGGGCTGAGAAAAAGACAGCGTAATAGGGAAAGCAAAGGCTGTGCACACAAGCAAAGCAAACCAGGGAATTAATTCAGTGCTTCCCATGCACTGGCAGGTGTTCACCCATCTACAGGAGAGCCAGGCCCCATCATGCAAAATGGTTACTTGGGAAGACAAATGACATCACCACAAGTGTCCCCCCCTTTCCTGTTTCTTGTCCCCACTTTATACTCTGAGCTTGGTGCCACATGGTCTGGAATATCCCTTTGGTCAGTTTGGGTCACCTGTCCTGGCTCTGTCTCCTCCCAGTGTGGCTGCACCAAAAGCAGAAAAGGCCTTGGCTCTGGGCAAGCCCTGCTCAGCAATGACAAAAACATCTCTGTATTATCAACTCTGTGTTCTGCACAAATCCAAAACACTGCCCCATAGAAGCCACTGAGAAGAAAATTAACTCTACCCCAGATGAAACCAGCACAGACAAAAATGCACTGTTCTAAATGTCGTCTAAATTAACAATGGGAAATCAAAGCAAATGAATCTGATACACAGTTTTAAGATCAGGTTAAACATAGTAATCACCATAATCTGCCTTAGGGAATAGGAAGGAAATTTCATATAAACTATATGTAGTTACAGGATACTACACAGTGTTTCTGGAATCTTTGCTTTTTCTGTTGCCAATTAAATATTCTACATCTCTACAAACCACTTACTTTGATGAAAGCCACTATAAATAAATAATTTTTCCAAAATCAAACAATCTCATTTGTTTACACTCAGCTATGTACAAATTTCTCTCCTTTAAAAAATATTTAAATTACATTAGTCAAATAGAGTCCTCTTTTTGCTCCTTGGGTTTGCATTTGGCTCCTTATGAAGATCACAGGTTTTCCTATGTTCCCCATAAAGATTTAAACTATGTTTATCATTGTGTCACATGTATAGATCCTTCATACTAAATTTCTTAGGTAAAACCTTCCCACGTTCAAGTTTCAGCAGTTTTCCAGATATATCACTTTTCAATTCTATTTCTGCAACTACAGTGTCTGAATTAATGAAGTTAAGGTAGCAGCAGCAAACAATCTATTCACGTCAAAGCTTAAAAGAATTAAACTTGCCCTGATTCCAGAAATCAAAGAGGTGAATTCATAGGTAAATCCTCAGGCATCACCTTGGCTAGTTTTACTTGACATGTCAATTAAATGCAACACTAATTTATTCAATTCTCAGTCTAGTCTGACACAAAACCTATACTTCCCCTCCTTCCTAATTAGCCAAAGTACTTGCTTCTTTCATGCAGATAATTTCATAACCATTACTGTAAAGCATTAACACATTTTTCTTTCAATCATATTTTCCTCCTGTTGACTGACACACCTTTTCCAGTGAGGTTACTTATGCCAGTTTCAGTTCAGTGGGAACTTGCCTGAAGGTCTTTACTGAAGTTCCCTCCCATATAGAACAATGATACATAATCATGATGTTAGCTATGGGAAGACACCTATGTCTTACCTTAGGAAATACGAATGGAAAGTTATGCACTACAGTAATGTAGCCATTTCCATTTCTGTATATTTATGAAGCTTAATTGAATACCACTTAATATATGGTAGAATGCAGTGTGATTAACTCCTTGGAAACGAGTTTAGATGGTGCTTCTCTTTAAATAATTTAAGCGGGTTTTTTTGACTGAGCAGACTTCTTACAAAATGCCTAATAATTCTGTGAAAATTAATCAAACCCAAGAAATTTCTTTTGTGTGCACACAAAACTTTAACTATATACTAGCTCTGGCTATGTATGTATGTGGTGAATGGCTATATGCAGTAAACCATACTCAGTATTTGTTTCTTAGATCTATGTTGACAAATTATTTAAGAATGTTTTTTTTAAAGATGATTATGAGACTTTATACACAAAGCTAGGTGGAAAATGCATGGAAACACACAAAAATGCCATGAAACATTCATCCACGTGAAAATATTGATGATTTTAGCTAACTTTTAAGCTCTTTCCCTCACTGAATTTAAAGATGGCTTTCTTTCAAAGTGATTGGAACTGACTATATCCTGCAGAGGTGTCAGAAAATGGAGGCAAAACTTGGAGATTTTCTGAAACTCTGCTAAATTCTCTGGGGAAGAAAACACGTCCAAAATTACTCAAGAAAAAAAAAAAATCCGTTTCCCAGTATGAAATGTTTGTATTGTTCGATTTGATTGACATTGCTTAGGAACAAGTGATTTGCATAATTTCCACGTGCATGGTCCCTTGGGAAATTCATCACTCTTCTCATTCCCCAGTCCCTCCCTGTACAGTGGTCCAGATGCAAGACAGAAGCAAGTCTGAATCATGCAGACTCATGCGCTGCATGATCAGAGCAGAAAATTCTTGTCACCTTCTCAGTAACAAATGCAACCATAGAATGTGATGTTACATCTCTCTGAGGGGAGGCTTCCAGCCCTGCCTGCTCCAGCAATGCAGTGGTAGGCTTCACAGCATCATCTGAACCATCAGAATGCTGCAAGGATTTGCTTCACTCCTTTGCATAAGGTGTCTTGTGTCACCATCCAGGCAGTACCTGCACGTTTTGCCAACACAACTTGGTCAGACACACTGGCCTCTTGGGCGGGCTCTGGAGACAGAGCTTGTCCCCAAGAGTGATGGGACTGCCTTGGTGCCCTGCCACCCGGGCAAGATAACGATGCCTACACAGTATGCATTGTCAACAGCTGAACACAAAGCTGGTCCATTGTGTCTTGAGACAAAGGTGCTCCACCAGCTTATCTCAGAATCAGTGCAATTTAACTGGTACAAGCCAGTTTAATTAAAAGAGATGCTCTCATGTGGGCTCAACAGAAAGTATCCTGGTTAGTTTCTATCTGTATGCCTGCCAGTGCAAGCTAAGCCACTTTTGAGAGGTTTAAACCCACATATGTGTTCCTTTTCAAATTCACACTAACTAAAATTACAACCGCAGCCAAACTAGAACGAGTTTCACCAGGCATTATTTAGGCATTTTTAGAAATATTAATCTCTTATACTAATCAGCTTGGTTTGCTGATTGTAGTGATGTGACTAGCCTGCCCTACCTTTGGTTATAACATGCTGTTTTGGCAATCCACATACCAAAGACTAGTAAGGCTGTACTGGATGTCTGTTTAATTCATTACAAGGAGTACTAAAGAGCAAGTTCCTTAATCACCGATGTAAGACAATTTTCCATTGTGCCTGTGTATGTTTTCAGTTCCTAATTCTGCTGCCCACTGGTCTTTGCTGTGACCTGCAAGCTGGTGTGACAACAGAAGTTATTCTGCACTGCCAACTGCACAAAAATGGGAGCTCAGGCACTGCTGCAGCATTGCCATGCCACGTCTCCTGAATTTCACAACTGTGGAGAAAACCCCACCAGATCATTTAATCCCTTACCCCAAAAGTGCACCATTGGCCCCCAAGACTTTTAGCAGCTGTGTTTTTACATCCTGGTCTACAACTCACACTAATGAAAGAAGTTAGATCAAAACTAATATTGTGCAAAATGAGAAATAAACCCCAGATAGTTTAGAGTTTCTCATAAGTTTTTAAGACCTTCAAGGAATTTTCAGTGCATGCAGTGCTCAGATAGGCAGCCTCTTCCACCCATTTTGGTAGCCACCATCAGTAACTGCCATGCAGCCTACGTATCTTTGGGGGTACTGGTAAAATGCAGGAATAAAGAAAGATAAGGCAGTAAGAGTTACTGATGTAACTTATTCAAACATTATATTATTCCTTAGAAGAGATAGATACCACTGTCTGTCCACAGATCTTTCAAGATATTTTCATTCCTTAATGAAGTAAGAAAAGGTGTTCGAACACTGACTGTCATCCTAAGACAGGAAATCAAAAGCTATTTTAACCAGAAACCATCAAGTAATGCACATATGTTCTCAAAGAATCAATAAAATACACTTGACGAAGAGTGATTTCTGCTCACAAAAAAATAAGTCAAAAAGCGTTGAGAAAAGACTGAGAGAAAAACACATTCTGAGTACTACTATGCAGACACAAAAAGGAGTTTCATAGGGTTTTTCAGTAATTTTCTGTATTTTTGTTCTGCTGTTTTTCTCACCTACCATGAAAAATCTTGCAAAGAAACATGCAACTGTTTTACCAAAATCTCTTGCTTCTGATATTACTAAGCTTTGTTCCTAGGACTATTCAGCCAGAGAGGGGGCAAACTGCCTGTACTACTTCTTAATTAAATAAAATATTAATTACCATTATTAAAGGAATCCTTGTTGCTTTTGCAGGAAAAAGACATCTGCTGGTAAGGACTAGTGGATTTCCACAGTGCACTAGTTAATGCTGGCTGACAAGAAGTGTCCATTTTGAGGTCCATCTGATTTTCACTAGTCCCTGCTACATCAGAATTTGAGATATTCATCCCATACACACCGTCCTCATAAACAAGAGAAGAATTTGATCTGTTGATTCTTCTGAGAGACACACACACTACAGCTTCATTAAAGTAGAATGCATTTTCACCATGTAAGCTGTCCAATTGATTATGTCCCATTATCTGCAGAAAGAGAAAAAAACCAATTGTTTGGGCTAGCAAGCATATATGGGTAAGTCATGTACACACTGTGTTCACAAAAGCCAGATGAAAAGGGGGAGGTCAGAGGCCAATCCTTTAACCCCTCAGGCGGGCACAATCTTAGATGCCAAATGGTTATGGTTGAGTTGCCAGCTGAAAAATTATGGAGGTGATGGCTTGAAGAAAGGCTCTACAGACTGTCTTGTGAAAACGAGAACCTGAGGGGAAAAAGAAGCTGTCTGGGTCAGTGAGCTTTCCATACGTGGAAAAGCCAGACAAAATGTTTTGATTTTCAGGTACTTTAGAGAAATTATGGAATTCAAGACCACAACCACGAAGCAGGTATTAGAGATGAGGACCTACCTGGCAGGTGAGCACCCAGACAGCTGAGTTCAGAGGCAGACTGCACCCTTCAACCTCAACAAAAACTTAATCATTTTTATTATTAAACACTTAAGTAGTTTTGGGGCTACTTTAAATTGCACCCCCAAATAATAAGCATCTCCAAGGGTTTATACTGTCAGAGATGGTGCCACACACCAACCTCTTCCCCTAGGGGGCTGGTTGTTTCAAGGAACAGGACAGCAGGACCTGATATGTGGGGTTAACAAGAGCCTGATGTTTGTTACTCCTGGAGGTGCACCTTTTCCTCCCTGGAGCTAGTGGTCCAGGAAAAAAAACAGCAACCAAAAACTTCATTAAGTGTTTTATATGCTTAAGCATTACAATAATTAAATATTTCTACAAGATGCAGAGACACAATGGGTCTTACAAACACAGTAGTAAAGCAGAATAAAACACAGATTCTCATATTTATAATTTCTGTCTTCTCAATTTAAGAAACACTTGCCTAACTTTGGGTTTTCTAGGTATCTAGCTTAAAATCACAGAATGATTGAGGTTGGAAAGGACCTCTAGAAGTCATCTGGTCTAACCCCCCTGCAGAAGCAGGGCCACATAGAGACAATTGCCAAGGACCACATCCAGGTGGCTTTTGAAATATCTCCAATGACAGAGACTCCACAACTTCCCTGGGCAACCTGTGCCAGGACTCCATCACCCCCACAAGACAAAATAATTTTCTGATGTTCAAAACGAATCTTTGGTGTTTTTGTTTGTGCCCATTGCCTCTGGTTCTGTCACTGGGTGCCACTGAAAAGAACCTTGCTCCATCTCCTTCAGAACCTCCATTTAGGTGTTTTTATACACTAAAAGGAACTCCCATTAATAAGGAATCCCCATTAATAAGAACCATTTCTTCTCCAGGTTGAACAGTCTCAGCCTTCCTTACTGGAGAGATATCCCTGCCTCTCAAACAGGCACTTCACCAGACACCCATCCTCCTGCCTCTACCTCCTCTCCACCCCAAGCTCTGTGCTTTTCTTGTACTGGGGGAGCCAGACTCCAGGTGTGTCCAGAGCAGAGAGGAAGGATCCCCTCACTTGACCTACTAGCAATACTTTACTCAGAGCAGCCCTGGACACTATGTGCCACCCTTTTAGAAGGGCCCGTTGTTTGCTTATATTCTACACCAGGACTCCAGTCCTTTTCACAGAATCATAGAATCATAAAGGCTGGAAAAGATCTCCAAGATCATTAAGTCCAACCTTTGACCCAACACACCACCATCACATCAACAAAATCATACCATTAACTACCATGTCCAGTCACTTTTTGAACACTTCCAGGGACGGTGACCCCACCACCTCCCTAGGCAGCCTGTTTCAATGCCAGCAAAGAAATTCTTCCCAATGTCCAAATCAAACCTTCCCTGTCATATCTCAAGGTCATTTCCCCTTGTCATCTCACTAACTGCCTGGGAAAAGAGGCTGACTCCCATCTTGCTACAACTTCCTTTCAGGTAGCTGTAGAGAGTCAAGCTGATTTCCAGCAGGTGACCACCAGCATCTACCCATGCATGGGGTTGCTCCTTCTCAAGGGCAGGACTTCGCACTTTCCTTGCTTAAACTTCATGACATTCAAAGAAAACGCTAGGATATGCCTGAATCTCAGCTTCCCACATGCTCACTCATTACTTTAAGAACCAACAAAACCCAGAGATCCTGGCCTATTCGTCAAGGCAGGTTTCTAGGAATGCAGTCAGGGATATTTACAATGGGGAAGCACAAACCTCATAGTCCCCTGTGTGTGAAAAGAGGTCGTTTTGCTGACCATGCTTCCAGTGCCACACGAGTTTCTTCTGCATTTTCACATTGTCTCTTTCCCTCTCCACCATTTTCTGGCCCTCCCGGAGCCTCTCCAGACTCTGCTGGTACTCGTGCAGCTGCAGGGCCAGGCTCTGCCGGCTCTGCTCCAGCAGCTCTTCCTGGGCCCGGCACTCCCGCTCCCGCTGCTGCAGCCGGCCCGCCCTGGCCTCCTGCTCCCGCTGCCGCTGGTCGCATTCTCGCAGCCACCGCTGCTGCTCTTGCTGGAACTGCTGCCTCGTTTTGTCTATGTTGGCCAGTTCCACCCTTTGTTTTTCCACATTCTGATATTTCTCTTGTTCCAAAATGAGGTTCAGCCGAGAACCATGGCTCTGACTGGTCTTCTCATTCTCTTGCAGTAGTAACCTATGGAGCTCTTTGTGGCTCTCCTGGATAGCCAGTGCTGCCTAGACACCACAACAAAATCAGACACAAATGTTTAAATATCAGCATTAATACATTTCTGTGTTTTTACATAGAATCATTATATAAAAATGCTGGAACTTTTTTGGGAGGTTATTCCTCAAGCAAATAGATAAAATTATGTGATAATGCCTTTACATAGGGGTATTTCTAAAATAAAACTCAACTTTTTTGAGCACTTTTTAAAAAGTTTCTGGTTTACACTTAGTATTATAATACATGTTTATGTTACAGCTGTTCATATGCACTTCAATTACAGCTGGGGTCCTGTTCTGTCAGAGGATGTAAAGACACACAGGAAAAATGATATTTCATGGTTGAAGAGGGCAATAAGGCATTGGGAATGCTATATTCACCCAAGTATTCCTAACACAGCTGTGACTTCTACACATAAAACTGTATTGTTTCCAAGTGAGTTCACTGTGGCTTTAAGGCTCTCCTTGCTAACCTGCAACACTGCAGTCCAACTAGCACCAGTCCTAGCGGCACCTACCGACACAGCCATGTCACCAGGACTGTACCACTACACACACCTGACCGAGGTGTCAGTGCAAGCATAAACCTGCCGGATGGTAATGGTTTCAGGTTTGATGTTCCTATTTTACAGTCGGGAGTTCTATATTCCATCCGTCACAAGGATGTTTTGACACTGTTTGCAATAAAGGTTGTGACATCCTCCAGTAACGCAAAAACAAATAGCTGGGATTAAGAAGAAAGAAAAGCAAGAAAACCCTAGATCTGCTGAGGTACTTACTGCACTATGTTTAAAAACTGACATGGGAATCTATTTCAGGAGACATTCCCAGAGAACTCACATAGCCCCACTGCCACGTGCTGTTCACCCCAGAAAGTTTTTTACTTCATGCAATGTACCATCTGCACTTTTCTTCGCTCTTCCTCCAGTATTGGGCCATTTCCAGTGACTTGTAAACAAGACAAGATCCTCTGCTTGTTTCTCAGCACCTGACTCTTCATTCATGGTCTGAGCAGTTAAGGCATGATCCTAACCTTATTTTATTGTCCCTATTTGTTTTTCAATTACTCAAAATTTTTTCTGCGAATTACAGGATTTTTATTTTGCTTTTGTATTGTTTCAATACACTTTACTTCTAAGCACAAGGATTCCAGGATTATTATGAAATTTGCTAAGGGCAAGAGGGTCTAAAAATTAGGTATACTTAGATGAAACATTTAAAAATAGAATTATGAAAGTGCAGCTAAATAAGAAGTAAGTTAAGATATTCAAGCTTAGCATAAAAGAGATAAATACTTCATACTAAGGCTCTACAGTAAGTGAAGTAAGTAATAAAGTAAGTAAGGCCCAAAGTAAGTAAGGCCCAAAGTAAGTGGGATTTAAGCACCTAAAATGGGCTGAGTTTGCTACCTGAGCTACCTGGCCAAATTACTGCTGATTACTAGCCAGGAGAACAGTCTAATCAAAATACAATTTTTTTTTCAATTCTTTGAACTATAATTTCAGAAATCTGTATGTGGAATGACATCAGTTCAAGTGGAGCCATCATTTTATTTTCCTGCTAGGTTTTTGGACTGTAGAGATATCCTCTTTTGGGAGGAGGGACTGATCTCCAAGCAGGTTAATATTATTCAGGTCTTAAAAGAAACCTACCATTGATGTAGAATAAAACTGTATCCTGTGACAACTTATGCAACAGTCAAAAGAGATCAGGATCAATTAACATAATGTCTAAAAGTAGGACAACATGAAAACAATTCTTTAAAAGTAAATTATTAGGACAAACTAATTACTCTCTGAAGTTAGTAGTGGAGTAGTCACCTGCATGCTGTATAAGAGACGGGTTAAGTTCTGGATTGCTTGTACAATCTAGAAAATAAAAGAGAAGGATTTTCAAAGGTTTGACCACTGTTAACTAAATAATTACTACATTCTGTCTGAAGTTTAAATTAACTCACCTCTGTCCCTGTAGATTCTGAAAAATTCATATTTGCTCCCTAAAATAAACACACGTAGGTTTAAAAAGTTGTTTTAAATTTTAAAGTTGTATCATCAAGTTAATTTTTTTTTAACTAGTGGGGACATGTGGCTAGGAAATGTGTACTGAGTCAACCCTTTATGTGGGTATATTAAAAAAGGCAGAAGCAACAATCTGTGAAGACTAATAATACATCAATAATAGAGTTTCCATGGAAATTACTAGAGATTCTGAACACAACTGTACAAATTAAACTATTTCATCTACAATTTTAATCCCTTATGAGTAATGCTACACAGAAAAGACATTTCAATTCATTCTTTGTTTACTTGAGAGTTTTTATATATCCATTGTATATACAGATTTCTGCATATACAGCCCAGTAGGTTAAGATTAATTACAGTAGGACAAAACAGCATAAGAATCTTCAAAATTAGAGATAATAATGTACTAAGAAGCTAGCAAGAAGGCACGTTATTGGAACACAAAAAATCCTTAGGTACCCTGTGAGATGTTATGCCCAGTATATGCTACAAAAGGCACCAGCATGGTCACTACTGTCCTCTGCAGCAAGGCACAGCTGCTTCACACTTTCCATCCTGCTCCCTTTTCCTAAGAAGTTCTCAAAATTTATGGGGTGAAGCTACCCATAATCCCTTCAGCATGAAGAACAGCTCCTTTGAGAAAGATAAGATGAAATGGCGAGAACTGTTTCAAATACAATCCCTTCTGAGACTACACTGACAAGACTTCCTGTATGATTTTTCCTTTTTTTTTTTTTTTTTCAAAGAAGCTGACGAGAGTTTGGGGAATATTTGTTTTCTCTCTGATTCTCTTAAGTTCTCTACTGAGTCTCATTTTCCGCCACAGAGAGCAAAGCATCTGCTACATTTAGATGCAATAACTGAAAATGAAAATGAGAAAGACCAGCCCCCTAAACACAACCCAGCACAGACACCCTTGAGGCAAAGGGAGTACCAGCTGCATCATTTCCTCCACTACTCTTTCTCTCATTATATCTCTTCAGTATTTCCTTCCACTCCCCCTCCACATCTTAACCTCCTCCTTCTCACTGTATCCCCAAGCCATAGAAAAGCTCAGCTCTCCTGTGAAAGCTGAGTATTTTGTGTGGATGTCTTTGTGCAGCACAACAATGGACTCAAGATAGTTCTGCTCCTCCTTAGCTGTAGGGTGTGCAGTGGGTAAGGAGGCAGCACAGGGCCAGGAGGGAGAGAAAGGAGATAATGCTGGAAGGGTGAGGAAGAGTGAACAAGGGAGAGCCTGCACACTGAACAAGAGCAGGGTTTCCCTCAGGTTTTTAAGCTCTTTTTAACTGAAAATGGATGCACACAGGGGGAAGGTTTGTCTGGTATTGGCTTGACCAAGGAGTTGCAAGTGGCCAGTCCCAGTGCCCATGGTCCCCTCACTGCAGCACCACTTGAGTGCTAGGACATGAGGCTGAGGAAGGCTTAGCTGAGCTGGCACATCCCTGCAAGTCCAGCTAGGAGGGAAGCAGTAATTTCAGGTGTTTAAATGTGCTGAAGGCCACCTCTCTGCCTCTCCTCCTGATCACCTTGGTTCAGACAGATGAGGATGGTCAGATTCCAGGGCAGGCTGCGCTGTGCTTTGAACAATGCCTGGGCAGATACACTTAAAAGGCAGGAGCAGGGGAGACAAGATGGGGATCACTTCTCACAGCTGCCCACTGGGGAGCCCTCACGTTGCAAGGACAATGCTCTTCCTTCCAGTATCTAGTCAGCATCTAACCTCCAAGCTGGGAGCTCTTGGCCCCCTGTCCAGCTCCTGTTTTCCCAAGCTAGTTGGGCTGAGTTCAGAGCCGTCACCCCACAACCCTGGGACGGCACACCCACCTCTCTGGAAAGCCCTTGCCTTGCTTGTTTTCTTTGCTCATTCTGCCACCTCCTGGCAACTCTGATTCTGACATGGTATCAGAAGATGTGATACATGCCTTCCCGAACAATAGGCCATAAATAACAGGATGATGACTTAGAGTGGAAGAGTTGGAGGCAGGTCCCTCCAGCTTTATGAATAGGCATAACTTCAAAGTTAGAGGAGCTTGCTGAAGGCCTTCTCCAGTCAAATCCAGGAAACCTCCAATGGTAGAGACACCCACAACCTCTTTGGACAAGCATTGCTCCTTGATCATCCTTGCACTGATTTTTTTTTTCCTTATATACACTCATAATTTCCCTTGCTGCAACTTGTAATTTCCCTTATGCAACTTGTAATCCCTTTGCTGCACACTTCTGAAAAAGAAAAAAGCCCATCTCTACCTTCTCTATAACCCCAATGGCAAAGTTTTCATGTAGAGATTCTGCAATTTTTAGCCGGCTATATCTGAGCCCCTCCACCCTCTCTAGGTTCTATACCTCTTCACCTGCTCCCTCACTTTGTTTTCAAACAATTTTTTCCACTCACATTCTTCATCTTGCTCCCTTCTATCAGCACTCTGATAAGTAAGATGATCTAGTGCTAAGCATATATATTTGCTTAGCACTAGAGAGATTAGTGTATTAGCAAGAGTATTCTCAATATAGAAAACAAACAAACACAAGGTTTTGGGCACACAAGCCCTCTTTCAGACCTGATGCAAATACAGTATGTTAGTGCTAAACTTTTCAGCAAAGTTTTCTTTCCATTTCAAAGTCTGTATCTTACATTCTTGTTTCTCCCCTTTATTCCTTTTGCGATTCTTATTCTCTACCTAAGAACTACGTTGTTACAGTTCACTTTATTTTCACACAGTAATTCATGTTGCTTACTCCAACACTCCACTGCTACATAAAATTTGTCATTCCTAGTCTTGCCCAGAACTGATTTTTGATTCTGCTTTTCTCCCCAGATTTGCTTATTAGCTATAGGACTTTGAAAAATGGGCACTTTCTCTTCTATTCTCTAATTGCTCTATTCTGTTTTGATTTAAATTCTGAAGCAAGCTGGTGTAAAAACATTGATCCTATCTTGTGCTTGTTCTGAGGACGAAGTTCTTCCAATGCACAAGTGTTCCTTGCATTAGCTGAGGACTCTGTCACTGCAGGAGACTTTCATCATCCTGGAAACAGGAACAGCCCATACAAGTGGTTTGAAAACACTGCCTGCTATTACAACTCACTGATCTTAAGCCTTGAAGAAAAATCATTCTGTGCTTGGATTGTTTATGGCTGCTTTTTAAAATTTTATTATCAATTGCTGTGACCTCTATTACACTGAATTACCTGGATCTGAGTGAAAATCCCCATAAAAATTTGAATAGCATGTACATGCACAGTGCCCAGTGCCGTGTGCAATGCAGGAAGAAAAACTGTTTGCAATACCTTATCCTTAAGATCACCTGCCATTTCCTTTTCAACACTGAGATCAATTTCTGGTGATTCTTCAGTTTCTTTTCTTTCTGCATCTAACAAATAAAGCCCCAAGAAAATTCATAAGAAAGGTATCAAAGCATATATTGACTAGAAAAACAAAGAGCATGCTTTTCTACAGCTACTCAGGACTATGAGAAAGTGATTTTTATAGTTTGTAGTTACATAATGGATCCTAGGCTGGGGAAAAACTAATTTGCAAGCCATGATGGCACACATGGCTCAACTCAGTTTTCCTACCATACAAATTAGCACTATTTCATTTATGAAAGGTTGGAGATAAGTGTAACCATAACACTAAAAATGCTCTGTAGCAATGTTTTTTACACAACTTTAGTCACAAATTTGTTGTGAGAAATTAATGCCACCCTTTGCAGCTGAAATTATTGGAATATTAATCCCAGTTTTCAACCCTCCTGACAATAAGAGAAATAGCCTATATTGCAACATAGACTTGGTGCAGAGCTTAACGACAATGACAAGAAAGTGTACTTTCAACAAAGCTATGTAACAATTTACACTACCTGAGCATTTGCCCAAAGACAACTTCTATTACATTATTTTCTATTGATTCTGTCCTAAACCATGGAGGCTTCCCAAAAAAACAGTCTGGTATCAATTATTTTAGCACTCTAAAGATGTAAAAGCATCAAATTTTACTCACCACCCAGAACAGATTCCAATATTTCATTGGTAGCAAATCTATGCTTGACACTTAATTCCTCAGTACTTTCCTCTGGTGATCTGTCTGTTTCACTCACTTGTGATGTTGTTACAGCAGTGTGGAGACTTTCAACTAAAGAGGAAAACATGCAGAATTACACACATCCCTTAAATAGCTCCTTAGTGCATGAATGCACTCAATGACATAGAAATGTTTGAACATGGAATAATTTAGCTTGTAAGGGACTTTCAGAGGTCACCTAGTCCTGCACTTCACGGAAACCTGGTCAGTCTAAATTGTGTTGCTCAGAGCATTGCACAACAAGCCTTTAATGCCTCCAAAGATGGAAACTTCAAAGTCTCCCTGAGCAATCTGTTCCAATTTTTTAACACTCTCATAGCATTTCATTTTTAATTTTAGTTAATTGGAATTACCTCTGTTTCATCACAGGACTACTGTCTCTTGTCCATGTGTTCTTTTTTATTGTCATGCGCCTCTGCAAAAATCCAGCTTCTCTATATCCTCCCATTAAGCTGCTGTGGACAGAAATGAGATCCCACCAAGCCAGCTACCTCAGCTTGTCTTCAGACATCATGCCCTCCCGCCCTCTAGTCATTCTGGTGCCTTTCACCGGATTTGTTCTACTTTGTCAATGCCTCCCTTGGCCAGGGAAAGTGCAGCATTTGTCATGGCAGCCCAGACAGGACTTGCCAGGGTTAAGTAGAGGAAGAATCACCTCCCTCAACTTGCTGGCAACTCTCCTCCTACTGCAGCAGGCCAGGAAGCAGTTGGGCATCTTTGGCACAAGGGCAACTGCTGCCTCATGGTCAACCTGCTGTCGAGTAGCTCTCCCAGGTCCACTTCTACAAAGGTATTTTTCAGGTCATCAGTGTCCAGTCTGTACCAACATGCAGGATTACATCACCGGAGATGCAGGACTTCGCATTTTTCTTTGTCAAATGTCTTAGTGTACCTCTTACCATTTTCCCCATCTGTAGGGGTCTCTCCAGCTCACTGAATGCTCCACCTCTTGCCATAACAGTCATGGGCTTGCTAAGAGTGTACTCAATCCTGAGGTTAACTGCATTAATAAAAGTGTTGAACACTACTGGTCTCAGGATACACCCCCTAAAAGAATCCCCTAATAACATGACACCAACTGGATGTCATATGTCATACAACTGACCCCTTCAGCCCAGCAGTCCAGCCTTTCTTCCACCCAGTTAAGCAGTTTACATCAATTCAGATGTAAGCACACTACAGACAGTGCAAACAGTGTGGAAGGTCTGAGAAACGTCAAGGTAACCAACATGCACCCTTCTCTCACCTTAAAACCTGTCAGGTTAGTTAGACACAGCTTGCCTTAATTAATCCATGACAGTTGTTCCAAATCATCTTCCTGTCTTTCAGGTTCTTGGAAATGCCTTCCAGGAGGATTATCTCAGAGATGCTGGTGAGACTGACTGTTTTTTAGCTCTCTATATATTTCTTCTTGGAATGTGAGGCTTGCTTTCTTCAAGTCATCAGGAACCTCTCCTGATCACTGTGACTTTCAAAGTCAACAGAAAACAGCCTCACAGTGACATTGGCCAGCTTGCTGTGCAGCCTTGGATTTATCCAATCTCATCTCATGGATTTGTGTATACCTAATTTGCTTAAGTACTGTGTAATTCTGTCTTTGTCTACTGTAAGCAACGCTTTATTCCCATAGAGCCTGCTATTAGCTCAGGAATCTAGTATTTCCATCCTGGAAAATGATCCCCACAACTTGTCTATAATGTAAACAACTGTAAGCTCACAGAAAGTGTTGTAGAGTCCCGAAATCCAAGACATCATCAACATCAACAACAGCTTGAGAGAAAGCGAAAAGTACAGAAGTGGGTAGAATAAGGTGTATAATAAGTATAGGCTTCCATTTCAAGTATTTTCTGTTTCATCACTGACTTACTACCCTACACAAATTTAATCAATTTTATCAATAAAATGCTCTTTGACTTTATAATGATGATGAAGACCAAGTTCCACTGTTATAGGTTGAAATGTTGCTAGTAGCACACAGTTCCCAATTTAGGTGATGCTAAAATCAGGACTCTGTTTACCAGTGCTCCTTTCCACTAAGTTTAGGAGAAGTTTAGTTGAAGATCCAGCTAGGGAAGGTATCTACAAATACCATTCCCTTCCTTCCTTTGTAGGACAGCACTATAGATGGTGCGGCCATCTACCAATATCCTGTGAGATAGCAGGCAGAAAAAACAGGGCTCCTACAGCAATTGTGGCAGGTGTTTCTTGGGAGAAATTTGATTTGCTCTGTAGGTGATCATACAAGATTCTGAAGTGACATCAAAATCAGCCAAGGTAGGTGAAAGTTGGGGACCAGGTGCAATATCATACAGCATCCAAGCTTCTCCCCTGCTGCGCTTCACAGAGCTGTACTGTGAGGACAGCTAAGAACCTAACACCACGCCCCTGCCTGCATATTTGATGCTATGCCCTAAACATATCCGCTATTTTAAAATCTGGCAGGTACCATCTCCTGTATCTGACAACAATAAATGCAGCAGATTTTTTTCTATGCCCTTTGGCAATTTTTGACACTGCCACTTCTTGAGACTTGGCAGAATTGCAACACAAGGCCACATGTCTGCACTTGGTTACCTTAAAATATCTGCCCACATGAAGAGCCATCAATCCATTCTTCCAGTGCAAACTCACCTTCTCTGAGTGCTGCTGCCAGCAGTGAAGCAGCCTGTGGAGTTTCTCCAGAATCAGGTTTGATAAGTAGGTGAGGTTCTACATGGACATCGTCAAACCCACACATATCTCCCAGTTCTGCATAGATACACAACTTTTCTTCTAAATAACTGCAGATTTGCTGGTCCTGGTTACTCAGTGATTCTGTCAACCAAAAATTGAACAGTGCAGAAATTGAAAACTGTGGTCATTTTTTATGCTGCAGGGAAAGCATGCTCCCCATTCACCTTTCTAATCTTTTTGCCATGTAGGAAGTGCTAATTCAAGTTAAGCTTCATTTAAGTGGCCAGGACCCAAATTCATCCAAGTTCATCCAAGTCTGTCCAAATGAAAGCTAACATATACCCTTGCAGAGTCTAGGCCAAAGCCCTACCCCAATGAAGTGCCTTTGGCTGCCCTTTCTGGCCCTTATTACTGCTCTTGTCTCACAACAACCTGCTAGTTCTACCTCCTGGAAAAGCACTTGGCTCATGTGTGCTAATAACTCAGGGCCTCAACCTCAGAGAACACCTACTTTCAGCAGAGGATGTGGCTCTCAATAGGACAGACATTGCTGCAATTTCTCTCCTCATTGCAGTATAAAGATGTGGGAGTTAGGTGTAGGGGCATCAAGGAACCAGAATTTATCCTTATTAGCTATATTTGCAGATAAAAATATTAGCAGCAAAGGACAAAGTGCCATAAACAAGCAAAAAGCCACACAATTTCGAAGATTCAAGGTATTTTCGCAAACCCAGAACTACTTGGTCCTGATGCTAATCTGTGAAATTCAGTGTTTGTTTTGAAAACATCAATTTTTACTTTTATTTTTTAGTTACAGAAATGTAGCAAAAACATTAAAGTGTTTGAAAAAACATTCTCTTTTACTACACTTACGTTATACCATTCGACCACCTCATCTGTCTCTGCTCTGACTCTGCCTGTTGAGCCACTTTGAACACATCAGCCAGTATACTAATTCATCCTGAATGCTGAATTCATCTGATGCTGGAGCTCTCAGAGCAACAGGAAAGGATACCACACCTTGATATTTCTGAATTCTGTATGCCTTGGCCTCAGCAATACGTCTGTCCTCATCAGATTGACTCATTTTTACTTCTTCTTCTTCCTCTGGACAACTTCAAAGATAAAAGACAAAGGTGGATAAAGCAAGATCTGCACATCATATATTCATCTTCAATACAATATTTTGTTCACAATAAACAGAACACAACACCAGCACCTTTTGCAATAATCCAGAAGCATGCCATTTGTCTGCCTCTTTAAGAAGCAGCAAGTGGACATCAAGCAGACTGAAGGACTCCTTATTGCTCTGTACGGCTGCACTGAGCAGAGAGAGTGGCTGGTGCGCACCCACAGGTCTGCTGTCCCAAGCAGAACCTTGGGCCCATCAGAAGCAATGTTTTCCCCACCATTCTTAATGAGCTGATGCCAAGATAACAGTCATGAATTGTGATTTTCTCAAAATGGTTGTATGGACACCTGCAGGACCCTGGAAGGCAGACAGTGCCAAAGGCAAAGGTGGGGGAAGGCTGGTAAAATGGCTGGTAAGGATGTCTAATGAGGAACAGAAAGGGTCTGTTGATTCAGTGGGAAACCAGGAGGAATATGGGAAGTATGGCAGGGGTGATTAAGAGGTTTTAGCACCTTGAGCTCAAAGGAAAACCCAAATTCACAGATAGACCCAGTACAATGGAGAACAAAGAACATCCTGCCATGAATATCCAACCAACCTCCCATCTGCTTTGGACTACCAGCATGAAAACCAAACCCCTTTTTCCCTACCTTTCCACTGCCTCTTGAATATGCCTCATCCAGTTGTTACGTTCTTCTTTGGAGCTGGTATGAACCTCATACATCTCAGGCCCCACAGATGAAGCACTGATCAGAAACATCCCCCTTTCTTCATTGGCTACCTCTCTTACAATGAGCTTCTGAAGGGAGATAACTGAGGGCTTCTGGTCCTGCAGGAAACAGTCAAAGCACACACATAATAAATTACTTTCTTATAAAACACCACACTCTAGGAAACACATGAGTTTTCACTAGTTCTGGTATAGTCAGACTACTGAAAGTTTTGAGTAATCAGACATTCTTTTAAACTATTCTTTAAAATATGTTACACTGTCAACAAAAAAATTAAGCACTAGATATGTGCTCAAAAGAAAATCTCAGAGGCTCACTGATACTGAGACACAATATTCATATAATGTTTGTATTTATATAGTTTGGGAACTTCTTTCCATGACTTTTCATGTCTTTTATGTGTGTTTACTACTATATTTTCAGTAAAAACTGTTCTTCTGTTTGTTTTATGGAACAAAAAAATTAAAATTTGTATTAGACAACTGAAAGAGCCTGCATTACTTCCCACCTTCACAGTCATGTAAGGCACAATATTAAAGATAAACTTCTGTTATTTTTATCCTTCTCCACAAAAAATTTACTTTTAAAAAGAAATTAAATTTTCTATATACTGATATACAATGCCAGGATTTTAGAAAAAACATAAGTTATGTGGGAATGAGCTGGATAACGACCTAAGTTTTGGAAAGATACAAGTAAATGTGCAACATGTGTGTTAAAATATCTGATAATATACTCACAACAGCTGCAAAGATGTATTTTTGATCCTTTTCTTGTAAGAACAGTAGTACATCAGTGAGAAGCAGAGCTAAGGTGTCTTAAAATGAGAAATGGAAAATAATGGCTTTTAATTAAAATTAGTGCAATCAGTGTTAAATTCTTACTTTATCTTTTTAAAATAAAGGGAGAAGCCCTGATGAAGAAATATCTTGTAGAATCCTACAGCAAACTAAACAGGAAATATCTGAATTAGCCCATGGTCTGCATGAAGCACTTGCACATCCCTGCTTGATATCTCCCAGGACAGTGCACCATGCTGCAACAGGCCCAGGGAAAAAATAAATCCTTGTACCAACAGCAGTACAACTTCCCTAAGCCTGACAAAGACTATCTTACATAACCTTGCTTTGTCTGTGCTGTAACTCACAGCACAGTATTACACTGGTAAAAACATTTCTAGAATAATGATCAACAGACAGCTTTATAAAGTTGTACAGCAAAAACTGTACTAGTGTTTTTTCCTAAAAAAAAGCCCAAACCCTAATACAAGATTAACACCAAAAATCAAAATCTGAGCTTGCATGTAAAAATTGTGCTCCAGCCAATTGTGGCTTCAGAATTTCTTTTCTACTACGGGTGTCTCATTACCACTGAATTGTTAATAAGCTATTTTCAATGGCAAATACTGCGAACAATAAAATGTACAAGCGAAAACATTATATTATGAAATGAAATTGAAAAACAAAAAACTTGAAGGAGGGGATTGGAAGAAGAAATGCAAATGGTATTGTATGTGAATTTGTGTTCTTACACAGTTTACTCACAGCTTCTGGAACTGATCATCCAGAATTGGCAATACCATTACCTCAGACATTCTTATTTTCAATATAGCACAAGAAAGTATTTTCACTCTTTAACCAATCTTTGAATGTTATTTGCAAATAAAGAGTTAAAGGACTTTACTTCTCAGATGAAATACCTTTGAACCGACCAGTGGCTGTCTTCCAATACACTAAGCCTTCATGAAGAAGTATCCTCTCTTTCCTCATCAAGTCTTGCTTCCTAAAAACATGGCCATTTTTCAGCTTCGTGTATGTTTTGTTTTCAGTTCTACAGAGAATTTCCAACAGCTTTTGCTTTTTCTCATACTCATTCACTTTCAAATCTACTGTTGCTATTATATCCTTAATTAGATGAAGGGCTTTGCACAAGTCTTTATGTTCTTCTGTTCCTTCTGTATGAAACAAAAAAAAATAAACAACATGACACTAGTCACCATGTTCAAAAGAAGATATAATTCCTTGATTTCTAGAAACAATCAGCATGATGCAAAACTCAATTGATAAATTTATCAATTTAAATTTGAACCTTGCAACCATTTTACTAGAATTATTAGAGGTATAGAATTATTAGAGGTATATACCTTTGACTCACCTATTAAAAGATGGCCAGTACCTCAGATTTATTCATTAGCCAAAAAACCACGTTGAATAGTTTCTGACATATTTATGAGGTGTGAACGCTCAAAAAATAAATCAGTGGCCAAGTATATCATATAGCATATTATTTTTCTGGCTAAACAAAGTACCCTTGAAACAGGATTACAAGTACAAAGGATTTGCATTGTATATGCAACTTTCTACAATGCTTATTTACTGCCCATTTAGGGGGCAATATCTGTAAGTTAATAGTAATTGTAAAAAGTTATACTAAGTTCCAGAGAGCATTCAAGCTTTGCCTGAAAAAACAGAGAGTAATTTACAAAATGTTTGCCCAGCCCTACTTAGAAAAAGTTCCTCCAGAATAAATTCCAAAGGTACACATGTATCTGAGCTAGTTCACATACTTCAGTCAAGGTCTTTTCCTAAAACAAGTATGTTCTTCTGGACTTCTATGGCCTACCTGGCTGGAATGTCAGAAATCTTCACCTAGAAGATAGACAAGACGTATATACACCAGACAGCCCTGTTCAGGTGACATTTGCCTGAACAGTAGGTATTTATGTTGCTCTGGTTGTATCTCTACAGAGCAGTAAATTTAATCTTTTGTGATATTGTAGCTGTGCAAATTCCTTATGTTAGAATTGTGCTAGGATTTCAGACATGAAGCTACACTTTAGCTTTTATTTACCTTTTGAGTATTGCAATATCCTTTCAACCAGAACAGGGTATTTGGTGATTCGCTGGGTGACGAGCAAAATGCATTCAGGGATTCCTCGGCGTCGTGCCAACAGGTTGCTATTTCTCAGCTGCACAAATGTAAATATATACCTTAGGTAGTAAATGCATATTAAACCACCAACTGACTAATAAGAAATATGATCTAAAAGCATTAGAATAAGTTAAAACAAATGCTGGGTAATTGGAACCATCCCCAAGGAACAGTTGCTGTGCTGAGGGATGAGGCATACTGTAACAGGAACAGGTGTGTAATACACACTGGATGCCAAAGCATTCTAAAATTTGAAAGAAAACTGTGATTTATCAGCTCACTAGTTAAGGAGAAAAAAACTTTTGCCATTTTTATTAGCCATTTAAAGTGAGTTACTGAATATAATTCCAACCCTAAATCTAAGTAATAGCTATGCAACTTTTTCCTGAGCACTTTGTCAGTAGTGCTCATGATTCCACATTAACTTACTTTAATAAAATTCTGGAACTTCTTGTTTTGTTGCAGCTCTTTGAAGAGATTAACAGCTTCTTTCTGATGGCTACAAAACTCTCCATATATTTTCTCCATTTTAGTTGCATTTTCCTCTGAAAACTAAAGAAATTCATAAGTGGATTGTGCTCAACATTCTATCTAACAGGAAACTGAATTTTAACAAGTGAATTTTGTACAAATTGGGAACTTTTACATTAAGGGTTTATCAAGTTCTCTGAATTTCACTAACCTGTCTGTAGGCCTAAAGAATGAAAATATGCTAACTGTTTTTAGGAGCAAGAAGAGGAACGCAGGCTGGAGAGAGCACAAGCAACCTACACTGTACTCTTGCCAGTAACAGCCGGAACATTATAACAGGATTTCCTTCACCTCTTTTCAAACACAACCCTCTGAGGTTCATTTACTTTTGTCCCATCTCCACATTGTTTCTCGATAAACTAACATCTCAGCTCTTTATTTAGCGGAGTTAAAAAAGACTGACAGAAGGTGAAAAGCGACACCTCCCTTTCACAAGGAACTGAGGTGTGAATGCCAAGCCATCAGTTAGCTATTTTTCAGCCACAGGAAACACCCTGCAACCACACCTTCCTTACTGAGCAGTATCCTGGGATGTAACTGATCTGGGATGCCAGATTACTGCACGAAATTAATGGGTAGTTTCCATCATCAGTTCTTCACATCTCTCCTCAACTGATAAAGTGAATCCATTACTTCCATTTTTTGCAGTCCGTAGTATGACAGAAGCTTTCTACTGCAAACATGACCAAGTTCATCACTTCCCTTGTCACTCACCCCAAGTTCACACAGCTACGTCACAATAATGATATCTTTTCGCATTGTTCTTTCACCCTGAAATAATCAGGGGAGGACAGGTTTTGAATCTTTTTGAGCAACCATAATTGTCCACTTGCCCACAGAAGTTTTGGAGTAAAAAAACTGTTTAAATTTGGAACTCTGAGCACTTAAAGGAATAACAGAACTGATGCTTCTACCTGCTGCACAAGGATGTCTCCAATTCTGCTGATGACAAAATTACGCTCGCTCCCTGCTGTACATGATTCCTGCCGCCTGTCCTTCATTCTGCAGAAGAATTGCCTGTGCACCTCCAGTAGCTCATCTAAGCAGGGGAATATTCTGTCCACTATGCTGTGGTCAAGCTGCAGTTCTTCCTTCATCCCCTTCCTGAATATTTCAGACATAATGAACAGGGTATGGATGTGATGTACTTCTGTTTGCATCAGCTCTGTGGTATAAAATAAAAAAGGATAGTGTAGTAATCCCCTGAATATTCTGCACACCTTATAAGACAGAATTTACTCTATCAAATACACAGTCATAACTCCTTTTTGGGTGTGAGCCTCAAACCTAATCAATTATGTCAGCAGGAAGACTTAATTTATCTGGCTCTGACACAATTCTCTCTGTATCCCACTGAACAAGCTGTGGTTTTAATAGCTTGAGCTGAGGATCAGATGAGGCCCCTTCTAATTTCAACCATTCTGTGAATAGGCTAGGTTTGTCTCTGGTAGCCACTACTATAAATTTCCTTAGTTTAGGAGACATACTTTGCGATAAAAATGTTCTTTGAACCTTCGTATTGTTTTGAGTTGAAGCACTCATTCTTCTGGCCATAAACCATGTAGGTTCCCTCTCTATTTGATACACCAAATAGCATTTAAACCTACACACAGCTTTGAAATACTGACCAAATATGACATCCTGCCGCTTGACGACATCCTTTTCTTGCTTGCTACAGAACACTGGATCCACAACAAGACTCCAGGAGTCTGCCTCAAACTCTTCTGCATCTGTGCAGAGATCAGTCCACTGAGACAAATCCACATCATCTATGACAAAATTTGTATTTCTTTAACACCACACATACAAAGAGTAAAGGAAGTCCCTTGGCACATGTAGATCTATTCATATAGGGAACACATCACACAGATGAACATCACAGGTAAGACTTCTGCAAATGCTGGCATTGTCTTTACTACAGCAAAGTTTGCCAGATGTGAATACTATTACCAAAGTGTTGAATTGCTTTTATGACAGAAGGGGAGGAGAATAGGTAAAAAACACTCTTCTTTCCTCAAATCATTTTTATAACTCTTTGCTTGCATAAACCTTTTAAAATTTAAAAATAAAATTCAACATTTCCAATACCAGATGTCCAGTGAGTGGTATGTGCACCATCCTACGTGAGTGAAAGCCCTTCAGCTTTCAAATTCAGTCTCACACCTAGCTACACAAAAAATCAATTTCTATTTTCTTCATAAGGCTATGCAGCTATTGTAACAGCACATCTTATTATCAGGAGTAAAGAATTTGGGCTACTGAGGAAATACAAGTTTTGCAGGTTTACAATTTGCAATGGACACTGTAAACAGAGTTATCTGGATGAGTGCAAAAGAAAAGTGTATTACTGTTCTGTTTCTGAAAGGATGCCAGTACATTTATCCCTATTACTTTAAAATGGTAATAGCATACTAAAATATTCCAAAAGTTATAAAATAGTTAGTTACAAGGAAGAAAGGAAAAGTTCATTTTTAAGATTAATCTGTTTGATTTCACCATTGTAAAGAGGGATGCAAATGTAATTATCAAAAGTAAGTGCTCTTCTTTGAGAAGATGAAGTGTCTTCCTAAATCAGCTAAGGAGTTTTTCTGGTTTTCACTTTCCAATACTAGCTATAAGATGCAACATCTGTGCAATATTCTCACCTTCCATCATAAAAGCATCCATTGAAGAAAAGGTCCCTAATGCTTGTAACATCTCTTCAGACTGTGACTTGGACTTCCAGGTGCTAGTCTCAGAGTCTTGTCCAGAAAATTGTGTAGCTCTTCTAGAGCAGAAATAAAATTACAAAAACCCACATTTATTTCATGGTTTAAATCTTCCTAGAAATCCTGAAGGATGTATTTAGCATAGTCCATTGGCATCTGCCCCTCTACCTTTCCAAACTGGCACTGGGGACACTTTTGGACAAGAGGTAGGGCTGTTGTGAGGCTTCCCTCTTTCCAGGAGACAGTCCAACAGGCACTGAGAAAGAAGGATGCACTGAGGACAGCACCATCTGTGAAATGTCTCCAGGCAGGGAATCTGCGAGGCAAAGCACAATGCAACATTTTGAGAAACATTGAGTTTGTCATTGTTTGACAGCGTATGTCACCAACAGCACACTTATACTGAGAGATGCTATCTGGTGTTCACATTGACCTACATCAGACATCAAGAATGCCCACTTGCAAAGGTACATGACCTCAATGCTCTATCACACAATATAAAAATAAGCCTGTAGGCAATATGGAATAGCCCCAGAGTGACTATCACTTGATAAAGAAATAATCTCAAATCATACATCCTCTATAGGTGTATGAATACTTGTGCACAAGATAAATGACGTAGACAGAACTGGCTACTTTTTTTGTTGTTTTCACTGAAGGTATAGTAAATTCATACTCATTTTAATAGAAGACGAGTGTGTCTTTAGTAGAAGAAAGGGTGTGCCCTTTCTTACAGATATTGAAAGAAAAATTAGAAACAGAGAAATTACATGGGAAAGTTCATGCTGTCAGTCCCACGATTTTTAATCAAGGCCTACCTTAGAAATGCTAGGTTTATACCTACTTGTTACACCAACTTGGACCTTGTTTCTACTATGGTATTTCTCCTGGGATTTCTGAAAAAAAAGAATTTTTTGAAATCACATAGCTGATAATATATTTAACAGTCAAGTCAGTAACTCATTCACATACACCATCACACAAAGGGCTACAAGAAAGTGGTCCTAAATTATGGTATTAATTAATTCCAATAACTAATTTTATTAGTCACTGATAGATAATAATATTCAAAGTAGGATATTATTTGTACTACAATACATAACTATTTCTGCTAAGCAGACTGAGTTACAACGTTCTACTTTCTCTATATGAGTATTGGCTGCAAAGGCTGCAAGAAAAGCGCACATTCAGGGCTTCATACTCAAATAAGATCAAAGTATTTTTGATAGTACACTATCTGAAGCATGGGTACCAAAAGCAGAACCATTCCCCCTTCCAAAGGGGACTTTTTCAAAATCTGTACTAAAAGCCTGCTGTACTTGGGCATATACTTCACTTCAGGTGTGTCAGTGAACATTTCCTGCACTGCATTCTTGCTGAGATTAGTTGTGGGCTCTTGTGTCATCTTGCAAGTAACCCACCATCCCCAGGAACCAAAGCTGTCAGTTCAGCAGTCTTAATGCCTAAAGTTTCCCAGAAATTAGTGCAAGACCATGACGTGAAAATTATAAACAAAATTAAACCCGCTTGATTTATGTACAGTTTAAGGCTTGTAGAATCAGTATGGAATCATGCTCTCCTTGAAAGCCACCATGATGCAAAACCCAGCTACACCAGAAAGACATGCTCCACAAATGTGAAAAATGACCTGCATCATTGTGGCACATTTCTCTTCGAGTCCCACTTTATTGCTTGAGGGCAGTAGCCTTACACCTGGTTTTCAAGATTATGCCTTTGTTATGATAACTTCACCATGCATGTATTCCTTCTTAACTGTTAAGTTAGTATCCATCAGCTCCAGTGCTGGTTTTGCTCTGCTCAGAAGCAGCTGAACACTGGGAGCAATTGCCTAGGCAGGCAGCTGTGGAGTCTCCTCCCCCAGAGATTTCCCAGAATGGGTGAAAAAAACATCTGCCCAAATTGCTACCTAGAACAAACATCTGCCCAAATTGTTACCAAGAAGTGAGCCAGCACAAGGGTGGGGAGCTAGATGAGGTCACCGGCCAGAGCCCCTTCCATCTCTGCTTTCCATTATTCCAAACATATGAAATCCCCCCCGTACACAAGGGCACTTTCTCTCTGAGGTTTTGAGAAGCCTTTCTTTTCAACCTGTTCTGTAACCGTCTAGGCACACCATTTCACAGTCTGAGCTTCAAAAATACAAACACTTTGTGAAACTGTTTTTTGACCCCCTAGTAAAAATTGTTATTCAAGCACACAGAGCAAACAGTGCTTGCTCTGTTGCTCACATTAGCCATTCTAGCATCCTTGCAGCCCTTCACACACAGACGCTTGGTCTGGGCAGCCTAAGTGTATTTTCTTTTTTCCTTCATTGTTTCCAGCCCCTTGGAAAGCAAGTATCCTCTAGTAAGATCAGTGTAGGAGGTTACCTTGGTGCACACAGGAGCGCACTCCTTGCAGCTTTTATGCACAATCACACTGCAATCTGAAAGAGAAGGTATGTTTCAAAGCCTGGCACCAAACAAGGTCCCCAGTCTGCAGAAAATGTACTCTGAGGCTTCAGTTTTCCCTTTTTCAGAGAAAACTCGATATTCACTTACTAAAATGATCCTCAGGATTCTTTGAGTACAGATATAGGCTAGAAGGAAGTTTCTGCCTAATGTGATAGGGCTAGGAGATCAACACGTCTTTCTGAATCTGTTACCTGCTGTCCTTCCTCCCTCTCCCTTGTCAACCTCAGCTCATTACATAACGTAGGAACATCCAAATGATAACAAGGTTTCAAACATCACACTGAACCAGGATGTCAGAACAGCACTTAGAGCACTGTAATTGCACAAGTAAAAGCCAGCAGCTACTTACAAGAACACTGCAGTGACTCTTTTCCTAGGAGGGCCTTTTCGCAGACCATACATGGGATAACTCCTGGGAAAGTCCCATTTGTAAAATTGTGCCTGGTTGGTTTCTCCTTATCTTTGGTATCTTTACTTTTTGTCTTCATCCCCAAAAACAAAGGCAGGAAAATAAATAAATAAAATTTTAAAATTAAATAAATAATTATTTAAATAAAAATTATTCCATCTTAAAAATAAAAAAATATTCCCTTATCTAACCAAATGATAATAGAATATTTAGACCCTGTCCTGGAAGACTTGCAACAGCATACTGTACTCTTATACCCAATACTGCTAAAGCTCTAAACTCACATAGGCCTTGTTTTTACTGGCAGCTAGGCCTGGAAGCATTATCAAGGAAGACTGGCAGAAATACATTTAGAAATCTAAAAAGAGAGGAGGGACAGGAAACAAAATTTTAGAAGTGCTGATCATTCACTGTACGCACTGTATATATCTTCCACATGTATATAGCTCATGCCTCTGCAGATAGAGGTGCAGTTATGCAAATTTAGAAAAGTTATCTTTAGATCTTAGAAGACATTAGAAACAACTTATTTTTAATGAGTGGTAAAAAATTTAATAAATTCTGCCTATTTTTCCACTACCCTAGTTGGTATACAGCTTATACTTCTAGTTACTGACTGTTATACCTTAGGAGAACCCACAGACACAAGCTGCACAACCAGACATATATGTTCACATGTTCATGGTCAGCCCTGACACTCCTGAAGGCACTGCCTCAGACAAACACCTTCACATCTGTGTTTGTTAGGCTGTCCTGGGGCACAGGAGGGCATACTAGGGAGCCTGCAAAGCCATCAAAAGGCCACCCAGAAAGAGCCCGGAGGCCAAGCCTGTCTTTCGAGCTGCTGACTGATGTCATTAATCTAAAATTAATATGCCTTAGAATTAAGTTACAGTGTTGTAATCTACCTTCTATAGTAGGACTGTTCGCCTGTGCAGGCCTCAATTCTCAAACTCTTTAACACGATTCATTGTTTACTTATGCAAGAACTTGCATTAACTTCAAATAAGGCAAATTCAACTAATTACATCCTAATGTAGAATTTTACATACTCAATTATGTTTTGAGAGGAATTCCAAGAACAGGCCCATATCTCTTAATTTTATTTAAGAAAGAAAATATTTCTTAAATGTAACTCATACATTTAAATATTTGCTAAATCACTACACAGAATTCCTAATGACATCAAAGCAAAGCTGGTTTTTAATACAAATGCCATTTCAGGGTAACCTGCACGTGTTTTAAATTTAAAAAAAGAAAAGTGAAAAGAGTCTTCCTATGACTTTTGTGGTTTTGTAATAAACAATTTATCTTTACATGAAAAATCAGCTTCCCTCTATAATACACTTAATTACAGTGACATAATCATATGTAATAATATGGACATAAATCCCAAATTACCTTGCCTTTATTCCGTGTGCTGGTCATCCTGTTCATCAGAAAGCTGAAAGTCCGACTCACTTTATATTTTTCAGACTCATTTTTTGAGGGTACAACATATTTATTCCATCCCTCTTCCTGTATCCTAAAACAGAGACCAGTGAAAAAATGTTCCTCACTCTTTTAATTAACAGCAACACTCCTTTAATTAACATATAACAGAATCTGGATAGTGCTTGTTTCACCTAACATTTACAATTACATGCTTTGTTGTGGGTTTAACATATTATGAAAAATATTGCTAACATATTATGAAAAAAGAAGTAACACTTGCCAATAAGCACTCTGCCTGTGCAATGTGTAACAAGCTTGCCTATGTTACAGCTGGTAGCAAATGCTGCCCAGCTTTTACTGCAGTGGTTTGGACATTCCTACAGTGGACAGGAGCCCCAGCAGCAGGCAGCAGCCCATCCCTGCTTTGCACATCCCAGTAAATCCCTGCTGCAGGATGCGTGCGGTGAGAGCTGGGTTGAGCTTGGCACACGGTTTGAGCATGAGTTCACAGAAGCCAGGGGCCTCTACCCCACTGCTCAAAGCCCACGTGGGAGGAAGGTCTCTTGCCCAAGGGCTCCCTAGATGGCATTCTGGCACAGACCTGCTGCCGGCTCTCCGTGACACGCACCCGTACCTTTGCTCCCGGCACTGCTCGGGCAGGCTGTACACGCGCTCTGCAAGACACAAACAGCCACAGGGCACTCACACTGCAAGCTCATCTGGCTCATTTCAAACTCACAACCTCCACCAAGCCATAAGGCTACCGTGGAGGGTTTGCAATGTCATTTGAAAATCAGGAAGGCAAAAGCATACATACATTAGAAACACCTTTTTCTAGGTTAAGAACACTTCCTACTAAGCTTTTAGATGACAGGCTCTGACAGAACTGAGAAGGGTGTCACTGAATGCCAGTCCCTGCAAACAATTTATGCTGTTTTTAAGAACAGCATAAATTATTTCTTTTGTTTTTCTTAACAACATAGACTTGAATGACTCTCCCTTCATTTTGCTTTTCATATAATTTGTTATAAAATATCTTAATGACATTATTCTATCATTTGCAGCTACATATCTTATGCAGCTTTATTAAAAAAAAAAGTCCTTCTACACAAAGAGGAATACTACTACCTTAGGTACTGCCTAGGATGTTTAATTTTTTACAAATTTGTGTCTTCTACAATTCTATGATCCTATAAACACATGACCCAAGGCGATACTTTTCACAAGCTCTCTAAAAAGCAAAATAAAAGAAAAACAACTCAGTTGGGTTGTTTTGGACAAAAATAAGCCCAAAACTGTAGAGAACACTACCATTTTCAAATTAAAAGCCACTTCCCTTTTGCAGATGTTTTTAGCAAAGCTACCACAGGTGCAGTTCAGAAAGATACGTGCTTGCCTAAGTCAAAGCACCAGACTGTGCTTTCTTTGAAGTCAGATACAGGCTTAAACACTCTTTGCTGAATCCACATCTCTTCAGAGAAATGCAGACATCAGGTTAGCAAGAGCTAGAATATTTACCAAAGAGGCAGCAAAACAAAATGGGCATTTCAGTTAGCTGTCAGGCACAATCTGTGCCACAGGAAGCTTCTGTAAGAAACCAACACCACATAATCATAGGAGATGTCTCATGCAAAACAGCACCATGGAGCTGAGGCTTGGAGAGTGTAAGGGCCTGGAGGAGGAATGAACCTCTGTTCATGAGCACACTATCTACAGAGCAGGCACAAATCCTTTACTGTTACAGCCTGGTAAAACCCTCTCAAATAAAGGCAGGTAATATGTTTTAAACCTGAGCACGTTTTAAAGTTTGCACAAGAAAAGGATGGTGTTTTGCCTCTTTTTTTTCTCATATATTGTGTGGAAAAAAAGGTCCTGTTGTCATTCTGAATTAATCTGCTTTAGCTTAGATTTTTTTGCAACGTGCAAGGGCAGCTGCATCTCCTTCTTGCATAGCTAAGCCCTAAGCAAGATGTCCAAAGTGTTGGCAGCTAGGCAGAGGTGAAGGGGGAGGTCTTCCACGTGCAGACTCCTGCACAGGCCCAGACATAATCCTGCTACAGTCCACAGAGATCAGGATGAACTATCTGAGCCAGCTTCTTGGACCAAGTTCCCAGGTTAGTTACACACCCAGATAAAACTGCTCAAAGTGAGCACAGGTGTGCCTGCCTCACACAGTAATCACCACTGCCAGCTGCCAAACACTGTGTTCAATGCTCCCATACTTGGAAAATGCTGACAAAAAGAGGCACAGTGCAGGAGGTGCTGGTGGAAGGACGTGCCAGCAGAAAGCTCAGCAAACCACCACCCTCTCTCCCAGCATTATACTGCATCTGTGGTGCAGGCATAGAACACCCTGCTTCTAGAGTGTGGACAAGAATGGGCTTCCACCTTCTCCAACAATGACTGTCCCAGAAGGAAGAGGAGAAAGAATGAAAAGAAAATGGACTCAAGCCCATACCAAATCAGAGCAAGTAATGATGTCTGGGTGAAACTTAAGGGGTTGTGACACCAAGAAAGTCCCTCAGCTGCAGTGTCAAAGGAATTCTGTTTTAACTTTAAGTATGACACAGGGCTTTACTATTCTGCTAGCTTTTAATTCTGTGAGCTTCTAGCTTTTTCTTCTAGTCTTTTTCAAAGACTTTTCACCTAAAGCGTTGAATATAAATACTTACAAATACTTTAGGAGATGGATGAAAATACAACATAGCTGCATCCTGCAAGCTGCAATACTTACTCCTCCTTACAAGGTGACATGAAATCATACCGTGAGTTTCAGTAACATGATAGAAGTTATTTGCTGCACTGCTTAATTCAGTTTCTTAGGAAAAAAGAAGCCTGCAGACATTGTGTATCTCACCCCCCCCCCAACAGTTTTTGAAGTTGTTAAATGCTTTCAAAGTTAATGACAACATTTTCACACTTTTTGTATGTTTCATTCACATTGAATGTCAAAGAATCAGAGTGGTTAGGGTTAGAAAGGCCACTCTATATCACTTATGATCAATCCTAGTTTAACCAGGGACACCACAGATAAATGGAGGTTTGCAAGTGTGGTGCCCATCTACAAGAAGAGTCAGAAATGGGATCTGGGGAACTACAGCCTTGTCAGCCTGACCTTGGTGACCTCAGTGCTGGGGAAGGTTATGGAACAGAGTATCTTGAGAGTGATGACTGGCACATGCACGACAACCAGGTCATCAGGCCCAGCCAACTGAAAAAGCTGGCAGTTCATGGCTTGGACAGGTGCACTCTGCTGGATAAAAAACTGTCTGAACGGCTGGGCCCAGAGACTGGAGGTGAGTGGAGTTATATCCAGTTTTGAGTCTGTCAGCAACACTGTTCCTTAGGGGGACAGCACTGAGGCCAATTGTGTTTTGTATCTTTAACACTGATCTGATGAGGACATCAAATGCACTCTCAGTCAGTTCACAGAAGACACCAAGCTGGATGGGAGTGCTGAAGTGCTGATCTGCTGGAGGGCAGGAAGGCTCTGCAGAGGGATCTGGACAGGCTGGATCATGGGCCGAGCCCAGTGGTGTGAGGCTCAACAAGGCCCAGTGCTAGGCCCTGCCCTTGGGTCACAGCAACCCCAGGCAGTGCCACAGGCTGGGGCAGAGTGGCTGCAAAGCTGCCACAGGAAAAGGCCCTGGGGGTGCTGGTGACAGCAGCTGAGCGTGAGCCAGGCTGTGCCCAGGGGGCCAAGAAGGCCAATGGCATCCTGGCCTGTGCCAGCAATGGTGTGGCCAGCAGGAGCAGGGCAGGGATTGTCCCCCTGTGCTGGGCACTGGTGAGGCCACACCTGGAATCCTGTATTGAGTTTTAGGCCCTTCACTCCAAGGACATTGAAGGGCTGGAGCATGTCCAGAGAAGGGCAACAGAGCTGGTGACGATTCTAGAGAGTAAGTCATATGAGGAGCAGCTGAGGGAGCTGTGGCTTTTTAGGCTGGAGAAAAGGAGGCTCAGGGGTGACCTCACTCCCTACAGCTGCCTGAAAGGAGCGTGCAGCCAGGTGGGGGTCGGCCTGCTCTCCAAGTCAACAAGTGACAGCACAAGAGAAAAGGCCTCAAACTGCTTCAAGGGAGGTTCAGGTTGGACATCCTGAAGGAAGAATTTCCTCATTGAATGGGTAGACCTTGGAGTCATTTCCAATCTTAATTAGATTATTCTATCTAGTTCCAACCCCTCTGCCACAGGCAGAGAGGTCACCATTAGACAAGGCAGCTCAAAGCCCTGTTCAACCTGGCCTTGAACACGTCCAATGATACAGCATCCAAAACTTCTCCAGTTGTCCACTGTGGCTTACATGTCCTGTCTCTAGCGAAAAACTGAAGGTATACTGGAGTGAGAAACAAGCTGGAAGTATGGCAATGGACAGACTTTTTTTAAATATAACCCATATCCTTACTGAGAAAAGTGTGTGTTGTCTTTTAAACATGAAACTATGTGTCTGGAAATAAAGCATGTCAGACACAAGTCATAAAAAATTACAAACTTCTTTCAGAGACATCTCTGACTCTACTTGATGAAGTGGGTGGGTTTTACTTCCCAGCCCGTAAAGGTACCACAGCCCACCTGTGTTTCAGAGATTGCTTAGGATCTGTGGGAAGCTGGAACCATTTGTCCTCTTTGATGCCTCTTCTGTATCATTCCGGGCTTCCTCCTGGTCTCTGTCAGACACTTAGCAGGCGGCTAGGGTAAGGATCTTCCAATGAGAGGATTATTGCCCTTGTCTATATTCGTTTCTGTGGCTATTGCTCTCTCCATTTGTATGCCCTGTCAAGGACAGTCGCTGTATCATGGGGGTATGATGGGACTGCAGATGGGAGAAAATGGAGGGATGATGGTGTAGCTACTAGATACCATCTAGTAGCTACTACTAGCCCTGAAGGAGCTACCAAACATACACACTGGTGAGCTCTGTAGAGTAACATCAGCATTGGGCCTGAAGTAGGCAGGTATTGAATAATGCAAAGCCAGATAACTGACCTCCATTTGAATCTCCAGCTCCAAAATCACGAGGAATGCGAGGTCTTCCCACCACACCTTTGGATGAGGAGTAGGAATAGGAGCGTGACCGAACTCCAAACACTGTGCATTCCTATGAGAAATTGCAGCAAATGAAATCTTGTGTCATTTTGAACTGCATCAGCAACAAAACCAAAATAAATCAGGAACAACTGACCAGTCGCATCAATTTTCTTGGCTTCAAGTTGAATTTTTGACAACTTCGTGTGAATTCCTAGGAAGTCTGCCATACTTTCACCATGACAAATTTTTGTATGCTACAGGAAATAAGTTGTGGGTGCAAGTTTGACTAAGAAAAAAAAAGAAAGCTTACATTCTTCTCCAATTTGGTAACCGGTGACATCCACACAGTATTGCTGGCTATTATTTCTGATGACCAAGCTATCTCCTTTTACCAAGGAAGGCACTGATCTTACTTTAATACTTGAACAACATTTCATGGAGACTTTGGCCATGCCTTAGTAATTACTGATGTCAGAGTTTCCGAAGAAAGGAGCTGACCTCTTTTTCTTTTCTCTACATTGTTTTTTGCTTTTTTAATCATTATCATATTTGAAAACATTTTCCACTTACCAAATAACTCAACAACAAAACCTGAAAGGAAATCCCCTAATTTTTGATAGGTCATTTACACTTAAATAGAGACTATTACTAAAACTCCTGTAAAATGCTTACCTTATTGGTTTTTAAAGAAGCCCTATCATAATTAATTTTTTTGCTGAACTCTTTTTCTCCCTTCATGAAATCATTTGCTGAAGGTCAGATAAAGTTCTATAGTGGCAGAAAGTGCATCTAAAAAAATCATAAAGAATCTCTGCAAACAAGAAATAACTCTATGTACGTGTCTGAAGACCTCAGAAATGACACCATGGTCTAATGAAAATTAATGTAGATAGGATACTTCAGAAAACCATAACAAAGAGATTTACATCAATCAGTGGACACCCCAACTGAATTTCCCTGAGTGTAGAAATTGTTGTAAAACAGGCAGCAGGCTAGTTTTACTCTTTACAAACCATTACTCTCTCACATAACTAGAGCTGGTTAAACATTTTCTCGCTAAATATATTTTGGTTAAAAGAATGCTGATTCACTGAACCTGAAATATTTCCTTTGAAACATTTCCATTAGATGGTGTGTTTTTTAAAGCTGAGGTAAATCTCTGATGGACACTTTCTACCCATGGCAGGTACCCAGCTCAGCCACAGCCAGTTTCAACTTCACAACTCAATGTGAGTGGTCCCTGGAGAGACTAGGACTGCCAGCTGGGAATTCATCTTTCTCCTTCAGATTCAGATGTTTCTCGCATAGTTTCAGTGATTTACTTAAAAGGAAAACAATTCAAACCAAGACAGGGTCAAATACCTTGGGCTGCAGACTGGTAGTTAAGTCCAATCCATCTCTGCTAGAAGCCATGGCCTCTGAAGAGCTGAGGGGACGGTAGTGAACATGGGATCTGTCCGACACACCTCCACTTGCATTGTCTACTTCAAGGTCATCGAGACTTGAACTGAAGAAGACAACAAAGTCTTTAACTTCCCTGAGTTCCTCACAGCAATTTACTTCAACCTTAATGCATTAAGCAAAGTTCTGACTGAATCCTCTGACCAATGACAGCCCAAAGCACCATGACTATGTCAGGTAAACCATGTCCTGAGGTGTCTCTCAGGTCCGCAGCCACCTGGTCAAGGCAGTCAGTTTCCCTGTCCAGGACCCTCTGACGCAGTCTCACGGATCTACAGTGCAGGTATCTGCATCACCCAGGATCACACACACTTCCACCACAGCCAGCCACCTCTGGATCATGAGTTTTAGACACATGCTCAGCATCTCCCAAAAAATGAGATTTTTTGTTCCAGGCACAAACCTGTCTCACATCAAAGAAGATAAGGAGAGCTGAGACAGTAAGGGGAACTGAGAGAACTACCTCAGATTTTAGTATACGTGAGTATAGATGGATACTATGTACGTGTGTGTATTTGGAAGATAAGACATGGCTGTTAACAGACATTTTTATCTACATCTGTGACTTCATGACAGAAGATGGAAGAGAAAAACACAAAGAAGAGATTAAGGAGGGTCTTGAGATAGTTTATGAGGTTCACTTCAAAAGATAGACATCAAAAAACATAGAGAGCAACAAGCAGACTGAAAAATCTCTGGCTAAATCAATATGTCAAACACATAGAGACTACTTTATTGGAAAAGATTCCTGAACAGGAGAGTGCACCAAAGCTGCTCAGCAGTATCAGAGTTTTCCAGGATGAGGCCTGTTACCTGCAAGAGCAAGTTCATGGTCTCTTCATCAGAGTGTCTGAAAGGAATGGTTGACTGCTTGCAACAGCATTCCAGCCTTACAACATAAAACTTTAAATTATGTGTGGTATTTCTAAATATCCAGAATTCCTACCACGGATAATCGCACAAAAATTCCTTCACACACCACTACTTTTTTGAAGCACAAATCTATCACTACTGTCTGAAACTGCTTCCTTATTACAATTCTGGGGACAATATTTTGCAATGTTTCTGAATAACAGCCCACACGACATATCAGAAGCAACTTATATAAATGCATTATCAGTTACTGTCACATGTTAAAATTGAAAAAGCAGTACATGTCTGTGTCAACAGACAAGTGTCCATGACTTACTGTGGTAACTTCTCTAGGGAAATTCTCTGACATAAGCAGCTGTTTTAAAAACAGAATAACATATTACTGGTCTTATTTTATGCCTAATATTTGGATCAATTACATATGTCATATGACATGTTAAGGCAAGTCACATCTCTGAAAATTTATATACACTCTCATACAGGTGTATATATTTATATACAGTTCTCATACGGGAACCTAACCAAGGTCTTAAAAAGGGTGGGGCTGTTTAAAAATACATAGGATAAAAATGGTTCTGACTAGAGGCACAGGAAGATTATAGTATTCTACATGACATTCCTATAGCTAGCAAGAAAAAGCAAACAAAAAAAAAAACCCAAACAACAACAAACACCAAAAAAAGAGTGTGAAAGAAAAACTCTGCCTGACATTTATTATATTATATTATCTGTGTTAAATATTCCTGCTAGTGGCACTTCATAGTTGCATAAGAAACTCAGAATTAAGGTAGAGAAAATCCTATTGCCCATTTTAAATAATAATTGGCTGGCCCTTCTCTTCCTTGCTGTTTTTACATAGATCTGATGCTCTACTTCCAACTAGTCCTAATACTCCCCAGAAGGTGGGAGCAAGATTCAGATTTCCTCCTGCATAAGAAGGAATCTTGTCTATTCAGAGAAGTAATAAAGCTTTTTCATCAAGAAAATTTATTGTTAAATTGTTTAATTTTAAATTAATTGTTAAAAATCCACGTTTAATGACCAAAATTATAGTTCCATCTTCAAAGCTCTCTGCTTTTCTGAAGCCGTTTGGGGGAGGGTCTTCAGACAAATGGCAGCAAACCTTGTGTACCAGCAACGGAGAAGAAAACAGTCTGAACCTAACAGCAGATACACTCTGCACTGTGTCTTTTGAGATAAATACCTATGGAATCAGGAGGCCTTCTACAGGCCTATTTAAAGACTTGAAAGATTCCCAGAGACTTCAACAGATTTTTTCATAATTTCCTTAATGGAACATATAACTGAGGAAAACCACAGTGAAATTCTGTTATCTGTCAAAAATGCCACAATGGCAGTGACAGTGAAGAGCTGATTCTTTTTTTTTTTTATTTATTAAGACTATTTGCATACAAGAAATAAAGGTATAAAAGTATCCATTTGCATTCAAGATACATTTACTAAAAAGGTCTTCACAGCTATTTTATGAAAACAGATTATTAGGACAATAAATATTAGTGAAGAAAAACAGAGATTTCACCCCAATAATAGTAGTTATCACTTCAGATTCTGCTTCACCTTTTCAAACAAAAGGTGGTAATAAATAATGCTTATTCTGGCCATACCATCAAGTCAATTCCATACCTTCTTCTTTTCATGTCAGCATAAAGTTGGCTCCGATCCTTAATAAATCCATGGGTCTTGAATGGAAGATATGAATCTGCTACATACAGATGAGAAGATGAAATGCCATGTCTTAATACCGTGTTTTCTTCTCTCTTTACTGGCCTTTGACGTTCTTCATTTGGGAGATACATAAATTGATCGTTCTCCTCAAGGGAGGGAGACGAAGAGCTTGTATCCATCGGGACTGAGTTGGTAGGGTTCAGACACATTTTACTGCTGACACCATCTCCATGAATGTAGTTAGGCTTTAAGTCTCCAACCTGCAGGTAAAAAATGAGTGCTGGTAAGAGGCAACAACATATTGTTGACATATTGTCAGGAAGCAAGGACCGGAGAAGTTTGCCATTTTATTTATGGCTATATGTTTTGTGGGTTTTTTCCCTATTACTTTCCACACCACATGAATTTAAGGCAATTTATATGACTAAGGGATTCTGGACTTTGCATTACTTTTTTTTCCTAATTAGAGCAGCAATTAATTAGTATTTCCAAGTCTTCTGAATTTATCACTCATATTTATACATTTTATTAAATGTACTGATTCAAATATTTATAGATTTTATTTTAAAACTATCCTTAAGTTGAGCAAAAAATATGCATAATACATTCATGTGGGAGACATATGGAAGAGAATTCAAACATTGTGCAATTTAATTTGGAAAAATCAGCCTACACATCATGCACTTTTAATTTTTCAGCACCAGTTTCCTAAGCTTTGAGATAAATATACATGACCTGGAACACAGTTTCTCCAGGGAAGGAAGGGAAATTACTCTTATTTTTTGCCATTAAGCAATTTGGGCTCTGAAGCACCTCTCCTTTTGCAAAAAGACAGGAATGGATTTGGAAATTCTATTTTCTCAGGTACAGGGATCAGGATTTAGACTCTAGTCACAAATAATTCCCTGTTGACTCTGCAGAAGACACTAAAATACAGTTCACTGTTAGTCTTTTAGCTTGAGGCAACAGTCATGTAATTAGATACTGAATAATACTGAAAAGTCACATTGCCAGTTAAAACACTCAATCTACGAAAAGCACCTGTATCAAGGCAAGAATAAAGGAGGGACTGCAAGCATCTCTAAAGCCCTGCTGTTTCTGATTGCTACTTCCTCTTTTCGAGTTCCTCTTGAGATGTGCTTTCATCCCCATCTTAATTATGCTTCTCTTAGTAAAAGACAGGAAGAACTGCTGGCCTTTTTACAGCAGCCCACATATGCATTCAAAGCTACAGCACATGCAAGTCTGGAAATACTTCTGTTGCGCTGTGCACATGACATGCACGAAGGTAAAATGCTTTTCCCAGGTCTTATGCAGCTGTTTCCCCCTGAAAAGTTATTCCTGTCTGGGCAATGTTCCTCCTCAGCACCAGAGGGACCTTCTCCAGCAGCCACTCTGGCTCCTGCTGAGTGGTGCTTAAGGGAGAATTTGGCCCCAATCAGTAATTTTAAAAAGCAGAATGTGGCCACATGGCAAGCAAAGGTTAGCAACCCAAGCTGAAGGCCCCCTGAGCAATACACTTGGGTAACATCTCCATCTGTAATGGAGATGCAGCTCTGTCCTTCCAAACTCAATATTGTTCAAATCAAGGGTTCAAAGACTGCACTTTATAGTCCCCTGACAGATGCTCACTTATGCACATCATTATTACATAAATTCATCTCTTACATTCATCTGTAATAGATATTACAGATATATAGATATGTTTATATAGATAAATATATAGATATACTACACATATATATGTAATCTATACTACATCTCTTCTGTGCATTTTGAACACAAAAAAGCCTCTGACTCAAACTTCCATCTCAGCTGTCACATGAACTGATCTGCAGTGAATGCACTGGGTGAAGTGTTTCAGGCAATGGGGTAGGGGTGGGCAGGAGGCAAAAAAAGGGGGGAAAATCACACTTGCAACATCTTAGACTTCTAACATTATCTGATAGTTTCTTACTCCTATATTCCAACATTCAGGCAAGGGAGAGCTCAAAGCAGGTTACAAATACATAAATATCTTAAAGCATCACTGAAAAATAGCTACACACCACCAGAATCTGGCATCTCTTTAGCTAGACCAAGCCACCACACACAAGTTGTGACTAGTCAGACTCATGCCCACATTCTAAATTATGGTATCTGAGTGCGACATGAAAGAAAGGTTCCAGGTGCAACACAGTGATGTAAAATGTCACTTTAGGTCATCTCCAGTGTTGGTGACAAATCAGAAATGGGAATTCTAATGAGGACCTCCAATATCAGAATGTTCCATGACAGCTTTAGGACATCAACTTCACCTTTTCACCAATGTCTTGTTTTTGTTGAGCCTGTAGGCCTCACTTTGAGCTTATAATTAACTTCTGAAATTATCCAGCAAATTCATCTGTACTGTGAATGTACACAGAATTCAGAAATCTGAAATGCACACAAACAAGTAATATTGTTGAGAAGCACATGTTGTTTAGCTCACAAACACACAGAAGAGACAGCCTGCCTTAAGAGTTCTTCTTGCAGTCTAGGGAGAGTAATTCCTATAATCGACTGAATCTGTTAAAAGAGACCTCATACAAAGGTTACAAAATATAGCAGAGAAGAGTAAGATATTACTGGTTTTAATTTAAAATTGTATTAATTGGCAGCACTACTGACAGATCCAGAAGTTCCTACTATTATGCAACTAAATTAACCAAAAATGAAGAAAAATTAGCCAGAAGTTGAAATATAAGCTTACTTGGTCTACTACCATGCAGTTTGCATATACTTCATCACTTCCACTCAGCATGGGAGAAAGTCTGGTTGCAGCAAAGAAAGTAGGGGCAGACTTCAATTTCCTAAGAACATCAAGGGTAGAGTGTCTGTGCTCTGGAAAATAAAAAGTATGGGAAATTTTCCATTAAATCTCAAACCATTTCCTTCTCATGTATATGTACTACCATAAAAAATGCAAAGTTAAGCATTAAGAACCAAATCTTAGCATTACAATTTGAGTAATACTTGTGCTACCACAGCAAAATGTGCTCATTTCATAACTGCCCAACATTTGCTGTATGTTCCAGGAAGCTTACAGCTGTCAAGACTCTCAAGGGTACCACAGAATAATTCATATAAATAAAAAATAAATGTTCCTGTGTATTGTCTAGCAAAAGCTATTATTTTACACCTAAGTAGAACTTTGCGGAGATTTGTGGTTGCAGAAGAACACAGGACAAGATTAATGGGCTGGGAAGAATTATGCATGATTCTGCCTATACATTAAATGCCTGACACTTGATGCATTAAATAAATGAAATACTGTTCAACTGCAATCAAATAATGATTCTACTAAAGTATTCTACCTACTGGCAACCACATAAATATTAGTCTTAGACCAAAGAATCAAATTCATGTTCTTAAAACAAAACCAACCAAACAAACAAAAAAAAACAAAATTTAGAAAAACACAATAAAATTGCAAAAGAGATATAAATAACATACCCCTAATACTGCCTTTACAGAGTGACAGCAATCAAGCAAGACTTGATCCATTAAGAGGATGTTTAGGATGAATACTGCATCTGATCTGCTTTTGAACAGTTTCACCAGAAATCATTAACAGAAAGCCAGAGTTTAGTTTTTGAAAGTGTGCTTGTGACTACAAATATTAAAAAAAGCTGGACAGGCTGTGTATTTTATGCCTTTGAGCAGCAGAAATCTTGTCCTACAGGCCCATTTCTCTTAAAACTGGCTATAAGAAGGAAGGGTCCAGCATTTGAGCTGGGCTATCTTCCGAATGTAAAACAAGTAAAATTTAACAAAGCACAAAACCAGGCTGCTACAGACTGTGTGAAAATGGGCTAAAAAAAATACAGTTCATAATACCGTTTTCCTTAAAATGCTGTAAGGCAAGCATTGCCATTGGAAGTGAATGGAGACACACTAGCATAAGAATGATGTGATAGAGGAAACTATTCCACACAGTAAAATATCCAAAATCAAACCACTCAATAAATTTAATTTGAGTTTGTCTTTTATTGAATATTATTTTTAAAATATTTTTTATGCTGCATCAGAAATTTATTTTCTACTGAGATGTAAAGGAAAAGATACCACTAAAGACTTTCCTCACACTATATTAATATAGCAATGTAACTGCTTTTGGAAGGTCACAGAGCCATATAGCATGGTTTGGGTTGAAAGTTTAAAGTTTATCTAATCCAACCCCCTAGACATGCCCAGGGACATCTTTCATTAGATCAGGTTGCTCAAAGCCCATCCAAGATGCTTATAGGAATCAGATTGAAAGAAAATTCATTAAAAAAAATAGAATTGGATTAGAAACAACACTTATTAAGATCTGGTGCATTTGTTGCTTTGAAAAATAAAAAACCAAGACCACTGCCAAATCTGCAATGATACACCACAGCTTTTATTTAATTTTAAGATTCTATCTCATAAAGCCTAAGAACAGTAACTTCTATACTTAGAGAAAGATGGCAATTCCCATTTAGAAATGGCATAATATGAATTTTTGGTTTCAAGTCCTGGCAGGCCTTGTGGGATCTCATACCATTAAAACATCCTTATGCATCTCATTTTGTTTCTCCATCAATGCAAGAATTTTAACATGATTTTAGTGACTCTCATATTGAGAACTGCTAAAGCTGCAAACCATTTCCTTGTGTCTGACAAGATCCCAAAGCCTTTGTTTATAAATAATATAAAAGCATTGTTTTCTACAGCAGCTCATCAAACTCTGGCAGCTCACATCATAAGGAAATGTGATTTGGCAAAATTGACAGTACTTTCTTGTGGCATATAAAGCTTTCCAAGGGTTGGTCTTAAACCAACAACGAGGCAAAAAAGTGTCAGTCTCCATCGCTTCTTGTATGCTTAATGCCGCCTCCAGCCTGCTCTCCCTCTCGTATATAAACCCATGGGATACAACAGGCAAGGGTGGGGTACACCTCCAGTGTTAGGCTGGCAAAGGTTCAACACATACTCCGAAAAGCAGCCCAGGCATTAAGGGATTCCCACACCAGAGTGTAAACCTCACCCTAAGAAGTCAGTTTCTTGATTTCGGCAATAGTCCCTACTGCTGGGTGCAGAAACCTCAAAGATAAGGGGGCTGATGTGTATGTCTCAAACACCAACAGACAGACAGCTGTGGAGCCAGCCAAGGATTGTCCATAATGACATGCTGTGAGAAGGAACAGGATGTGGCTCAAGAGGTAGGGCAGCACTTTTCTGAGACAAATATCCTTCTTCTGGATCCTGGAGATAAGCACAACACAATACAGCTCAAGTGCAGGAAAGAGGTAAAGAAGTAGGCATGGACTGTAGGAGAAAGGTCAAGACATCCCAAGACCGCCAAAGCCCTCTTACCCAGGTCAAGAAAGATCTAGAAAAATGGACTGTGCATGATAACTCATTTGTATAGAAAGCAAGAAACTCAGCTCCCGGGTGTGAAAAAAATTATTTAATAAACATACTTCTCTAAACCTGGGCTGTACATGAGCCCCAGGACTCTGGACAGCCCACTGCCTGGACTGACATTGAAGCCAGGACTGTGATCTCCCTTTTCAACCCACCTCTTTATCAAAAACCCACTGCTGTGTGCTTACACAGGATGACACCAGGAACTACCTTATAACATCTTCCATGCCACATTGTAATTTACTACTAAAATTTTGTAAGCTTTTATGGGCTCTCTGACTTTTGCCATTCATTTTGACCATCTATGAGCATCTTGGGTGATCTCTTCCCCTTCAGGGTGGGATGTCACTTTGGGTCTTCACAGTCACTTAGTGGACTGCAACACCCCAAGCCAGAAAGCCATCCCCCTTCTAATAATATGTTACATTATTTTAAAATTCTGTACAAGAGTAAAAACCTAAGTAACAAATTCTGGAGAAAAATGCTGCAAATACAAGCTATAGCACAATATGCTACCTGCAGTATCTTCAGTCTGTAAACCTTTATTAATTATCCACATTAAATATCATATGTTTTCCTGGAGATGCCCCAGTTAGCCTGTGGTTAAATGTGAGATGACTAAATTAATATTCATTGGAGTCTTAAATGGTAACAAATTATTTCAGGCTTCATAGAATGATAGAATTACGTATGTTGGAAAAGTTCTTCAAGATCATTGAGTGCAATGGCGGCATGACTCCACTGTACCTCTTTACTCCCACTCTGCCGCCTCGCCCCCTCAATTTCAAACATGTGAAGGAATGACAACATCAAACTAACTTTGTAACATGAGAAGTTTAAAGCCTTGCTGAATGTGGGGGAGAGCAATATTAATTACACATTGACTGTGCTAGTAACTTATTTCCACTGGAAAGGCCCACATAGTTTAAAAAGTGACAAAGTCATTGCAAATGTCCAAATCACACACTGCATTCCTACAGCTTTGCTAACTGCCTCCGGCCTGCCTTGCTGGCTACAAGTGCTCTTGATCTTACAGGGACCATCAGCACACCTTTCCCTCCAGGTTAACATGGCAGCAGGTAACAGCTCAGTGTACTGGGCGCCAGCAGTAATATGCAGCAAGGCTGAACTTGCCTGAAATATGAAGCATATCAACAAAATCCATTTTCAAATAAAATGCCTCAAAAATCTTCCCTGAGCATTCAATGAGGTTATTCACATTGCAGATGCAAAAATTCAGCATCATTTGCGAAAAGACAGAACTGCCAAAGCAAACTGGCAAAGGTATCCCCAGAAGGGTTTAGGTTCTGTAAGGTACTGGAAATGGATTTCAAGATGCTTACTAAAGTAAGAATTAACTGAATAGAACACAGGAGAATTACCTTTGCTGCCAAAACAACCTAGCAAGCACAGCTCAACAAGCTAATCCTTCTGCCAGAACTGAACACCCTCTGGCTCTACACTGTGATCACAGAAAAAGAATAAAGACATGCCTTCTTTAGAAGACCCTGTGGCTCTCTGCCATCTGCCTGATAAACAGTCAAGATAGATGTACGTGTTATTTAGATGTCATGCTGGAAAGAATAATCTCCAAACATGGGTAAAATAAAAGACCTTGATCGAAGACTAACTAAGCACAATTTCTTTTCTCTACATCTTGTCTAGTATTGTAGAGTTACACAGCAAGGACTGTGTATTCTGCCAGCCACAACGTTTATACAAATACTGTAACTTTAAAGATCATCATAGCAGTAATTAAAAACATGGTTTATCTTGGTGAAAGAAAACACATAGCCTTGAATGGCCTGTGTCAGAAAATGGCAAGAACACAACACTGATTTTTTTTCACAAAAATCAAAACTTAACCTGTTTCATGGGAGAACACACAGTAAAAGAGCATTTAAATACTCAACATGACCAAGCCAAGAGCCAGGAAAGAAAATAGGAATTCCCTTCTCTAAATACCATGAACAGTTTTCTGACAGCTCATCACATTTACCCCCAGCAATCTGAACAGGGGTTAATGTATAATTGGAAGTCAGGGAAAAATACAGACAGCTAAGTGCCTGGGTCATGTAGGACTGCAGAACTACTGCTCTAAAAACAGGTCACCCGAATTTTTAAAAAGAAGTTCCTAGCAGAGGTCCAACTGAAGCAACATGCACATCTACAGAATGAACCTTGCAATCAGTTTCAGGGGGAGAACTGCACTCTTAATTGAGGTTTCTTAGGCCTTCATTCAGACAGCACAACCTCTGACAGCAAAATTAAGCAAGTACTTGAGAATAAGCCTACATGGAGGAAAAATGAGGTAGGCTTTGAAGTGCTATTGTCATGGATGAACATTTAACTGTCTTAAATCTACAAAGTAGAAACTAAAGCACTGTGTTACCTATATACTAAACAAGGAGGATCAGGCATATAGATGCTGGAAAATAATGCCAACATGTTCAAAATGTAATCCCAAAGTAGCCACTAAGAATAAAATCACTTGTCAATCTGACTTTTGGTCTTGCTCATCTAAATGTGGGCTGTTTTCAACATGAGATTCACAGTCTTGACTCCCTCCCTGAAGAAGGCACCTTACCTACTATACAAATGAATATGCAAACAGAAATAAGTTCGTGTCTCATTTTACAGAACAGTATACAAAAAAATCCAACAAACTTTCCCATGATATGGGATGTTTGCTTTCACTTCACACCTCTGCATGAGTGAACTCAGTGTGTAACTCCCACCTCCCAGTGCGGTAGGACAGACTTATTAGAGACAGATACTCTCAGCACCACTGAAGGTTTTTAAAGCTCACAAAAAGCCTGAGAGAGTCACTGTCTCTGAGCAGGTAGGACTGTGCAGAGCAAGGACTATGCCTGGTGATAATTTCACATAAAAAAACAAAATAAATATCTTTGGTGTCTTGCAACAAGGAGAAAATCCTAGATCCTCTCCCCAGTCCAATCACTAAGACAGAGTCATGTTCACATTCTCTGTATAGCCTAATTACCCTTTAAATATTCCATGCAACTTCAGCAGGAGGGGGCAATCTGCAATGCATGTCCCAAAGGAGATAAGTCTGCACTTGGCTCCTGACAGGGTCCAGGAGTTCAGGGGAAGGGCAGGAGCTGAACACACAGTCTGAAGGTTCCTGAGCAGCGATGAAATGTTGGGCCTTAAAACGTGAAAACACTGATGTACATGATGGGAAGTGATGTGTGATAACTTTGACTCTCCGTTCCGAAGAGTGGGACAGTCTGTGCAGCTCCCCGGCCTCTCAAGAGGAGCAGCCCTAGGTCAGGATACCAACAGCCTGATGTTCCAGAGGGGAAGGGTGGCCATTGAAATGCCATGGTCCAGAACAGCTGGAGCACCCAGCACAGATTTCATGATTTGTGGAGTGTCTGGAAGAACCCTGAACTGTTTCCTGCCAGGCACTGCAAGTCTCTTGTTCACTGAGACCTGAAGCCCTGCAGGAATAAAATGCAGGCATAAGCTAGGTGCCCCACACCTACACGCCAGGATCAACTGGTCACGTTCAAACACTTGCAGAAAATAACACAGATCACGTGCTTAGATCATAAGCCTGCTCTCCCCTTGCAAACGCACTTCTCCCACCACATCAACACACAGAATTTCAATCAGCCAAGTACAAACAAACCCTTGAACTTTGCGACTGAAATATGCACAGGTACCCAAAAGCACCTTCTTGCTCCAACAACCCCACATATAAGGTCAGCAGTGTATATACTGTGTTGGTATACTATTAGCAGGGGTGGAAAATAAGGTGCAATACTGTAACACACAAACACCACATCTGTGTCCAGTGCTTTACAACTGGTCAAATATTTTAAAAAGATCTGTCTAAACAAAGGTGAATGACGGTTAAGCGCACAGCTACAGCATTTACAGATAAAACAAGCCCTCTTTTGAGATGGAGTAAACACATACTCTGCAACTTGCAACTCATTTCGTCTCTGCAAATTGCGTGTGCATTCATACACACAGCACAAACTCCTGTGCAGCTGGGAAATACTGGATTTCCTCATGAAAAGAAGGAAAAAGTTGAGGAAGTGCCTTGCACATTAAAACATGAATTCTGTACACATTTTCCACTCTAAACTAGGTCAAAGTCTCAGTCTGTGTAAAAATGAGTTTCTTGGCTTACTGTATTTAATGACACTGATGCATCTTACTTCTCTGATTTGTTTTTTTCCCTTTCTGAAACAGAAAAACCCTCCCAATTCTAAGAAAGGAAGCATAAATCACATGTTTGCCATTCTTTTCTTAATTCTTTTCCTTTTATATGTAGTAAAAATTTTTCTTTCCTCATTAAAACTTCCAATCATAGCTTTTCCTTACATAAACTTACCAGTCAGTGTCTTTGAGCCTCCTTAAAACCCCCCTTTCCCATACTGACAGCATTTGTAATCCCTACCTCCCAAAGATTTCTCCACAAAGAAGGATAATGTCTAACTGTGCAAAGACAGTAACTGATCCATTTCATTTTTCTCTTCATTCTGGTATGCTTTTTCTCATAATTATTTTAAAAAACCCAAAAACCTGTTAGCTGTTGAGGCATAATTGAATTGCCAAATTCTCCCTAAGTGAAAATAACTGCAACCAGCAGAACTTTTTCAGCTGCTGCCATCCCGTGCAGCTCCAGGGTGTCAGAATTGTTCAGTTAGAGCTACATATACATCAAGAAGTGAAAAAAAAGCTTCAAGAGAGTAAAGAAATAAAAACAATCATAAAGAACAGTTCATAATCTGGAGAAAAAATACTTTCTTTTTTCTTAAAGAATTGCAACTCCATTATCTAAAAAGGCATTAAAAACAGTGAGATGGACTTTTGATAGGAAAAAAATCTACCTCACACAAGCAGTTTATAGAGCCACCTTCACAGAAGCAGAAAATGAAAAGGAGTCAGAGCTGTAAAGCAAGAGCCATTTAAAAGAAGATAGCTTTTTCTACCTGGTTTGGATGCCCTTCTTCGAATCCTCATTTTAGGTAAGGAAGGCCAAGAGTAATTAAAAGGTGAATCAGAGTCTGAGTCCATTTTTGTGCTAAATAAACAGAGAGCAGATTCCCAAAGTTGCACTTTGTTGTTCTCAACAGCAAGTCAAGCCTAAGAGTAATGTGGAATAAACGAATGGACAAAGAAGGATCGAATTGCCCACTAAACACAGGGGAGGGAGAAGCTGTAAATGTTTGCTCTCTTCAGGCGTCCAGGCATGTAGACAGATCGGGCTGCAAATATTAAAGCAGAAGCAAGAAGGTTGAAGTATGAGAGCTTTGAGCTGAGCTGCTGCATCGTGGTCCAGAACTATTTGAAAGGTCACTGTGTGCCAATGAATCATTAACTCACCTTTCCATTTCGATGCAAATGAAAACAATAGAAGCCAAGTAAGGAATGAGAAAATACTTCTCAAAAGCAAATAAACTATTGCAAATCTTTGTTTCCATGTTAAAAGTGGGGGTTGGAAGATCTCAAATTAAGGTCAGGCAAAATGCTGGACCTAAGGTAGCCAAAGATGAACACCAAGCTATGAGGACTAATCAATCTGCTGAGCTCTATATCACTCCAGAGCAATACCCCTCCTCTCAGCGTTTATAATTTTGGCAGATCTTGGGATGTTGCAGCTGGAAAAGCAGTGATAACTCACTCAAAATCTGTCACTCCCATCTTTCTAGCTCAAATGATCTTAAAACTTAAGTGTCCTGAAGAAAGACTACACTGTCATTAGAGGAGCATTTTTTCCAATAATATTTAGTCTGCACACTAATTTCTCCTTCACACAATCACCAAGTTAGACAGTGAATCATCAGGATTTTGTAGAGCTGGCACCTTTACAGCTCTGGTCTAACCTCACTGCAATGCACAATACAGCTAGTGACTAATTTACAACAAATCTTCCATTCTCATACAGTCTCCCCGAACAACTCACAGGCAATTAGTATTCAGTAGGAACTCATTATCCCTTCCCCCAACATCTTTACGCTACACAAACTACATTTTTTTCAAACAGGTTTATATGTGGCTATACAAGAGCTAATACAAAAATAACATGTCCTCTGTTTCTTAACCAACTCCAGCAAACATTTCTTTTAGTTACCCCACAATGCATGTGGTTTTGTATTCCACATAAAGAAGGAGAGGGAATGTGGATCAGCTTAAATGTCAGGTTTTGGAAGATGATGACATTTGAGCTTGTTAACATTCCTTACTTCACTTCAATTATTTTTCAGGCTGCTAGGGTCGGCAGCGCTACTCCTGTATTATGTTTCAACTGATTCTTTGATCCACATTTCAGTCAGAGATAACAATGTATTTGTTGAAGGAAATAATGCAATTCAAATGCAAATTTAATTCAAAACCCATTAGAAAAATATCCATCATATTTTCAGGGATAAAATAATTATACAAACCCTTCATAAAGTGCACAAATTACATAAAACACAGTTGAAACACATCATTGTTCTGCCCTTCCCTTAACTGAAGTTCTGCCAGCTTTGTTAGGCCTGAAAAGAATAATTCACCCCAGACACTGGAAGCCTTAGACTTTCACTTTAAATATTAGACACTCTCAGAGACTTTGTTTGATTTATATGTATAATTAACAGCCCCAGGGAATTACAACAGACAATGGAAAATACAGGGAGGATATAAATCCATGCTTTAAGCATCCACTTCAAAATATCTCCACTCCCTGGAATGACAGGTTCAAATTGCACTGATAACTCCCCTGGGCATACAGGAACGCAGGCACTGACGCAGCCCTTCCCACCTGCACACCACCCAGGGCACTCGCCTGCCTCCCACCATGGCCACAGTTTGAGAAATGGATAGCACAAAACATATCAAGGAAAGCCTTCCCAACTGCTCCAACAGAGAAGATTTCCCCTCTACACAGTAACTTTCTCTACACAAGTGTGCTGTCTATCTCATTGGATATATTTCACGCCAACCAGAATAAAAGTTTTCGTTTCAGACATGCACAAATGGCAGTGTTCCATGGACAAAGGGCAGTTTAAATGTAGAGAGCTGTTGTAAAATTTCTCACCTTTCAATTTCATCAATTATTCTTTTGTTCTGTTTTACAAGAAATGGTAAAATTTGCTTACTTCTGTGATACCTCCATTTGTGAATGTTTTCTGCAAATCTGGCTTTTTTCACTTACAGATTCAGCTAAAAGAACTCACTCTCATTGGCCTTTCTAGACTTCTGTTCAATTTAGGGAGGGGTGACTAGAGCTGAACAAAACACTCACCATGAGGAAATGCAGCCAATGTATTTAATGGCATTAAAATATTTTACATGCCTAGACATTTACTTTCCTGAATGACCTCTGTACACTGCATAAATGTTTGCACTGACTGCTCAGTTATTGCCTGCCCTACCTTCCTTAAGCAAGCCGTGTTCATTTAACATTCTAACAAAAACAAGTAATTAAGATTGTTAAATAAGTTTTCAACAGCAGCCCTATTACATAATTCTCAGAGAATCCAACAACTAAATTTCAGCAGTGATAAAACCCTGAACATGCACTCCTGCTGTTTCCTATCTCTTTTTTGTCCAAGTTCTTGGGCTTTTCACCTGTACACTGCAACCTCTCCTGAACAGGATCTTGCATGAGAATTTGTCAATGCCACTCTGAAGATAAATTGTCAACCTTAACCCCTACTTTTGAAGGGTTAATAGAATATCACTCACATTACTTGCTCTGTTTGGGCCTTGTGAAAGGCTTCTTTTTTCTTATTTGTAAAACTCCTTTATGCAACCATGAAAGATGTCATGCTGTTCTTTGCTACAAAGAAGGGCTTTGCCGTACAGTCTTTGACTAAAAATATTTTGTTTCTTGCACTTTGTAGGGTGATCCAACCCACTTTTCACCTGCCACTCCTTCCTTCCAAAGTAGTGGCATTTGCAGGCAGCTACTGAAGAGATCTGACCGCTTATGAGATAAAAGGTGTTTTTAGCTGGAAAATATCAACCTCTCTTTCCACTGACAAAATATTTTTCATAATATATACCAAGACACAGATGGGAAGATAAAGAACAACTACAATACACATAAACATGTGTATTATCTAGAGCTAACACTTTTGATAAATAATGTAATGCCTTAAATTCTTTCAACCATTGCTTACCTAAATACATTCATAAAATCTAAATGTTTTTCAGAGATAGTACAGTGTATTGTCTATTGTCATACCATTCCTGTGGTTCACGGCAAGACGGAAGGAAGGAAAGGAATGTCACCACATCCGCAGACTCCGTGCAAGAGCACTGTTGCCTCCCTGCACGTGCAGTGAACAGCACTATGGTACCAAGTGGGTGGGCTGCCTGTCCCCACACACTGCTAAACCACAGCTGGCAGTTCTCTCTCAGGCAGAGCAGAAGGGGACAACCCTGAGCCACCACCCCCTCCCCAGACAGAGAAGGGACATATACAGGATGGAAAATGTGGTTAACAACCACAAACAGAGCAGGAGGGGGTCACTTTTGGACACTTTTGGTAGAATGAGAGCCACCTAAACAAAAGCTCTGCCAAAAACCACCCTGTTCACTTTGCTCTGGGAATAGTCTCCTCTGATATCAGCAATGAAATTTATTTCCCCCAGCTTGATTCTGTCCTAGGTCCAGTGGAGCCTGCAATCCTTTCCCAAAGAACATCAAAGCATCTGACAAATAAAATGGAGTAGAAGGGGTTAGGTGATCTCCACCACTGGTCTCTGTGATCCACAAACACACATCGCTTCCCTACCTTCTTCACTCCATTGTTCTTACTAATTAGAGCATATCTTCCCACAGAGAGGATCAGACAATGCACCTACACAAACTATCTGCTTTACCCTACATTAGACGTAAAAAGACTCAGCAAAAAGGCAACTAAAGGAAAACATTACCAACCAGATGCCAGGCACCAAGCAACTGCCAACTGTAACACTATTAGCCCACAGAAATGACACAATAGCTATGCAGACTGTGGCTGACAACATCTTCATATGTCTCAAAAGATGGCTTGTCACAGACAAGAGTTTTACCATTTCTCTTCTCTAGTAAAGTCCAGGGTCTTTCTTATGGAAGTCTATACAAGAATTGTTAGAAAAGCTTCACCACATCACTATTCTCTCCCTCTCCCTTTCCCAAATCATTGATGAACCAATCACTAAAGAAAAAAGGACCAAGTCCAGATCCTTGAGATCTTAGTTGATAACCTCATTCACCTATTCTTTATGATGCTCCTTATTGCTAAGTTTCTGATGGGAGATTCAGGCATTTTTTTAGGGAACTGACCCATTATTTTCTTATTTTTCAAGCAGAGGTCTCCCACATGTAACAAAGCAGTTTGGGATTTAAACTGTTCAGCAGTGGATTTCAAATGGTCCATGCAGGCAGTCTCTGTCCATCACCACTACTCAATGTCATGGCAGTATTTGGTGGATTCCATCTCCCTCTCCCTCTCCAGCACCCTGTGGCAGCCCACCCACACGGCATGACCCAGAGGGGATCAGAGCTGGGAAGGGCAGGGGAAGGAAGAACACAGAATTTCTTGCACTGCATGCTTTCCTTGCAAACAGAATCACAGAACCCCAGGATGGGAGGGACCACAATGGTCAGCTGGTCCAACCTCCCTGCTCAGGCAGAGTCATGCCAGAGCACATGGCACAGGACTGAGCACAGACGGTTCTTGAGTATCTGCAGTGAAGGAGACTCCACACCCTCTGGGCAATCTGTTCAGTGCCCAGTCACCCACACAGTAAAGAACTCCTTCCTCAAATTCAGGTAGAACTTCCTGTGCATCAGTTTCTGCTCACTGCCTCTAGTCCTATTGCCTGTCACCACTGAGAAGAGCCTCTTGACATCCACCCTTTCATAATTCATACACATTAACGGGGTATATACCTGTTTTCCATGCTTTCAACCCTGATGAAGCCACAGGTTTCAACAGGGTGGAGGATCATAGCCACTCATCATCACAGAGCCTGCTCCTCCTACTACAAGTTTAAAGCAGCAGAATTTGCACTCCCAGAAAAGCACAGTCCTGGGTGACTTAGGTATCAAAGCCAGCCACATTCTGACATGAGATTAAATGGCCCTGATCGCCAGCCCATACACCTCCTGCTCACGTCCCCCTCATGTTCTGTTCATCACTCTTCCATTCAAACAGCTGAAGATAAAACTCATACCCATTTGGGACCTCTTACTGTAACAAGTAGATCTTCTGTAGATCTTGTGTAGACAGATAACAGAAAGAATAAGGAAAAACATAAGATAACAATACAGCACTAGAAATTGGGTCAAGTTTTCATTTACTTATTTGAACAATTTTTGGACACTAGCCTGGAAAGAATACAGAGCAGCTGCTGCCTTCACAGACACTCTGCTGAGAGCATCCTATCCATCTCCAAAAGCACTGTTCTAAGACACAGCAAGTTCACTGAAACACTCTGCAATCATGGCAGGCTGCAGAAAAAGCAGAGACAACTTGTGCACACTGCTTTCTGGATTGCTTTAAGCTGGACTTCCAATCCAGAAGTATTTGTACTTAATTGCATTTACTTCCAAAGGTAGTTATATATCCACTTCCAAAGGTAGTGATATCTTTTTATCATTCCCAGACAAGGCACATGGAATCACTGTGTTGCAGCAAATCATTCAGACTAAGAGAAGACCATACTATCTAAATTTCCATCGACCTCCTTACTATTCCCCAGCAGATACATGTCTAATTTTAATGTGAATTACTAAATTAATTGTTGAGGCTACTTTTTTACTGCTTTCTTTGAAAGCAGGGTGACAACTACACTTAGAACACCTATAATAAGAATAACACTGTTATAAATGATAAAAATATTATGTTTGTGATATTCAATGAATGATGCATTCTCCTACAAAGGGGTCTTAGCCATAGGCACCTCTTTTGAAAAGCAGCAGTTTGTAAGTGGTGGGACTTAAGGCTTTCTTTGATAAACTAAAAAGCAATATACCTTCACAAATTTTAAAAAAATAGCTTTGCACAAACTGTACTAGTACTCCAAGATCCTTGGAAAACACTGGCCAGACTGGGATAGAGAAGGGCTCAATATTTTTACAAAACTTAGGCAAGAATATGACCTGTGCCTAGTACTGACTGAACATAGCTCCAAAAAGCCCATGGGCACACACAAAATCTTGGGGTTTGTCTCAAAATCTTTGTGTTGCCCAGTTCACTCACATGCTGCTAGGATTTCACAGCATTCCTCCAACCCAGAACTTTCTGATGTCTGGTTCATGGCTGATGGCAGATATTTTCTTTTTTATATCCTTTTTATAAAACACCAGTATCACTGTAGGGTAGCATGCAAGCTCGGTTAAGGATAAGAGGCACATAAATACTACTTTCACATGGCAGCGGTCAGCATGCCCTGACTCTTGAAACAAGCAGTAAGCACAGCACATATAGAGATAATTTGCCTAAATGATCTCCTTGTCCAGTATCTGTTCAGATCAAAAGACTAGCTGGGAAACACAGAACAAATGTGGGTGGAAAGCTCGTCACTTTTTGGTTCAGTATCCTGATGAAAAGCTCCCTGATGAAAATAAGAGATTATTTGCAAAAGCAGGAGGACTAAGGGATTAGTCTTCCTTGTTTCAGGTCCATGGAGGCCTGTGAGAGCAGGAATGGGGAGCATGCATATTGCCTCATGTGAAAGCAAACCGAAGTTTGACTTGGACCTCGCTTCTACTGAAGCTTAGCAGTGACTTGGGTATTGAGTCTACACTCACACGGGCAGACTGTGATGCCAAAAAGTTCACCAAACACCCACCTCATTAAAAATCAATTTTTCTATGTTTCAGGGAAGACTTCAAGGGAAGGTTGCCTCTTGAGGAGGAAGAAAGCTGAGAAATGTTTTCTTGTGTGCACTCTCAAGACTACAACTGTTTACTTCATAATATATTTTTGGGTTATATTTCACATTTACAGAGTAATTTGACATTAGATACATCCCAGATTGCTCATTTATGTTAGCATGAAATGAAATTAGGTAGAAGACAGGCTGAAAAAAAGGTAATTAAAACATCCATTTTTAAAAAGCGCCTTTATGGAGGGTTATTTTGTTGAGCCAATTTGTTTGGGATTTTAGGCAGAGGAATAGAACAAGTTCTGGGAAGCCAGAAACCATATGTTTGTAGTGTGTTGATTTTTCTTTCTTCCTTTATTTCTTCCTTTTGAGGTTAGCTTAAATTATATTGCCTCAGAAAATCAAGAGTGGAGGAAATTCCAAGCAACAAGAACAAGCTTGTTTCAATGCCTAATGCTGCTTCTTCCAGATTTCTCCCTAGCTTGTTAATTAATCTCAGTTCAGGCTCACAGCCTGAACTGTGGAACATTTTCCCAGGAAAATGTGACTTCCTGTATCTTCTGCAGCTCTTAACTATTCTGCAGTTTTCAATATAGCATTGTTTACAGACACTCCAAACAAATGTGAATATTTTTATCTACAGAAATACGTTACTGTCATGTTTAAATGCTGTTCAAAGGCTGGTGGTGCTGGCAGTACTGTGACAGACTAACCCCAAGGTATGCCTCTAATGTGAGGAACCATGCAAAGATTTTGCAAAGTGGAAGAAGCAGCACAGCTGCAGCCCAAAATGCCAGAGTGCAGTTGTCACCATCATTAGCTGCAGTGGTAACTGTGAAATTTTCTTCAGTTGATGTTTCTCTCTGCAACTTACAAATCATCTACCTTTTGACTAAAAATTAGGGGGTTTAAATCTTCCTTTACCACACACTGAACTTCTTTGGCACAACCAATCTGAGTATTTGCATATCTCCAATCATCCAAGTACTGTAGTGCCTTTTTATCAGCTTGCTCTCTATAGTCCTCTTACTTTCAGGAAAAAATGAGTTGCAGAGAAAAGATAAGCGATATGCCCAAAGTCTTGTGAGAAATCTGTTAAGGAGAGAAACTGAAGCAGAAGTCTGCAGGTCCTGGACTAGAAATGCTATTCTGGATCACTCCACCTCTCTCAAAGCATACATAAAGCAAAGATAGGATGGAAAGCTGCCAGAAGAACATAAAAAGGACTGCAAACAGAAAAGATCTGCACAGCCTGAATCAGAGAACTCCTGTAACTGTCTCAAATAGGCAACACTTAACACACTAACTTTCACTCTTACCTATCAGTAACCATAAAATTATTTCCTGTAGTTCCAATGTCAAAACAGGCACACTTGACTCCAAACACTTCCAAATGCAAACATTCTGCCCTAAAAACCCCAGAAGGAAAAAAAAAAAAAAAAAAAAAAAAAAAAAAAAAAAAGGAGAAAATATATTACTGCAGTCAGTACAAAATATAATAAATATACAGGCATAACAAAAAGTGCACAAAGGTAGAATTCCAGACAGCAGGAACATGCTTTTTTCTGTCTTAAAAGAAAAAAAATTACCACTTTTAAGTGTTACCCACCATGGTGAAGAAATCTAATCAAAGAAAAGAACAAAACAGCAACACTGAAACCAGATTTTTCTGCATATTTCAGTACAGGCCCACTGGTATACAGAAAAGAAGATCATTATGGCAATTATGTTCTGTTCCTTAAACTGATCTGTGGTTAAATGAGAATTTCTGTGGAATCATGAAAATCAAAGGGCAGACTCTACTAAAAATATTTTGTAGCTGCCTGGTAACACAGTGAACTGCCAAAAATTTGGCATCAGTAATTTCATCTCTGGCAAAACATGGCTTCCAGGAGTTTTTCATCACTGGCAGAGCAAACAGAATAGAAGAGACAGACACTACTAAGTTTTTGGCAATGTAACGTGGAGATAATGGAAATTATTTTGAAAAATTGTCATCATCATCCCTTCCTGAAGTTTAGGGGAGATGTGGGGGAAAGCTTTATTTCCTTGGAAGAAAAACTGGATGTTTGGGTCACTTTTTCTTAATGGGAAAGAGAAACTTTTGCAGCTTTATAAATGGCCCTGTGAACATTATCTTTCTCAACCAGCTATGAAGAACAGTAAGGAATTAAAAATGTTTAAAAACCCATGCTCTGCTCACACTGTTACATGCCCAGCAGGGACAGCATACAGCTGTCACCTCCTAGACTTTTCCCAAAATGTACATACAGGGTTGCTGATTCTAAGGATGATAATGCCTGGCAATAAAACACATGCATAATATTGAAAGGGGGAAAAAAATCCTTTTTTTGTTGCTTTCCATTTATTTCTTTCATTCATTCTTCCCAACAGATATTGGTTTTCTCACAGTGTTGCCAGCACATTTACCTTAAATAATAAAAAGGAAAAAAGTCCATTTGGGGGGGGGGGGTGTGGTGAGGTTTGGTTGGTTGGTTGGTTTTGGGTTTTGTTTAGCAGTTTTTTCTCTTGTATACATAAAACAGGTATCTAACAATTTCCAAAGGAGACAGAAAGAGGGGAAAGAAGACGGGCAGGCGTGACTAGCACCGAAGCATCTCCCTACAGCCTCTCCTTAAGTATGGTCTAGCATCCTGTTGTGCCCTACTCCCGCTCCTTCCATTCTTAAATAGTGCAAACCCAAAACTCATCATTTTCTTGGCTTCTTATTGGCCCATCACCCCCTGGACTGATATCCCTGGGGCTCTTCAGAGATCCTGGAGGATGAGAAACATTTTGCATAACAAAAATTGAACTACAATTCTCAAAACCAAACTACACTACTAGACCTGGTGCCTAAGGCAGCCAGGTCCCAATCCAAAGATGAAGAAAACAGGGAGAAGGGAGTGCTGGTGCCCTTTTAGCGCCCAACCAAACGTTGATAGCACTTCTGCAAAGGCACTTCCCAAACTCTGTGGAGAAAGTGCCATAATGAACAACATGCTTGAAAGGGGTGTTGAGGAAGAACACAGAGAGCAGGAACAGGAGAGCCCTTCCAGTAGTCACTTCAAAGGTCCCTTCCAATGAAAACCATTCCATGACAACATTGATTTTTTGGTGAAGATCTCTAAAGCAAGAACCACATAGGAAAAGGAGTGAGAAACAGAAGTGGGGGACTTTGTACCCCCATTCAAAGAGCACTCACATTCTCACTTTTACAAGTACTCTCTGATTTGCACATCCAGCTACTAGTGAGATGCCAGAGTTTGTTTGTTTCTATTCATTCTTTTTCATTCAATCCCCTTTAGCTGTTTCCCTCTCCCCCACTGACAACTATTTGAATTTCTCTTCTTATCCCCCGCTGTGTTCTTTTCCTGCCAAAACCACTGCCATTTAACAGCACTGCCAAGCAAACTTTTTTTTAAGAATAGTTTGAAACAGTTCAGGGTAAGAAAACTATGATATTCAGCAATATGGTTAAATGAGTCAGGTTAGAACATATGCTGATTTTTACATTCACATAAACCAGTAAACACAGCTTCGGTAAACTTAAAAATTTCTGGTTGTCACCAAACTATTTCCATCCTTCTTCATCCCTCCCCGCATCCACTTTTTATTGCACACCCAACAGTCCACTCATTCCCTAGCCTGCAATCCAGCCCCATCAGATCTCATGCACAGTGCTCACTGGAAGCCTTTCAGGCCCCACTGAGGTCAATGGCAAAATCCCACTGGATGTCTACGTAATGAGTGTTTTGGCCAACTTGAGAGCACAATCCGGAGATGGGCAAGGACATCTCACAGTAGGGCCAGCAGCAAGTCCATGCTCCAGTCCTTACACAGGGCAGTCAAACTCTCAGTTACAGAGACTTCTAAAATGAGTAGAACTGATTTCACTGCAGTTTTTCCACAAACAAGTCAACTCCTTAAATACACTCTAAAGTAATTAAGATAAAGAGGGTGACAGAGGGCTGCTTCTTTCTCATATAGGCATTACAACAAGGAGGTTTTCTTAGTTTAATACAAGATAATCCTGTGCTGAGGACACATTTCATGTACACATGTGTATGAACACGTATAGGTATGTCTACACATTATAATTTTACTTTTATGCAAATAAGATGCCTAATAAAATTTATTTAAATCAAATTTTAAGCACCTAAAACTTGTTCAAATCATACTCAAATTCACCACTCTTTTTACCCGCTTAGCTCCTCTAAAAATCTGCACTACCACTCCTAACAATATGAACCATGGCCAAAGTCACTTGCTTGTTCCTCCAAGAGGACTCAGGATCTGATGCATCTGCCCAAGCAAGCACAAGAGAATGAGCAGGTCTGAAGCCAAAGGGCCTGGCTTCTGTTTCAGCTGTCACAAGCAATTCTGTGCAAATGATGCCTTAGAAGGAAAAAGCATTTCAGAAGTAAGAAAAAGAAATATCAGCTATCATTTCAGGGTGGAGAACTTCTACTTTGTCAGCTTCTAAATTACTTTATGTTCTGTCCAGATGGTATAGCTGGAACAAAGACCAGAGCAAATGTGGATTTCATATTAACAAACCATAATCACTCCCCAGTGGCTCCACACACTCCTACACTGAGATACAGTCCAATACTTTAGTCTTGCTTGACAAAACAGATTTGAACCCATGGGCACTAACATCACACATACCTTGCATTTTTGAGCAAGGCAAAGAGTGGTACGGTGTCCTATTCTCAAAAGTACTAAAGTTAGAATGACTGTGAATATTAGGGCTTTTGCTACTAGTCCTGAATCCCTCATGGTGCTCTTGTATTCCCTGTACGGGACAGTGAGAAAATCATCATCAAATAGTTGAAGTACAGGTATTTGGCATAACAGTAATTAAACAATAGATAACTAAATGCTGATTTAGGGAGAGGCAATAAAACACTCTGCCAGCTTCTTATCTTAGAACTGTCTCTGAGTTTATGTCAGCTCATTTCCCTCCAACATGTATCCCCCCTATGCATGACATCTATCCCCTTCCGTTCGGCACACACCAAGTGGATATTCACTTTGCAGCACCAAAATCTGCATACAGAATGCCTCCATTTGGGCTGCTCTTTCTGAGCTCAGCACGGGACCACAAGCCAGTGACATCAGAGTGTCAGCTCCCACATGCAGAGCTTAGTTATATTTTTTATTTTATTATATTTTCCAACTTGCTGTGCTTTCCACCAGCCCGTGTTTGTCTATTGCTCTTGTAGCTTTCCACAAGGCTTGAAAAACCTTTCCAGTGGAGTTTCAGCCTATAAATGTGCTGTCTAGAACAGCTGGCTATATTATCCTACCAGGCCTACAACTCGCTGTGTCATTTAAATATTTCTACAGACTTTATTTCGCCTCCAGTCACCTATATGGCTTCAGTCACATATGTTTGCTCCATCAGATATTATTTTCAAGGTGGTTGTTCCTACAACACCTAACACATTACTGAAAAGTCCTGGAATCACAGTACTGTTGGATACACCATCTATATAAGCCAGGGACAAAAGAGGTTCCCTCTTTGACGCAGATACAACTGGCTGATTTTCAGCAAGTTACTCTGCAATGTCAATTACCTTCACCTCTTTAAAAGAAACTGTCTTGTGTGTAACTGACATAACACTACCTATCAGCAGTTTTTGGGAAGTAAAAAATTTTAGTTCTTTCTTACCTAAGGCCACCAAGACACTATCTTCATTTTCTTTAGAAGGAACCCCAGAGTCTTGGAAAGGCTAGAAACAGAAAAAGTGAGCTATAGTTCTGAAGACAAACACTGTATTTATGCTTAGTTGCAAACTGTGCTACAGGCCTTCATAATTCACTTCAAGTACTATTCAATTTAGGCATTCTCATAAATGCAATTGATACAGCACACTACTTCCATATGCAAATGAACTCCAAGGACTGAAATCCTAACCATAATCAAAGGAGAGACCAAATCATATCTTACTTCCTATGCAAACTTGATTTTCAGCCTCTTACGAAGTTTATTGGCTTATAGCCAATATACAGTGCTATGGAGAAAACAGCAATATTTTCTAAGATTAGAAATATTTCTAATGCCTGAGCTGTTCATACCTATAGAAATGTCACAGTTCAGTTCACTAATTAGAGTTTCATTATATTCTTTCTGCTAGATCAAAACAAGAGACAATCAGTATGGGACCAGAATCTTTTCCCCCCAACAAGACTCATGAGCTGCAACACTGTGCTCCAACACACACTTTCAGTATAGACTCCAAAATGTGTGCATACTGCAGATTTAATTCTGAGATGTCACAGATTACAATACCAAAATATGAGTTCCAAACAAATGGTCAATCTCCCTCACAGCTGGCAATAAAAATTTAAAAAATCCAAGACACCAAACAAAAAAGCCTAAAGAGGTCATCACATTTATAAAAATTACCTAACATGTCCGCTCAGCAACATTCCACTACATTCAAATGTTATTAAAAGAACCTAAAACAACAGTAGTCACTTGGTATGGATATCACTTTTACTAGATTTATCTGGTTTGACCAGATTTTGTTTCTCTTAATCTAAATTACTATTTTAGTTTCATACCCACTGAGGTACTAATCAAGCTCCTGATTTAAAGGTACTTAACAAATACCAAGACAAAGATTTTCTAGTTTTGTAAACAAATACATATAAATAAAAAGCAGAATATAAGACTAGAGATCAAGTACAACTGACACAAATACAGATGTAATGGCATTTCTCACATATTTTGGTCTCTCCCCTAAGCTGTTTAGATACCTCCAAGTAGATGACAATGGAAACTTGCAGTATTTTTTTGCATCAAGCATTATTGTCATTTGCATCCTGTTAAGGACTCACAGCTACCCACAAAGTCTGCCTCAGAGACTAGCTCCTCAGATGTAAGGAACCACGCTGTCTGAAGGATGAAACTTATGCTGGACGTAGGTCTGGTGCTGACCCCAAACTAGCAGCTGCCAGCTCCCTAAGGGCACTAAGCTTCACCATAAACACAAGAGCTTTCTGGTCCAAAAGCAGGGCTTGCTTCTGTAACCTAGCATTCCAACCCACAACTACATACTAGGTTATTTCAAATAATTATAATCCACATACATAACTACTCCTGCAGCCTAGAAATAGCAGGAAGTGTTGCCTGGCAGGCTAGATCTTATTTCTTAGCTCGGATAGGCATGCAGAGGTTGCTGCTTCTCACCCTAAATAAAGCTTAGCTATTGGTAAAAAGAGAAATCTGTACCTTTGTATCATCCTGGGACAACTCATCAGAAGCCAAGCTCAGAGGACCTGCAAGAGCAAAGATTGCTGCCTTTCATAACAAGAAAATTCAGTCTGGGTCTGCTTCGGTTTGTGCTGCTGGTCTCTCTCTTTTTTCAGATAGGAAAGGGGACACAAGAAGCACGCAGGCAAGCCAGAACAATGGACATGGGCAGCCCGTGCATCTCCCCGCAGCAGCGATCCCGTGGGCAGCATGCAAGCTGGATTCACAACAAGCGCTATTTTATTGTCACAGTTATGTTTGGGCTGATTAACCCCCACACACTCAGAAAATCAACAGCTCCAGGACTGTGCCTCACACCAATGCTTTTCTTTTGCAGGGATGTCATGCATCTTCTGAAATCGGACTTTGCATTTTTAACCCAAAAAGTAAAAAAATATCTTCACTTCACTGTCGCTCTTTTTTTTTGTTTGTTTGAGTTTTGGTTTATATTTTCTTCCAAGGGATGTGGAGAAGGAGACAGCAACACCAAAAAAACACCTCCCACACATTTCAAGTTTTGCATAAATGCAGCCTGAAGGACTACTGTGAAACAGCAAAGATACAGGAATGTAAATGGACACAAGCCTCATTCATGCATCCAGGAACATTATTGTTTAGCAAACATATTTTAAAATCAAATTATACTGAAATCATATAGATAGAGTCATCATGGTAGATATGCTTCATTTTATACTGCATCTTTCAACTCTAGGTTCATATCTGTTTTCAGACATCCTCTTCATTTCTCCAGCTCCAGCAAACAGTTAAACTAAGCATGCTTCAGCAGGCAGCATAGGGTGCCTTGAGGTATATGGAGCCTGGGGACCTTTACTGGCATTGAACAAAGTATACACTCAAGGTTTTAAAAAAAAGAGTTCTATCAATACATCTTGGAAAAAACCATTCAAAGAATGCTGCCCATTACCTAAATCACACAAGTTCTGAGATGGAGTTATGTGCCCATTGCAAGATGCTGTCCCTGACCCCGGCAAGGCACCTGGACACTGGCAGGAGCTAGGACTGGGTCCATGCTGATCAGTACCCAAGTGATTAATTTTGAATTAATCCACCCTCTTTAATTAAACTCCTGCAGCACTCATGAATACATCTCCCCTTGGATTCTAATACAGCACAACCACAGAACACAAAATCCCTGGTGCTGTCAAACTAAACATTCCAGACTCCACCTTTCAGCTAGTAGGAACAGACTATTTCTTCTGTAAATGCAGACGCCTACTTTAAAGCTTCCATGAGATTTTTCTACAGTATTGACATGCACTTATCATTATTATTATTATTCAGTTCCACAATTGTCAGAAATAAAAAGCCATTTTCTCTGTACAATATATACAGTAGCAACAATTGGCTTATATTCTTAGTAACAGTGTTCAGTCAACTCACAGCTACGGAATTTCAAACTCAGAAAAGAGAAAAGAAAAGCACAAAGTACAAAATTAGCCAAAAAACTTCCTCCTTCACTTTTTGTTCTGCATCCTGTCAGGAGAATGTATCACTCCATATATTTGAATTTAAGCTGCTATTGGAGATCAAGATAGCAGCATCACCTTACACTGGCCCACTGCTTTCATATGATGGCATTTCACAAGAAATGGAGGAGGTTGGCTATATCAGCCTCCTCTCATTAACAGCTGAGGGGTTCTGATAGCATGGGGTTTTAAAGGCCTGTTGATCTTGACTTTAGGAGCGAGCAGCTACTCCTTCTTGGAACAGCAGCAGTTTTAAAATCTGAGGGGGATACTTTCATGACATGAGTCCGCCAAAATAAAATCCTGAACTTAGCAGACACTTTATAAATGAGTTCAGTGCATGCAACTCAGAAAGTAGTAAAAAAGCACAATAATTTCATATAATTTTGCTTCCAGCAGCAACAATTTTAACTCAATCTGGAACAAAGTTCTTTTGATCTCCTGAGTGCTGGCAAATGGTAATTTTAAGACAAGCCACTAGTCACCAGTAACCACCAGTGATTTTTAATTTTTTTTTTACTTGGTGGTTAGAAAACAGTCTGCCTTGCAGAAATATGGTAACCAATTAAATATTAAAATACCAGAAGATGAAAAAACTTTGTGGACTAACACCATACAAACAGTAGTTATAGACTTCTCCTGTCTACAAGCAGATATCACAGAGCATAGAACATGCAACATGTTTATTACAATCTGTTTGTGTTGGTCCTGAATACTTAAAAATGTACTTACAATACTTAAAAACTGCTTTTCAAGGTGTTGAAATGATTTTTTTTTTTAACATGTGCAAAGTAACTCTGATGCATGAAGGCACAAAATTATACAGCTTCCACTGAAAACACATATAGCTATGCCAAATATTTCTGGTGCTTATCAGAATCCAAAATGAGAGTAGATGTCCTGAACTGGAGACTCTCTCGCTCTCTCTCTGGGCTATGAATACCCATTGATGTTTGCATTCTGCTTGTGCAAGTCAGACCAAGTTAAAGCTGCTTTTTGTGAAAAATATAGAAGTAATCACCACCTACAAGTCACACTGGCCAAGTGACTGCCACATATAGACTGCCAATGAAGGCCATTCACTTTCTATCCCCAAGCAGCAGCATAAAGACCCCCCTGATCAGAGTGGAGTGCTCAGGTGAACACCCAGAGTAAATGCATTTTCACACTGCATTAGCAAGGTCATTCACAAAACCCGTACAATAAATTCTCACTTGCACTCACAATAACAGATATGTAGCTTGTAACTGTTAACAACTTTTTATTATTTCTCTGCAAATTTAACTTCTAATGGCAGAATACTTGTTGCCTGAAGATGGACAGAGAAACTGGGTATAAAGCTGGTTTTCAGCACTAGCAATGGCAGCATATAAATTTAAATTCATGACTTTGTCCCTATTTTACCCATTCACTTGAAGTTACTTGCTGATGCCCCTCGAACTAGTGCCCGTCCTTTCTTTCCCTGCATCAGGTCCTAGTCCTGTCAGCAGTTTGTGCAGGTGCTCAGATTTCTGCTGCCCTCAAGGAAGGTTGATGGATAACTGATAAAAACTTTTAATTCATTCCTAAGAATCATATATCCCCAAGCCTCATGCTTCTGATGCTGAAGAATGATACTTTTTTGTGATTTTCTCTTCAACTCTAAGACCTGCTTGCTCTGAGGTACACAGGGAGGTATTTTGGTAATGAAAGAGCATTCTCACCCGCAAGAACAGTCCCACAATCCTTGCAGAGGTAAACTGCTCACCAAAATAGTGAACATCTAATGGAAACAAATGAGGATTTTGCCACATTAAGAAGTTTAGGCCAGATCCCAGAACTATCCGTACAAATCATTACTCTGCTCCTATCTTTATTAACTTATTAGGCTTTACTGGAATTTGCGAGAGTTCATTCAGTTAAACACTGCCCTCTCCTGGAACCGCCTGACATTTTTCTAGCTCTTAAAATGGAATCAGTTAAGGCTTTTCCAGTCACTATAAACGTCATAATATTTTGTGAACAGTTTCAGTCTGACATTGGAAAACCAAGCTCTGTGGGGAGTATCATGATTTACAAAACTCTTGTAATGTATGACTTACCTATTCCACTGTTCTGTACTAACAGGTCTCTAAAACCATATGAAACACGATCTTTCTGAATAAATAAATAATGAATGAATCTGTGTCAACTTTCTAGAGCTTTGAAAGATTGCAACATTATGGAATAAAAACACTGTACCTTCTACAAAGTGTGTTGTATTGCAGGGCATTTTTGGACCTTCCACTGTCTCAACTTCATTTGAATTAATACTCTATAAAAAAAAATCAAAATTACAGTAACTGTATTTGATGCCCATGACATTTATCTGAAAACTGAACAACAGTATCAAAGACTGACAAACACTTATGTTATGAGCAATACTAAGATGACTGAAAGAAATTCCACAAAGAATATTTTATTGGCTACCTTCCAGAGGAAACTGACGGCAATCCCTCAAGAGGAAAAGAAACAAAATATTTTTAACCACAGAGAGAAGTCACCTCCTGCTTACAATACATGAAAGATCTAAAGGAACAGATTTGCCATTTGCATTTCACTGCTTACAGCCTTCTTCTCTATGAGAAAAGCAGCACAACAGCTTTGCACAACAGCTCCATTCAGAATTCTAGTTTACATTAAAAGCATCCTGTAAAGCAAGCAATTTTGAGGGATAGGTAATACAAAGAGAATAAACTGGGACTAAACACTAACTACATGACAGATCCAGTCGGGAGGCCAGGAGACATTCCACTCCCCGTGTCTGTAGCCTCTGGCCAGGCTGCTCCCTTACTCAGATACACACCAACTCCTGCTCAAAAGGAAGAGGGGGCTGGGATACAGTCTCCTATTTTAGAAATTACTCCCAGAAATTAAAAACAAAGTGGGAGGAAGAAAGAATGGATTCTTTTGTGTCCTTTCATCTACTACTCTGCTTGCTTCTAGTCTTTCCCTCTAGTAGACTGTCTATTTGCCAACTACCAAGAGCTGCAAACAGAGAAAAGACATGGTAACCTGAACACAAAAGAAAAAGCCAGGGATGACCCTGGGCTGAATACTGCAGCCAAACTAATTTGAAAGCCATGAAGTCCCACCTCAGTGGGGCAAGTTACATTTCTCTCTGCTCATCTCTTGCTGTGCTAGGCAGTTTCCCATTTGAACACCTGTCAGGCAGAAAAAGTCAAAAGAAAGTTGGGAAACTATTAAATCTGTCCATCACCAGGCAAAAAAAATTACTTAAATGACCATAAACTATAGTAATCATTTTGGATTATTAGCCCAGCTTGCCAATTCTGGCTTCTTTTATTACTCTGACACGTTTCAAATGTATCCATCAGTCCCCAGATCTCACTTGCTCCCACAGAGCCCTGGGCCCTGCGCTGGCTGTGCCACCTGCCGCAGCTCAGACTGCCCGTGGATCACCTTCTCCTGCTGCCTAGGTCTCCACTGGAGGTGCACAGGGAGCCAGCCACATCGTCCCACTGGCAGGCACCACTACCACACAGCAATCTCTGCCCCAAGGAGGTCACACAGAATTTTGCAACTTCACATTCTTTTTCAGAAATTTCAGCTATCTCCCCCATCTCTGTTGCCCAGAGTGGCCACAGAGTTTCCACTTTTTGAACTGCTGAATGAAGGCATGGCTCCCATACAAGTGACTTTAGCTTACTGGCAGCTTGTTTTAAATTCTCCATTACTGTTTTAACTGAAAGAACTGACACAGCAAAGAGCAAAGAATATACTTGGGAAAAATTCATGCTTTTCTTGCATGAATAGATGTGCTGCTGTCTGAGGCAATCATCTCACACAAATCCAACACTACATGCCACCATAACTGAGACAAAGCTCCCTTTCTTCAGTTCATGATTTTCTGACTCAAGCATAAAGTAGCAATGTTGGTCATTGGTACAGTCTCAAGACACCAGATGTACAGCCTTAGTCTTCTATAAATTAAATGAATACTCTAGGACAGCAGTAAATTCTATTTCTATTTTTAAAAGACTATGTACTGTGAAATCTCTAATACCTACCCAAGATTTATAATTGCCTCCCAATGCTTTGGATACAACCAAAGAGCTCAAAATTCTTGTTTGCAACAGAAGGAAAATTAATTTTATCTTTGCTTTTGGACATAATACATAGTCTAAAAACAACAGCTTTTTTATAAGAAACTAACTAAATGAACCATGTGATCTTCCCAATTATTCTTGTCTATTCCTGCTTGATTCAAAGTGCTGCAACACTGATGCTGAGCAGGAGGGAATGAGGTCCCCACAACAGAACTTAGACTGCTGAAACTAGACGAATGGCAAAAGGGGAACCTACAAATCCAGGGCAGTAGGCTCTTTCCTGAAAATACCAAATGCAGAATTGTCTAGCTTTTCAAAGTCTTTGAGAATACCTAACATGCCACTTGCCACTTTCTTTTTCCATTTCAAAGACTGAATGCAAAACAAGGACTTTGTGAGTGCAAGACAAAGGCAATCATATAAATAACAATGCATTCTTGATTATAGTTTTGGTTTTCCTTTTGAGTTCATTATTGTTAATGGAAAAGCCACACACAAATTGCAGGGATTCTGCAAACTACAGAGAATAACTTTTTTTGTATGGAAACAAATCAAAATCTCAATAATGTAGTTATGTAAGAATATACATAAGGACTATTACGGTACGCCGTGCCTTAAATTTCTGTATTAAACATAACATCTAAATCATTTTCTAAGTTTAAAAAAATGCAGCATGAAATAAAGGTAACACAAGGAAAATCAGTGCCCAAATGAGCAAACCCAAAGCTAAGAATGGAAAAGAAATCTGAATTTCAAGACCAGGAAAAAAGCCAACTTTAGTGTGTTAACTAGTTTTATACATGTTGTGCAGTCTCAGTCTAAAAATACAGGTAAGCATTTGCATTGCTATTAAAGAACTTATACATTCAAGCATTCTCTTTATTTTACTGAATCAAGAGATGTCCTGAAGCATAAGTCAACAGTGCTTCAGACATTTTACATTAAAATAAGAAAAACTAAACCAAACTCCATAGAAAAATCTGTACTCTGTATTTCTGCTGAAAATAACAGACCAGGGTTGGCTCTTGATAAAGGCTCCCAGGCATTACACTACCAGAAGAATGGAACTAAATTAAATATTTCAAGTACAAACATGAATACAATGGCAATGCAATTGAAGACACAGAGATTTCAGGGAAAGATACTCCCTTTAGAGTCCACCATGATTGAAAAACCACTTGGGAGGCAAAAGAGGCTTTTACGAAGTTCTCAATGCCTCTTATGCTCCAGCTTCAGACATACAAAGTGCTGCACCTACACAAAGTAGAAACCCAAACCAGTAATCATAAAGTTATACTGGCGATCAGTGACACGGCAGCTTAAATTAAAAGGCTACTCAATGAAAACAAATCCAGCCTGAAAAGTCTACAGCTGGAAATCATGAAGAAAATCCGTGGTACCTGGTAAAGAAGAGGTCTCTGTCCCAGAAGTATTTTCTGAAGAGCTTACTGTCTGACTCCAGCAAGTGCTGTGCAGTGCGACTGAACGTCAGCGCCAGAGCTCCAGATGAATGAACAAACTGTATGCAGGCACCCTCGCTGATCTCCGCTCTTGAAATGTCAAGCGACTGACTGCCCTGGAAGCTGAAATGACAAACCCTTTTAGCCACAGCAGATGCCCTCTGCACAGGCAGAATGAGAGCGCTGCCACAGGGAGCATCCGGCTCGCCTCCAGCACAGCCCGTCAGGACCCCAACACACCCACTGCAAAAACCAGAGTCAGAAAATCTGAAACAGCCACTGACAACACAGCTGGGCAAACAAAAACCTACCAATGACTCTTTTCAGCCTTAAGAACACAGAGCTACTTCTAGCTATCAACTGGGAAAAAACAATGTTAGCTCTAGACAGTTACTATTTAAAGAAGCCAGAACGAACAAGCTGTGACAACACCTATTTCTCCTTATTGCTGTAAATGAGCAAAAAAGTACCTTTTCCTGTCAATGTTGCCATATATAGCAGTAGGACACAACTGGCAGCTAGCAGATTTATTATCCCACAAGAGTGAAAAACAGAAAGTATCTCAAGGGAATACAGTATTGTTTGGACATAACAAGTAAATGAGACAGTCATAACATAATGTACTGAACCCATGCTGTATTTTTTTTTAAGCTGAAGTACAGATAAGTCTCACATAAACTACAGGCTGCATGGAGCCAAAACTGAAAGAACCACATACCAAAATAAAAATGCACCCTAATTCTCGTGTGTTTCTATTTGCAAAGAAAAGCCAAGAGTAAGAAGGCGTGTCTGATGCTTACCATTTGGTATCCCAAGACACATACATACACCCCATGCAGCTCCTCAGGACTGTACAGACAGAGCTCCAGACAGCTGAAAGGTGCCAGAAAGCACTTGTCCTTTGAGTTATTTGTCAGTGTGGCAGCTCTCTGGCAAAACAGAGTCATAACTGCAGCACTGTCTTCGTTGCTAATTCTCCCTTATTTGTTGTCCAAACTTGAGCTTTCCTATGGTTCTGTTCGTATATAAATAATTCTTTATATATATTTTAAGGAAGGTCTTTGCATGTTTTTAGTGTGTCAGGATTCAGCTGATACAGTGCTGAGAGAGGTACCTGATGGTGCAGCTGGTCCTCTATCATTTAACTATTAATTGACTTCAAATGTAATGAAGGACACAAATAATAAACTTCCTACAATTGTAAATGCAAATTTACCATTTAAAATTATAATACGGGCAAAAAGCAGCAGAAACCAGCACAAAATAGGCAACTCTCTCCAGATAAATAACAGTACTCCCCACATCCCTTAAATGACAAGACAATTTCAAAGAAAAGAGCAAAGAAAGCATTATACACACTTTGTAAAGATCTCAACAAGTTTGGAGTGTCCAATCTGCAATGCCAAATCTAAAGGTGCTGCTCCATCCTCATTAGGTAATGCTAAGGCTGATGACCCTCCAGGCTGGGCTGCCAAGAACAGGGAAAGCTTAACCAAGCCCAACTTCATCACAAGGTGGAGAAGAGTTTCTCTTTGTTCAGGCTCTTAAAAAGAAACACAGCAAGCAGATCAAAATCATCAGTAACAAACCCCAGCATTTTACTTGCTGGGAAGCATCAAAAGACACTTATTATCATCTGCAGAAATAATATAGCTCAAGTTCAGATCTACAAAATCCTTTTGGCAGAAGATTTTAGGTCTTTGACTGAAAACACCAGTTACATACTTAATTGCATATGCAGAGCTAAAGAATAGCTAAATGCTATATAATTTCTTCCATCAAAGAAATCAGCTGAAATTAGATAATTCCAGCTGTTAATTATTATCTCTCTCATTCTCTGTATGTAATATAGCACTCAGCACCAGTAAATGTCCCAATGGAGAAGATAGTTAAAAAACAATTTTCCTGCAATCTGCCTTGCCTCAGCAACACAAAACATCCAGCGGCAGAGCCAAGTATCTAAACTAAAAAAAATTTTAAAATATTTTAAAAAGGGATATAATTTCTCAAGGCAAGGCTGCTTATCAGGACAGTAAGAAATCTATAAAATAACACACACATACATAGAATATGCTGGATAATTCCTGCTTCTCTCTTATCAAAAGCTAACTGCATGTGTCAATCCTTCCTCTCCTCTCCACCTTTTTAGCACATAATCATCCAGTTCAATGGGATGAAGTTTAAAATAAAGGAGTACACAACCATGACTTAGTCACTAGATGCTGAATCATTATTCACACCATTCCCTGGCCTCTCTTCAAGGAAGGATTTATTTGCCTCAATACATATATTCTCAAACAAAAGGTCTCTGCAGTATAAAGGCAATAAATAAAATATTCTCAAGTGCCACTCAACCAGTTTATTACACTGATATTTTGGTATGAAGTTAAACATAAGTGTTCCTCCACGAGGGTCAAGTATTTAGGGACCATTGCTCTACAGATTTCAGAACAATCAGCTAAAATGTGTTAGGTTTCCAGTGATTTAATAAATGTCACTGAAATTTCCATTTCTTTCCCTTCACAGCTTCCTTTTGCATAACTGAAGGCTGCTGTCATGTCTCAGCCAAATACATCCTCTCTGGACATTCTAACAGAAGAGTTGTGTTCTACAAAGCCGAATGTCTTCTCTGGAGGCAATGGGGGGAAAGCCATTAGCCTCTTTCAAAAATGTTGGACTTAAGAGTGTTATTATATTCCAAAAAATCCTTTATCTCCACATCCCATAGAGCCAGAATTGCAAGGAACTTAAGAAACTTTCCCTACCACTACAGAGGGAAAATCACTGTTGGATCTCCTCTGGTAATACAGTTTTTTTATCTGAGTATTTGGTATTGAGTATTTGGTGGCAACCCCTCCAGACTTTTTACCCTTCCATTTCAGATGGAATCAAAACTTCCAGACAGTCAAATCCCAGAAAAAGACACCATGCTTCCTTCAATAAATGAAAGAAATTCCAGGCACTTGAGCACTTTAACAGCCAGCACACTTGAATGTAGTGTCTGAAAACTATTTTTATTGCAGTTCTAACAGAAGTGGACACATTAACAAGACACAGAGAGAATTCTTTATATCAGAATATCACTAAACATTTACATAATATGTACCTAAGTATTTGTGGAACACACATATAAAATGTCACACCACTATTTTTTAAAGCGCATCTCACTGTGGCTAGCCAATATGTGACCTGCTAGCCTGCCTATGCAACAATTTTCTCCACAGGTTTCAGTCTTTAAAATTTTTTCTTGGTCTCCCCATTTCAGATTATAGGAAAATATATGTCCATCTGGGCACAGGATCTGCTGTAGGATCCAGAGCCACAGAGGAAAGTAATGAATCATGGGGAGTTTTTTCCCTCCGAGGTCTACAAAACGTTTCTTATTTCAGTCTTTGGAAAGGATGATCATTGCTACATTTTAGTTACCGACACTAATATGATCTATAGCGTTTACACATCTATGAAACAAGACAGTACAGATGTTTCAAAGTTTTTGAGCATGTGCAATCTTTACACCACTGAATCCAACTGAAGCCCTTGCAGACTGCTTTGCTAAACAAAACCACAAGCAACATGGAACCACAGAAAGGCCTGGATCGGAAGTAAACTTCAAAGACCACCTACTCCAAAAGACCCTGCCATGGACAGGGACAGCTTCCACTACAGGAAGTTTCTCAAAGCACCATCTAACCTGGCCGTGACCAATGCAGCCCAAAAGATCTGACTGCTACTCACTGTTTCGAAGCCCAGTCAAACACTCCTCATCAAACACCGTGGTCTGCTTGGACCTGAGACCTTCTTATATGGAGGACATTTAAATAAGCACAGTTAAGGCTTCTCAAAACCTGTGGATGATGTGCTACTTGAAAAATGAGAGACCACAGTACAATTTCCCCCCAGGCAGATGTGATTTGAACATACACATCTTCAAATTTCTTCCAAAAAAATAGTCTGTTTTCATCTGATGGAAGCATACCATGTTCCCTCCATTGCAGAGTAATTGAAAATAGGGCATAGTGCAGAGGGAAATCCAGGGGATGCAGGGCACAAAAGCAAGAAAACAGCAGACTGACTACAATGCAACAATCAGCTAGAAGTCTGTGCTGTTTAGACGTGGATGCCTTTCTCATTATACTGTTGTCAGAAGAGAAAAACAATGCTCAAAGCCCGGATCTCTCATTCACTCAGAGAATGACCTAACAATTCAGTCACAGTATGAAAATGTGTGCCAGTATCTTCCCTTTCTCTAGCTGTATATCTGAATACAGATTGATAACATCATGTGTGCTTTGCATATTCAGCACTGGCCCCAGTGCTATTTCTGTACTTCAGAGTCTCCCCTGAAAGGATTTCAGCAGACTTAAGGCTGTGCTACCCGTCTGGAGCCCAGCAGAAAACCTGGTCTGGAGTGTTTATATGTACACCAGGGAGTTCATGTTTAAATACACAGAAAATTATGTGGTCCAAAATGCAGACCCTGAACAAATATTATGCATTCACAGGAAAAAAAAATTATTTCAGAATCGCTTCTTGATCTGGCATACTGAAACTCTGCTAAAGTCTTGATGTGTAAAGCGCTACCACTTTAGATATCAAGCTGTGTTCTTCAGATGCTTCTAGTAGACCATACTACACTACACTACACTGTTAGTAACAAGACAGCAGACACACTAATCTAATTAAAACACATGCAAATACATCATTCAATATTAAGCATGCCAAATATCTGTAGATGTAACCCTAATCCTCAGACTAAATGCATTGAAACAAAAAGGTAAACTTTACTCTGAACATTGGCCGGTGGCCACTGGGTTTCAATGTATACTATAACAATGCAAAAAAAAGCCAGATAAGCTTGCTCTGAGGATGATAAGATTAGCACTTTCCCACTCAGCAAAAAAGGGAGCCCTTAGATAGCCCTGATGAGGAATAGCCTTCTCTCTGCTCCAACACTGCAGCAAATAAAGTTACTCTTCTGGCAGCCAAATCTTACAAACAATGCAGTATGAATAAGTCTGCTGCAAAAGAACAAGTTTTAAAAATAACAGTAATTAATCTTTGTCTTCTGAAACCACCATCCTAAACAATAAGTTCTACTATCTCACCACAAATAGTCTAGTAACTGATCTTTATCTGCCTAACCTAACAACCTCCATCTAACCTTATGCTAAATTTGTTCATGGCCAGCTTGAATGCACATGGTAGCCGAACCACCCTGCAGGTTCAGTGTCTGCTCTCAGCCCTGATATACTTAGTAGGAAACAACACTCAGCTATCTCCCCATCCTTTATCTCTCTAGATAATGTGTTTGCTAGGCTACTCTCTTCTTACTAGTCCCACATGGCTTGCCCAGAAGTGAACAGAAACCGATGACATAAAGCAATTACTAATACCTTCACAAAAGGAAAATCTGAAATTTGAGCTGTCTACTCTGAAGGATAAATGGAAAGGTAAGTATGCTCTTCAGTACAAGAATTTTTCACCACAAGGAGGGTGAAGCACTGGGACAGGTGGCCCAGAGAGGTTACAGACTGTCTGTCCTTGGAGGCGTTCAAAACCTGATCCTCAGCAACCTGATACAACTCCAAAGCCAGCCCTGCTCCAAGTAGAGGGTAGGACCAGATCACCTCCAGGAACACTGGGCTTGGCCACCTCCAGGGACACTTACATCCAAAATCTGCTGTTGTCCTATTCCAGAATCAGCAATACCAAAACAAAACAAAACAAAACAAAACCAAAAAAACAAAACAAACAAAAAAAATAAAAACAACAACAAAAAAAAAACACACAAAATAAAATTCAAAAAGACATGATGACTGATAATAAGGTTTTTAAACAGACCTGCCTATAAAGAAAATATTTTCATTAAAAGATGGTAAAGTTCTGAAACAACAGGAGGTTAGCAATTCTTTCCCTTAGGAACAATTTCTAGTTTCAGTTCTCTACTTTTACCACCTTCTCTTATACTTCCTCACCATGACAGAACAAATGGCATTTTCCTACATTTCTCACTTTATTTTCCCATACCTCTGCGGAAGTGTGGGATCTCAGCACCTCAGGATGAAGGTGCAGAGAGACCGAGACCACCCTTGGGGGGCTCGGGAGTCCTGGAATGTTGCCAGAAGTGTCTGGTGGCTGGACTTTGATCCTACACGGGAGACGACACCTGTATGAGGACTGGGAGGATTTTACTGGGTGAATGGTGAAGGGATAAGTTAGTTAGAGTATAAAACACAGGGTTTAGGATTTCTGTACAGGGGGGTCTAGAGAAGTAAGATGGAGGAATTGGGGCGTGTCCTGTCCTTCTTCTTCTTCTTCTTGGCCTCCATCTTCTGTGGTGATGGTGGCACTTTGGGATTGGTCTTTACTAGAAGTGCACCGGCTAATAAGGGTAGAAGGCATTGGGGAAAAATCATAAATATTGTACACGTAACTTCAGGTATAAAGATAAGTGACCGCCCCGGGGGCTCTCAGTGTGCCCATGGCTGACTTGCTGTGCAGACCTCTGTCGGGCTGAAAGAAAATCTTTTAGATAAACAATTAATAAACACCGAGACAAGATCAGAAGTCTCTCCTCGTCCCTTGAAGCGCCGGGCTGTCCAAGGCCACTCTGGGCCTTTCCAGGTCACCTAAACAGCCGAGAAACCGACAGGGAAGAATTCAAGTGTGGCATAAAGGCAGGGTGGGGAGAACCACAAAGAAAACACAACAGAAAGAAAACTCTCCAGAAATAAACATACACATAGACCAATATTGTGGAAAAAACCCAACATAATTCAGCTGCATTCTGTGGCAAGCAAGAACAAAATAAGGAAAAGAAGGAAAGCACAAGACTTCTTCAACATATTCATATTTAAATGGTATAAAATGCTATTTAATTTCAATGGTATAAAATGCCATTTTCCATCAATGTACAAACAAAACCACACCTGTGATTTGAAGGACATGCTGCTGGCTGATTCAGACGGTCAGCTACTGCAAGTAGCCGTAGTGGGGCTGTAAATGACAGGCACTATCAAGACTGTTTTGCATTGCATCCCTGTTTTCCAGCCAAAACATTCTGTTTGGGTTACGCAGAGCTGACTCAAACATTAAAAAAATCCTTTTGTTCTTCCTTGCACCTGAATCCCTTCCTCTGTCCAAAAAAACAATCTAAAACCAAATATTTCTCTCTGACAGAAATGACTAAGCCCCTTCTGGGCTCTGAATCTCATTCATTTACTGGAAGGAGACTAAAAACTCCAAGACTGAAAAGCAGGGGCTGACATCAAAACTGGCTAACAAATTGAATTTTTTCCTGGCTTCATACTTTTATACATGACTGCTATTTTTTTTCATTGCTCCATTAGGAATAAGATTATTTATAAAGTTGTCTCCAGTGTACCCCACTTCTGCAAAAACCCACACAAGTGGCTCTGTTGAGGGACATCAGGCTACAATGCTTGAAGTCAGGTATATGACAGACCATCTGAGAGCATACCCACGTGAACCAACTCCCAGAGACTGGCATCAATCCTACAGAAGAAAGGAGAGAAGATAAAGGGAGTCCACTGCAAAGGGAGTCTTGCCCCAGCAGTTTTAGCAGCAGGGGCGCCAGAAAAGGCTCCCATCCACCAGCCCCATGCATCATGGAGCCACACCTACGCCTCAGATGGAGTTCCACCTGACTCTACAGACTGGGTGACCCCAGCTAGGATGCAAAACACCACAGGAGATGGTGTCTGTTGCTGGGAGGGACAGTCCTCATCCTCTAGTACTGCAGCCAAACACTGCCCCGAGGTGTCTGGTGTAAGACACTTGTTTGCTGAGCACCATCCAAGTGCAGAGTAGCAGCTGGGACCCCTTTTCAGCCAGGAGAAGAGCAGGGCTCTCCAGCCCAGTGCTGATTGAAGGCTTTGGTCTGGGTCAGAGCACAGCTTTGTATCTTCAGCAGCAGAGTGGCTCCAGAGTCCCACTTCTCTCTACTGCCCTCAATGGGAAACTTTATCTTCTGTATCTCTTAGAGTAGTCACTCTCCTGTCATTCTGTGTATCTCCAAGTGCTCAGTACTTTTCCCAGAAAAGCCTCCTCATGATCAAAGGGACCCCAAATGCCTCCTCTCTGCCATTGTTTCCACTGACCAGGAGATGAGAATCATAATGTGCTTGACAATATCTTGCCCCATGCAGGTTTCTGGGTCAGCAGTAGGCTCTAGAAGACACACATCTGCTTCACAACGCACAGGCTAGCATCCTCCTCCCTCTGCCAGGCACAGTTTCCAAAAGGACAAACTCCAACTGGGACAAAGATTTATCTGTTTCTCTAACTTCCTGAATTCTTTGACCAAAATACAATTACCCCTCCTCACAAATCTCACCAGACCCAGACATACTTATCCACTGTTCCCAGTGTTTTTCTAATTCTGTGAAGGAGAACAAGCACTTTGCACTCCTTTCCATTTCCTTCAATGGAAAAAAAAAGTAATCTAAAATACCAGCTGAAAGGAGACACAGACAGAATTTTCTTTAATTTACAACACAATCCTGACATGCATCAGTCAGGTTTGAGCTTATGCACTTTAGAAAGACTACCAAGTGAAAAGAGTAGCATTAATTACAAAGAAAAGGGGAAGGATTACAAAGAGGGTCATGCTTTCTTGTTTCTTTTGTCCAGCTTCCTATAATGTGGCAAACAACTCCTGACCTGTGCAACTACACTAAATTCCTGAATTATTTGCAATGCTCTCGAGATAATCTTTTGGCTCCCTTTATCCAATCCTTCTTATACCTTATAAAGGAATTCAAACATTTTTCCTGAATACCAAAACTCCTATGATCAAAGAGTTCCTCTATCTTTCCATCAACCCTTACATTTCTAAATCCTCATAAAAATCAATGAGGTCAAAAAACAGCAGATAGTGCAATAGTTTTCTCCAGCAACATGTCACTCAAAAGTATTTTTTCCAACAAAAATAGCCCTGCAGCTCTGAAAACTGACTGAATCACAAAAGTATTATGCCCTAAGTAATGCTGAAAGATAGCACCCATATATTTTATAACATGCATATTAAAAAGAACGTCCTGACAATGTCAAGTGTCAAGGTATCTCCAATCTTTGGTACGAGGAATCGTAGGGACAGCAGGTAGGGAAAGTTCTCATTCTACTTCTAAATACTCATAAATTTCTTGATCCTATTTCTCACCCATTTTGAACTTTCAGAGCATGTAGAAAAGCACAGGGATAACCTTTGATTAGCTCACTGTTGAAAATGAAGGACTTCTCCTCATGTGCTGAGCATGAAGCTCTCCAGACTCAGTCCATCCCCTTCTCCCTCCCCTTCCTTCCCCTCTGTGCACAGGCCTCCCTCAGCCACAGACAGCCCTCAGCTTTGCTTGGCTTTCTTGGCTTTGCTGGGCTTTCTTGGCTTTGAGGACAAAAATACAGGGATGGGGACAGCACAAGGAAGCAACTCCAGTCAATGCTTCTCAGACCCAAGAGAGAGGATCAAAACTATACTTTCCAAAAGGAAAAAGAAAGGATACAGAAGTTTAAGAAATATTATACAAACTGTCTAGAGGAGAGCAAAATAGATACAAGGCCCAGCCCAAGCCTGGACCTCAGAGAGAGACATGGGAAGGAGTAGCCTCCCTTGGGCTGAAGTAAAAGCTGTCCAAAAGCTTTCAGGAGTCCCCCTGAAAGGAGGTGGGCCCAAGCACTGCCCAGGCAGGAATGCACTGACAGATCCCACTGTAAATGAGCATTGCTACCAGGTGCCTGGAATTAGTTTATTCAGAAACCAGGCAAAAGACCCTGGTTTCATTTAAGCGCAGCATCTGTTGCACAGAAAGAGATGTCACTTCTTCAAGTGCAACTGTGCCCATGAGGCAACCCCACCACAGTATGCTGAAGACATGCTTGTCTAACACTTCAGATGTTCACAGAGACTCTGTATGGCAATAGGGGCACATATCCCAACTTTTTTGGCTGCAATGAAATTTCATTTATGTATAGTATTTTAATCTGAAAAGTGAACAAAGTATGAAAAATACATAGAAACAAAAAATATAAGATCTATAAAAGTCTTGCAAGGGCAACATATTCTTTTTCCATATAAACATTGCAGTACACCTGAAAATTAACAATTAGGACAACTGAAAATTAAACAATTTTGCTATATGTGGATAGCAGTTGCCCTGGCAGAGCTTACTCTGAGATACCAGCTGAGATGATCTCTGACTCTCTGGGCCCACAACACAACCAGGATAACCTTTCCCCATGTTTCAAGCAAGCAGGTACCCAGCTGGCTATGCCCAAGCATCTCTCAGTACCCCTGGCATCCTGCTGATGCTTCTGGGTTGGGTTTCAGCTGATTAAATGCTTAGATAAGCCTGTGAACAAAACTACAGCTGATTTCTTCAGGTTTTGATACAAAGTCCTCACTGCTAAAATACAACAGTTTTTCCAGAAGCTGAGCAAATATTTACTCCACACAAAATGAAACAACTAACAGCCTTTTTTATCCTCTCCTGTCTAGCCAATTTGAATGAGACTTGGTATTTGGTTTTACAACTGTTTGCAACAGACAGACAAAAAACATTCTTCAGATTTTAAGTTATCTGTCATTTAGAATTAGAAAGATTTAAGATGTGAAAAAAGCCCTTACCCAAAGAAATGAGTTTAACTGACATGTTTTTATTTCCCAAAAGCTTGCATGCATCTCTTTCAGTTTGGCTGACATGGAAACTGCCCGTCTTCTAATTTTCAGCAATTTAAAGTACTAAAAGGAAAACAGCCAAAACTACCAAATTTTCGGTGAAAAACATGTGAAGCTATCAAGTATAACACAGTTTCCACTCTCAGCTATAAATCAGCTGACTTTGCAAAAGAAAAATAAACTCTTCAGCAAACCCTATCTACGGTTCTTTGTTTGCAATGAAACCTGAAACTAGGAAAATCCCACCCGATTTTGTTATGAAGTTTTTCAGTAGCATACCCTAACATAATGATTCACAGGTATTTTCATTCCACTTCCTCTGCAACTGAAAACAAAAAAATAAAAACCACTTAGAAACTTATTTAATGGTATTTCCCCAAAGAATGACCACAGTCATAAATGAAGGATAAACATTGACAGAACAATGGCAAAAACTATGTTCATTCTACACACTGGAATGCCTACAGTAACATACTCTCCTCTATCACCTTTTACTCCCAAGATAAAATATCTCACTTGGTTAGAATTATGGCTGCAAAGCTTCAAGATACAGTTCTTGCTTCTTTTAAACAGCTTTAATTATAAATAAGAACTGCGTTCACAGTGAGTCAAGGCAGAAAAACCTTCTAGGGAGACAGAGGTACAACAACCATCCTTTTTAACTCTCTGGGCATAAACCAAATCTCTGATTACCCCTCTCGCACTTGAACAATTTTTCACATTAACCTCAAAATAAAGCACAAGAGTAGAGAATTTGGACCAAACAGTGAAATATTCTGCTCTGAACCATGCACCAAACCACTGATAAAAGCTTTCTAACTTCAAATAAAACTCTACCACCTTCTGGACAGCTTCCAAAGATGTTCCAAGTTGAAGGCAACTTTTCATAAGCAACAGCCATCATCAAGTCATTATCCAGTGATTGCAGATCTTTCATCCTTAGCCCAAACTTATCCAGCAACATCTTGTGACTACTGGCAGTGACACATTCTGCGTGATCAACCAGAAAGAAAGACAACTTGCATGACAGATTCTCTCTATAAGTGATGGGACAGCTGCTGAGGACCACAGGTGAGAAACCCACTGTGCACTTTGACAAGACACAGAAACTGCTTCTTGGTATCTGTGGCCTGTAATTATAATGTAAATTAATCACTAACATCATCTGTGTTCAGAAAATACATCAGTTATTTTTCATCTCATCTTTATCTAAGAGCTGTGGCTGCTCATTCAGAATTATTTTGTTCTTCCCTTTCATTACACTGATTTGTCTTAGACATCCACCAAGAATTTATACTGATGAACTTGGATTCAACTAGACTTGAACTGATAGTCCTCCCAATTATACCAACTTGATTAATTCTAGAACCAGTCTTTTTAGGTGAGGGTTCTTCAACCACAGTAGAAAGAAATAAAGCATTAAGAAAAATTAGATGCTCTTGAAAAGAGTGGGGTTGTGGCCTGCAAAATTAATTCTGAGTAATACATCTATTTATTAAAACCAATTTTGCATTTACCCAGGCCAGAACCCAAAAGCTTTTAACTAATGCACTCTTCAGGGTCTTGGCAAGCTTGATTAAATGCTGTATCAATTCTATTACTTACAGCTGGGACCCTCCCAGTCCAAGGGAGTTTATCCCTTTAACCTCATCAGTATTTTGTCTTTCTCTCCTACTCCTTTGACATCTAAGGCAGGGTGGACGCCGAAAAGAGGATATCTAAAAGAGGTGCAAGCTGTACCTCTCACTGGAGAGTTAAATGCGATGTACTAAGGGCCCAAGTTTAAATTTCCCAATGTACTCTGAAAAGCTATGAGTACACGTGCAATCTAGTAACCGCAGGAGGAAGCACGTACTTGCCACAACTAGCTCTTTTTAAAGCGTTCTGTGTTCCCTTATGTGCAATTTGGCTACCATAAAATAACACTAATATCAGCAGGGATATAGTTTAACCTCACATTTTATTGTAATGTGTTCGTGGCTTTAGTCATGATTAAGGGCTGCCTGTAGCCATTGGATTTTGCTCCTCCCCCAGACGCAACCATTTAACAGTGTCACACAATATGCTGAGATCTTAAAAACAAAATTAAAACCCACTTGGAACAAGCCTAGCATTGTATTTTTCCCAGTTGTAATCCATGACAACTATTTAGCATTTACAGGTTCAGAGGAGTCACTATGTAACAGCAATGAACTTCCCTTTTTTTATACTCTGCACTTATTTTCAGACTCTAAATCCCCTTTAGAACACAAGAGAAAACAAGAAGATCCAATTGCACAGGTTACTGCCTCCTACTCACACAAATGAAAAGGTCACAAAGCACACAATCAAGGTGACAAGCAGGGTATATGTTACATCCATGAGGCAGACAAGCCCAAGGCAGAGAGCCAGCTGGGAGGCAACACAGATGTCCCTTGTTCCCAGCGAGGCACCCTGGAACAGTTTCCCAGACCCTTCTGTACCATGTGCAGCTCCAGCAGAGCTCTGAGCATCACCAGCAGGAGGGTCCTGCAAGCCAGGCTGACAGCTGCACCAACAGAAGGCTCAGAAATAACAGGACTTTTGCAGGTGTTAGGACTACCAGAGGCAAGTGGCTGTGGCACAGGATCAAGTCACATTAAAGATTCTGCCATCCCTGAAGACTGCACTTTAAGGCACACCCCATGGTGCAAGTCCAGTAAAACTTAATCCGATACTGCGTTGGCATGGATTGCTACAAAAGGCAGGATCACCTATGGAGAGTCAAACTCAACCGGGATCCTAAAGCCCATCATTCAAATCCCTGCATTTTCTCCATTACAGAAACATAAAACAGTTTTATCAAACCGTCCAGTCATGCTGAGCTTTGAAATGGGGTTGGGGTAGAGCAAAGAGTGGAAAAAATATAAACATGAACTCAGGCTCACCTGGAGCTATGGACTGAAGAGTGTTGTCACTAACTCGCTCAGCAAACATTATGTGTCTCTTCAGGGATCCATCATAAAAAAAGTAAAACTCAGCATCCACTGGGAGGTAAATGTCTTTGTCAAATTTTGCATGTACAGTCACTTGTCCCTGAAATTGAAAGTGCATTCTGAAACATCCAGTAAATTTCTCATCTTCAACAGACCCACTGATGTATAATTCAGGTCTAAGCTTATTGTAATCTTCATAACTGCTACACACAGGCCCTGATAGAGTGACAAATCTTCCATTTCCTACTTCCACTTAGAAAACAACACTGGTTTTATGCCTGCAACAGCAAAGCTAATTTTTAAAAATGCTTTTAAAATAATATCTTTAAAGAAATTTATTTCATCTTACCTCACACAAATACAATCGGCTTTTTATTTAAAATGCATCAGAATAACTGAACCCAAATATTTTGTTATTTACAAAAGCAAGTTTTGTTTTAAAAAATTTAAAAAATTCAGAAGCTATTTAAATTACCTTAGACTTCAGTCTTCAAAAAGAAGCACCAATGCAATTCTACAAATGGTTTCAAAGAACACTAGTTCCCAGATATTTGTCTGTGGGTTTCTTTATAGTAAATAGAAAGCAACCGGCCAAGAAAAACCTGTCATACAATAGCTTCAAAAAAGAACAGGAAAAGGATCTAAGAAGTGGCAAACAATAACAGATGCCTGACAAGTCTGAGGGAGGAAATTTAGATCAAGCTGCATTTCCTTGAGGAGGAGGATAGTGTGCTACAGCATAGTTCCTGACTGCCACAGTTGTTCTAAATAAGGCAGAATTGCCCCAACATCTGGCAGAAAGCATGCTACAAAAGAATATCTGAGCCATATTTCCAAAGATGCCTGGCCTGCTCTATTCAAACAGTTACCACAGCACTGGCTCCACCAGCTCGACAGACAAGTCTTGTAAAAAACAAAGCATAACACAGTAACACAGGAATTTCGGTGGCTGAAAGCCACGCTTACACCTCTGACTGTCCTTACCCTGGTCATTATAAGCCAAACACTTCACTGCAGGGTGACTCTTGCCACCCTCAACAACTTCACACCTCAGCCTACTTTCCCCAAGGACATCTTTCTCATCACTCAAAACAATGCAAACTCTGCAGGTGTTTTCCTCTTCAATGCAGACAAATCTAATGAACTGGGGTCAAGAGGCAAAGACTGGTTTCAAGCCCAAAATCTTCCTCAGATAGGACTCTTCCCGTAAGGACACATGGAAACAACATTATGAGTTCAGTATCAAGAGCAAACATGCCTGTTATCCCCAAACACTGATAACACCCTTTTTTAAGTGGCCTGAAGTGTTATTATAGCTGCAAAGTGTTTCTCCTATTTGTCTTTGGGTTTTGCACTACTATAACCAGAACGTGTTATGATTATTGCAGTTGCTGCTTTTACTGTTGTTATTAAAACAGTTTTCTTTTAAAAAAAATTATTGTATTTGTGAATAACCATTTTGGTCTGTTGAGTAATAATGTGGGGAGACAGGATTAGGGTAAGTCTCTGAAGATCCTCCAGAGTGTGCTCCAGTGAGCTCAGCTGCCTAGTAAACAGGAGCACAGCAGAATTTCTTCCACATGGGTGCCTGAGACCACAACTCCCAAACCATCTCTATGCCCTCTGGACCCCTGAGTCAGAGAAAGTACACAGCCACACAGTTTTCATGTTTTCTTTGCCCTAACTATGCAAAACAAGGGAGATAATCTGTGGAAACTCTTCTCACTTAATTAGCCACTGTTGGCAGGGAAAAAAATTCAAGCCAAATTTTAGCCATACTGCTCCTTTTTAAAAAATGCTAACGCAGGTTCACAAAAGACAGAGAAATATCTTAAACTAATTACATTACATAATATGTAAGCATGAGAGAGAATTTCACGAATCCTTGTCTAGAGGAAAAATGACAGTGGAAATCTTGCGCACACATAATAAAAAACAAGTTCTATAGAGCTCACTCCTTGCAACACTAAAGAAAATTCAAGTCATGGTCATTTAAGCAAAGATTTTACAAAAAGAAGGAAATTGGCAGCTACCTTGTATCTGGCCAAACAATTAAGTGATTCAACTGGAAAGTCCCAAATTATCCAAAAAGAGGTTAAACCCTATATTACAGTATAAGATTCAGAGACAACACAGAAAGTAATAGCGGAATATTATTTTTTGTGCTGTATGATTATCACACCTGACATCAGAAACAGTTATTTCATGCAAGTTCCTATCATCATCTCCAGCACTTTCTACCCTGCCTTCAGATACTCCTGTTTCATGTTGCTCTGTTCAAAAGTATTTCTTCTTTCTGCTGCTGCTGCAACTAAAACATGTATCAGTTTACTTTCAAATTGTCTCTGTATGAAGCCAAATATATTACAGGACCTATTTAATCACTTTTTTTATCCAAAAAGATCACTTGCAGTCCATTCTTGAAAACTCCTATGTAGAAAAATACTTTGAGAATGTAATTCAAGTTTTATACCCATTTCCTGCAGAAGTATTTATATCCTGAGTCCCTCATGCAAGGTCAGTCCAGCCCCAGGAGCAGGCTGCAGCAGGAACTACCTGAACAGATCTTTTCACCACAGAAAAATTAACTCAGAGTCACAGGAGTGGGAGCAATTCCAGTTCCCTTCTTCCTCCTCCTTTCCTAACAAGGCACACAATGAAGAGGGGAGCAGGCTAGATCTTGCAATGAGATCCAGTAATTTAGTCCTCCACCAAAGAAATGTCTGTCTGCTTCACAAGGCTTTCATGGAGGTTTTGGGAGATGACACCTCTTTTGTAAAAGCACTGCTTCCATTGCCAGAGTGCTCAATCAAAGGTTTTCTATCAAAGCATATTCACTTAACTGTTACAGCAATTAAATGGTCTACATAAACAACAATGAAACATTTCATTTTTCCAGGTGTTCCATGAGAAATTCATACTTAGGAAACTCATTTGCCCAGCATCACTGTCACCTCAAGTGAGAGAAAGCCTTCTCCACTGCTTCACAACCCATTCTGCAAGGCGTGATCAATGCACCATCTCAAGTCTGAAAAAAAGCCCTGGCACTGACTTACTACTAAAGCACAAAGAAACTAAAACTACAGTTACTGGCATTGAAAAGTAAGTAATTAAGCCCTAACTCACATATCAGTACAAAAGAGCAAAATCAACAGAAATAGATTACAGTATACACACCACCTAAAATGAGAACACTGGCTTTCTACAAAATTATTTTTGGTCTGAGTTTGTTCCAGACACTGAAACTGGAAACACATCTCAACTGTTTCTTCTACATTTCTAAACATAAAATTTAAGCTTATCCTCCAGATACCAAAACCCAAATGAGATAAGTCACACTGGCACCTCATCTTTGGCAAAGTGGCCAAATACACTGAATACAAAGCAGCTGTGAGAGCATGGATCCAGAAGAGCCAGATTCTTGACAATACCGTTGCTAGATGTCTTTCACACCATTTTCACAGGTTCTTTCTTTTAACAACAGTCTGACATCTCTCCCAACTCTTTCCTTGCCTTAATAAGGTTACCTGTATCCTCATAGACTTGGGAAAATGTAACAGAAAGAGCTTGATTTCTATGTGTAGGTATGCTTAAGCATGCCTTCAGGGTCCCTGTGAACCTCAGATAGGTCAGTCCCCATTTAATCAAAGCAAGGGGAAGGATGTGCCACTTCACCATCTCAGCAAATAATCACAGCCCCTGGCCACAGCCCATTTGTCAGGCAGGTGCAGGGGAAGGTCCTTGCCTCAAGCTCACACTGCGTTGATTCTGATGGACTTGTAGGGAAAACAAATTTTTAAGTCAAAGAGCACTTACTGACACTGACCAGCCATTATCTTACTTAGATTTACACAGGCATGGCTAAAAAAAGGTATTCATTTCTAGAGAATCACCACAGGAGCACATGAAAACTGGAGATCTCTCAAATACCACTCAGACCTGTAACAGAAGAGAACTTCAGGCAGCTGCAGCAACACCTTTGACCCAACCTATAGTCCTCAGCCTACTGCAGCCAAGAGGAGTTTTGACATCAATTTAAAGAAAGCCAAGATTGTCATTGTAATCCTTCAAATAAAAACCTGAAAAGCATACACAGCAACTGGGGAGAAGACTTTGTAGTTGGGGAGACCTTGAGTGAGACACAGACTCAACTCCGAACACATTAAATCTGTGGCTGAGGAAGTGTTAGTTTTTGTCTCTCTGGGATCCATAAAGTAAAGTCTACCTTTCATTAGCAGGGAAGGCACTGTCCTGGTACTGGCACCAGGGAGCAGATTAGCAAGGTTTGTGTTTTTAATAGGATTTATAGGTCTATGCACTCTTTCAGCATCACCAATCAGGTTTTCCAGACACACATTTTCCCTTGGTTTGTCTAGGGCACTTGAGAACTGACCACATCAGGTCCACTGACCCCCTGTCCTGGGCAGGAAACAGCAAAGGCCAGACCTGGGAGAACTTCCACCTCGTGACACTCATCTGACCCTGTTCTGCGGGGGAGCAGGGTCTGAGGAATGTCCCTGTTCCCTGAAGGGGACTGAGGCAGGCTTTCTGGGGAGAAGGCAGTGTGGTTAGGAATCCCCCACAGCTGAAACACAGCAGCATCCAGGCAGGCAGGAGGGGTTTGACCATGGCACTTCCACTATGCCTCATCCCCAGCCTGCTGCAAGACACTTCATGCCTCAACAAATAACTGGCCATTAATGTGAACTGTGCTTCTTCCACTTTGAATACCACCATCTTCCTCACCAGGAACCTGCCACAGCAAAATAGGTGCAGCACAAAAAGATCTTTACAGGACTTCCAGATACAAGCCACCATGCTTAATTTCAACAATTGCTCTCTATCCATGTATACATAGCCTGGAAAAATCTACTTTCCCAGCAGATTTTTACCAGAAAAATAACACATTCTAAAGTATGCTAAAAATTTCCTTACCAAACTAAGCATGCAGTGTAATAGCTTGAGAAGTAATGTTTTATCCAGGGTTTCAAGAATATCATCTCCAAACGTAACAGGACAAACAAATACCAGCTTTGTAATTACATGCTGTAAGAAAAATATTTATGTGCTGGGGTAAAACAGTGGCTTAATTGTTCCTAAAACACAAGTCCCAACACACTGAAGCAAATGCAAATCCCCAAGTATTGCCAGCTAAAATAGGAATATTTGAATATTTTCCTCTATGTCAGCTGCTACTGGCCACTGCAATTTCACATATATATTTTTTCACTGTTGAGAAGGTTCACTTCAGAAAACGTTTATATTTTACTTGTGCCTGGACAAGAACAGTAGCAGCCATATAGTTTTAATGACCCTTTTGCAACTCACCTGCAACTGTGAACACTTCTACACAAAAGATGCTAAAATAGGGAAATTTTAGCAGTAGGAAAATTCTAAATGAATCCAAATCAATCATATTCAAAATATTAATAGCAAGAAAAAAGTTATAAATATGCCTCTCCAATGTTCTGTGATGTTTTTATAGTGTCCACCAGACAGACCTTGTCTACAAATTGCAGCAAATGCAATTATGGACTTGCTTAAAAAGCATGCACTCCAACTGAATTGAATGCAATAGCATTCAGCACACAATGAAACAGCAACACTGCATTCAGGGAAGGGAAGAAGTTACAAACTGGGAAAAAAAAAAAAAAAAAAAAAAAGGAGAGATAAAAGCTGAACATTTCTCTAGAAGCATTAGCTTTCAAATTGTATAGCTAAAAGTGCACCATGGCAGATTCTCCAAACCACATCAGCTTTATGCATCAACTACCTGCAGGTATTTCTTCAGTATGTGGCAGGTTTCTGAGAAATGCAGAGGATGCATTTGCACAGATTCCTCCAGCACAAGTAAGAAGCATCACCTCCACAGGTGCTCAAGGCAATACAGCACACAGGAAGTCCACTGACTAGCAGCTGAGGCAGCTCTCTGTTCTTGTCAAAAAAAGTGAGAAAAGAAAGTGTTCAGTGACCACCGAATCAAAATCTAAAAGAAGCCTCTAGCAAGGCCCCAGCACTATCTTGAATAGAAAAGAGCTGAAAGAGAAAATCCTAATTAAGCTAATTTCCTAATAAGCTTCCCTCTTTTGATATGAAAAAGCAGGAAGCTCCTCATTTTGGTTCAGATGCACTGCCTTTTTTAAAGAAAAAGTAAGTACTGGTAGAAGTTAGAGCCACCTTTTTGAGTAAGTAGCCCACATAAACTGGAAAAAAATTAAGCACTCTATTACACCCAAACTGACCACAAAAGTACACTCCAAGCAAAGAAGGATGGAGGAGATACTGACAAATTAACTAGCTGACTCCCCCGCCTCACAGTATGATAAAAGCTGCCCAAGTTTACTCCCCAGAGATGGATTTTCCTCATCCTGCTTGAAAACACCACTCACACAGTCCCCTAACACACAGCACTGTGAACTTCCTCCCACCCAAACAATCCCTGTCTGGCCTCTCCCACCTCTTGAGCCTGGTACAAACTTTGTGCTTCTTTAACGGCTTAACAAGTCTTTGGTCTTGATTAGGGGAAGAGAGAGAAAGGATTGTTTTATGTAGTTGGGGTTTAATAGGAGACCATCCTTAAACCTTGTGGGTTTTCAGTCAAGCTTACTGCAATACTCCCCTTACAGTGACAGACTGAAATGCATCCGATGTATTGGGAGTTTCTGAAATTGCATACACTGGCTTTTACCCAAAGCTGATGTCTCAAAATGAGTTACACCTTCTACCTCCTCACTAGCCTCAACAAAGGTTTGCTCTCTTCAGAGACACAGACAGAAAAACAAGGGCTTTTGTTGAGAACTGCAAGATTTGCCTCCAGCAAAAGGAATTAGAATCCAACTGAATTAAAAAAAAAAAAAAAACACAGAAGAAATAAAAAAAATTCCTCTAATAAGAAGAAACAAAGTAACAGGTCATGACATACATATGTCTGCAAGTCTCTACGCTACTGTGCACTGTTAAGCTGCCTCTAACATTACCCACTTTAAAAATCATGTATTAGACATATGTTTTTCATTTAGTGCACATGCAACATGTCCAGATGCTTTCCAGATCTTTATTTTCTATGGCATTATCTTACCAGAAAAAAATTGTCCTCCTCAGTCCTAAGGAGTTTCTTCTGTTTAACCCCTGTTCCTCTCAACCAGCCCTTTGCTCAATTTAAGATACAGCTGGCACCACCACCACTTCCACGTCACCATAAGCAACATCCAGTCACACTAACCTGACTCAGGTCAGACTCTGGGTACACAACCTCTTTTTTGCTGAATTAGTGAATGGCGTCTGCTGGAGCTACCGAAAAACAGAGACCAGAAAAAATGAAGAGAAGAAAAAGCAATTATATTTATTGAAGGGCTCTCAGGTACATTTTGGGCAGACAAGGCCTCCCCAGGGACTACACCCAAAATGGACAATGGGTCACGGGGTTTTGTACTTATATAAGTTGGTCTGTTTGCATTTTGGGGGTTAATCTTCCAATTACAGCTGCAAGTAATGAAGTCATTTACCGCAAGTTTGCTCCCACTCCCATTTGCCCAGCATTGACTTCATGACTTGCAGCTGTAATTGTCCACATTTTGTCCACATTTTATCCACATTTCTCAGGGCCTGAGACAGTGAGGAACCCTTGATCCCCAGGCCTGGAGAGGAATTGTTTTGTCTGATCAAAATGGGAAAGCACTAAATAGCACTCTATATGGAGTTTAGAGTTATACACTAAAGAATTGCAGGATTACAAATACATGAAAAATATTAAAGCTAAAATCCTAAGGCATCAGTGAGCATACGATACAGAGTTTTTGCTGGCTTTGTGCTTTTTACGGTTGCTCTATGTCAGCAGCAGTATAAGAGACAGTCATGGAACTGACCATTCATGCAGAATTAATCTACCAGTGTTTTTAAACAGTCTGAACCGCAGCACAGGTCTACAGCAAATCAGCACTTTACATCAAACTGACTTTATTTTCCTTACCTTGGCACTACCAGTCTTAAAGCTGTGTTTAGCTAATTATCAAACTGAGACAGCAGCAAAGTTGGAGAAAAATTTTCAGAGTCCTACTTGGTAGCAACATAACATAAGTAATAAATAAATAAATAAATAAATGGGATATCTTTTAATTCTGGAAACACTGGATAAAAATAAAAATATCTGGAATGCTTTTATCAGAAAGGAGAGGGGAGAAAGCAGAAGAAATGGAAAAAATTTTAAACCCACTGCTTAAACATACATTATTGTGCTTGCTCATCTATCATTGAAAATATCATTCAGGGTTTTGCCGTCAGGGACACAACTTATGTTCATGCATAAAGTAATATGGTGGAATTGGAAAGCTTAAGAAAGAGATATTAACATAGGTCAGAAAATTCCTGCAATAAGAAAATCAACTTCCCTTCTGACATGCAACTGCTGACTAAAAGAAAAAGAGTAATCTCTTTTAGTTGACTTGGTTTAAAATATACAAATCAGACCAGTTATTATTCTCATGTCCTATGTAATATCAGGGCTCTACTGCTGCAGACACTACACAAAAACATGTAAGCTCAAAGTCCCTGCCCAGAAAAATCTCAGTTTAAGGACTGAGGGGAAAAAAATTAATATACCAGTGGAACAAAAATTATCTGCCTGCTGATGGACACCTTTTGAAGCACCCATTCTTTTCTTCCATATTTTTTAAAATAGGTCCCATACTTTCAGATACATTTTCTCAGTCTCATTCTGGCAGCAAGCCTGCATCCAGAGGCCAGCCTGTGCATACTCTTTTGTGCATCCCCATGCAGGCATTCCATGATGGACCTGACCAGGCTCCCAGAGCAGACAACAACAAATTGCTCCTGACTCCAGCCAGAGCTGGATCAGCTCCGTGCAACACAGCTCTGTGCATTAGCAAAGGTATGCTGAAAGGCCAATACAAATTCACATTTTAAACCACACTTACTTTTTGTGTTTTGAAGTCTAAGTAAGGCAGTCATTTCAGCCTCACTGAACACAAAGATAGGCCCAGAATTAGGGCCAGACCCACTGCAAGCAAAGAATGTGAAAGCACAGAATGGGCAAGACGGGCCAGAAACCATCTTCTTTCCACAAAGGGCTGGCTAGAAGATACCGACTACCTGGCAAGAGCAGCAAATACACAAGCTGTATCCAGCCATGGAAAATCATCCCTTTCCACCCCTCTTCAAACATCAACTACAGCATGGAGGAACTGGGAAGGCAGACAGCTTGGGCAAGGGAGACAATCAACTACTCACAATCAATACCTAAGTCCTACTGCCGCTTCCCACCCAAATCACACAAAATCATGCTGGAATAGAGTTTGGCACTCTGCAGACCCAGCCCAGGCTTAGACCATCACTGAGCTTACCCAAAGCCTGAGAGTCTCCAGGCCCTCAGACACTGTAGCTGCAAGCAGCCTGGTGCCACATCCTACTCTCTGCCCTTCCCAACCCAGCCAAGAACGCCTCCAAAACTTCCCTGTAGGAATACTTCCATACATCAGTATTAAGCACCTCTCTCTCCTTGGCACCTATGCTTCGCGCAGGAAGATGTAATAGTGTCAGAAACAAAACTGTCCCCAAGTGAAAACATTGGAGCAGGGGCACCTTAAGAGGAAGACTTTGTATAACAGAACACAAGAGAAGGTAATTAAGCTTAAACCTTGAGGACTGTAAGCCAGCTCCAGTGGTTACATAGGAACATGTGATACCTTAGGAGAGTACATTTTGAGAATAGTAAGCACTTTGCAGCACAAGAGCAAATGAAAGTTCTAATTTCCAGGAGATCTTGAGTCTTGAAGGCAGGAGCCTGTGCTTCTGCCTCTTCACAGAGAATTCCAAAAGTTCCTTTGGAAAGACAGATACATACCCTTCAGCACCATCCCGTGGGGAGATGAGGTCCCTTTGGTGTCTCCACAAAACTGCTGGGAATACCCCCTGTGGCTCAGCATTTATTTATTTATTTATTTATCTCTCCTGCTCCCATGGGAAACATTCCTAAGGCTCCCAGCAGAAAAAAATTTACAAACTGCTGAGAACACTTATTTACTGCTCTTGGGAGCTCACTACTTCCACAGTATGTTTGCTCCATGGCAGTAAGGTATTTCTTTGCCAAAATCAAAGTTGGTAATCAATTACATTTATTTAAAACTAACAAAACCCAGTTACTTACCATTAAATAAGATGGAATGCTTTTCCATGAGGGAGATGTGTTTCTCCACTCTAAAAACTGCTTACAATAGGAGGAACAATTGCCATACATAAATTCTTTAATATCTGAAGAGTGCTTCATCAAATATTTTGCTTTTATCTTTCATCATTCATGAACAGCCTTTTTTCCATCTACAATGAGACCAGTGTCTTCCAGAAGATAGTGAGGTTTTATTCCATATTGTGTCTTAAGTACACAATGAAATAAAAAACTCAGCTTGCTGCTCCTCTTACAAATAGAATTGGCTAAATATATTTTTATTTGTATCAGTTTAAAAAAAGCATAATTTAGGAGGGCAAAAGCTACTTACATTCAAGTTCTATATACTTAAATGATGTATTATTAGCATTGAAAAAAGATGAACTATGAACTATGTCAGTGTACTCAGTCCTGAACACTAGATTGGCTTGTAAAGAGTAACTTTATAGAGTGGTTAACAATAATTTGCTGTTTAGAAGGCAGAAACAAGCTCTTCAAATTAACTGAGGAAATGTGCTTCAAATACTTGATTTTCTGTTTCATTACCTTTTTATTTTTAAATCATGGCACCGATGCGTGCTGTAATTAGATTTTAATGTACAGCTGCCACCAAAATTAAATACAGAAGAAGTGTATTAAATAATGCATTTTCACAATAGAGGAATTGTATAGAGTATTCTTAAATGATATTTCACAAAAATTATATCAAATCAGCAAGATCCTTGAGCTTTTGGAAAGCATTCCCTCTTAGGTAACAAAACAGAACCGCCATCACTAGACCAACAAGATTACACATACTAATTTAGATTTGCCAAGAAATTCAGTAATTCAGTTTCACATTTCATGCTGAAGTGTGACAGTTTGAAGAAGCCACACTGTATGGACAGATGCTCCAGCTGTGTTAACAGCTGCTCACATAGAGTGAATCAACAAAATATCCTACATATAATCTTTAAAAATGCATATTATAAACACAAAACTGCAGTTATTCTCAGATAATGTGGCATGAAATACAAACCTCTCAAAACAGGCATCCTTACCACAAAGAAGAGGGTAAAATCCAGCGGATATAGATGCTAAGCATGTTTACACACAGTGTGAAAAGAATCCTAATTTTGGACCCAGCATACAGCAGATCTCTCCCTCCCTCAATGAACAAAACCTATGCTTTCACAGAAGCTGGAAGGAAGATATTACTTCCTACTTTTTGATCTCTTTCACTTTTCTTGTGGAAAACAATATGCTGACATATTTGAAGTCACATGTGAACAGTGTGCAATTGCCATGACATGGTATTCTGCAGTTCCACTGTGGCCTTTTAGAAGGGACTGGAATACATCAGACAGATACCTAAATTCACAGCAGGGCAAATATTTGTCTTGTTTCCTCAGTTTTCCAGAGATGTTTTCTCTATCCCTGCTTATGGAACATGGCAGCAACATTCAGCTGATGGAGATGGAACAGTATTTAGACAAGCTCAGCTTGTCGAAGAACTGCTTAATGAAAACTGACAAAGCAACTGAATAATCAGAAAGGGCCTTCATGTTTAACTTAAATGCTGATTTGATTGTGTTTTCCAACAAAGTCACTTAAATAAAGCAGAAACACTTGGAAGGCATTTCCAGAACTTATGGAATAACTGGATCTAACTAAAGAAGATAACTGCCCTTACTCAAGGACTTTTTCAGGACACTCAGAACTCTTTGATTTTCCCAAACACACTGCAAAGGCACTTCCATTATGAACAATACTGTGCTGTGCAAGACTGCGAAGCTGCAACACTTTCAGGCACCAACTCATTAGATTAACTACATCAACCTCAAATGGTCAGTATAAGATCTGCTAAGATTTCTCCAAGTTTCAGATGTGGGTTGAAAGAAAACTTTCCATCTTTCCGACACAAACACACAGAAATAAATATAGGAGACTGTTAAAAAATTACAACAATCCCAGGTTCTGAGAAACTCACCCCAGGTGCTCCCACTGCAAGTCCCTGGTAGTCCATTTTTCTCCACTAACCTCAGGCATGTTAGGACACTGGGGACCCACAAGAAAGACACCATCTCCATCTGCTGCCCCCACAAGAAAATGAGTTGGTGACAATTCAAACTGCTCTCACTGGGTTTCTAGCAAGTTATGAGCTCCCTCCGGAATTTATCCACCTGGGTTGGTGAGAGGCTGAAGACCACAACTGGAAAGTTACCAAAGCACAGGATGACAATCAGCAAACCTTAGATCTGGTACAGACTTTCACCTGTGCAAAGCTTGGGGTGAATGTTCTCAACTGAAATCACATTCTCTCATCCAACACACTACAAGTGACTAAAACATTCCAAGCCTCCCCTGGTGAGTCCCTTGTTCATAAGAGATGTACCATTATTAGTCTTCAAATGCACCGTTTTGTATCATTCTTTGCACTTCTCACTGGCATAAATAACAGGTGGGAAAATTCAATCTTCCCACATAATCACTGAATTCTTCTCGGTACTCACCAGCATCTCCCAAAACTATGATGTCAATAGATTTACATATATTTTGCAAACCTACATCTGACTCATAGGGTTATAATCAAAGTACTACAGTAGCCTTAAGTATGACACTTAAGGACCTCTCTACCCTAAGAGCTCTTGCAGTACCCATACATCTTTATCTCTTTATATTAATCTTCCCCTTCTTTATTGTCCATAAGAATTTCCTGCGAGACACAGTACCAAATGTGTCATTTTCAACAACCTGGATTAAAACCACTGAATTGCCTTTTGCAAAGTGGTCAGTTACCTTATTATGGGAAGATACCAAATCAGTCAGATCAGCTATCACCATGTCCCTTACTACTTTTCCTGTAAAAATTTGTTTTTAAAGCCTTGCACCACATAATAAACATCACATGAGCAGGCCTCAAAAATACTTTTCTGCTAAAGTCTTTAAAGATACTGCATCTAATTTTTGCAAGCCTGAAGTTCCAAGTCTGAAGCTGACCAATACAATGAAAAATCGTGCTGGTGCATTACCAATCATATGTTCCTTAAATACTCCAGGGTACAGATTATTTGTACTCCTCCTTTCCCATCCCCATCTCGCCACAATAAGTAGATAATTGTTTTGTTTCTTTGTTTAATCTTTTACCACCCTTTTGAAAACCATTCACTCTTCTCTCATTTTTCCGCTAGGCATCATCCATGTACCCCTGCTACCCTCATTGCAAAGAAGAACAGGTATAAAAAACACAGAAACTTGTTTAAATAATAACTGTTAAGAGTTCCCAAGATTTAATACTCACAATCACATCCCCCTGAAGGCACAAAAAAAATTTAAGTTATCTAATGTATGTCCTCAGTCATGCTACTACTTGTTTTTTAACTTGTAGTTCATCTATTTTAAGCAATTATTTCGATTTTACATCTATTTTAAGCAATTAAGCAATTAAGCAATTATTGTTTTGCAGGAAAAAAAATCCATTTCATTATAAATCTCAACTTATTTTTTTACATAACACAAAATTTCCTGCTTTGTGGAAACTGAGAGAATGGTAGTTTGGAATTTTGTAAGGAAAAAAACAACCAAAAATTGTGGGAAAGCAAATGAGAGGTGTCTCTTCACAGGCAGTAAAACTGATTTTGAAAATTGCAATTGAGAATACTGAAGGAGAATAAAATAATTATCACAAAAGAGAAATAATTTAAAACTTCCTTCAGAGAGCTGAACTGCACTACTGGAAACTATCACTTTCACATGTGTGTCATCAGACAGCAACATTCAACATCCTCCAGTCTCAGAAAAACAGAGAATGGACTTTAGTTCCATTCATCCTGATTTTGAATGAGCTATTACCCGAAAGAAAGCAACTCTCCAGGCAGAAGCCTAGTGTTGTAGGACTTACATAAAGAGGTACTTCAGAGCAGCTTAACTCCATTGTCACAGCATCTAAAAACAGAATAAACCAGTGGAATTATTACACACCCATGATGAGGCCTTGATATAATGTGCAATTCATGTCTGCAAACTAGGTCAACATCTTCCAGAACTGGGGGGGCAAGGTGGGGGAAAAGATGTTAAGCTTATCAATTGCCCTAAATCTCCCCAGAATGAGAAAACACTGGTTTTCACCAGAGTCACATAATGCCTACGTAAGGCTGGAGGAGGGGTGGCTGGTGTTAGTTAACATGACGCATGCATTTCAGATAATAGAAACAGTGAACAAAACAGGTCAGGCTGAGCCCAGCTGCTGAGACACTCCTAGCTGCAGCTAATTAAGTAGCAGGAATTTCAGCATTTATCCCTAGAAGTAAAGAATTGAACTTGAACTGCATTGTAGCAACTTTTACTCCCCACCAATTTCCCAAGTGTCTGGCATTGATTTTTTTCAGCAACTTGATAGAAGTCATCCCCAGGGCAGGTTGCCTTAACTACCATAAACAGCAAACTACTGAGACAAGTCCTCACCAGATCTAATACAGCAACAGTCATCATAGCAACTCTGATTTCCATAATTATATTTGAGATTCACTACACCCTCAAAATTCATAGTCTAAAAGTAATATTCCTTTCAAATGGGAAAAGCATACAAGAGCAGCAAGGTGGGCTCAACAACTATGCACAAGTCTTCCTCAGCTTGCTACAACAGGCTACAAAAAAAGAAGCCTGTGTTAAGAGAGGGCTGTCTCAGCTCAGATGTGGCCTTGTTTTTACAGCTGAACAGTTTCCAAGAACAACACAGTTGTGCAGCTCATTGCATGCTAATGTATATATACAGCATTGTATGAGTCAGATAGGATTTGAGAAGTTCTCTGCCTACAAATGCAGAAATTAAATGCATGGCTTCAGTTGAAGCCAAAGATTACCATCCATGCATATAGTCCTTTTAAACCTCAAATTTGTTAATTTTCATCTTCGGGTGCCCATCAATTCAAGTACATTCACAAATCCACACATTCCTGCAGTTATAAAACAAGGCAAAGTCCCGAACAAAATCACTGGTCATAAAGATTCAGCCAAAAAACATCCAAACCTTTTATACTGTGAGAAAAAGATATCAAGGCGAACACTAATCCAGCCAGCCTATTCAGCATCAAGATTCAGGCAGAGGGGTTTCTTATTTTCTGTGCAGAAAGGAGGTATCCTCCAGCTGACTCCACGGCATCTCACTTCAACAGACAAAGCTCTGCAGCTTCCAGCAACAGCATCCTGAGCCCAACCTCAAGAGCACCAGCCCGTGAAGCACAGCCCTATTGGTACAGAAGAAAACAGGGTTACAAGAGAAGTTAAGAAACAGTAACCTTAGTTCCACAAGAAGTAGTTTAAGCTAGAGCCCTCCACAAGTGTTAGCTGACAGAATAGATGACCCACATTAATATCTGTCCCAGGCCTCACAATTACAGCTGCTCTTCTGAAGTGGGCATCACTTCATGGCTGTCTGAAACAAGAGACACATCAGTCAGCCACCTGACATCATTGCTTTATTCCTATGTATGAAACTCCTCCACCTACAACGGTTCTCAATCTTTCAAGGAACACATCCAAACTAAAATCCACCATCTCCTGTCTCCTCAAGAAAACATGACCACATTCCAGTCATTACACCATGCCAAGGGAGTAAGAACTACTCTTGGACGCTTTTGTCAAATTATTATTCTGACCTCCAAAGCCTTAAGAGATGTATCTCAACATCTACCTCCTCTGCAAGGATGAGATAGGCAGGTACTCAGTCTAGTCCACCTACTCTACAGAAAGCGTGAGCAAGAAAACATAACTTAGCTCTTCCTTTGGAGGATAAAAATTCCATCACCAGCACAACAAAGTTGTTTTGTATTGGCAAATACAAACACAACTCACTTGTGGTGCCATCCTAGCTTCCCTCCACCCTTTGCTTGCATCACACTGTGGATCCCCTGGGAGCCTGAGGCATTGGAAATACTAAGTACCTAGCTCAACACGAATTTTGAGTGGATGAATAAGCTCATCAGAACCAAACAAGGTTTTTCATACAGCACTGACCAGAACCATGCTGAAAGAGTATCAGTACTTTCCCTGTGTACTTGCCTGACAAACCAGCTTACAACGGATTCCTGGATGCAAAGGAGTATCTAATGGTACTCGTTGCTTTCTGCAGAAGAATCAATAAATATCAACACACAGCACTAAGTGGCTTCTTTTGCTTTTCTCACACTCTTAAGAATGCTGGCTGTTTAGAAAAAATTCCACGTGTATGGCTCACGTCTTTCCTCTGTCTGGGGCTTACAGTAACTCAGCCTGGCTGCTGGAAGTGGCTGGGAGAGGCAGGAAGAAGAGGATGCACGTAGGGAGGAAATACTCAGCTCTGGCTACAGCACAGCGCTTGTGCAATCTCCATTTCAGACCTTGGGACTGAAAAAGACACCACACATGCAGCTTACTACTCACCATTCACCTCCTCTGTACAGCAAAGAACTGCCCACGTCCACAAAAGGCAGGAGAGCACACAAGGTGCCATGCAGACAAATCCTCTCCAGTGCTAAGGCAGAGTCCTACCCCACACAGCAAGGGCAGGGTCAAGCTCCCGGCATCATGAATGCACATAATTTCACAGAGCAACACCTGATCCCTTCCTCTGACATCTGTGCCTCTGACACAGAAACCAGCACGACGGACATCTAACAAACAGGTCTGGTTTCAGGCATTGCCCACACTGCCAATGACAGCAGTAGCAGAATTCATCTATACACACAAAAAAACCTTCTCAGCATCCAGTTTAGCAGTTAATTTAATAGAATCATATGTTGTGATAGGGTGATATGGTGCAAACTGGGAAGACTTGCAGTAGAGGTTTCATTCATAGCTGGAATATGTAATTCCGATATTCTTCACCCAATATTTTATTTATTGGTTGTCAATTATGGGACTGTCATATATTCAAATTGTTTCAACATTATAAATTTTAGCATTTTACAGTATGGGTTCCCCAATTATCAAGATATGTTAGAAGGACTACAGTCAGAAAATAAACCCATGGAAAATAAAGACATCCATTATTTACTTAACTGCACTATAAGATGTCAGTTATCAAACATTTTTATTCTGTACACACCAAGAAATTAAATAAGGGGAAGCATTATTTAACTATCAGCAGAAAGGCATTTCTACCAGTTGACAAGGTGACCCTTCAGCCAACACTGACTACTATTGGCTGTCCTAGCACTTACTGTCTATGCAGCATTTTCCTACATTTCCTGATCCTACAGCAACTCAGCTCACAACCAGTGAATTAAGTCTCTCCTCTTCCCTGTAAATAAAGCATATCACTGTGGAAGAAAGAGACAGAGAATGTAAAGATGGCACTCTGGCTTTGATGCTGCTCTGCAATCCAGCAGTCACTTGTACAAACTTCACTGAACTTCTCTGTGCTCTGTGGTTGTTCCAGCAAGCCTCCACAGCTCCTTAAGCTGCACCAGATCGGTTTGTGCAAAAATACTGTGCCTTACAGAGAGATGCAAAGTGTGAGCAGTGGTATAAAACATTAATTTCATACTCCCATATCAATATCAATTGAATATCAATTCAAAGGTAACAAAACATAAGGTCTTTGCTTGTACTCTGCTACATTCTCCTTTCAGATCACAATCCATGCCACAGACCTGCTGCTTCATAACAGCAAAGCAACTGACCTAATGCCAAAAATATACTATATAAATAAACCCTAAATGATTCTGCAGAGGTGTCCTGGAACTCAATTCTTCCTTTTTAACTACACTTCTTTTTGGTGACAGTCACACTGAAACCCATGTCTATAAAACACTGAGAATTAGTCTTATTACCACTATATCAAGACACATTAAATCTGTATTTGTGGTCAACCAAAACAACAATAAAGCAAGGATGCATCCCCCCCAGAGGCCACTGGAAGGCAAGCATGAATCCTCAGAGCATCATTTGTAATGCTTTAAAATCCAACATATTTGTCTTAGCAAAATGTCTTGTAGAAGTCTAGCAGCACATGCAGATCAAGAAGTCTTCTACTGAGCTCTCTTTTGCTTGTTGATTGTGTAACTAACCATTACCACCATTCTATTTTTCTTTTGACCATGCAAATAATCTGTACTCTTCAAAACCTGTGAGATTTCAGTATGGTGCTCACAGACAAGCCAGTGCCCACTACTAACACTCATCCCACAGCTCCCACTATAAAAGCACAGCAACAGAACTAAACTGTGCTCCTGAATTTATAGATTCCATCTGAGTTGTGTTATGTTATGTTATGTTATGTTATGTTATGTTATGTTATGTTATGTTATATGTTATGTTATATGTTATGTTATATGTTATGTTATATGTTATGTTATGTTATGTTATGTTATGTTATGTTATGTTATGTTATGTTATGTTATGTTATGTTATGTTATGTTATGTTATGTTATGTTATGTTATGTTATGTTATGTTATGTTATGTTATGTTATGTTATGTTATGTTATGTTATGTTATGTTATGTTATGTTATGTTATGTTATGTTATGTTATGTTATGTTATGTTATGTTATGTTATGTTATGTTATGTTATGTTATGTTATGTTATGTTATGTTATGTTATGTTATGTTATGTTATGTTATGTTATGTTATGTTATGTTATGTTATGTTATGTTATGTTATGTTATGTTATGTTATGTTATGTTATGTTATGTTATGTTATGTTATGTTATGTTATGTTATGTTATGTTATGTTATGTTATGTTATGTTATGTTATGTTATGTTATGTTATGTTATGTTATGTTATGTTATGTTATGTTATGTTATGTTATGTTATGTTATGTTATGTTATGTTATGTTATGTTATGTTATGTTATGTTATGTTATGTTATGTTATGTTATGTTATGTTATTACACCAAAGGCTCACTCACAGCTTCCCCAGCACCAGGAACTACACTGCACAGCCACCAGGTCAAATGTGGTACAGAACAGTCTTTTAAGTACAGATCTTTTTTCTGAACCTGACTAAAAGATCTTGGATAAAATAAATGAAAGGGAAAAAACTAGCAAGCTGAAAATACATACATAATAAATATTACATTCCCAAAGTCGGAGATTTAACTTTACAGCCAAGGTTTTTGACATGATCTTCCATGTTTCCACTAGGGTCTCTTGAACATATAGAGAGCATTGGGGAATAGGGAGGGGACAAAGCAGAGCCCTCAGCTCATAGCTTCACAAGCGCGTTCATTTACTGCCTTCTAACACTACTCAAACTGAGAGGTGAAATAAACCTTTGCGCCTGTCACATTTATCATGAAGCAGCATGCACTAGTGCTGATACTTCACCAGACACTAGCTGCTCTTGAAGGCAACTGAACAGAAGAAGTATAGCTAACCATCTTTTAAAATGTCACTCTTCTCAACAATTTGAGACAAACAGAAGCTTAAATCTTATTTCAAAAAAATCACCCCATTTAGGGCTATTGCAATACCAAAATACACACAAATTATTTTGTGAAAAGCATAGCCATTTTGTGATCCTTAGAAGGAAATTTAAGAGTCTCCAAAAAAGGACCATACTTCTTCACCTTTAAAGAACAGTCTTGGGTTTTAAAACACGGGAAAAAAATTCTTTTCTGACAGAAGTCTGCTGTTGAGGTTGGCAAAATACATTCTTTATGTATTCCTGTCTTAACCTTCTTAATGTAGCATTTTCATTTCAACTAAAAAGAAAATGGGGCCCTAGACCTTAAAAATGTGAAATGTGGGTTTTACATTACCAAAAGGCAAAAATAAAATCAAATGTATTACTAAGGTTACTGAAATAAATAAAATATGTTTGATAATATTGTGGGACACCTGTCTTACCTCACTCCTTTTAACACCTGTTTTGACAAAGACAGTAGCTTTCTAATTGTGAATTTTTTTACGGCTTTACCATTTATTACTCCTTAGTTTGGGCTCTGTGAACCCAGAGCAACAGCAAACCCTTGAAATAGTTCATGCAGCACAGTTGTACAGCTGAATGACAAGGTAGCAAAGAAATGGACCAGAAACTTTTGGTTCTACAAATGCATAAAATTGAGGGCTCCAGTGCTATCTTGTGACACTTCATCCTCCCTCAGGCTTGGCCATCCACCAAACTGCTACAATTAAGAAAGCAAGAGGATATTCTGTGTATTTAAAGATACTTTTGTAATTGGTATTTCATCTTCATGGACAACTAGAACTGTGCTACAAGCTCTACACCAAGAACCAGAAAAAAAATTTTATACCAAAATTCATTAAATATAATTCCAATAATCAAAGCAGCAGCTTCCATTGAGAAGTGCAACTTATAGCGCTCTTTTAACTATTAATGTAGTTTGGTGGTATCTGCTTGTCTTAATGATGCTAAGCCTGAAAGATACAACTCAAATAGTTTGTAGGTAAGTTTTTGAAAATTCCGCAAATCATTGGCATAAATGTCTAATTTGCAAGTTAACTGAGAAGGCCAGATGAGTTGCCTATTACCAAGATACACCTACACAACCGCTTTCATTGTTTCAGTTAATATTCGAACCCATTATGGAAAAACAAAAGCATTTAAGTAGTTCAATATTTCCACCAGATGTTGTCCTGTCAGTTTTTCATCCTGAGCATACAGAATACAGCTCCATCTTTACTTATGTGGAAAAATCCCGCTTAGTAAAATGCCCCCTGATATCCTATTTCCACAATGTGCAGTAAAGAGCAAATTACTTCTGTAACATAAAACATCTGGTAGATTTTCAGTCACATCTGTGTGCTTTAAAAGATTTACGAGCAGAACTTCAACCATTTTTATATAAGATCAGACACAGAGGCATGAGTTAAGGCCGTAAAAATGAAGGATTTTTAGTGGCACATCTCTAAGCTGCACACAGCAGTGCCCCAACAAGAACAGCTTCAAAAGGTGTTTCTCAGAATTTTACCGTTAGAAACGCTTTAATTTCCTTTATATTCTTGGCTACTAAAAAAGTTAAGAGTAACGTAGTTAAAAACTTCTTTTGCTCTGTATGAGAAAGGCAAGCATCTTTATGATTAAGACCGAATACCTTGTCCCCACTGAGGGAAAAACCGGGGGGGGGGGGGGGGGAAGAGACTAGCTTTTACGGCAAAGTAGTGAACTTAAAACAGGACAACAAACAGCCACATATATTTTTAAAAACAACAACAACAAAGCTACAGCAAAACCCCACTGAAATCGCTCTCCGCCTGTCGGGGCTCCGAAGGCCACTGGCAGCGCACGCAGAGGCGGAGCCCGCGCAGGCGCACGGCGGCGCCGGGGCGCGGTCCCAGCGCGGAACATGGCCGCAGCCGCTCGGAGCGGGGCGCCGCAGGCTCGGACCGTGCCCCGGGGCCGCGGCAGCAGCTGCGGCCGCGCTCGCCCTCCGCGGCAGCGGGCGCCTTACCTGCGCCTCGTGTGCCGGGGCACGGACGGACGGACGGAGGCACGGAGGGAGGGAGGCGGTGCTGCCGAGCCGCCGCGGGAGCGCTGCGGGACGCGCCCGGGCCCGCCCCGGCAGCCCGCGGTAACAAAGGCGCTTTGTGACAGCCCCCGGCGCTGGGAGGCTCCCGGGGAGCAGGGCCCGGGCCAGCCGCCGCAGCTCCAGGGACAGGGAACGGAAGGCAGGAGCCACGGGGCGGGGGGCAGCCCTGGCGCGCTCGGGAGCGGAGCGGTGCCCTGTCCCGCTCGGTGCTGCAGCCCCCGCTCCGCAGCCCTGTCCCGCTCGGTGCTGCAGCCTCCGTTCCGCTGCCCTGTCCCGCTCCGCAGCCCTGTCCCGCTCGGTGCTGCAGCCCCCGCTCCGCTGCCCTGTCCCGCTCGGTGCTGCAGCCTCCGTTCCGCTGCCCTGTCCCGCTCCGCAGCCCTGTCCCGCTCGGTGCTGCAGCCCCCGCTCCGCTGCCCGGCCGCGCTCCCACGGGCACCAGCGCTGGGCCGGGCGCTGCCCACGCAAGGGGCTGGCTGATCAGCCTGCTGCCCGGCCCTTCCATGCGTGCTTCGTGTTGCACGGTGCACGGACCCCGACAAAGCACGCCACACCTTAGCTTCTCAGCTGCCACTTACACATGATATGTGAATTCATCTGCACTTAAAAGCATCTAAAGTTGACTCCCTAAGGCTTTTCTGCCCACCTGTTACACTGGTTAAGGACAGTGAAGCACTGAAGATGTAGGGTGATGAGTACCAGACTGGGCGTAGAGGCTGAGCAAGTTTCCTCCTGCTGCACTGTAATTTAATTCATAACCTGTCTGCTGCAGATGGATAGCATAGTTTCTTTGTAACAGCAGTGTTAGACTAATATTAAGCAAATTAGACTGCTGTAACAGAGCAGAGGTCAAAAAGACACTTCCCTGTGAGAGGTGAAAGGGGATTTTGCTTCTGCCCAAAAGAACTATGGGGTAAATTAAGGAAAAGTGTTAATTCTGTTTTCATAGGCACATCTGCAGCAGCTGTAGACCTGGGATGTCAATGCCAAATACTGACAACTGAAAAAAATACAAGAATTATTATCTAAAGTTAATTTACATAGTTTCCAATGTAACGATGTAATATTATTATAAGATACTATCAGGCCTCAGTTCCTTAGTTCCTCTGCTCTGTCTACATCCCTATTTGTGATGTAACTGACCACATCAAGTAATGGACCAGTTATCTCTGATTTTCATTTTTATAAGTTTGCTTCACTTTCTTATATTTTAAACACTCTGCATAGCTTAATCATAATGTTAGACGATAAGTATTTTAGTATTTTCTAAAATACCAAAAGTTTTCACATCATTAGTTACTCAGCCTTGAACAACTCGAACAATACAACTTAGTAAATTCTAGCAGCGTGGTCTGGAAGCCTATCTCTTGAAGTTCCCTCAAGATATTAGAATGTATAGGTGATCTAGCAATAAAAGTTTCACTTATTGGCAGAATTAGTCCAGGGAAGATTCCACTGTCTTTGTTAGGGAATGTTCAGTTGAAGCCTTGATAAAAGCAGCAGAATGACCAACCAGCTCATCTATTTCTCCCATGTAATTCAGATGCCTGAACAAAGGACAGGGAAGTTTTAATTCACTATTCCTTTTGAATACCAGTCTAATTCTGGTTGCATTTGTTTAGAAAAGCCTCTTTTCTGATAACACACTGCTCCTGAGCCCCAAGAATATTCAGGGTAAGGAGGTATTCTTTGCAACAAAGAGCTGCAAGAATGTTCCATATGAAAAGTACATTAAAAGAATAATAACAGACATGCTTTTTGTCTGTAACTGCTCTGCAGCAAGGTAATTCATTAACTATATTTCAAGACAAGTCAACCTGGTTATTTCCAAATTACCTACAAGTCAAAGATTATGCCATGTGCAATGAATGCTCCCTTTCCCTTATAAACAGATTAATATCCTTTCCCAAAAAGGACACCCAGCATTACGTCCCCTCCAATACAATGGACAATTAACTATTTGAAGTATTCCAGCTTATTACATTCCATCTTAATACTTAAAAATACTAGATTCTGGAGCGTAAGATGGAAAAAAACCTGCTGGAAAAATAACTATGTTTTCATATAAATAATTACTTTTTAACTTGTAGTACAAATATATGTAGGCTTGGCACTGCTGTAAAGCATTTCAAACATTCACCAGCACAAGAGACCACTACAAACTCTTACCTGGAACTTTTTTTCCTATTTTATTCAAGCTGCGGCCTACTTCAAAAGGAAAAAAAAAAAAGCCTTATATTAATATTGTAATTCAGTAAAATCAGAAAATTAACAACAGGCTCTACACTGGTAATAACAGTATCTTTTTTCTAGCTCCTCTGTTATATCTGTCTTGAAGAACTTGCATAATGTAAAAAAATCTTATTAAATGGGAAAAAATAAACTTATTTTTCAGAACAAAAACTTACATTCACAATGAACAGATATGTCTGGCAAGTTTGTCACCTGAACAAATATTACGTTTCAATGCAGAGGTAGGAAATCCAGTGGAGCTTAAAATACAACTCATCAGTCATTCCAAATATCTTCCAAAGTCTTCCTTCCAAATTTAATTTTATTAGCCTTCTTAGACATCAAGATCTTAAATGGCATTTATGTTTTCATATTTTCTTTCCATTTCGATTTGTGTAGAGAATATCTCACATTTGTTTCCACATCCACATTGGCAAACTCACTTGAAAGAAAACATGAATAACAAACATTGTAATGCATCAAAAGCCATAAGATACAGATATATGGAACAAATTGGGTTGGAAGGGACCTTTAAAGATCACCTAGTCAAATACCTTGCAATAAGCAGAGCACTCCTTCAACTAGATAAGGTTGCTCAGGGCCTCATCCAACCTGACATTGAATGCTTACAGGCATGGAGCAGTTACCAATTCAGGGCAGCCTGTTCCAACATTTTATCAACCCTGTTGTAAAGAACTTCCATATGTCTAGTCTACATCTTCCCTTTACATTTTAACCATTACCCCTTGTCCAATCACAACAGGGCCTACTTAAAAAGTCTGTCCCCATCTTTCTTATCAGCTTCCTGCAAGTGCCAAAAAAAGCCACGATAATGTCCCCCTGGAGCTGTCTCTTCCCTAGGCTGAGTAACCCCAGTTCTCTCAGACTGTCCTCATAGGTGAGGTGCTACAGTTTCCTGATCATCTTCATGGCCCCCCTCTGGACTACTCCAACATCTCCCTGTCCTTGCTGTGCTGTGCCCCCAGAGCGGATGCAGCCCTGCAGGTGGGGTCTCAGCAGAGCAGAGCAGAGCAGAGGGGCAGAATCCCCTCCCTGCCCTGCTGCCCACCCTGCTCTGGATGCAGCCCAGGACACGTGTGGCTCTCTGGGCTGGCAGTGCCCGTGGCTGGGGCATGTCCAGCCTCTCAGCCACCAGCACCCCCAATTCCTTCTGGGCAGGGCTGCTGGGATCTGTTCATGCCCAGCCTGTGCTGGCACCAGGCCTGCTCTGACCCACAGGCAGCACCTTGCACAATTGTCTTGTTAAACCTCTTAAGGTTCACATGGGCCACTCTCCAAGTCTGTCCAGGTCCCTCTAGACGGCATCCCACCTTTCATGTGTGTCAGCTGCATCACTTGACTGGGTGCCATCTGCAAACCTGCTAAGGATCCCACTGTCCATGTGACTGATGAAGATACTGAATGGTACTGGTTCCAATATGAATTCCTTCCTACGGGACATTGCTGACTATCTCCAATCTCCAACTGGACATTGAGCCCTTGACCATTACCCTCTGGATGCAAACAACCAACCAAATTCTCATCCCCTTAAGAGTCCAACCATGAAATCCATCTCTCTCTACTTTAGATCCAATTAATCACTATTTTAATCTAACATTTTCCTATGCTTCTGCTAGCCATACATCAAACTTTAAAGCACTGAAATAGATACATACTATCGACATGAATACTGTCAGTAAGAACTAAGAGCATGTTTTATGTCAAGGTTAGTGGTTTGCAAGCCATAGGAAAAAAATTATGCTGCAAAGAGAAATGTGCTCCCTCAACTCCAAGCAGTACCAGTTCACAGAATAAGGATGCTCCAAGATAAACATCCCCTGCATCTTCACTCCGAAAATTAATTCTGTGTGAAATCTAAGTGCTATTGCCTGATTAAGCCACACAATTAAAAGTACACCGATTTCCTAAAAGACAGAAGAGGTTTTAGGTCTATTAACACAAACAAAATAAAAAATAAAAATAATTAAGTAAGCAAACTAAAGTTTGAAGTTTGTTCCTGTTATTACCTGTTATCATTCTAACTATTCAAAACCAGTAACAGTAGTAGTCAGGAACATACATTGTTCACATCCCAATTTAAGGGCAGACCTAACAGCACTCCATTTCAGTCACAATTGTTAAGCTTTTAGGTAGAACTTGCAAAATTTTTCTAGCTGTTTCTACCACTCGTATCTGCCTTTCAATGTCTTACATGAGCAAATTAATTTTGCAAGAAATTCCTATTACATACCAAATTCCAGGCCTATGGGAGAATTCAAGCCATAGAACAGGCTAAGAACAAGGTTCTACCCTAATGTCATACTACATGTACTCAACAGCCTTTGGCACACCTCTTTCCATTGTATTCACACTGATCCAGCCCTGCTTGAAGTTAAAATAAACCATTACCCTAGCATTCAAACAATAGACTCAAATTCCATCTACTGCACATTGGAAGTGGCAGAATTACACAAAATTGAGTTTTGATATTGAGCTTGATATTTTCTCATTGGTACTTTACTCATTATATTAATTCAAATTAATTCCCCTTTAGAAGTATTACCTATTTTCTAGAAAAATTGTAACTCAAAAATACATATGCATCATTAAAAAAAGTAAACTAAAAAGCATGCACTTCTTGAATCATTCTGCCATGTGCTGTGAATTCATCAAAATCTTTAATGGAGATGAAGCGGGGAGAGAAAAAACAATGTAGCCAAGTGTTATCAAATGTATATGCTGTTTTCTTTGTATTTTCAAGGATGTGAGATCGGATATTAACCTTAAATAAAGACAGTGACACATTAAAATTAAACAAACAATTATTTTCTGGTAAATAAAAACTGAAAATTGTTGACTGCTGACAGTACTGGACACACAACTGTAGTGGGCTGGTGCTGGCCACACACCAGGCAGCCACCAAAGCCCCTCACTCAATCCTCTGCAGCTGGACCAGGCAGAGAAAATATAACAAAGGATTCATGCGTTGAGATAAGGAGTGGGAGAGATCACTCATCAAATACCATGACAGGCAAAACAGACTCAACTAAGATATATTAATTATATTTATTACTGAACAAAATTAGAGCAGGACAATGAGAAGTAAAATAAACCCTTAAAAACACCTTCCCCTCACGCCCTCCCTCCTTCCCAGCTCTGCCTTCTCCCGCAGTGGCACAGGGAGACAGGGAATGGGGCTATGGGCAGTCCATGACCCGTGGCTTCTCCCGCTGCTCAGGGAGAGGAGTCCTTGCCCTGCTGCACTGTGGGCTCCCCTCCCATGCAGACAGATCTCCATGAACTTCTGCAGAGTGAGCCCATCCCACAGGCCACAGTCCTCCCCAAACTGCTGTGGGGTGGCCACTCTCCCACGGGTGCATCCTCCAAGGGCAGGCTGCTCCAGCCTGGGAGCAGGGCCCCTCTCTCCATGGGTGTCCCACGGGGTCACAGCTCCTCCAGGCATCCACCTGCTCCAGCACGGGCTCCTCCATGGGCTGCAGATGGATCTCTGCATTCCCCATGGATCTCCATGGGCTGCAGGGGCAGGGCTGTCTCACCATGGGCTGCAGATGGATCTCTGCATTCCCCATGGATCTCCATGGGCTGCAGGGGCAGGGCTGTCTCACCATGGGCTGCAGGGGAATCTCAGCATTGGGAACATCTCCAGCCCCTCCTTCTTCACTGACCTCGGTGTCCACAGGGTTGTTCTTCTCACATGTTCTCACTCTGCTCTTCTCTGGCCACAGTCACAACTGCACAATAACTTTGTTATCCCCATTTCTAGTGGGCCCAACTTTGGCCAGCAGCATGTCCATCTTTGGAGCAACCAGGGATTGGTTCTGCCAAACATGAGGGAAGCTTCTGGCAGCTTCTCACAGAAGCCACCCATGCAGCCCTGCTGCTACCAAAAATGAGGCCATGTAAATCCCCATGTAAATGTAGGAAGTTATGTAACTCTGAAATAAAACTTTAAAACTAAATTGTCTGAAAAATATTGCATGGACAATCTTGAAAATGTCCTCTCTCTCATCTTCAGTAATCAAGCCTACTCAGCAACACAGTTTAAAAGACAGAACTTCAACTTATTTTGAAAGTCACTATTATAAGAAATTACCAGGAGAACAAGTCATGTCTTTCAAGTTAATAGTGACAATTTGTTGAGATGGGGGTCAGTAATTCCTATTTGTTTCAATGATCTCCGTGACACCATTACTTTTGCTCTCTTCTAGACACGTATCTCTTTTCTTAGTAAAAGTAGCAAACAGTGTATCCATCATTCCCAAAACTTCTAGTAGCTCTTCTTGATAGTCAATTTCTTTTCCAATAGCTTGCTGGAGTTTCAAGAACTGTTTATCAACTATTGCTGACTGCCCAACCACAGGTTGATAAATGTCTATAAAGAAAAATATCAGTTAAGAATCTATAGTTGTATAAAAAGGTAAAAATTATATTAGCTAGTTAGAGATACATTTAAGGACTCTGGCAGAAGTCAAACATTCGGAAAAAATAAGACAACTTTAATGTTGTCTGTTCTGAAAGCATAAGCTTTATGTACTTACAGCAGCAGTATGCCAAACTCACAGAAACAGAAGTTTTTATAACCTCAAATACTATTTTTAACATCACTAAATAAGAGGAAGCTATTTGTACTATGTAAACACAGAAACATGAAGTATCAAAGGTACTTAGAGACCACAAGGAGCTCCCTGCAGCCTGTGCAAATCAAATCCTGACTATGGTCAAAGATATCTGGAAATATCTCTTTTTTGGATCATTCTCTTGACACTAAGCCCACAGATATAAACAGAATCATTAAGGTTTGGTTTCTTAAAAATGTAGCACTTTCAATTTTATTTGCAAGCTAGCTATATGGCTTTGAGAATCTTTTTTGTATTGTCTTACCAGTGATCATATCGGCAACAATAACCAGCACAGGAGTAAATCTAGGCTCAATCACACGCCTGCAAAATTAGAAGACATTCCTATTTTACTGGTTTTGTCAACTGTACTCCACCACCAACAAGCAGCTTTCTCACACAGGCATACAGACAAATTTTTCTTGATGAAGAGACATCACAGAACAGCAGTCAGAGATGCAAGTCAAAAAACCCCACCTATGTGGTATTTACCCTCTTCCTTTCAGGAAGCCACACGGGGCAGGAGAAGTGTCAAAAAGCCTTGAGTACATAAAAACACAAATTTCATCAAGGAGACAGAAAATAACAGACTAAGGGTAGAGTGTTTAGCAAAGAAGTAGAATAGCTCATCAGCAAAACCATTCTGTGCTAACAGGTGAACTGTTTCAAACCTATCCCAAAGCCTTGGTATCAGAATAGAAAAGGCATATGACATTTCAGGAGTACCAGTGTTCTACCAGTGATCTGCTGAAACTGTGGTGAGTAATTAGGGAACAGAAGTGTCAAAATAGTCAGAGGGAGCTCATGTTAAAATAATACCTTGCCACAAAGGTAAGCAGGAGATTAACTTGCTTCTCATCTCGGCCTGCAAGTGCACTTCTCAGTGTTCCTCTGCGATGCAGCTCCTGCATGACTGCAACCGTGACTTCAGGGGTATGAAGCATGATGGGTGGCTGGACACATAAAAGAAGAGTTTAGTAGCAAAGCAACATCTTTACACACAACACTGGTGTCAGCAAAACCAAAACAGAACACAACTTAAGACTCCTTTCTAGTTATACACAAAAACAAAATTAGTGTGACATACAGGGAAAATTAACATCATGTGACGCATTGAACTCCGACAAAGAAGAAAAACCAATGCCTCACCTCGAGTACTGCATCAAGAGCCTTGGAAGACTGAAAGCTCCTCAGCAGCTTATCATATTTTCTCAAAACACGTTTTACAGGTTTACTGACACAGAAATCTTCCTAGAATCCAAAAAAATAGTTCACAGTAAGATAAATACACACACACTCACATAATGGATTAGACACATTTATCATGAATAATTTTATATATCATATAAAATTATACAATATATAAATTTAATATAAATAAATTTATATGTTATATTTATATATTCTTTTATATAATATTTATATATTATACCCTTCCCCTTCGCCAATTTAGCACATTCAAATAAACCAATTTTTCAGAAATGTTTCAGCACATATTATCTTACCACATACCTGTTTTGGCATGTAACTTCTTCCTTTCACATAGGTTCTATATGCTGGTTGTCTCTTCTTTTGAGAGTTTTCATTCTTTTCTTCTGGTTTTCTATGTTTAACATTTAACACCCCATTGGTCATGCCTACAACTATGGTTTCATCTTCAGGCTAGCACAAAGAAATTCACAGAGTTAGGACCCAGTGCTTATCTGTGCTCTACCATGCATGTACGTGCTCTAGCTACACACTTTTATAGTTTTATGTTTCATTACAAGGTTCAAATCACAGTATCATAGATGACTTAATGTGGAATGCACCTTTTTGAGGTTCCATGACTGAATACTTTGTTCAAGGCAGGGACAGCTTCCAGGCAATGCTCATAAGCAACATTACAGACTGACTAGTGAATCAATCTCAATTATGCTTAACACCCTTCTGTAACTATAAGGTTTTGTTTTTTCCAACAGCATACAACTACCTTTGGCTATTAGGTACCATACAGCAGGCATGAACAGAACCTATGAGAAAGCAAAGCTACCATGGAACAGCAGGATTTTGAGAAATAACTGAAAGTTGTTCAAAACACCAGTCACTGGTTTACATCATTTCACTTATATAATGAAGCAGGTGTAAATTTCACCCAGAAAAATTGTGGATGCCCCATCCCTTGAAGTGTTCAAGGCCAGACAGGATGGAGCTTTGTGCAACCTGGTCTAGCAGTGTCCTTGCCCAGGGCAGGGGGCTGAAATTAGATGACCTTTAATATCCCCTCCAACCCAAGCCATTCTACAATTAGATGATATAATAAAAGCCTACAGAATTATGACAGGAACAGATGGAGATCAGCTGATGAATGGCTCATTTAAGGGCATCAACTGAAGGTTATGAAGATTCAAGTGGAACAATAGGGAGCAATTCTTCACACAAATATCAGAAATGTGGAACTCCTTATCAAGGAATCTAGGCAAGGTTTCAAGTTTAATCAAGCTCAAGGAGAGACTGAACAGGCTTATGCAATAGTAATTAACTGAATTACAACGAAACTACACTTTGATGAGTTAATTTCTCATCTGAAAATGGAATTTGGGAGAATATCAACACACTTGCTCTGCGTTTAGTTTTCTATATGCATTTCCTTATGCAGCATGTGGATTTAGACCCACCTTTGATTTGACTCAGTAAAAGCATTATAATGTTCTTGTATGACCATTTAAAATTCAAATTTAGTCAACAGAAAAATTCCAGTTTTGTCAACAGAAAACAAGATCATACTTAAAAAGATGTATTATACACACTCTAGAGATGTTAAACTACATGTATTGCATATTTTCCAGTCGCCATAGGGTCTTAAAAGGCTATGGATTCTTCACTTCAAAAGAAAAAAAAATCCAAATTTATTATAGCTCAGCTCCCTTGGTAATACAGTAGGAAATGAAGACACTACCCACACATACCTTCCACATTCCAGTAGAGAAGGACAATTAGCAAAGGTAGTAAAGATCCCTCACAGGCCCATTCACATGTCCTTCAAAGGCTACATAAGGGGATACTACATGACAACAGTATTGCTTAAAAACTGGTGCCAACCTCCAAATTTCAGGCCAGCAGATAACTTATCCACTGGAAATCAAGAGCTTCTGAGGAGTAAGAGTCTCTGATGTCTGCTTCCAAGAGACACCTTGACAAACAAATTTGTTTATGCTCACAACCATTTTCTTTCTTCCTCAGACCAACCTGACACCAACTTTTAAAGCAAGTTTACATCCTATTCTGAATTTCTCAACAAATTAACTACTTTTTTTTATTGCTGCCATGCGAAAGGACTCACAGCATTCCTGAAAGGCAAAAGGTAAGTATAATCATCTTGAAGTTGAAGGACCACCTTTCTAAAGTGAATGCTTTCCCTATGATGTACATTGTCATTCATAAACACAAGACATTGCACTGATCTAGTCAGGTAACATGGTATTTGAATCTACTATGCTTAAAAACTGCTAGTGTTTGTTACTCAGGAGAAACATATTCAACCCTACTTTGCACGTACACCATTCTTCTGAAACACCCAACAGCCAGGAAAGCAACAATTATTTATTTTCATGACTTAAAAGGTATCAGGAATTCACTTCTAGTCTAGAGAGACTTCTAATGCGCTTACCGACAACGCAAGACTGAGGATGGATGTTGCATAGTTGAAGCTGTGGACCACTTTGTAGGATGTAGTACTGTAAATCTTCACATGCCTACACACAAGAGCAAAGATAAAAAACCTGTTAGTAGAGATTTACTGTTGTCACTTTACAGGAACTTCATCACTCTCATCTTCTACAGATCATTCAAGGAAACTGAGAGTTAATACAATGCTTTCCTCAGACTACCACTGAGCTTCTTAGGTATTACTCCTGCCACAGTAATGTTCTGTTAAAAGGTATCCACAAGTCAAGTCAGGAGTGCACTTACCTCACAAAAGGTGAAAATGGGGCAAAAATAGAAGAAGAAATTGAAGGCAGGCATAGTGATTATTTGAATTCAGAAATGCGTATTAGGAAAACACTGAGACAGCATCTCTTCAAATTTGTTCTTAAATTTTAAATACAAGATCTACTAGCAATATCTGAGAGTAAATCTGTAGATACTCTTGCATCCAGCTGCCCATTAAGGATTGAGTTGGAAGCACGAAATATTTAACAAACTCGAAAACAAAGTATTATCTTCCAAGGACAAAAGCTAGTGTTATGTAATTGTAAAGCCTGAGGTAGCCTAGGCAATACAGGAGGAAGAAGGAAAACAGATCCAGTGTCATTTCACATCACTTTGTATTTCTAATGTCTAATGTCTCAGACACAAGACACCAACTATCAGTACTCATCAACTGAAACCGAATGAAAAAAGCAAAGAGGTCACGTTCACAAGCACTCTTGGGTACAAGAAGCAAAAGCAGCAAGACACAAAACCCAGGCTCTTAAAAGGCGAATACTAGCACATTTTCAGATATTTAAACTGTATTAAAGTTAAAAACAGTTACATTCCTGTCCTGGGTTGACTATATGATGCTTTTATCCCCAATCGTCACATTCTGTTTATGTTGAATAAGTTTTGTACCTTTAAGAGTGTTCCAGAGAGCGAAGGGGGGGAGAGAAGAAGCGCGCAGTTTGTTTTCAGACACTGCACTCCTCCTCCACATTCCTGCTCCTGGACTGTGTTGTCTGCGGACGGACAGCGGGGCAGAGAGCTCTTCTTTTGCTTTTTAGTTAGTTCTAGCTAGCTGAGGCAGAGAAATTCCCTGGACTGTTTTTTTCCTTTTTCTTTGGACCTCTTGAACCTGCTCTGGACTGAACACCCAGGAGAGCACCGGCAGCTGCAGCTGTGGCCCACCGGGCCGGGCCTGGCCTGCAACAATTCCGGGACTGATCAGAGACTGAGTGAGCTGAGCTTCAACCTGGGGTTTTCTCAGTTTGTCATCTCTTTTAGAGTGGCAAGGGGTCTCATTGTTTGATATTGTGTTGGTTTTATTGTTTAATAAACAGGTTTTTTCCACCTTTCTCTAAGGAGGTATTTTTTCCTCCCGGACCAGTTGGGGGGAGGGGCCCATTGGATCTGCTTTTCCCACCGGAGCTCCTTCGGGGGATTCTTCCCCAAATTTGATCTAAACCTGGACAAATACATGAATTGGCACCCAACGCGCTGCTGGAAAAGGTGGAAAAAAGCCCTATAATTGTGTGTTTGTTGTTGTTAAAGCAGTTAGTAGTCATGCTGCTTGGACCCCTGATGTCTCTGGTTGTGAAAGCCTCCGTGTGGCTCTGGGCTCTAGACCTTTTTGAGGTTTCAATACCTTTCTGGCCATTAGGATTATTGTCCTTAACAAGTAATTTTTACGGTAGAGGCGTACGGATTGGAATAGCTGTTGCGCTGGCCTTGGTGATAATGATTTATAAAGCATTCACAAAGATACTGGCCCCTGTTTACGACATGTGCGGTTTATGGTTTCTTCATCCTACCCAGCATCCCAATTCCAGTAGTACGTTTTGGGAATTTATTAGTAACTACACTCAGTCTGTTAGAGGAGGAGCCAAGAATGAGACTTTCCAGCCTTCCCTTTCCCTCTTCTCCTTTGGATCGGTTATGTCACTTTTTGAGAATGTTCAGTTTCCCCTGAATATTAAAGAGACCATCTTTCTGGTATTTAATCTGGTAAGCTTCCTCTATATGGTCTGCAGCTTCTCTAGAATGAGAGCTGAGATATCCAGAGGAGCTGGTGAGACCCCTGACCCAGAAGCAGATGCAGGCGTGAAAAATCCTGAGTGGGGTGGAGAATGGGAAAATATAGGCCAAACCCTGAAGGAATTTTCTGATCCTGTAGACTGGGATTTTCCACGGGAACAAATTCAGAACGTAGCAGAGGTGGGGAAATACCTAAAGGAGAAGTGCCATGACGATTCTAAGGAGAAAAGGCTCATTGCAATAAGCTGGGCCCTGGCCTATGCTTATCGCACTTTGTTAGATACTGTCGGGCAGCAGACAGAGGCAGGGGGGCAGGGAGATAAATCAGCTATCCCAGTCACTCAAGCTGTAGCCAACAGCCCAGGCTCGAAGCCAGCAGCCAGACCAGATAGTGAGCCTAAGCCAGCATCTAAACCAATGGCTGTTGCTACCAGTACTAGAAGTGAGAAACGCACTGAAAAAACTGATCGACCAGTGGATGATGACGATGATGGTGATACAGGAGAAGGAACCTCAATGCCTCCTTACATAAAATCAGGAGTCAAAGCAGCAGGTGCAAGACCAGACGCAAATACTGAGTCTTATTCCCTGAAGAACCTTCGTGGCCTAAGGAAGGATTACACCCAACGACCTGATGAATCCATCATTAGTTGGCTGGTCCGTCTCTGGGATGCTGCAGGCGAGGCTACAATTCTGGATGGCACTGAAGCCAGGCATTTGGGATCCCTGTCACAGGATCCTGTCATAGACCAAGGAATGATGAGGGGGCTCTCACAGCCTCTGGGAACGGGTCCTAAGAAGTGTAGCAGAAAGATACCTGTGTGCAGACGATCTCTATATGCAGCAAACTCAGTGGAAAACCATAGAACAAGGGATTCAACGCTTGAGGGAAATGGCAGTAGCTGAGATTGTCTTCTCAGATGATGGAAACACTGTAAATCCAGACTTGGTACCATGCACATCTCTGATGTGGAGAAAACTTGTACGACTTGGGCCACGAGAATACACTTCTGCTTTAGCAATGATGAAGGAGGGTGATGGTGAGGAGACTGTGCTTGATATGGCAAAGAAGCTCCAAGCTTATACAGACACTGTGAATGGCCCAACACATGCCAGAATCACAGCGGTGGAAACACGTCTTCAAAAATTAGAGGACAAGATAGAGGAGGGTCACAAGAAACTGAGGGAGGAGATTAAAGAGGGCTTTCTCCAAATCTCGGCAGTACAGATCAGAGGTTCTGGTACCCAACGCAGACGTTCCCTGGATGGCGAGAGAAGGTACATCCCACGAGCTGAGCTGTGGTTCTACCTGCGTGATTGTGGAGAAGACATGGGGAGATGGCATAGAAAACCTACCGCTGCTCTGGCACAACGGGTGAGACAACTGAAGATTCAGAGAGGAAGTTCCAAAAGGGAAGCAGCTCCAGTGGCCAGTAACCGAACTGTCACATATGATGATAATGACAATATTTTTGATCCCCTTGAAGGAACCTCCAAGACATATGCCCAGGGAAAGGATAACCAGGCTTAGAGGGGCCCTGCCTCTAGCCAGGTAGAGGCTGGGGAAAACCGTGGTTTTTGGACTGTGAGGATTCGTTGGCCTGGCACATCAGAACCACAAGAGTACAAAGCTTTGGTTGACACTGGTGCACAATGCACATTAATCCCATCGAGACATGTGGGGACAGAGTCTGTTTCTATTGCTGGTGTGACAGGCTTTTACTTTGGTGGAAGCTGAGGTGAGCCTGACTGGAAATGAGTGGAAGAAACACTCTATTGTGACTGGCCCAGTGGCCCCGTGTATTCTGGGCATAGGCTACCTTTGAAGTAGGTATTTCAAAGATCCAAAGGGACTCAGATGGGCATTTGGAATAGCTGCTGTAGAGACAGAGGGTGTCAAGCAGTTGAACAGCTTGCCTGGACTGCCAGAAAGCCCATCTGCAGTAGGTCTCCTGAAGGTGGAAAAGCAACGAGTGCCAACTGCCACCTCAACAGTGCACCGCCAACAGTACCGAATGAATCGAGATGCTGTGATCCCCATCCACAAAATGATCCGTGAGCTGGAGAGCCAGGGGCTGGTCAGCAAGACCCACTCACCCTTCAACAGTCCTATTTGGCCTGTGGGAAAATCTGAAGGAGAATGGAGATTGACAGTGGACTATCGTGCATTGAATGAAGTGACCCCACCCCTGAGCGCTGCTGTGCCGGACATGCTGGAACTCCAGTACGAGCTGGAGTCCAAGGCAGCAAAGTGGTATGCCACTATAGACATTGCCAATGCATTTTTCTCCATTCCTCTGGCAGCAGAATGCAGGCCTCAGTTTGCTTTCACCTGGAGAGGCGTGCAGTACACCTGGAACCGACTGCCCCAGGGGTGGAAGCACAGCCCCACCATCTGCCATGGACTGATCCAGGCTGCACTGGAAAAGGGTGAGGCTCCAGAACACCTGCAATATATTGATGACATCATTGTGTGGGGGAAGACAGCAGCAGAGGTGTTCGAGAAAGGGGAGAAAATCATCCAGATTCTCCTAAAAGCTGGCTTCGCCATCAAGAAGAACAAAGTCAAGGGACCTGCTCAAGAGATCCAGTTTCTGGGAGTGAAGTGGCAAGACGGACAGCATCAGATTCCCACTGATGTCATCAACAAGATCATAGCAATGTCTCCACCCACCAATAAGGAGACACAAGCTTTCCTAGGCGCCATAGGTTTTTGGAGGATGCATATTCCCAAATACAGTCAGATCATGAGCCCTCTCTACCTGGTCAGCCGTAAGAAGAATGCTTTCCACTGGGTTCCAGAGCAGCAACAAGCCTTTGCACAGATCAAGCAGGAGATTGCTCATGCAGTAGCCCTTGGCCCAGTCAGGACAGGACCAGAGGTGAAGAATGTGCTCTACTCTGCAGCCGGGAACCATGGCTTGTCCTGGAGCCTTTGGCAGAAGGTGCCTGGGGAGACTCGAGGCCGACCACTAGGATTTTGGAGTCGTAGTTACAGAGGGTCTGAAGCCAACTATACTCCAACAGAGAAAGAAATCCTGGCTGCCTATGAAGGAGTCCAGGCTGCCTCAGAGGTAACAGGCACTGAAGCACAACTCCTCCTGGCACCCCGACTACCAGTGCTGGGGTGGATGTTCAAAGGCAAGGTTCCTTCCACTCACCATGCCACCAGTGCTACATGGAGCAAGTGGATTGCTCTCATCACTCAGCGCGCCCGTATAGGTAAACTGAATCGCCCTGGGATTCTGGAAATAATTACAAACTGGCCGGAAGGTGAAAACTTTGGTCTTTCTGATGAAGGGGAACAAGAAGTGACACGGGCTGAAGAAGCTCCACCATACAACCAACTGCCAGCAGAAGATACACGATACGCTCTCTTTACTGATGGTTCATGCTGCATTGTGGGAATGAAACAAAAGTGGAAAGCAGCCATATGGAGCCCCACACGACAGGTGGCAGAGGCCACTGAAGGAGAAGGTGGATCAAGCCAACTTGCTGAACTCAAAGCTGTTCAACTGGCCCTGGACATTGCTGAGAGAGAGAAGTGGCCAAAGCTCTACCTTTATACTGATTCATGGATGGTAGCCAATGCTCTGTGGGGATGGCTGGAAAGGTGGAAAGAGGCTAACTGGCAGCGTAGAGGAAAACCAATTTGGGCTGCTGAAGAGTGGAAAGACATTGCTACCAGGGTAGGGAAACTGCCTGTGAAGGTCCGCCATGTAGATGCCCATGTACCCAAGAGTAGAGCTAATGAGGAGCACCAAAACAATGAGCAAGTAGATCAGGCTGCAAAGATAGGGATGTCCAAAATAGACCTAGATTGGGAACATAAAGGAGAGTTATTCCTAGCTCGATGGGCCCATGATGTCTCAGGCCACCAGGGCAGGGATGCCACCTATAAGTGGGCACGAGACCGAGGGGTGGATCTAACCATGGACAGTATTTCTCAGGTTATCCATGACTGTGAGACATGTGCTGCCATCAAGCAGGCCAAGCGAGTGAAGCCCCTGTGGTACGGTGGGCGGTGGTCCAAGTACAAGTATGGGGAGGCCTGGCAGATTGACTACATCACACTGCCCCAGACACGCCATGGCAAGCACTACGTGCTGACCATGGTGGAGGCCACCACTGGATGGTTGGAAACCCACCCTGTGTCTCATGCTACAGCTCAGAACACCATCCTGGGCCTTGAAAAGCAAGTTCTGTGGAGACATGGTACCCCTGAGAGGATTGAGTCAGACAATGGGACTCATTTCAAGAACAACCTCATCAACACCTGGGCTAGGGAACATGGCATTGAGTGGGTGTATTATATTCCCTACCATGCAGCAGCTGCAGGCAAAGTGGAGAGGTACAACGGACTGTTAAAAAGCACATTGAAAGCATTAGGTGGGGGATCTTTCAAGAACTGGGAGCAGCATCTGGCAAAAGCCACCTGGTTAGTTAACACCCGAGGCTCTACTTACCGAGTGGGCCCTGCCCAATCTGAGCCTTTGCAGAGAGTAGATGGAGACAAAGTCCCAGTGGTACATGTCAGAGGTTTATTAGGGAAGACAGTTTGGATTAATCCTGCCTCGAATACAGACAAACCCATTTGTGGGGTTGTTTTTGCTCAGGGACCAGGTTGCACATGGTGGATAATGCAAAAAGATGGAAGAACACGGTGTGTACCTCAGGGAGTTCTGATTGTTGGATAAAACCTGTATAAATATCCCTGTTTCCTGAACGTTATTACCATTGTCTGTGTATAGTTGTATAATGGACGTATCACGTATGTACTTGTAGAGTTAGAATTTATATTAGTGTTAGCAGTGAGCAGACGATATGGGGATAAGGGGTGGAATGTCCTGGGTTGACTATATGATGCTTTTATCCCCAATCGTCACATTCTGTTTATGTTGAATAATAATAAGTTTTGTACCTTTAAGAATGTTACAGAGAGTGAAGGGGGGGAGAAAAGAAGCGCGCAGTTTGTTTTCAGACACTGCACTCACTCCTGCTCCTGGACTGTGTTGTCTGTGGACAGACAGCAGGGCAGAGAGCTCTTCTTTTGCTTTTTAGTTAGTTCTAGCTAGCTGAGGCAGAGAAATTCCCTGGACTGTTTTTTGTCCTTTTTCTTTGGACCTCTTGAACCTGCTCTGGACTGAACACCCAGGAGAGCACCGGCAGCTGCAGCTGAGGCCCACCGGGCCGGGCCTGGCCTGCAACAATTCCGGGACTGATCAGAGACTGAGTGAGCTGAACTTCAGCCCGGGGTTTTCTCAGTTTGTCATCTCTTTTAGAGTGGCAAGGGGTCTCATTGTTTTGATATTGTTTTGGTTTTATTGTTTAATAAACAGGTTTTTTCCACCTTTCTCTAAGGAGGTATTTTTTCCTCCCGGACCAGTTGGGGGGAGGGGCCGATTGGATCTGCTTTTCCCACCGGAGCTCCTTCGGGGGATTCTTCCCCAAATTTGCTCTAAACCTGGACAATTCCAAAGACTGGAAAGATCAGTTTATTTAAAAAACTGAATCCTTATTCAGAAGTTCTCCATATGCATTCCCAAACGGCACATACAATCCTTATTGATATTCAGATTAGTAAGAGGAAAAGATTAAATTGTATCATAGAAGCATAGTACAGTTTGAATCATAGAATCATAGTACACTTTACCGCAAACAGGTTAGCAGTGATGTGAAATAATACCTTTCAAAGAAAAAAGGTCCTAAAGAATGGAACCATAAGGAAGCCACAAAATATACCAACCTGTCGAGAGATCCTGACAATAACCTTTGTCCAGAGCTGTTCAGGCACAAACAAGTCACAGTTTTATGGTGATTTTTAAGTGAAACTAGTAACTGTCCACCTTTTAGTACATCCCAAACTTTGACATATCGACCTCCTGTGAAGAGGAAGCACACAAAACATACACATGTACATATTTATGCTTCTCTGAAGAAGTTTTCACAGAGTGATGCAGTATTTCCTTCGCAATACCTTTACCTCCTAACAGTTTTCTGTACCTACTCACCATCCTCTTCCATTCTATCTTCTGGCACAAGCCTGTTCTTTTTTTAGGCCATTCTGAATGGACCTAAATGATTCAACCATTCTCCAATCATACTCATTACAAAAAAAAAAAAAAAACTTTAAACCATAGGGTTATGGTACCTCTGATGGAATAGCAACAAGAGACTAAAAAAGCTTGTCAACATGATGAGAAAGACAGTCCTATCCTTTCAAAAGCTAAGTATGTTAATTCCTTCACTTTAGAAGTGGGCCAATTAGTCTGCATTTTGTTATTACAAATTATATTGGGGGCAGGGAGGTAGCGGAAACAACAAGAATATTAAAACAAAGACAAAAAGGAAAGACCCTTACTTGCACCCGGCACCTAAACGCAGATTCTGACAGAAGATATTTGAGAAATCAAATTATTACATCACTTACCACTTCATTATCAAACTAAAACAGCACACAAAAAGCTGAAGTATTCCTCAAATGAGGACCACAGAAAATACATTTGATTTAATTCTATAAATTCTAATTCACAGAATCACCTGCAGATACCAGAAGTCCACCAGATGGAAAGAGAAGCACGCTCTCCACAGGATGGCCGTGCTCTATCGTCATGACACTACTCTTTGTTCGTGCATCAAACAGTTTCACAGTGTGATCATAGGAACCTGCAAACATCACCATAAATCAGTTTCATAATTTCAACTAGTTCAAGAACTAAAACAGCTGCGTACTATCATCTAAAGGAGTTCCTGGCTAATAGCAACAGTCTTCAATCATACATGTAAAAACACCTTGTGACTTACCTTGGTTAGTTTACAGCCTTGGGGAAACAAATTTTCTAATTCTAGCCCTAGCTACCTGTCAGTCTGTAAAATTAATTTGTTTTCATTTCATTTCACTTCCATGAACGAAGTGTATTTATAATAATGAATATCAAGCAACCTGATGAAACCTAGCTTCTTGTGCCTCATGAAAAAAGGAATACTAGGTTTTTTTCACAGTTTTCCACAGACTAATACAAAGCAATTGTTAGGAAAACCAAAAGCAGCTGATTCCAAGAAACTCCACATGACTTCACATTTTTGAGTGTGCCAGTTATGAGCTGTACAGACTAGAGTCCTGCTCCAGAAACTTGGTACAACATTTCAGTCACTCCCTAAGGATACATTCACAGTATTTTCTTTCACAAGTTCTGTTAACCCTAATAGACTAAACCATGAAGATGTTAAAACTCAGTTCCTGCAGTTTCCCCTAGAACATCAGTGTCAAGCTTAAAAAGCAAGCAAAAAAAGGAAACAGTAAAGTAGGTACTGCACAGGCAGACTGATCCTTCACGACTAAAATGCAATAAACATGACCCTACTGTATCAAAAACTTTCTGCATTTTTCTTCAACTCAATCTAAAAGAAGTATAAACAAAAAAACAAAACCAAACCTGTTATGAAGACATCTGCATTCACTTTACTTGCACAGCCACATCTCACATAGTCAGTATGCTCACTGTAAGAGATGATTTCTGTGGCACTTGGAATATCCCACAATTTTGATGAATAATCATCACCACCAGAAAATATTCGGTATTTATCAGACAGGAATCCCACTAGATGAACTGGTCTAGAAAACAAAGTCCACAACACCCGAAGTTAAAATATATTCATGTTTCAAGAAGAGTTAGTATGTATGAAGAGTTTATTAAAGTACTCCAACCTAGAAGTGCAGTGTTTAATGTCAGAACTTGCAAAGCCTCACTTTATAACAGCAAATTTCAAGTATGGCTGCTTTGAACAATCTTCTTGCCTTTTAAAATCACTACTGAAGTCTTTGTTATCACTGTAATATCCCAACGGGTCTTGGCAGAACACACACAGGTGTATTCTGTGCAAATGCAGATATGAAGTCAACCTAGCCATTGGAACACCCAATTTGCAAACAGACCTCAAACAGAAACACTCTGAAGGTCAGTCTGGGTACTTCCTACTGAAAGGGGGATTCTTCTTGTTCTACATAGATAAACCACAAATCGATTTTTCATAGCACAGAAGTCTGTTGAGGCACTACCACTGTCTTCTCCTCACTGATACATCAGAACTCCTAATTTCTTCCTCACCCCATGCTACCACTATGCACTTCTTTGGTTTTGTTTTTGGAGCTTTTTAAGGAATTCCTGCTTTTACTGGTGTATTTCTTCATTGGTTTTGTTTATTTTAGAACTCTTTTCCTATCAGCATCAAATAAGATGTGCTTATCAATGCAATGTACCCGCAAGAGAGTATCTACACAACATATTAAGAGGCACCTATGTGAAAATGTATTTACTCTTCTACATACTTGATTCATATTTAGATTTTTTTAAAATCTCACTCCCATTTTAAATTTAACTTAAATCTACTTTTCAGTAAGATCTCCATGAGACAGTCAAAAGCGACATAAATCAGTTCTACTCAGATTTTCAGCAGCACGTGAAGCAGACATACGACCATAATTTAATGTAAATACTGAATATTGCTGAGGCACTTGAGCGGGTTGCCCAGAGAAGATGGGAATGCCCCTTCCCTGGCAGCGTTCAAGGCTAGGCTGCGGGGGGCTCTGAGCAGCCTGGGCGCTATAGCAGCAGGCGTTCCTGCCCTGTGGCAGGAGGGGTGGAACACGGCGATCTTTAAGAAACCCCCCGGTTGCTTTAGGATGCAAACAAAACAAAACAGCCCTGCCTTACTTGGTTTGACCCTCGAACTGCCTGAGCGGGGCTTTGCCGCTGACGTCGAAAAGGGAGATGCTGCCGCCCTCGCTGCCGGCGGCCAGCAGGCGCCCGTCGTCCCTGTAGGTGGCACAGTACGCCGCGTCCCGGAAGCGAGAGAACGTCTTGATGGGCTCCTGCGAGTAGCGGCCGTAGATGTGGATCTGCCAGAACAAGAGGGAATTACATCTCCTGGTGTCATGCCAGCTGAAGAACAGCATAAAAGCCTCCGAAAGGCCACTTACCCTCGAGGATGCTGTGACAGCGTAGTTATACGGCGGGACTGGGGAGAAGTCAATTTTATTTACTGCACCGAATTCCTTTATCTGAACAGGTGTCTAAAACAGTTGTGATAAAGATCGTTAAATACGCATAAGGACACAATCAAGTATGAAAACTGCAAAATAAAAGCTATTTTTCCTACAAAGAATTTAAAACTCCGTAAGAACCAAAACGTTTTTGCGGTGCAATGATAATGAGTTTCACTTCTGACAGACCACTCCTGTTCTTTTAATTTTTTTCCAATTCACTCAATACAACTTACCCTTTTAATTACGTGCTCTGAACTTAAAAACTAACTCATACGTGTTAAAAAAAAAAAAAAAATCATTGCACCAAAGTAGTAAAAGAAGGCATTCTGAGCCAGTAACTGCGACTGTTGGGCTTCCTCCTACCTTGTATCCCCGCCAGTACAGCGTGTCCTGTGTGATCTTCTCCCCGAGCTTGGGGCACGCCTGGACCACCACTGGCTTGTACGCGGCCATGACGCGGGGCCGGGCCGGGGCAGGCCGGAGCTCAGCGGGAGAGGCCCGGGAAGCGGCGGAGGCCCGGGAAGCGGCGGAGACCCGGGAAGTGGGGGAGGCCCGGGAAGCGGCGGCGGGCTCGGAGCACACGCGGCACGCCGCGCCGGCCGCGAGGAGAGATGGCGGCAGCACCGGCAGTGCGTCATCAGAGCGCGCCTCTCGCTGGCCAATCGGCAGGGCGGCGAGACCTCACTTCCGGCAGTGGCGGCGGCGGCGGCTGCAAGCCGAGGCGAGGCCGGGCCCGGGCCCGGGCCCCGGCGCTGTGGGGCCTGTCCTCGGCCTGTCCTCACCGGCTGCCTGCGGGGACAGGGGACGCCTCCAGACGTGCCCCAGACTTCCCGCGGTACTGCGAACAAGCCACGGGTATTCTGGGGTTGCCTTTATCGGTTTAACGGGATTTGGTTTTTTTCCTACGTATGTAATAGAAGCAGTTTATTTTACTCAGGTTGCAAAAGACATATGGGAGCTTAAAGTCGCTTTAACTTTTTCCTCAAGTGTAATGTTTTCGGAAAATAAAGTCATAGCTTGTTCTTGGCTTAGTATAAATCTGGTTGTTGTGTGGGCTTTTTTGTTGCAACTAGGCAAATATTCTGAAGCGTCGTTTCACATGGATGAAACTCCTACTGGCTTAATAGCGGAGTTTGGTTTAAACATCCAGGTGCTGAAACATATTTGCGTTTTGGTCACTAACTTCTGACAGCAACAAGAAAGGCCATAAGTTCGAATACAGTTTGATGTGTTTTTATGCATTGTTTAAGATTGATATTTCACCAGTGTTTTGACTGACAAAAATAAATACCATAAGCTTAAATACAGTTTGATGTGTTTTTATGCATTGTTTTACCAGAATGTTCTTAACCAGTGTTGTGTCTGTTCAGGTGCAGGTTGTCCAGGAAATTTGGCTTGGCTGGCCAGAATTGTTCCTGGCTGGAAACAATGAAGAACCATTTTGCATGAAACTTGAACGGGACTGAGATCATGGCATCTTCAACAAACGTAGATGTCGGGGCCCAGTTAATTGTGGAAGAATGTACCACCAGCTACAGCCTTCCACCCATGCCAGACATTAAAGTGGAGCATCAGCTTGATGCCAGCACAGAGGAGGGCCCAGCTCAGAGTGTCACCATGGGGATGAAATTCATTTTGCCCAATAGATTTGATATGAACGTCTGCTCACGATTTGTGAAGTCTTTGAATGAGGAGGACAGTAAAAATATTCAAGATCAAGTCAACTCTGACCTTGAAGTCGCATCTGTCTTATTTAAAGGTTGAATTTATGGTACAAAATATTATCTGTGTAGTGTGTCATCCTGCTAAGTTATTATGCTTTCTGAAAAAAGAGTTTCTGTGCTATATGTGTATTGATCAGTTTTCTAAGATATGTTCCTCTAACGTTTTTTTAATATGTTTAATGGATTATTAATATAAAAATTTGCTCCAATATTAATTGTTATGCTACATTTCGAATATATATATAATCTGAAGAATCAGGGGCACAAAAAGTTTTTGAAGCTAGTCAGAGCTGATGCTAATTAGGAAAACAAGCTGCTTCTGTATGGCATGTCGTGCAGCAGTATGCTTCTTCACAAAACACTGCTGAAAGCACTTTATGGGCACTTCAGTAACTTTCAGCAGCATGCTGTATCTTTTCATGAGGGTGATGAAAGACTGCACAGGGCAGGTGTGTTTTGTCACTGTGGCTGTACAGAGCGTCTGGTCCTAGCCATGGGCTTGCCACTGTAGCTGCACTGCTGCTGGAAAGCAAATGCTGCTCCAGGGCAGGATCCCTGCAGCTAATCCTGCCACTGCTGGGCAGTTTCATCTCATGAATGAGTCACTGAGTCTAAATACTGAGCTTTTTCATAGCTGAGGATATTGATACAGGGCAAAATTAGCACTGCCATCTACTTCCCCTTAGCTGTTGTGGTTTCCAGCATTTGCTGTCATATTTCAGACTGTTCGTGGTGTATCTCTCCCTGAAGTCCATGTGACCTATTGCCTGTGACAAATCCAAACACAGGCCTCCTCTGAATTTTGATTTTGGTTTCACTGACTTGTGTTCTTTGGCTGCATTTCAGCCACTATAGTTTTCAAACATTTTTGATTTTGCCCCAAGTGCTCAGTAGCAGAGCTGCAGGTCTGAGTGGCAGATTTACACCCATCAGCACCTGGGTAGTTTTTCTTAGGTAATATCTTTAAGTCCCTTAGAAGTAGTCCTGCAAATCCAGGGACCACAGGTCAAAATCTGTGGTTGGACTCTTAATTCTTTACAGTCCGTTCTAGCTGTTTGATTGGCAAACAAAACATAATTTTGTTTCCTTTTACACTCTACTTCTTTTAAGTAGTCTCCCTGAATTTGTGCTTGCATTTATGATCACAGACTTCTCTATGGTGTTACTTCAATGTGTGTGTTAATTAGTTTCTACGCATTAATTACTGGTGTCAAATCAGTTAAGCCAATATGGAGTTTAATCCTTCAATATGTCCTTTAAGAATCTAATCTCAAAACCAAAAGCTACTTTTGAGAATTAGAAGCCAAGACAACATGATAAATATATTCTGTAAAAAAATGCCATTAGCTTCTAGGAGAAAGCAAGAAAAGTTAGTATGAAGGAGCACATCAGTAGTGAAGGACTTCCTGAACTCTGAGCAGTGACCTGCTGTTGCATTTTAGGTACATTCATGTGGGTGCTGTCCTTCTCCTGGATAAGTATTAATCAGGCATTTATAATGCTGTTAAATTTTATCCAGGAGTGGGAAGAGCCCTGGTGAAGAAGTTAATGAATGTTGTCTCCACTCGTGCAGTGGAGGGGTTAGGGAGCAGGCAAAGGCTGCAAAGGTACCTGAGTGCAGGTCTGACCAGAGCTGCATCATGTTATTGCCTTGGAGAGTGTTTATGAGAAGATGACAAGTAGAACCTTCTTACCTAATAAATCCATGCCAGGATGTTGAAAAATCAAGACAAAGGCTTCCCTCATTTAGATACTAACTTGTCTCTGGGTGACATTATGCCATACTGAACTTATGAAGTAGCGTAATTGTTTTATGCTAGAAACTAATGCAGGTCTTTATTCAGCTTTCACAGTACACAGTGGGAAAAGCACATGTCACAAAGCTTTAACATGGATTTTAAAGGTCTTGTGATACTTTACAGTGCTTTACAGTTTGACTTAGAATCTATGGCTTGCTTTTAATGCTCTTATTAGTACTGAAATCCTCTCTGTTTTTTGTTCAATGTAGCTGAATGCAACAGCCACACTTCTCCTTCCCCTGGTATCCAAGTAAGACATGTTTATACTCCATCAACTACTAAGCATTTCTCACCAATAAAACAATCAACTACACTAACTAACAAACACAGGGGAAATGAAGTCTCTACAACACCTCTACTTGTAAACTGTAAGTATCTTTCTGCTTTTCTATTAATTATTTTGTGAACTATATTTTGGATGCTTGACAAATTTGTGCGGTTTTTTGTTTGGTGTTGCAATGAACGTAAATATAGGAAAAAAACACTGAGATAGTCTTCCCTCTCATCCTGTCCTCCTCAGAAAAAGGATGGAGACTCATTTTCCCTCTCATTTATTTGAGTTGTACCTGCCCATATAATTTCACATGGATAATTTCACATGGGTCCAGCCATAAAATAGTCATCCACCTGTTGTATGGAATTCATGACTGACGTTTATTTTCCAGATGGGGAAAAAAAAACCAGAAAAAGCCTTACCTATACTTTTTAAATCAAAAATTAGATAGTAAGTTGTAAGTTCATGTACTTCATGCCCATGTTTTCAGAACTTGTGCATCTTAAAATTAGATGTTTGGTAAATGCTGCAGGATACTTAAGATGTAATGTAAATATAGAATACTGTGACATGATTGTCACAGATCTTGAAAATCAAGGAAGCATTATTTCTGGTGGGATTTTTTTCTGAATTGTCAAGCATTGCCTTTTTAAATTAATTTGCTGTAATTTACTTTGTAGTAAATTATTTTCTCTATAAATTATAAGTCACTCTTTTTTAAAGAAAAATGCTACTTGCATGGAAAAAATTAATCGGGAGCTGCAGTATAGGCTACTGAACAAAATACAACATCTTCCTCAACAAACTCAACTTTCATGTGGTTACTTGGAGGAGGACAGTGAACATTTACAGTTAATGTAATCATTAGCTAATTTTGTTACTACATCATGTGGATACTTTATTACATTTAGCCTCCTGATTACCTTTCAGGACTGCTCCAAGTTGCAGTCATCAAAACCATGCACCCATGCAGTTTTCTGTGGGATTGGAGGTTATTTTTGCATAATCTCTGCAATAACAAATCCTTCAATCTTTGTTTTCTTCTCTATATATCAAGTTATGTATAGTTTTGTAATGTCTGATCTATTCCACATTATAGGGAGTGGGAGACACACTAGAGGCTTCCTTTGTTGACCAGTGGGACAGATCTTCTAGTGATCCGAGTGTGATTTTTAAATTAAACTTCCTTAATCTATCAAAATGTGTTTATTTTCACTTAATAAATGGGTCTTAAAGTAATCTTGGGTTGCTGACCGAACAGCAGTGAGGACAGCATATTACTTTGTAAAGAGTCAGTGTGGGAAGTATCCTTTGCTTTCAAGAATAACTGCTCCATTGCTTTAAAAATTACCTAAATCTGCGAAACTCTTCAGAAAATTTTCAGTGGTTTAATTGTGATTTAAGTTCAGAGCCTAAGGTAGAATCATCTACACGCTTGATTCCAAGTTCTGTACTGCTGAAGCCAATGGACATGTTATGCTCTGCTCTAAATAGAGCAGAATTAAAACTGCTGTATGTAGCATGGCTTTTGCTTTCTTTTTTGCAGCTTTATCTGTCCATCAGCTGGCTGCTCAGGGAGAAATGTTATATCTGGCCACACGTATTGAACAAGGTGAGACAGAAGAAGGTTAAATGCCTTTTTTGTTTTCTTTGGGCCATTTATATGCTGTTGTGTTTGACCTTTTCACCAAAGGAAGACATTTGAGGTATCTGTTCTTTGCAGATGTGGACTAATATTTTTTATCAATCTATTACTCACTCACTGTATCATTTGCATTTTAAATTAAAACATTAACATTAATAACAGTAGGTAAATCCCTTCCTCTCCCTGTTCTGTAGGGGTATATAGGTAATCCATGGTACTAAAAAAGGAACATTTTAATTCTGTCACAGCAGCTTATTTAATTTCATTTTTAATTTATCCTTGTCATTTTAAACATACTTGCATTAATGGTGGCTTTCCAATTCTATTTAATCAGTCAGCATAAAGACCTGCATGTCGCTAATGTAAGCCATGCCTCACACCTGCAGTGTAGTAGTAGTACACATTCTGAATGATGTGGCATTTGTGCGTCCATAATACATGTGCAAAACTTCAGCTCTCTCTAACATATTTATGAATTCAGTAGCATTATAAAGAACTTAGATATTAAAATAAAATCCAGCTGAAATACTTGTCAGCCAGCTGTTAAAAGAAGTTCTTTTCTTTTTCCAGCTGCACTTGATGTGGACCTTAATTGTTTTCACAGACCACCTTATTGATTACACAAACTTTGTGGAGAATGGGGTTGTTTTACCTATATTGCTGTACAAGTTCATTTTTTACAAAATTGTGTGGCTCATTCTATTGAAAAAACAGTCTACAGTATAATACAGGATGTACCTCTTTATTTTTCAAACATCCTTTATCTTCTTTAAAAAAGGTGAAGCCCAGATTACAGACAACTTGTAATTTTCTGAGTAAAAACAGAGTTTGATTTATAGAGCTTAAAAACTTGAATTTTAAATTATTCAACTAAAGGCTGAAATTTTTCTTTTGTCAGTTGGATGTGTTTTTCTTTCTTGGACAGAGATACTACCACCACCACTGGGACAGAATTTTGTTTTTAAAGTTGAGAATAACATTTAGGTCACACTGGTTCCTGGTGAATAAATGTTACCATCAGCACATTTCACCAGCTGATACAGTGCAGTGAGAAAAGGATTACTAAGTTATATATTTTTCTCTGAACAGAAAATTTAATCAATCATAAGGATGAAGAAGGATTTACCCCTCTGATGTGGGCGGCAGCTCATGGGCAGATAGCAGTAGTGGAATTTCTGCTCCAGAATGTAAGGAAAAAATCACAATTGATTTTGAATTCATTTACTCTTCAGTTTGTTTTGCATTCCTAAGTTTGTCAATGCTGCTACAAGCTTAAAAGATTTAAAGGTAAGGTCTATGTAAAACCTCCAATTTGCTTCTTTTTTTTAAACTGATACTTTATTTCAGGGTGCAGATCCTCAGATTCTGGGCAAGGGGCGAGAAAGTGCCCTCTCACTGGCCTGCAGTAAAGGATACACTGATATTGTCAAAATGCTGCTCGACTGTGGAGTTGATGTCAATGAGTATGACTGGGTAAGATTCTAGCTTGAATTTAGTCAGAGGGTGCTTTGGTCAGAAAATTGAAGCAGGACATAGCACTGCCTTGAGTTTGAAGCTGTTCTACCTCTTCTGAAATACTTGAGAGTTTTACAACTTTCATAGGATACGAGAAGGTGATGCTACTAGTTCTGACTTCATGGTAGAAAGAGAATGAGACCAATGCTGACTTCTTGTAGAAGTGTGATCTTAGTGTTTGAACAGTATACAAAAATGATGAAAGTTGTGAAGATCTAAAACTGAACCTCATTTTTATAAAACCTAGGAAGTCTCTTACTGTTACATAGAAGCATATTTGTGTATTAAGGAATTACAGTTGCAGGCTGCTTAATCATTTAAGTGTCTGAGGCATTTCTCTGCTTTTGCAGAATGGAGGCACACCCTTGCTATATGCAGTACATGGGAACCATGTGAAATGTGTTAAAATTCTTCTCGGTAAGCAGACTGTCCAAATTATCATTAATAATGTACGATCAGTTCTCCCTGTCAGAAATGTAAGATTCTATCCCTGTTTTACATAGAGAGTGGTGCTGATCCAACCATTGAAACAGATGCTGGCTATAATTCCATGGATTTGGCTGTAGCCTTGGGCTATCGCAGTGGTGAGTATTGCAAATGTAAACACTTTAAAAAAAAATTCATTTTTGCAGCTCCTCATTTATGTAGCTGCTGTAATGGCCCAGTAGAGGTTTTGCAGCTCTTAACATGTTACCTGTTGTACAAGTCCTAATAATCCTAAGTGCATTAAGCCAAAATGGGTAGGAGCTTCTATTCTTGTTTCAGAAAGTCAAGTACTTACTAAGAAAATGTCCCTGACCTGGCTCTATATCACTGGACACAAATAATGGTGTTTAGGGCTGATGCAGCCATGACTCAGATAAGGCCTGCAACCCTCCTGAACCCATCAGCCTACTTGACTGGAATGATGTTATGTAGTTTGCTAAACCTTCTTCAGTCAGATCAGCTCTAGCTCTAGTTTGTCTTGAGGCAGACAGTAATCAGTGAATTGTAATATCTGGCTTGGTTATGGAAACCAGAAGCAAAGAAGGGACTCCTTATTGTTTTTTTCCCTCACTGCTGCTGTCATTTTGAAACCTGTGAAATGTCTGCCATTACAGAAATGAATGGAATCAAAAAGTAAGCCAAGCACTCTATGTGTAGCTTCTCCAAGCCCTGCCTTGTGCTTAGGAATGAGCCCGTGTCATGGTTTAACCCCAGTCAGCAGCCAAGCCCCACACAGCCACTCAATCACTCCCCCACCAGAGAGATCAGGGAGAGAAGAAGTGTAATAGGGAAAGCAAAGGCTGTGCACACAAGCAAAGCAAACCAGGGAATTAATTCAGTGCTTCCCATGCACTGGCAGGTGTTCACCCATCTACAGGAGAGCCAGGCCCCATCATGCAAAATGGTTACTTGGGAAGACAAATGACATCACCACAAGTGTCCCCCCCTTTCCTGTTTCTTGTCCCCACTTTATACTCTGAGCTTGGTGCCACATGGTCTGGAATATCCCTTTGGTCAGTTTGGGTCACCTGTCCTGGCTCTGTCTCCTCCCAGTGTGGCTGCACCAAAAGCAGAAAAGGCCTTGGCTCTGGGCAAGCCCTGCTCAGCAATGACAAAAACATCTCTGTATTACCAACTCTGTGTTCTGCACAAATCCAAAACACAGTCCCATAGCAGCCACTGTGAGGAAAATTAACTCTACCCCAGATGAAACAAGCACAGCCCAACTTGACAGGAGTTTACATAGAAGACTGCTTCAAGAGCTCAGTCTCCAAGTGTTTCACAGAAGTTTCTCATAAATGCTTCTGCCTATTTTCTCTTCGTAGGCTAAAAATTTGCTTTCCATGTGCTAGCAGTCTATTCAAACCAAAGAACTGATGATGACCCCCCAAAACATTGTTTGCCTATCTGGGGGTATTGTTTTTGCATTATATAAGGCTTTTACTTTCTGAAGGAATGCTGACTTATTCACAGAGTGAATTTATAAATGTCTGGTTTTTATTAAATGATTACACAGGACAAGCAGATATCTGCTAGAAAAAAAAAAAGTGTAACTCTGAAAATAGAGAAAAAATAAATACTAAACTCATCTCTTTTTCTGCTTTAGTTCAGCAGGTTATTGAGTCTCATCTATTGAAGCTACTTCAAAATATCAAGGAATAGCGGTTGGCTTTTCTGCGGGTGCCACATCTTGGCTTGGAGATTTGAACTGCTGTTTAGCTCTAATCAGTGACAAGAGTTGGTTGTTTTGTAACTTTACTTCAGTGCAACTATTTGCTGGCTTTAGTTAAGCTTTTTGGTGTTCTTCCTCTTCTTTCATTGTTGTTAATACAAATGTGCAATGTCATCCTTTTCTTAAATATATTTTGTATAATTTTAGAAGAGTCAGTTGTCATGCATGAAAGTATTTGTAAATAAATCCAGTTTTGACCATCTAAATGTTTACACTGAGTGTAGTTGGTGGCACTATGCCAAGTGTCCTACTTCATCACATCATCAATACATATTCACAGGAAGAAATGTGTTTAGATATTGAGGGATATCACCACCAAAAGATAGATAGATGTATTGTTAATAATGCCAAAATGTTCACTCTGTGTGAAGTTTTTGAGACCCCCCCCCAGTTTATATTAATTCTGGCTAGAGACAGAGCAGGGTTCATTTTTGCGATACAGAGAAGGTGGCTAGGATGGAGAGCTTACTCTGCATCACCTCACCTCATTGCTAAGAGAAGGAGGCAGTCCCTTCCAGGGTGCAGGAGTTCCTTCCAGTCAGGGTAGACTGGTTGCACTGGGGTTGGTGGAGCTCTGCAATAAGCAGTTTTGCATGTGAATCGCTCTGTCTTTTGTACATTGTTGCTGTTAATGCTTGTTTTCTTACCTCATTGCTGTGTCCAGTAAATTTTTCTTATTTCAACCTGTGATCTTTACCTTTTTTGCCTCGAATTCCCCTTTCCATCTCACCCCAGGGGAAAGCAGAGAGGGAGTGGGGGAGCAAGCAAGTGGGAGTGCATTTGAAGCGTCCCAGGGAGCACTAAACTGGGCAGTACCATTCCTAAACCACAGCAGTCTTGTTTGGCACCTACTATGGGCCAGGAAGGATTGAGATGACAGATAAAATCAGGGGTAATTGGAAACAAATTTGATCTAAGTATTTGCTGTATTAGGTAGGGAGCCACTGGTCACAGTGTGGCTTTGTCTGTTGGTGTGGGTGTTGTACCTAACCCTTTGTATAATCCTCTATGTGCTCCTCCTGATGGTATTTTTCAGAGGAGGGAGGGGAATCAGGATTGTTCTGTTGCTGTACACTGTGACATCATTCATGGCATGGTAACATCAAAGGCAGTGAGGGCCATTTGGGATATGTATTCAGTGCTCCTCTCCTACCCTTACCTCAGGCACTACGATTTGGGACTCTATTAGTAGTCATGTCCAGTCTGGCAGGGGAGAATTGGAAAGGACGATTTTCCCCATCTTTTTACTCCTGTTACAAGAGCTTTTGAAAATTCTGAATTCCCTTTGGATGGTTAAGAAGAGCATGTTCTTGTTGCTAAGTCTGGCAGGTCTCCTCAGGGCAGTTTACATCATGTTTAGATATTTCTAGGGAGGTTATTCAGACATTGCCCTGAGGGTAGATAGTCATGAGTGGCATGGAATGTGGGAAGAAAATGGGCCAGCTTTTGAAGGATTATTGTGCTTCAGTGGTTTGGAAGTTCACCTGTGTCAGGAAAATCCACAAATGCCAGAGTTCTGTGTCCAAAAAGGAGACAGAGGACTCCTTCAACTTCATTCAAATAAAGGGAGAAGAGTCCTCTGGGGCACACACACCCACAGGGATTTCTCTCTCGGGGTTTCAGAGGGCACAGCCTCCTTTTATCCCAAACTCCCGGCCGCAGGTTTCCCTCTTCATTTCCCCACTGGCTGAGGTACTAGGAAGGTACAGCCTTCCCAAACCACCAACCCCATGTGCCCCCTTGAATGTGTCTTTTTACCCCAAAGTTGAGAAGTTCAGGCTTGTGAAGACTCTTGTCGATCTCAGGAGCCAAGCTGTCCGGTCTCTACAACAAACCTGCTGCCTTGAATTTAGTAGAGACAGTAAGAGCCATTTCAAAGAGGTAAACACTCATACCTTCACCAGCTATGAGATCCTGATAAAGTCGCATAATATGTGAAGGAAAACTGGTGTAGCAAGAGAGGCACAAAGTTATGCAATGTGCTGGGGCCTGGCTACTCTTTCCTGGGCACTGCTTGACCCTAAACAGCACGCTCAGGGGAGAGGCCAGAAAGCAGACCACCAGGCACCATGGCCACGCAGACTGCAGCTGAACAACCTCTTCTGGTAGTGTTGCAAATTATATAAGTATAAAATTTTTTTATTTTATAACTTTAGTCAGGTTTGTTCACCTTTGCCCTGGAGGAAGGGATCTGAAATTTGTTTTCAGGCCATTTCCCTACTAGGTGAGGCCTGATGAGCTTAACATCTCAACAGACTGGGAGCAGCACAGAAGAGACAGAAAAGATAACAGCCAGCAACAGCCATCAAGGGCCATTAACAGAACATCCATTCCAAACATCTCTGGCATGGTCAGAGACACCTCCTCAGGGAAAGCAATAAGGATGAGGATCTATATAGCATCGGAGGCAAAGAGATTTGTAAAAAATGAGAAATGGAATACTAAGAACTACATAACTTGGAACCAATGAACGTTGAACCAACATTTTTTTTCATTTTGACTGTATAAGGTTTGTGAAAAATCTGGTAAAATTCACATGTGATGAAATTACATTCTCTGCACACCCAGACTACGTGTGGATAAAATTATTTCTGTTGCATATCTTGGCCAGAACAACATTCTGGCCAGAAGTAAAGTAATGCCTTGATTATTTAACACTAAAATCGTTGTCAGATAGTTTTGGTTTTTCACAATTTAGGTGACAGTAGCAATCTCCCCTATACAGAAGAAGAAATGCAAGATCAAATCAGTTCACACAGGAAGGAATGAGGAGGAAGCAGGGCTCTCTTAACAGGAGGAAGAGGCAGGGCCAGAGATAATCAATCACCCCATTTCTGTCCCTCAGTGAGGTGCGGGATGCACAAGAAGATTTCAGCCAGCAGTCAGGAGAGTCCCTGGTCACCTGGCTGGCCCAGTGCTGGGGTATTGCAACCCACGATGTGAAATCAGACAGTAGTAAAGCTGGGCAACTGGGATCCCTGACCCTGGGATGTGGGCACTGACAAGAGGATTGGGAAGAGGACAGAAACTCAGACCCTGCAGGCGACTCCTGTCAAGCATGAGGGAAAGGTACTAGATCAAGCATGATCTAGAAGTGCACCCAAGCAGGTGGAATGCTATTGAAAAAGGTATCCAGTACCTGAGAGAACTAACTGTGCTGAATGTTATAGATACATACAATACTGGCTTTTTGCAAATATTAAAATGGATTTTATATCTGTGATGTTAAAGTAACTGTTTTAAAGATATAGTTTTTATTTTTGCTGTTTAACCAAGCTCAGACCTAGTAGTGAAATAGCTATGCTTGTGTTAAAATGCCTGCCCAGATGGGATAACATCCAATGAACATAGGATGAGGACATCTGCTACAGATATGCCAACTATCAGCACTTGCCGTCTGAAGACAGTGAGGACCAAGGCCCAGACTGGAAGTGATAAAAGAGAAGGAGCCAAAACCACAACCAAGAAACACGTATGCTCTAAAAAGGCAGACCCGAGGAAGGGCCATGTAAAACCTGGAAAATGTAAACTAGTTTATGGATATGCATAAGGGTCTATGAATATGCAACAGGCTGTAGGGGATGATGTAGGGGAAAATGTTTTTAAGGGGTATCTCAGAAGGTGATGGTGTGCTCTTGGCTGAGTGCCAAGATGCACCTAGGCATTATTTTGCTCTATGGTCCTTGTGTCCTATTGTCCTTTATTAAACTTTTTAAATTTTCACAGGAGAGTGAACGTGTTTTTCACACTGAGCACAGTCTATAAGGATTTGAGTAATAACCAGATAGATCCTTTTGGGTGGAGTAGAGTGTGTGAAAAACACATTCACTCTCCTGTGAAAATTTAAAAAGTTTAATAAAGGATAATAGGAGACAAGGACCACAGAGCAAAGGTTATTACGGCTGGGTGCATGTTGGCACTCAGCCAAGACCACACTTAACTTCAGAGACACCCCTTAAATATCTTTTCCCTTACATCAGCCTCTTGCATATTCATAGACCCTTATGCATAGTAAACTTTTCCCAAACTAGTTCACATGTTCCAAGAACTATTTAACAAGTCCTCTTGGATCCACCTTTTTAGAGCATGCATGTTCCTTGGTTGTGGTTTTAGTCCATTCTTATCACCTCCAGGTTTTGGGCCTTGGTTCACCTGTCTTCAGATGGCAAGTGCTGATAGTTGGCATATCTGTAGCAGGTGTCCTCTTCCTATGTTCGTTGGATGTTATCCCATTCAAGCAGGCATTTTAACGCAAGCATACGTATATCAGCGATTTCACTACTACGTGTAGGCTTAATTAACAACAGAAATAAAAACTACATAACAAAGTTACTTTAACACCACACATAAAGAATCCATTTTAATATTTGCAAAAAGCCAGTATTATAATATGTATCTATAACAGAGTGAATGATTGGTGGTTTTATATATATGTGCATGTGCGTATGTGTGTAGAGTTTGCCTTAGAACAATTTGGTTGCAATGGAGAGGATGTATGTAGCCATTTTGGTTGTTGTTATCCATGGTAATAATATAAAAGCATAAAAGTAACACTTAAGAAAATACATAAGGAAAATAATGAGAAAGAAATTATAAGAGTAGAAAGGTATTACCACGGTGAATCCCGTGACGAGACTTGATTGTTGCAATTCGGATGTCCATTGGTTAAAGTGATGTTCACAGTCTTCTGGCACCCTGACTGCCAGTGCTGGGATGGATGTTCAAAGGGGAAGTCCCTCCTACACAGCATGCCACCAAATCTGTATGGAGTAAGTGGGTCTTGTAGATCACACAGCTTGGCATGCCTCCAATTCTCTCTAGTCTGCCACAGGGGGAAGGGAGTCTTAATGAGCAGTGTGTGGTTTCTGTGGGAACACTGACAGTACCTGACTTCTTTCCTCCTGCCTTCCACTGTTAGTCCTGGAACAACTAGGCCAACACATTGTAGATTGAAATTTCCTTGGTACAAGAAAGTCTAATTGCTAGTACAGAACTCCTAGCTCCTAAATATCCTTCACGCAGTGGCTGAAAGCAGGTATCAGCTGTATGGAATGAAAAGCCACAGCCTCCTGCACTACAGCCTTCTTCAGCCATTGTAGTTCTTTGGATCATGGAATATTTCAAGTTGAAAGGGACAATGCACATCATTGAGTCACATTCCCTGCTCCTTGCAGCACAATCCCTATGGGTCCCTTCCAACTTGAGATATTCTGTGACTACCTCAGACTAAAGCATATCACTAAGCATCACCCAGACACTCCTTGAATGCTGACAGGCTGGGAGACCATTTTCATGGGAACCTGTTCAGTGATCAACACCTCTCTTAATAAAGAGCCTTTCCCTCATGTTCAGTCTGAACTTTTCCCTGATGCAGTTACATTCTATTTCCTAATGTCCAAAGTCTGGTTACCAGAGGAAAGATCAGTGCTTGCCTCTCCACTTCCTCTTATGAGGGAGCTGTAGGCTGCCATAAGGTCACCTCAGGCTCCTCCAGAATGAACAGACCAAGTGACATCATCTGTTCCTCATACTGCTTTCCTCTCAAGACCCTTCACCATCCTCAAGGCCTTCCTTTGGATACTTCCCCAATAGTTTTATATCTCACTTTTACTTTGGCACCCAGAGCTGCCCCCAGCACTCGAGGTGAGGCTGTCCCAGCTCAGAGCAGAGCAGGACAATCCCCTCCCTTGCCCGGCTGGCCATGCTGTCCCTGATGCCCCAAGGAAACGGGTGGCCCTCCTGGCTGCCAGGGCACTGCTGACCATGTTCAACTCGACCCCAATCCAAGCCCTCACATCTCTTTTTGCAGGGCTGCTCTCCAGCCTCTTGTCTCCAGCCTGGGGGATGTCCTACTATAGCTGTTCAGTCAAAACAGCGATTAAGATTTTTAAATTAGTTGAAAAAAATCTGACAATGTTAACTGATCTTCTGGGACTTCTGCACTTACTCAAAGCTACAATGAATTATGGAACATAACAGTTTTGCACAAATAATAGATAAGCTTTTGAAAGAGACTTTTCAGCAGCTCTCCCCCAACAGTACATAAGGTTTCCTCCCATATAATGTTCACGGTTCCAAGCATTTCTCCAGTGTGCCCACTAGAGGTCTGGCATCTACTGACATTAATCCCTGCCTTTTTTCCCCAGTCCGTGAGTAGCAAGACAACCTCCAAGTTCCTGTATTTCTTGTATAGTGTCTCTACTGTGCTAATTTTTTTCTATTTGAAAGTAAATCCATACACAAAGAAAATGAGCACTATTTAAAGAATATGCACTGTGATTCTGATGAAAGGGACTATAAGGCTGGAGAACAATCCAGCTAAATTCTCTGAGTCAGAGAAATAATGAATTAAAAATGCTAACCCTGAAATAACAAAGTGATTGAATATACAAAAGGGGAAAATGTAGAAAAAAATTCCAAACCTCCATGGATTAAACCGTGATTTCTGGCCTAATTTCCCTCTGACTCTATGTACCGAAACATCTGTGGTACATAGAAGGTGTACACTGGGTCAGAAGTAACCTCTGAAAGGTGGTGTGAAGAGCCAGTGCAGAGATGCATTTCTTTCAAGACAGTGAAATCTGCAATGGAATCAGCCTTAGGGGAAGTGAAGCAAAAAAATGCAACTGATCTTGCAGGTGTTGGTGAAATCCTTGCTCCATTATCTGTCCCCCAGGCTTTGACACCTGTATTCTTACGTAGCATTTACACAAGTTTTATTGCATCAGGCATGATTAAATCAGATGAAAGAAACAACAAATCTGACATGCCTTGGAAGCAAGAGACAAAAAATATTTTATAATCAAAATCCAGAAAAATGTCTCTTGTAAGTAATTTTAAAGTAAAATAAGATGAAGTGCCAATTACTTTAAAGTTGCATATTAAAAATACTGAGATTTTAATGTCCTGTGTAAAAACAAGTGCTGAATTTCCACACTTGTTGAAAAGTAATGCAAATAAAAGGCAAATTGTGTTTCCTTGAGATACCATAACCTAAGCCATTTTTTATTAAATTGCAAGACATCTTATGTATACACAAAACTACATCAGTATGCTTAAAGAACAGAATTTCCTTTTCCTGTATTATTTGTGTTACAGGAAAGTACTTGTTCTAAATAATGAACCTTCAATATCTGCTCTGTATTTTGTCTTGAATTTCAATCAGCAATGAGATAACATATAGGAAATAAAACTGACTAATTCTTAGCTATTGCCTCAAAAGATATCCCAGAAAATGCATTTTTTAATTATATGTGAAGACATACAAGAGGAATGTAGATTAAGACAATGCAATTTCTTCCATCTTTTTCCTGCAGAATTTCAAGGAATTGTCAGATAGTCATCACAACACCTCCCACAAGAGTGAGTACAAAGGTGAAGATGGTAATTTTTCAGAAGCTGTTTCCTGCATCATATGCCCTTTCTACTATGTAACATTATGCTGCTAAGGGAACACGGAATTGAAGTTTTCTGTGGCTCTTCTCAGGACCTTGCAGTGACCAACCAGCACTATTTCATAAGCTATGATTCAGATACCCTGAGGAAAATTTAGTCAAGAGTTAGCAAACAGCGGCAAAAAAAATCTATGCAAAGAAAAAGCCTTACTCACAGGAAAAAAAATCCCTATGTAAAAGGCACAGACAACTGGTGATTATGCAATATTAACAGCATGCTTCACTCCACATACTTTGTATTTCCCTGAGGCACAACAACGAATTTTTGTTTTTCTTGGTGTAAATACTTCTCAGTATTCATTTTCCTTTGTTTATAGTGGCAAAAATTTTAAGTGGTGGGAACTTCAGCGTCGGTTAAGTGTTTTGAAAGGTCAGTCTTCTGATTTCATTCTAGTGAATGATTTCTGTAGCCTCTGATGGCAGTGAGACAACACTAAGACAGACTTGCCTTTGAACTACACCTATGGATCCAAAGTGTTTCCTTGTCACAGAACCAGAGGAGCTTGAAAATTCTGCAGTCAGAATCTTAATTACAAGCTGATTTTCTCCAAAGTTTTTACAAAAGCTCTAGTCAGTGTAATTTCTTACAGAAATTTTTCATCTTTTAAATTTGAACTTAAATAACAGTATGCACTTTTTCAGAGTATTAAGATCTATATATAATAAATTGCTTTTCCTGATTAACTAAATTATTTTTTGCCAAATTCAGTGTGCAACATGTAAACACAGATGTCATGAACTCTGCTCACAAAGCAGATTGCCAGCAGTTTCATGTAGTAGTAACAGCCAAATGGTTCAGAACTGCACAAAGTCTTTGTCTTATTCATTCACGTTTGACTTTGCAGGGTATTCTGGTTAATCATGTACAATGTTAGCATTACTATTTGCATGTAAATTTGACGAGCACTTTGTAACACTCTTCCCTGTCTGCTCTGGTTTTCCCGGGGCTGTTACTAGTTCCACTCTGTTGCCTTCTTTGTTCATCTGTCTTGTACTTTGAATTCCCCACTTGTATTTCTGAGACAGTTACAGAAAGCAGCAACCTCCTGCCAGACCTTCCCAGGGTAGAGCATAATCTCCCTTCAGCCCTCCTGTGGGCTTTTCCTTGGCATTTAAAAAAAAAGTCTGTATCATACACTTCCTTATGCCACACAGGGAGCAGGTGCCCACAGCAGGAAGCCAAGAGATGGAAGATGGGCCTCTGCTCTTCACCTTTTCCATGATCCGCAGGAGATGATTCTGGCTCCTCACTGTGGTACTAGAGGAAAACTCTCTCCCAGGGACATGATGGAAGTGCCCCATGACACTTTTTCTTCCTCCGCCACCCCGACGTTGTTAACCCAGCAGTATTCCTGCAGTAAGAAATAATGTTGCACAGCTCCAAGATGAAAATCAGCCACTGGACCTTACTCTTAGCCGAGAAACAACACGAGACAAACTTTTATTTACAGCATGCACCAGCTCTGCATTTCCAGAGCAACTTAGTCCTACAATCTACCTTTAAAAAATCTCGAATCTTGCTTCTTTAAGCCTTGATGATGATGCTTAGCTCAGCCTGAGGAAACAGATGTAAACTAATGCCAGAACTATTACTCATCTTCCACAACTGTTTTGTAACAGTTGGACAAAAAATGTCAGAAGCAGAGCAACCATGAAAGTTTATCTTAATTCTAGGTGACTTCTTTTGGCTAAGCATTTCACATTCACAGCTCTAGCCTACACCTAGCATGAACCAGATGTAACTCCATATTCTCTGGAAGGAATGAAGGATAGGGGAAAAAAAAAAAGGACAGACTGTATTTACTCAAATGAAAGACTCAAATATGTTCTGCATTTTTAACTAGTAAGCTAATGTTAGGGGCATTCCAGTAGTTTTTCCTGAACACTGAGGACCAGACCTTTTTCCTTTACAACAACGGTATAAATCACTGGAGTGTAGACACTGCCCATCACTAGAATGATCATCATTAGTATTGTTATAGCAGTTCCGCTTGCATGCACCTCCTGCTGTGCAGCACATAATGCTTTCAGGAAGTACACTGCTCCATCTGGCAATGAATGTATAACTGGGTGAATTAGGAATCCAGTCACTTGGAACTTTAAAGATCAAAGATATTGTTAGGGGTTATGTATTATTATAGTCCTAGGAATGACGTCTGAATAGATCTTTCTGTTGAGGGTTATTTGTCACCAAATTAAGCTAGCAACTCTCCAGGCATACAGGACTGTAAAGCACGTCAGTCCATCTTCTGCAGATGAGCAGTGATGAGGCCAACCATGTACGCAGAAATCAGCAGGGAAGGTTGCAAACCCCAACAGAAAGAAGATGTAAACTGGACACAGCAACAAGGTGGATTACAGCTGTGGGATTGCACTGTATGGCTCATCCTTTTCCTGCAAGAATAAACCTAAGTAATCCCTAAATAATCCTCTGAAAAAAAAATCCTGACCTGCATTGTGGGAGATACTGTTTTGATTTGTTATGTAAATCAACCGAACATGCTCTTCAGCACTGAAATCAAAGCATAGCAAGTACAATCACATCACATGCTTTTCACAGCCTACAAAATTTTCTAGCACATCAGCATTTCTACATCATAAACATAAATGAAGCTTACAGAACAGCATCACTTTCACACCAATTCTAGTATATACCATTGTCAAGCAGTTCAGAAGGACCTATTATACCATCCAATGCCTGAACTCAACCTTGTGTATTGTTGTCAGCTAAAGGACACTGAATGATATGTAGTCTGCGGGCACATTTGATGTGCCAGAACTTATTCAGGCTTCTAGCACCACGGAAAAACAGGTAAGCTTTAGCTAAACCACATAGATCGTTCCATCCCACTTTTGTAGCCACTAGACTGCATCTAGACTGTCTTAAATGTTACAATCTAAGGGATTCAGCACAATTGTTTCTGAAAATGTATCACAAAAATAGCTTGCCTTTCTACTCTGCAATCGTGGTATAATCTATCCCAAATATACGGTAAAATCACAGGCATAACAGCACCATCATTGTCTCCAAAAAGGCTTTTGTTTGGAAGTATTATGATTTTCTGTTCACACAAAACTGTTTCCAGAAGGTCCACAGCATCCCAGAAAAATGTATTGGTGCATCCTCAAAGCTTGCATCCCCACTGGAATTTAATTTACAGCCTGCTTATATAGTTTGTCTCAAATATATTGTATATCCTGATGAAACCAGAGAGTTGCCAAGGTGGGACATAATCAAGAATAAAAACAGGTTTTGAAATAAATAATCACCTATTTCCAAGGTACAAATTATTAAAATAGGACAATGCTAAAATATGAGGAACAAATATAACACGAGTAAAGGGTCTGTTGTAAAGGGCTGATGCACTTAAGCAGAGTGACAATCCATCTAGAATACAGATCCTGACAGAGGTCAGCCTAGACACCAGTGTATACGTGCACAAGGTCACATCTGAGCAAGTCTGAATTTTTTTGCTGGTGGAAGATGATGACTCAGTGAATCCTGAGACCTGTAAGCTAGTCTAGCTTCTACACAGTAAAAACATACCCAGCCCCACCCCCCCCCCCCCAAAAATCTTAAAGATCATCACCCCCGGGCAGTAATTACTGGAGCATGAAATGCTGCAGATGTACATGAGAATTGTTTATCCAAATGTTGCCCCCAACATACGCTAAAGGCAAACCCCAGCTACATGAGCTGGCTATGCTAGTTTCATGCTGTTTAGGAGCTTCCCTAAACCAGAAAGAACTGTAGTAATTACTGATTCCTAACACTAACTGGTGCAAAGCAGCTGGGAGGGGAAAAAAAGGAATTCTCAAATTAACTCCTCCCTGGTGCTCTGTATACCAACTGTCCCTGGAACAAAAACTTGTAATGGACATCTCAGATCAATGAACCTGCCACTCTGCTGACACAATTGTTCAGTATTTTCATTTCACCTCATTTTTAGTTTAGGTTTGCATCCTTCAAACACATGTTCACATAACCCTCACCATATATTTACATAAGGCTTATGCTTGTTGGGGACAGATGAATAAGACAAATCTAACACAACAAAATGAGATGACTGACCTGGACAGGTGAAGCCAAACAATGTTAGAAATGAGCACAAATGCAGAAGTCTTTAAGATGCAAAAGTATTATAAAAATGGCTCCTAACTGCTTTAGTCTGCTCACTGCGCATCTTAGCTATGTTACTCACCCATGTGGCTCCAACGAATAATAATCTAAAGATTATTACTTTTAATTCCTCCTAGTTCTGCAGAGGCAACTATACTGAAGAGACAAGGAGCATATTCATCACCCCATTCATTTTAACACCATTCTACTCTACTGTGACTACTAGTGACAACCTCTGTGTAATACCACAGATGTTATGTCAAACACCAATGTCACACAAGCATAAATTTTGGCATGTCCAACCATCTTTCTTTTTACAGGCACAATAGGGCAAGAAGCCCTCTCAGAACACCTCAGTTGGGTTCTCAAAGGTGGCAGTAGTCTTGCTTACACACAGTTACTAGACATCCATCACAAAACAGCAGCTCACTGTGGAGAGATGCTACTGTTGAGAGTTCTGACTATACTCAGTTACATCTGCATTTGCCTGATGTAGTTACTGGAAGTAACAGCAAAGAATAGCAGGACTAGTCACAGTCCCTGAAGAGGCAGCTTAAACCCACAGCTCCCTCCGTTTCAGCTGATACTTTCCACAACTTCAAACCTTGCCTAATCTTATTGCATCATTTTAAGCCAGTGACAATATGCAGGCACAAACACTTGCCACAAGTTGGGAAGCAGGATACTTATCAGGTATGCAGAGCTGAAATTTTTGAGACTCCAGCATAATCCTTACAGACATTATTAACTCAGGTACAATTTACACAGAGAATGTTAACTTCATGTGTGCCCTAAAAATTTGGAGTAGGATACAGCCCATTACTACATTTTTCCAGAAAAGAAAGGAAAAAAAAAGGGCATTGTTCAATGGAATTGCAGAATAAGGATCTCAATTGCAGCAGATTTATCTGCCAGTAACCTGCAGCACGCATCAATCAAATCCTTGTGCGAGGACGTGTTGCAAATCTTGGTTAATGGGTATCACAACCAAAAGCTTTTGCAGGATCAAACTGAGCTTCAATCAATCTGATTAGCAGCAAGATATCCTAGAATTCTGCCTTCCACTCATGCAAGAGGTTACAGACATAGGCACTGTATTATAGCCTATACCATTACAACACTAATTAGTCAGCAATTGTTCTGATTTGTCTGGATTCACTACGAATGCAAAACATTGGGCTGTAACTCATCTGTTAAAGTATTACTAATCCCTTTACACAAACATTGTTCAAATGGCATTTTTTCACTACCAGGATACCTTAGGTGCAATGTAAATGTAATGTAAATTACATCTGTTAAATCTCTTATTAAAAAAAAAACAGATTACAGTAAGACCATACAGTAATAGTACTACATAAAATGTCTTCCTTCTATTCAGTAACATTATTTTATAATGATAATCCACACATGAAGACAGAGTATTAGCAGAGGAGTTAAAACTTTCATGACGAAACTGCAGGTACCATGTCACCAAGAAACCACAGCTTAAAGTCAATTAGAATACACAGAAATAGTAATACTCCTGATTCTCAGAGCTTCCATATATACATCCACTTTTCATCCATCTTTAAAGTTACTGAGTTCACCTTGTAGTCAAACTAATTGTTATTTCCTCGTCCTACAGACAGTTCCCCCAAGCTAAGTAAGCTTGGCTCAGCTGCACCATAAGCTCCTTTTTCTGTAAAATAAGACTTCCTTTCAGAGTCCAATCTCTGTTACTGGTCAGGATCTTACAACTGTCATATCCAGTAGAAAACATTTTCAGCAACTCTCATAGTTTTCTATCATTTCAGCCACATCTAAGAAAGAATAGCTCAGAAAAATTAGAAGCCACATTGCATGTATTAGTTAAGTGCAAGACATGTTGAGTACTTATTAATATTTTAAAATACGCAGCTTAGAAATCTCTCTTTTTTACATATACCACCATCTTGCCAATCACTTAAGGCTGTAATCTAGTCATCATCAACATGGACTTCCCCATATCTCTGTTGAATATTAACTCTCCAGTTTACTAACTTGTTCAAATCTATTCCCACATTTAAAGGACAGAACAGCCTGTTATTCCAACCGTACCATTACACATTTAGGTTTTCAGCAGATACAGTAGACAACTTGAGGAAAAGTAAATTATCTCTATGATGTTTCACCCACAAAACACAGTATCAGCACAAAATTTCAGAGAGGTGGCAACTATACTTAACTTCCCCCACACTCCAGGCAAATCAATATAAGAAAATACACAAACATTGATTTCAAATTTCAAGTATTGAGCTGTGAACATTTTAAGCATGTTCTTCCTTCGTCATGTATGTCAAATGTGCATTACAAGTTACATTAAATTCTCAATTATTACTTTTCCTAACAGACACAACCAAAGACTCACAAGCCTTTAATAATAAGAACAAACATGTAATAATAATGCAAGGTGACTTTGAGAACTTTACTGGTCAGGATCTTACAACTATCATATCCAGTAGAAAACATTTTCAGCAACTGTCATAGAGATGTGGCTTACTTTAAAACCATAGTTAGAAGCTTTTCATATGTACACCACTAATAAAACACACAGCTTCACCATCTCCCAAAAGGTTTTTGTTGTTTGGGTTTTGATATTAGAATATACTAATTTTAAAACACTGTAAAGCCCTTAAAGCGTAAGATTAATATGAAAATATTTCCAAAAATCTGTTCCAAACATTATGACAAACCTCACTAGAACCCACCACTGCACTGAGTTAAGCTATTTCAGAGCTTAATGTGACAGAACCTGAACATTCCTTTAGCCTTTTAAAAATACAAAACTCAGTAGAAACACAGGCATTTGTTTTCCTCCATTGTCCAAAATATTTGGAATGGAGAGCCATTTTCCCTGAGTAAAACTAGATATGAATCCATAACAGCATAATTACAGTATGGTTACCCTGAAGTTCAACCTGATGAGAAACATCAGGTTGAGAAACTATCCTCAGTTTCTAGTAACCAGTGACAGATTAGGAAAACCTAAACTAAAACTCTTTACTAAAAACCTAACTAAACTCTTTACTAAGAGAAAAATAATCACACACCATTGAGTCCAGGATTGAACACTAAGTTACACATGAAGAACATTATAACCTTACCAGATAAATACTTTACTTCCATTTAGACTCTGCTATAGTCAAGAACATAGTTTGCTCATACCTTTATCCTCAGTTTGAGTCTGAAGATGCAGATTATGCCAGTATTTCCCGACTGGGAGTGTACGGGGAGCATACCTTGCACAAAGACTTCCACAGGTATGTCACATGGGTGTGGATCACTAGATTACATTGCACTTCAAAGACACTGCTTTAGTGAGGATCTTATTTTTTAAGTACTAAATGTATGTGTGTTAGAGGGAAAAAGGCTATAACACCTAAGCAAGGCCCAAAGACTTTGTAAGACAGAAATCAGTAGAAAGTATTTCATGAGGGCTATGATGGCTTAAACAATTTATGTGGACTAGCATATCTGAATCACAGAACAGGTAACGCACTCATAAAAACCCAGCATGTCATTTATTTACTCAACAGGTCACAGGAAGTCTGGCAAGCTACTCTGCTGAATTTGGTTTTTTCCCTTATACACAGCAATTATATTTGCCATCCTTATTTCAAAAGTCAAATTCACACAGGCCTAGTTTTTCTACCTTACTGCCACAACTCAATGAATCCACTTTTTAAGCTAATTCAATGGTACAAGCACAGTTCACTGAAGTACTTGTAAACCAAGACAAGTGCTCTAAAATTGTTACCTCAAGTTCTTGCACCCAGCTTCAGCCATGTCACGCCCACATTAGTCTGCTTACCTCAAACCACAGGAGTTCTAGGGCCTGAACAAGTTCCTCCACTGTTTCCCAATGTACACTATGACAAACATCCTTGACAAGTCAGACACAGACCCACCTTTTTCCAGGAACACAGAGAACTTTGCTATGGGTACAGCAACTCCTACCTTGAATTTCATTCTCAGTAAGTCACAGTGAGCCTACACTTCCTGAAGTATCTGCTCTAGAAACAACCTTAGGAGGCCAGTAGCTGGGTGCTCTTCGGTCATGCAAGCTTCTGATCTATCATTAATATCAATGACTCACAAACATGAAATTTAGTTCTCACCCTTAGAAACTCCAGCTATACAGAGGTCAGAATGGAATGCAAAATGTCTTTCTTGTGCCGTAGAAAGTTATATTTTTCTCTGAAACACAACAAAAACCCAAAAAGCAATAAAAACAACACATTCCTGAAACATTCAAATTATTAGTTAATAGATCCAAAGCTGGTAAATACACTTAAGAACCATTATCAATTTTATAAATGCTTTTCCTCTTTCCGTGCTTCATTCCCCCATATAACTGATGGTTTCAGGTAAGTAAAATTAAAATGGTATTATTTAACCCATTAAACAGTTGTACCATGCAAACATCTATTAAACACTCACTGAAGATAAAAATTTAACACTCACATGTAGCTCCCCCAAGTCCAGCAGCAAGCAGCTGGCTAGTAAAAATTCTTCCTGAACTTGCAAATTTTGTGTTAGATTAAGCCACCATTAACTGTTGCTAAAATACAATTCTATTTCGTAAATCCAGTAGGTTACAAACTGACTTACAGCCTATCTAGCTCTAACCTGCAATGCCAGAAATTCACCAATTAAGTCCAAAAGGTTTCATTATGCACAGAAAGCTTTTTTTCAGGAGTCAGCTTTTTAACACAGCAAAAGGAGAATGCTCTGCAGAAAAGCAAAACATTTTAAGATTGTTTAATATTTAGGACCTGTTGTTTAATATTTTTGTCCCCGATTTTCTGACAAAAAGTCACACCAGAAACTTTGTTTTATATTTTTATTGTAAGCCAAAGTTCATTAAAGATGAGTGTTTGCTTGTAGAAGTTACTCAAAAAATGTGTCTAGGCAGAAATTTGTTAGCAATCTGACTTATTTCAAAGCATAGTTTTGTTCAATCGGGCCACAAAAATAACAGTGTACAAGCAGTAACTAAGGAGCTGTAGATTCAAGGAGTTTCCAAATATCACTGATCTTGAGATCTCATCAGGAAATAAATCAAGGCAGTCGCAATATAAAATAGCAGCTCCATATAGCTTTTTCAAGTTTTAATTTTATTCAGGAGGTGACAGTTCAGTAGTTCAGTTTGCCTCATTCTTCGACGCTTCATCGAAGTTTTCAACAAGATCTAGAAAAAGATTGTTGGAATTAAAAGTTTGACCCATTTCCCCTCTGCCGAACATTTAGGGTTTGAATTTTTTTCCAAAGTCCTACTTCATATCAAGTTTTTACCATAAAATCTTTCAGCTTGTAAAATACAGAGCAAATATTGCTCAACCAAAGAAATTTTGGACAGTCCATTAAAAAGCACAATTCTAAAAGCATTTAACTTCACGATAATGACTGGGCAGTGATTCTGACAAGGTAGTTTCTCATGAAATATTAAATAATGATCTTGGTCGCAGCTATCACTTCAACACAGGACCAAAATGCTAGCTTAAACTGCGAAGTCTCTCACAGTATCTGAAATTAATGAAATAATCTGCCCACAGAAATTCTGCCCACAGAAGTCACTAGACATCATTCTTACTATCCCTGGTCTGATCTTATGCTATGTGTAAGATCTCTCAGCAAAATTCACTTCTCCACCACTGCATGTTTGGTCTCACCTGGAACTTCGTCGTCATCATCTTCACCAGTGGCAAGTGGTGCTTTTCCGTCCACAGCTGCAAGAGCAAGTAGTTCAAAAACTTCATTCAAGCTCATCATAGGCATTTTGAGTTATTGTTTAGCTTTGTGTTTTTTGAAAACATTATCAAAGATTGTGGGCCAAGCTGCAATGCTTATCCAGTTCTGTAAATAAAACTCTTTATCTAATGTCAGAAGTTTACATTCCCTTTTTTACTGATAATGCTCAAACAGCCCAGAAGTAAAATTAGAAGATGCATGCTAAACAGCATACCAGTCACCATCTTGTACAAAGATATTGAGTACTCTGCACAACAATAACTCCCAAATACAAGTGGAGATTGATTTTACAAGTTTTTCCTAAAAGTAGGTTAGTTTATGGACTACCACATGGCTCTTAAATTTACATATTTTACATCACGAAGTTTTAAGGATCTTATTACCCCACACATCCAAAGAAAGCTGAGGTGTAATTATGAAGTTGCAGGCAGACACAAGTAGAAGTACTTAAAAGGTACTACTGTTCTCTGGCAAAGTCAAAGGAATATGGAATTGGATGCACAGTTTTACACTCCTTAGGTGGTTTAGGCGACCTAGTGTTCTAGTCCACATGTTTGCTGACTCAGTAATTTCTTTAACCATTCCTATTGCATTTGACACAGGTAATGAGATTTAATCATCTCCATTGTAGCAGACCAGTGAGCATCTGCTGAACCAGGCAGAAGTATAATGCTACAAAGGATAATGCTATCTCAAGTGTCTGAGTTTAGAGAATAAGAATACTCTACAACTATTCTTAGCTGTACTGTCACATTGTCTCTTACTCTCTACTACCTTAGCATTATTCCAATTAATCCTTCTCAGTTTTTAAGAAAAGTGTGAGGAAAAACATGGTACTAGATCTGTACATTAATTTCTAGAGAACCAGAACTGATAAATAAATTTTGTTTTGAAAGGACTTGGGACATGGACATCACTGTCCTTCATTTGTTTTTTTTAAGAAGCAGAAAGTTGTTAAATCTTAAATGCATCTTAACATTAAAAACAACATTTGAAGAGCAAACCATGTTATTTTGTCCTAAATTACCTGCATTCTCTCTCATCCCCAAGACCAGTCCAAGTTTACCTTAGCATCTGCTATCATCACAGATGCTTCATTCATTGATATTAAGCTTCCAAACCTAGCTGACAATGCCGAATAGAAAGTTTTGTGCAACTAGTTCTGGCATCCACTCTTAGTGGAAAGAAACAGCCATTTATTAGAACATAAAAACTAATCACTTCAAACAAGCTTCCCTCCTTCTAAAACTCCACAGTTAAGCTTAGTATATAGCCTCTTATAACTGGCTTCTCATTGTTACCAGAAAACAGAACTCCAGCAATCATTCTAAATCCTTCCAAGTACTCTTTTCTTTCAAGCTCTATTACTATCACACAGGTGACATTAGAAGAAAGGATCTGAGGATCATGATAAAGAACACTTTACTCCATATCTTGAGGACTACTTCTAGTAAAATTTTTTTCATTGGTAAGTTGCCAGCAGGGCACATTCAATTTTAGGAATGTAAAGAGAGGCTGCTTTGGCAACAAAGCAGAGGAAGAATAATAAATTAATCAAATTAGAACTGCCAAAGATCGGACACAATGATTTTATCTCATTTTTTCTATGTTCAGGCTGTTCCACATATTTGAAGGAATGGGCTTAAGATATTTCAGGAAGTAGAAGATTGTACATACAGGACACAAGGAATGTTCCCAGTGTCAACAAGTCTTTCACTCCTGATTTTCATCCTGTAGCAGCAGCACCTTTATCAAACACTACAAATTTAAGTCCTTACTATACTTTTCCCAGTTTTAGAAAGAACAAATGCTCATACTTTTTTACTATTTAAAGTATGAAATAGAAGTTGGTGTATCTAGCTTAATGCTCATATCAGCCCTGTTCTCTATACTGTTTTACACATACTGAAATTATAATGTACTTGCCTATAAATACCCTGTAATTTCTTCCTAGTTATCAAAAAGCCCATGGAGCAATACTTGCACCACACCTGGGAGGGAGGAAAGCAATCACGAGATTATCTGTTATATCTCTCTCCCCATTACTTACATTTCCATTCCAAGTGCCAAGAAATATACTCAAACTTATCCTTCTTTAAAACCTAACACTTACAGAGTAATTAATTCACCCAGCTATAATGAACAAGATATGTCAAAATATGACAGCCACACCAAGAAGGAAAGTACCAGAAAATCAAGTCTGGCTACAATTTTCCAGTGCTAATCCAGCTACAAGACACACTTACAGGTGACTTCGCTTGACTGAGTCATGCTTGCCATTGGGTTTGAGCTACAAATAAAATTGATTTTAAAGTGTTTGGTTTCTTTGTAAGGATTTTACAACATGCTTGCCGACAACAAGAGTGCAGGGAATGTCACTGCTGCTACAGAAACAAGCTTCATGTCAGCTGCCAGCATGAAACACATTCAAGTTTCAACCTACATTGCTTGGGTAGGGCTTCTGCCAATCTCCTGAGGCTGGTCAGACTGTCAGCTCCGAGCTGGTTTAGGATGCTAGGCAGCATTTCTGTCAGCTGCTTTGTCTCAGCATGGCCGGTGATAGTGAAAGTGTTAGCAGCCAGAGATGCCTGAACTTTTGGGTTATTGAAGTGAATGACTGTTCCTTGATTGGTAAACATGTTTACCTGCAAGAAAAAAAGAAATCCAGTATTTGAAGCAGTTGAACAGGATTTTTCAATTTAACAGGAAATAAAGATTCTTAAAGTTCCAGGAAGACCTATTGATCATCTACAGACAAGTTTAGGAGCTATGTTACTTACCAGAAAATTGATTTTAATGCATATTCTATTTAATACATTTTCTATTTTCTATAATACTATTTCTATTTTCTATTTAAATTTTTTTTCCTTTGAAGCAATTACCTCTTCAATTCCAGAAATATTGTTGACTCCCAGTTTCTTCAATGAAAACTGAAGCTTTTTATCATCTGCTGTAGCTGTTCTGTGAACAACCTTCTTCTTTCTGCGGGCAGTACCCTTTGCAAAAAAAAAAAAAAATTACAAGATAAAGCTTAAGTAGTTCTGACAAACTCTAATCCTAAAGGCTGCAGAACTACTTCACCATCTCTACAAATCACCTTAACATACTGCACCTGTTTTTCACTGCATGTAACCCTGCTGCCCAACTGCACTGCAGCAGTTTTTCTCTTTGCAGTTAGGCAAGATTTGCACATGTAGGAGAAGCATAAAGTTTTAGGAAGCAATGCCATCACAGAGTATTTATTCCACAAATGTCACAGTTTTACTGCAACATCTTAGAAAAGAGGAGTTGCAAATTTAACCTTCTTAACCCAAGTCATCACAAGACATAAAACTGAAGAATGAACAGTTTCAAGCAATTTCCAAAAGTTATTAGTTTTTCTTAGATTATAGCCAAATTTTGGTAACAATCAGAGGTCGTAAGGCTATGAACACATCATTAACAAATGAATAAGAGAAAAGCAAAAAATACTCCATTTTTATTCTAAATAGCCATCTTTCATCTGATGGATTTACATATTTGAAGAATGCCTACTTTTCCAAAATATATTATAAATACATTTTAAATAATACTTCTGCTGTTCTAGACCAACCCTGTTTAGAAACCAAACAAGTAAAGGTTAAGTTGTGCTACAGATCCAAAGCTCTAGATTTTTCCAGAGAAGTAAAAGTTCCACATTAGAATACATCTATTTATATAAAAAAGCAGAAAATGTCATTCTCCAACTGCTTGCACAAGGCTTCAAAAAAATCTGATATAAAATGTCGGTAAAAAAAGTGAAACTAAGCTTGTTTTTGATATAATGTAACTGTAACTACTAATCTAAGCCCTCCCACTCTGGCTGCTCATCTACCTCGTGCTAATAAGAAGAGAATGTGTTGCTGCCTAGCTGTGGAAATAGCTGCAATTCCTTTTCAGTTTACTGTCAGAAATTTAAAAGTTGGCTGGACAGTAACAAATCTAACATAATTCTGTTACCAACAATGAGGAACATTAGTGACAAATTCATATGAAACCAACACTTGGAAGATGACCACTCAAACCTTTAAGTTTTTGTCTAGAAAACTTGATATTCACACCCTGCTACTGTTGGGTTAGCACACACAGTGGTTTGGAAACGGGTAAAAGTAACAGAATTGCTTTATTTTAGTGGTTTGTCTACCCAAGAATTGAGCTAAATAAGGCATATGCTAAGTCCCCCGGACAACAAAATTCTCGGTAAATTTCAGAACATGACATCTTGAATCAAGGAATATGGAGGAATATGTACCTCCTTCACACCCATCTCAACTTACATGGCAACAACGCAATAAAGATATCAGGAATAATTTCCCATTATAAAAAATAATAATATGGCAGGTTCAGGCATTCCAACTATTTCACAGGCCAATTTTAGAATTAAATTACCATTCTAAGCTTTGCCTAATGTCTATAAAAGCCCTATATTGATCAGCAAGCTGCAAGAACTGCAATCTGAATGCATGCTCTCACATGACAGACATTAAAAGCCTCTATAGTCAATAAACACACACTGGTTAACATGCATACAATCAGCAAAATAATACAGGAGTTCTCTAATTAACCATTAACATACACCAAGAATATGCAAAAATTACCAAGGTGGTTAATTACTACATAAACCCTGCTTTAGGCTGCCTAAATCTCCAGCAATTGGCAAAAAGAAAAGGGAAAAAAGCCCCAAACACTGGAATGAAAGCTCCTGGAAATTCTGTCAGCAAGAGTTCTGTTGAATAATTTGTAATCTAGAACATTGTGTATACTCCCTCAGGTATGAAAGATTCCTGAAAAATTCCTGAATTAGGACTGACACTGAAATGAAAATGTTTACTGTCATATTAAACATACTTTTCTCACATTATAAGTAAACACACAACACAAACACCTCTATTCAAATACAACAAAACAAAGTTTTTCTTATTATATTAGTCTGCAATTAAAAAAGTATGACAATATATAGAATTTTTAAATTTGTGCAGAAAGGCAAAAAACTGCCTTGAGCAACATAAGTATCTCTGACAAATCAGTAACATAAGACCTCTAAGACCTGTTATGAAAACTATACCGAACCGAACCTGCTGTAAGGTATACTCACTTTAAATCCCACACGTTTTCTAAAACAGCCCACAGAATTAGCACGGGATGGCTGCAAGAGGACTACAATGACCATCTACTTCCAAACTTTCTGCCACGGGCAGGGACAATTCTAACTGGACCAAGGTACTCAAGAGTCCCATCCAACCTAGCCCTTAACACCCCCAGGGATGTGGCACCCAGAGCCTCTCTGGGAAGCTTGTTCCAGTGCCTGACCGGCCTCATAGTAAAGAATTTTTTCCTAATATCCAGTCTAAACCTACTTTCAAGCTAAACCCATGCCCCCTTGACATGCTACTACGTGCTCTTGTAAATAGTCTTGATGCATCTTTCCTGTAGGCTCCCTTCAGGTACTAGGAGGCCACAGTTAGGCCCCAATGCCTCCCCTTTTGCAGGCTGACCAGTCCCAATCCTCTCAGACTGTTCTAACACGAGAGGAGCTCCAGCCCTCTGATCAATCTGCTGTCCCTCCCCTGGACTCCCTCCAGCAGGTCCCTGTCCCTCCTGTGCTGTGCCCCCAGAGCGGATGCAGCCCTGCAGGTGGGGTCTCAGCAGAGCAGAGCAGAGGGGCAGAATCCCCTCCCTGCCCTGCTGCCCACCCTGCTCTGGATGCAGCCCAGGACACGTGTGGCTCTCTGGGCTGGCAGTGCCCGTGGCTGGGGCATGTCCAGCCTCTCAGCCACCAGCACCCCCAATTCCTTCTGGGCAGGGCTGCTGGGATCTGTTCATGCCCAGCCTGTGCTGGCACCAGGGCTGCTCTGACACAGCTGCAGTACCCTGCACTTGACCTTGCTGATTACTAGATTCACATTCACCTTAATAAAGAATATTAAATCTGCTGTAACAAAACATACACAGAGAGAAACGCCTGGAGATTCACCTACTGCATATTGCACCTACAAAAGTGACTTCAGAGGGCCCTGGCGGAGCACAGATTTTCTTGAGGACAGTCCAGCCAAGCTGAAAGCACTCAGGGCTGCTCCACACACCCGTTTCCGGGACCCCTTGTGTCAGGCCCGACATACGGGCTGGGACACGCAATCCCGAAGGCAGCGCAGGGAGGCGGCTCCTACCTTGCCACCGATGCGCACTTGGGCCTGAAGCTTGGCCAGCTTCTCCTGGTTCATGATGGTCTCCTTCATCTGCGGGAACAACAAAAGTGGGTGTGGGAACACGTGGGCGCAGGGGGCTCTGCAGCCGCCCCTCACACACACCCACACGCGGCACGGGGGCAGCCCCGCCCCGCCCTGCCAGCGGGCCGCAGCGCTCTCCGATCGCGGCCAGAGCCGCCGAGCCCCGCCGGGCCCGGCCCGTAACCGCCGTCCCTTTCTCCAACCACCACCGTCCCCACCGCCCCCGGCCGAGTCAGGCTCCCCTCCTGGCCGCCCCCCGCCGCCCCCGCGGTACCTCGGCGAGCGGAGGGGCGCGGAGCGCGGCTGGAGGCGGCGGGCAGGACGCGGGGCCGGAATCCGCACGCGGGCACGGCGAGATGGCGGCCGGAAGGAAGGAGCTGCGCGCCGGGCCGCGCGTGCGCCGCGCCGGGCCCGGCAGGGGGCGCCCCTCGGGGCGGGCTGCGGAATCCCGGGAGCTGTTGGCTCGGGAAAGAGCTGCGGTGTGGTTGGCGCGCGCTGCCACGGCCAGTCTTTCCTTAGACAACTTCAGGAATAGTGACTCTAGCATCTCCCTGCGGAGCCCGCTGCAATATCTTGTCAGCCTTTCTGTGAAGAAATTCCTCTTGATGTAGACTCTCCTCTTGCTGCACCTCCTTTCAGGTCGTTGTAGAGAGTGATAAAGTCACCCCTCAGTCTCCTCCAGGCTAACATCCCCAGCTCCCTCAGCTGTTCCCCATAAGACTTGTGCTCCAGACCCTTCACCAGCTTTGTTGGCCACCTCTGGTCTTCTGCCAGCACCTCAATGTCCTCCTCCTATTGAAGGGCCAAGGACTGGACACAGCACTAGACGCGTGGCCTCACCAGTACAAGGGGACAATCCCTGTCCTTGCCCTGCTGGCCACACCATTGCTGATCCAGACCAGGATGCCATTGGCCTTCTTGGCCACCTGGACACATGCTGGCTCATGTTTGGATCAGCACCCGCAGGTCCTTTTCCTGTGGGCAGCTTTCCAGCCACTCTGCCCCATCTTTGGAGCTGCCTGGGGTTGTTGTGGCAAGGGCAGGACCCAGTGCTCACCATGCCTGCCCTGCCCTCTTACCCAGCCTGCTACCTGCAGCCTTGCCAGGGAAGTTCCCTGCCACAGGCTTGACATCCATAGTCTGGCATCACAGAGTAACAGAACCATTTGGATTGGAAGGAACCTCTGGAGATCATCCAGTGCAATGCCCCTGATAAGTCAGGAACACCCAGAGCAGATGACACAGGAACATATCCTGGTGGGTTTTGAACAGTTCCAGAGAGAGACATTCCACATATTCCCTGGGCAGCCTGTTCCACTGCTTAGCCACCCTCAACATATAGGAGTTATCTCTCATGTTGGGGAGGAATTTCTTGTGTTTTAACTTATGGCCATTGCTCCTCATCCTGTCACTGTGCACAACTGAAAAGAGTCTGGCACCATCCTCTTGACACCTGCCTTTGAGATATTTATACGTATTGACAAGATCCCTTCTTAGTCTTCTCTAGACTAAACAGGCACAGCTCCCACAGTCTGTCATAACAGAGGTGGCCCAGAAGTTGTGCTTGTGTGGCTGGACCCTCTCCAGTAATTCCTTGTCTTTCTTGTACTGAGGAGTCCAGAACTGGACGTGGTGCCCCAGATGTGGCCTCACTAATTATGTGTTTATTATTTTTCATGCTAGAAAACACGTGAGCATTGTGTTTCTTTCTCCCTTTTTTAGTGCAGGCCCTCTCTCAAAGCCCGTGGCTGTGCTTCTCCCTGCTGTCCCCATCAACTCACCTCCCTCCTCCCAGCTGGCCAGTGCAGAGCTCTGTGGTGGGGCCCCTTAAGTGAAACAAACCCCAATGCCCCCAGCTGCCCCTGCCCAGCCAAACTACTGAGATTCTTCTGTCACCACTGCCTGTGTAACAGCCCTTGTTCTTTTTATTTCTTCCACCTTGTGTGTTTTTCCCTGTGGCTTTTCCTCCGCTGTTATGTTATTGTAATTTATAAACTATCCGCATGCAGCTGCTTGCTGCTGGTCACGGAGGGCACACACCGTCTGTGTGCCTTTACTGGATCCCTCAGAGATGTCCCCCTGTAGCTGTTTTCCCTCACCAAGGCCTTAATCTACCCTTTTTAAGTATTGCCAATCTTTGTGTTTTCGGAGTCCTGTTCTGAGAGCCAAACTTACACTCCTCCCAGGCTCTAACTCACACAGTTGCTGCTGCCTTTGAGTACATGTAAACCTTGTTCCTCAGTTTGCATTTCTGAGGCAGAGATCATTCAGTCTACAATTTCAGTCTCCCACAAGTTTGCCACTGTGTTTGAGTTTACTCTGACAAGTGTGACTAATCTCACAGCCGTGGGGAACGCGCATGTCTGGCTCCAGCAGGAGGCAAAGCAGTCCTTGCAGGAGCTGTGCTGCACAGCAGAGGGCAGGAGCAGATTTGTGGGGGAAGAAGCCTGGCATTCTCATCGGTGCTACACGTGCTCACAGAGTGATGCAAGAGAGGAGGAGCCGTGTTGCTCCATGGTCCCAGTCACCACCTCAACCGAGCTTGATGAGCCTACTGGGACCAGTGGAAACACTGCTGACCTTGCCTTCTCACCCTGTGTTTTTATGCTTTTTATACTGATTCTTCTCTGGAATATCCTCAGTTAACTATTCTCTTTGGTCTTGTTTCTGTAAGACTATGTTAATAATTAATCTGTCCTTCTTCATTGATTAACATTGTCTCCCTTATTACTAATCCCCAGAGCCAAGATTTTGCCAAGGCACTACTTTTTATGTGTCTGTAAATTTAATTTGCTCTTACATTATCTTTTCACTACACCAGAGCCGAGTGATAATTTGTACAAAAGATATTGATCCTGTTAAAATCGAGGCCTTTGTAATTAGTGAAAATTAATGATAACCCCAAGATGACTCCATCTGGTGGGGGTAGAAATTCTCAGGGGGATGATGATTCAAAAGGCACTGCTGAAGAGCAGCAGCCTATGTGCCTCCCACCAGGTGAATCACAGATGAAAATTGGGGGATGATCAAACAACTGTAAAAGATGGTGGGGGAACCTCCAAAAATTTGGTTCACCATATCTAAGAAAAATGGCAGGGGAAGCTCATATTATTTACCTGAACTAGCAACCCCAGTATATCATTCAGAAGGAGGGGGGGAAAGCAGATTTAGGAGAAGGGGGTGTTTGGGGAAGACAGAGTTTCTTAGGAACTAAAAAGAAAGCTTATAAATTTATTGCAGGATGAAACTGCCAATGTACCTGCAGAAAAAGTGAAGAGAACCAAGATGAAAAAACACAGAACACACCTGAGTTTGTAACAAATCTTCTTCAGATTTTTTACGCTCTGCCATCCATATATGTGTAATAGTCTAGAATTGCTAGGCCAAATAATGATTACAAACAAGCAAAATATTTTATTAGACTAAAATACTGAAGTGAAAATTAATCACAGAAAGATTACCCTATGATAAAAACTGTAGAAAATGCTGTTATGGCTGGCATTTTAGGATCAACTGGTCTAGAGATATGATCTCCTATGCTCTCATGTGAGATTTTTGAAGACAAACTATGATGAAAACCGCATTGCTGTGTTGTATCAGGACACAGCTAAAGTGATTCAAAAGTGGCAGTTCAAGAGGTTCTAAGATTTGGTTACATTTCATGGATCAAACAGGAGACCTTCAAAAAAAACAAGCTTTACATCTGAGAAAAAGCATTTTAGCATGCTAAAATAGTATTGGCTTGTTTTCTTCAGTTTTTCTTTTGTAATTCCATAATGGGAAACATAAACCTAAACCTGGATTTCGTAGTAGCTGCAGATCTTCTATGAGAAATGAAGCAGATCCAGGGACTGTACCATTGAGAGGGATCCTGAGCTCAGTAAACACCTTTTCAGTTCTGAAAAAGGGTGAAAGTCATGACCTCAAAAACATTGAAGCATATACATTGCTAAAGGAAAGTTCATTAGCTACACCAAAACAGCATAGGAATGGAGGAAGATCGTTAAAATGGTTACTTAGAAAAATTGTTTCCTAAATTATATGGAAGTTTAAAGGCAGGAGAATGACATTTGTTCTCAAAATGGTAGTGGAAAAGCTCTCCTAAAAGTCATGGCCAGTGCTGCATAAGTAATAACAGGGAATGTTGAGGAGAAGTGCTAGTATTATATTGAGGGAACTAATCACAGATCTAAAGCATAAGTGATCAGGCTGTAGTGAAGCAATATTTGTCTTGATTACCAGGAACAAGAAGATGAAAAAACATGGCTTTAGGCAGTGAAGGAAATCTGATATTTAAAATTTCATTTGGAAACATTTGTTCAGAAGAATGCTGTATTTAACTGCAGGACATAGGGGGGAAAGTACTGAGTAATTTTGAAAATACCCATGTATGTTAGCAATTTTATGGAGGAAAATAGCAGCATTATGTAGTAGAGAACCAAAAATGTTGAGAGAGAGAGATGAATGGAAAAGAAACCATCTCCAGACATCAAGACATTAGACTCACTGAAGAATTAGAAACTTTTTAAGGGACGTAAAATATATAAACTTTGATAGGAGCCCAGAAAGATTCAACCAAAGTCTGGTGCTGTTTCCATCTCATGTGTTACCATGTTGTATCATGTACCACAGAGTTGATCTGTAATAGACTTAGTGTCAAGGAAGAGAGGCTGCTGCCCAGCAAACAATGTCCTTTTCTCACCATGACTGTAGTTTTTAAACTCAGCAACCCAAAATACCTGGGCTTCAAACCATATCACAGGCTTTTTACAACTTCCAGGATGCCTCTCCCTGTAACACCCTGCAGAGTCCTACTAGGGAGTAGTTGGAGAAGGGCTACATCAAGAATCCCCTGCCTTCACTGTACATAGTTCAACTGGGCTTTGCAGGATATTTGGGAATTTGAGTTAATAAGACTGCTAAAAGCTCACCAAGAAAGGCTTGCCTGTTAGTTCTAGTCAATAGCAAATACCTTGCTAGAAAATAAGAAAGAGGTAGAAGTCACTATATCCTTTATTGGCTATGCATTGAAAAGGTGATACCTTGAATTTATGCATGGATGTTAGAGACTTAGACAAACTGTTTATTCCTAAAGACATCCTATACACAGAATTCAAGAGGACTTGAGTCCTTCAAGCCATGATCGCAGAAATATTTTGACCTCTGCTAAGACAGTGGTTTTTGTATTGTCTTTAAACATTAACACAAGTCAAAACATTGTTGAGACAACAACCCAACACACGCGTGTAAATGTGTAACATATCACATTTAGTCCGGGATGAATCAGGACTAAGTTTGGCCCACTTTAGAAGTATAAGTACCATCATGCAACCTTTGATTATTGCCTTGGCATCTCCAAAATTTTTATTCATTCTGGATTTTACTTGATTTTCTAGACCTCCTGGTCCAGCTGGTGGCTCGGCAGGAGTGGTGAGCATACATGGCAAGAGGTGGAAAGGCTGAACAAGGCAAGGGCCTTCCTTTCTCTGCAACAGCTAGCTGCTATTTCTGCTCAAGTCCTGGCAGGAACCCATTACCCACTAATTTCTAGATGGAAAAATGGATCATTGTCTTTGATCACGATACAGCTTATCCCCAAGGATTTTTAAGTGGACGAAGAATATACCTGCCAATATTCACTGAATTTATGAATGAGTTTGTACTCCTTTGGGGCTTACTTCCAACTCTACAGAATGAAATAGAAAATATTTCAAATATTTGAGACACGAATTATGGGATCTCCCTCCTAGTTTGCTAAAGCTTGTTTACAACAAAAAAAATAAGGGCTTATGTGGAAAATGGTAGAAAGATTTTCAGTAGCTGGTGAAGTTATGGAATTAAAGGTAACCTAAACAAGCATGATTTGTTCGTGTGAAAAGTATTCTGCTATATCAGCTCCAGCAGCCAGTGCTTAATTTTGTAAATCTGATATCCTTCCACCAGCATTGGAAAGAGTTACTGGGTTTAAGGGGTAGAAATAATAAGTTGAAATTAGAATTGGCAAAGAAAATTTAAGCATCTCATGCTGTTTTGAAGGACTAGTAAGAAAATAATAGGGGTGAAATGAACAAGAAAAAAGGTGGAGAGAATGACAAAGATTATCAGGAATACATAATTACTTCTGTGCTACTCTAGTGATTCTGAAGGAGAACTCCTCAGCATGTAAAAAAGGTGACAAATGAAAAAATTTGTCATAGAATCTACGGAGTCATGAACAGCAGGAAGAAAGTGTTGAACAACACTTGTTGCTTGTCTCTTCCATGACAAAAATGAGGGCGCATCACATTTAAATGAGCAGGTGACTTGCATAAAGCAAATTAAAAGAGACACTTCTTACCACTCATGGTTAAAGCTTAGGAGCATTTCACCACAGAATATGTTTAGTGGTGTAAATGTACATGATTTCAGAAAACAACTGGACAAATTCATGGAATAAATTCTCTCACAGGTTGTTAAATTCCGATATTATCTCTGCTTTAAAACAAACAAACGAACAGCTTGAAACCTAGATTTCTGGCAGCTAGGAATTAATGTTACACACTTGTCTTGTTCCTATATTCTTCCCTAAACATCTGGTCTTAGCTCATGGTGAAGTCAGTTTATTCTGCTAGATGGGTCTTGGTCTAACCCAGTAAAAATGCTTCTTAAGATCAGAACATCATGAGGACATTAAATCACATTTTACAGAAATTAAAAATCCAAAGAGCTTTAAAGGTGGTCACTTTCACTTGTCAGAACAAATGTACATGGCCCACAAGAATTATAGAACAAGGAGAAAAAATCTGCAAACCAACAAACAAAACAAAACCCAAAAAAATCCAACCCAACAAAACAAATAAACCAAACCAACTTGGTCAAGAAGAAAAAAATGTTTGACAGGAGTAGAGGGGAGATCACCTCCAAGGATGCTAAACCCTTTTTCAGCAGTAGACATGGCTGGAACCCCAGATTTTCTTTAGTTTTTCAGGTGACTGCTGCCAATCCTCTCCAATGCATTGTGATCACACAGACATTGTAATCCTGGCCTCTGCAGAAGGTTTAAAGGTGGTGTTACCTTCCCCAAAACTGCGTGGCAAGAGTAGGGGAAAATAAACACCCAAAAACGTGGAGATAAAATGCCGGTCACTGTTATACTGGGCTAAGAAGACCACGGCTGTCACTGTCACTGTTAATGTCTCTGTCATGGACAGAGGTCATGGACACCGCCATCCTTTTGCAAGGTAATTGCTGGTGCATTTATTTATTTATTCTATGACACAAGCAGCTCAGAATTCCATCCAATCTTTGACTCAAGACACAACATTCACAGAATATGGAAATTACTCAAAAAATGGTTCTATACATTAAGAAAAAGTCCAGTTCTGCAGCTGCAGAAAACTCAGAGCGCCTCAGCCAGTGTGCCTGTGTGGCTGCTTGAAAATGCCCTGCATAGTGCCCAGGGTAATCTTTGATTTTTAATAACGGCCTGGGCTGCACTGGTAAAATGTGGATGTTCTGTGTATGCATGCAGGAATTGTGTGTACAGTATATAACAAAAATTACAATTCATAATAATCCAAAACTTATGAGTCATTTTAATATGCCCAAACAAAAAAAGCATAAATCCTAGCTGAGTAACTGTATTTCTCATCCCGCAACTGTGGTTTTAGATGTATATCAGATCATTCACGACTAGCAGGAAACAGTAGAAGACAGCCCTCAAGATCCTGGGTCAGTGGTGGTCATTTGGTGGTTGGGTGCGTGGGCAGAGAGCCCCGTCACGGAGGTGGTAAGGTGGTCCAGGAAGTTCCAGCCCTTTCGCGGTGTGGCTCCAAAATTCTTCTTTAGGGTCTCGGGGTGCCGCCCAGTCGCTGAGCGGGGGGATTCCTGCCCGACCGTGCCTTTCTCGGGGGCTGCTTTGGCCGGGGAGGTCGCGCCGGGCCCCGAGCCCCGCACTCGGTCCCGCCGCCGGCGCTCCTTGCCGGTAGATGGCATCCCCCGTCCGCGCACAGCCGTGCCCGGAGCGGAGCGGCGCCGACCGCGAGCTGGGGGACAGGGCAAAGCCCCGGCCCCGCCGCTGGCCGGATTTCGCCAAGGGAAATGCCACCCCGGGATGGCACCCCGATCGGCCCCGTCCAGAACGAGCCGCAGCCCAGCCGAGGCTGGCGGGAGCTCGGTGCTGAGGAGGAGCCGCCGGTGTCACACGCTCAGTGAAACACCCGCGCGTTCTGCTAGAGCAGGATCGAGGGCAGAGCGCGGCTCTTTTGGTTTGTCGCTTCCCTGGTGCATTTTTAAACTTCACCGTTCTTCAGACTTTAGAGCATGATTTTTTTAAAGACAGTTTTAAACGTTCAGGCTAGGAGAAGATAAAGAATGGGCGGGGGGGAGGAAGCAGAAAGAAAAAATAGTAACTCTTTGTAAAAGACGAGAAACCTCCTGAAGACGAAGAATCCTATCTACCTTTCTTTAGTAGCTTCCCGAGGACCTTAAAACTAATTCGAAGAGAGATTTTATGAACTGTAGGAACTGTAAATCCGAGTGATATCTATTTTTGTGCAGGGAAAAAAAAAATATAGCAATTAGCTGGATATAGAGGGTTGGGTTTTTTACTTTTTATTCCCCCCCATTTTGTAACTTTTGGTGGTATTGTCTTGCAGGCGCCTTAGTAGTGAACAAAATGTAAATAGGATTATTTGGAAATAGTAGAAAGGATTATGTTGTAAATCCATGGAACTGGGTTTGAAACAGGGTGGCTTGTAGCTTTGGGTTAGGACAGTATAGCGACAAACCAAAACGTTTTTCGAGAAATTGGGTGTGTACGTTGTTTGCGAAGTGTGATTTGATCAATGAGACTTTTTGCATCAGTCTGCCCTTCTCAGGACGATTTCTGCCAAAGAAAGAAATGCTCCTTTACTCCCAGTCGGATCTTGATTGCGGTTTATCCTGCCAGAACTGGGAAAGATGGGAATTTTCAAAGCCTTTCTTTTTAAGACCATGGTAATTGCATTTCTGTCCAAATTTCTGGGGGTTTATTTTGTTTGGGTTCTGGTTCTTTGGTGGAGTTTTTGTCTCTCTCTCTCTCTCTCTCTCTTTTTTTTTTTTTTTTGGGTTTGTTTTTTTTTTTTTTTTTTTTTTTTTTTTTTTTTTTTTTCCTGCCAGCCCTTACATAAAGGGGGCCCCGGTCTTCTGTCGTATCATAGATCACCTGAAAAGGGGAACAGTGCCACTAAATTAGCAAGCAGTCCTCTGTCGTTTTCGCAGGGGTGTTGCTCCTACTTAAAGCGAAAGTTCCATTCTAAAGGCCAGTGACTTTATTTCCTTTACATGCAAAGGAGGTAACGCTAATTCTCTGTGTTTCTCATAGCGGAGGGAGTGGAGTGTTTCTCATAATGGAGGGAACTGCTTCTCTCTCTTTAATAACCATAGCCTTACAATTTGACTGAGAATAGTGGTGTGTTTTGGAGGCTGTTCTTTTAGAGTTTGTGAGGTCGATAGCCAGAGATATTTTATTTCCTTCTGAAGTAAATTAAACTCTGGAGAGTGATGGGGGAGAGGTAGGGAAGGATGTCTCTCAACCATTCCGCGGACAGAAGTCTGAAGTTTATTAACTCACCATCTCCCTCTCCGGTTTGATTTTTTCTTCCCCCTTCCTTCCCACGGGAAGCAGCACCCCGTCTCTGAGGGCAACCCCGGAAGATGCAAAGCTCCTAGACCGTCCTCAGGGTATCCGGGAAGGTGCGCCTACACTTTGCGACAGACTTTTTTTTCCTTTTGGGTTTTTTTTTTTTGTTGTTGTTGTTGTTGCTGTTTGTTTGTCTTTTTGGTTTGGTGGGGTTTGGGTTTTTTTTTTTTGTTTTGTTTTTGGTTTTGGTTTTTGTTCTTTTTTTTTTTTTCCCCGCGGAGGGTCAAGTGTTATCTTTATTTTCTCCCTTTTCCACTAAATATGGCACCGGTCTCCCCGCGGCCCCCCCGGGGCCCCCCCTGGATGGGGTGAGGCCGGGAGGGCCCAGACGGTGGCGAGGCGCCCTTCTTGGCCAGGGGGGAAGACTCGCCGGGTTCTGACGCTGGGAGCCATGTGATGGCCCCCTCGCTACAAGGCGGGGAGGAAGGCTGCCCTCCCTGGGACTAAGCCCCAGCCTTTTCACCGTGTTTCCTAAGGCCCAGCAAGCCGTCCCCTACGCCCTCCCTCCTCGCCAGCCTCCTCCCCTCTCCTCCTCCCAGGACTAGGCGCGCTCCCTCCTGCCCCGCATCCATTAATGTCTGGGGGCTGAGGTGAGGAGAAAGAAGGGGAAACCGACTTCCAGGAGAGACGGCGCAACCTCCCTGCGCCCGCAATAACAGATCCCAACCGAAAAAAAAACCCGAAAAAGATCCCCAAAAGGGGGGAAGGGAAGGGAAAAAAGAGAAAGAGAGAAATCCAAACGGCAGCAAAAAATACCCCGAAACAAAACCCTGACTAGCCGCCGCCTCCGAGCGGGCGGCGGGAGCGCTCCAGAGGCGCGGCAGCGGCGCTGGGGGCCGGCGCGGCTCGGAGCGGCCCGCCTGCCCGTGGCGGCGGCGGGGCGGCTCTCCGCGGAGCGGCGCGGAGGCCTGGCGGCGGCAGGGAAAGCGCCCGCTCGCCCGCCGCGCCGCGCCGGCCGCCACCGATGCGCTGCCCCGCCGCCGCGCCATGACCCTTAGCTCGGAGATGTCCGAGGCGTCGACGCTGGCTGAGGAGACCGACATCGATGTGGTGGGCGAGGAAGACGACGAGGAGGACGACGAGGAGCCGCGGACCCGCCGCCGCCGCCGCTCCTACGCCGAGGATGAGGAGGAGGACGACGACGACGACGAGGAAGAGGACGAGGAGGATGTGGGCGACCTCCACGCCGCCGCCCTGCTGCCGCGGTCGCCCGTGCGCGGCGGAGGCGTAGGTGGCGGCGGCGGGGCGGGCGGCGGGGACGCTGCCGGTGGCTCTCGGCCCCCCTCGCGGGGTGGCCCGCAGAAGGCGACGGCGGGCGGCGGCGGGGCGGGCGGCGGCGGCGGCGGGGCGGGCAGCGGCGGCGGCAAGAACAGCCTCGTGAAGCCGCCCTACTCCTACATCGCTCTCATCACCATGGCCATCCTGCAGAGCCCCAAGAAGAGGCTGACGCTGAGTGAGATCTGCGAGTTCATCAGCGGGCGCTTTCCCTACTACAGGGAGAAGTTCCCTGCGTGGCAGAACAGCATCCGCCACAACCTCTCCCTCAATGACTGCTTCGTCAAGATCCCCCGGGAGCCCGGCAATCCTGGCAAGGGCAACTACTGGACGCTTGACCCCGAATCCGCCGACATGTTCGACAACGGGAGCTTCCTGCGCCGCCGAAAGCGCTTCAAGCGGCAGCAGCTCCCGGCGCCCGAGCTTCTGCTGCGCGCCGTGGACCCCGCCGCCTTCCTCCCGCAGCCCCCGCCGCAGCCCCCGCAGCAGCCGCCCTGCGCCTACGGACCCTACGGCTGCGGCTACGGTCTCCAGCTCCAGCCTTACCACCCCCACTCCGCCCTCTTCGCCTTCCACCACCCCTCTCCGCCGCCCCGCCAGCCCCCTGCCGCCCCCGGCAGCGCCCCCGGTGCGGCGCTGCCCCCCGCCGCCGCCGCGCCGCCGGGCCCCTTGCTGCCGGCGGCGGAGCTGGCACGGACGCCCTTCGGCTACGCGCACCCGCTGGGCCCGGCGCTGGCGGCCTCGCTGCACTCCGCCAAGCCCGGCAGCGGCGCGGCGCTGGCCCGCTCGCCCTTCTCCATCGAGAGCATCATCGGGGGAAGCCCCGGCCCCGGCCCCGGCGCGGGCAGCAGCTGCGGCTCGCAGTCGACCGCGGCGCCGGGGCTGGCCCGCTCGCTGGGGAGCGCCGGGAGCGGCCTGCCCCCCGCCGCCGCCCTGCCCGCCACCCCCGGCTTCGCGGCACGGATCTCTAACTGTTAAGTGTTTGGGAGTCTTTCCGAAGGTAGGATCTGGGGTATCTCCTTTCTCCGCCGCTCGGACGCCCGGCGGACGCTGCCCGCAGGGGCTGCCTGTCTTTGCGTGGGGATAATTGTGACGGGGCTCGGGGGCCGTCCGCCGCGAGCGACGGACCTCCCGCGACCTTCACTAGTGCAAAGCCAGGTGTAGATCTAGATACTGCACGGGCAGGCGGTCACTACATCGGAAAGTTACTCGCTACTCCTTAAAAAGAAACAAACATGGTGATAAATAATGTCTCTAAACCGCTGAAGTTCAGAGATTCTCAGGTCTAGGAGCTTGAAAACAGTAATGTACAGGAGGAAAAAAAAAAAGGCTTGAGGGAGGACAGCAGAGCAATACTTTTTCATTTAGTACACTTGTCTCATGTACTTTTATAAAAGAAAAGATTAACGTGTTTACACAGAAGAAAGTCAAGATTATCATTTCTTATTTTAACCTGTGTTTTGTATTATAATAGACTTACGGAGTTTTTTTATTTTGTACTTTATGCGTATTCTTTACAAGGAATATTGTTAAAATTACAGCAAGTATTATTGTACCATTTTAATGTAAAATTTTTACACATTTTCAAAAATAAAATTTTTAATTTTCAAAAAAAAAAAAAAAGTCAAAACCAAACCCAAAGACCAAAGGAGCCCAGCCAAACAATTGGCTTTGGATCCTTCCCTCCTTAGCACTTCTCCTTTCTTTGGGACACTAAATTTTTTTTTCTTTGGGATTAATAGCACAATAGTCAAGGAATATTCTAGCTTGGAATTTATTATGTGCAGATTTGACTGCAAAGAAGAAAATAAAAATACGATCTTTGCAGACAATGCATTGTTAACCCTAGCAGATAAAGAATGACAAAAACCCCAAAATAAACTAAACAAAAACAAAAAAAAACAAAACAAAGCAAAAAAATCCACACAACACTAACAAAACGCCCCCAAGAAAACAAAAAACACTCTACAAAAAACAGCAGGAACGAGAGAGGGGATAAATAGAAATAGGTCTCTCTGGAGGGAGTAAAGCCCAGTTCTGTAAGTCGCAAATCAGGGGATTGATTAAAACGCCGGTTTAAAACTATTTTTATACTTTTGGGTGTGTTTTAAATCACAACTGCATCATAGTTTGGTTTCCAAGAGGCCAAAGGAAAATATTACTAATAAAGGGCGTGCATTGAACTTAAGAGAGATTTGTTCTAGACACTTATGTTTCTGTGATGATGATAATAGTGGCATGTGTTTCTACTTTTCAATACATAAAATATAAATGCGCTTTGTAATATCCTCGTGTGATGAGTTGATTAAGTTTATAAGCTGTCGAAATAAGGATGTACAAAACAAACCATGAAAGCAGCTTTTCTGATTCCAAACACTCGTTTTTAACAGCATAAGGTCCATAGATATATATTTTATAGACTAAAAAAATTTTAACCAAAAAATCCGACCTCAAATATTCAGAGCTTTTATATGGAAAAGAGAATCGCATGTTTTAAGAGTAGGCATGTGAATGTTTGTTGTGGGCTAGGAATACACGTTTTTCAAAACAGGGAGGCGCTTTTTAACTGCGACTGTATTTATAACTATTTAGGAGACTCGGGGATCAAATATGTGAATTTTCATAATAAAAAAATAATAATAATAAAAAGGGAGGGATGCCTTTTAGTGCTCTTTGGAGTGAGGAGGGGTTTACATGTAGAAGTATTTCGTCGCCTGGGTTTTAAATATTCTCATAGACGGAAAAGTGGTAATTCTCCGTTTTGTTTGTAGCAATGCTGCGTTAAAATAGTGGGTTTCAGAAAGCAGAAAGACTGGACATAAGATCTCTGCTGGGCTCCATTTGCAGTCTGGAGCTAGAAGGCCTCTTTGGATGTTCCGGGTTCCTTAGCAGAAAAATAAGTCCATTCTAATTTCTTAAACAAAAGGGAAAATACCCCAGAGGCACCGTGTTCGTATTCTCCAGGGAGAGCGAGTCTTTTTCACGAGAGACCAATTAATTCACTTTCCCCGGGCCTGGCCTGGGGATGCGCCGGGCCGACACGGGCCGGTGCGGCGCGGAGTACGGAGCTAAGCCGAGGCCCCCCTCGAAGAGGCAGATAAAATCAAACAGGGAAGTGTTTCGCGGAAGAGAAGGCAGCTGTGGCCTTGCGGCGGTGCGAGGCTTCCCGAGGAGGGGTGCTGCTGGCGCTCAGTTTGGGCTCTGTCTGCTCGAGTCCTAGGGATCTCCACGAGCAGTTACATGAGAAGGGTAGATTCCGGCGACCCACCCTGTGTTTGTTTCTCTTGGCTTCTACGCAGCAGACCCCGGGTACGCAGTAGATCCCAGGGAGCCCGGCGACCTCCCCCACGCAGAATCCAGCCCGGCCCACGCCAGTGGGCAGTGGGGTCTGAGTGTGCCCACTACCTATCCCTCAGGTCTCCGCAGAGATACATGGCAAGCAAACTGCTTGGCTACTTTTTCCTTCCATGTTTTTCGCCGGTTGCCTCCATCCCGTGCGGACAAAACCTTCCCTTGGGAGTTGCTAGGGAAGGCGACAGGAACAAACTGCAGTAGGTGGTACGGATTTTTTTTTTTTTTTTTTCCCTGTAAGGAAAAGGGGGTCGAGTAAGAGGTCCAGAGTCCTGGTGAAGGACTTTTTGCCCGTTCTCCTCGAGTCGGAGGGGAAGACGCCTGGCCTCGGTGCCGGTCCCGAGGGTCCTGTTTCCCCGCTGCTGCCGCAGAGCAGGTGCTGCCAGAAAAGGAGCCGGCCGCACAGCCCTTTGATGAGCTCGCAGCACCGCCGGGCCGCAGCGCCCCATTCGCATGCTAATGGCCCGCCGTGCTCTCCGCGGCTTCCAAGACTAACAGAGAAGCGAACAGTGTAGTCCTCGCAAGGACGGAGCCCGGACGAACAATCCTTCCAAAATAGTCTGGGCCCTAAACAATCTGGTAAGACATGCAGTATAGTGTCGTCTCCTTCTCCTCCCAGAGACAAAGTGTGGATTCATTAACCCGTCTCCTTGCTCATCCTATCCCCGTAGGGCTATGAGAGACGAATTACTGGATCTGAATTGGGAGGGGATTGCTCTATAAGGGGGCTAATGTTTCAATCAGTTCATCCTGAAGGACCACACAAAAAGAAACTTCTTCGTTTATGGTGCTATTATGCGGAGTTTTAATCTAGGGATAGATTTAGCCAAATGTTATCTATTGGGAATTTAATGAAGCCCTTATGTATTCAATCGTCTTTTATGCCACACACAGTGTCTCTATCCAGAAACGTTTCCTTCCACATAGTTCTTTGTTTCTGATGGGTGATTTATATACTTTTAATTAGGTTTTTAAGAAATTCTTTCTTTTCAAGTATCTTGTATAACGTTTCTCTTAAGCAGGACTGTGTTAGGTCTCTTCCCACATCCCCTATAAAAGAGGTTTCCCCTTCCCTCCCTGGTTTTGAATACGATTAGTTTGCACGTCCACACCCTGCGCCCTTCCCGCTGGAGCACTCCTGCTCCTTGTGCAGAGGGGCCGGACATCGTGCCCGCTCTGTCTACACCGCCCTGGGCTCCGACGGGCTGCGCAGCCCGGGGATCCAGCCGAGCCCCGTGGCTCCCGTGCACGGCTCCCCAGCCCTGAAGCTGCTCTCAACCCAAACCATCCCCACCCGCACCTCCTTTGGACCACACCTTCGATCTGGTTTGTATTTTAGGTGCAGTGAGAAACACTCCTGGGGTCAGCGGGGTGCACGCACATCCCGTGCTTGCAGGCTGGTTTCAAATACCCAGGACCGGCCCCATCACCCAGTCCGGAAGATGAAAGAGGGGAGCGAGGCTCTCACCTGCTCTCAGCTGCTCCCTTTCTTGCAGCGCTGGTGGCGAGGGCAGAGCGCACGGTAGTCCCCGTAGAGACTGAGGCCTATTCGGGGGATCTGTGGGAAAGTGGATCTGATTTAGCTGTCCCTTGGCACGGCCTGGAGACTCCTCTCCGTATGTAATACTTTCCCTCAGTACTTACAGTCAGTACTGCTGTAGTCTCTGATAATATTGTATTTGACAGAAGTAATGGAAATTATGATCTTGGCCAAGCCCTCGCTGCTCTGGAACCAATGCAGATCCGTTTTTCAACTTGTTCACAGTGGTTCCCCCACCTGCAGTGGTATTTCCTCTGCTTCCCTCGGCAGCGGCCGGCCGCACACACCATCGGGACCCGAGCACCGGCGGGGACCGGCTGCCCTGTGCCCGCAGCTGGGCGTATCCTGAGCAGGTAGGTGGCCCCCTCCACCGTTCCTCACCTCCAAGCCCCAGTGACCTGCTGCAGGTCACCGCAAGGCCTCTCCGCCCTTCTCTGAAAGTCCTTTCTCCTTTGCAACCCTCACCGTGAGAGGCACGTCGAGCAGCCGCCGTTGTTCGCTGCCCCTTCCTGCACTGCAGAGCACCACCAAGATGCGGAGGAGGCATTCGCGCAGAAGCGTGTGTACGTGTGTGCAGGAGAATGGCGCTTCAGAAGGTAACCAGCTGCTGCCGGATGGATCCCCGCTGCGGCAACAGCCGTGCTCGGTGCCTCATGGCGCAGATGGGTGCCCGCCGATTTTGTGGAGAGATGGAGAAATGAACTCGAGTTCCAAATCGGTAAACCTCTTCCTCTTGTTTTTCGCTTGAGGAAGAACTCTGTTCCCCGCCGCCGGTCCCCGCCGGGAGGTGTACTGCAGGCAGCCGGCCCTGAAAGCACGCCGGCCCCTTCCCAGCCGCTTGGCTCGGCTTGCCGCCCTCTCACCGGCACGACCGAAAACAGCAAAGGCAGAGGCTGCGGGGCTGGGAAGGCACCGCAGCCCCACTCGCGGCCGGCCCGGCTGCCTCAGTGCGGGCGGCCCCTAGGGCTGTGTGCGGCTGCACGGCCGCGGCGGTGGGAGCGGGGAGGCACCCGGCAGCGTCCCGGCGGGAATCACCGCGGGAAGCCCCACGGAAGATGGATAGCGTACGAAGATGTACCCTTAGTGCAGCGTTCCTCCTCCACCAGCTGCCGCAGTGAGAGACACAGAGGCACCCTGCGCTCTGCGCCATGGAGAAACCTTTCGGCTAGGCGCCGTAGTGCCCAAAATGTACAAAAACATACATATGGACTGGACTGGACGAAAGGGGCCTCTCTTTTTAATTTTTTTTTTCTTTTAGCGCGGTGTCTCGTCAATTTCAGAAATTCTACCGCTAAACTGAATTCAGAAGGAAATTTGTGGTTGCGGGGTTTTTATTTTTCTAATCAAAATAATTAAACTTTCCCTTCTTCCAAGTCACAGGAGACCTGTTGAATTGATTCTGTTTCCCTTTCGCTGATACAGTAAAACGGCACGCAGAAATCTGCGGGCCCCCATATTTAGATGATTATTCATGCAATTTATGTTAGAAGCAAACCGATACTTAGATAATTACGTTGTTGCATTAATTCGTTTCTTAAGACAGGGAAAGCCTTTTCCACAGGCAATCCGAAGGTATTTCTGTCCCCTGAGTGCAATAGAAAACCATGTGAGTGCATCGAAACGCGTGTGAACATTTAGGAGTGTTGTCTCGGACCCGGTGACACCACCAGCCAGCGCCCGCACAACTGTAGCACTGCGGTCATCGCTCCTGCTAATGCCCACGCTTTGCCAAGACCTTTTAAAACCTGTGAATGTCTCTTCGTACCACACTGGTCGCAGGACTGCTTCTCTAGTTTCATTGCAGAAGAGTACATGCACACCTGTATACACGAGATACATTAAATACACACAATCAAGATTAATGAGGTGACTTCCCTGGGTTTTGTTTTCGTTTAATAAACACTGTCACGTCTGCTTATTCAGCAACAACCAGACGAAACAGATAGCTTTCTAATATACGGGTATACAGTGAAATTCCACCTGTCGGCTGCATGGGGGGGAGGGGGGGGGCAGAGAAGAACAGCCTCTTCGAATAAATAGACGATTAAAATAACCATTGGTGAGGGGGAAGAAAAATGAGGAAAGATGTCCAGCGCCGAGCAAGGATGAACAGATGTATCAGGTGACTGCTCGAAAGTAGAGGGATTGGAAATTACGGACCGTATTTTATATAAAAAATATTTTATACTTTCTTTCCAGCCCGCCTCTGATTGCATAAAGTGCCGTGGGGTTGCTCGGTGGGCTCTGTCAAGCATCCCTTTCACCTTCATGGAAGTCCTTAACCTGTCTTTCTCCGTGCAGACGGCGCTGCCGGTGGGGCAGCGCACGCAAGTGTGTACTCTCGCACTGTTCCGCAAGCGCTAGGCAGCCGGAGGCCCCGCTAACACCTCTTCCTCTCTACTTTTCGCTTCTGTATGAGAAGCCAAAGGGTGGTCTTTCTCTGAAAATTAACCGCTTTAAATGGCTTCCAGCTCTGCTTGCATCCCGATGTCTTTCCTCCTGGCACTCAGACATCTGCCGGCCGGGACATGATTTTCGGTGGAATCCCCAGTTCCACCCGTGCCGCAGATGTCTGAGGCACATGTCCCGTCCCGCGCACCGGAGCGGGGCTACCGACAAGAGGTGTGGAGTGGATGTCTTTGCTTTTAATAAAAGACTCTCTTCCCCTCAAGCCTCCTCCCCACCCAGAAGGAATCCGCAACAACTTGCTAACACCCATGGGCAAGCCAAACGTGGCGTTTCCACAAGAGATTTTGAGTCCAGTCCCGGAGGTGCTGCTGCGCCTGCCGCTGCAAGACGGCGCGGTTCTCCCGGTTAAGCGGCGCAAGCCCCGCGGCCGTGCCGGGGCGGAGCCGGGGGCGCTGCCGGCACACCGGCAGGACGGACCGTGCTCGGCGCCTCCTCCCGGCCCCAGGTACGCTGCCGTGCTAGCGGGGCTGTCTCGGCCGCCCGCCGGCAGGGCAGAGCGCTGCTGCCACTGAGGGAGCCCTCTGGGCTCATGACTCCCCGGGGGAGGACAACCTTCGGCCCGGTCTGTCCTGCCGTCGACACCCACCGTGGGGCGCGCGGGGGCGTGTGGGGTGAGGGGAGCCCGGTGCCGACGCTATAAATCCCTCGGCAATTGAGTTCTGCACCTTTGATTTGGAAAATCGGATTCTTTGAGTGGAAACAGTTGACAGGAACTTAAAAGGATTAGCTGCATTCCACACAGGATCATTTTTACTCGTAACATTTTGAAACGATTGATCCCTTCCAGACCATAAACAATGTCCAGAAAAATGATCTAACGAGACTTCCATTGTTTCCTTTTGTCTACGAATCCCCTTTCGCCAGCAGTTTGATTAGGGACTTTGACAGGCTGGATTGTAATCACAGACACACACACACCACACCACCCCCCCCCCACACACACACGCACACCGTTTTCCCGAGATAAGTATTGAATTTGAAATAGTTCGTCTTTTGCTCCATGGTGTCATTCTGCCAGAAATCGAGGAGAAAGGCAGGTAGGGGCAGAAGGAGCAAGGAGAGCGGGACCGAGAGGGGTGCCGCAGAGCGCCGAAATGAGGGGTGGGGACATTTCCCAAGCTTCTCTTGCTGGTTTTTGTACCGGCCTGGTAGGAGAAAGAGAAAGAGAAGACCCACAGGTGCACAAGCCTGCTCGGGACATAGAGCGTAGAATACAACACGTGCGGCCCCGTTCCCCACCACGGCCCGAGATGACTCAAGATCCGCGGGCTCTGCTTGGTCCCTCTCTCCTCCTCTTCCCGTCCCGTCTGAGGGCAGGGGAGTTAACGCAGGGACATTAACGGGTTGGGAGGGGAGCGAGGGGGCCCTGCCCTGTCATGCAGACCGGCCGACTTTTCCTCTGTTCTGACACCTGCGCGCACTGCCCCATGCTCCTCTCCCTGATTTATCGCCCAATTAGAGGTTCAGCCTTCCCCGAGCCACCCGTGCTGCCTCCCCTGACGGGTCTCTGCGGGTGACGCCTCCCCGGCGATAGCACGGGAGGTGATGGGTCGAGGTGGCCTTTTTTCGGCCCCTTCTGTTTCTCTTCCTTCCCCTCCGTATCTGTGTGAACCCAGGGCCTGGTGTCGCAGAAAAAGCCGGAGGGGGCCGGAGCGGTGTCCACTGGCGCGTCCCGGCCCGGGACTGTGCCGATCCAGCCTGGATCGGGGGAAAACTCAGCCAGGAGAAGCATCTCAGTTATGTCTCCCCTTCAATTAAGAGACAGCAGCTCCTTCCCGTCGGATTTCACTGGACTTGTTCTTCCTGTTACGCTCCGGGATTACTTTTTTCTTCCTTCTTCTTTCTTCTTTCTTCTTTCTTCTTTCTTCTTTCTTCTTTCTTCTTTCTTCTTTCTTCTTTCTTCTTTCTTCTTTCTTCTTTCTTCTTTCTTCTTTCTTTTCTTTCTCTCCTTCTCTTGCTTCTCTTTTTCTTCCCTTTTTTTTTCTTCCTCTTCTTTTTTCCCCTTTATCTCTTTTTCCTCACACTGAGAACAAGCGTCTCCCCGGCACAGACTGGTAGCATTGAGCATCTTCCTAACTTAACTGTGTCTTCCTTGTATCTATCAATCCACCTTTCTAATTAGACTAATTAGAAGATATGCGGAATGTTGCTGGGTCCATAGACTAAACTGCTTAGGGTTTCTGAAAGGAAAGCTGAATGCCCGCCATGGGAGGTGGCCATTCAGGGGTACGGTAACAGTTGCTACATTTATCTCCTGCTATTGAAAAGAGCTCTGCTTAAAGCTCGATTAAAATGTTTGGAAACTAATGCCACCCTGGATCCCTCTCTAATTAGAGGGCCTGGATAGATCGCCCTGAGCAGTCAAAAGGAACTCCTTCCCGGGCTTGGCTTTTCTGTTCAGCAGAATGTCTTCTCTCCCCACAACCCCGCCCCCACCTCCAAAAAAGAAAGAAGGCGGGGGGGGGGGGGGGGGCGGGCGGAGTTGGAAGGGAGAGAAAAAGATAACGGAGCTATAAAAACGGGGGCGGAGAAATGGGACAAAAATCTTTCTCCCCAAGCGTTTTGTTTGGTCACGGTTTTCCCGACGGCACGCACGGGCTCTTCTTACTGGATTCATCTTCAGCGGTCGGGACAGGTTAAGGTTGGGCAGCTCCTTCTCCGCTGCCTGCGGCAAGCCAGTCAATCTTGGGGAAGGGGAAAGGCCGTCGCCCTCCTCCCCTCGCACGCACAGGTGCGGGGCGCGCAGCCCGGCTCCCTTCTTGCCGCGCTGCCCTCCTCGCTGTGCCCCGCCGGTCTTGTTCAGAAAGAGCAGGGCAGTAAAAAAGGGGAGGATGGACGGTGGGGGAAAGTCACCCACGGAACTGACGGCTCCTGTCCCCCAAACTCTGCTTGCAGGGAGCCCAACGCAGAGCAGCAGTTTCCAGCAGGCCACCGGGCTGAGTGACGGAGGGGCTGTTGGAAATCCCGCTCTGGGGTACCTTGTGCCTCCATCTCTAATCCGAGAGCACCGCCGCTCACCTAAGCACGCACGCATTTGTGTGTGCCCGCGGGGTGTGCGGAGGGGCGCGGGCAGCCCTCGGGTCGCCCCGCTCCCGGGAAAGGCAGCCTCAGCCGGGCACTTTAGCGTCGGGCACCTCGCGAATTTGCGGCGCTGTTCCTTCCCCGTACGGCAGAGATAGATTTTGTCCTCATAAAGGCGAGTCAACGACTGGTGCTGGCGGGGGAAGGGATGAGGAAAATGTTCTCTTCATTAACACAAGCCTGTTACGCAGATGACTTAATTTACGGGATAGATATGACCAAAAGTGCCTGGAAAGAGCCCACACTCGTGGCTCGGCAGGCGACGAGCCCGCGACAGCCGGCTCTGACCCGCGGGAGCTCTCTGACCTTGTGGCGGCGAGCAAGGGCGCAGCGGCCGCCCCGTCGGTACCGTCGGGTCGGTAGGGGGTGGATGTTGCGGGTTTCACCCCTTGGCCTTTGGTGGTTACAGTGCACCAAGTATCGGCAGAGGGCAATAAAGTTGGGAGTTAATTTATTTTTTAATCATTATTATGTTGTTGTCTTCTCGTTGTTGAGAATGATGCGGTGGGCGTTCTGGAGAAACTGTCCAGTCTACCAGGGAAACATATCCGCATCCCGCTCTCCCCGTATTGCCCCAGGAGAGGCCCCTCTGGCAGGTGGGATCTCCTGAGAGAAAGATGTACGGGAGTGGCAGGCAGAGAAATCCCGTTGACATTTTCCTTTTCTTTCAAGCCTCGGGAGTCACCTGCAAGGGAGGGGAACAGAAGAGAATTGAGAGGATCTGCTCCTCTTCGTCCCAGTAGTCCGGCGACGTTACCGGCGGGGGAAGGACTAGCTCGGGACCCGGATGAGCCGGCAGGTGGGAAGCAGGCAATTCCAGCCGTGTCCCTGCTCTGCCGCGCTCTTCCTCGGCCGGGCGGGGGGCTGCTCACGCTGTATCATGTTTTATCCCAGTGAACTCAACAGGACGAGTCCCAAGGACAAAACCGATCAAATGTTTCCCTTAGGAACATACGGGGAGCTGCTCACGCTGTAGCATGTCTAATTCCAGTGAACTCAACAGGACGAGTCCCAAGGACAAAACCGATCAAATACTTCCCTTAGGGACATAGAACCTACTTTATTTATTTATTTATTTATTTATTTATTTATTTATTTATTTATTTATTTATTTATTGTCTCCTCCGAAAGCGAGTCCAGCTCAGAGGACAGTTTTGGTTTGGTTTTGGTTTGGCTTTTTTTTTTTTTTTTTTTTTTTTTTTTTGCTGCTGCAGAGAGCGCATCCCTTCATAAAATGTGCTTGGAGGACCTCACCCCTGCTCCACTGCGGACCGCGGGGTGAGAGACTCCCTTAGGACACACCTGCGGGATTAAGAGAAAAGACCGGAAGACCCCTCCTCTTCCCCCCCGTCAGAGGGAGGAATTTGTCCCTGGGAGACGACCAGGAGACTTTTTCGTGGCTGCTGGGCCGCGCTGGCCCCTTACTGAGGATGTAAGAGCGAGCACACACACCCCCCCCTCCAAAAGGCAGGCTTTTCTCTTGCCCCTGCTCATGGGCCGTGCCCCTGTCTACACCCCTCCAGCACGCACAGCAATGCAATCAGGAAATGCAAGTCCGGAGGTGCCCAAGACACAGGAAGAGTGCTCGGACTTCAGGGATCAAAGAACTGCATGACAGCTAGTTGAGAGTTTGCTGAGTTTTACTGAGTTTCAGAGTTTCTTAATTTTAGCGTATAGGATCTTCCCAGGACCACTCTGCATTTCTTGAGCCCAAGGATGCTCAAGGTGACCTCTCTCATTTGGAAAATAAGTGGATGAGGACAGAGTTTCGTGTCCAGACCAGGGCAGCTGCAGCTGCGTGCCTGGTAGTCCATCGCAGTCAGCAGGTGGCTGAGCTGTTTGTCTACACTTTACATGTTTCACATTACGTTCCTCGTGGGCGTTATACAGCAACTTTCCTTGTTAGCCCTGGGATTTTCTCTCTCTCTTTTTTACATGAGAGGTTTAACTGAAACCTGTAGCCCGACACTGATCCATCCCTCCATTCCTTCTAGTCTGGGCTCTATGACTTTGCCTCGGATATGCTTTGTGCAGACGTGCCATTCACCCCAGGCTGGTCAAGAAGGCAAGTGGTGGAAGATTAGATGTTTTTGAGGGGGGAGCGAGGAAGAGAGAAGGGAAGGCTGAGGTTAGAAGATGGATTAGGCTTCTCTGAAATCCAGACCTCAGTGAAAATTCCACACAGAGTCATAGCCGCCCCGCGGGGAAGATGTGGACATTTCTCTCTCTCTCTCTTATTTTTTTAATTTTTTTTTTCCAGCGGGTGCTTCGGGTAGAAGCAGGTTGATGCGAGGGGCCCCAGGCCACCCCGCCCCGCTGGGGGACGGCCTTTCCCAGGGCCCCGGAGGCCGCTGCCGCGGTGATGGCGGGGCGCGAAGGGTCAGGGGCTTTACTAAGGGAGATTTCGGAGGGACAGCGATCTGCATGTCTGAAAACACGCACTCCTCGCCATCTCCCGCCAAAGCACCCTTGTGATCTGGTCATCTCAACCAGTCAGAGCAACATCTTTCCCCTGATGAGAAAGAGATAAAAAGAGAATTGAGATAAATATTTGTCCTTCAGGAATGGAAGTTATTAAATTAACACCCCAAAGTTTGCGCTATCTAAGGAGTTTTGTCAAACATTATTTTTTAAAAAGACAGAACAAAATATGTGAAGTTCTGCCTTTGGCCAAAGCAGTGGAGCGTAAGAAAAACATATTACTGTACATCATGGAGCCACGCAAGCCACTGCTGGACACGTACAACAGAAGGTAAATAGATTATTTTGTTTAACAATACTGACAGCTTGTATGGAGCAGAATTGGAGAGATCTAAATATTAATAGACTCGTTCAAGTGGAGCAAAAGTTACAAATCATTAGCTGAAGAAAGTTGGCTTCCAGCCCACATTCTATAGGGGCATGAGGGAAGCGTGGTAACTGTGCTGTTGCCGGCTGCAGAAGGGCAATTTTTGTATATAATTTATTTAGATGAAGTGTGCAGAATGTTTTTATTTGTTCTAGTTCTAGCTGTCTCACCTCTGTGTGAACTCCCCAAATCCAAATCTACTCCAAATTCTTCTGCTCCCCCTTCTGCACACTTCCCTCCAACGTGTTTGCTTTGGCAACTTTCATGTTCTTGCAAACAATTCTTCCAAAGATATCAATCACTCTTGCACCCAAAGAGAAATACTGTACACTCAATGCGATGACAAAATGAAACATGTTTGAAGCAAACCATGTGTTCTAGTGTGCCAGGGATTATGTTATTTGTTCAGGGAATATGTTCGGAATATTTTAGGCTTCTGTTACTCTTGTAATAGTAAATTTTATTGTCCGCTGTTAGGATTTATTATTTCGGAGACAACCCAAATACCTCTTTACACGTGGAGAGCTTCTAAAGGGGGAAGCCTACTCTGCGTCGAGCTGGGGGAATTTATTGGCCCGCGGTACTGCATTTCACGATGCCGTTCGGCCCGAGACGAGCAGGAACCGCGGCAAGCGGGCCTGGTGCCGGCATTGCGGCGGGACGGCACCGCCTGCTCCCACGCGTGTCCGCCGGGCGCGGCGAGCCCAGCTCCGCGCCGCCCGAGGGAACGGAGCCCGCGGAAATCCTCTGCCCGCGGCGGGGGCGGGTGAGGCCGAGGGTGCGGGACCCGCCTGCTGCGCCCGAGCGGTGCCAGCCGGCAGTGGGAGCCCCACGGGCGATGGCTTCCGAGCGGCTCGGGGAGGTTGCATCGGCCCCCGGCCTACGCCTGGAGACTGATGCGTGTCTGCCCTGCCTCCTGTGAAATCCATATTTCACGTCCTGACCTTGAGGGAGGTGGGTTATTTGGCAGGGCTCTTTTGGTGCGATTTTTCTTTTTTCCTTTGTCTTTTTTCTTTTTTTTTTTTTTTTTTTTTTTTTTTTGTATTGTTGCTCTTTCTTTGTTTTTTTCTTTTCTTCTGCCTTGTTGGCCAGGGAGTGGAACGTCCCGGCGGGATGGTCACCGTGCGGGTGTTCCCACTTGACATTTCGGTGTTGCCAGGCTGTTCCGAAAGCCTAGAGATCTGGGTATTCCCTCCGCTTTGGCCCTTCCACGTGAGGCAGGCTCCCGTCCCCTCGTCTCGGCACGGGCGGAGGAGGATCTCCCGGCGCTGGCGCTCTGCCTCGCCTCCAAAACGCATCAGTGTCCCCCGCCAGATTCAGATTCGCAGGTGCGCAATTTCCCTTTTCGGCGCTGAGTGGCTCCGCGCCCCTCTGCCCTCCTTCTCCGCGGGCGGGCGGCGGTGCCCAGGCGCCCTGGGCCGGCGTGACGGGCGCGCCGGGCCCCGGCATCGTGTCGGGGAGCTCCGCCAGGCAGCACGCACTCGGCAGCAGCAGCGCTCGGCAGCCGTGGCCACCCTTCGCCCGTCCCTTCCGCCTCTGAATGTGGACATTCCCGGTCCGCACAACCCACCCCCGCTGCCGCCGCGACCGCACCAGGGCAGGCTCGAAGGCGGCTGAGCTTTCCTCATTTTACTGGAAAGCCAACCTGGTATCTGCACATAATTATGCCATGCTTCTGGTCTCTGGAAAGACCGACTGGATGTCGTTACTATATGTAACAGGTCTGCGAGCCAGAAGTCATTAAATTATGGCGATTATTCATGAGCCACTGCCGGGTCATTTTCCTGGTTTGGCTTTACTGACCGCAGTGAAAGTGATTGTCCCGTGCTCCAAAAGAAGCAGAGATGACCGGGAGAGGAGCTGCCGCGCGAGGAAAGCCTGAGTTTCTGACCAGGAGCATACATCAAGCGCAAAACACACACATTTCTCTGAAACTCATTGTTAAACTTCCTCTGGCAGGACTCTTACTTGGCCTGCGATCAGAACGCGCAGCGACTGCTTCTAACAGAATAGGTCCTACTGGATCCTTTAGAGAACGAAAATAGGTGGTAGGTCATTAGAGCAATAAGAAGGATTTTAGTGGCTTGAAATGTCATCTCCCCACGTGCTCCATGCCCAGCTGGAGGAGCCAGAACAGGCCTTCTCAGGACAAGGAGCAATGGTTGAGGGGAGTTCTCTTCTTCCCTCGAGGAGGACAGGGCTTCAGAGCATTAAACGCCCTAAGCAGAGAAGGGCTTCTCACGTTAATCGACAGTGTTAATCCAGGAGTACTACCACCCTTCCCACCCCACCTCCCGACGCTCCTCAAAGAAATAACATTATGTAAAAGATTTCAGCGGGGAAAAGCAGAGAGCACAGGGTTTTCCCCCGAGAATTTATTTAAAACATCTCCCTGTGTGTGTGTATGCTCACTCTGCAAGCACTAACTGGGAGGGATCTCCTGTTCTGAAATAGTTGACACTTTCCCGCCGCACACCTCGGCCTAAGGACGCTCGATGTCAGTGTCAGTGAGTTTTACTGATGAGTTAGGCCCGTTTCAGAAGCGACGTCAAGCCAAGGAGCCCGTGAGTGACCGTAAGTGCCTTCTGTCAGTACAAGTAACCGTGAGGGCGAGGAGTGCCAGCACAGAAGATAGCTCACGGTTTAGACTTCGACAAATTCTTTCAGCATTAATAAAAAACTTAATGAGAAAAGTCCGCGCTAGGCTGTAAAACAACAAACAATGCCCACATACCATCCAACCAACCAACCAACCAACCAACCAACCAACCAACCAACCAACCAACCAACCAACCAACCAACCAACCAACCAACCAACCTGCCAAAATGTTAAAGTAAAAAACCCGCCCCTTTCCGGGGAAAGTAAACTACTGAAGATGTAACGAAAGGCCAGGAAACCTAACAGAAGGCTCTTTTAGTGCTGAGCTTCATCTCTTGGAGGGAGCTGGATCCCCTGAGAGGAGCCTGACCCCAGCTCGATGATGAGCCGCTGCCAGCAGACCCCAGAGGGTGACCACTGCCTCTGCTCCCTGCAAGTGAGGAAGAAAACAAGGAAAATAGTGCACGTGCGTATCATTGCTGGAGGGACGGCTGGGAGCCGGTCTGCCAGGCAGCGGGAGAGCGGGCAGGGGCTTCTCCAGCAGCTGCATTTGTATCGCGGCTGCTTCTGCCTCTGTCCCCTCACTTGTGATCTTATCGCCGTCAATGCATTATGCAACAGCAAAGAGTGCTCAAGGCCTGGAGACAAAAAACGCCTTGTCCGGCGGGGATTGTCCAAACAGGGGGTTCCTTCCCCCGCCTGGGGTCCGAGTGCCGAGCAGTGAAAGGGCACCCTCCAGAACCCCTCCCTCCAGAATCCCTCCCGGGTGGAGCAATTCGGCACCGGATTATTGGGACTAACCCCGTCCCAGTTCGTGGCTTCTCCTGATCTTCGACGTGCAGCGCCCACTCGGCCGCTTTAAACACAGCGAGGACAGCGACACCACGGGGCTGCATGAACGCCCTTGTTTGCGGGATACGACCACGGTGTGTATCTGTTCGCGGGATATTTTTCCTGTCGATCAGTAATCGACTTCCTTGGGCTCTGAAGAACACATGGCAAAGCACGCTGGAAAACGGAACGAGATCTATTTGCGACTGTTCATTTCATCTTCTAGAAAAACTTCTCCCGAATGACGGAAATCCAGCGTCGAGGCAAAATAATCTCATCCACATTTGGTTTTGCAGTAAATTAATACTGCAGTCTATATAGTTGAAGGGAAAATCGAAAGCCAAACCAAAAAACCCTTGTCAAAATAAATACTCATCAGCAAATATTTTGATTATTTAAAAATGCTTTAATAAGTGTCTAGAATTTCAAAGGAAAATTTTAAAAAATGATGGGAGAGAAGAGACGTGTCAGCCCGAGCGCCACATGTCTCGCAGCTCATCCCCGAGCGAGAGACGAGACGTTGATTAGTCTGCATTGTGAGGGGTTGTAGGAATATACCCACGGAGCTTTATTTGCATTTATCTCATTCAGCGGCTCGTACGACTCCTCAAGTCTCCAGCTGGGTGTGAGGCTCTACACCGGGAAGGGCGGAGGTTAAAACAGAGGTTCCAATACCATCTCTATCTACCCAAAGCAGTGAAGATTCAGTTGTGTACTGGGCTACGGGAGCCCGGAGTGCTCCGAGAGGGTTGGGGAGACGCAGCTGGTGCCCCCTTTTCACGGGGAGAAGCAGCAGCACGGCGCTTCCCGCTCTTCCCCCGGCTGCGCAGGCTGCGTCACGGGCGCTCTGCCTTCTAGGGCTGCGATAAACAGCCCGGGGATTTCTCAGCTTTCTGCTCCTCAGGGCTGGAAGCCTGTCATGTCCAAAGCTGGCACAGCGTACGAGCTGAAACCTTCATAAACTTGTTTCCCTTCAAGTCTTTATTAACTACCCCTAAGGACTATGGTTGCTGCTGCTTCTGCTCTTGCTCGGCGGTGGTCTGGCACCTCCACGAAGCACACATGCTAAACAGATTAACATGCTTCGGCTGACCCATACTTCACAAACCGGGGATAGAGTTTCTCCAGCTCCATGTGGAAATTAACCTACATGTAGCAATGGTCAGCTGCAAAGAGGGAGTTCCCAAGCAATCTAAACAACCTACAGTTCTTTGTTACTTTTGGCCTTTCCCCTCCCTTTCCATGATTAAATATTTATTAAAATAGGAAACGATTTTTTATAAAGAAAAATAATAGGAAGAAAACCCCAGACCAACAACCTTCTTCCTCCCCCTTGGCCCCTCTTCCCCTTTCCCTGGGTTTATGCATATACTTGCAAGAGCTTTTTGTGCCCGTGCTTTTTTATTTGTTGTTTTAAAAACGCAGGGTTAAAAAAAAAAAAAAAAAAAAAAAAAAAAAAAAAAAAGCCGGCTACAATCTGAGTTGCATAGCTTAATAAATGCTCTTAAAAGGCAAGTAAAATTCACAGGTTTGTGATTGTTATCGATGTTTGAAAGACTCTGGTCTCTGATGTCCCCCCTCTCGTCATTCACATTTGAAAACATTCAGAGGTAGAGCTGTTGGTAGGTATGGTAGGTAGTCGAGCAAGGACTTTCTAAGCATGCTAATCCTACCACTTTCCCTGTGGCAGCCTCTTCGCCTTGTGCCTTTGCGAGATCGATCCGACACCTTCGCCCCACGGCTGCATGCTCCAAGTTTTTAGAGGGGAAGAAAACTACAAATAACTGTTGGTTTGTGTCACACGGGGCTGTCAGGGTAATAAACACACGGCTTCTCCCCCAGGAATTCCTAATCCTCCCTGTGTGGCTCTAGCCCTGTGGATAATATCATTACAGGACTAAACAAATAAACCGTCTATCCAAATCAAGCGGGAGGCATTGGGGACTCCAATTCCTCTCTGCAAAGATGATACAAGAAAATCTACGCTCACGGCTTGGAGAGGATCCAGTGGCTATGAATAGCTGCTCAGTTCTACAGCACTGGCTCTGGGCTGGGAAATGGTTCTGACCCTCCTGCTCTGTATTTGCTGCGATCAATGTGAGCTATTCAGGGCTGTGTTTTCCTTACTGTCCTCTGCTGGGAACATCAAGGACCACTAACACGTTTATGAACCCAGGCTCGGGGAAGAAGCTTTTACAGCGGAGTTGGAGTATTAAACCCAGTGACATGAAGGAGAGGTCAGTGTGCTTCTGCCAGCCAGGAGTTGGGCTTTCTTATGCGATTTCCTGTTGTTCTGGCTGCTGCCTTGTATTAGATAAACTCACTCACATGCTGGGATGCACAGCCACATTCTTCTTCGTCCTATAAAAAATACAAAAAATTAAGGCTAATCCAACTGCTATCAAAGTCTAACACATACAACCAAGACATTTTAATAGCACTCTATAAATTCTGGTTTCAAGTTGCTATAAAAAAGTTGGACAGCATATTGTGAACACTAGCACTTAGATATTTTGTAAACCCCCCTGACACAAACTACATATATCAAACTTTTCTTATGAATCTGGGTCCATGTCATAAAAATTCCAAATCTCTAGACACTTAGTATCCTAACCCCCACAACTGCTAATTAATAAATTATATGTCAAAACAGGTTTCTTTTTTTTTTCTACACACTTTTAAGAAAATTTAGTTATCTAAAGAGGCACACTTTTTGGGAGAGAGAAGTTTCATTAGTTGTCAGACAAAGAGAGGAATAAATTGCTGTGTTCTAATCTGTAAAGTTTCTTAGCAAGGATTGTTCTGAAATCTGTATCCTACAGCCACAAATGTTGGAGATGTTTAGCTCCAATTGAATACTTCCTTTTTTTTCCCCCTACAAACAGCAATAAAATCATCACACCCAAAGTAAGCGCTAAAGCATAGGCTCCTATGGAGTTGTGCTCTTTCAGAATTTTTATTGACATTATCTTAGACTGTGCTAAATAATTCTTCTGCCAGGAACTTCATATCCTCTATGGCTATTGCTTCCCTGGGAGGTGTGTACTGCTCACGATGTAATTTATGCACTTGATTCCTTGTTGGTGTCCAGCAAAGTCCATGAATAACCATCCAGACTGGGTGACTTCTGACTGCACTGAGAGTGCTTTGGATACAAAGTGGAGAGGAAAGGAGCTCCTAAAACTTCTGTGCTGTGACTTGTTCTGTGATGTGGTTGGTGAAGCAAGAAAGAGGCGCTTAGGCCCCCCATCAGCTTCTTTCCCAGTGAAGTGGTATTTCGCCCTTCTTTCTTACCTTCCAGTAAGAAGTACCTACCTCTGGCCTGTCTTGCTCCTTGCTTTGATTTTGGCCTCCCTTTAGCTGGCTTGGCCGCTAAAGCAGATGTCCCCCCATCTCTGTTGTTCTTCAGTGGTCCATGGCATGGGGATTGTTCTTGCTTTGGGGGACAAGTTCCAGGCATTTACTGGCAATTTTAGTGACAGAGCAGGGAAGGGGGGAGAAGCAATGCCTGTCTGTGCTTTCTCCAAATTGGGATTTAGAGGCACAATCCCTTCCCTCAGCACACAACCATGCTGAACCTGGGAAAAATGAGCCCCTGATAAGAAAATTGTCAACCCCATCTTTTGTTAGTGCAGTGAGAGACAGAAGCATTCTGAAACAGTTCTGAGGAGAGATCACAATTCATTTTATTGGGATATGCTGAAAATAGGACTAAAATTTTTGTGTCACTGTCCAGGGACATAACTCATCTATTAAAACCAAGGGGTTAGCAGTTCAGACCACAGGGGAGGGGAGCTCAAAGAGGAAATCAGATTTATTCCCTTAATAAGATGAGTTCAGAGTACAGGGATATTTTCTTAGCATGGTTCCTTGCAGCCGTCAAATCACATGGGTGGTTTTAAGATCTGCTTTGCCCTTCCCAAGCTGTGCAAGTTCCTATTGTTAGTCCAGGCTGCCTTACTGGGGAGACTATTAGCATGGGAAAGCTATCACTGAAGAAGAGAGCATGCAGTTTTCCATCCATCAAGTGCAAGGCAGGGGGACAGTAGTCAAAGGAACGAAGTTGCCAAAGAGTTACTGGCTCCCACTGCCCTTTTCCATTAATAAACCCCACCACAGCATGATTGGCCCTGGCCTCCTTTCCATTGTCATAAAGTTGGAATCAAAGAACTTGACTGCTTTTATTGGCAAAACTTTTGCTCCATCAGTGACGTCAAAATGCAGGAGGCGGCTGAGGGTTCACCGGCAGCTCAGCGCAGAGCGCGCTTTCTGGGTGAAAGGAGCCTTCTGTCAATGCCCCTCCCGAGACACTTAGGTTTAAGGAAATGTTTGTACTGCTCTAGAAAAAGAACTGGCCGGGTGTTTTTCTTTTGTGTTTAGGTACTCTGAAAGGAATTCCTGTGGGCACAATCATCTCACATATGGCGAGTCAGAAACAAAACAAAAAAAAGCCAAAGGGAAAAAAAAAAGATGAGGGAAGAAGAAAAAAATCAAAGGCCACTTAGATGCTTTGGCCCAGCACAGGAAAGGAGAAAATTCACCTTGGAGGATACAACTTACTTGAGGAGAGCTGGAAAACCATGATCAAAGCAACAGGAAACTGAGAACAAGCAGCGGCCCAGTTAAAACCATTGAAACAAATCCCAGTCTCTGCAAACTGTAGGAACAGGGTGTCAGCGTTGCAAATGAAACAGAAAGTGTATGTGTGTACATGTGGTGAACTTCACAGGACTGTACCTACTGTACCCAACAGCTCATCTGGAATGAAAGAGGAATTTGATGTGAAGGAGCTTACTCACTACTGCCTGCGCTGTTCTCTGCCAGTTGCTTAATGGGATCCTATTTAGATCTTATGTGTGATGCTGCACTTAGTCCTTGCAGCATCTCTGTGGCAAAGGTTAGAGCAAAGTAAAGCTTGTGCATAGAAGGAAAAGTAAACATTTATCTCCAGCCAGTGAATGGCAAGAAAAAACCTACTGGCTTTGCTAAGCTTCCTCTGATAGGAGGCAAAGCAGAATCAAAGAGCGATGTTACTTCAGACATATTACCTGTGCAGGACAGTGGTACCTACTTCAGTCCAGTCACCAGCAGGGATTTTTTTTCTCCCATGAAGTTTCTACCCCTTTTTAAAACACAAGAATTTCACAGTGCCAGGAAAATCTAAAATTTTAAAAAATATTTTTTAACCTGAATTTAAAAATCCATTGTAATTTTGTGATTAAGTAATTTTTTATTATGCCATAATTTAATTGATTAGATGGTCTCACTAATATTTGTGTTCATTGCTGGAGAATGGCCTGGCCACTTTACTACTTGTAGCTCTTCATATGAATCTAAGTGTTTTCCTGCACTTGAATTCAAGTTTGCTCCATGTCCAAGGTGTTTTATTACCCATCCACATTTAGGCATCAGTACAAACTCGAGAATGGGGAATATGGGAGTAAAGCATCAATTTCTACAGCTTGTCAGTGCTGGTCACGGTATCTCGTCCTCCACATGGTCATCAGCACCAGGCTTTTTCCTAGAGGACATTGGCTGTGTGCTAGAACACATCTACAAAGCTGGTGTCAATGCATGCATGGATGGATCAGGGACCATGTCTGAGCCTGTTTCCTTGGCTGCATTTACTACGTGGATATGGGTGAAGGCTCTAATCAGATCAGCAGGCGCATAATATTCTGTCAGGACACCTGGCCTCAGTGGGATCACACCAAGGATGAGGTGGTGGAAAGCTAGCAGCAAGGAATCACAGCGTAACACAGGCTTCCCTTGTCACTGACCCTGCAAAGGGCATCACAGCACCTTTAAGTTTCTGCTCAGAGCAATAAGGTGTGAGTCAGGCTACCATCTCTGAAGCTCCCAACAGAGTTCATTAGATTTGGTTGGTGGGGTATCTAGTACTTTTTTCTGGTGTGTTTTCCCCCTGATTTGGCCCCAACATCGAGGGCAAATCAATATATATAGTTGGTATTTAGGTTGTCTACATTTTAAAGAATTATTTCTTTTGTTCTTTTCATTTTAAGTAACAGAAAAATCATAGATGGCTTTATTCCTAGAAAAAATATGAAACAAGGTGCTGATTCACTATTTCAGGTATTAAATACGTCTCCCCAAAAACAAAAATTCACCCCCTCCCCCCCCCCCCCCCCCCCAAAAAAAAGCAGCAACCCCACCACAGTGTGTGCTCCCTAAAAGCTTGATGAAGGAACGAAATAATGACCTGGAACATATGTTTGTTGGGCTTCCCCAGTTTCCTGGGTCCTCTCACCTCTGGGTCACACTCCTGGGGTTTTGTTCCAGTGCTACTGGGGTCATAGCAGAGCAAGGAGCCCAGCCTTCTTCCACTGCATGGCAGTTACTGCAGCTGGGTGAGCAAAACTGGAGAGAAGCAAAGCTGCCTTAGTGCCCATTTCCCAGGAGATCCGATGAGCTGCATAATGGTGTGCTGCTTGGGCTCTCAGATGGGATGTCAGTAATTATTTATAATTCAGCTATGCCATCACAAAGCCCTATGAAAATATATTCTTTAGGTCTAGCTTATCTAATGAAAACTCCCTGTCAGAGGGCCAAAACCCACTTCTGTTGTAACTACATAGCCTTCAGGATGTGTGTGGTCAGCCCCTAGTTATTGGGTTTGAAGAAGAGATAAAACTATATAGTACATTTATTCTTCTGTACCTTTCTTTTGTCTGACAATAATGGAGGCTTTTGTTTTGTTTGATCCATTTTAGGAGTGTGATTATCTTTGTATCTCTGATCTCCTTAGTAGTAATGACCAGAGAAGATATGCCTGTTATTATTTTTAGTAGTAATTACTGATTTTTAGTCAAATCAATTAGTTTCTAGACCAGAGGGGAAAAAACCTTTTGTGAGGAATTCAGCTACATAAAAGGAGTATTAATAGTGAAATCTGTGTGGAGTAGAGTCTATGGATTAATTCTTCTTCACTTAGCAGAACAAATTTGAAAGACATGTTTTCTCTCTATTATGATTTCTAAACCTGTGTAGGTCCGCTAGAAATTAATTGGCTATGATGCATACAGGTGTAATTGAGCCCAAAATTTGGATAATACTATTGTAACTGTAATTCTGATACAAATATTAATTCCTGGCTTTCAAAAGGTGCCTCAAAGAAAGCATCAGATTGTATCCTGCATGTAACTGCTGCCTGTGTGTAGAAAAGTTCCACTGTTTATTTTTCTGGCATGGAACTCTCTTTAATATGAGATTACTTAATTGAAGAAAACATTTCTTGACATGTTACAAATCAACATTTGAACCAAATCTTCTTCTTTTGCATAAGGAGAGGATGAGTGCACTCTAGCCTGTTTAATCCATGTGGAGCTCAATGAATTAACTAGTGAGGCATTTGATTGGTAAAGCATAATGTAGCACAGTGTGAAGCAGCTTGCCATCCGTTAAACAGTTTTGCTCAGCCAGATTGCTTTGATAATTATTTGTATTACAGGGGTCTTCCATAATTCCTTCAGACAGTCTCCAGCTCCACAGGCAGAGAAACAGCAATGTAGAGAGAGAGATTAGTTCAGACAGTACAGGTCTTTATAAATGCCTGTGGCTGAGTGTTGCTGTATATAGTCCTTTGGGTGTACTCTATATGAGCTTATGCTTTAAGTATTTTAAAATATATAAATTAAAATATATAGAATTGCATGTATAAATATGAATATATATTTACTAGAATATCTTGGTAATAAGATTTATAAATTTTGAACTATGATGGATCAGTTTCCTGACAACAGGACATATCAAAAGGACCCAAATTTATTGAGATCAGAAGACTACACAGTATTAATGCCACTGATGTTAGAACTAATTTTCTCTGAAAGTACTGCCAGCAAGCTAGCTACCTTCCATTATGAGCTGTAAAGCAACAGAAATATGTCACAATTCAGAAAATAAGTGGAGAGAGGAGGTGATGCAAGATAGGTCATCAAAGTGGGCCTCAGGGTCCTGAGAGCATCTCTTGCAGAGCACAATACTTTCTCTGGGGAGTCTTTCTGCCCCATGTTCACATTTTTCTGAAGGTTATCCTGAGGCATCCTGGTGTCATCCATCGTTGTCATTCAGTGATCCTCTGAGTATAGCAAAGCTGAGAGTTTGCTGGCTCTGAGAGGCGCTGCTCAGAGGGAGGCTGCTGGCTGCAATCTGCTCTGGTCTGAAAAAGCTCAAGGGGTCTCGTGTTGGACCACTGTTTATAGGGTTGCAAGACAGTGGGCTTTAGTCAGAGTAATTTTCCATCCCGGCCACAATTCAGGTTGGTAACTTTGAAAGTTTGATGACAAAAACATTATGCTGCTTGGGTTGTTATTCAGGTAAGAAAAAACAAGTCTCTAAGACTATTAACGAAAAAAACCAGAAGCTTATTGGAAAACACAAGTTTCTGGGAACAGACAGCTAATAAGCTCAAGAGAACCTGAGCCTGGGCCCTGTTCATCAAGGCTAAAGTCTAGTGAGCATTTCTCAGATCATAATGTGGCATTGAGAGGGGGTGGGGGCTGTAGGGGGAAAATGCACCATCACAGCATGTTTTCTTGCAATTTATTTTTCTTTGTTTCTTAAATTGCTGCTTTGGGATTGGCTAATTTGGTTACTGTGTGTATGTCTCAGCCTATCTTGTGGACTTTCCCATTCTCCCTATGACAGGCCTTTCTTTGTGGTATTTAGCCACTCTGGTGATGCTACTTCTAAAGGCTCATTCCACTTCTGAATGTTAGCAATACCCAAGAGACAAGATTCTGTAGAGCTCCAAATTTATCTCTGCAGTGATGACGATCCAAAACACAAAAGACAGCAAGAACTCCATATTCACTAGCCCTACAACAGCTCCTAGCAGGTGGCTAGGAGTCACAAGCTTGGAATTTGTTGGACTACGGCTTGATATCATGTTTTACTCATCAAATCATGAGAAAAATACTTGTTTGTTAAGTCCAAGGCTTGTTCTTTCTATATCTGCTGATTTTGTAATATGGGGACAGCATTTGTCTTTCTGATTATTTTCCGAGAGTCATTAGTTGGTTAGAAACTGAAAAATAGCAATTGGTAATAAACTCTTTCACATTTGGAGAGACTTAAGATACTTCTGCTAATTAAGATAGTTCCCAGCTGTGCCAAAAGCAAAAAAATATAAAAAAAATATATACCATTGGGAATCCTCTAATTATAGATGCAGTTCTACTCAGTTGTTGTGTGAAACATATTTTAATGTGTGATCCTTACTTGTAGCTTAATATCAAAAAAACACATGAACAAATTAATCAAACCCAGACATCCATTGCAATGTGTTGACCAGCAAAGCACAAACTCGATACACAATTCCATAGAGTGCCCATGCAGTCAATACATTGCTGTTTCTCAGAGCTGTGATAGTATAAGCAGCGCTAGAAAATATTTTTTATAGTTGTTTTATTATCTTATAAAATGTAAAAACTTAATCAATCTCCTTATCCATAATATCCCAAGATTGTCCATTTGTTTTCCAGAGCTTTACTGAATGAAGAGTTATGCTTGCCTGTTCCATTTTATCTCCATGTTACTTGAGATTTTTTTTCTTTCCAGATTTAACACACAGAAAAAGACTGAAAATTCCACCAGCAGCTCTTGGCTATTTGCAGTGTTCTGAGACCTCTCAAGTATCTAAATTGGAGTTCAGAGCTTTCATCCTTTTGCTGTACACAGGCCAATGTTTGCAAAAATACCACAGGATTTAATTTCTGCGTACAGTGTGATGCAATCGCACCTTTTATCTGAACTTCACATCTATTCCTCACTCTTTTCTTTACTGTCTGTAACCATTCATCCTAATCAGTTAGCCATAATTTTTAGGGAAAGAGAGGAGATACTATCCAGCTGACTATTGCTTTTCTTTCTTGCAGGCAAAATGGATTTTACCTCTCCAACATCTTCTGTGTTTCAAGGCTTCGGTTCCAATCCAATTCCAGTGACTGGAAGCGTGATCATGCTAAGTTTTGGATAACCTTGTTTATTCTTCAGTAAAGCTTCACCTGAGTGTCTTCCTATATGAAGCTCTATCTGCAGGGTGAATAACAGGCTTGACAACATTAGTGAAACAAAAAGACGCTTGTCCAGTTGTTCAGATGAGCATATGTAAACGGTCAGAAACAACAGCAGTCAGCACCTGTGGCAGCACACTACAAAGCAGATGGGTACCCCAGCTGCAGTCGTAGAGTCAATGGCACAGGATACTGCTGAAGGTTTGGGATCTGAAGACAAAGGTCCCTTTCTGACTTCAGCAGGTTCTTCCATTTCTCATGCTGCTCATGAAAGATCCATATATTCCAACACAGCACAGTCAAAGTAAACACTTGGTTTGCACCAATGTACATACAACCTGCCTGCTGCAATTTAGAGATGCTACCTTCTGTTGAATAAGCTCTGTTGGATTTTCAAAGTGGAAAAAAAGAAAAAATAATACTCCTTTAGACTTACACCCAAGAGGAGGCCTAGCACATTAGCTGAACAAAGCAAGGAGTTATGCTAGTGTTCCTGCAGACACTTGTCAAATATAGTCCTGCTAGGTTAAACAACATCATAAGCAGTTTGTGCAAGTGACTCAGTAATGAGACTGGAGACCTTGGTGCCCAGTAGAAAACTCACAGTTCACCAGATGTGAGTACTACCTTATCAGAAGTTTGTCTTTATGGCTTTCTCATTTTAACGCAAGTCATAAACATGATAATCATTAACTTTCCTCTACTCAGAGCACACTGACAGTCTTATTTGTGCATTGTACACTTGTGCAAGTCTCCAAGATACCAATCAGTAATTTCAGATCTGTAACTAGGACTGGTTACTACAGAGAAGGAGTGCACAAAAAAGGGATTTTTTTTCATGTTTATAGAACACAAATTTTTAACAACTCTCTTCAGCTGTTCTTTTTCATTAATCCATGAAAATAAAGGAAAATAAGATCTTAGGAAAACAGAGAGAGGGGACCTACTCTCATTTTCTCTCTCTTTTTCTCTCTCTCTCTCTTTTTCTCTCTGTATTTCTTACAGGCTCTTACTCCAACAGTTTCACTTCCAGTTTCCATTTCTGTGTTAGACTGACCAGCAGTTTGTGAAATCATGACATAAGGCAGCTTGCTCAGAATTTCCCAATATTCATTGGAAAATCAATTAATTAATTAATTAATCATCAGGCTAGAGAGTAGGTTAAAAAATATAACAAGACAAGCCAGAGGTCTATGCCAGAGGCTGAAAGGACTGAAGGAAGATGTAACTCCCTGCTCAGGATGGGAGGAGGACTTGCTGCAGATGTTGTAACTGGATGGTACAACCCCACTCCACCCAGTGAGGAGATCTGCTCTGAACTACTGCTTGGCAGCATGTTGTCCTGCCACTGGGGTGCTAGTGGTGTCATCACAGTAAGCTGGGAAGGGTGGGGAAAACAGGAAAAACACACATATTTTTATGTGTTCACATGCACTTTTAACTTTGCTTTGAAGTGTAGCTGTACTTCAAGAGACATTGATATATAGAAGACATAAATCCGATTCTAGAGCTACATGATTCGAAATAAAATTAGTATGATGAAGGTAACTTCCAAGTTATTTTGTATTTAGAGCCAAATAATGTTTGTAACTGAGTACAGAAGCAGAGCATGGTACAGAATAAATTCATGGAGGCTGCTATGCCTAAACCATGTTCAAAGTAGTTGCTTGAGCTTTCTTCTGAAAGACACCTGCAGACCATTCAGGAGGTCAATGCAGCTGAAAGCTGACTGTCAGTGGAGTAGAAGGACGGAGAGGGAGCTCAAGATGAGATGTACTTGTTGCCTCTTCCCATTTGCTGGAGTGCTGACACTATTGCTTATGAATAGCATTTCAGCCTTGTGCCAGTCTAGAGGAAAGATCAATACAATATATTTGTCATATGTGAACATGAATTTGATTTCAAAGTTACTTGGGATATGAGGTATGAAAATAAAATGGAAAGAGCAGAAGAGCCATAGTGTCAGAGGCAGGAAGACCAATTTAGCTGTTTTGCTTTCACTGCCTGGAAGGGCATGTCTGCCATAGCTTGTCTTTCCTAGTGCGCCTGTTACACTTGAAGTAAGTCAGGCTTCAGCCCATCTGTCTGATAGAGTAATGAGAACACAAAACACAAGGTTTGCCCAGTCAGACTAAAGTGTCCACACAGTTTTTTTGTATCTTGCAACACATTCTTAGGGAAGTATATAGGAAAAAACCAATATCCCTATGGGAAGCTGCAGCCACCAGGTTATTGGTGGAGTACCTAATTTGAACCAGACTCATGTGTGAGGCACTCAACTAGTTAACTCACTTGCCAGACTACACACGTTGCCCTGTGTTCAAAAGGTCCTCCAGTCTCTGTGGTCTTTACAAGCAGTTCAGCTAGTTCTGAGTTTCATGGTTGCACTAGACCATTCCAGTGCTGTGAATCCTTTGGTCACTGGGAGCCTCAGGATGCTGTTGAAGAACCCCTGCTGGTCCCTGAGCTGTCTGGCCCCTGCAGGTTGCTCACACCTATATGAGCTAAAGGTATTAGTTTTGTAAGGGTGACCTATTGGGCCTCACATACTGATTTTTTTTTTTTTTTTGCTTTAATCATGTTTTAATTCATTAATGAATGTTTTTCAGTGATAAGATTAATAAACAGGGAATTAGGGGCTTTCTCACAATATATTCAAGAGGCAGACTTAAGGCTGTGACCATTTCACAACTTGGAATCCTAGCATTAGAAACATTATTTAGCATGACAATGCTTTTCTTGACTGCTGTGTCCCTTCCCTTGTTTAACTGTATGAGACACCACGGGGTCCATTGTCTCTAATACTAAGAAAGCTGGGAAAAGGAGGCTTCATCATAATATTTTTCCCTCCCTTTTGCAGAACTGCTTTCCCAAAACTATGATTGTAAGAATGGAATTTGTTTCTTGTGGGATTCCAATAACAAGCGGATGCGCAGTGAGGAAGGCATGGAAAAAAGCCTGCCTCCAGCACAACTGTCTTCAGCTGTTCAGTGTTTTGCTCAGTACAGCTTCCAAAGTGTTTGAAGAGCCAACACAAATGAGAAAACCCCTGCACAAGAGCTAATAATCTTACATATGACTTTTGACTGAACTTTTATGAGTAATGTTCTTTATAGAAAAAGCCAGTGCTTACCAAATCCAACTTGGAACAGTTTATTTGGCCTGTAGTTCCCTGTCATTCAAACACTGGTATTTAAATATCACACCAAAGAACTTGAGTAATTCTGACATGCATCTCATCCAGGCTTTCCAATGACAACATTGTTTTGCATTGATTATTTTTATGAAAGACTCTTTCTCTAGGATATATCGAGGACAAATGCTTCAATGGATTCAATGTGCACAGCGTCACTGAGCCCAGTGATGCAGAGCTAGTTTGTCTCAGCTGATAATCTGGCACATTTATATTCCTGACTACTTTTTATGGGATTAAAGCAAATCTAGCTGCTCAGGTTATGGCTGAATGTCTGTAAATGCCAAGCCACTCGACCATGTCTGCCTACGCTCTAAGTAACTAATTGGGGTTGCTTCAGAACTGCTGTGCAGAGTGCTCAAGGTCAGGGGGTGAGGGATAAAATACCCACTAAAAGAGAGATTAGAATATAATAAACAGTTTTTCATGACTTTGTATATGAGCTTTTGCCACTAGAAATACATCTACCTTTCAAATACCTCATCTATAACTGCCTAAACCAAGATTTGCATCCTTTTGGAGATGGGCATAATCTAAAAATTGAGCTGCACAGAAAGAAGTGCTTGGTCTGGGTTACAGGCCTGTTCTGCGAATGACGTCTCCAGCAGGAGTGAGGTCTTTGGCTTCAAACGAAGCAAATGTCAATCTTTCACCAAGGATTTTGTAACATAGGTCTGCGGTATTTTTGGGTTTGTGCATTTCTTTTCCTCTTCTGGCAACTCAGTCTGTTTAAGGAGTTACAGCTCTCTGCTGCTCATTCTGCTGTGGTGCAGGAAGAGCCAACAGAGCATGTGCTCACCCTTTGACAAGTTAAGGCACTGATGAGAGAGGGTTTCTCTGTAGGACACGAGAGCAGCAGTACACAGAAAGCTGGTACCTCAGTAGTAGATCTAAATTTCCCTGTTGCCAAATAAAATCAAAATTATTTGGTGTAGATACTATCACAGTACCTCAGTATCTCTTTTGTTAGTCCTGGACACCTTTCTAAAGCCCATTTGTCTGTTTTTTGAGCGGCCCAAGTCTGTTCTTCCTTGCCACCATTTCACTCTATGGACTATGATAGGTCTGGAAAAATAACTGCTGTGAAGGATTCACCACCACTCCCTGCACCTCACCAGAGAGGTTTACTGAAACCAGCGCTAGCATTTTCCTGTAGTGACTTTGGACCGATATCTTGCAGCAAGTGGCAGAGCAGTGCTTTACACCTCTACGACTTCAGAATGAAGCATCTGAGATGGTGTACTAAGATGCTTTCTAGCAGCTGTAAGGAAATCCAGGGAACAGTAATTGTGATGGAGAAATGTGGAGCTAGAAGAAAAATGAAGCCAGAAATAAGAAGAAAGAAAGGTAAAGAGATAGAAAAAGACCTTTTGCACACCACAGTGAGTAACTTTAACTATTGTTTAATTCATACAAATTGTTTGTCTCTCTTCTCTCAGGATATAGCTCATGCAGCCAGTCTAATTTGTCTCAAGTTTGTCCATTGCTTATGGTATCTTTTGAAGGCAGCCATTGAAGGAAGATTGTGATTGTCTTCACAGTTGTACAATGGGTTAAATCAGCAGAGGTCTTCTTCCTTGAAGGGCACCTGCTTGTAGGAGTTATGCTCTACTTTACCAGAGTGCCTGAAAGGGTTGGAAAAACCAGGAAGATGATGAGATGATGCCTGGTCACAGGTATTGGGAATATTCAATGTTTTGTTGAATGAGGTTGGCACATTTGGTCAGGTCCCATGCAAGCTCTAAAAAGGCAGTGAGAAAGCAAGTACCAGCACCAGAAGTACAGGGGTGGATAAAAACTGCTGAGGTCAATGACCACATAAAAGGAAGGGAAAGGGAAGGAAGGAAGATGAGGAAGAAAAGAAAAGATGACCATGTAGGGCTAAGGAATGAGGGGTGTGAATCCTCTGCACAGTCTGAATGGGATCTGAGAAACCAAGAGTTTTCCCTCTGTTTCTCTAGAACATTTTTCTTGACAGGGACACAGGGCAGACAATTAGGAATGAGGGAATTGGCTTGGAAATTTGCAATCTCTGAGGAGAAGCATGATATGGAGAGCACAATGTGTTCGGGAAGGGATAACTTTTTCCTGAGTCCTTAATGAACTGAAAGATGAGATTGTAATTTGTGGTGATGGGATCCTGAATAATTGAGTAAAATCAAATCTGGTAGCATTTCTTTAGAGGATAGCAAATGTTGTACATATTGTTTTAGGAAATAGGAAAGTGGCAAGCTGGAAAACTAGTCCTTTTAGTCTGACCTCAGCAGTATGCCAGTTCTAAGACAATAGTTACACACATGAAAGTCAGTGAAAAATAAGATTTGAGTTAGAAAAAGGTGAAACAAGCAAGACTAAAATAATGACTTTTTCCTTGTTAACTACATTGTCAAAAAAGGAAATAAGAATGATCTCTCTTATCTCAACTTCAGTAAAACATTTCATATGGTCTTACTCAAGAAATTAACAGCTCATGTAAAGAAGATATTGGAACTTGTGGAGGATCAACAAGACAAGTAAAGAAGCATCTCATTAGCTAAGGGTTACTGAATGAGCTTTTAAAAGATTAATCTAGAGCTAAAATTTTTTTAGGATTTGATTAATGGTAGGGTAAGTCACATTGTATAAAGCATAGAAATGTTTTGATGGCATTTTTTATCAGCACAAAAGGAGAGAGTATGGCAGTAAGCCGGAATTCATAACATGAACACCTGAATTACATTGGGTTTGAAGTAATAGAAATAGGATTTCAGTCATTTAGCACAAATTTTATGATCATGCATTTATTTCTAGGTAGCATGGATTTTGCTATAAAAATTAAGACTTTTTGTTTGAAAATAACAGGAATACAAAATAGATATGGTCATGATATAACAATGAGTAAGTCAAGTGTGGTTACAGCATATGCCAAAAGAGGCTTTTTCACTAGATCAAAAGGGACTGATGTTAATCTCTCAGATACCTGTGAGACCCTTGAAATGAAATGTGCCTATCTGAGCACCCATGTTTCAGAAAGAAGGATTCAAATAGGAACAGAGGTCAAGAAGGTCTGACCTGGAATGCATTTAAGGGAACAAGAGCTGACTTTACAAGAGAAAACTAAAATTCCACAACAGCATTTAGTCCAATGCCACAGTCTGAGACAGGCTCTGTATGCTGCTTAAGCAACCACACAGGCTGGTATTTAAGAAGGAAAAAATAGCATAATGACACCTTAATGGTGCTCTTATCAGAAACACACAGGTGTCTGAAACAGCTAGGAACAAGGCCAGGCCGGGAACTGGAAGAGGTTTCCTTAAATGAAGATGGGTGTGGTGCTGGAATAGGTTTCTGGCTGGAGCAGGAGAGCAGGGCCATACCTGCTTTTGGGAGAAGATTGCTTGGGTTGAGAGAAGGATGACCTGAAATGTACCCCAAGACAACTAGGGGTATTCTGAGGACTGATTTCTGTATTTTTAAATATTTTGGTTCCTACCGGCTAATATCTACTGTTCACCTCCACACACAGAGGGGAGCAACCCTGAGGAAGAATTATTTCTTAGACAGGCTCAATCTCTTTGGCTCTTCCTGTGTGGCCTTGAACTGCTCTCTATTTAGGGCATGTGGTGCAGCACCACAATCTAACCAAGGGTCTGTAAATGGTTTGCAAGAGGTTCCGTGAGAAAATTCTGTCTTTGAAATGTGAAATGTGTTTCAAATTTCGGATGGGCACAGAGGTCATGTGACAATCGCTCTGCTTCCCAATTGGAAGAACATACCTCCTAGAACTGACTTTCTTTGCAAATAGTTGTTTTCATATTCCAAGAATCTTCTGACCTATATTCTTCAAATTTGCTGCATCTGCAAGTGCTCCTGCTAGCAAATTCACCCTCTATACTCAAGCCAAAAGGGTGTGAATGCAGCATGAAACAAAACAATTTTTTGTTCAATTGAATAGTCCTAGTAAAAATTTCAAGGAATACACATAGCTCCTGGAGGGACACAGGAAGCCAAGTGCTAGACAATCAGGAAGAACGAGAAGAGGAACAGAGGGAGACAAATTGTATGGGAGAGCCTGAGGCACGTCTGAGGCAGGATTTAAAAACAAGGACAAATTTGAGTTGAATAGGGAACCATGGAGGCTGCCTGGGGATAATGTGAACGTTGATCCCTGACAATTGCAAAGGAGAGAATCCTGTGCATCCAGGCGAGGCCACACATAAGAAAATCCAATAGTTGAGCTTTGAGAAGCTGAGACATTTCCAAGGTAAAAGCCCAGGCTGTGGAATAGAAGAATGAGGTCCACAGCTGGTGAGAAACAGGGACAGAAGATACAGATGAAGATGGATTAAGAATGAAGAAATATGCCAGTTACAGCTGTCACAAGGAGGTAAAGCACAGGTGGGAGCTGAATGACACAGGGAAGAGCTGCTTAAAATTCTAAAGTCACACTGGAAAGCTGACAAGATTTGTGTGGTTTCAGGTTGAAACCATGTAAAACCACTTGTACAACATATGCAACTTTTTAGGATTGAAGCAGAAAGCTTTGCAACTCTGAACTGAGTTTTGGGTTTTTGATCAAGCCGCAGATGAAGAAAAGAGTTCTAGAAGAGCAGATGGGATGCTAGGTTTCATTGATTTAATTTCCTGCCTGTAAATAATGTAAGACACTAGAAAATGATGGTTTTTTTCTTTTCTCCAAGCATTTTTTGGACAAGATTCCATTTAAAACAATCCCTTTTAATGTGGAAGCTTCCTTTTGCTTCTGTCCCTTAAGCTATTAGACGCTTACGCTCTGCATAACTATGCAACACTCATGCATGTATAGCCCCGGTGGGAGCTGGGGAATTCAGGTGACCGCTCAGATTGCTTAAATTTTGTGCAAATCATGAGTGCAGGTTGCATTTTCCTCCTCCTCAACTCTTCTGCATGGAGTCACCAGTACCTAGTTTCTCTGACCAGCCTTTTGCCCAGTGAGGGGGATCTTTAGAGGATCTGAAGAAATCAAGGGGAGGAAAGTGAACAATGATTAGAGACTTCTGAAAGGGGCAGTGAGGAATTAGGGACTATACCCTTTGAAAATTTGCGTGACACTCCTTAACGGTCCCTGCCTCATTTTCCACTTGGCTGCTTTATGACTGAACTGTAAACTAAAAATGACATGGGCTCATTAATTTGGCAGCAACTGGCAAGATGTGGCCATTTAGCATATCCACAAAGCTATTGTTTAAGCCTGGGTCATGTCAAAGGGCAAGCTAAATATGACCGAACCTCTGAAAGGCTGAGTCTAGGAGTCCTAGAGCCTAAACCTTCTCCCTAACCTTTGCTTGTCTTCAACAGTGTGATCAGCTTGGGTTTTCAGGGGAAGGCTTTACATAAAGCTGTCAAGTTACTAGCAATATTATGTCAGTTTGATTTTTTTTTAAAGCAGGCTCAATTATATCATCCTCTTTTCACATCTGACAAGCAGTGCAAAAAGTGTTTGCAATAGCAGCTTCAAGGGAACGGAAATGCTTTGGTTGTAGGTTGCTGCTACAAGTCCAGCATATAAAGGGAATTTAAGCCCAAACACTTTTAAATGTCAGATGACACAGAATGACTGAAAAACCCTCTGGGACATTAGTCCGACTGCATTTATTACTTAGAGAGTAAGTGGTTAATCCCTACACTATCAAGGATTTAAGCTGCAGGGCAAATGGGCAGTTCTCATTTGAGAGGCTGAAGGAGCCCATCTAAGTTCAGTATCACAAAGCCACACTGCAAACTGCAGGTTGAATATTCAATATGTCTTCTTCAGGGCAGAAAAGTGAGTAAGAATGAAAACAAACGCAAGGACAAAAACAGTTTCTCTCATTTCTTTCTGCCCTTATGCACTACTGCCCCTCAGGTAGAGTAGAAGAGATTTTCTTTGTGTTTTCGGTGTGAGGTTTGCTCCCACTTTCCCTTGAGCTGACAGGGATAGGAAAGGATGACATCCCAGCTCACACTCTCCCTAGCCAAAAACTGCCATTTATTTGGGGGACTTGGAAGGAAACCTTTTCCCAGCTGGTCCATTCCTGTTTAGAACATCTACATCTGAAAATAATACCTCTGCTATTTATGCACGTGGTCCTGTCATGACCTCGTCTACTAGGATAGATTAACTGAATTTCTCCAGTGTTTTCTTTATGTTCTGATGGCCACTATTGACTTTGCTGTGTGATGAAGGCTCTCCCTTCAAAGGAGCTAAATATGTGTCAGTGCTGGAAACTTGGGATGCCTGAACTTAGGGATGGTTTGCTATTTGGAGCATTTCAAATGTGATTTCTTCCCTTTTGAAATGAAGTCCCACTAGAGTAGAAGGGACAAACAATTTAAACTGGCATTTTTTCATGGGTAACCTTAATGAATTTTCTCCTTGGTCATCTTAATGGATTTCACAGAAGGCAAATTACAATTTTCAGGTGCCAAAATATAAGTTTGCTTTGTGAACAAACAAAACAAAAACTTAACAAAAAAAAAAAGAAAATGTAAATGCTGCACACAGACTACATAATGAAAAAATATCTCAGCCTGGCTTTTCATGACTGTATTTAAGCTTAAAGGAGTGTAGTAATAATAAAACAACCCTTTTTACCCTCAACTTCATATTCTGCTAAACAAAAAATACAAATGTTTTTCCATACTGATCTGTTAAGTCATCTTGTGAAAAAGCTCTTACTAATTTAAGCACCACATAACTCAAAGTCTCTTTTGTCCCACTTCCGTTTTCTGATATTCTCCTATATATTTCTATTTTTTTTTTTTTTGTTGTTGTTGTTTTGTTTTGGTTAAAAGTTCACACAGGGTTGATTAATTTTAGCAAGTTTCCAAAAATGAACTGGGTTTTTATGCCCCAAGGAAATATTTTTTTTTGACATTCAACAGCAAAGAAAACTATTTCCTCTCCCATTCAAAGCTAACCATATTTAATTGGCCTAGAAGTCTGTTGCAGTTTGGAAAATGTTTGTGATATTCCATCTGTTTTTTCATACAGTCATTTGAGTGGACCCGTGTTTACCCTCTCATTGGGTTTACGTGTACAATGATGTTGATATGACAAGGAATCCCCTTGACCCTATCTGAATCCTACAGGTTGTGTGGCTCGATAAACCTTTGTTACACAGGCAAAAACAGCTCTCAACTTTTAGTAATGGTTTCATAATATCTCAAGTTTATTTGAACTGTTTGGACACATCAGCTGCATAATAATATGCACAGTGTAGAGAAACACAGTGACACACTGCTATGCATTGGGGACTGTTTGAAATACTTAATAGGGATATATTTGTTTGCTTCAGTGGACTCGTATTAATAGTTTTCTATCTTTTGACCTTTGGTTGAAATTAAACAGTTTAATACAACAAACAACCACTAAATTCATAGGCTACCATTTACATCTCCTCCTGAAGATCATTAACAGGCTTTAGACTTTAGGGTGACAAGCAATATATTTTGTAAAACAACAGGGATTTAAGATGTGGACATGTACAGATGTTGCGTTTTCCATACATTTTTGTGGTCAGATAGCAATGTTTGAAGATGTATGTGTGAGGTCATTTGAATTCACTTGGAGATGGGAGCTTCATAGGCAAAAAGACCATCTGGCAATCAGATGTGGACTGCAGGTAGACCTATTTGTTTTTAACTGAAGTCACTGGGGAATGAAAATGTCAAGTACCCTAACACTGCAAAAAAATGATAATCACTAACTACCCCAGCGTCTGCTTAACCAGTCAGAAAAAGGTAATTCAGTCAATAAAGTAGGAAATTTCAGGCATTATAGTCCTTTTTCTCTTGTGCATGTGTGTGCCTGCTCATATATGTATAGTTTGCAAGTATGTATGTATATACATATATGTGTGTGTGTGTGTGTGTGTGTGTGTGTATAGTTTGCCAAGTCCTTACTGGAGTCGTGAGATTTCTGAATGTCTCCTCATGGTGGTCCGCACAAACAAAAAGACTGGTAATTGAAGAAATTGCTCTAAAATCACTTAGCCTGGAGTGTCTGACAAGCTGCAATCAGTCTTTGACATGTGCGTAAATCCTAGTTTTTTGGATGTTATTTGACTCTGGTGGTAAAGATTTCTGGTTAACTGTTGTGTTGTTGGTTTCAGAATTGGAAGTCAGGATGTGCAGGAATGTAATTCAGGATGTCCCTCACACTCCTCTGCCTGTTCCCCAGCCCCAGCTTTCAGCTGTAGGTACTAAGATGGTGGCTGGAGGTATTGAAATGCTGGCACATAAGAGCTGAAATCAGCTTACTTGCTTTTCAGGTGCCAGAGACCACATCAAAGAGAAAAGACTGAATCACTGTGGAAAATGGGAGAGAAGACAACACTGTGTTGCCTGAAGACAGGGACTTCCTTCACAAGCTTTTGGTACATTTTCAGATATAAAAATGAGCCTTGCAGACTTCCTTTGAAACACAGAAAAAAAATTAACCACATAAATTTGTAAAAAAATATTTCAAATTATGAATAATGAATGGCTTGGCATGAGCACTTTCTGTATGAAATTATAATTCAAAGCACAATATCTGGCATCTGGTCTTACATCTACAATTACTTTAAGCACCTCAGTATCTTGAGAGCTGCTGCTTGTATCGTTGACTGGGGATGACATTTTGAACTCAGACTTTCTGTCACTCAGTGTGATAGAATTTGGGTGTATCAGGGCAAAGGTTTCGTAGTCACACACCAGCTGCTCATGGAACGATACCTATGAGGCATAACCTGCAAGTGGCGCCCTAGTGATTAGCCCGAGCAAAGTTCAAAGTTTAGATAAGCCTGGAGAACAAACAGAACTCTGAGATTTTAGAAGTATCTGCAGGACTTTGTGGGACATACTCTAAGTTCTGGGCAAAATGCTATGCAAAACCTAAGGCATGCTTCCTGTCCCCTTGGACAAAACATTCCTCCTTTAAAATTTATCTTGTTACCTGGGAGAAAAACCTTACTCACCCCCTTTTTATCAGTCTCCCAGACATTTGAAGTCCTCTAGGCACATCTCTCTCTCCTTCTCTCTTTTTTCTCTTTCGTTCTCTTCTTCTTTCTTTCTTTTCTACTTCTTTCTTTTTTTTCTACTTCTTCTTTCTTTCCTTCTTTCCGAACATATTGTTCAGATTTATCCATATGGTTATGTGGTCTTTTCCCCTTCTTGCTTTCTTTCCCTTAGTCTTGCTCCCTGATTCAGATAAGTTTGTATCTGTTGTGTAATTAATTTTGCTTTCAGGAAGAGACAAGGCCCTGTACTTGTGCCTCTTTTTAAAACACATCTAATCTTCCTTCAGTCTTGTCTCAGTTCCATGTTGTTCCTCTGGCTTCGTGATTCCAGTGAGATTCATCTTTTAATTTCTGTTTTTTTATCCAATTTGAACAACATAAGTTTATCTTGAACCTAACCTATTATTTTAACACCATGGCATCTCTATGTCCTTTGGTGCATAAACTGCCTTGATTGCATTAATGCATTCTGAAATGCCTGATACTTGCAACAAAAATGTATTATGACCTATAATATCACTTGGTGATAAATCACTTGGTGATTATCAACAAATAAAATCCATTATATTTCTCCTCAGAAAAGCAGTCTAGGATAACACACAGAAAGTCCAAAGAAGTTTTACCATCAAATTATGGATACAAAACCCCTTAATTATCTTCAAATAGTTTGTGGGACATGCTTTAAAAAATTACTATGAAGCAAACAACAAAAAAAAAGAGTTGTAAGAATTTAGATGTCTTGTTATGCGGCTGTAATACTAACAAAAATCCATCAAAAACTCCAAACTCTTAATAAAATACTTTTCTTCTCAGAAGTTTTGAGTCTGATTTTTGGGTGTAACCATTTTTTATGCAAATAATTTTATTAATTATTTTAAATAATCTTGCTTTTTCTCTGTGTAGTTGACTAGTTACTACCTTTTTATCAGATGCAGACAGCAAATAGATGAGGAGTCTGAACATGCTGTCTCACTGTCGAGCAAGTAAGGCCCCATGGAACAGGAGTGGAGCTCACTTTTCAGAGATGCAAATCTAGGCTGTCCCACTAATACAGCAATCTCTAATGGAGTTATTCAAGATTTATATCAGCGTGGCAACAAATGGAATAAAGCCTGAAACCCACAACCAACGTGATGTCAGGCAGCCATGTCCATAACCTGTGGACTGTGGCCTGGAGGGCTCCTTTCAGCACAGGATGATGAGCATTGGGATGAAGTTCGCACAGTCTCCAGCAGAATGTCTGATTTGCTCATCTCTGGCTTGAACCCACCTACTCAGCCTAACCCTGCCTATCTAATCTTTGTCAGATAAAGCTGTTAAGAGAAATAAAAATTTGTAATGAACATTAAGACGTCTTTCAAGAATTGAAAGAAATGAAGAATTCCTTGGGTTTGGTTCCACATCCTTTGTAGAAAGAGAATATTACAAAAATTCAATACTTGAGTACACACCTAATCTAGATGCAACAGAAATTCTGTATGAATCCCCCACGCCACTTTAACAATAGTTTAAGTATGCACCAATATGTTGTTCTCACAGGAAGGCAAGAATATTATTCCTTTGGGATGACTTCTGTCTCACTGCGCTTCAAATTTGTGTTAGTGTCTCACGATGGCTGGTGAAGGTGACATAATTTACTGGAGATCTTCCCTTTGCTTTTGTGATGGTCTGTGTTGGTGTTTTTAGCTGGAGGCAGGATTTATCTCCGAATTTGTCCTTTAGATCCAGCCATTTATAGAAGTGCTCTCATCTGGCACACTTATTTGTACAGTATGTTTCTTTATGGCTTTTTAATAAAGAACAAGTTTCCTGGAATTTTCTTTGCTGCCCTTGGGGTAGGAACAATGGACTGATCCTGAGTTTTCTCTCATAATCTTTTTTGCCCGTAGAAGGGTCCTTTAGTTGAGTTGATGCCTGGTTTTCAATAGAATATATCAATTGGGACTACAGTCAGACTATTTTCATCTCCTTACTCATTTAAGAAACTTTTAGAGCTTTTTAAAAGTGCTTACTATTTTACTTATGACACAGAGGTCATGAATAAGCCAATCTGAAAGAAAGTACTGGTTTATTTAAACGGTGAATTAACAGCAAACAACACACACACACACATATTTTCAGGCTTTTTACAGTAATGAACTTTCGGACTAGCTAGTAAAGCAATGATCCTTGATTGCATTGTGTCAATGTTCATGGTAAGATGATCAATGTACTAGCAGCAGAAGTGGTGTCTCATTAAAAATAATTTGATGAATAGTATGGAAAACCAGGAGAAACATCAGAAGTATAATTTTCATTAATTGGGAACAGAAACTCATTAACATGGTCCCCTTTTGTACTTCCTTTGAAAATGGTATACATCTAAGCAAGCTGAACCATCATTGAAACGTTTCCTCTAGGTATATTCCACTCTTCTTGATGTGTTTTGTGACTGTACTAGTATCTACCATTATTTTAGCATACTTCCTTTCCTCACTTTCACGGACTCTGTGCATTGGACTTCCCTTTCTTCTGGTTGAAGTGAGATGGACAGCCTTTTTCTGAAGACTGTCAGTTCTTCTCTCTGGGACTGTCAGTGGAGGCTTGCATATCTGTTTCCGGATTAGTCAGATCATGCCATGTGGTCCTTCCTGTGGCTGATCCGGGAGTCAGTTTTGCCAATGTTACTAATAAGACGTGCATGTGGGCACTGTCTTGTTCCTCTCTGATGGTGCTGCTTGCCTTCCAGCCCACAGGGAAGCTCCAATCCAAGGAAAGGCTGTGAGTCTCTGGGGCAGTTGGTAGGAGAGCGCTGGATGTGTGCAGGGCGTGGGTGGGGACTGCCTCAGGCTTAGGACACTGTGCAGCCTCTATCTCTTCTTCATCAGGAGGTTCACCAATCATCAGCTATTATAGGAAAAGTGCAGGTCAACTTTTGCTTTTAGGCAGATTAAGGCCATTGAAAGTGGAGGGTTTTGGCACCATGTGAGCAGAGTTTACAGGGTCTGTGCTACATGGCTGCTCCATTTAAGGATATCTACAGCTGGTTAAGAGCAAAGCAGTTGGATATGCTTTTTTGGCTTGCTCATTTTAGTGCCTAAATTCCACCTACTGATCCTCTCAGGGCTCTTTCAGGAACTTCATTGCAACCTCCCAGTTTGGCCCAAGTCTTGGGTGAGCATTTACTGAGCAACATAACACACTGTAACATGGTGAGATTTTTTTAGCCACCTATCAGGCCCCTCTAAATAAGTGGATTGCTCTATCAATGTCTGTGAGCTCCACAATTTGTTGTCTAGAAGACACTCATAGAAGATTATGTCTCAGGGAAGGTTTTGCTATATTTATCAGGCACCAGCCTTATGGCTAGGGAAATAAGATATTCAAAGCCATTTTTACTAAAGGATGTATATATTGAAATTTGTATATATGGAAAGCTGCAGAAAGGTAAAACATTAAATATGCTGTTACAAGAGGAGATCCTTGATGTCTCAGCATTACCATCTGGAATGTTAGTTCACGTCTGCTGATAGAGGAGAGCCAACATCTGCTCCATTTGTTAGAGGTTACCACCAGATCAATCGTTTTTCATTGCCATGTCCCTTCCTTTTCTACCTGGAATGATCCAACCTTGTTCCTGCCTGTGTTGGATTTTCTTTTATTGTCATGGCTGTGCACTGGAACATCACACAGGACTGCACAGACTTAGGTCATTTCCTTCCTCACTGAAGTCTCTTGATTAATATTTCAGTTGTGTGTCTCAATGGGGACATCCCCGGCTGTGCTCCTTTATTGTAGTCCCCTTAAAATGTGGTAATGCTGTAAATTATGCATCACAAAAGACTGATAATATTCAACTTGTCCCAAGCTTTCTGTAATATCTATATGTGTCTTGAACAATAAAAGAGAGTTTTGAAGATGTGCATGTCAAAACTGCACATTTCTGTCCTTCCCCTCTTGCACACACCCACATATGCGTATACACACTTCATTAGACTAAGAGAAGCCCCGGGGAACACTGTCACAGCTACCTATGTTGTTTTCTTGTTCCTAGCCTTCAGTCTTTGATATGATAATACTTTGCACAAGCCCTGCCATAGTTACAGAGCCTCAGACTGAAATTTTTGTTTTCTCCTGTACAAACTTTGCTAAAGATACCGGGGTTACATGGAAATCAGAATCAGACCCAAACTTTCAAGGTTTGCTCTGAATTTCCTGGGGTTTGTGGTTAGAATCCAGACCCTTAACATTATCTTAACATAGGTTTTGCATTTGTATTTATAAACACAGTGTACTGCTGCCTATTTGAGTTTAGAATAGATTGTGGTATAAACATATTTCCTCTTTACACATTATAATCAGTGCACAATGGCCTGCTTTATGTAAAACATATCACAGTCTTTGCTTCTCTGCATGAGCTTGCATGAACATATAGCTTAAATTAACTAACTTAATATTCTCATTATGTGTTCAAAGAGAAGATCTGTGAATGAGGTAGGGAAAGACAGTCTTGGAGTTCCTATTTTGGAGTTTGATATTAAACACTGTATTTAGAGAAACATTTAATGATGATTCATTTTAACAGACTTTTGTTTGATGACTTATTTATAATTTCATCAACCAAACACTTCCCTTGGCAGAGTATGTTTTGGCTCACTGTCATTCCTGACAGCGATGTAGAACAATCCGTAGTAAACGTGTCCTTTGGAAAATTAGCCAAACATCATTCCAATGCAATGACTCTGTAGGCGATAAGATGAAAATGATTAGTTACAGTTCATTGAATATTGCCCCAAACCTGTTCAAAACTACCGCTTGGCATAATCCCTGGGAAGGTGTTTTGGCTTCTTTCACAGCATTGCTGAAAAAAAATTTGAAATCAAAATTGAGGTTTATTTAAAGGGTGAATTAATAAAAATTGGGGCCTGAATTTTGCAAGTGTTGTCTGAAGAGCCTGACCTAATTCTGTGAGGTATTTTACTTAACTGAGAGTGTGTGAAATTTTTTTTATGGTGTTTATTCACACATTTGTGTTTTTGTAGTAAGATTTTTTGGTTGATGTCCCTGCACAGTAACTGTAGTTTCAGAGCAAATGCATGAACAACAGAAGTAATACTACCAATAAAAACACTCAAGTTCCACATGGCATTTTCATATGTCGATTTCACAGCATTTACCAAGGGAAGTATGTACCATTATACCCATTTTATGGAGGAAAAAACAGAGACAGAAAACTTTCAATACACTAAGAAGTGTACTGTTCCAAGAGCTCCCTTCCAACTGAAAAGACAAAATTTAAATCCCTTTAATTTCAGACCATTTCAAGACACTTTTACCCCAGTCTTACTTTGTTGGATGTTCCTGTAAGATGCAATAAGTCTCCCAGGATTTGCTGAGCACAAAAAGGGTGTTGACACAGGGAAGTCTGCAGTTGGGGTGTTATCTACAACACAGAAATTACAGCAGAATTGTGGAGTGCTTGTGTGCATTGTAGTACTCTGGCAGAGCACTTGAAGAACAAAAATGCAATATCCTGTTGCCCTCTTCCAAAAAAGATCACAAATTCAGAGTTTTAGGACAAAGTATTTATTTATGATCTCTGCTGGGTGCCTGTTTCCCAGCCTCATTTATCCATGGACTATTTGTAAGAAAACATAGACTGAAAAAAGAACTGCACGGTCTTTCCACTTTGCTAAGGACCAGACAGAGAACTGCAGTGCTTAAAGCTAGTCACAGGGGCAACTTTCCCCTCAGCTGCATCTTCCCCAGCATGCCCCCAAGCCCACCACTACCTGTGGCTGCTCAGCTCGATCCCAGAATTTTGTGGTGTCCTGTGCTGTGTTTTTCTCCTGGCTGCTTTCCCACCCAGACTTCCCAAACAGTCCCAGGAACACAGCAGGGCGTGAAGGGGAAAAGATGGAGGCACAAGGACGTCACTCTTCTAAACCTTTATCCAGCAGGTTAAAGTGCTGGATAAAGGTTTAGAACTGCACTGTTCTGCCTGTATGCAAAACACTGGGAGGATATAAATATTTTTTTTTTTTTTTAATGCAGGAAAGGTATGATTTCCAAAGCAGTTTCTGGTGTGAAATTTTGCATTACTGACTTACATATGTTTTGAAAAGCATTTAGTTTGTTAAAAACAGCAATATATATATTTTTACAAAATGCTTCCTTTTTTTAAGAGCTGCAGACAGTTTCTCAGAGTATAAAACTTGCAGGATGGATTAGGTATATGGAAGTCCATCTGTTCAGATTCTTAATCATCAGACAAGAAAAATTAGCTCACCTATGATACCCTTACTTCTTCACAGCCTTTCTTAAAGACAAGTCAGGCTACTTTGGAGAGAGATATGTGCTATTAAGTTTACTTTTTGTGTTCCAAACTGATGGGAATTGTCTGAAATCACTACTTAAATCAGCTGAAGAGCTGGGGTGAAACCTCTGTCTTCTCATTCCAGATATGAAAAATTATCCTCAAGTCAGCTTTCAGACTCAAACTGGTTTTAATGAAGATAAATGGAAGCCTTAAACCCTATTAATATATTTCAATATGTTAGCTGTAAGTCTTGATAGCAAACTTCCACCAGGGAAATTGCTGCATGTGAAAGATTTGTCTTTGTCCTCACTCAATGCCTGGAAATAAGGAGGTATGCATAGATCTATTAAAATGCAATGCTAAATGCTTCAGCAAAAACATTTTATTAGTGAAAGATATGGGTTTTTTTCTCTTAGTAATTGACAAATGCAGTAAATGTCTCATATTTAATGAATTTATTTTTTTAAAGTTAGTTGCAAAACAAAATATGAATAATTTATATTTTTAGGTTTTTTTTTGCATTCACATACAGTAAATAAACTCTGAGCTGAGTGCCATGCTGGTCCTCACCAATGCAGAGAAGATCAGGATTTACTTCACTTGCACTCCTAAACTTAATCAGGTGTTTTAGTCTTGTATGTAGATCTGCCAAATTTTATTCCGGTTGAAAAATTTAATTAGCTACTGCTCCCCTCCAGCCCCTGGGTCCCCTTCATTCGCATGCTGCAGGTGGGGGTCTGCTCCACCACAGTGTCCTGGGGGGGCTGAAAGGGGAACCTCTTGGTCTGCCTGATAGAGATGGGATGAGTATGAATTTTCTAGGGATGTGAAAGGAGGCTTGCCTCCTCCTGCTCCAATTACACATGGTGTCTCACTGCATCAAACAGCTGTGGTTGTGCAGCCTCTTCAGTTAGACTGGGGCAGAAAAAGTAGGCTAAGTGGGAAGCTTGGAAAATTGCAACCCCCACCACTTTATTTCCATTAGGGAAATTACACATATGTAACACATGCATTGTATATACCTGTATCTGTTTCCTGTCCCTTCCCTGAGCAGTAATTAATTTAAATCAGGCATGAAAGCTGAGTGAAATATAGGTTCTCTGAACAGTGCCAAAGATGCTCTAAACAGATGCCTGCTGTATTTGTGTAACCATTTTGAACAAAATATCATAAAACATGAAATTACTGTCAGATTTATTCCTCCAGTGCTTAACACAGTCTGCTTGGATGCTGAAGGAAATAGAATTTATTACATTAACCAATTCAGTAGGCATTGATGCATGTAATAAATTGTATCTAATATTTTAAGAAAAGGCCATACCTCTGCCATTTGATGACACAGAGCTTTTTCACAAAGGTAAAAAGTAACAGGAATTTGAGAGTCCTTAATATGGTGAAATGCATTAATTACTCTTAGTCAGATTCTTGAACACTCAACTGCATGGAAATAACTACTTTGAAAAAGACCAGTGTTTCTACCCCATCTAGCTTTTCCCCCGTTCATCCTTGAAAGGCAGCCTGACACTTCTTGGCAGCGCAGGCAGGCTTGAGCCCACAGACGAAGGACGGGACCTGACTAGGGTCAGGTTGCTTCTGCCACAGCAAGACTGAGGAGGAGAGCAAGGGAAGCAAGCCCTGGAGACCGCAGGTCATGCCTTTGCTGCACTTGAGGAAGGAGAGGACTGAAGAGAGCAGGAAAGAATGCTTTTGCAAAGCACTTACCACCAGCCCTGGCCCATGCCAAACATCCTGCTTCAGCAGGAAGTCCGCCTCGCCTTGCCAGGGCACTTGCATCCCCAGTGTGAATAGCTTCCAAACTCCTTTTTCCTAAAGGAGTCTTCAGTTGTGGCTAATTGCCTTGTTACCTGTGCTCCTCAAACCCATAATGAATCATCATTTCTCTGCAGAAATGTCAATTTGTAAATGATTTTTTTTTTTTAAGAAGGGAACAAGTTGTGACAGATTCCTCTTTAGTTTCTGTGTGCGTTACTCTTGTGTCATTCCTCTGCTGGTAATATATTCCAAGACCTGCTATTGAATATAGCCTTTCAAAGAGACACAAGGAGAGAAGTCTTGATTACTTCATTAGCAATAGAATGGGTTACATGAACATGTTATTCCATCAATGAATTAAAGCCTTGCCACTATATATCAAAGAACCATTATGGGTAAAATAAGGACCATATGCATCATTAAAATCTTGTTTTGTGAGCCTTGAAAAACAGAGTGTTTCACATTTTTTTTTGGGTCACTGTAGTTTATTTACTTAGCTGTAGATCTGTGGGGGTTTGTGTTTTTTTGGACAGGCATTCATCTGGAGGGCTAGCCTTGCACTGGATGTGACTGATTTGTATAGAAACATTTAAGTTGGTTCTTGTGGAGAAATCGACCTCTCATTTGTGTTGGCTTTTTGCATGTTGATTTAGCAAAGGCTGGTCTTAACTTTGTTTTTTGCAAAGTCCTAGGCCTTTTTTAAAAATCTGTCTTATCTTTGCATACTTGTCTTTTCGAGCTGCAAGCTCCTTGGGGCAGGGGTTGCATTCACAGTGTTTAATGTGCCTTGCACAAACGAAGTCCTGAGTTCAGGCTCATAAGTATCAGCTGAAAGCTAATAAGAAGAATGAATTCCATCTGATCCAGCTCATTGCAGAGGCTGATCCTTAAAGCCTAATCTAGTCCACTTTGCCTACAGACTTGCATGTTTAGTGACCACTATGGAATGAAAAGAGGAACATGATGTGAGGAAAACAAAATGTCAATAGGTAGTATTTGGTCTTCTCTGAAGAAAATGTGCTGCTTAAGGCAATCTTTCTTTTTTTATTATAGTTCTACAATAGGTGCTAGTGTTTGTTTGGACAATAAACTTGTCACATTGAATTATGGTAGTAAAAGAGCACAGATGCACACAGAGCCAAAACCAAACCTCAGAGTGTTCTAATTCATTAGCTCAACAACTCATGTTTTAGGAAATAAAAAAGATGGAAAATTAGGAAATGGAATGGAGTCTTACGTGAGTGGAAGCTACATGAATCTGAATGAATCCAAAATCATTAATAGGGCAAAAACCCCCAACTTGTGTTCATTGCCAGATATTAAATCTTGTTTATCCTTCCTTAAACTAAGCAGAAACACATTTTGTTTGAGTACTGTTTAACAGCTGAGATGCTGTGGTTGTGCTGTAACTCTCCTCTACTGCTTTTATCTTCTCTGAAAAGGGAGTGTGACTGCCAGGCTTGGAGCCTGGCTCCCCCTGCTTTGAACACTTCGATGTGGGAAGCCCAGGGCGGTTCTGCCTGTGGCCCCCACTCAGGAGAGCATCAGTCTTCAGGCTGAAAGACATCCTGATGTGCAACCAGTGGCATCTGAACAGATGTGTAACAAGGATTTCTCTGAGCTGGGTGCAGATAGCCCTTTTTTCGCTAGGAGAATATGAGCCTTTGTCCACATGAATAGAGTACTTTTGTTCATACTGTGATATCTATATTACAAATAAAGATTATGCTTTCATAAGGAAGGAGCTGCGTGTTTTTTTTTCTTTATGGCACAGGGCTATCTGTATATATTTTCTTCTATTTCTGTGGAAAATCGCAGGCGTACTTCTGCTTTTTGATGCCAGCTGATGAGTAGGTAGCTCAAACCAATGCACTCAAATATTCGAAAGGGGTGCATATGGATTAATGTATTACAATAAATGTTTTTATCTGAGGTATTGCTAGCTGCATAAAAGAGACACTTATTTCCTTTATTGACCTTGCAATATCCATAAACAAAATGTGAAAAAATGACAGATAACCACTCTGTGGCTTGGAAAGCAGATGGGTAGCTGTAAACAAAGAAAGTCTGGGGTCTCTCTGGACCTGGAGGTCCCTTTAATATTTAGATGAAAAGGTAGAGGCTCCAAAAGGGAAGTGAGCAGAATTCATAACTACAAACATGGGTACACAAGAGGCATAAAGCTTGTTTTTTATCCCCTTGGTTTTGAAGTGGTCTTGCACTTCTACAGCTCCTATAAATCAGAGCAGCTGGTGGAAAACTGTTTTGTACCAGTGTCTCCTCCAGCACCAGCTTGCACTCTGCACCTTTGGACGGGGTGTGACCTTCTGTCCTTTTTGTTGGCCACATGCCAGAACCATTAAACAAGCACTTTCCATGATATTTTTTGCCTCCTTGCCGTGACACACATAGAAAGGCCCCTGTTTACATTGCTCATATTTGTAAAGTGGATGAACTATTAATGCTGCAACAAAGGTATTTTCTCATATTGCCCATACTTCCTCATTAGCACTTCTCTGCAGGCTGCTGTCAGCCCATGGACAAGTCCCAATGGCAGTGGTTTCATCTGGAAATACTTGATGGAACATGGACTGCCTGATTGGAAGAGGGCTGCCCATCTCTTATTTCTTCTCCTTCAAGCCAAGAATAAATTTCCATAAAGAACTGGGGGAAAAAAGTCTTCATACAAGCACATAAAATTTTTGATCAGTTTAAGGAAAAGGACAAAATATGCTGATAGCTTGAGATGGAAGGCTTAATATCTGAAAAATTATTTAGAAAACCTTTTCTCCAAAAATTCATCCTGGATTTTCAGATCCTAGCCAAAATGACTCAGTGCTTACCTGTTCTTTTTGTTCAAACCACGAATTAATAAACCGCATATTAGAAAAAGAAATCTCATTTCATCAGAGTAAGTGTTACCTTTGCAGTCTGAAGTTTTAAAACTGTCCTTAACTGCAAATGCGTGAAAGATTTTAGATTACTAGCTCACATCTACTGGATATAGTTTCTACTAGCAGCAAATGGGCAGACCTGCATTCCTTTCATGCTAGCTTTGCAAGCTTGGGAGCCCTACTGAGCCACACGAGAGACATGTCACTGAGATTTGACTAAAGCAGAAATCAAAATAGGTCCAGAGAACAGGAGGTTCACAGCTCAGTAGTGGGCAGCCTCTGTGGCCATGTTTTAACATTTTGCATTCCTGCCTAAGGGGAATGGTGCTATTATTCTAAAGAGCAAAGATGTTAAGTGTAGACAACTGTGAATAGTCATTGTACAAACATTCTTGTCCACTAGAACAGAGAAAGAGTTTGAAATGACTGTTGGAACAAGTTTTGCAGTGCGTGTGCTCCTTGTATACTTTAACAAGTAGCTCAATTGCTTTTGAAGTACATCCAGTGGTAGGGTGGAATATGGCAGCTTTTTCAACAAAATGAAGCAGTACTACATAAACTCAGGGCAGGAAATTAAGAAATATATTACCTTTATGTTTAATTTTCTCTAAAATTGTACATGAGCAAGTAATAGTTGCTTTAACAGGGAAATTGAGTGAACAGCCTAGTTTCGGGACACTGTGTTACAAGGAGTTAAATGATCACAAGCAGTTTGTATTTCATGTTCATGGTTTGTCAGACTGACAGTCCATTCTAATCAGCATCATGAATATCCCTTTTTATCCTATCCAAGTATTAACTCAGTACTGTTTCTGAAGGATTATATTTTCTGAAGAATTAGACCAGGTTGGAGTAAAGTTTTGAGGGGTATTTAGAACTATGCAATTCTAAGAATGATGTTGAAATCATTAGAAGTGGAGACTGGCACTCTCAGGCTAGGCTGACTGAGCTGTAATTTAGTTACTGCAGTACTTTACAAACGGCTGATTGAAAATCTAAATATGCTTGCTTGTAAGTTCTAAATACCAAAGCACTTGCCTGTCGCAGCTGCAAAGTTTTGTGAACACTTTTAAAATTCAGTATGTTTACACATTTTCAAGACTATGTCATGTGAAAGTGGTGGGATTTCAGCATGCTCCTTCCAAAGTATAAATTTTCAGACAAAAACTTATTGAAAAATTGACATTTTGGATTTCTTCTTCCAGCTTCCAACCACCAACAATCACTGACTGAACCATGATGAAGAATCTTTTACTGATTTTTTTCCTAGTTACTACTCTGAAACCTTTCTAAAAGAAAAGGTTATTTTTGTTGAACCCTTTCAAAGAGAATTCTGTCATGGCCATAATTTAGAGAGAGGAGTGTTGCAGACTGAATTGGCTTTACCTTCTGCTTCTGCCAGGCACTTTTCTTTTGCAGGTAGACTCCAAACAGTAACCAAAACTACTCCTACTAAGCATGCCAATACGTCAGTACTACACCAGCACATCCTAACACCAGAATGGGGGAGCATCTTGTCTTTTACAAACTTTTACCATGCTTCTGTCTGACACTACAACTCACAACCATGATTCTGATTAATATAAAACTTCCTGAACACTCATATTCTTACTGCCTGCTCTCTGCAGTTGAGAATTGTTCTGTTCAATTAAATAGAAAACTCTGCAGATCCTCCTTCCAAAATCCAGAAATATGGTCAAGTGGCTAGAAAACAATGGGAGCTGGGATAAGTGAAGATTAAGGGAGTGGCTAGGACTTTTGATATAAACAGGGTACTTAAGTACCTGCTAAAAGTCTATTCATGGGGAGGTAATCAATACTGAAACAGAAAGGTTTGCAGACAATTTTTAGATTCAGCTTCTCATTCAGATGAAAAAGGTTGATCCATACCTGTGTTCTGTCCTTTCAGCATTGTACTTACCAGTCCAGGGAGCTGATCTGTCTAGACTGTGAGCAACACACTAGCCTTTAAGGCTTTCTCAACAATAATGACTCCTGAAAAAAAATTTTGCCTTCTAGAGCCTACCTAAACACTGAGTTGCTGGGGCAGACAGTTGCAGTGTACGTGGCTCTCCAAAATATAGTCTGATGCTCCTTGTGCTGACTCATCTTCCACTTAAAGGCACAAATGTGAAGGACCCATGAAAAGGGGAAAAACAAAAAAAAGTTCAAAGCAGAAAATGCCAAGTAATATATCAACCCTTTACATGCTCTCAAGATCTATTGCAACTTCCTGATTATTTGTTGATTTAGAGATTTTTCAAGCCCCAGATGCTGGAATTGAGCAATTAGCAAAAATCTCTAATTTCTTTCTCCTCTTAAGGAAAGAATGCTTCCCCCATCATTGATTCCCTTTTCAACCGTTTTTTGCATCAGAGTGTTACATCTTGTCTTAATTAGATTGCAACTAGCTTTGACTGCAGCTATGATCTTACCCTGTGCTATGTACTGGGGCCCAACTGTGAGTGGGGCTGCTGAGGGCTTCTATAACACAAACAAATATAATTATTTTTCTTTTTTCATAGGTGTCTTTTCTCTCTAGCTCTTATATAAACAGTATTTTGTGGAGCTGAAACTGTAACTTGGCTGTCAGTGTGGGGAGCCAAGGACTGACTGAGCCTCCCACGAGATGAACAAATCTCTACCTTATGTGGAGGAAGAGAAAACAGCAGGGCTAACTGATTCAGAGGTACTCGGAGTAATAAAATAGCTCAGTATGGGTTGCAGACTTCACTAGGGATCAGGCACATTTTAAAACTGTTTATTGACAGAAAATCGGTGTGCAGCTAAATGAATTATTTGTTTAAGTATCAGTTTTCTGTGAGCAGTATCAGTTTTTCAGCAAGCTTTTTCCATCTCATACTCTACCCCCTAATGCCTGAAAATTGAAGTATTTCCACACTGAAATTCTGCCACAAAGTTTCATGGGAGCTGTGGTTGGAAGCTGAGTGTAGCAGCTCTCCTGATCTCAGTCAGAGTGTCTGGTTATGCTCAATCTGAAAAAATGTGCTGCTTGACTGACCTCCATCCCACAGAGCAGGATGAGGTGGGGCATCTCCCCATCTCACTGGGAGGAGTGGGAGAAGTGGTCTTGGAAGCTCTGCTGGAGGCTACAGTGACAGCATTTCCAGGTACAAAGAAATACCTGCCAATATTTTGATTTTCAGCTCATAGTTTTCAGGGTATGGGGAGGGAGGGGTAGCAATAAAACATCACTCTCCAACCATTGCTAACATCTGCCCATAGAACTGGGGAATGTGGTAGTGTGAGTGCTCAGCCCTTGGGGAATCAGTGACAATCCCACAGCAGCCATCTTGCTAAAGAGCTTTATCAGCTGTAAAGGAGCAAATAGCACTTAAATCTCAGTCACAGTGCTAAATGTCATACTTGTATAGACTTTCACCTGTTACCAGAGCATTCTTTTTAATTCAAGCTGTACCATGTAGTAAAACTTTCATTTTACCTTTAGGTCCGGCCACCTCGTTTGTATTTTTCTTCATCCATTATTTTATTCCTGTGAAGGCTGTGGCCAGATACTTGTTAATTATGGTCAAAAGACTAGGTAGTACCTCACTCCATAAGCACAATCTCAGTGCTTGCACAGGGCTTTGCAGACAGCATCATCACTTAAAACACGGTCTACAACTCCAGTGTGTGAATATGGCCATCTCTCAGGAGAATCGAGAGCAGGTTGTCCTGGCCATTGTCTTCAGTACTATGACACAGATTGCTGCATTTATTACTTGCATTGCCAAGTTATTACTACAGCTAATGACATAATTGAAAAGCACATTGTGAGAATTTTGTTTGACATGCTCGACACATTAAATGATTCATATCTGTTTGAGTGTTTGGGTTGTTGATGGGTATTTGTGAAAATGCCACTAAAATGAAAAGACAAAATGATAAGTATAGATGATCAGACCTCCAGATGCTAGTTGAAGAAATGTGCACCTTAGTGCTAAGGCCAAACATATCTCCTGAATCTGGACAAGTGGTCAACAAAACTTTTTTTTGGCATCTCCTCATAGTGCACTGGAGCAAATGTCATTGAGGTGATAAAGACTCAGATTTCAATCCTTGCAGGGGACCACAGAAAGTCTAATTTTTCTCTTAGCAAAACAAAGGCTTCCCATGAGTGTGAGGAAGATCTGTGGAAGAGCACAGACCACAGTGAGGAGAAATGGGGAGAGAACCAAGTGAAGCGCAGGCATAATTTCATAGCCCTGCTACGTCACGTTCGTGTCCCATGTCTCACAGCAGAGTCTGGACTGTGCTGTCTGCTGGTGTCACAGCCACTGTGGTTCAGGTTGGAACAGTCAGAATGGAACAGGTCATTAAATATTGGTGCCACTAATCAGGGGAAGCTTGAGGCCCACTGCATTGCCTGATGGGATAAGATACCTAACATAGAGAAGGGAAAACTCGGATCTCGTATCATTCAATCAGGAGGATACTGCTTGGCAAAAATGAATGAAGGAAAAGGGACTGGAGAGTACAGACTTTCTGATTGGTTTCCCACTGGAAATTAAAACAAGGCATTAAACAACAGGGGTTTGCTCCCCTCAGTTGACTTAGAACAGCTGCTCACCAATTTCTACAGCACACAGAGGAAAAGCAGAACTTTGCCTTGGGTCTGAGCAATTTTTCAGAAGCAATCCAAGTCAAACTTCCACTCAATGACTTCATTCAAAGCTGGTTTACATCATGAAGAGAAATTTTGTTTATTTATTTGTAATAACTTCAGGATTTTATGGACCCACAAGAGGATGTTATTTAAGAAAACATCAGCAAGCTGTTTGAAATACCAAGGGTTCAAAACAGGCAATGTCAAAAACTTGTCAATGGAAAGAGTCCATTATTAAAAATTAAAAACTAAAAAAAAAGAGGGAAAATGTCTTTCATAGTTGCCTTTGAACTGAAAAGTTCCAAAACTTGATTTTTATTCTGAAGTAATACATCTTTTTTATAAGACTGAGGTAATATAGAGGAATGAACAGGCATCCTCAAAGAGCACTCAACCATTGAACAAAGTTGGTAATTGTAGTTGGTAATTGTAAAATCTGTGGTCTCAAAGAAATGTCACAGAAACAATGTTCTAAAGTATGCCACGTCATGCAAACCAAGCAATTAAAAAACCCCCCAAACATTAGAGACGTAACTAAAACCTTTGGACCTGGAACACAGCAGAGTCTAGCCTGGTAGTGCTTAGAAGCAATGGGAATTTTCTGCTGAGTGGCACAGAGCAAATCACTTGGACTATCCATGTCAGGAGTATAAAGTAGGCCAAATAATGTTTTCTAACCTGTGGGAGAGTTAAGGGACCCTCTAGACCTTTGTAGATGTTCCATAACTCACACATGACCGGAGGGTCCTGACTAGAATAAGGTCACCAGTTTTGTTTCTAATCTGGCTCTTAATTTACCAGATCAATTATGGCAATGATTGCCTCACTGGTATTTCTCCTTCTACCACCCATTGCTGGAAAAAAATCTGCAATGCCGTTTGAGGTCTTCAGGCAGAAGACACGCAAGTGGATAGGCTGTGGCAGCCTTCCATGGGGGCGCAGAGCATGGCAAGGCGATGTGGGAGAAGTGGGCTTGACAGCTGAGCTGTGAGAGCCCTTGGCCAGGCAGGGAACATGCCACGGGAGAACCTGCTGCCTGGAGCACTTCAGGGAACCCCTGCACAGCCGAGGAATGGCAAGAGTGGGCAGTGGTGGCTCAGGGGACAAAGGCAGCTTGGAATAACCCAGAATCAGGCTGAGAGAAGCTGGAGGATGAAGGAGGGAAGACTTTGGTTGGTTTGCTGGATCCACATGACCAGCAGCTGCCCAGCTCTGGCAGGTTAAGAAGAGGGTCTGGATGTGATCCCAGAGATTATGATGATCAGGGCTAAAGGAGAATACTTGGCTGCACAGAGTATTGACAGAAGGATTTTGGCTTCCTTAGACACCATGCAGTATATTGCAAAAGAGAATTAGTCAGAAATGGGATTGCTCTAGTGAAAAGCTTTCTCTGGGGCCTGGGCTTCCACTAGCTTCGGAGGAAACTATTGAGAGGGCCTTCAAAATCCAGAAATAGAGATCCAGGAAAAATCTTGGAAGCAGATAATAAATGGAGGGAAAGAAACATGAGAGAAGAAAAATGAAATACCACAGCATAACAATTTGCTGATGCGTCACCAGACAAATGCCAAGAATTTGAGGAGCATGTCAAAGCAAGTTTCACCACTAGTTTTGTAACAACTGGTTTCTCTGCTTTTATTCTAAATTTGTAGATTTATTTATATTGTTTTGTAGATTTCTTTTGAAAATGCAAGTGTAAGTCATATCAAGTATTGATATAAGAACCTAAATACTCATTATGTAATAAATTTGAAATTTCAGAGATGTGGATGAGGCAGCACATGAGTAGGCTACATCTGGGATGTAGGATCTCAGCACATCAGGACTGATGTGCTGAGTCACTGAGACCACCCCTGGGGGCTCGGAGGTCCTGGAATGTTGCCAGAAGTGTCTGGTGGCAGGACTTTGATCCTGCACGGGAGATGACACCTGTATGAGGATGGGAGGATTTCACTGGGATAAATGGTGAAGGGATAAGTTAATTAGAGTGTGAAACACAGGTTTTAGAATTTCGGTACAGGGGGGTCTAGAGAAGTAAGATGGAGGAATTGGGGTGCGTCCTGTCCTTCTTCTTCTTCTTCTTAGCCTCCATCTTCTGTGGTGGTGGTGGCACTTTGGGATTGGTTCTTACTAAAAGTGCACTTGTCAATAAGGGTGAAAGGTATTGGGGAAAATAGGTAAATATCTTATTAGTAGTTTTGGGTATAAAGATAAGTGACCGCCCTGGGGGGTCCCAGTGTGCTCATGGCTGGCTTGCTGTGCAGACCTCTATTGGGCCGAGAGAAAATCTTGTAGATAAAAAACTAATAAACACTGAAAACCAAGAAAAAACCTGAAGACTCTTTTCATCCTTTGGAGCGCGGCTGTCCAAGGCCATCCCGAGTCTTTCCAGGCCATCACTGGGACTAGCAAGGTTTAGCAGCGTTGGATTACAAACCATCCTACCAGATGGTGAGGTGGAAGCTGTAAAATATGTAAACCCCAAATACTTTAATATAGAAAAATCTAAAGGACAGTTTCAGGAGAGCTTGCTTATCTATTGCAAAAGTGAAAAATGGTCCATCACGTTCCCTGAATATGTTGAAAATGTCAAGCTGTCCACAGAAAATAGTACAAGGAAAAGGACAATTATGGGTGGAGATACTAGTTCTTGGAAAAATATGTTCAGAATCTGAAGGCAGATGAAAATTGACCATAGGATGAAAAAGGAAGGCTGAACAGGTATAAAGAAGTAAGAAGAGCAGAAGAATAACAATATTACATTTCAAAAAAGTTAAGCATCTAACTGAAAGAACCAGTGCATCAGGTTTCAGAAGATAAAGTATGAGACACAGCAGTCCAGGCAGATGAAGTCATCTTAAAAACAGACTATTTTACTTATAGTGGAAATATACCCCACACTTATAGGAAATATATATGTAGGGTATATTTGATTCCTACTTGGTGTCACATGGGATGTACTCGAGCAGGAGAGCTTGTTCTCAGTTCCCTGGCTAGAGGAACTGAGGCTGAAGTTGCTCTTTGAGCTGCTCTCAGCAACTCAGACATTGTGGTGAATGTGTGAGATGGGCAAAACTTTCCTCTCTGTATGTTTGGTGAGTTACTGGGACTGGAGATGGGCACATATGTCATTGCAACTGAAGCCATGACATGGCCATACAGCCCTGGGAGAGCAAGAGGTCACAGACCACGGCCTGTGTGAGCTACGGCAGCTGGTGTCATACAGACACTCCTTGCAGTGATCAGAATAAAAAACAGTCCCAGTAAATAGAAGAGATGGTCTGAAGCCTTCAGGATGGAATAAAGGAGAGAGAAATATGTTAGATGTGTTAAGAAGAATCTAGAAAATCAGAAACAAGATAAGAAAGGTTGTGACTGCAGCAGTATTGGAGAAAGTGGATCTGGAGGTCATAGGCAATCATAGCGAATCACAACACCATGCCTTGCTGGAGCCGTGTTAGGATAAAAGAAAATATTATTCTTTGGTCGTTCACCTGGAATGTCTTACCACTGGAAAAAGGAGTAAGAGTTCTGCTTTAGGCTACATGGGTGAGGCCTCAGATGATGTGCTTTGTACAGCTTTGGGAACCACACTTCAAGAAAGATGTAGACAAATTGAAGAGAGTGCAAAGGAGAGCAGCAAGAATGATCAGAGGTTTAGAAAACATGACCTACAAGAAAAGGTTGAAAGAACTGGGTTTGTTTAGTCTAGAAAAGAGAAGACTAAGCATGAGGCTCAAGGGGAGGGGGAGGAAGGGATAACAATTCCCCAATATGTAAAAAGTTGTTATGAAGAGGACAGTGATCAATCATTTTCCATGTCCACTGGGGACAGAATATGAAAAAGTGCACTAACTTGAGCAAAGATAGATTAGACAATTCATTAATTCCAAGGCTAGTGAACAGCCTACCCAGAGAGGTTCACCGAAGAATCTTAATTTTTAAAAGAGGTTATCCAAACACCTGTAAGACATGGTCTTTATGTACTTAGAGGTAATTTGCATGCTAATCTTTCTGATCTGTCTGAACATTGTGTCCTGAACACCATTCACATGGAAAGAAGAGCTGGCCCTAGGCATCATCACCATACAAACCTCAGACCTTTATCACCAAAAATCCATGTAGTAACCATGATAAATATCTTGTTGTTTGAAGCTGAAGGCTCTAAAATTTGTGTATCATGATACTCCACTGCTAAAACTTCATGAGCCAATGCTTCAGGTTACTTTACTCATCGTGTAAACGTGTAACTTTGTTTTTCGGGAACACCAGTGTAAATTCTAATTTATTTTAAAAATACTTGGACATCATTTAAGGATGATATCACATTTAGTACTTTTAAGTTTTGACATAACCTGGACAAAACTTAACTTCCTCCAATACAGCTTTGAATCAATGATATGTGGGGATTTTTTCATGTACTGCTATCTGATCAGAACTTTGTCTTTCAAATGGATCTCCTCAATTTCCATGTTCATGCCATTTTTGGTATCTCTGATGTGGTTGCTATCAGGACTACCTGTTGAATGGATATCTTCTGTCTAGAAAAGAATAAGATGAAGATAATAATTCCATATAATCCCTAAGTTTATTAAAAATTAGCACTTGATAAGAAATTACTTGACCTGTATTGCAACTAAGTACCCAAACCTAGAAAAATTTGTGACAGCTTTCCAGTCCATCCTGTTGATGAAAGTGTCCTACCCTTATATAAACTCACAAGCTGTATTAATAGCTGCTAGTGCAACTCAATTAGCTCAGAGCAGGTACTCAGCTTCTTTCCTTTTAAAATCAAGCAAATTTTGTGAATCAAAAATAGGCTTCTTGGTAATAAAGAATCAGTAAAAGGGAATTTGGATGCAAAATCAAAATACCAACATTTGTACATGGAAAGATTATATATGGCATAAACATTACATAAGTTCTTAATGCAAGTTCTTAACCTTATTCATTGGACAAAAAAATTTTGAGAGTGATAAAATCTCTATGACAATAGAAGTTGGGCTCTCTTCAGGCACAGAGCTTGTGGAATGAGATACATAGTTAAATTTCTAAAAGCAAACCAGATTTTTTTAGTCTTGTTTCACCATTCTAAATCCACTGCAAGTCACTTCAAAACCAATTTTTGGTTTTGAATCATTTTTGGTAGACATCCTTCCATCATTTATGCTTATTGGTCAATTAAATTAGCTGAAATTCTATTTGTCACCATCACCAGTTACAGTGACTCTTATGATTCTCACCCAAATCACCTCTTCAAAAAATTATTGTCATTTCACCATTTTTGTGACCAAAATTATTGAAAAAATGTATTTATTTATTTTAGACAAATTAAATGTTTTTCTTTCAGTTATTAACATAGCTCTGAAATCAGCTTAGTGAGCTTACTGACTGCATGGTATGTGACCTACATATGATAAATATTTCAGTAATAAAGGTACAATACAGATTAAGAAAAAGGTAGTATTGTTAATTTCATGTTTGTTTTAGAATTGCTTCTAAAGCCGGCCTGAGGCTTAGATGTGGACGTCACATCTCTTCCTGATCTACTGCACTGCTTTGCACGAAGTGGTAAATGTAAGTATCCTGTCAGCTATAATTACATCCAAGGACTATTGGACACTGAAATGTTTCTTCTCCTGGATCTCTGAAGTTAGAGAATTGATCCTCCTTCATCTCTTAAGCAGTGTGCTTGACTCTTCTCTTCCTGATGTAAACAAGTTTTAAGCAGTATGAGTATTTTTTTCCCTGTGATGACAGTCAGAGGAAAAGGACATTATAGGAATATGTGCAGGTTGGGAAAAGCCAGCTGAGGGGCTTGGTTCATCCAATGCCTAGCAGCAGTCTCACAGCCTGTCTGCCTGCTTCTACCCCTGCCCAGAACGGGACCCAAAGTGACACTGGGGACGTTTTTGTTTCCTGACTGTAGCATTTCTGATGCATTTCAGATACTCTAACTGTGAATGACAGGAACTAACTTGTTTTATAAGGTTTATAGGGTTCTTCAAGGGGGCAGGAAACAACAGATGCAAAATGAATAGTTTCAGAAGCAGTGGGAGAGTTGAGTGGCAATACAGGCAAGAGGCAGGCAGCAGAAAACAAACACCAATAAACATCAGGCTATTTTTACTTCTGCTTTGTGATAGGAGACAAAACGCCAGGACCAGCAAAAGGCTGATTGCTTTCTTGCAAATTACTGCCTTAAATCCGGTCAAAAGCTTTACCACAGTAATTTCCACAGCAGCATCAGACTGTCAAATGCTGATGCAGAAATGCTCTTCAGTCCCTCTCCCTGGGGCTGCTCGCAGAACTGTCAAAATCCTTCTTCCACACGGTGATGGCAGTGCCTGCTCTGCACCATCTGGCCTGCTTTGCCCAGCTTTGGGTAGATGTTCCTGCCCTTGCTTTCCCAAGTACCTCTTCTGCTGCTTTAAGCCACAATGTGCCTCTTTCTCTCTGGGATTTACAAAGAAGCTATCTCATTTGGGTTCACAGGCAGAATAGTTTCCACAGCAATGCCTCAGCTTGGATAGGGCAGTCACATTATTTTCAACTTCTCTTTTATTTTTCCTCACAAGCATCTCCTGCCCTTGAAGAGCACCTCATCTAGTGTCTGCGAGGCTTCTGCTTCTTGTTTGACATCCCTTATTTACACAGCAAACAGAATGTTCCTTTTAACACACATCATGCAAAGTTTATTAATGAAGAAAACAATCCCAGGGGGTCAACCCAGGGGACCCTTGAAACCTGCCAGCAAAAACTCTTCAAACGCTCAACGCGACAGATCGTCCAAAACGATATTTCACATGATGAAGTAAAAATAATATTTTTCTTTCAGCCTTTCCAGCCGCTTTTGTGGAGAGCAGACAGAAATTATTTTCTTATTCTGCTCCCAGAGCAGAGATCGGTATGAAGTTGCATTTATTTGTTTAACACGATGATTTCATCCTAAATGTCTTGACAGCAAATAGTTGGTGGTTTAATAAAGGCTCTTTGAAAAAAGGGCCTGAGCAGTTATTTGCACAGGGAAAATGTGAAATATGTGGCTCTCAGGAGGAGAGAGAGAAACGCCTGTTGCGATTAGGGGGTGCAGGGAAGACCCAAAAATCGCCTTTGTCTGCCAGAGTAAGAGCAGGGACTCTTGTGGCTCTTTTTCCTCATGGCCACCTAGCTGAGCTGCTGCAGCAGACCGTGGGATTGAAAGTGGTCTGACCTTGTTATTAACAAGTGACTGAGATGCCCTTTGCCCTCCAAAGCAAAAGCTCTTACAGAAGATGGAAGATCTGCTGTTCGGGAAGAACAGTTTGATTATGAAAGAAATAAATTAATGATAAACAGACTTAGCACTATCTGGAGAGCCCTGTATGACAGCCAGCAGAGAAAAATGTATGTTGAAGTTATAGGGGACCATTTCTTCATTAGCTGGAATTCCTAGCAATCAAAGAAAAGTCCACGTGCACCTGTTGTCTTTGCAGAGGCATCTCTCAGAGGAAGTTTGGAACAAAGCAGATCTCACCATCTCAGTGTGTGTACACAAATACATGTACCAACTGCAGGGAAGCAGTCAACATAGTTTGGAAATCAGTGGTGTATGGTACCAAATAGGGAGTTTCCTTCCAAAAGGTGTGCCAATATTAAATCTCAGATGTATGTAATTAATTTCTAAAGCTGTAATAGGTTTCACATTTGTCGTTTGATTTACAGCTGAAAGTAACATTATTCAACTGCTTCTCAATTTAGCATCTCTGTGGCTGTGCAAACATGTCTAGCCACAGCAAAAGGGGACAGATCCAAATATGAATCAGGGACTTGGGAAAAATCTGGATTTTGTTTACATATGCACTTTTACACTGACAGATTCAATGTCATTTGATCTCAGTCAGTATTTCTAAATTAGGAAATTATTTACTACATATAGAAGGAATACTAGGGAGGATTTACTATGCATACTAAGGAATACAGGCCATAGCATGTATAGACCAAGACTGCACACACCATTCTTTAACATTAACAGGTTTTTAAAATAAGCTAATAGCTTTGTATAATGTTTCATGTGCTGTGTTTGTAGTTTCCAATAGCTGGTGGTGACACTTACAGGGCCCTGTAATGGTGCTGTGTCACATATGTGCAAGCATGTAGTAATTCTGATGAAGGTGATGCCATTAGACCCAGTGAGACTGGGACTAATTAATCAGAGGTGAGAACAGCGTTGTCCAACAGGTACCACTATTCCAACATGATGTTATAGTGAATACAAGTACTTTTATAACACAAAAGAAGAAATCTTGTGTCCACAAAGCCGTTTTCAAATATTATAATTGCCTTTTCTCATTCTACTAAAGATATTACTTACACTAACTGTCACTGAAATTTGAAATAAAGTTAATTGAGGACTTCAGTGGATTCAAGCTTTTATCCAAGGATCACTGAAGCACTTTGAAGTAAAAAATAGTCACTTATCTACTCAATATAGTCACATTGTGCAATGTAGTACAGCAGGATGAATCAAATCAGTGAGGTTACTGATTAAAATTCAAAATTAACTATGTAATATTCATCAAAACATATTACTACTTATAATTACTAGTTATGATCTCTACAATAATTTCAAGTAGAAAGCCAGGTAATTAAAATAAGATACCCAAACAATGTGATAGTATTTAAGTTTTAAAATGTGGAAAAATACTTGATAAATGAAATAAAACTGGAGATAGTAGGAGGAAAAGAGTTTAAAAAATGAGACAGCTAGAGTGTAAAACTAATGCATGTTCTTTCAGAAGTATGCTGTGGGGTACCTTCATGCATTGCTCAAAAGTAGTGCAGGAGCACTCAGAATCTGGTCTCCTAATCTGTATTTTTTGCAATATGAGCTATGTACTCCTTCCTCTGCAGAGGCAAATTGAAATCAGTGTTTGCACTACTTGTTCAGCACTCAGATAAGCAAACACTGGGAAGGTCAACAGGCTTCAAGACATATTCAGCAATGTCTGTCTGGTGTTGACAAATTTAGGGAATAGCAGAAGTGGGGCTGCTCCAGATATTTATAATACAAGCACTGCAAGCATTTCAGAAAAAAAAAATCACTGCTCTATAATTTCTATGTTTTTATTACTATTTTTAGAGCTATCATCCATGCATAACTGACAAAAATCATAGGGAAAAATAAATTTTTTTTGTACTCACAAACCAAGAAAATCTTCTTTGTAATTTCTCATTTGGAGATAGCCCTGGCTCCTGTGATCACAATATTGAGGAATTTGGGACTCATTTGAACACACTGAAGGTTAGTATGAGGCAAAGGTTTTAGATTTGATGAGGTTCTAGAACAGCAAATTTCAGCTCACTCAGAGCTCTGCTGAGAGGGATTCCATGGTAAGCTTTCATGGAGGACAGAGAAGCTATCAAGTGCTGGGAATTTTTTAAGAATGTGCCCCCTGATTACCGTCTATACCAAAGTAACCTGCTTCATTGATATGGGATGAGTGGTGGGCATTATCTACCTGGGTGGTAGCAAAAGCAAGGCTTATGCTAACACTTAGCACAACCTCCTGCTAAGAGAAACTGCTGTGTTATGGTCTGGACATGTGGTTCATGTAGTGTGTGAGCAACTGGCTGGCAGTGTTGGTAAATAGCTCCTTTTCACACTGGCAGCAGCTGCAGTTCCTCAGGGTTGATGTGGTGCTCAATGCTGTTTAGTATATCCATAAGTGATCTGGAAGATGGGATCAAGTGTGACCCAATGAAATTTGCTGAAGATAACAAACTCCAAGAGGAAGTGGACACTTTGTGAAACACACCCTGCAGGAAGGCCTTAATAAGCTGGAAGAGTGGGTTAATGAGGACCTTACAAACTTCAGCAAAAATGAGTATAAGATATTCCTTGTGTAACACCTGGAAAAATATACTCCAGGTGTGCAGCATGTGCTGGGATCTGTCCATCTGGGGAGCAGCTCTGTGTGAAGGGGCCTGTGGTCCTGGTGCCCGAAGTTCAGTTTGAGTGACCAGTGGGCTGCTGTGGTACAGAAAGGTGACAGGAGACCGAGTGACATCAAGGGCATCACCAGCAGAGATGACCAAGCCATTATCCTGCTCTATTCAGGGCTTGTCTGGCCTCAGCTGGAATCTTGTGTTCAGTTTTGCTCCCTGTTGTACAAAATAGATGTGGACAGGCTGCAGGGGGTCCAGAGAAGAACACAAAGGTGATCAAAGGCCTGGGAATCCTGACATGTGAGGAACGGCTGAGAGAACTGGCTTTGTTCAGCCTTGAGACAAGTAAGACTTTGGGGAGACTTTATCACCATGTTCCAGTATTTAAAGTCTAGGTACAAAGAAGATAAAGCTCCTTTTTTACAGAGAGTCACATGGAAAATACAAGGGCTATTGGATAGAAATTATGCCTGGGGGCCTCTGATTAGATGCAAGAGAAAAAATTTTCACGAAAAGAACAATCAGCCTCCAGCGTGAACTCCACGTGGAAGTGGTGGATTCTGCAGCATAGAATAGCACTTCTAAGAAGAAGCTGGACAGGGTGCTGGGCCATGTGGTAGAGACTGGGCTTTTGCCAAGAAAGATTAGACTTGATAATCCTTGAGGTCCCCACCTGGCATTCCATGATTTTGGGCACACAATCCCTTTATCAGAGGGCAGTGTAAGTTTTGATATATATGACTTATACATGGCCAAATCAGCCTTTTTTCTTAGGCTTGGTAGAAACAAATCCTGAAAAGCAAGGCTGAGTGATAGGAAGGTGAGATCACATCATCATGAAATCTAACCTGATTGACAGCATGCGCTCCATGTCCATAATGAACCTGCAGCTGCATTAACCTGCAGCTGATCTGAGGAGCAGCTGAGAAACACCATTGTCTTCATCGTAGTCATCATATCAAACACAAAAGCATATGCACAAAATTTGGACCACTCGGAAATAGTGAATTTATGATAAGCCTTTGCTATTTCCCCGTAGCAAGCCCAGCTAAAATCAAATGTTTTCAGATAGGAGTGTTTTAAACATCTTACATTATTTTATCTGCAGACATATACTGGATAAAAATATGTTTATCAGTTTTTAATGTGAGACCTTGCAAGTCCTGATGTATTGGTGGAGCCTTTGCACACTGTAGTTTTTCCTTAAAACCTGCACAGTTTGTCCTTTGCAATTGCAACCTCTGTGGTGATTTCCACCATTTGCTTTTCTGTTCGCAGCTTGCTTTACATCCAAGAACCAGAAAACTTCCTTTTCTGCCCATTTCTGTTTTCCTGAAAACTTTTATGGCATGCTGAAAGGGATAAAGGCAAAAAATGCCCACAGATCTCCCCTCTGTGATTCTTTAACAAGGTATGCACTTTGCTAGGAGAAGATATTCTCATCCCCTTGAAAGAAAAAAGGCTGTCCCAGATGCTGCTTCAGATATTTCCTGATTAGCACATGGAATGATGAGTACATTGAAATAGCAACCAGAAAAGTAAGATCTTAAACTGAAAAATCTGGTAGTTCCCCATTTCTTTTACAGTCATGCAATTGGTGAGATATTTTACTCAGAACACTGGGAGTTAGGTTTGATATATAAATTCCATCTGTAACATAGGAATGAACAAACCAGTGCTAGTGGTTGAAAAGCTGTAAAATGTCACTTATATGTGTGACACATTTCTTCACATGTTGATTGCACAGCTCTACCTAAGAATAGTATGTCTTTCTCAGTAAAACCACAGAAGAATAAGTACTTACAGCACAATCCAATTTTTAAAATTGTAATCAACACATTTAATTATTTACAGAGTTTTATGCTGAAGCAAATCCTAAAGGACTGGGGAATCTGTTTAAAAGTATGAAGATAATTGGAGCACAGAGAGTATTTCCAATAAGCAATGTGGACTGTATTTAGCTTAACTAGGTTGCCTGACTTCTTAAATTTGCTTTGCCCCAGCCTAAAATTAGATGGATGCCTGATGGCCTGAGGACAAGGGAGTCACAGATATGTTGTGTTTCTCATTCCACCACCAGGCTAGTCCTGAAAATCTGATATCCAGTGCTAAAGAACAGGATACTCCCTCAATAATGAATGAGGTAAATGTCTGCCTGCAAAGCAATGTCCTACTGTCAGTGTCATGGCTCAAGGCTTGCAAGGCCTCAGTCTCCCATAGAATAAGAATGTACCTCCAGCAGAGCACATATGAGGACTATGTCTAGTTCATATTAGCTTAGATGAATTTCAGTAGGTTGCAATATTTTCTGATGAAGTCAGAATGCCTATCTTTTAATAATTATTTGAGAGTTATTACATCTGATGAATCTTTTTGAGTGTGTTGGTGTTAGACCTACACATTCAAAGTCCAATGAATTGCTCTTCAGAAAGCAGCTCTGATTTGGAAAATTATCCAACATGTTGTTTGACAACTGCTGCTGAGGAACTATTAAGCAGTCAATAAATCAACACTGGCCTTTCCAAATCTCATGCTACATACAACAATGTTCCATCCACACATGAAAAAGTGAGGTTTGCAAACATAATGGACTTGAAAAAACTTATTGTCCTTGGGGCAAGACATCTATATAGCTAAAGAAATTGAATTTGTAACAAGACTCAGCCCCATATCAAATGAATGGGCAGGATGGGAAAAGCAATCTTCTCTTTAGCAAACAGACAGAAATGTAGCTTACTTTTCTGTGCTTAACATTTGCCATTGATGTTTGAGATGTGAATGTCTTGGCCTAATTATTCTCTTCAAGGTTCACAAGGTAATATTAAGCAAATTTCAGATTTAGGGAAACCTGGCTTACATTTCTTAACTGACACCATCACTCTCTGTCACACTTTGGAAAAATTAAAATAATAAATAAAATATAATGAAAAAGTACAGTTTTAAAGTGCAGCAGCTGGAACAAGGGTATGGTAGTGTATATGGCAACTATTAATATGTTCTTAAATAGCAGTCAAAATGTTTACTTTCTTTAGATTATGTAACATTCTCTATTAGGTACATGAAAATATCATTGTTTTACAACATGCTTTTCATTGAGCTTTGTATTGTCAGTCACCCCAGTTTTTTTGGCAGTCCTATAATAATAATATAAGATTTCAGAAGCAGTTTCACTGCTCTAGCAAAGACCATAGTATAACAGACATAATATCTGAAAAGAAATAGATATGCTAGTCTAAACCAAAGGGAAAAACAATAATTCAGCCTTATACAATTTATTTTAATGCATTAGAGCAGTGAAAGATGTAAGAAAGTCAAATTCTTTGCAGTGCCTCAATGTGGTGGAAGATGAGCTCATGTACTGTGACCTATCTTAAATAACTCTTAATTTCACAGGTTCTCTGATTTAACTGAAGTACATAATGTAAAGAAAGGATCAGTGTCCTAGCAGCCATTGCTCAGCAGTGGTGTTAAGAGCATTTTTGAAAAAAAATATGACACTACTGTTTGCAGAAACTGCCCTTCAGCAGTGAGCACACATAAGCTTTAGCAAACACCTTGATATAAATGATGGCACCTGCTGGAGAGAGAAGTGATCATCCACACAGATGTTTTTAGTAAGGAAGTGTTTTTAGTAAGCAAACAGGCAAACAGGCCGTCATCTCATTGGAAAATAAATCTTCAAAACATCTACTAGCCAATCATATAAGAATCAGTGGTTTATTCCAGCAAAGATGCCTGTCTAATTGCATGTGGATTCAACTCTGGTAAATAAAAGTTTTCTTATTTAGACTGCAATTTTCTACAATAACAAACCCCTATGAAGGATCTGCAGTGCCTTCTTCTGTCACGGTTTAACTCTTACAAACTTGATGGACAAAGGGCATTCTCTGTACTCTCTTTTCACTGGCTTAAAAAACAGACAAACAAAAGATTAACTGTATTTGAAAATACATATGTTTAGAAAGTGTTTATGTGTTCCAGACAACATCTCGGGGGGGAGTGAATACTGTTTTTATTTTTAAGCTACATAGGACTAAAAAAATCTTAAAGAACTTCTTCCCTGACACCAACAAAATCTTCTTATTTTTGCAGATCTCAGCTAATGTCAGCTTATTTCCCCTGCCAACCCGATCCTGACAGTGTGATATTAGGATCTGGGCAAGGTGTTGATGTCTTGAAATGATTCAAACATGATAAGTGTCAGATGGAACCTGGCAACTGGACCTTGTGCCCCACTTGTGAGTGATGCTCAGGGTGTCCTTGTGTGCAGTAGTGCTTCGCCCACTCTGCTCCTTCATGATGCCAGTGCATCTCACTCCTTTGCCCTGAGGGCACAACAAACTTACAGTAGGTTTTTTTGCTTATTGTGAAAATTAACACATTGATTTAAATGATCAAATACTCCATTAAATCTACTACACTATTTATTATTTATTGTCACTCCTGTTATTACTGCTATGGTTGGTGCTGTGGGATTGCTGAGAAATGAAAGAGAGGGTGTGTGGGTGACTGAATCAAGCATTATAATGAAAATAAAGGAAAAGAAAAGTTGGGATTTGCAAAAGGTCAGGGGTATCTAGTCTCTAGAAAAACTTCAAAGTCCTACACAAAGGTTGAACACTTAAATTTACTTTGTACGTGTAACCCATCACTAGAAGTCCTTTATGGAATATGCTGCCACTAGTGGGGATCCTCAGGGCTCTATCCTCAACCCTGTGCTCTTCAACATCTTCATTAATGACAGGGATGAAGGACTGTAAAAAATACTGTGTTGGCTGACAACACTTAATTGAGAAGAGTTGCTGACTGCCTCATGGGGAGGGAGGATCTGCAGACACCTTGACTAACCAGGCGTGGACAGTGACCAACAGTATGAAGCACAGCAAGGACAGGTGCCAGATCCTGCCCCTGGGGTGGGGCAGCTTGTGGGTGACACTGCAGAATGTGAAGATGGAGAGAATTGCTGTGGAAAGGGACCAGTGGGTCCTGGCTGATGGCAAGTTGACCATGGTCAGCAGTGCCCTGGCAACCAGGAGGGCCACCCGTGTCCTGGGGACATCAGGGACAGCATGGCCAGCCGGGCAAGGGAGGGGATTGTCCTGCTCTGCTCTGACCTGGGGCAGCCTCACCTCGAGTGCTGGGGGCAGCTCTGGGTGCCACAGTGTAAGAGAGGCATTGAGTGTTAGAGAGTGTCCAAAGGAGGCACACAAAGATGGCAAAGGGGAAGCCATCAATGGATCTGGGGGGGAAAAAAAAAAGTGCTGTTGAGGACACTTGGTCTGTTCAGCCTGGAGGAGAGGAGCCTGAGGGGACACACCACTGTGGCCTTCAACATCCTCAAAAGGGGAAGAGGAATGGCACTTCAGGTGCAGTGGCAGCTACCAATAGCTTCACACTCATAACCAGGGACAGGAATTGAGGAGGTGGCATGAAGCTGTGTCAGGGGAGGTTTAGGCTGGAAAAAATTCTTCAACCAGAAAGTGGTAGAGCACTACAAGAGGCTCCCCGGGGAAGTGGTCACAGCACCAAGCCCGACAGAGTTCAAGAAACTTTTAGACAACAGCTTCAGGCTCTCAGACACATGGGGTGATTCTTGGGGCACCCATCCTGTGCAGGGCCATGAGTTGGACACGATGAACTTTGTGGATCTCTTCCAACTCAGCTTATTCTGTGATTCTATGATTCTATGATAAGTAAAACTGTGAAATATCATTCCTTTTCCTAGAATCAATCAATTGCCACAATTAAGTAGGTGGCAAAATGTAGCAGAAGTAGGGAAAAAAGAAGTGGTTTCTTAGGATTTGTCTTGTCATATAGCCATAGGCCTGGCTCTGTTTAATTACATGTTTTCTCACTTTTGGACGTTTGAAAAGTGTCCCAGCTATTTTTTTTCTTGGTGTTTCTGTGGCTTTTTAATCACTGAGGACTTTCTGACTTCTTGTTTCTAGCTTTATGGCATTTTGTGGGAGTAATATACACTGTTTTTCTTGCTGGTTTTTCTGTTAGGCAACTCTAAAGGGCCTCTTTGGTTTGGCAGCTTAGCACTGATTTTGCGGCCTATAAATGATTGCTTGTTTGCTTAGCTCCGACTTCACTACTTCTCTGGACTTTTTCCTTAACATGTAGTCCTTGTTTCTCTTTCCCTGGTATAGGCAATGCTGCTGTTACTTCAGAGCCAGACTGACCTACCGTGCCTTGGGGTGGTACCCAGGTTCACATGTGTGCCCAGGAAGGGGAACCTCGTACTGCAGTGGGAACAAGAGCCTGCCTGGCTGGGATGCACTGACTGCTGTGCTGTGCTGACAGGAAGCAGACCCTGGCCCAGATGGAGCTCCAGAGCCAGCTGCCTGAAGCCAGAATGATGACTGTGTGAGAGGTCCCCTCTGGACATGCAGGCTGCCCTCAGTCCTATTCTTTGTTCTGGATCCTGCTCTCATTACAGTGAGCTGGGCCTCTGCTTCTGGCCTGCTGTACAAACCACAAGTTCATATCACTTCATTTAAGTAACTTGTTCACGGTAATATAGGAATTTTTGGGGGAACAGAGATGAATAGTAGTGTTACAAGAATTTCAACTACCTTAACCTTGATATCAAGTCTTTATAACTCATCTTATTCCTTGCATGCCTTGCAATTTCTTCAATAAATGAAACAAAAGGCTTCCAGACTGCTGATTTTTTTGGTAAACAAACCTATTTTATTTCCCAAGTATGACATCCCATGCTTTGACTATTAAAATACTCCTGTAAAGAAAAAACAGCATGTAAACATGCAATTGGGCTACCTCATAATGCCAGCACATAAGGTGGGGTGTGTGTATATGAAATAAGTTCTACAAATTTCTTTCTTTTTTAGATTTTGTGTGCTTGGCACAGTCTTTATATTTTATTAAAAATGTACTCCCTTTCTTTATGAAATTAATCTAACTCCTTCCCGTTTGAAAAATGAATGGGATTGGACATTTCAAACTCTAAGCATAGATCTTAATCACAAACCTAACACAGCAAATGTAATATTGGCCTGTCATCCTTCTGTACAGGCTGTGCTATGCCAAAAGCAGATATGCACAATTCCCAAGGCCTTCACTGCCATTCTGCTGAGTGGGATCTCCTGACATAATCACTGGTTTTCAAGAAGAGCTTTTTCCAAGTGCTTAGAACTCATCTGTTCTTCTCCTTCCTTTTCTATTCTATTCATTTGCCCAACTCATCACAAGCAAATTTTACACTACTCTCTGTTTTCCTCTGCATGAATGGAATGACTTAGCTCGCTCTACAGGTGAGCCTACCACATGTATGACCTGCTTGTAAACGATCCTGATACTTTTAAATCAGCAGCAAATTCCAGATTAAAAATCAGCTGCTTTACACTGAGGAAGCCTAGTCATAAAACCATCCATTTTTTACATCTAGGTATTCTTAACCTATATTATTTAGCTGACCTGTTGCTGTGGTTGTTGTTGTGGGTGTTTTCCAAGTGGCAGTGAATGAAAAGAAAGATTAAGAAAGCTGTAAACATGTAACTGTCTATGTCAGTATCTGTATAGCACAAAAATCAATATATATCTACCTAGAAGATTTTTGGTTTCACTTATCTCCACACTAAGAGCCTTCAAAATTTTAAAAGGTGAATGCATTATCTTAGGACCAATGACAACTGATTTATCATTTTATAGGACAGGAATTGTAAAGTCCTTTTACATTCCTCATGGCAGAAACAGGAAGATGAGTAAGCCGGTCAGAAAAATTCTTTCCAGAATCAGTACCATTGCTATGCCACTAAAATGTCACATTGCTAGGTGTCTGAAAAATCTTTCCTTGGAAATATAAAAAATTTATAATTACTGCTTGTCAGAGAAATGGCAGCCGGGTCAGGTCACAAGAAAGCTGCTCAGCCAATGCACTATCATCTTCTGAAGGTGTGGGGCAAATGGGACAGAGCTGCAAGGAGTCCTGTCCACCTTACAGCTCCCCATTCACAGCTAGGTCCCTTCTCTGAACTTGCATGAATTCCAGTATCCTGCATGAAATTCTGACTGGTTTTGGTGAGAATGCCTATTTTTGAAAGCAATTGGGATGTGAGAAACCCGGAGTCCCTGTCAGAATCAATGTCTGGTGCCAGGCAAGGGTCCAGCACTGAAAGTCTGTGTCAATAGACAGTTGCCCTAAATGAGCATCCCTGCAGTACATAGGTTCTTGTAAGCTGTCCACAAAAATTTAGCTGTTTGCCTTATCAGTGAGTACAGCAATTAACAGGGTATTTTTAGCACATCTGCCTTTTACCATATGATCAGCAGCTAGAAGGAAAGCTACAGCCAGCACTGTTCAACAAGTAGGTCCTGCAGCTCACCAGCAAGTTCTCCATGGGTCACCTGTGGCCAATTTGGCAAAATGTGCTTCCAGCTGCTCAGGCAAGTGGCAAAGGAGGAGGAGAGGCAGATTCAAGTACAGACCTGGCAGAGCATCAGCTTGGCACAGATCATCTGGACACTTGAGCATGACAGCCTTGGTCACTGTTGGATCCTTTGTTTATTTCTTGCTACAGACTCCCACTTTTATGGCAGTAAGAAATTATTTCACAGCCTGTCTTCCTGTTGGAAACTGATAGCACTCATCACTACTTCTCCGCTTCTCCTCTGCTTCCCCACTGCTCTTACAGGCAGACACATACCTTTTCACTTCACAGATGTTTCCTATGTGGATCCCTCTTGATTCTGTGTGTTTCACTGGTATCCAAGCTCATTTTCTCCATCCCAGGCTCTTTTATTTGTTCTTCTCTTGAATGATTTTACATAACATTCCAAATGACATTTTTATTGCGGTATTTTCATGGTCCAGCAAAATTTGCCAAGGGAGGTGTTTTACAAATAATATTATTACTTTGAAGATTTAGTCCTGTGGAATCACAGAACATGTGGTTATGTTTAAATACATTTGTTTTCACTGTGTGTCCTCTATTATGATTTTGCCTCACTGTGTGATATTGGTGCAGTAAGTGGTATTTATCTGTAAGATACCAACAACATGACCTGATTCAAGTGCAACATGTTGGATTGTCTCCCTCTGAGACATGGAGGTGATACTTCAACATAACCTTCCCTGACCTTCCAGGGGAGTCTTCTAAATCCAAGGCAGAACTAGTGACTGTACTGATCCAGGACAGCAGCCTGAGAAGGTTCTCATTATACTTTCAGAACTATGCCTGATCAGGTCAGTTGGTCCAGATTCTACTTAAAGACCTGGTCTCTGAAGCTTCAAAAGCTTCTGGAGTTTCTGAGCTGTGAGAGCACGGATGCCTCCTGTGTGCAGTAAGAGAGCATGTCATGGCAAAGTGAGCAGGGTGGCATGTCTCTGCTCAAGGGTTCTCTGCAGGCTCTTTCTAGGTCAACAGGTTTGGGGTTGACAGAGAAGGGAAAATCGCGATGCAGTTAACACACTGTGGAGACTCAGGGTTTCTGTCTTCATTGGTCTGATAAAAATATTGGTCTTGTCACATAAAAGAAGCATTACAGGGATATTTATATTTAAATAATGCACAAAATACGAGATTGGCAGTGGGCTGCATGCAGCTGAGAGGCCAGGCCAGACAGCAGCCAGAAGGAAGATATAGAAACAGTCTGATGGAAACTCAGCTGGGAAATGGGGAGTAACTTGTCTTCAGATTGTGATAAGGGCAGACATTTTCTCTGAGAAGGGTTCAAAGGCAGAAGGCCGTCTCTTAAACACAAAGTTTATTCTTCTAAAATTAAGTTATCCTGTAAAGAAAAATATAAAAGGGATAGTTTAGCATGATCTCTATTGCCCACTTAAGTGTGTTTTCATCTAGAGTTTTGGAAGCATATTTGAATTAATTTTTTTGGTCAGCTTGTGGTCCACAGACCTACAGGTTTCTGTATTTTAATAAGTTGACTAAGAAAGGCACCTGTGCAAGTTACAAGACTACACGTGGGGTTCAGTAATCAACAGCTCTCCAGTGGAAGTTTATTTTTGGCATCACAGACTCAAAAAGGTCAAAAACTGTATGTTGAAGGTAATAATAGCTATTTAATTGCTTATGTGCATGCCCTTCTCGGGATATTATGGTGACCAGAGCAAGAGGAATATTCCAGACAGGACCTCCAAGATCTCTGTGCACAAAACTTCCAGCACCATGTATTTAAAACTTCCCTGCATGCATGGTGTTTTGAATTTGTTCTGTGTTGCTAGACGTGACCACACTTCATAGATGTAGGCTTTGAGCCATACAGAGCTCTAGATCCACTGAAATGCATGTGAAAGAAAAATGATGTGAAAGAAAAAAGCTGATGCTTGGATATAATTTACAGTTCTCTCCTTTAAGACTTCTAGGCCTCACAAAATGTTTTACTCTACCACACTTGGGCAAAGTTTCATCCTGTTCCAATCTTAAGAGTACTGGAATGACTCTTACTTAAATATCTTTAACTCAGATAAAATTAGGTTTCTTTATAGATGTTCAAGGTCACTTTCATTGTTCATTTTATCTAAAGGCAAAGAAATAACTAAGTATGTGTCTGGACTTTAAGGCAGGCATAAATTCAGTCAAAACACAATCAGCTTTCTTTCCCCATCTTTGTATTTAGCACAGGCAGAAAATTGCCTGCTCCCAAAACAGAGATGAATAGTTTCTAAGTTTCATCTGCAAAGGATGCTCACTCTTTCCAGTGGCATAAAGGAAGCAAAAACTCCAGAAAATCCTTCATGTGCATATCCTCATGACAGAGAAAAATAGCTCTTTCAGTTTTTCTCAAGCCCTTTCCTACATATTATTAGGTTAAAAGAAGATGTCAGAACACAAGTATCTACATAAGGCCTAATACTGATTCCCAGCCCCACATTCCATCTGGATAATTTCTGCTTAAACAAGCACTCACTCTCAGGAGTTCCCTACTTTCTTTTATGCCAAAAACCTGGAGAACTGATAGACTTAACTCTGGTGAAAGACCAGTAATAAAAAGAAACAAATGCTCTTCTGATAGATTTTATTCACAGACATTTACAGGCTTTGTAAAGCCTGGCAAGCAGCTCTTCATACTCATAATTAATGGATATCTGTGGATATCTTATCAAGAAGATGTTTTTAAACATGCTGTCTTTTGAGAAGGGAAAAATGTTTCCCATCTCTCTTCCTTCCACTTTTCTTGTCTGGTTGATTCTATTACATCAATCAACAGCCTTGACAAGGATATTGTTAACTCAAATACGAACAGTAGAAATAACATCTTATTTACTTGATCTGCTCTTTTTTCAAGATTAGTATCTTGCAATCTCTCATAGATAGACTTGAGAAAATGAGTAATATGGCACATGAGTAAAACAGTAATATGACAGTGCTCCACTATCACTGCTGAAACTTCTATCTGTCCTCCTTCATCTCCATGACTATGCAGTCTGCCAGTAGGTTTCAGAGTCCATAAATGTGCTCAGATCCTCCATGAACTGCAAAAAGTGTGTTGTGCAACATTTTGGTTTCCCAAGAAAGGACATCTAAAATTTCTGCCCAGGTCCTCTTCTCTATGGGTCTGCCAAGGTTTATGTGAAAAACATCCTTGCACCAACAGTGACTGGAACCCCCCTCTTGGCTCCCAGAGGATGATCATGGGTGTTCTGGGCCATGCCATTCTCAGCCTTCCTTCCACTGCCCGTGTATTGTGAAAGCAAGGCAGGGATGCCTTGCCATGATCACCATCATGTTGGAGATATGCCTTCTCTCAAACATGGACATATTTATCATACTTGTCAGAAAAAGAGCTTTGGGCACTCTCCTGGATTAATTCCACCTGACAGCTAAATACCATACAACTGATCACTCATTTCTCCCTCCCTGGTGGGGGAGGAGAATCTGAATAAGGGGTAAATCTCTGTCCTGGTTTCAGCCAGGGTAGAGTTAATTTCTTCTCAGTAGCTGTGACAGTGCTGTGTTTTGGATTCCAAATGAGAATGGTGTTGATAACACACTGATGTTCTGATGGGTTGCTAAGTTATGCTTATCCTAAGTCAAGGACTTTTTTTTCACCTTTTCATCTTGACTTATGCTCTGCCAGTGAGGAGATAAAAAAAACAAACTGGGAGGGAGCATAGCTGGGACAGGTAACCCAAACTGCCCAAAGGGGTACTCCACATCACAGAAGGTCATGTCCAGTATATAAACTGGAGGGAGTGACTTAGAAGAGGGGCTAGTCTGGGACAAGGGGAGTCTGGCACAAATCATCAGGTGGTGAATTGTATTGTGCACCACTTGTTTTTCCCTTTTTATTATCATTATTATTATTATTTACCATTATTTTTGTATTTTACTTTATCTTCAATTATCAAACCATTCTTGCATTAACCTACAAGTTTTACTTGGATTGTCCTCCCATTCCACAGGTGCAGGGGGGAGAGAAGGGGGTTGAGCAAATGGCTGTGCGGTGCTGACTTTTCAGCTGGAGTTAAACCATGACAACCTCATGGGTTAAGATGAGAACTATATTATAATTGAAACAAAAATGTAACTATACAATAATTACAAACTACTACTACTACTACTACTACTAGTAGTAGTAGTAGTAGTAGTAATAGGAATGAAAAGGAGAGGGAGAAAGGGAACTCAGTATAAGCAAGTGATGAGCAAGTGATACAACTCCTCACCACACACTGATAGATATCCAGCCTGTTCCTGAGCAGAGATTGGCCCCTTTTCCTGGGAACTAGACACAGTTTATGTACTGCACATTTTGTTCTGTGGTATGGAATATGCTTCTCTCCAGTTGGGGTCACCTGTCCTGGTCATGCTTCTTCCCAGGTTCTTGTGCATCTCTTCACCTGCAGAGCGCAGAAACGGAAAAGTCCTTAGGGCAAACATTACTCAACAACAACAACAAAAACATCACTGTGCTGCTGAAATTATTCTCGTAGTAAATTCAAAACCAGCACTATACCAGCTACTAAAAAGAAAATGAAGTCCATCCTGGCTGAAACTAGGACAGGCACAGGCTCTGTCTGACTTGCAGTCCAGACACCAAAGACTGGGCTTAGCAGGTAAGCAGAGCCTTTAGAGAACGCAGATACACCAGACGTTTCTATCACATTTTTGCTGGATAAAACAACTGAAACAACAGTGGGGTTTTTTTTCCCTTGAGTCAAATAAAAAAAATGATGGAAGGACATATCCTCTCAAAGTAGCTACTTTCACTGCAAAACAAACAATTTCTGTTACATTTAAATTAGTCTGATATAAACCTATGCTCAGTCAAACCAAGACTATCCAGTCCACTATAATATACTTAATTATATTATACCCTTAGATTTTTCCACCGTAGTTCTCATCTCAGTTTCCTACGCTTTTCAAACTGTCAGTGAAATTTTTGCAACACACTCTATTCAGGGAAGAACTTCCACTGGGGAAACTATTTAAATAATTCTGTTATGTCTTTCCATCTGTTGGTCCAAGTGTACACACAGTTTCTACTAAATATGAAGTAAACAAACTGCTGCATCTGTCCAAGGCTGTTTTGCAAACTTAACCATGTCAGCACAGGCCTGTGAAGTACTTGGATTAAAGAAACTGTTTAAATATGAATTCTTATATTATCAGTGGTACTGGGATGTTCCAAAACAAGAGAATAAAATGTGCCAGAATGGGAGTTAAAAAACATGAGAGCCAGGGAAGCTGACAGTCATACTGCAACATCCTAGCCTCTACTAAGCTGCACTTCAGGAAATTACTGCAGAGACAAATCCATGGGCTATCCTGTCATGAACCAAGCACAAATTTACTTATTTCTTTTTCAACTCATTTACACTTGTGGGTCCGAGGACTTCTGAATTAAAAAGTTCCACATCTGCACAGTGGAAAACAGACTTCTGGGTGCTTCAGGCACTCATTACTTTGTAGCCCTTTAGCCTAGAACAGCTTCCTATTTCTCCCTTCTTGCCGTCTGTGGTTTACAGGTGTCACTGCCTGCCTCTTTAGACTATTTCTTTTCTGGCAGATATTTTTTTCATTGCTCTGTTCTTCTTTTGTTTTCCCCCATGTAATTAGGAGACCAGAACTTCTGGCAAAACCACAGCAGACACTACACTGTGATGAGAACAAAACAGATTAATTTCTGACTAAAACAACCCCATGATGTGTTTACCCTTTGGCTAGTGTAGAACACTGACTGGACAATTCTGGGGCCTCCCCACTGCACCAGAAACCTTCCCCTGCCATATTCTCTCCCACTCTTTGTGACCAGCTTCCCTCTTGTGATAGCTTCTTGAAAGACTTTTGCTGAGGCCTGTTTTATACACCCCCGTGCCCCTGTCAGAGACTCATCTGTGCCATCTGGTACTTGATCCTCCAGGGACTCCTGTAGACGTGTGAGGCACCATGATCTTTCTCACACATTTAACAGAGTGCATTCTTCTGCCTTAATTACCATGACATCTGGAGGAAAAATAAATGTTTTCATATGAAAAAATTATATTCCTGAGAATTCATGACCACACAGCTAGCATCTGGGGAAATGACTCTCTTTGGGACAGCCTCTTGAGTATGTGATTAGCATCTGCATGTGAATGTAAGATGTATTCCAGAGGAATCCATGGGTTTTGGGCTAGTCTGTAGGGAACTGTGGGGAGCCAGCTGGTCTGCCCAGGTCCAGAGCCACCTGATGAGGGTTCCATACTTGGTTTGGCTTTCTGTACCACCATCAAGCAGCCTCCTGCCTTTGTGGTTTCCAGGCCAGCCATGTGGGTGCGTGTTGGAATTGCAGCTCCCGGAAACAGTGACCCTTGACTTCAGGGACCAATGAAAAGCACGCTAGATGGGCTGGGCATGAAGGGCCATGAGACTCTGGATAAAGCATGGCGCTGCCTGGTCCCTAGGTGCCAGTCTGCTTTGTTCCCTGCAGGCAGGGACCAGGTGAAGCTGCACCAAGCAGATTACCTGTGCATGCCTCCCCACGTGCTAGCTCTTCACAAGACCTCCCTGTGCTTGCAGAGGTCTTTCTGAGCAGTGGATTTACTGGAAGCACATCCATATGAAGAAGATCTCTGGGTACAGCTCTCCAGTCCAGAACAAAGCTGCTGGGGATGGTCCAAGTAATTTCTGCAGTGAAGGGCATCCCTGCTGCCATATTTCCTCTTCACCTTCCAAACAGTAAGGTGTCCTGATGGGTAGGAAATACACAGTCCAGACCCAAAGATATGTCCCTGATGTGAGCAACCCATCAGATAAATGTTAAGAGCAGTTCACTCACCGCGTGGCAAGGGCTGAGTCTGATGTGCCCTGAGAGCCCAGCTGACTTGCAACAAACCACTGGAAACCAGGGTGGAAGCGTCACCCCCAGCACTGCGAGCAGAGACTCTTGCACTGGGTTAGCCGGGTCTGAATTTCATTCTGGTGCGGGGATGTAACCACTGCCCCCAGGGCTTTGCCCTCCGGGCAGTGTGTGGGCACTTACTGCGTGGGCGAGGTCCCTCCCTCCCTCGCCTTGAGGGTTCCCGTGCTCCCGGCGCCTGGCTCGCTCTGGGCGGGACGGGGCAAAGGGGAGGGGAAGCTGGGGGAGGGCGCAGAAAGCGACGGGCAGATCTGACTGCCGCGTCTGACAGACTGCAACGGCGGTGGCAGCCCCGGGGAGAGCACACGGGGACGGGGAGGGTCCCTGGGACCTTGCCGCTCTCCGGTCTAGCCCCTAAAAAACAAACAAACAAACAAACAAAAAAACACAACCAAAAAAATACAACCAAAAGAAACACGACAACCATACGAAAACAAGAAATAAAAACTAAACAAACAACCCAAACAACTAAACACACACACAAAAAAGCTGCCTAAAATGTGAAACGAGACCTCCTCTCCTCCTGCCTCCGGAGGACAGCAGAGCGGGCCTGCTGCCCGGGTGATGGGCGGTGGGCAGTGGGCGCTGGGCGATTGGCGGTGGGCGCTGGGCAATGGGCGATGGGCGATGGGCGAAGAGTGCTGGGTGGTGGGTGATGGGCGCTGGGCAATGGGCAATGGGCGATGGGCGCTGGGCAATGGGCGATGGGCGGCGGGCGATGGGCGCTGGGCGGTGGGCGCTGGGCAATGGGCGATGGGCGCTGGGCAATGGGTGGTGGGCGCTGGGCGCTGGGTGATGGGTGATGGGCTGTGGGTGGTGGGCTATGGGCGATGGGCGGTGGGCGATGGGCGGTGGGCGATGGGCTCTGCCGAGCTGAGTCTCCGCTCCCGGGGTGCTCCCGGCCCGCGGGTGCGGAGCCGGGCGGGCGGAGGGGGGCGGCTGATCCCCGTGTTAGGAGCCAGGTTTGTCCCCGCCCGGCTCTCCGGGGCCGCGGGGCACCGGGCTGGCGCGGCCCCTCCCCGGCGGCGGCCGGCCCAGGCTCCGCGGACGGGCCGCGGTCCCGCCGGGCCAAGGCGGCGGCGGCGAAACCGGGCTGGGTTTGCGTTCTCCGGGGAGAAACGCGAAGCAAGCGTCGGCAGCTGTCGGAGGGAACATCTTTTTGTCGCCTCGGGCAAAACGCGAAAAAACGCTGTAGCCCGAACTTATCAAGCGATCTTCGTGACCGAGCGTTTCTCACTGTGTGTTCGGTTTGTTTTTCCAGGACCTAAGCAATTTTTAATGTACTATACACTTCCCGCTTAATCCCCCTCGTTTATTATATAATTACGGTTTCAAAGTGATTATGTAATTAAAATCATGTTTCACTGCAGCGTACTTCAAAGGGAAGGCAACCTTCCCCAGCATTATTTGCCGGTGATGTCATAATTTCCCTGTGATATTTAAAATAAACACATTAGTCCAAGAATTCTAAACATGTCCGAAAGTATATAATGGAATTGATTGGCATAAAGCAACGGTGAAACCTATCACTAGTTTAATATATTTCTATGCTCCCATGCAGTGTAAATTATAGGATAATGGGGTGCAGGCGATGGTAAGCTCTGTTTATATAATCCATTTCTTCACACAAGTTCCCTTTGCTTTTCCTTCCCTTTGCTGTATGTGGTGGTTCTCTGATCCTACTGACCTCAGCCATGTGTTTTCACTTTTTCTTCTGATCTCAATTCCATGACCAGCGGGGAATAAAATACAAATTGAATAGTAACCATTCACAGGCCACTCTTTTCAAACTGTTGTTAAGCCTTCTTTGTCTTGTCTAGCAATTGATAGATAAATGTGTCGTATTTTACCCAAGTCTTTCTTCTCTCCTTGTAAAGCTTTGTTGCCCCAAGTTCCTTAGTCCATCTTTCTCTTTCTCTTTCTAAAGAAAATCATTTCATCAGGGCTTGTCACCGAAAGGGACCATTCCCTTCATTGGCAGTACAACGGGTGATGGTAAAGCAGCGGAATTGGACAGAAATATCAGAAGTGGGCAATAAAGGAATTCCCCCAACATTTGGTCTGATCTATTCCCAGCACGACTGGAGGTTAATTTTAAATTTGACTTGTTTCTTCTGTACACGGTAAAAAAAGTGCTCCCTGGGCTGCACGAAGTTCCTTTCTGAAAAGGAGAAAGTTAAGTACTCGAAAAGGGAAGAAAATAATAATAAAAAAAGCCCTCTTCTTTTCCCGCTGCATGTCTCTTTCATTTCAAACCTGCTTTCTGCGCTCTCAGGCGGGGCCGACGCTGTTTATTCAGCTTTTCTTGACAATGAAAAGCAACTGAGAGAAGTTTAAACGATCTCCTGTTATTTTGGGGCTTGTTTTTCCAGCGGTCTTCTCCCGGGCTGCTTCTTTGGGGATATAATGCAAAAGAAAATAATTTGGAAACCCATAGAGAAAAACATGTCATCAATCCCGTGCCCTTTATTTGATAAAAAAACAATTGTCATGAAGGTTTCTTCCGTGATCATCTAAACTGCAGAACAGCAATGGTTATAATTATTACCAAACTGCCAACGTGCTAAAGGCAATCTGAGATAATTTAGCATACGTATTTTGAATAGCGTGGTTTAAATGTCCCTTTTTTTCTTTTTAGAGGCTTACTCCACCTCTATTGAAACCTGGGGTTTAGCTATTAACAACTGTTTTAAAAGCGGTAGTTGAGAAGAGGGATCTTTTGTTGTGCCCCTTTTCGAAGAACTCCTGCTCATAAGCAAACATTTTGAAGAGTGCATCGGTCTCTAATCAAAATAATCCAGGTTCTTGTGTGAAAGGTAAATATTTTGCAACCACATTACTGGAGCTGAAATAACTAAACAAGTCAGACACCGAAATTAGCAATGTGGTGAAGTGTGGGCAGTGAGAGAGCTGCAAGACAGAGAAGAGGTCCTCTTAACCTGCCAGAAGCTGTCGGGTGTTTCTTCAGTAGAAAACGCTGCAGTGAGGTTTCGAAGGAAATGCAGCTTAGCAGAATAATTATTTTCGAAATTTTTCCGGAGACAACGACCTTCGTCTGAAGCGAAGCTGTGTACCTGTAAAACGAGCCCCCGTGTATCACATGCTTCATATTAAACTTTCTTGCAGTTTTCCCTCGCTGCTTTTTTCCAGCTAAAGGGTTCTTATAAACTTTCCTTCGTTTATTTAAGTCTGGTTTTCATTGCTGCAGTTTTGCATGGTTTGCCTTTGTTTAGTTTATTAACCCACAGGGTTACTTTAACTAAATATTTGGGCTGAATACTTTGGGGTTGGATTTCAACGTTTTCTAACAAAATTACTGAGTTTTTTGAAGCCACACAGAGAACTCTGTGTTGACTTTATTAGTCAATTTAACAGGCTATAAGGAAAATAAAAATAAGAAACATACTAGTCCGTTCCCTCCAGTGGGGATTTGGGTTGAAACTGGTCTCTTATTTAGTTTTTGAGATTCCGTCGAGGCTGCGTTAACTTTAGCAACGCTTTAATAGCATTGTCAAACCTACAGCACCTCTGCTCCGCCGAAGCCTCGCGTGGTGCCCGACGTCGATCACGGAGGTATTTTCAAGCCCTTCACGAAAGAGGAAAAAAAAAACCCCAAACCCAAAACCAAAATAAAACCAGGGGAAAAAACCTAAAAAATGAAAGTACCTCTCTCTTTGTGCCGGCTGCCTCCCCGCCCGGCCGGGGGGCTCGCTCGGAGCTCGGGGGGCGCAGCCCTGCCGGGGACCGGGAAGGGCCCGGGGCTGGCACCCGGCCTGAGCCGGCCCCGTGCGCCCCCCGGGAGCATCCCCAGCCCACATCCCGGCAGAGTGCCCCGCCGCCTCCCCTTGGGGCTGGCGTGCTTGCTTTCGGCGCATCTTGCTTAGTTTAGTTTAGTTTAGTTTAGTTTAGTTCAGTTTAGTTTAGTTCAGTTCAGTTTAGTTCTGTTGTTACAAGCGTTCGCCCCGATGCCTGGCTGGGACACACGGTAACAGGTTAGCCCGGGAGATGCGGGCAGTTGGACACAGAGCAAGCTGCAGGCTTGTGTGTAGGGAACAAGGAACCCTTCTACAGAAAGAACCCGAAATCCCCCCGGCACGGTGTCACTTGTCTGGGCTGCAGGACTCCCCCCAGCAAAAGCAGGGTGTCAGCAAGCTGTTTAGTGCAATGCACTGCCAGACAGAAACCAGGGGCTCCTCCAAGGTACTGCTGTGCATACCAATCACCAGTCCCTACAGGAACCCTTCCATGCCTGTGGATTTTCTGTAGGGCACTCATCTCTCCCAGCAAGTAACTGTCCAGTGCTGTGCTGTGCACATCACAGGGTGCTCTACAGATGTGTCCAGGCCTTGAACATGTACTTTTATCATTTCAGGGCTAGTGACATCTCCTGGGGAGAATTCCCTGCGTGGGGAATGGTAAGTGGGGAGAGGTAAGGAGCTTACTGATCCCTTTTGCAATGGGGATCTGCAGAGGTAGATTATCTCAAACCTCAAGAAAGACAGAGGAAGGGTAGCAGATTGTGGAGATGCTACAACAGCAATGAGACATGAAGACCAGTCTGTTGATGTCTGCTCCCTTAGAAAAATAAGAGCCAACAGAACGATGCAAAGAGGGAAGAGGAAGGGGCCAAATTGGGAGGGATCCTTGCAGGGCTTCTTTGAAGGAATAAAAAGAGGTAAAACCTACCTTTGTCACCATCACAGAAAAAGACATTGAAGCTTCCAAAATGCAGAACACCACAAATCAAAGTGACAGCTATGCCTGTGTGGGTGAAAGCAAAAACCCCAGTGTAAAATCTGGGTGGACATAACCAGGAAGTCAAAATCTGCAGAAAAGCCTGATCAGAGCTACAGACAGGTTACAGGCCTGCAAGGAGTCCAGCAGGTCCATGATCAAATATCAGAGGGACAGTCCAAAATTTTAGAAAAAGCAGCTGTGTGGTGCTCATACCCACTAACTACTCTCATGACTTTGAATCCCAGACCTAGGTTTTAGAGAGTTATGTGAACCCCAAGACAGAGGCGTTAGTGCATCTAGCAGGGAGATGTGTCTTCACTTGCTTTAGGAAGTTCTCAACAAGACCTAAGAATGAAAATGTAGTATTCTTGCAATACCTCTGAATGGTAAATCAGTCTATCCACAATGACCAACATTAAGCCAGCAACAAATGTATGTCGTGTCTGTCAATGGGATTAATTCAGTGTAAAAATGAAGCTGCTGCTTCTGATAGAGCAACTCACTGTCAACATGCTATAGTGAGGTTGTCCACTGCCATATGGATAATAAAATGCGAATATGTAACTCTTTAAAATATGTCCCATTCAATACCATTAATGTAACATTGATATGCTTTTCTGATACCAACATGAGAGAGTAAATAAGCAAGTGCTACCTTCAAATACTATTCAATATTTTTGTTTTACTTACTTGCCATTGCATCTTGCAAAATAGTTTGTGGTCTCTTTAACAGAAAAGGGCAGCACAGAAGGTCTGTGTTAGAGTCAAGCTTAGGTTTCAGAAGAAATAAAAGTTTGGCACTTAGCTCATGGTAAAGAAATAGGACAACTTCTAGAAAAGGCTGATAAATATTTACTCTGTTAAGTATTGATTTTATTTCTCTCTCTCATAAGTGATCTTGTAGTACCATTTTTTTAAAAAAATTAAGATTACTGAATTAAAACCAATTTTTCCAGAGCTCAGAATTTTCAGCAGCAGTCTTTTATTTCACTACACAGAAAGAAGATACAAATTGTTAGTTTTTTAAAGAGGTTCCATGTTTTCCTTCACTCAGACCAGTCAAATCTCAATAGTGATTGGTCATACCTCAGTCTAGAATGTGCTGAAATGTGGCAGCAGCAAGTAGTGATGTCCAATGAGCTACAGAAACCCGAATCAAATGGGAAAAAAAGAATTAATTGGGAGAGGAACAGGTTAAAAGATGAAAAAATAGTCATGAGGAAAAAGACACCAGAGACAAAAGTTGTCTGCAATAGCTGTACAGCTTGATAATCACTTCCATCACTTTTATTCCCCATTGGACATGCAGCAGAGAAAAGCATTACTAAATCTCCAGCTCAGACTTGATGCTATCAAAATCTTTAGATTTTCATCTTGTTAAGTATATGATGTTACAAAACTCATAGAACCAGCTCTCAGCTGCAGTTCCCTGCTTTGCAGGGTCCCAAAAGACTTCAACCCTGACTTTGTTCAATATGTTGAATCCAACTGCAGCCAACTTTAATTAACAAAGGAAGAAAGGGTGAGCCAATTATTAGTTGACAGATCTCCCTGCTGTCATGCTGGAAATGACCCTCAATGGCAATAGGACAAGAATGAAAAAAAAAAAAAAAGAGCTTAGCACTTATTATACATAGGACTGAAGATATGTCTTCATCGTTCTGTGTATTGATTTTTCCTTCGGTTTTGAAGGATGGCCATTCACATCCCTTGGCACTGCAATCAGCATCCAAAAAAAATCCTAACGAGAAAAGCCACCCCACAGCAGAACAAAACCCACACACAATAATAATAAATTACATAATTATCCAGTAATTTGAAGCAGTGATACACAGCCCACAAAATAAAAATCATTCCCACACCCCCAGTTTTATTTCTGTGTGGGTTAAATGTGCATATGGAAGGATAATAGATAGACACTGTGTATATCCAACATGATAAAGCACTTATTCTTAGACACAGAATAGAGTAAGATATCAGATTTTAATGCCATCAGTATTTTCCTACAGCAAATTCTAGTTGTGGAGATGAGAACTCAGGCCTATCTTAATTAGAGATGAGGACTGGTACACTTTCATCGTTGCATTTTTTTCTAATGAATATTTTAGAGAGTTGAGTATCTATAATATAATTTCTTAGTTAATCATAGTAATATTGATGCGATGCAGCTTAAAAGGTAGATGGGACTGACTGTCAGATGATCTGTGTGTGGTGACTCACATGGTGGCTATTTCAAAACAAGGCAGACGTTTCATATGTGTGCCATGTCATCATTGATACTTACCATATTTTATGTGCTAGTGGTCTTGATCCTTTTTAGAGGTTTCTATTGTTGTGGGCACATGAGGATGTGGAGTAATACACAATCTCTGCAATTTAAATAGAGAAGCCAGATGTTGAGCTAGATGGGACATCAGGGCACAGAGAGAGGTAAACAGACCTCCCCAAGAGTAGGCAGCAGCTCAGTGCTGCTTTCCACTACGGGTATTTCTTTATTTGACCTCACAGTGAAGGCAATTTTTTTTTTTTTTTTGTTTGTAAAAGCTAAAATGGACTGTTTGTGTAGTACAACACAAGAGGAAGCCATGCACTGTTTCTGCAATTGGCTTAGTGGGCTCAGGAGAAGAGACATGGAGGTGTAGAGGACTAGGCAGATGGGAATGCTGTCTGCTGTGGGTGTATGCCAGTGTATTCAGCACTCTTGCTCATAGCTATGACACCGGTGTGACCACCTTCATGCAAAATATTTACGTGCACTCCTGCTGCATCTTCTTGTATAGTATTTTGTAAGATATATTTGTGTAAACACATATATGCACAGAAGTACTCAAGTGTTCTTAAAATCAGCAGGGAAAGTGTGTGCTCTCGTAGTTCCCCCAAGTTTCTCTGGGTTGTAACACTCAGAGAGGCATTTGAGAGAAACAGAATTAAAACACAAACAGTTGTTTCTATGTACATTTTATTGACTGGGTAGAAAATTAGTGTCTTGTGTTAAAGGAAATTATGACACCATGATTGCAGGCATTAGTATTATCTGTGAGAGAATATTTAATTTTCCTATGTTTTAGACGTACTTAATAAGAAACCACTGTGTCAGAAATTATGATATAAGAAATCATACTCTGGACAGATTTGTTATAGAAATAATATTTGTCTGTGAAAAGGTTATATTGACTGTCTTGTGCAAAATCAGAGACTGCTGTCTGCTCCTGTAGTACAGCATAGGCACCCTGTTCCCTTGAAAAAAAAACTCACCAAACATTTAGAAAAGGACTGGCAGTACAGATGTGTAGATATGTATTTAGGTGGTACGGAAGTCTGGCAAAGTCTGGTTACATATTTTTATCTGCTCTTTTCTAGAAATTAGTGCTGCTTTAAATCAGTAATTTGTGGTGTATATAGGTGCTATTTTCTTATTGGTGCTACTAGAAGTCTGCAAAAATCCTCCTTTATGAAGAAAGGTCTTCATTCAGGAGAAAAAAAAATCTAATGATTTTCAAAATATATTTCCATCATGTCAGTGTTATGATGTGAATGACAGGCCTAGCACTGCTCTGTTATACCTGAGTGAAATGCAGTCGCTTCCTAGTGTAATAACATGTTTGAGAGTACAGCGCAGTTTAAAGCTTTTGAGGGTGCATTAAATAGTCCTCCTAATCTATTAAATCTGAAACATAAGGAAAGACCCAGTGAAAGCTCATCTGTGTCAGCTCATGCCCATTTGCACTGTGCTATCCAGTCTGTTCTGGTTTTTAAGTTAACTTTATAAACACAAAGTTAGATACCTCCAAGTTTTCTGAGCTCAGATACTAACAAAAGACAACATTATCCTCCTGTTCTTTCAGGACTTGCTGCTGAAAACCGTCACCATCCTGACTGACAGAACAATTAGTGTTGTCAGCAGAGAAAATAGTCAGCAAACCAACTGAAGGCCAATGTGTTTATTTTCCCACTCAGAGATGTAGTCTTCCCAGGTGGAGACTCTGAAAACATTCCTGCTAAAGCTGACATAGTTTTTACTTCAGTGAGGGATTGGTCTACCCTGAACAGGAAATTAATCCAAACATTTAAGAGAAAGCAATACAAGCTGCATCGAGTGCAGGAGACATACAGCTAGGCCACTGTCTCCACATGGAGAAAAATATCTCATCTTGAGAATATGAATTTTTTCTGTTCGGTTGTTTTCCAAGTTGACCACATATAAATGATGAAAGAGGATAGTGGCTGTAAGGTTTGAAAAACCGCATAAGGCAGCATGAGGTAATAGCCAATCAGAGAAGCCTCGTAAGTGGCATCACACAGCCCTTAAATTAAGTTACAAAATTAACTCAGAATTATTACACTATCAAAATATAGTCCCTTGCTTTTCTTCAGTTTCCAAATGTGTCTTTGTATAAAGGGCATACTACAATTAACAGCACCGCGTCTCCTCTCTGTTTATGAAATGCACCTTTTCTATTGGAAACTAACGTGTAAATTTTCTTAAAATCAGTTCCACTAACAAAGTCAGTTCTCTTTCTTTCACCAAACACACTATTTCTTAAGATATTTCTATTAGATGATATCACAGATGATATCAGAGAAGTAACACAGGGCACAGCAAAGAGAAGTTTCAGCCTTCTTTTTTTGTGCCTTTCATTGCAGTAGAAATGATTGCGCTGTGATGTAGTGGCTTTATTTTTAGAAGTCCTATCAAATGTTAGAAGTTCCTCCTGTTGCCATCTGTATCAACAAGGATTAAGTAATTTTCCCTAGAGGATTCTGAATGGAAGCAATAGCTAGAAGGAGATAGAAAGGCATCCATGTCTGAAAATGTAAACTGTTTAACCTGCAAAACTCTGTAATGCAATTTGGCAACAACTTGTATTGATCATTTTTCAAGACAGGCCCATACAACAATGGGGAAGGGGGATATACAGAAAATGGAAGGGTTTCCACAAGCATAACCCCTACCAGAGCCTATATGTGGTGGAAATCCATGACTCTTAGTGGAACTTCTAAGTAGTCAGCCATGCTCCGTGAGCACATGAAGAAATGCATAGTCTTAGCTGGAGGATTTTTATCTGCAATACATTACAGCACAAGTACAGGAGATGAAAAGGCAGATTAAGGTGTCACCACGAGCAGCTGGTACCCCTGTTCTCCAAACCCAACACACACTGCCTGCCACCTAACCCCGTTATTCCTTCCCCTTCTGTATCAGCTTTGGTGGAAAAACCTTCTTCCTTTGGGGGAAAAATCTGCTCTGGAGAGATCTGGTTTCTGAAATATGCTATTGTGACACAAGAGATTTTTTTTTTCTTCTCTCTTGTGACAGCTATCAGATATTTTGTGTCACAGCTGTGTTTCAAGAGTGTAAAAAACTGATAAAAATGACATTATACATGGGGCAATGCTCATGTTTTAAGATCGATGTGGAACAACTAGAGCAGGTTAGGGAGAACACTTATAAGGAAAGCAAAATACAGGGTTGATTGTATTTTTACTGAAAGCAAGACAGCAGTCTGTTGCTGTTAGACCCAGAGCTGTTCCCTGGCAGATTCCTGCATGCTGTCTGCCCCATCACAGTGCTGCTGGCATCTGTGAGATGCCAAGGAGAGCAGGATACTGCAAGCAGGGAAGCACTCAATATGAGATGTTGAGTTTTCATGTAGCTTTTTCACTTCGCTGTGATAGCAAAACCAGAAAGGGTGCTTCAGCAAACTGCAGAAATCATCAGTACTTGTGGTGTTACCCCATTGTGTGTTTTGCTTTGTAAGAAATAAAACATGTCTTGATTTCAAATGTTGCCTTCCACAGCTTGCCCACACCCTCAACCCCTAGCCTTAGCACTGCTGGCCATTTTACCCTGCAGTGTACACCCTCAGGTCTTTACTCTCCTAGAGATGCTAATGAAAACTAGTCAGCTGAATGAAGGAAAAATGCAGTTGAAAAAAAAAAAGGCCAAACAAAAACAAAACCAAAAAACCTCGAAAACAAAACAAAAAACCCCACCCAAACCAAACACCCTCCTATTTACTGAGAACTCATCTGAAAATCTATTAAGAGATGTGTACAAACAGGAAGAGGTTTAAATGAAGAAGCCTGAGGTTAAAGGCTGAGAGCACTGTGGATCCCAGATGCACCTCTATGCTGTGCTGCAAAGCTCTTCGTGCACTCCAACACTGGCATGTCAGAGGGCATTCACAAATCTCTGAGAAATGTACAGAGAGGCATTTCTTTCAGGATTAGTGAAAAGAGCATGTAAATTTGTTTTTAAAAATTGTTAGTGTGTTTAGATACATAAACTTCAATAATTTGGGCAATGCAAGTACTGCTTCTCTTCTCCCCTGAGGCACAATATTTCTTCATAATAAAGGACATTTGCTGAGCTTGTTTGCTCTCTGCCATCTATGACTTCGAGCAGTTACTGTCTTTCCCCTGTTGTTGTCCCTGTCCCTTCTTCCCATCCTTCTGTATTCACTTGCAGATATTCACCCTCCTCCACAGTGTGGCTACATCCTTGGGTGGTCCAGCTTCCTTCAAGGAAACCAAAACCCCTTGAAAAAGAAAATGAAAGATGCAGGAAGGCAGACAAAGCATCTTTCTTCCTCTTACTTGAAAGTACAGCAGCACTGGCATATTTTCCTTTCTTTAAACAATCTGGGGGTGGTGATGCCTCTTCCAGCAACTGCACCTTTCTCTCTGATGCTAGCTAGTCTGGTCTGGGTACCCATACCTGAAAAGTAGAGACCTGCACTATGACAAGAGCAGTGAGTAAAACAGCAGGAGAACAGTCTTTGCTGGTGATGCCATTCTTGGGGACAGCAGGCATTTAAATGAGGGGAGAGGGGCATTATGTGTAGGTCAATGGGAAAATAACTCACAGCCAGGAAAATAATGGAGCTGGACAATGAATGATCCATCTTGCAGGGGACCATTCCTATGGTGAGCAGTTCAGCTGCTCTGGATAATATGACCTCAAGTCATGCCTCTGGATCACACAAGTCTCATCTCCATCCAAGCCCAGGGAAAAACAGTCAGGTACATCTACATGAGTCTTTAATTCCAGGACAAGAGCAAACATCTGTGCTGGGCTAATTAAGAACCTGCTATCCAGGTAAAGTAATTTGCTGGCTTGAGAACTGGGAGATGCTGCTCCGCTATTGTGAGCTACAATTCAGTTTTGCAATCTGAGGCTTAATGCATGACTCGTGACATAAGCTCTTGCTGTACTGATGGCATCATCCTGGGAAATGATGCCTCTGGGTCAATGGCTGTGCCTGCTTTCTCAGGACTGCTGCCATGTGGCCTGAGAGTCCCAAGATCAGGGAACCAGCATGGGGGCATAGAAGGAAATGTAATCCCAGGGGTACAGCTGTGGTAGAGGCAGAGCATTTCTCTACCTCTGGTCCAGGCTGGACTGTGGAATGTGTGCAAGAGCCTGGCGTCATGTCCAGAACGAAGCAAACAAAACTTAAACTGGAAGAATCAAGCAGCCTGCCAGACAGCTAGGTCAGGGACTGGGACAGGAGTAAAGGATCTCCTCTCCTGTGCCTTCCAATGTCCTTCATTACTAGAGTGCCCTTAGCCCTCCTCTTCTTGCTTAGAAGCAGCCAATGATTTTCAGATCTCCAGTACTCGGAAAGCCAAAATCCCCCAGAGAGTCAAGCTGTATTGTTAGCATCCACATCCTGTTTGAAATGCAGTCAAGCTCACAGCAGGACATTTCTGTCAGTCTGGCGCTTCTGTCACTTGTGACTATCTGCAGCCACACTTCAAATGCCCAGTTTTAGTCTTGTGCTAGTCCTGGCCTCAGGTGAGGCATTTGCAGGGAACTTACATTTCAGGGCATGGCAGGGATCACTGTAGGCACAGGGTGGTGGCCCAAGGAGGTTCCTGTGGCTTTGTTGGGGGTCCCAGTGGGAGTGCCTGTGACCAGAATGGTTCAGGGTGGGGTCTCTCTTGCTGGTGATTTGTGTGCAGCGTGAGCCAGTTCCCTGGGGGTGTTGGTTTAGTAGGTAGATGTGGATGTGACTGGAGGTCGCGGTGAGCTCCACAGTAGGTAAAGAGAAGTCCAAAACCAGCGAGCATCAAAGTAAAGGAAAAAGCACGTGGGTTTAAGACGTTTCATAGTAGGCGAGGACATTCAGGAATGATTTCCAAGTGTTAATGTAGGCCAGGAGTGAAAGCATCTGATCTAGAGCTCCACAGGTCCTTGGAGGATGGTAGAGAAGCGCTGAGGGCACAGGAAACCGAGAAATTCTGCTGAAGTATTTCCCATGCTGTCAAAGGATTTCTCATTCAACCTTCCCATTTCAATCTTGAGCAACAGTGATGGGAAAAACTCAGACAAGCAAGTGGGAGCAAGATGTCCACAAGACTGATGAGTCCTGTCAAATCTCTAGTGTTAAAAATCCCTTCCTCTTTATGCCTTCCTGCAGCTGGGATTATCTTTCTCACATTAGTGTGGCAGTCCTGCTCTCTCCCTCTCTATCTCCAGCAATAGCTGAATAGATAGAATCTGCCACCCAGCTGTGCTAATCCAGCTGTGCCTTGCAGTGCACTCCTGGGCAGTGGGAGTCTGCAGCAGAGTGCCACTGCTGTGGGTAAGCCTCTGAGCCAGGCAGTGCCCTCCACACTGCTCTGCTCAGCAGAGCATCCACCGGCTGCAGGGTGTGCAGCTCTTGTCTCTTCTCCACAATTTGTCAGGCTGTGTCAGACAGCACTCCAAGCTACATCACCTTACTCTCTTGGAGAGAGGTTAGCACTGGAGATGTCTGCTTTGGGGACCTGGGTTGTAGTGTTTCCCAATGAGAAACACTGTAGAGATAAAGTGGAGTGCATTGTTACTAAAGGGATCTATGAGAGGCTTTTGTAAATTAGCATACACACCTGGTCTGTGCCTGTTTGAGGTATGGATATGTTACAAGCTTAAGCCAGGATTGTGCTTCTGTGCTTGTGGAATTTTCTTGCCTTCAGCTTCATGCAGAATATGTGCTTCAGAATCTAGCTTCATTTCTATGTACTGCACACATTTTTAGCCATGATGGGCAGGAAAAAAAATTATTAGAAGGGTAGCCAAATGTAAATCTTTGTCATGCTGAGTTTGCAGGCAGCCTGGGAAAGAGCTCTGAAGTGGCTGAACTGTCTTGTTAGTCTCAACAGGTTATTAACTTTGAGGCTTTCAGTCTGAAAGCATAAAAGCCAATGCTATAAATGGTTTACTTCCTGCCTATTGCTAGAAGGGGGGTTGTAGTGAACACAGCCTGAAATCACCCTGTTCATTGCTCAGAGAGCAGTCATGGCATTGGGCCCATCTCTGCATCTCAGCTCTTGTTTTAAATTCTGGGCCTTCTATGCAGCCAATGCACTGTTTTCCATTCCAGCATCTACCAAGCACAGGCTAGACCACCAGAAGAGAGTCCAATTTCCTACACAAAGTTTGTGTTTCCTCTGTTAGGTGGTTAGCTGCACAGAAACTTCACCAGCTGGACATTGAGGGGTAAAAGATGCACATAGGGTTAAGGTAACCCTCTTTGGGTTGTGGTGGGACAGACAAGGAGTTGCTCACACCTTCAAGGCCAGTGAAGATGTGAATGGAGGCACTTTTTCTCACTGCCTCTTGGATGCTGCCTGGGTGCACACCTAACCAACATGAGCACAGCAGCAGGAGAGCAGGCCTGCTGCAACAGCAGCCTGGCCTGTAATGCAGAGGTTTCTCTAGAAATACTGCACTATCCCTCCCAGGTTGTTGTATTTCTCTGACAACATATTTTGGTGCTGCAGTACAGTTCCTATACTCAGACCTTCAGCACTTTGATCTTCTGATGGAACCTGATGGAGGAATTGCCTGTTTGTCCATTGACAGGGATGCTGCTGTTTATGCTCCTAACATAAATCACCCCTCCCCACTCCCCAGATTTCAAGGTCCAAAGCTGCCATGGCATTTCTGATCTGTTCTTCTTACAGTGCCAGAAACTTCTGGGTCTGTACTGTGACACTTTTACACCCTCCTTGGGAGCAGGGAGAGAGGGATCAGTGTAAGGATAGCGGAAGGCAGGGGACAGCATGGCTGCATTCTGGAGAGGTGATAAGGGGTAAAAGAAGACTATTAAAGATCAAGGTAGTGCACGTTGAGCAGAATACATAAGCTACAGGAGAGTGGCAGTGGAGAAGGAGAAGAGCCATCAGGGCACACATAGCTGGGGTTTGCTTAATACTTTGCTTTCCACCCCAACCACAGGTATAATTAAAAGCACAGCTTGGTTCTGGCTTCCTTTTGCTCATTTTCTTTTTCTAGACCTGTTGCACAAGTTACACATGCAAAGCATTTGAAATAACAAGGCATAAGATCATCAAAGAGGCTCATGCCTACAAGGGGGTGCAGAGGCTTTCAGCCGAGGGCTCCCCACCTCCAGGAAGCCCTGGGTTACAGATTGACCAGCGCTGTGTGTGAGGCCCCGAGCAGGAGCGGCTCTTGCAGACAGCTGGGGACTGGAATCAAGCTGCGAGAGGCCCCCCCCTGTGCTTGCACTGCTGGAGACAGGAACAGCCTGTGAGGAGCAGGGTTTTCACAGGATGCTAGACCTCAAGGAGCTGCTGTGTTTTAGGGTCCCTCTGTCTGTCGTTTATGTTGCGGGATTAGACCACGGTGGATAATCAACGCACAGATAGAAAATAGTCATGCCGTGACTTATCAAACACACATGCAAGAACAAGCATGAAGTACTTCAGGCTTGACAGTGGAGTGGATGCTGTTTGAAACGTAGGCACTTGGCTAAGGAAACACATGGGCACAAAGGGGCAATACTGACTGCTGACTAATTACACTGTAAGAGCCACATGCAGGGGAAGAAGAGCTTCTCAGAGGCCGAGGCTTTTTTGATTTGCTTCCCCTGTTTTGTCATTCACAAGCCACAAAGGCTGCAAGCATCATTCAAATCATGGTGATAACTACCACCACAGGAAGGCTGCAAACGTTCTTGCTACATGAGAAGCTGTTGGTGATGATGGCATGAGTTTAACCGAGGATGACCTCAGAGTTACTGTAGGGCTCACCATCCCTCCTCCAATGTTCCCATTCAGCAGTGAAGACACTGACTAAAATTCACAGAAAGGAGCAGGTGAGGAAATGGCATGCACTGTTGTCAAACAAATAGCTTTTTTTAAATTTCTGCATCTGGCAGTGACATGATTTCTCAACAGAGGAGCATAGTGTTTTTGTTCCTTATTCAAGCAACTGTGGAGCCTTTCCCAGTGACTTGTAACAGCTGAACTTAGGCATGGTCAAATAATTTGCTTATCAGAGACATTAACTTTTCTACTTACCGAGTACAATCCTGTTATGGACTGCATTGCAGCAGGCTTTCTTTGGATCCTAGCATCTAGGAACCTGAGACCGCAAACATTTTTTTTGTGTTTGTTTCACAACAAGACTGTATCAGAATTTACCATGTTGTGCCTTTAATTTATTTCAGTTTTACTGTAAGGAATATTCCTGATGAGAGCAAACTTCAGCTGTTGATGTCAGGAATTGCTCTTCCAGGGGTTACATTGTGAAGTGGGGGCTGCAGCAGTGTTTTACCCTTCTGGCTATTAGCAGCAACTGCGTGGTCTAGTCTCGTGCTGAGCAGCAGATTGGGGGTGTCTCACGGGCAGCACAGGTTCGGACAAGCCTTTTCAAAAAAAGAAAAACCCACTCTAAAGAAACAAATCATGTAAAAGCCAATGTGTTCTCGCTTCCTTGCCCCCTCCCCCTCCCTTCAGCTTTCATGTCGTTGGCTCAGTTAATTAAAATTGCAGTAATAGGGAGACTGGATGGTTTAGCAGATTGGTAATGGGATATACAGCCTTTCACCTCTAGGTCAGTGGTTCGATTGCGGCCCAAGTTGGTAGTGACCAAAAATTATTAGCATCGAATGGCTGCTCGGTGACCTCTCTGAGATGCGTGGGTGATTTCAGTGCTCTCCCTCCCAGGCAGGTGTCCATCGGGCAGGAGCTGCTTCCATGGCTGGCACTAATTGGCACTCCAGCAGGGCTGGAGACAGCCTGGGCACAGAAGTGGCATCCATGCTCTCCATAGTGGTCCTGTCCCCTGGGCTGCTGTGGAGCTGCTTGCCCTGTTCATGCCCTGCTCTGTGGATAGAGACACAGTGTTGTTGCTCAGGCTGCCTAGGGATTACCTCTGTTCAGGAGAAGAATGAGTGTGAGTCTGACTAATATCACATTTGAAACAAACAGATTGTGGGGAATGGTTACCATTTGCTGCTCAGTTCTTACTGAGGGCAAGCAATCTGGGGCAGTGCACCTAGTTTTCTACATAGTAGAAAAGGTGGATGTGTAAACACGAGGCAGAAGATAGGGTAGCACAGGTGACATGAATGACAGGTGAAAACAAGACAGCTGCAAGCCAGCAGGACCTGCCAGCATCCAAAATGGCCATCTTGATGCTTGATTTGCTTTGGGGAGGGCACAAAACTCTGCAAAGACAGGGCTGGCCTGGGTAGCCCATACTGAAGAAGAGCAGACACAAAGATTTACAAGCTATTGCCATTCAGAGTTCCACAGTCCCTTGGGAGGAAGGGAGAACGGAAATGGGGTGGTCAACTATGCCAAATTCAGCTCTCTCAGTTTTCTGACCAAATTGTTATTATCTAATTAGTCTCTCATTTAAAATATTAGTATGGCCAAGGCTTCTGTGGGTGTGACTCACCAGAGCTTCAGGATGATTACACTAGCTGGCACTTTTCCTCTCAATATTGGTGACTCTTGCAGTAGTCAGGAAAAATGCAATCCATGTTTCTATTTTTCATAGCTGTGGCATGACAGTTGAGAGAGGGAGGAGAAGAGCAATATTTTTTCCAGCTTCCCTCAGCACAGTATTTGAGTTCCTTATTTTCTGGCCATTTCAATCCCCACAACTACACTTAGAAAAGACTTCTTTAACAGATATGACATGCAAAATTACACAGGAAATACAGTCTGGCATGACCCTTCTGAGTCTTCTTGCCCCTCAGTTTACTGGGAAAAGCCTTTTCCAGTGTCATCAGGAGTCTTGTGAGGCAATTGTTTCTATATACAACCACAAATGTTTGGTAGTTTGGTAGTCATTTAGTTGTAGCAGTGCCTGCAGTACCATTTCTGGTCAGAAGTGACCTTACACAGCAGTATCTGCTATGTAGTTTACTGAGAAGGCAATACTTTTGGCCTTCTGTGTCCAGGAGACTCTGCCAAAGCCCTGCCAAGGCAACAAATTTGCTTAGGAATTTGGCTTTCTCTCCCAGCACGCATGTTGTTACTTGCAAGAAAGTGGAAATCTATCCTTCTAATGTTCTTGCTCAGCTCCTTGAGGTCAATGCAGAGTCTGAGTCTGTCTTCTTCCTTCCGCACAGTATTTAGGGCCTCAGCTCAGACTGCTGGTTCTTTGATTCTACAAACAATGCCATCTGCTGTCACGTTTTATAGTTCCTCTGCTGGTCTGTTTTCTCTTCAAAAGATGGTCCGACGTAGCGGGTTGCCTGACAGACTCTGTCTCCTTCCACCACCTCACCAGCCAGTCTGTGCTAAAGCGACCCCGCTCTTGTGAGCTTGCCTGACAAGCGGTAGCCACAGGGCCACCAGCGTAGCTGCTTTGCTTGCCAGCAGTGAAAGGCGGCCTGCTCCTGCAAGCTCTCCTTCCAGAAAGTGATTGTCCCAGTTTGTGCTTCTGGAAGTGTGGGATTTGAGCCTCGCCAGGGACAAACAGTCCCACCTTGAACTCATCATCACCTTTCCATTGTAGAAATTCAGTTCTTTCATCTGCATGCCTGAGTGTTTTCCAAAGTAATTTTTCAGCCATCGGTATTTTTCTTTTGCAGTTTCGTCCTTTACCATGTGGTTTCAAAACCAGTTTTTCTTCACCACTTAGAACTCTGAACTCTGAGCACAACCCATGCCTTTCCTTTGCTGGTACATCTCAGTAGAAGGTTTGCAAATAAATGGACATTTCACACTCCTAAATTAGATGCCACATCAGTGACATTGTTCCTTGGTTGGCATCAGTTTTCTTCTCCCTGTTCAATTTCTGTAAAAGATTTTCTTCTGTGTTTAGCTGTGGAGTTTATGGTTGTTTGTTGCAATTCATCTGTTCCTACTCCTTGGCATGAAATCATTGCCTCTGAATCTTGGGTCGATGTCTCTGAAATGTCTTTCAAGAGCTCTCTATTGATGAACTCTAAAACTATTTGCTTCTTCACAACTGACTCATATTTCAGATTCACAAAAGGAACTTTTTGATTTGAGGCCAAGGAAACACTGACTCAATTTTTTTTGTTCTTGAGACCTTACTTGAAAAAAATACATTCCAGTTTTCAGTGTGATTTACAGTTATATTTTTGTAATTTACAGGTGTGAAGAATCTTCAAACACTTCAAATAACAGGCTTAAATACACACAAAGTGGTGAAGGAGGATATATTTTTCTGCTTAAAGAAGTTAAATTTGAGCTATTATTTGTCATTGCAGCGCTTCAGCTATCCACAAGGACTGTCTGGCAGTACACAGAGAACTCTGCATGCAGTTTTTTCTGTGGCGAGCATGTTAATGCTTTACTGACCACACATGCAATATTACCATATGGAAATCCTTTTTTCTTCCCTTCAGAGATCAGTCATGCTACTAAGTTTAAATTTTATTATTAATACTTCAGCCTACATACAACGTACATGGCTGAAGAACAACCTATAAAGGGTATACATGGCCAAAAAGAACCTACCTGCGTATGATGTGTGTAAAACTAAGGAGTGAATTGCCAGAATTAGGCAGAGTACACAAACTGGTTGAGTAAGAAATATTTCTTTCACCTTTCAAAAATGTAAACCAAAATGTTCCAACAGGTGATGTATTGATCTTCAGCGTTAGTGGGCTAAAAAATCCATTAAACAATGGAAACCCATAAAGGTTTCCAAACTTTTTAGGCCAACAGGTCACTATAACTCTTCAGTGATAAGGGACCACTTTGCCTGCTTTTCATCAAACTTTTACATGAATATTTCTTGCTCCAAAACATTGCAGAATATTGTATTTCCAAAGACTATATACCATGAACTCACTGTTCGTTGATGATACATAAATGTCAGTATGGCAATCACTGCTTTGTGCATAAAGTCCGACCAAAAATCATGTAACTACAGGGAACTAGAAGAATCCCCCTGTGTCCTTCCTAGATCTCTGTCCAACAGAGATGCTGCTCAGATGTAATTAGTCACTTTTCATTCATTCTGTTTAAATTCATCTTATTTAGTGGTCACTTTGTCTAGCCTTCAGGTTCTATTACAAGCCCTTCAGTCAAGAGCTTTTCTGACACTGTACAACACTGAGCACAATGTGATGTTGATTGATGAGCACATCAGTAACAGGGAATGCTGGCAAATTTCTGCTGTCTGTGTTACAGCCCCACGAGTCTATTATATTTATGTCAAACAAAGATTTTTGTTTCCTTGAACCCAGTGCCTTTTCATCCATGCTTAATGCTTCTCAGAGTTGGACTCCCTACTGGAAGCTGTGGAAGGTACATGCCTGACATGACCAGGCCAGTGGTGTTTCACAGTTTCTTCTAAGCAGTCCTGGGGAGATTAAGGCAGGGATCCTGTGCTCCATTTTCACAAGCTGAATGTACCTAAAAATAAACATACTATTGTAGTTTTGCCTGTTGTACACAAGTGTTTAGTGGAAGGCCAGTCAATGTAATGGTCCCCCTCCCAAAATAAATAAAGAACAAAAAGATAATAAATAAAATACTTTGCTTCATGATATATAAGAACAGCATTCCACCAAGTCACAACATAGGTATTTCAATCTGTACAATTTTATTTAAGGAGTACAAATATTTTAAACATGACACACTCCTTCAAAACTAGGCAACTTGCAGTATTCTTTATTTTTGTAGTCTGCAAGAGAACTTGGAAAAAAGCCCACCTAATGCCAGTATGATTTTTAGCACCCATTAAAAAAATATATATATTTTGTTAAAATATCATGATTAACAGCAAACTCAGTGTAAATCAACAAAAACTTACATAATGAATGTAGGGATGATCAAACTTGATATTACTGATATTACAAAGGTAATGAGTGTGCAGAAATGATATTTCAAAAGGTTTTCTCAGGTTTTTTTATGCACCATAATGAAATAAAATACGATTGGACCATTTCTAAACCATATTTTTTTTTAAATTGTCTTCAACCCAAAATGTTCATAGCTTCTAAACTGCCCAGCTACTCCAAATCAATTTGAATCCAGAGGCATGGGATTCCCTGGTCCTTCTTTTGCCTCACTGTGACATACCTGCAAAAGGTTTGTTCTCCCTCTATGCTGCATATTGAACTGAAAGACAGACAGAATTTCCACTTTTTCAAAGACAGAGGAAAATAAAAAAGAAATATTTTCTAAATCCAAATTTATTTAAATTAATTCATAGAATTGGAAATCCTGGTAACCGCTGATAGTTGGAAGCGAAAGGGTCAGCTAACATAAGTGAAGGCAGTATACATTTAAGCTAGTTTTCTATAAAGAAAAACATTATTTTAAGTATGTTTTCTGCCAACTGGTGGTCACACAAAACAGAAGTGGTCACTTAGCTGAGTCTTCTGTTCTGCCTGAGCTACTCCTCCGTGTCTCTGACCTACTTACTCTTTCATCCAGGGCTTGAAACAAAAATTAGCTGCAAACATTTTCTGTCTGTAGGCACATCCAGCAAAACATTTTGTCATTTCCTACAGGCTGTTCCTTGCATTCCTGTGGGAAAACTGGAAAAATCCTCTTGCACCCAGAGTTGTGTTGATGTTAACCAAAGGTTAATTTGTGCCACAGTTGGAATCCATTGGATAGCTCAGTGCCCGCTCCCTCCTACAGATCCCCTTCTCAGCAGCATCAATGCAGCTCTGCTAATCAGAAAAAACATACCATCCTCCTTTGACTGCACAGAGTCATGGTGCCAAAATACACTTTCATGTACCCTAGAATTCCAGTAATTCCGCTGGCATAGTGAAATTGCACTGCAGAAAATGAGAGCAGAGCCTGGCCCCTGGCTGAGGTCTCACACTGGGGCAGATGACAGCTGTGGGGTTTGGAGCATCAGGTTACTCAGAGGCTGAGCTGAAAGCTGAGACAGACAAAGTACTGACTGTGATTTCTACATTTCAGTTTTTCATAATAAACATAGACACCTGCAAAACAACACACAGTCTGCACATACTGCTAATAACCTCTCAGCAAGTTCCATTACTAAGATTTTAGATATGTCTTCAGAGGAAAGATGGAATAATAATCATGATCTTATGCAGGAAACAGAGTATATAACAGGATGGATACATTACTCCCCAAAAGGGGAGCCATTCATCTTTTTCCACTCTTTTTTTCCCCCTTTTTTTTTCAAAATTGGATACAAACTGAGCAGCAAAAGCCTGACATCAAACAATAGAATTTTTACACCAAAAGAAAACCAAAACCAAACCAAACCAAACCAAACCAAACCAAACCTCTTTGTGTGCATTGTTCCTTAATGTGCTGGATGGAATTTGTGACACTTGGGAGAAAAAAATAATGTTCAGTTCATGACAGATTTGAAACTAGCTGCCTGATGAAAGGCAACATGTATGAGCATTTGATATTTTACTATTTCCTAAAATATTTAGTTAGGCGTCTAACTTCAAATACTAAGCCAGCATTTACAAAGAAATATTTGGCAGTGTAAAATAACTGTTAATAAAAAAATAAATGCTGTAATATAAACCTTGTAACACTTGTAGCTTACTTATTGCTCAATAAGTAACTGAAATTCCATTAAAGATGGAAGAAGAAAGAAAAGCTGGTCCTTCTTGGGATGAAAACATTGCAAAATATGGTTCTTGGGAATTCATTAACTCAGTCTGTTTTGTAATTTGCATTACTTATGATTTGCTGCAAGTAAATAGATTTTTCATTTTAAGAAAGTTGAGTTAGATTGAGTCCAGACCACCTGGACTTGCAGCAAGTTAAAATCCAGCACAGATGCAGATTTAATCTTATAATCCAGTCCTGCCTAAATTCAAACATGGATTAGCATACCCCAGGCTTGGTAGCAACATCTATTGTGGACCAGACAGACACTTCTTATTTTAAAGTTCAGTAATCCCACATTTGTATCATATTCTCAAATCATCTTCCTACATCAGTAACGTGTACCTCATAAATTGTTTTTTGAGTCTGAGCAGCATCACATAATGGCAAAAATCAGGGTTGTTTATGCTGTTGCCTGTTAAAAGCATAGTTAAGATCTCATACAAATATACCTGTCTATTGGGTCTGCTTGTTTATTTTTAACAACTGTCCTTTTAGTATGTATCTGTTTTTATGCATGCCCCTTTATGGAAGATTAGCTATCATAACAGGTTTTCTGTTTTATAATGTGAGCAGTCTGCCTCATCCTTGTGCTAATCTTCCATTGCAATGGTTACTTGTAAGCCTGGTGGAAATGCTGCAGAAGGGAAAAATAAAGATCCGAGTTACATGTTCCCGTCCAAGCAACTACTACACAACAGTCAAATACAGGAGTGGGAGACCGGCAGAAGCACAGGACGAAGAAGCTCGTATGAAGAACAAATCATGGGTGCTAATGCAGTTTCAAAGTGAAACTGAAGCCCAAAGCAGAATGTTTTTCAGCCTGTATAATAAAAATGACCATTAAGACCTTGCAGATCTTTGCTTCCAAATCTTTTAAATACCTGACACTTGAGATAAACCAGTTTGTATCAAAGACAATGGTGTTTGGTGGGGGGGGGGGGGGGGGGTTTACAGAAGTAGTTTTATGTATCCCCATATAATTTCTGTCTGAGTTGGTTTAGCACAGTCATGAGAGAAGGCAATGGTACTAGAAATCATCTGAATCTGGGGTTATTCTAATAGCACATCAGTAATAAAAGACAACCATGAGACCACTGAAGCACATGACTGTAGATTTAGTCTAATTTTTAACTCCTTTTTACACTTCTTAAAATTGAACAGTTATAGAAAATGTTGCCAGATTCATGATAGATCCACCTCCAACTGGATATCTGGTTTGATTTAAAGAGTTAAATAATGATCCTCTGCCATATGTTGAGTATAACTTGAGGTTTTTAGCAAAGCATGTCTTAGATTAAGCCTACAGTATGTGCCACAGCACCCTTGAGTTGTTTCTCTGAAGAGAAACAGCATTGCTTCTGCTCACCAGTTGAGAGGACTTTCCCTTCAGGCTAAATGAGACAACAAATTAGGGGTGGGCCCTTCGGTGTGGTCTTTTGCAAACGTAAGGTACTGCACTGTCTAACCAGGGAGGTTTCTGACTAGGGAGGTGTAATAAGATTAGACAAAAACCAGTTGAAAGAACTGAATTCAGTCATACAGATGCAGCTGCAGACTGTTCCAGTCCTGTGGGAAAGGGGAGTCTGGGCACATCCTGAAATGTGCATATCAAAGAAGAGGAATTGCTAACATCTATGTACATATGTACATCACACATGGCAAATAAAATACCTATTAAAGTAATACTTCTGTAATAATTACACTGGGATTTGAAATTTTTATGCAACATTTATCATGTAACAATTGTAAAGATGTAACAATTTTTTTAAATATTAGAAAACCCCAATAAGTTACTACAGTTTCTTATATAGGCATTATATGCCTATATATAGGCATATAGACAATTTTGAATAAGCATATGAATTCCTCTGTTGGTTGTAACATCCCCAAAGGAAAGATTACTTGCATGTTTTATGTTATTTTCTGTATTTTGAAAACCAGCTAACAACCTCTATTACTCCAAATAGCGTAATATATATTTACTATACATGTCTGGAAGTCATCTTGCTGTTGCTTATTTCTAATGTCGTGCCAAGGTACAATTACCTAAAAATGTTTGTTTTAATTAATTCAAACACATCTTCCTACAGTCTTAGCTAGCTGGATCATGTCTCTTTAGTGATTTCAGGTGGATGAAGTGAAACCCACTGGCAAGAGTAGGGCAGATCCAATGTCATCTTCATGCCCCTGTCATCCAAAAAAGGCTCCTCTCCTTACTTCAGTTTGTTTTAATAAGAAATTTATGGATCATTCCTTTCCCCCTTTCTGCATGCAAACATGAGCATTGCTGCAGTCTGGAGCCATCTCATTATACCATCAGCAAGTAGCAGTGGTTATCAAGGACGCTTAGATTGAGCAGAGGAGTGATGGGTCTAGAAAACGACAATCTAGATGCATTAGTGTGTCTAAACATCAGGCAACATGGAAGGTCACTGGGAGGGTGCTGAAATGGATTCATGGCATTCTGAGCAGTACAGCCTCACCCTCAGAATAGCTGTGACAGCACAGATGTATGAAATGTGTCTGTGCCAATTAAGAGATATGTATGTGTTATATGTGGCACTGGAGGTGGTGGCAGACTGAAGATATTTCTTCATGCATATGCATTACTGTACAAAGAACTACCTCCAAAATGTCTATACACTCCTCATTTATCATTGTAACATGCAAGGGCAGAAGATTCTTGCAGCTGTAAATTTTGATGGCAAAGTCATGGGGGACACAAAAAATAAGCAAAAAAGCACTTTAAAACATCATGCTTCCACTGAATCTGTCCACTTAAAATCTAGTTGGTAACCAGAACAAAAAGACTTAAAGGTTTTTTGTGGTTATCAGAGGACTACTGGCACATTAGACATGAAATACCATCTGTAATTCTGTTTCTAAGAGCATCTTGTTGCTTTAGGTTATCCAAGGATAGCAAACAGCTCAGCATGTGATGCTACATAAAGTGACACAAGATGCCCTCATCACACTGCACAAAAAGCACAAAGAAACCAGGTTTTATATTTGACTGTTTTGAAAGTGAGTGAAAAAAATGATAGGTTCTAACAATGACTCAGAAAACTCATATCCTTGTATTAACCCTTCCTTTCCTTTTTCTTGGCTTCCTGCTCCTAACTATTCCTCTACAATGAACAGAAAAAGGTAACCTGTTTCAGGTGGCATAAATATCTGATAGAGTGAAGATTCGGAAGGATTTTCACAATTTAAACCTAAAATATGTTAAAAAAAAGAAGGTAAAATATTATATTAGCTATTATTCATTAGCTATTATTCCCAATTCAGAGGAAGGCAATCCTTTCTTAAAATGGACACTAATTGCTTGAGTTGACATTAATAATCATCATCACACCAATGCAACTATTACCAAGATATCATAGGGCACCACATATGTACATACATACACCACTATGTATTATAACTGTGCATCCTGTTTTATAGGTAAGTCAAAGATAACATCCATATCTTGAAGAACTTAAAATCCTGTGGAGGATGGGAAAGGTCCTGCTAATCATTATTTCCAGATGAAGTCCTTACAGAGTCATGTATCAGGCACTCTATATAGATCTTAGGAGATACTTGGATGTGAAATGATGACAAATAGAAAAATCATTTGTTTATTTTGTTGGGACTTCACAGTGAGACCTTCCTTCCCTCTTTTCTTTTTCTTTTTCTTTTTCTTTTTTTTAAGTTTCTTTGTCCAAAGAGGCGAGCAGAGAATTGTTTATTGGTTCGCTTGATGAATTGCATGTTTACAGGGAGGCTTAGAGGAAACTTTGGAGGTAAAGAGCAGATGGAAGATTTGGACTGATGGGAAACCTCACTAGGAGAGAGATAGAGAAGGGTGCAGTGGAATGTGCAGAGTCCGGAGACCAGTCGGCACAGGACATGAAATGCAACAAGAAAAAAAGCAGGCAGAAGTGATTAAGCATGGAACATGGATAAGATATGAAATCAGAATTTTATGTGAAAAGCCAAAGAAGCACACTAACAGAAGATGAAGAGGGCTGGCCAGAGATGAAGCATGTGGTCCCAGGTGATACAGATGAAAATACTGGAGAGTTATAAAGCAAGAGGCCTGGTAACTGTGGGTTGTCAAGGAATGAAGTAATAAGGCTTTGAGGCTGGGGGAATAAAAATTATAATGAATATGGAAAGGGAACAATAAGTCCCAGGGGTTATATGTGTAAAGTGAGGGCAACAAGCCACCAGGGTCATAATAACAGCAATAGGCAGAAGGATGAAGGCAAAATAGGAAGAGAGAAAAGGGACAAGGGATGGGCCTCAGAACAAAAGGGAGAAGAGCTGAAAGACATGGGTGTGGCCCTCAAGTCTGCTGTCAGTGTGGTTTGGATGGAAGGTTGCAGGCAGCAAGAAGATAGTGGCTACCTGTCCCCTGAAGGAAGCCACAGACTCACATAGGCACACAGGCTGCATGAGGGATGAAGGTTAAGCAAATGCAGACATTCACAAAAGAGAAGAGACTTAATAACAAGTCCTCTAAGCATCTGCAGCAGAAGACATGAACACATCTCACCACTCCTGCTTTGATTTCTTGGGGAGCACAATCAGTCCTTCAGGGGCTGGCAGATGGAAGTGAAGAGAGAAGTGGTCTCTTTTTTTGGTTGTATCCTCAGCCCAGCAAATGTAAACTTCCAGGAATAAAGGAGATAGACAGAGGGGATTCCATATAATATCCTATGTCTGTGATATATGTTGAAATATCTGTGAAACGTGTTGACGAAAGATATCAGCAGTGACAAAACATGTCGTTGTGTAAGAGGATGAAAACATTTTCCTACCAGCATCCAGAAGGACACACTTGAGAGTATTTGAGACAATGGCCGCACCTGATTTTGGGTTATCTGCTGTTGGACAAAAACATACGATAAAAATTAAAAGTTCTTAAAGACATTCTACCATATTACATCAAAACCAATACCACCTAAGAATATCAGTGCTGATGATAACAGGAATATAAATTCACCATCAGCTTCTTGTCATAATTTTGAGTGCCTTGAATATACACACCAAACCAGCACTTAGAATTAGCAACAGAAACAAATGATTGTGATGCTGATCAGCTCCTTTACTTTTTTTATGCCTATTGCATTATGAAATCACTTCCTTTATAAGTAGTACAAAATGAGGTTTTTGTAGTAGTACTGTGAGGTTTTATCTTACAAAGGAAAGCAGATATGTAAGTGCCATGTACTGTTATAACACTGTTCAAAAAATGAACCACTGCCTTTCTTTTCTTGAGAGGAAAATCATTCCTGAAGAGGATGAGCCTATCTTCTTCTTTGAGGACATGCACAGGTTTAGTCATTTTAGTTACAACACTTCTCTGTAAGGAAGGCGAATGGTGGCACCTTACAAAACATAAGACAGTCATACATAAATAAATTTATGAACAGGATCCCTTTACAGTTCATAAACCTCTGGCTTGCCCCCCCTTTTATGTAAATGGTCAAGCATAGTATAATTAATATCCTAGGCCATAAATCTCACTGGACCACAAGAGGGAGCAGCTTTCAGCAGTGCAGGCTGACAGGCATACAGGAAGAAACTCCAATTAACAAAAATAACCATAGAGGAGATGCTCTGTCTCAGAAAAGAAAAAAAGAACTAGTGGCACTCTCCCAACCAGCCGGGTGGTATTTAAAATTTTGTAGCACATAACCAGCAGGCTCATCCTTCAGGCTGAAGTTGACAATAGGTAGATATTTGCTCTTCACAAATGACTCAGTTTAACAGATGTGTTTATTTTCAAACCTTTTCCTGGGCTGATCTAAACACTTTCTCACAGCGGAAGAGGGAAGTTGCAGCCTTTTGTTAAAGGCTGGGTAAGTGTAGGGTCACATCTCTGAAAAAGAAGTACTCCTTTGGAGAATAATGCCAAGTCAAAACAATGTCATAAGAAATATTTGACATACAAAATTTCTGTCTATATTTCCAATTCATCTGCTTTATTTCAGCACTTTCTATAGAACCCATACTTCAGGGTTGGTTTTCCTCATTTATTTTAAGGAAAAGCATAGAAACAAATACAACACGCCTCACTGGCTTTCTCTAATCTTGGTGAATAAATCTATTCACTTAAGCAAATTGCTGTGAATTCAAGCTTATTGCAATGGATCTCATCTCTTGCAAGAGCCATTAACACAGAAAGCTGGATTTTCTGCATCAGGTGAATCTGCGTGCCCAGGCAGGCCACTGCTCCCTTCACCCCAATCACATGATGAAGCAACATTTCTGGGTCAGAGAGGTAAAGGCATTATGTTGTGCAGTACCTTGAGAGCCACAGACTTAACAAGTGGAAGCACATATTTGTCTCCCCTCAAATCTTTACTGGCTTAGACAGTTCTAATGGGATGGAGTTACAACCCTGTCTAGTCCTAATTTAGTTAATAATGTGGTTTCAGGTAGAATTTATCTTTCTGAACTTCAGCTTTCTTTATAAAACACGACAGTGTCAACAGAAATGGTTTTTTCCCCCCTTGATTACCCAAAAAGCACAGTAAAGATTCTGTTGGACATTGTTTTCTTAATAAATATCATATCATTGCATTTGTAAACAGTGTGACCTATGACATAAAACCAAGGTGTGTCTTGGTTTGAAAAAAGGCTCCTGCTAAGGAAGGCAGGAGCCTTTCTTGAAATGGAAAATGTAAACCCCCTCCCTCCGAATTATTATAATTTTGAAATTAAGGGGCTATCAGACAAAGATATGGGAGTAGGAATAACAGTTCTTTATTAGGGGAAAAAAATTGAAGAAAAAATTGCAGTAATACAAAACAGCACTGACAGAATCAGAATATGACCTGATACCCTGTGGGTCAGGGTGCTGGTAGCACTCACATTCAATGGTGGCTGCAGCCCTCCTGCAGTGACAGGTGCGGTTCTGTTGGAGTAGTGATCCTCTAGAAGGGTGCAGTTTTCCTCTGAAGGTCCAGTGGTGGTGTAGGTGGGCCTGGTCTTCCTCTGGGAATCCAGTGGGAAAAAGCTGCCTGTAGTGTTCCAAATATCAGAGTACATCCAGGTAGGAATGTTTGGCTCCTCCCCATGGGCGGAGCATCTCACAATGGGATGATGTAAATTTATCAGCCATGCAGTGACACTCAATGGCCCATTAACAGAAGATATTTCACAGAGGGAGAATTGGTTGTGGAAGAGATAAAGAAAAACTGCCCCACCTGGTTTTAACAGGTGGCCCAATTAACAGAAGATAACTGCCCCACCTCTAACAGATGGCAATAGAATACACACCCCTGGCCAATCCTGCATTTGCAACCTAAGACAGCATGTCAGACTGGTGTCCCTGTCTCCTGCATGGCTGTAACACCTGATTTCACACAGGATCACACCCATCCACTGTCAGTCTGAGCAGGGGCTCTATGTTTGCCTGGGATCCCTGACTCCTATGAAGAAAGGCACCAAGTGGTAGAAGTACCCAATGCACACTGGCATCCCACCCTTATTTGCAGTTCTTACTGCAATGTCTGAAGGAAATGCAAAGGCCTGGGCAGTAGAGAGGCAGCCAAAGAACACTAATTCAGGTGAAGGATTCAAGCTCACATCAGGAATTAAATGTAATGGTAGCATCTAAAGACAGTTATCATTTTCTGGACCCCCTGTGGTCAATTTATAGAACAAGAACAAGGATAGGGTTGTGGTCCCTTTGGAGACCCTTCTTACTTCCTATGCACACCATAGTAAAGTTTTATTATATAAGAGAAACACTTTCCTGGTGGGAAATGCTGGGGACAGCAGTATGTAAAGTACGCAATTGCATGACTCCCAGCTACATGCAGCCAGGATTCTCAACTGCTTTTGGGAGAAGACAGTGAGACTTCCTTGCTACAGTATTTCATGGAGGAAGGTTTTTCCCTGTGCCCACTTGTATGCACAACCAGACTTAACTCAATGTTCCCAAGAGCAAAAGCTCACCTGGAGACAGAGACTAACTTTCAAATTCTCTATTGGCTTGATTCAGACCAAGGAGTTTGATTCAGGTCCCCCATTCCCCAGGCTATCCCCAAATGAGCCTTTCTTCTCTTTAAACTTCATAAATCCCTTAATATAAATAATTAAATGTTCAGTGAGCCACACAGGGGAATGGGAAATGTTAGGGAGTGTTTCTCCATCCTGCTAGTTGGCATGTTCATCTGGGAAGTGGGCAAGTCAGGTTCAAACCAGTGCTGCAATGACTAGTTAATTATTCATACAGAACAGCTTCAACGGGAGTGAGGCAACGCAATTATCCAACAGACTGGCAGTGGATCTACTCTCCTGGGATGTGGGAGAGCTTAGTTCAATCCCCACGCGAAATCAAGGTGAGGGGATGGTTTCGGGAATGGCCTGCTACTTTGGAATTGTCCCAGGGAGTACCCACTTGAGAGTACTCACTTGATTAAAGTGTGATGTTAATAACACCAAGGTTGTGGGTTCAATCCCTGGATGGACCATTCACTTGAGAGTGGGATTGATCTTTGTAAGTGCCTTCTAACTTGGAATATTCTGTGATCTGGAAATAAAGTTAGTGCTAACAATTTGTTGGGTGAAGTGCATGCATGCAGGTAATTTTGGTAAACTCCAATTCTCCTCCTCTTAGTGCACATGCTGCCCTAACATGAAAACACAGCTGTTGAGGGTGTGCTTGATTTGCTGTATAAAAATACTTTGTACATCAAGTACAATAATCTGTATTTCCTTTACAGTAAGGTGAAAAAGAAGATCGAGGACATTTTTCTGCGTGGAATAATTTCACTAATCTAAAATCAGTGAAGTAATATCTTCTCCAGAAGCTTTTGGAGATGCTTTTTGTCCAGTTTGGATGCAGATGTCTGTCAGGGAGGCATTCAAAGTCAATTGAGAGCGGACCCACTCAGGTTCCCTATGGCTCACCTTGCATCACGATGCAGCCAGCCATGCATCGGGGGAGTGCCCTGATGCGCAGCACTAGAGCAGCGGCAGAGCCTCCCCCGGGGCCAGGAGAGCCCCAGGCCTTGCTAAGTGGCACACGCTCTCCTTGCAGAGCTCTCTCCATTAGTCATCTGAAATTGCCCTTTCCTCTTTGCTGCCTTATTTACTTTGGTTGAAGTACACATCACAATACATGTCATTTTTCCTAAGGCTTAAACACACAAAACATTGTTATCCTGCAAGGAGGCAGTATAACTTAGCAGCATGTGGTTTGATTTTGGTTTTAATCAGTTTAGAAACTCTAAACACTGGGATACCCTAATTCGTTTGGGAATGTCAGTTAATGGAAGAGCATAGTTCTTCCTTGGTGCTGTACTAAAAATTCCAGTAGAAGCAATGAGTGATAGTGCACACATCCCACGGACACAGGCAGGGATCTGATCCATCCAGTATGCCTGTCAGAACTCTCTCTGAGACTAGCTCAATGCCCTCCAGATGGGGAAGCCACAAGTGAGTAGAATGAATTTTTTTTTAGGGTTTTTTCATATTAAACAAGTAATAAAGTTACATGACTCTAGACTGCATCATGCCTTTAAATGTGAAATTAGAATGTCATTGTCACCTCCCAACAGATGGGAGCAAGGGGTTCCTCTTCACAGTAAAATTTCCTAGGGAAGCACGCTAGGGAGAACATTCTGGCAGGAAAACCCCCACAGAATAATGTCATCCAAATGTGGAGGTGTTTCTGGGTGAGAAAGAGTGTGAGTGTCATTGGTGAGATTATCGGCATTGTACCTCAATCAGAAAACATAGTGAGTTTTGGGTTGTTGCTCTGGCTGACCTCCAAGAAACAGTGCACATGGAGCTGGAAGCACTAATGGGAAGGAATTAAAAACTCTGACATATAAAAACACCGTTAGGAAGTAACAAATTCAAGAAAATAATCCAGAAAAAGCCCACACCAGTAGCTGCAAAGTTCTGCTGCACTTTATTTATGTATTTATGTATTTATGTACCAACTTATACATAAAAAGCTTGTCCATGTCCCGTTGCCAGTGTGCATAGAATCTCATGGTTTTGGCTGTAGGAGGTCTGCACAGTGGCTATGCAGGCTGTATTCTTCTGCAGCAGACGTTATGATACCTTTCTGCACCAAAGTCTAAGAGATGTGCCTCTCTCTTCGCAGGCAGTGTGTGAGTATCTCATTCTATATTTTGATTAACAGATTTGAAGGCTATTAAAGACAGCAGGCTTTGGTGGTTGTGTTTTAAAGAGAAGGACCCTGACCCAGCTTGGCTGACAAAGATTAAATCCCAAGTAATGGAAGCACTCCAGAAGGAATGGAAGCTTAGACACAGCTTTGCTCTACACTTGATGCTGGTGACCTCTCTATAAGCACCTCCTCAGCATGTGTGTGTCATTGTGGCTCAGCTCCCTGTGATGTCTCACTCTTTACAGACATTGAGTCTAGACTTTCACTGGCAGTCTCTGATTCACACTGCTGAGGAAACTGATACCTTACGATTTCAGCTTTTATATTTTTCATATATTTGTAATCCTGCAATTCTTTAGTGTATAACTCTAAGTTCCATATAGAGTGCTAGTTACTGCTTTCCCATTTTGGTCAGACAAAACAATTCCTCTCCAGGCCTGGGAGTCAAGGGTTCCTCACTGTCTCAGGCCCTGAGAAATGTAGACAAAAGTGAATTGGGGGTGGGAGCAAACTTGGGGTAAATGACTTCATTACTTGGAGCTGTAATTGGAAGATTAACCCCCAAAATGCAAACAGACCAAACTTATATAAGTACAAAAACCCATGCGTGAGCCATTGTCCATTTTGGGTGTAGTCCCTGGGAAGGCCTTGTCTGCCCTAAATGTACCTGAGGACCCTTCAATAAATATAATTGCTTTTTCTTCCCTTAATTTTGTCTGGTTTCTGTTTTTACGTAGCCAAAAAGAGCATCAAAACAAGTTTCAGGAACCATGAAAAAAATGCCTTGCCTTGTCTTTGGTAATTTCTCTTAATCCATACGATGCAAAAAATCATGGAGCACATCCATCTCTCTGATGCCCATTAGGATCCCACAGAGAAGTGCACACTCCCTCAGCTACTAACATAAAAATGGGTGCAATGGCAACTTGACTTCCTTCTTTTGTACATATTTCTCCTCTAAAAATGGTACACAGTAGAAAGGCACAATGCATACCTTTTTTTTTTCTTCTTTTTCTTTTTTTTTTCTTCCTTTGGAGCTGGATAACATAGGCTGTGCAGCAGATGTGTTCAGGAAAAAGTTTGCAACTTTGCTTAAACTAAAATTTACGAACATGGCTGCACAATTTTAGTGACAATAAATAGTTAACATGAAACTACACAAATGCAGGAATATTTGTACTTGAGTTGCAAAACTAGTACACATCTCTTTTTCTATTTCAAGCTAAACACATTCAATTATCAGTGTAATTACAGGGCAATTCTCTCTTTTCCACATCATGCAATTTTATTTTAGATTTGAACAATACACATGTATAGTTTGTCTGGTTTTTAATAGCTACCATATTGCCCATCCATTCTGTTAGTTGTATAACTTAATTTAAAATTCCCCCTCTCTGCATGGTTCTCAAGTTTGGGTTTTTTTAAAGTTTCCTCTTGAAGGGATTTGCTACTTATTGGGAGCAATTGTATTTGTTTAAACTCAGAGCTGTTTTCCAGCTGTTGTTCTTCAGGCAGGTAGAAATTACCTCCAAAAGCATCTTTATATAAATGAAGTATCTCTTCTTTCACAGAGTGCAAGATGGAAATGCGCCTGGAAACACCTTACCATTATGTTACACTGTTAAAAGTGCTTTATTCAATTCACTCTAACCCTTGCCTTCAAAAAGCAGATAAGGGGATCTCTCTTCTTCCCAGCTGTTCTATGAAGATATCCTCTCTGAGGATATATACCCACTTTTTGCTAGATATCATACCAAAACACCCGCCCTCAAAAACCATTAAATCATGTTTGTCCAGAGCATCTTACCAGGTTTTCTTGAAAATTCTTCCTGCTTTTACTTTTAAATAAAGCTTGCTGCACTATGGTTCAGAGCTACTTCCCTTGGTCATGACTAAAATTTTATATAATATTCAATTTTCATAATGCTGTAAATCTCCTAGAAAGTGTTAGTGAATGCAAACCCACAAAAAAGATTATCAGCTCTCACTATCCACTTAGATAGGGAAGGTTCTAGCATTACCTGTATATTTTTGCACAATGATTTCTTTTCTGGACGCAAGATCTTGAAAGAAGAGACCATCAAATGCTCTCCCATAATTTCTATAGTGCTTATCATTTTGTGCACAAAAGCTGCTCTGGTTTGTTTCAGTCTGTGTTTATGTCTTTACATGATCTCATGTGAATCATCTGATATTTCAGCTAGTTCTGTCCTAGGCTTATTTGTCAATTTGCTGTTCAACAGCACTGATGCAACTGAGCCCAGTGCCAATGCCTTGACAGTATCAGCTTGGTAGCTGTGTGATTAATGATTTTTAGCACTCCACAGTATATGAGAAGAATAGAATAGTTAATAGAAACATAATTCTCCCATCTTATTTCAGTTGTATTGCCAGTGGATGTGACAAGAATTATGGCATTTTTCTTAGGTACTTACTACTTTTCCGAACTATACAAGAATTTTTTAATCTTTCATTAATTTGGCTGTAAAGACAGATGTCAAAAAACCTCCTTTGCCATATGTTCTATGTTCAATGTGGCATCCTGATAACTGTCCTTCCTTTACCTATTTTGCACTGTTTTCTATGCTTCCCTGGTAAAAATTAATTTTTCACAAATAAGCCATATATACATATTGCACCAGAGAATGAAGTATTGCTCACAGCCATGCTTGAAGTCATTCAGTCAGCCACAGCAAAGAAGTTGAGCAGTGAAGTTTATTTCACTTCTGGCGCCGCTCTAAGAGACATGCTCAAAATACATTTGCATGAAATAACATCAGCTTTAACAAATCTAAATTATGAGCAATTCTGCATATGCTAGTAGACATTGCCATTTATGATAATAAATAATAATGCACACACAGGGCTTACACCAATGCGTATATCTGGAACTCAGATAACTACTGCTTATTTTTTGGTTATGGGTGAGAGGTTTTTGGTTACTTGCTCAAATTATTTAAAAATATAGAGGTCAAAGAGAAAACCAGTGCAAAGTGGAAAGACAAATAACTGCACCTCCTCAGAAGGCAGAAGATTTTCACAAGATTTATAATTTGCTCAAAACAGAGCTATTTTTAAGCAAATATTAATCTTGAGGTAATAATATCAACCTTGCAATGGCAAGTGGCTTTGAAGCCAACTTCTCCCTTAGTCCACCACTGCTTACCCACTGGGACTAAGGGACTTTTTGAGAAGTTTGAGGCCATTCAGCTAGTTTTTTCTGGGAAAGCCTCACGTGCACACCAAGTATTTAAGCATTCTCTAGGATATGCTCTGCTGCAGTGTGGATGAGCCTTGGAAGAGTCTGCCAAGCCACATAATGTCCATGTGCCCCATTTGCCACTGAGACATTGTCATGGGACAGCAAAAAGTCACTTGTTGAGTGGCCCACAGGAGGAGGAGCCTGCACTTACACTGTGCTTATGCTGTCTTCCAGAACATTATGAGGACACAACAGGACTTAGGAATGTTTTATGGTTATTCCAGGATCAGACAAATTCAGGCATGGACAACAAAACACTTTGCTTTCAGGACTTGCCTCCTCCTCATATTGACCAAGAAAAATCCCCTACATTTAAGTTGGATTACTATGCATAAAATAATATTCCCTGCTCTGTGGAGGATTTTGGAACAAATGCATCATTGTTTCCTATTTTAGAAAGTATTAGCAGCAAGCCAAGATGGAGATTCCAGGCACATGCCCAGGGGTCTGGTAATTTCATGAGTCCACTTGCATACACTCACACTCCCTAGACACCACCCAAACTCAGTCTGGTGGTAAAGAGTGACAAGAGACACATCTACTCCATAGGCACAATTGCATCTTTCAATGCAAAATACATTAGCAGTTATAAACTTCAAAGACACAAGTCATGAGGTGACTTCTCCCAAGAATAAATGTGGCTGAGCCAGAGGAAAAAGCCCACAGTCCTATGAACTGACAAAAGAGCAGAATTAATCTTCAAAGAAATTCTATTATTCTCTTAGGGTTTAAGCTATATGAAAATAATTTCAGAAAAAGAAAACATTCAAAATTTACTAAATTTAGTATTATTATGATAGCTTCTTACAATTCAGTTTTGACTTCATGACTGACGCCTTTTTCCACAGTCATTCTTGATCCTGAGGAATATTTTGATAAAGGGAATGGAAGCTCTGACTGTGGTGTCCAAGGTCTAAGAAAAGTAATCTAAGAAAAGTAATGAAAAAATAAGAATGTTATTCACCTTATGCTAGCTTACCAATCTATTACTGCAGTATTACTCACCTATCATTATCTTTTTGCTAGAAATGTTGAACCTTTGTGCCAAAGTTGCTCAGGAGGCAATTGAAAACAGAAATCACTTTGGTTAATATTTTATATCATCTCTGTTCAGCATGGGCAGGCATGGGCAGGCCTGAATTTTTTTTCACTGACCCTTTTCTCCTTAGAAATTCCTTCAGATATTGCAATGACAAACTGAAAGTTTGAGCAGAGAATTTAGCCATCCTTTTACGTACAAGGAAATAGAAAGTTTTATATATCCTATGCAGCCAGTTGTTACAATTAACATTTGTGATTGACTGGAAGTAATCCTCTGAAGATATTAAAAAATCACAGCTCCACTGTCAATTCTGGTTGAACATAATGGACAACTTCAATTGGAAGTTTGGTTCAGGGTCAGTCCAGAAAAATACCTAGAATACCAAGGAGATGAGAAGTGATCTGAAGCAGTCATGACTAGGCAGAGCAAATTGTCTTAATTATAGATGTCTCTAAAACTAGAAGTCACAAAGAAAAATACTGAATCCAGAAGTGGGCCTTGCATGGGCAAAACTCTCATTTGTTTCAGCAACTGCTTCTTAATATAAACCATTTCCACACATGGACCTCTCTCTGCATCTGTGTTTTTAATACCTTGCTATTTGCACTCATGTTCCTTAAGGCAAAGCTCTGGTTTTGGTTACACAAGTAGAAATGCAGTAGCTTTCCTCTGTATTAATATTAGCATAGTGAAGAGCAAAAATTTGACCTAAAACTCTGAAACAGTTTTTATATGTATTTTTACTGGTGTGTCAGCAAAGTACAATAAATACCCTGCCAGCAGTTTCAAAATTCCCATGGAAAGAACAAGAATACAAAGCCTGCACTGAAAGGGATTGTTTCCAGCACTGTAACCAATTTCACAGCTGATAACACACATCTACCAGCAGATAAGCAAAGAAAATATGTTTGTACGATTAACTACGTCTCTGACATACTGCACAGAGCATGAGTTGCAATTTTCTTTTCTTAGCTTTAAAGCTACTTAGAAGCTTAATGATGTTGTTCCCACATTATTCAACAAATTTCTACTGTCTTACTGCGAGCATGTCTTACATGCAACTAAGAATTTCAGATTGAGGAATGTCAGAAGTGATGTCAGAAAATCTAGAGAGAGACTACACAAGCCTTTAACGTTAAATGTTTTTCTTCTATATTCCTAGCCTGAAGTCTTCCCTAAGTGAAGTGGTACCATCATAAGGAAGGTTTTGGTCACCTAGCTCAAAATAAGCAACTTTTCAACACCATAAAGATATGAATGGTTAATACAGAATGGAACAACACAGTAGAACTAAGGTACAGCATCTCTCCTATGTGGAAAGGCTAGAGGAATAGGGATTGTTCAGGCCTTGGAGCGACCTAACTGCAGCCATCAATCCACTACTTGAAGCGACTCTACAAGAAACACAGAGACTTGTTATAAGGTGACAGGACAAGACGCAATGGATTCAAACTCAAAGGAAGTAGGTTTAGATTAGATATTAGGAAAAAGTTCTTTACCGTGAGGGTGGTGAGGTGGTGAACAAGTTGCTCAGACAAGCTGTGGATGTCCCATCTGAGGAAGTGTTCAAGGTGATGTTGGATGGGGCTCTGAACAAACTTGTCAAATGAAAGGTGTCTGCACACAGCAGGGAGGTTGGAACTAGATGATCCTTGAGGTCCCTTCTGCAAAATCATTCTATGATTCTATGACATTCCCAAGGATCATTTAAAGTTTTCTTTTGAATTTCAGGAACACCACATATAACATTTAATTTTAATTTAAACCTTTAATTTAACTTCAAGTAGCAAATTTTGTATGAAGGTGTATAAAGTTTTCATAATAAAGAAAATTAGTTTCAATCTCTCTGTATTCCCATAGATTCTGTTAGTTTGCATATATCTCCATCAGATAATATGGAACAAAACTATGAGTCAAAATAAGGAAGGGACAATAAAAAGAAAGTAAACAGCTTTATGAATCTAATCTAAGAACCTCTTGCAGAACAAGGGAGAACATGTAGCTGAACATACTGCTCTGATTTAAGACCAGTTCTAATAACAACGACTTTGGAAATTTTCTGATTTCATATGATCTCCAAATGAGCATTTTCAATGAAGATGAAATTGCTCATACTGAAAAGAAGCCCAAAGAACAAAAATCAGAATTTTGTACTACATCCCATGGCTTATATTCTTTTGGCTAGGGATAGTGGTAAATGACATGAAAAGAGCTATCAAATGTATTTCCCACAAATAATGTAATTCTCTGAATATACTATCTGTACACTGTAGGACAGCTTCCAATGAGAAAAACTAACAAGGTTAGCACTAATTTCTGCTGGATTAAATTATGTTTAGGGTTTGTGGTTTTTTTCAACACTGCATTTTGGAAAATATTCAAGCAATGTTTTCATAACTAAGGCAAATTATTTCTAGTGTGGGGTAAGGTATGCCAGTCAACCAGCATCTTCCTGATAAAGGCTATTTTGGTCATGGAGTTTAATATGTACAATTGCAGTAAAAGTCCCTGTTGGTGGTTTAGTTTACATCTAATAGCCCGTTGTCAGCGACACATCTTCCCCACTATTCTGTGCTGACTTGTGGCCATTCCAGGTCTTCAGCAATTCTTTCCTAGCACACACTGCTGTTCACCAGCAGTGTCCCTCCTCAGGGAAATCCCTTGCACATTTCAGGAGCACTTTCCTCTTGCAATCCAGCGAGCCCCCTGTTGCTGTGGTCTGCTAAACAAGAAGAGAAAATATTAAATAGGCCTATATTGATGTTCCAATAGAAGGTACTTTATTAATCATCCCATGACCAGCATTCTTAACTGTATATCATGCAAGAAGTATACCAGACATCTGACTTTATGATTAAGCAGGACATGGGAGTGGTTAGGACAAAGTCCTGAGAAGCCTTAGATTTTCCTGAATTTAGGCCAAGTCAGATTTTCTGTCCATGACAGGCAATGCAATATATGCAAAAATAGCTTGTTTTGAATTATCTCTATTCATGCTCCCTCTTCTAAACAGTTTTACAATGTAAAAAAAAAAAAAAAAAAAAAAAAGATGGAAGGGCCATTATCCCTGTCTTCAGGGTGAAGTAAAGTTCACTGTCCATGATTCCCGCAAATGTTTCCAGTTAATGCAATCAATGATACAGAGATTGAGAGGTATATTTGATTCTGGAAATGAAAGAGTGAAACATATAATTAGCCGCCTTAGATAACAGCTTCAGCAGATGGGTAGGAGAGCAATGCTTCTAATGGGCCTTTTTTTGACCCAAGGGAGGTTGTCAATTGCTTTTGCTGACTGCATGCAAAATCGAGGACATCTGGGAGATGAGTCCTTAACAAATGTGTTTATATATTTTATCAAACAAGCACATTTGTGAGCAACACTACTTTTGTGATTATTCCCAGAATAGAATCATAAAGTTCACTAATTGCTGTAAGTCACCACTCATTATCTGCCAAAGACATACAGGTGTATGAAATCTTCCTTTAATTCTCAAATCAATGCTATTCACATCTTCTGCAACAACATATAGACCTTTAGATGTCACCTTCTCCCTCTCTATTCTCTGTGCTCTTTCCCTCTTCTGTTTGTTCAGTTATGCTACTGTTGCTCATAGGATCCCTTTTCATTTCACAGATGCCTTTTGAAAATTCCTTACATTTTCTCTAACTTGCATCTTACTTTTAATACTTGTCTTCAAGGTTTCCCAGAGTCCAAGCAACATTTTATGCCTGTCAGTACAGGCATAAAATTCTCTTTCACCTTACAGATTGTAGTAAAACTTTGAATTTTGTTTCCATGGAATTAGGGAAAAAATACACATTTTTAATTCCCTGAGAATCCAAAATGAAAAACTACTTAAACTAAAATTGTTTCTGAAAATGCATTTTCTATTTAATTTCCAATTAATTTCTTGATTCAAAATTATTTTTGATGTTCCTATCTTGTTTTATTTCACTTTAATCCATACTTATCATGCTGTAACAGAATAATAATTTTTTTTTTAATTTGTTTTAAAATATACTGAGGGCAGCTGTTACATAATATTGACTAAACTATTTTGTCTCTGGATCAAAGTTTCTCCCATTCATGCAGTAATAGTAAATTTTGACACTGATATTTTGATATATAGAGCAAGGAGATAAGCATCCGGTGCACTAACAGGAAAAGCAGCTGTTTTCAATATTTTTGAATACTATTTTCCAGGACACAAAAAACTAACACAGCAACATCTGTAGGCTGAGCGTGCCTGTAATGCTCTGTTTCCTAGGTTATAATATCCAGCACATCATCACCGGAGCTGATCATAAACTACTTCAGGTTCAACAATTATTTCACAATACGGCCTCCAACTGCATTTAAGATGCTGACATCTGCTAAAGTAAGTCCAATAGGATTAAGATGAAAGAGCAAAATGTATCATATTAATTACTTTTTAAAAATATTAATGCAGTTAGCTATATATCAGTGTTCCTTTGTCACGCTTCTACAAAACCATTTGTTGGAAATTAAAGTTGAAGACAGAAAGATTTTAATAAAAGTAAGACAATTGTGTGAATCACTTCTTATTGTCTGCCAAGACAAATTTTGCTTCCTCTAGGTTAATCCACACTGGTTTTGAAGTCTTTAAACTGTGTTATCCATGCACTTGAGCATTTATTTTTAGGAAAAAAAAGTGTTCTCTCACCTCGAGGTAAATGAAATGCAACTGTGGGGAGCTGATCCTGGCTGGACACCACCCCACCAAAGCCTCCCTGTCACTCCCCTCCTCAGCTGGACAGAGTATTATTCTGAGGCGGCAGAGGAGACGGAGTATAAGGCTCATGAGCTGAGCTGAGGACACTCACCACTTACTGTCATAGGCAAAACAGGCTTGACCAGGAGAAGTGAAGTTCTTATCAATTAAACTAGAATAGGATAATAAGAAATAAAATCAACCCCTAAAATGCCTTCCCCCACCCGTCCATACTTCCTGGGTTCAACTTTAGTCCCAGCAGTGAAAAAGAATGAGGGTTGAGGATTGGGGGTTGTGGTCAGTTCAACACACATAGTCTCTGCCTCTCCTTCCCTTGTAGGAGGACCCTCACACTCTTCCACTGCTCAGCATGGGTCCCTTCCATGGAGTACAGTCCTTCAGGGTCTGAGTGCCCTAGTGCGGGTACCCCAGGGAGTCACAAGTTCTGCCAACAAACTTGCTACATAGTCTGGTCTCTCTCCAGTGGACACAGGTCCTTTTGTCCAGCATCACAGGCTTCCCATAGTGGCACAGCCTTCTTTGAGGGCATCTACCTCCTCTGGTGTGGGGTTCTGAACAGGCTGTGGGATCTCTGCTCCACTGTGCTCCTCCAGGGGCTTCAGGGTCATGGCTGCCTCACCATGATCTGCACCATGGGCTACAGGAGACAGATCTCACCTCTGGCACATGGAGCACCTCCTTCCTGTCCTCCTTCACTGACCATGGTTTTGCTTTACATAATTTCACTCCTTTCTTCTCTGGCTGAAATTTGAACCTGCATAGTAACTTCCCCCACTTTTTAAATTAGGTTCTACCACCATCACTGATGGTGTCAGCCTTAGCAGTGGCAGGTCCATCTTGGAGCCAGCAGGCACGGGCTTGGTTGTGGCAGAAACTTCTGATAGCTTCTCACAGAAGCTGCCCCTATAACCAAACTCCCCACGCTACAATAAACTTGCCACACAAGCCCAAAGAAATGTCACATACAAAACACAGATATGCATCACAGTTAAAATTTAAGTATAGAAGTATTTATTTGCAATTATGCCTTTATTCTTGAGTCATATATTCAGTGTTTCAACTGAAAGTATCTCATATGTACAGTTTATTGAAAAAATTTGACCCAACTCAACAAAAGAAAAGCATGTTGTGTTATGGCTTCAGCTAGAAGTTTGCAAAGGGAATATAAGGTATTTTTCCCTCTAGCACATGTTGCAGTGATATATTCTAGTTAGGAGGGTTGTCTTTTCCGCTTGGCTCTAAGACTGGTTACAAGTAGAGGCTGGAGGAAAGTTTGGACTGGAACTCTTAAAGTAGCACAGACAATATCCCTTTCCTTTTTTCTCCTTGCTGTTAGATTTTGATTTGGTTTCAGATTCAGAGGAAACCATCAGGGTAATTTGTCAGGGATATTATCCATCACTTGCTTTTCTGCAGGGACTTCAGACTGCCATGTTTATGTCAAAGCCCCCAAGCCCTGAACCTGAGGCCAGGCATGAGCTCCACCTCATACAACACAAACTGTATGCCACAATCTTCAGGGACTGAGACATGAAAGACATGCATCACACAGTTCTGAAAAGTGGGAAACAGAGAGCACCTGAGATATGACTGAGGCCAGCTGGGGTCCCAATGCTCCACTAGGAGACATGTCTGAGCAGCATTTGAAAATATGTCTCAAGATAAATCTGGCGTCTTCAGGATCTCCAGTGTTTATTGTCCTGTATTTCATGGGAATTTGGCCACAGTCAGCCACAAAACATCAGGCAGAAGAGCTGCACTTGCTGCTTAGACTATATGGTTTGTGACACACACATTGACCACTCTGCTATATAGTCTCTATTTCCAAGGTCTCTTGGTGTTTTCTCAAGAGACTTTATAATCAGAGAGAATTTGATGTCAGTGATTTCCTCCCGTGTTTCTAAGTTCTCATTTCTGTGGGTATGGAAGCCCTCATGCAGACATTGTCCTGATTCCAAAGTTCCGTCAGGATATTTGCATACATTTATTTGCCTAATTGAGCTACATTAGACTGTGAATTTCAACAACACTTGCTGTCACTCAGCCCTTGCTGCCACTCCTTTCTCAAGTCACTAATGCTTGGAGATGCCCTGCATCCCATTCTGCTCTCACTTGTGTCCAGGGAAATTTGCACAGGTGTGTTTTCAGGATGTGTTGTGAGAGAAGGGTGTGCTATCAAAGCAAAAGAACAGGAAAAAAAGGCAGAATTCAGTCAAACACTACAACAGATATGACACCAATTCAAACAAATCTCAAATCAAAACAATCAAACAAGAAAACAAAACCAAAATCAACCCAAGATCACAACAACCAGAAAAAAATAACCAAACAAAAACAAGGGAAAAAATGTCTCCTATAGTCCTGATGCTTAATCTGAAAGTCCTTGTCATCTGTCCAAGCTTTAAAAAGGAAAAGGCTCTTTCTCCCTGTGAGTCACTGAACAGGTCAGAATGAATCTCTAAACAAACTGAAACCCTCAAGGTGACAAAGTACTCAAAACTTCAAATAAATCCTTTAAACCTGTGTCCCTGATCACATCTTTGTCCGCTTGTGTAGGGCCAGTAGAGACAGTACGTTTGCAGCTGAAATGGAGGCTGTGAGTGGATAGGAAGTGGGCAACAGAATGTGCTGGGGCGTCTGGGGAATCTGCAAAGGCAAGCTATATTGCATTTGGGGTAAAAGGTAGGCTTTAGCCAAGATCTATAGCTTTGCACTGGGAAATGACCAGTAATGTTATTTTGAATGTGCAAGGGGAAGAGATTTTATTTTTATGAAATATGTAGTTAGGTTTTTTTTTTAATGTACTATTTCAAACAGAACAACAGTGGGAAAATAAGTGAAACATTTGGTAAACTTAATAATTTAAATAACATAATGTACATTGAGCAAAATATACTGTAATAAGATTCCCTTCTGATATGGTTATAGAAAACACAAGAGCAAAAATGAGTTAATACAAGATTTTTCATCTATGAAGAATACCAGATCTTTTACACATTACTCTGCATCTTATGTCCACATGTATCTTGTGGACAGTCTACCAGAATGAACATGCCAGAATAACATTGTGTCAGCAAAGCATCTCTTAACAACTGAGTCATGTCTGAGCCCGTTGTTGTGTGTCTTATCTTACCTTTCTATTGTTTTTATTTCATGAAATTTTACTGGCTAGAATTTCTTTCAGTTGTTATATTTGCATATAATTCATCTTTGTAGTTTCTTCTCTGTGGCCTGTGGCACCTGCTACAGCTAGAATATTTTTTCTTTTAGATCTCATAAGCCATAAAGACTGGCTCTTCTTCTAAGTGTTTGCAGATTTTCTTGGGCTCATTTTTTTACAAATCCTGCTACATTATATGAAGATACACAGAAATACAATTATCTTCCCTAGGCAAACTTTTGCTTCAGAAGGATTACATTTATCTTTTATTTTAAAAAACCCCACCTAATTATTATAAAACAAGAGGAAGTTGAAAATAGAGATTCACTTTGATCTAAAACTTATTTAATGCTTGGCAACTAGATTCCTGATACAAACATTGGTCTCTCTCTCTGTAATACCATATATTAAGTACTTGGCAGAGGATGTGTGGTACCTATTCCCACTATTTTTTGTCCTTCAATGACAATAAATGTTTAAAACAATTGCAGATACCAATAGAAACATTCCCAAGAAAGTAGCGTGTAGAATGGATAAGGACAATGATATTTGGGCTACACAGTACTTTCACATAAGATCTCCCCTTTGTTCCTGCTGAGCAACAACTTTAATTTTAATTCTAAAATTTAAAGCAACAATTTTAATTCTAAATGGTCTAGCTATTGCTTTGAAGAATGGAGCATTTTTTGAACTATGGCAAAGAGAAATGTGGTGCAAGGGACTTGTACTGTGTAGCTATTTGTATGTGATTAGATGGCAAATCTCTATGAGCAAATAATTATAGAAACACTCTCTCTGGATTGGTTAGCCAGTCTATGTGACCAGCAGTGGTCCTGCAACATGTGGAGTTTGTCCCTGAAATATCTCAATAGAAAATACTAGAAGGGCCTCCTTGCTCTAGGAAACAAGGACTCTTATGCTAAGTCAAGAGACTGACAGCTGAGACACTGGAAACCCTGCCATGAATGGGATGGAGAACTACAAATGGTAAAGTCACTTATTTTTATATCAAGAATTTGGTCAGAGGCTGTTAGGGCCAAAACTATTTCAATATGTCAAGTCCATGGAAATTCCCAACCCAAAATACCTTCCTGATCCCAAGAACCTCAGGGGTTCTGTTACTGTATTATGTGATGTCAGTTTTTCTATTTGGCAGCAAAGACTGCATCTGTCTGGGATGTCTGTGAGCTGCTGTGCTGCAGCTGCTAATAAGGGTGTTATTATACCACATCACCACCACCTCCTTGTTGGATCCAAGTGCTGCTTCTCACTGAGTATAAAATTTTAAAGTCTTTGGGGCTGAACCCAAATATTTAACTTTACAAGCTGGACACACATTATTTCAAGTGGCAAACTTTTTAACTATTTGGGGCTTGCAGGCATTTCTGAAGTAGCAATGAAACAGTCTTAGCCTTAGATGTCTCTTCAGAATTGCCAAATATTTACACAGCTACTTTATCTATTCTACTACAGGCTTGTCTTCTATTCTATTACAGATTCCTTTCATCCTATGGTTGCTGTAAAATCCACATTGCATTTGCTTACTTCAATGAAGAGTATAAACTCTGCAAGTACATTCTTACCAATAAGCTTTCCAATGGTTTTGTGATAATTTAGGCACTTCACCAAAGAAGACTCTGCAATGTATAGCTTCCCTAGGATCCTGCACAGCCTATGAACTCTGTAGGATGCCTTGGCAGAACACTTCAACAACCAAAACAACTAAAGCTATTATTATTCTCCACAGAATCTCCACAAAAATCACAGGCCTAGTCAACAGTAAGAAGTGAGTAAGCCAAAATTTTTATTCTGTAATTCCAGTTGTTAAGATGCTGTTTGAAAAAAGCAAACAAACAAGCAAATAAACCCTACAAATTTTCATCATAAAAGCCTATTTTGCAATTGCTATCAAAAATCTCACTGAAAGATCTGCTGGCAAGAAAATTCCATGATAAAATACAAGCTGAAAAGAACCCAAACAACTTGGATTTTTGTGGTAATTTAATGCCAAAAACAAATTTAATGTTAAAAGCAAAGGTTACTGTTCTGGCATTTGTACTGCCTATGCACAGGTAACTGCAGTTTAGTTTTATTATTTAACTATTATGGCTTAAGCTTCTAAATGAAGGAAAAAAAAATATTGCATGTTTGTGATCTGGCAAACACCAAGGGTTATAAAGGGCTGATGTCAAGGTCATTTCAGTAAATTACTGTGGCTAGAACTTGGATCAGGATCTGGGAAGACAAGGCATACTGGTACTCAGTAGAGCATTCTGAACCCAAATATGTTCCCTCATAAGGAAATATTTTAAACATAGAGCTCTAAAAATATGAGTGTTATTAGAGAGAAAAAGCAAGTGCCATAAACAGTAAATTAAAAAACTGATGGTCTAGGTAGTGTGACTACCAGGCTGCAGTACACACTTTGAATAGCTTGGAACCTAGGCCTCCTCCTTTGGCTGGAGCATCAAGTGAGGCAGCTGGCTCTAATACCTCCATAGGTTGTTGTCTGGGTTTGCAGCACTCCAGCTCCTGCCTGTGCTGATCTCCCCTCTCTAAGGCAGTTTCCAGATACCTTATCCATCAAGCTGTTTGTCTAACTTCATATTGCTGCTGCTTCCACTACCTTCTCATTACCACTACAGGCTAATGTAGTGAAAAAGGTAATGTTTTACTGTCAGTAGCATTCAAAAAATTCTTGTATTTATTTATTTGTTTGTTTGTTTGTTTATATGTTTCTGGTCTTGGATATCAATGCTTTCTTTTTCTCAACAACCAATCAGCACATCAATGTAATAACACTGGCCCACAGTCCTGCATAGTAAGTAAACATGATCTGGGCCATCCAAACATCTCTCCTTGTCTGCCAGCAGATTTTTTTTCTCCAGCTCAACACTTTTCTGCAGTGGTTGCCTTGTTGGCATTTATCTTGAAGTGGACTGTCTTTCCAATGGAAAATCCTTATCTCCACCTCTATTTCCTGAAATATTTTTTTCTGTTAGACCTTAGCCTTTTACTGTTAAAATAAGAATCACATCCATTACCCCAGATCTGCCTCTGATCAAACACACATTCATTTACAAAAGCTAGGGTCCATCAAACAAAGTCTAAGTCATAAGAGTAAACAACTTTCAGTTTTGCATGCAGGCTTTTTCCAAGTTCCCATTCTGGAGACAGTGGAAGAAAGAGTATTCAACAAAATATGACCCAAATTTCATAAATATGGTAATTCTTTACCAATATGTGTAATTCCAGAGTCCAGGACACACACTTTGTACAGGTGAGGAAGAAGCAAACTTGAAAAATAAGTATCTCTCCTTTAAAAAGGACTCATCATGATTTTTCCTTTTCTTAAGTATTACTGAGGTTTTCTTACACCCACAGATATGTGCGGCTGAAAGATCCTCATAGCTTCTATCTTTTTTTGGCTTTTCCTATTGTCCATTTCTTTTCCATATATTTAAAAGGATGAATTATTGAGGAAGTAACACGGAAGCATGATTCCTTGGAATGGTATTGCAACCTTACAGAACCGTGGGGAAGACATACGAGAGGAGACTGCAGCAGAAAAGGATCAGCCTTGCACTGGCCTGTTTATAGAACTATCCTCCATGGAATTAAAAAATTTTCCTCTATCTTCCTCGTAGTTCTCTGCCTGATGTTGCCCATCACCTTTGTGCACATCTGTGTATACCTTCGAGGGGATTTTCTGTTTTCCTTCTCCCATCCCTTCCAGTAATTACCAACACACAGTACCGGGGAATGAAGAAGGAGGGAGAGCTCTAAGGGGCCTACCAGCAATTCAATAGGGCTTTGATTTAACAGCTCCGAGCCCTTTGAAAACATTTTGCCAAGAAAAGCTTGCCATCAACACGTATAATCTCTTATCAGGGGCCATTGAAAGCCTGGGCTCCGAGGTTAATTCTTCCATCGCAATGAGTTTCAATCAGTTCAAAACTCACATCGAGATGAAAGCTACGAAGCCTTCTCGCCCGGTTTGTCCCGCAAAACCCACTGAGATCAACCGACTGGGGAGGATTAGGGCATGCTCATCTGCTGGCTCTCCAGCAGGACGGGCAGGCTCAAAAGAAAAACAATAATTAGGGATAATTGCTTGTGTCCAAACACAGGCATTAAAGCCCCTTTCCCCTTTGGTACTTTGTGAGCTGGAATGAAAAAGACACCCCCTGTTTTGACAGCTGGGCAGGCGAACAGAGCTGGTGACAGATGAAGCGAGACGTCCCCGGGCACCCGCGGCGCGGCGGGGCGGGCCCGGGCGGGCCGGGGCCGGAGGGCCGGGCGGCCCCGCCTCAGGCCCTGCCCCGGCGGGCGGGTCGCTGCTGGCCGCGCCCCGGGACGGCTCCGCCCGCGGCGGCTGCCGGGCCCGAATGGCCGCGGGGCTCGGAGGGACCGGCCCCGGCTTCGGGCCCGGGCATCGGGACCGCGGGAGGGACGGCGGGAGGCGGCGCGGCGAGCCCCGCTGCGGGCGGCCCCAGCCCCGCCAGGATAGGCCCCGGCCCCGCTGCGGGCCGCCCCAGCCCCGCCGGGACAGGCCCCGAGCGGCGGCGGGGTCGGGCGGGTGCCGCGGGGAACCCGTATCGGGACTCTATCTACAAGTGTTACGTTCCTTGTACGCTTAATCGACAAATGCGGATCAGATGGAACAGTAAGGCGCTTCAAAACAACTGACTAAAATTACACTCTTGAGCTGTAATGTATAAAACGGCATGAGTGATTAATTAGGGAAACCCACATCCGACTAGAATGATTTCTGAAAGGAATCTTGGAAAACACTGCAGATACAGCTGGGATCCAGATTAATACATTTATCTAATAGAGCTATTCCCGGTCGCCTTCTGTCTCCCGCCCGGTCCTGTCTACTTCTGGCTCGCATCAGGATCGGCTCAGCCAGCACTCTGCTGGCCTAATCGCGCCAGATGAACTTCTGAACAGATTATATTTGTGTGTTAATGGTCTATACACTAGATTAAGGCGTTCAACAATAAAAGAACAGGCAAATGATCTCTCGTCTGTGAAGCGGAAATGAGAATGGAGCTGTATTCCTCCAGAAGAAAAATGAGGCACAGCAATAGTGTTTTGTAAACTACGTCTTAAGCAGCAGCACCACTGCTGTGGCAGAGCCGTTTGGAAACGTAAATCAAGACACATTTTTTAGAACAGTCATAGATTAGGTGGTGTGGTACTACTGCAAGCTGACAGCTGACTCGGAACACGGATTATCGTACAAAACTGGTCTAAAGGGTGACGGGGTAAAAAAGGCAAGGATGGAAAATGGTAACATATCTAATTCCAGCAGAGCAGACTCCACTGCTAGAGGTCAGCTCCGTTAAAAAAAAAAAAAAAAAAAAAAAAAAAAAAAAAAAAAAAAAAAAGAGAGAGAGAGAGAGAGAGAGAGAGAAAGAGAAAAGGAAAAAAAGAAAAAAAAAGAGAGAGAGAGAGATAAAAGAAAGTAAATATTGCTGCTTCCTTGCAAAATCCCCAAACACACAGAATATGAGTGACTTCAGAATACTTCAGAATACACCGAGAAATAACGTGAATAAGAGGGATTTTAACTCCCGATCTTATTTTAGAGTGTTAAGACAAACTTACACACGATAGCAGATTTTCTTTCAATTTATCCCAGATTTTATGCATTCTTAGGAGCTAATCCAGATCTGTCTTCATAGATAGACAGTCTATACTTGACAAAAAAAAAAAAAAAAAAGAAAGAAAAAAAAAAAAAAGAAAAAAAAAGTCAGATATAAAAGTGTTAAGGATATATAAAATTAGTCTGTTTCCAGAGCTTCAAAACAAGTAGGCATGTAAATTGCCCACATCCGTGCTCCCATTTCCCCCAAGCAGAGGCAGGCGCAGCACCACGCTGGGCAGGCTGCCTCTGCCTCTGCCTCTCCCTCTGCGGTGCCTTCGCCTACGCCGTCCACACCGGCAACACCGCAGCCTCACACAAGATTCAGGATAGCAAACTCTGGAGAGAAATATGGTTTATCAATACGGGCACTACTAGTGAGGGCATCCTCGGGGTTTTTTAAAATTGCTGCTCTCTTTCTTCAGCTGCACAAAAATTATGAGTGGAAGTTCGAATGCAAAAGCATTAAAATAAGTACATTACAGCACAAAATGCAAGCCTGGTATCATGGGGAGACATGCAGCACATCTCCGTAGTTTTTTATATCGGCTGCAGATATCTGTGGATGGGAAAATGAAACAATTATTAAACCAAACAATATTTAATTTTAAAGTATCTCTAAATTGTTTTAAGTGTACGAGACACCTCTTCGAGAGTCCTGGATCACATAACAGGTCGCTATTTATATGCGGTAGTGTGTGGGTGTGTGGCGTGTGGTTTCTTTTTTTCTTTCCCAAGGGGTAAAGTCTTGACAGCTGTTTCTCACAAGAATCTTTTGGGTGATTTCTAGGAGAAAAATTAACAGCTTACCGGTGTTGCTTCCTAGCCCAAAAACCTGCTGCAATCTCACAGGCGTGATTTGATCCCTAACCCGTCTTCCATCTCCAAAGTTACATGGTGAAATCCCAACTCTTTTCTTCCTCAGTTTCACTTCCTTTGATTAGACAAGTTTTGACAAGCTGAAGAGCCCTGATAGAGACCCTGTTCTGACTAGCGGGAGCCCGAGAAGTCTACCCGAATCTCCTATTACGTTTCCGTAATACTGTGCTCTCTGGATCGATACATTTTATTGGTAGTCGGTGCAATATTCGTGGTTGTGATTATAATGGTAACAGTCATCAGTGTCTTGCTAAATGCCGTAGCTCGTTCTGAAAAATAATTAGAAATCGTAACCACAGGTATTGAAAACACTGGCACTAAATAATGCACTGAGCTACCCTTCTCCAGATATTGCTGGGCAACGTTTCTACCTAGTACACGATCAAACCCCAAATAAGAAACGCTGAACGTCGGTGTAGATGGTACTCTGACTTTTAGGGGAGGAACAACAGTCCTCTCAATCTACTGCAAATCAGCATCAGAGCACAAACGAGAGGACGCCACGGGTTTGTTCCTTCAGCTTTTCTGCTCCTAAGAAGCTCTAGAATAAATCAGTAAGAAATTAAAAGCAAGGAGGATGATAAGACTGGAATGCCATTTTTTGTCTTGTGCGGGCGTACTTCCGATCTTGTGCTTATTGCAAGTATAGAGAGGGAGGAAAGTGGCCTTAAAAAACGAAATTTGAACGGGTACTTTTACATTTCCTTTTAAAACGAGGTCACTTATTCTTTGACTACCACTGCATGACAGTGTGTTACGGTCAGGCTCCTGCACACATCTGATTACAAATATGGGGATCAGAACCGTAGGCTATATCAGTACCTGTGGTTTTTATTCTAAATGTTACAGTGTGAGGTTTACTTTTTAACTTTTTTTAAACTTTTTGTCTGTTTGTCTAATGCAATTTATGCCAGGTGGTATTCTTTCAAATTAAGCAAGACGCACCGATAACTCTAAGAATTAGCTTATGTCAAGTTTTAGGTAGAAAAGGGAATTTGACAATGTCACAGTCGAATATTTCAACAGCCATTCACCACCAAAAAAGTTCAGTTTCCACAGTTATATACCTTGTACTACACTTCATAAACTTGATTTATGATGAAACAGAATTGCTGGATTTTACTGCTCTAGCCCTCCCAGCTGGTAAGAATTTGGCTGCAATATGTGGGATTTACAGTGAGCGAAAGCAGCATTATATCGAAAGCTTCCCCTATATGCGTGATCCCAGTCAACAGGTAACGGAAAACTCAAAGCCAAATTTTCGCCGTCAGATGCCACGGAGGAGGTTTGCCTGCCCCGCTGCTCTGCGCTCTGCCCGGTGCCGCGCGTTCAGCAGAAGCGCCCCGGCGGTGCCTGTCGGGCAGCGGAGGAAGCTCACCCCGAGGACGCGGCTCTCGGGCGGGCTCGGAGGCTGCCGGCGGGGAGCCGATGGGAGTCGCAGCAGCGCCGGAGCGAGGCGGGGAGCCGAGGTGGCCGTGCCACGCTCCCGGCTCTCGGGTGCTCGCACGCGGCCGGCGGAGGTCGAGGGGAAAGTGCGGGCGATGAATTTTCAGGAACAAATATTTTCCTGAGCATCCGCCGTTGTCCCAGTGCGATAGCATGGACGCAGGTCAGAGAAGGGGATGGAATTTGTGACAGCTTGACATCCCAATATTTGTGCCTGAAACGAGTTGTCGATGTAGCCATGAAACTTGGCGTGGTTTAATACATCAGACTGGACAATAAGAACAATTCAGTGTAAATCACCGTGTCGCGGTTCAGTCCCTCATAAAATCAGCCCAGCGCAAGTTACCGTGAAGGACGAGTGTGCTGTAACCAAAGCATTAAAGCGTTATTATTAACAAAACGGCTGAGAAATCGGAACGCCGCCCCTCCGCAGCCCCCCACCTTCCCGAGGGGCGCACGGAACCCTCTTTGCTGTCACTCCCCCGCGGAGCCGCTCGCATCCTCAGCGCGCCGCTACCGGCGCTCCGCCAGCCCCTCGGGACAGCGGTGCCGCTGGCTCCGGGACAGAGACGCTCAGCCCCGAGCTCTCCGCCTCCGCCCGGACTCTGCGGCGGCGGATGCCGGAGGGGACCTCGCCTCTGCGGGGCTTCAGCTATGTCCGCTCTGGGGTCAGCGGACTTGTGAGTGTATCCTCAGGGGTCCCCAATGGGCACACTCCTGCTTTTTGTCCTCCTCCGACCCTCTCCTTTCTCCCCGCGGGCCGATCTGCGGCTCTCTACTAAAATGTGCGGCGTCTTACCGAGGAGCCTGGCAAAGGGCTACCTATCAACAGGAAAAAAAGGTGTTTCAAGCCTGTGTGGAGGACATGGGGTGGCCCAGAAAGAGCGAGTTTTGCTCTCTGTGCCGCGGAGGAGCTGTGGCCGAGCGGCGGGAGCGGGTACCTCCGGTAGAGCCAGCCCCCTTCGCCCGCCAGCTCCGAGCACGGCGAAGCGACAGCCGGGGGCATTTTTGTGGGTGATCTGTACAAACCCGTGGAAAGGTCGGAGAGGAAGGGAGGGAGAAAGGGAGGGAGGGAGGACAGTAGGGAGGGAACGAGGGAGGAAGGGACGGAAGTGGAGAACATTTGTGAGTGTGCAAAACCCGTGCTGGTGAGGGAGAACTTAGCTTTGGAAGCACGGAACGGTATCTTGCTAAGGTGATAATTAGAAAAATATCCCTGCAAACTGGAGTTTCTATAGGTTTAGGGTTTTTGGGGGGCTTGTTTTTGTTTTTGTTTTTAATTTCCCTTACCCACCGTTCCCCTTTTCACCCCCCTCACCGTCCCCATACAGTACTAGTTCATGTAGGATTTCGACAGCTGAACTCGCCAGAGTTTCCATCCCTCATCCAGAAAACCCACTAATCCGAGCTGCTTTTGCAGTGGCTGTTTACAGGCAATTATAGGATAGACATATGTTGCCAAAAAGCAGGAATGAACGTAGTCTTTAGCCTCCTTTCATGCTTTTAATTAAATGTTTCTCTCTGTTCGTGCACACTTAAACACTTTTCTTTTTTACTTGCCTCCAAAGCCCTTCGCTTAAAAAATGCTGCCAAACCATTAATTTTAAAAATCTTGTTTTTCTTTTGCTGCAGTCCTCTCAGGGCTCAGTGAAAGGTGATGGTTTCATTTCAGATCATTCATATGCTGATAAAAAAGAGCCAAATAATGATTAATGACCATATTTCACTGTAGGGGTTCATAGGGAGGGGGTGAATATTCTGTGTGGCCAGCCACTGGCTGTGCCTCCCCTCCATGCCCTGGCTCTCTGGGTGAATGCTTGTAGACCATGGGAGTGTCACAAGGGGCAGAAGGTGCTTTAGAAACAGAATGTGAATTCCTCTTCTTCTTCTTCTTCTTCTTCTTCTTCTTTTCTTCTTCTTCTTCTTCTTCTTCTTCTTCTTCTTCTTCTTCTTCTTCTTCTTCTTCTTCTTCTTCTTCTATGTTAACAGGCATTTGGAGATTGAAGTGAGCAACTTCATTGGTTTTGCAGGATTTATGGCTTCTCATGGACTCAGTATTTAGTTGTTCCTCCCACTGTAGAGTTTTGATTATAACTGAGTAAAGTCAAGAAGCCAGTGAGAGACAATCACAGGCAGGATTGTCTCTTTCACTGAGAAATAATAAAGAAAAACATTGCAAAGCCAGTGTTATAGTTTCAGCAGAAGTTTAACTCTTGCTCACCTGTGCTTTTACCATACAGATAATATTAGTAAAAGCTTCTCTTATTAAAATGGTTATTTTTCATCTGAGGTCTCTATATGTGGTATTTAATGACTTTCTGCTGTGCACATTCTTTGTTTGGAATTCATAAAATAACTAAAACTGGATTTAAAAATAATCCCTTGCTGAGAATAAGTGTTGTGTTCTCAGAATAAAATCTGCTATTAAATAATATCATCTCCTCCAGATGCACTGTTCAGAAACATAATATAAGGCAACTACTCTTTTGCAGCAACATGGGAAAGAGGAGAACTCTACTGCAAGTGATCAGGACTTTGAGAAATCTTAATGCTGCAAATGTATTCTAGTAGTTGGTTGGGGTGTTTTTGTTTTTGTTGTGCTGTTGTTTTTGTCTGTTTGTTTTGGTTTTTAATCCAAATCTCCATAATGGTGTCCTTCCATCCCGTTTCGCCACACTTCAGTTTTCATTCTATTCTCAGCTCAACCTAGCCCTCCCTTCTCTGGATGAAAATGTTTCTTTTCTCTTAAGCTCTTCAAAGCACACCTTTCATCTTTCTACACACCTTTAGGACCCTCTCTGTAATTTCTGAGACCCACTTGCTATTAGGAGACATCCTTTCAGGGCTATGCCTTCAGCCTTGACCACAGTCTGTCTGTCTCCAGTCTGACGTACTGAGGATTCAAGGGGCAAGCTGTATGAAGGTCCAGACAAGGAGGAGTCAATCCAAATGACACTGAAGTTTACATTGTAGCATTTCCTTGTGTCTAAAATATTTATTGAGGCCAACATTTCATTAATTGGAGTAAGATAGGGTAACTCTATTAATGCAAGTGGCATACCACAGTTTATAGCAATTACAAATCAGTGTCATAGTCAAATGTCAACAGAGATAGACATTTCAGCAAAGAAGTAAGTTATAGGATTGGAGAGGAAAGGAAAACAGCTAGAATTAGGGGGGTTCTAGAAATCTAAAATAAGAGGCAGATCTGATTGCATTTGAGATTTTGCCATTTCTTATTTTATCCTTGTGGTTTCCCAATTCCTCACTAAACAATAATAGACATTCCTTCATAATTTGATATTTAGCTCTTAAAACAAAGCAACATGTTATAAACATAAGTTAATTAAGGCCCCACCTTAAATCAAATGCTCATTTCTAACAAGCCCAAGTCCAGTGTGGGACAATTTCTCTGCTGCTTTGAAATGCTGGTGTGGTGTGTTTGCCCACATAACATGGGGCAATTCCTGGGCTCTTTGTAGACAGGCTCTTTGCAGATCTGGGCCTTTCCCTTTGTTAGGCACTTGCCATGTGATCCTTGTGGAGGACTGGAAAGGGCAGCCTTGTAACAACATTATTTCAGGAGGATAATAAGTAGCCATCATAAATTCCTTTTTTAATAGTTTATTGCCGGTTGTAGTCTATTGACAGTGCCTGCTTTATAGCATGGAGGAAAACAGTTCCTTGTTGGCACTAGTCACTAAAACTGTTTGATAGCTCTGGCCCTTTTTAGTGCCTTTAGAGAAAACCTAGTGGCTCATGAAATGAATCATAAATAGCTGAGCTGAAGTTGAACAAAAGACAGAAAGAGGGAGGAAAAAACAGTCTTGCACTTACTGGAATATGTTTATTTTGGACAATAATCTATTAACTAGTTTAACAAAGATACCTTAAGGCTCAATCCTGCTGTCTTAGCTGGAACAAGAAAATAAGTTCTATGATGGTGGTGTCTTGGATCTTTATAAGGAGACTGTTTAGCAAAGATTGCTTTTCTTCTAGCTCAGAAATAGTACATACAAAAACTCTTATGTCCCAGACGTCACCTTTTTGAAAGAAGAAGCAACACATACTAATGCTTAGAATTGTCTTATCATCACTATCCCGTTGTGTAACATTGGACAATTTATGCAATCTCTTGGGGTAGTATACAATGCTATTTTGAAAGGGCTGAGAAAGAACTCAATGCCCACTGGATCTCACAAAATTCTAGACTAGGCTGCTGTCTAACGTCTGTAGAAATTTACATGCCTACTATAAATCATTTTACTCTAAGCACTAAGACCATCACTCTTACATAGTTTGTTGAAAATCAGGAAACCAGAGTGTCCAGGCCAATACCAGGCTTCCCTGGATGTGTAGGAGGGCTTGCCATCTTGAAGGGTGCCTCTGTATAATTTTGCTTAAGTTTACTACCCAGTTTTTCTCTTTCTTCTTTCCCTTCCCAAAGGCTGATGAATGCAATCCTGAGACTTCAGTTTCACACTGAAGTATTAATATAAATTCTTGTCACTTTTGTCCCTAACCATCATTTTCCTATGTGACCTATGAGAGCAGGGGAATTCTAAGCTCATCTAGGAAACACCAGGAAGATCTGACTTTGGATCTAGTTATTTTGGATGAAGTATGTTGCCAGATGCCAGCTTGAAACACAGGACTGAATGATGTAAGTCATTATATATGCAACAGCGTGACAGAAGTGAGATACCTGACTTCAATGTCCTTCTCAATCTCAGAGGCTGAAAATTTTAAAATGAAATCTATGTTTCCCATTTGTCATGAGAATATCTAAGCCATTGCCCTCCTTAATGTGACCTGCACAGCCAGTGCAAGGGGAGTACAGCTCTGGATCCTTTATTTTCAGGCACTCAGTTATGCTTCTGGTACTTGCTTCCCATTCTGCTAATATTTCTAACTTGATGCTTTTGGTTTTAATATCTCAGAAGAGGACTCAAAGCCCCAGAGCTCCTATGCCTTCCAAGTGATGCTATTCATGAGGGTTGAGCAGGGCTTACTCACTGTGTTAACCTACATTCTTCACTCCACATAGCTAGAAGAAGGAATGTTGGTGCTTTTATGGATAAGGCGGATGCAGGTTAGAGCCAACAGTCACTGTGCTAAGGAAATGAAGTCATTCTTCTTACTTCCAGAGAAAATGCTGCAATCTGTTTCTTAAGATTTTTTTTTTCAACTATATAGCTGATGATAAGATTTTCTTCACCTGAGGTAACCTCATACTTTGTGTATGTACAATATGATCCATAGGAGGTATTAGGCCATATTGCCTATGCAGGTAAAGACAGTTTCCTACAGATATATGCATCAGGTGCTTAAACAGCAAAAGGCTGCATAGGATTTTGGGTGTTCCCCTGTCCCTAGCACTCTCTGTGAGACTCTTCAGTGTTCTCATCTTATAACTGCTTAGACCCTCTTCTTATTCCTTTTAATAGGTGTACATGCACTGTAGAGGAAACCTGGACAATTTAGGCTGAATTTTGGATTTCAGTCCAGACAGACTGGTGTTTCCTTTGTTTCTGTCAGCTTTCATTCTTTATTGTGTTGCGGTCTCAAGATTTTGTTAGGTGAGAATCTGTGATTTTTATTTACCCCAAGTAGGTTGCCCATTGCTATATATCCCTGCACATTGATTGCTTCAGGATTAGATTTCTCTTGAATCCTCTTCCTGGACACTTGTCCCAAACATCATAGATTTCAATCTACTTCTCCACCAAAAAACTTTGTGCCTATGATTTATGGTTGACAGTGGTTGTCAGTTTTGTCCTAAGGCCAACAGGTAGCATTGACTTTGTGTGATGAGTTGAAATCTTGTCCCAGATTTCATGTCACCTCTTGAGTGTTGGCATTGGCTGAGGAAGAAGACCCAACATCTTTACATTTGGTGCAAGGAGAGAGAGGTACCTTTCTTTAAAAACTTTTAGTGAAGAATCATGATGGTAGAAATTGCCCTTGTGGTATTCCCTAGGTAGACTTCTCTAAGTCTAAGAGAAGTGTATGGAGCCTGATCTGTTACAGAATGTGTTGGAAACTTGAGGACTGGCTAAGGAAATCCAAGCAGAAGTCAATTATGAATATCAGATCACTCCTTCATCTCTGGTACATTTTTATTCCCTATATGCTTTTGAGACCCCAGGGCATTAATAAATTCAATAAATATTGCAATAATCCTGTTTGCCATTTGTGAGCAATCTGAAACTGCAGATGAAAGATACGATGGATGCCAAAATGAGCATGCAATGCCTATTTGGCCTGGTTTTGCTGTGCCAAGAACAAGGCTCATACGAATAAATGAATCACTGCAGCCCCACACAGCACCAGCGAAACCAGCAGGGCAGCTGTTTGCATGCAACGGACCAGAGGGTGATGGCCACGAGTCCTGATTTGCACACACAAGTAACTTTGCACTGGCAAATGGTTTCCTTTATTTTTATTACCCCTGCAGCAGAGGGAATTGTCTTCCTTATTTCATATATGTTGTAAATGCAAAGTTGCTTGTTATCTTTCAGCACTGGCAGGATCATAGCCCCCAGCAATAAATTAAACAAATAATTTATTGTATGTCACAGTTTCTTTTTAAGAATTCCAGTCACCTGTGAGCATCTGGTGTAACAGCCCATGTTTTATTAGTGTGTTCTGCCTTTCTTTCACTTGGGTTTCAAAGTCCACTTGCTAGACAGAGTCAGTGAATCCCTTTTTTTCCACATAGGATCCCTACAATTTTTAGAACGCCACAGAAATGCCTGTGCATGGAGAATGAGTACAGGGGTTTTTTTGTTTGTTGTTTTTGTTGGTGGTGGGTTTGTTTGCTTTGTTTTGTCCTGTTCTGGTTTACCTGTGAGATAGTTTTTATATTCTGCCACAACATCTTGTCTTTATAGATGGTTCATTCACTTTTCCATTTGGTATAAAGTCTTAATAGTTCTCTGTCCAGCTTTTCCTCCTCTCACTGGGACACAACAGGGTAAGGAAATGCTGTGCAATACTGACACCTGCCAATATCTGCCCGAAGAGCACTAATCAACTTACTAGTGCTTCCTCATGACCTAACCCTTCTATAGGGACAAAATTCCTCTTGACTTTATCAATAGTTTAAGAAGACAGACAGAAATGTTAGATTCTTCTACTCTTTTCTCCTTTTTTTTCCCCTTCAGCTGGAGAAAATAACTTCAAGGAAGTCTTCCAAACCAAAGAGAAATTTAGAATCATAGAAGCTAAATACATATGCACCCAATCATTTTAGTGATATATTACTTTGCCTAATCATTAACTTAAAATGCCATATAAGAATTTGTAATCCACAGTAAATCATTTAGTAAGAATGATTTAAATGTACTTCTGGCTAATGTAAAACAGTCTAGTTTCCACACTCGGTTGGCTGCCAAACATTGTTTAAGAAAGAGGGGGTGTGTGAACCAAGCTGACATAAGTTATAGCAGATATAATGCTCCAATACAGTGGTGGTTTGCACATTATTGGGTTTAAGAGATAGGAAGAAGATGACATATTAAGTACTATAAAGATTGCCAGGCCTATTTTGTGCCTTAATTAGGATGCTTTGCAACTCTGTGTTTAATTCTTCTCAAAGCCTGCTTGAAAGTGCCCTTATGACAATCTTATCTGCAATGGCATTGGGAAAGTGAAATGCTGGTTGATTTACTAACACAGCAGAAAAATAGAGAGACTACTATTATACTAGATACACAAAGTTGCTCTCTTCTCTGTGATGGTGGAGGAGTTAATGTTTAAAAAACAGTTGAACCAAGCATGCTCTGTGCTGGAGTTCAGAAGGAAACAGGGAGCAGTGAGAGGTGACATGTGAAGTGGATGTGTGGTTGAGGAGAGAGACAGGGAATGGCCTTGGGCTTAAAGAACAGTAGTATGTGACACACAGTAATTACAGTAAACAGTGAGGGGGAGGAAGACACCTTCTGCATTCACAAGTTTTTTAGTTTAGATTTTTATTTGAAAGCAAAGGAGAAACCTGGGATATATAAATACTGATTTTAGTGTGAAGTGCTTGCTATTCACTGTCTTGTAACAGATATATAACTTCTTCTGTTGCAATAATAATCTGGAAAATGAGACACTTTTGGATTGACCAGCATTTTATATCTTTGTATCTTTTCATAGACTAAGATTATATTTGCACCATATTGGTGCAAAAAGCCAGGGGAGACGTGTTTAATAGTCACTGCAACATGATGCAGCACTGCCAAAAAATTCTGTGGCACTCTGCATAGTCCAGCTGTAGCACCATGGGTGAACTGCTTGAATATTTACTTAGCTTTTCAAACAGTTTGTTCATCCCTCCATGTTGCTCTGTCTGCATGATTTCAGTACCTGAGGCAATTAGCTCTAGCCTTGCTGTAACTTCTCCCTCTTATAATGCAGTCACAGAGACCAGCAGCCTGGACAGGTTACTTATGATCTCAGATTGTTCTCATGCATTGGAAAATGTCTACCTCGTGGTGCCTGTCAGCAAACATCCCTTTTGTGAGGTCTGAGGGCACGTTCCCAGCCGAGGAATGATAAGGAAACCAGCTCATTCTGCACAGCCATATGCAGCTCCTGCAGACATTCCCCTGTGCCACCCCCTACAATGCTCTTTTTGAGAGTACATCACAGGCAAGTAGGTGAAAACACGGTGCTGGGAACAGCCTTTGCAAACTCAAGTGTTAATACAAGAGAATCAGTGGGTTAACAGAAAAGCAGATTTTAACAGTATGGAGAACACTGCATGTGAGGGTATGAAAAGCAAGACTGTTCCTTAGGAAGTTAAAAATATCCATTTCATTTATATATTATATAGCTCAAATGGTCAAAAGTGACTAATAACTTTTAAATTAATATTTTTTGGAGCATCCAGCTGTAAGACCTTAAAACGATGTCTTTTTAGAATGTTACTGAGCATTTTCTGACAGTTTTTCTGATAGCAGCAGAGATATTGAAAAAGCAGATGCATTTAAAATTAGTGTTAGAAGGCAGACACCAAAGAGGAGAGGAGACTTGTTAGCATCTCTTTGAGGGTAGGTGATGTTGCAGAGGGTGGGAAGGTTTTGTGCAGCAGGAAACAAGACAGCCAGGTGATTTAAATGAAAGTAAGATAAACAGTTTTGAGAGAACTATTTGATCTGTTTGGACCTACTTTCTCCTGCCATTATCATTGACCAGCATCTGTACACCAAGCGGTAACTTACCTTCTGCATGGTGCAGCATCTATTTATGTGGAGCTTTATCCACCTGCCTGTTGGTCAGAAACCCCCAGCCAGCCTTACTTGTTGAAGGTTGTTTGTGGCCATGGGTGGAGTAGCAGAGCAGAGCCCTGGGGAAGAAGACACAAACATGAGTCCAGCTGCCAACATCAGGAGTACTACATGGACGCTGGTACAAAGTATTAGTGCAGATCCAAAGAAGAGAGGACAGTTAGAGGAAGACAGACAAAGGCAGAGGACAGACAAGCCTGCCTTTGTGGCATTTATGTGTCAGGTCAGACACACTGGTGGATGTGGACACTACTCACATGGAGTGGGGAGACTGAGCAGTGACATTGCTGGGCAATCAGTCATCTTTGGGAGGAGTAAGTCACCTTCCCCTCTGCTCTGGGCACTGCATAAGCACCTGACCAAGTCACTTGCAAAGTTCCTGGCTCACATACATCTTGGAGCGTGAACTTGGGGAGTTTTGGTGCCACTGCCTCTCTTCCCTCTCTTATACCCTCCACATGTGATGATGCAGCAGAGCTCTCATCTTGGCTTAGCTAAATCTAATAGGACCTGAAGGTCAGGAGGTGGGCATTGTCTCTGTGACTGTAGACAGATGGTGTCTGCTGGGAATGCCAGATTTACCTGCAGGAGAAGAGCGGAAATTGTTCTGCTCTGGCGCTTCAGCTCCCCCTAGGAGGATTCAGGGATATAGGAGCTCTCTGGTTGGAGTCAGGGTCTGCAGCTGTCTTCCACACGATTCCCTCAGCACTATTTTTCAACAGTTCCTGGCTCAAAAGAAAGCCATCTACACAAGACAACTTCAAGGTCCTTCTCCCTGAAATTCTTGCTGGTTCTTTTCTACCATTCCTTTAATCCTCTGTCTGAACCTGCTATAAGACCTAGCAGCAGAGGATTGTCCTTCCATCCCAGTGCATCCTGAACCTGTCATGCCCTAACTGTTTGGCCTGTCCCTATAGTTTGTACACCCCCTGGCTGCAGGCAGGAAACCCTGCAAAAAGGCATTCTGGGCCATAGCTTTTCTTTGGCTGCCTCCAAATATCTTACCTGCTCAGCTGATAACCTTGCTAGCTGTGAAAAAATTAACGTGTGAAAGGAGTCATATCTGCATGTACGTACACAACACTATTTCGTCTAAACAGCGACACCTCCTGCTACCCGGGCTGCAGCTGTGCTAGTGGGTTACTGCTCCAATAAAGTTGTTGTTGTTGTTACACACAGTAAATGACCTCCCGAGGGCCACCCTTAACAAGAACCATGTCTGCTCCTGCGTTTCATTCAGTGCCAAGCATGCTGTCAGCACTTAACAGCTATTAATAATAACAGAAGGAATTACAAAGCTTCATGGGATAGAATAAAGCCCACTTAAAGGCAGTTCTTTGAGGGCCGTCCTACATTGCTTGTATTCATACATCCAAACTGGATCTATTTAAGATGACAAAGTTAAAATTACCAATGTAATGTAATTCTAAGTTTGAAGTCTTGCCAACCATTAACTGCTAGGACTATTTCTATAAACAAAGAGCACTTTCTAAAGGAACATTCACTTCAGCTTTTAACTGTGATTTCCTGGGGGATACAGTTGTGTTGGTGAAAATTCAAATATGCAGTTTATTCATATGTTAATTAAAAAGTGTTTATAAAAGCAGTGAAGATTTCTGTTTTGGGCATTTTCTGACAGCCATTTGATTAAAACTCGCTTGAAGCATTCATCCTATTCTTCAGATCCAATAGCTGGCTGGCAAACGACAACAAATACCTGATATGAAGGTAATTATTTTTCAGATGTATTGCATCAGCCTGGTGTGATGTCACTGTGGGCAAATGACATTATTTTAATTGTTTGCACCTATGGAATAATGGCTGAATTTATCCCCATTTTGCCAATAATGAGCATTTTAAAAGTTTCTACAGAGGGCTGAAAAAAATATTCATGTATGGACCATGAAGAGCAGTGTGTAATTTGTCACTTTTGAAACAGATGGATTTCTCTCAGTTTTCTGTGGCAGGTCAGGCAAAGTTTATTCTCACAATGGTGAGAGGAAAGAGAGCTGTGTAACATAATATTCTGTCATTGAAGGGTGTCAAATTAGGATTAGGTGGTTCTTTAGTAAGTGAAAGATGGGAAATTCAACTGCAAGGTACAAGTTATGAAATGTTTTTACACATATTATTATAAATTGTATTGTGACACCAATTAAATGAACAATGAAAATAATTTTTCCTCTGATAATGAACAATGAACAATAACATCACCTTCTGAAAAGCACCAATGGATACTTTTTCCTAGTATTTAGTCTCTTGCTTTTCAGTCTTCAGTGACTTAATACAGACTTGTGTCAATAGGTTAAATCAAGAGGTGAGCATTTGAGGCATGTCCGCATGTGATTATCAATTACATGCAATCATACAACCCAAGACGTTCCAAACAGGCTCGTGACACGACTCTGCAATCACACACTTTCTTCTGATCTCATTGTTTGTGTATTTAACTTGACTAAAATATGTGTCCAGTGCAGCAGAGAAAAATACAAGCAGAGATCCTGTGCTGTGTTCAGGAGCCTGCTATCACTTCTATGCCTTTGACAGTGAGTTCTTCAGGCCAGCTGACTTACATTTCCACATAGATTTTCATACACTATTGAAACAAGAGCAAAAATAGTAGCCAGAGAAAAAGGGTTATAATCAGTTCTGTTTGCTGGATGTATAAAAGCACACAGTGATTCTGGCAACCATAACGTTTTTGTTAGTTGTTTTATGGGGTCTAAGGAAAATCTCTGATTTATGTTGCTATGTGACAGTTTAATGGTGTTGCTCGTTATGAAAAATTGGGGGACCTAATGCTCCCAACACAACTAAGCAACTAAGTGCTAGATAAAATGAGCCTGAATTCATTAAGTTACACCTGCACCAACAATACTTATGCTGATGTTCATTCTGAGCTGATGATATTACAAGTGAATTATTATCCAGTTAGATCACAAACACGTCTTTGATTATGATGGCATGTTTATTCACACTAAAATTTCACTACTTGTTTGGAGGCAGGGACATACTTTTGCAGCTCATTTGGGTTTTTTTTCCTAAACAGATGGAGGAGAGGCTGGTTTTTTTTGTGAAAATAACAGGAAGGTAACATAAAATACTTGAACATGTAATGTAAAAAAAACCATCTCAGTAATGCTACCCAAGGTGGTGGGTCGCCACCTTGGACTCAATGGCTAAATTAACACAAAAGATTAACACATTTGTTGCTTGATTTTGATTAACTGTCAAGAGCAACATACAGAGCATGGACTGAGAAGGCAAAGGCATTAAAACAGGTATCATAATATGTAAAAGGAGTTTATTCCTTTCTCTTCTTTTCTCCGCCATGTTGAGTCTTTCTTTCTCTTTTTGACTTTCTCCTACCTTCCATTAAAAGCAGGACCAAATACTAACTAACTCTAAAATGGAGCTTGAACAATTTATGAAAGGGCTTGTGCAGTTGCCTACCACAGCAGGAGTCGTACAAATCTTTTCCACTTTGATGCTCCCAGTGCTGCACTCTCTCATCAACTGGCACATTAGTCCAGTTCCCACTGACACAGGCCTTTAAAAAGTTGATTTTAAAGAAGTCATTCTACTCTTTGCATGTGTATGCTGGGTTCATGTATGTCTGTGTATGCTCTTTTGGCAGCACAGTGCTGATCAGTCCCTATCCAGTCAGTGTGGAGGGCAAGAGGACAAAGCACCTGTCAGTCTGCAAAAGACCAAAACAACATAGAAAGTTCTACAATAGTGCAGTGTTGGCACATTGCAAAACACTCAAGTACCTCTGGTTTGAGAGCAAAATCTGGGGAAGTGGAATAGAGTAAGAATAATGCCTTGTTTGGACTAACACAGGAAATAAAATAGTTATCTTCTCTTAATGTTTTATAAAAATAAGTAAGATCACATATTGATGGATTATGTATGTATATTTCCAATAATTTATCTCTTTCCTTACATTTTCATGAAAGATTTTGCAGGGAACTGCTGTTTTGTTGCAAAAAAAGATTCCTACAGCACCTCTGGAGTTCAGAAGACATTAATTTTTGCTGAAGTCTCAGTTTATTTTCTTCCCTCCCTTAATAGGGTTTAAGCAGAATAAGGCCAAATGGTTATCTAATGCAAGTGTTTTTTGAAAAGATAATGAAACAGTTTTCATTATGCGTGTGCTGTGGCAACTGTGGTCCTGCTCTACATAAATCCAGAAGGTGGCATGTTAAATGGTGAATAACAAATGGGGACAAACAAAAATAGCAAAGAGGTGCAAATCACAGCCTTCTCTAACTGCCAGCTTTTGCCAGGCCTCTGTGTGAGGCAAAGCTCTGTCAGCTGACCACAGGGATGTGTGGCAGGTGCCTAGGGACAAAAGGCAATGTGAGAAGTCACTGCTGCTTTGAATATCAGTGCTGACTGTTTCTGGCTGAGTTTGCCTTGCAGAGCAGCAGAGAAACAAGAAGGGTACCCCAAGCAGTGCTCACTAACATGGAAGCTACAGCCACTTTCATGGTTAGAAATTTATAATGCACACCTCTTTGTTTCGGGTTTGATTGTTTGTCAGTTTGTTTTGAAAGTCATAACCTTGGACTGCATTATTGCTCTGTATTTCTTTAGGTATATCTTCAGCTGACAGAGCATGAAGCTTTACCTTAGAGCTAAGCTCTTGAGCAGACTCACTGAACTGTAAGTAAAGAGGACGCTGCAGCTATGCAAAACATGAAATTATTGGGTCATCTACCCAGGGCTGTTAAATAGCATGCCCTGTTCCCTAAGAGCCAGGCACGACATCTTACATATAGAGTGATGATTTATCTACAAAAATAAACATATTTTTAGAAATCTGACTTGATATAATCCAAACAGGAGAGCATTAATCTCATCCTAGGATTTTATAAGAAATGTACCGCAGCTACTCTGCTCGACCATGTCCCATGGTGTTTGCTAAATAGTGTGTGTAGATATAATCAATTGCTCATTAGAGATGCCACACACGACACAGATACAATCATGCCACTACTGATTTACCCTTGACCCTTTGCTGTTATCACATAAGGAATGAGGTACAAGACCACAAGAGCTAGGGAGTAATTTTTCCTGTTCCCCATGGGAAAACTTCTTCATCACTTTGAAATTATTGTTCAGGCAGGCACAAACCTGCTACATCTCAAAATTAGACTTTTGGAGGTGTCAAGAGTACACTGTGAGATCTCTCAAAGTAACATCTGTCAGTACTGGGAAAGGGTCTCCCATGAGCTCACTGCTGTCAGGAAGCTGAGAAAAGCCTCTCTGCTCTACAACATGCAACTCCTGCAAATGCTGCAAGTCATCCCAGTCTGCAGGGCAACAAGTGACTCTAATCAGGTGCTATTTAAGAGATTCCCTACACTCCTCACCTGCTCTGTGAAGCTTTTCATCACATCACATCATATCACATCACAGGTGTGAGATGAATAATTTCTATTAGATGAATCTAAGGAAATACACCACAGGAGAACAATGTGTATTTCAACTGCTAATCAGCATCAAGTCCAAAGGAGTAAGTCTGACATAAACCTCTCCAACATGCAGCGCAAGTGGTTACCGGGTTCTCTGCATCTGCTGTTTCACTCTTCAGCCCCTCTCCTGCTGAGCAGCGTTGCTCAGCAAACGCAGGCACAGCCCATGGGATCCCACCTGGCTCTGTTGTATGCTTCTCTGACAGACACACTGATTCACATTGGGGATGGGGCCGCAGCAGCGACGTTCAGCACGTCCTGTTGATGTCTATTCACCCTGACAGCTAAAGTGGAGCCAGTAATGATACTTAGAGCAGGCACAGATTATCGTAGGTGCTGTATACAAACAGCATGCCCTAGTTCTTTGCAAATGACCCTTGGACTTCCCCCTGCTCCTTCATGCAGACAGAAGCCTGTTCCATTAGGTCACAGCGGAGGAGTAGGAGACGGGGGTGCATGTGAGCGCACTGTGCAGCGCCTACCCCCAAGCCGCAGTCCTCCCAGATGTCTCCAGCCCAGTGTCTCACACAGGGAGGGGTGTGAGAGCTGCTGAGAGGGCGGGCATGGCACCCTGCTCTTCGGCGATTTCACTGGGTCTCTGTCACCACGAGTATTTTTTTCCTGAATAAACCAACTCTCCGTTGTGAGAGAGCACAGTATACCTTTCAACGGCATCTTGAGTATTCGAAGCTGAGGACAAAAGCTTCGGCTCCCCGGGCTGAAATGCCGGGTGTCTCACAACTCGGGGCCGCTGACAAACTGCCGGCTCTGCGCCTCTGACACCCCTCGGGTCAGTGCGGGAAGAGATCTCCTTAAAGCCGCACAGTTTTAGCTCGGGCGGGTGAGCGGGTGAGGGCACCGGGGCTCCTGCGGAGCCTCCCGCCGGCACAGGACCTCCGCCGGCCGCGGCTGCTCCCGGGCGACCCCGGCGCCCTCTGGCGCTGCCGGCGCGGCGGGACAGCCAGGCTGGGCCAGCCCTGCTCCGGCCTGCGGGGAGAGAGCGCCTCGGCCGCGCTCCGGCTGGGACACGGCCTGCGGGGCCGGGGGCCCGGGCTCCCCGCCGCATGGAGGCCGCAGCGCCCTCACCGCGGGGAGGGGCCCCGCGCTGAGGGCCCGCCGTGTGCGTCACTGGGGCTCTCTGGAGAGGAAGGAGCCCTACTTACAGGTTTATTTTTTTTCCCCGAGACCCAGATTTCCTAAATCCCGATTCAGTTTAAAAATACCTCTCAGAAGGATTTCAGCGCCCCCGCCCGTGCGTGCTCTGCGCCGGGGAGCATCCCTGGCGCGGCAGCACCGGCGCCGGGCACGGCAGCAGCCGGGGAAACTCGGGGAAAGTGCTGCTAAAGCACCGCGCCCCAAACCCTCCTGCTGCACCCCCGCACTGACCGCAATACGGCAGCGCCGGTGGGAAACAGCAGGCTTCGGATTTAATCCGAGAAGAAATTCGCACGCTGCACCGTGTGGCGTTCAATGTCTGGAAATAGCTCCTCGATCTTAGAGAAGCTCTTTGTAGAGTTTTTACTGAAATTAATAGATCATGCTCAGTTTCATATCAATAGACATGCCTCTACTGATTTCATACATTAACTAGTTTATGATCAAAATCTTATAAATAGAGTTATATTAGGAAAAGTCCCAAGAGCCCACGCAGGGTTACATAGCTGAAAGTACAGACAAGATTCTATCACTATGACTAGAATGCAAGACACTTAAAACTATTAAATCCCCAATATTCTGCAGGTCTGCAATGTGGGAGAATGCAATTTTGCTTAAAGAGCACCATCTTAAATTAAAAATGGATTGAGCAAAATCTCAAATACAGTCTTCCAGGTACTTTCTGAAGTTACATCAGTATAATGTGGAAGGGCTGTGACAGTTGACCTTGGTTGAAGGCCAAAAGGATTTGTTCTTTCACTCATCATAGCGCAGAAAGAATTCTTAATGCTAAGAAGTGAGTTCATGTGATGATTATATATCGCAGTAAAAACAAACAAACAAAACCTCCAAAATCCAAACAAACAAAGAAAACACGCACACACCCAGGAACCCCTCCAAACCCTGTAGTTAAAAAGACTGTAGTTAAAACAGAAAAAAAAAGGATGAAAGTAGAAGGTTGAAGGAAGAAAACGAAGTAATAGCCTTCATGTCTCTGTTCTTAAAATCCATCATCAGCACTCAGTACAACAAGAGACTGTTACCACCCTGGAGTTTCTCAAAAGACTCCCACAGAATTCAGCCAGAATTAATATGATGGGTCAAGGTAATTTCAATATAGCTATTTAAACTTAATATCCTCTTTTAAGAGAAACCCAGGATTCTTCCAATTCTCTACGATGACTATAGTGCAGCTAGAAGTAAACTTTAAAATCAATGTGAAGTGCACAGTGCACCCTTCTGAGTTTCTGAGTTTTCTTCCATTTATTCTGTCTATCTAATATCTAAAATAAAGATATTATTACCTAATGAAATTTATGCTGGGGCCGGGGGGACGCAGGGAGTTGGCAGGAGGAAGAGAAGCAGGAAAAAAATCTGTGGTGTCTGACTGAAGGAATTTTCTTGGGGTGGGGGAGGGTGACTGAGCAGAAATTTTGACCCTAGTCCTGCAATTGTATCCATCAAGCCTGACCTCTGTGCTACTGCAGTGCCTGCTGGGTTCAGCACAACTATGTGCTAAATTCAGGGCTCTGTACTTGTGGAACTACCTGGGGATTTGGGACCATCCAGTTTCCTGCTGTGGGGGGAGGATGAATTCACCTCTGTGTAAATTCCAGAAAAGGAGCAAGACACTTCCATAAAATAAACTTGCATTTATTTTTAGATCCTCTGTTCTCTCACTCAATCCCATAGAGATCATGCTGAACACAGCATGCCTCCCCTTCTCCAAACACACGTGCCTCCCCTTCTCCAACTACCTGCTAACACCAGGCCATCACTGCTGAAAAACAGTGTGTTCCAGATTTCTCTAACGAGAAAAACCTCTCACAAAGTTTGCAGTGACTGTTCAGTAGCTGCTGCTGCAGTTGCTAATCCAGCTTTGAGTCTGTTTAAATCTTGCATCCCAAATATGACCTCTGTCAGTGTCTTGTCCATCACTGTGGAGGGCAGTGGTTGTTTTGTGCTGCCCCCCCCCCCCCCCCCCCCCATGCTTTATTTCTTGGCAACCTCTGGAGTGCACAGGACAGGGATGCAAGCATCTGCAGGTCCATGCAGCTGGACAATGTTCTGAATGCACATCTCCATCCAGAGCTGTCTCCTGATTGCTGGAGGAGCTGCACAGAAACTCCAAGATTTCCTGCCAGCTACATCAGGTTAGTGTGCAACTGTCTGTGCTCAAATGCCAAGCTTCTCCAGCTCCCAGCAGGAATGAGAACAATCACAGGTGGATGAAATCTGGCAAGAGCCGAGACAGCTGCATCGACAAGTAAGAGAAAGTTGGTGCATTCCATAATGGATGCCTGCTTTTAGCTGAGCTGTGCCGGGAGACTGACCCACAGGCCCACCAGCAGTGCACTGCCTGGTCACCTGGGACAGTGACCATTGCCCTCCAGGGCGTTTTGTGTGGCGCCCACTCCAGCAGGTGAGAGCTGAGATCAGCTTTTGCTTTGAGAGAGATGAGAAAATCTAATGGGATCATCATAGGGAATACTGGCTTGTTGCACTTCTTGGCACATTTAAAAGCAGAACCTTAAATATATGTGGAAAAACAAAACAAAAATGTAGGGACTTGTAGCATCGTCATTGCTCTGGGGTTTTATAAGCTCCTGAGCTAAGCCTCTTCGGATCTTCATTCTGGATTGCAAACTTTCAGTGCTAATACACTTCATCTTTTGTTATATACAGCTGTAAATATATTTCACAGAATCACAGAATATTGTTAATTGGAAGGGACCTACAAGGATCGTCAAGTCCAAATCTTAAACGAATGGCCCATTTGGGGATCAAACCCACAGTCTGGGTGTTCAGCAACGCCATTCTCTAGCCAAATGAGCTTATCTCAAATTGTGGTGGATTCAATGCATGGAACCAAGCTGAACTTGAGCAAGAAAGTTTACTACAGCCTACAGCTGCCTAGATACTCCAGGGGCAACCTGCAGCCTGGGTTGTGTGCCTAAGAATACATTCAAATAAGAAGGGACCTCAGAGGTGTTTCACCACAGCCCTCTCGCAGAGTGGGGTGCAGCAGCTGTGATTGTCAAAGTCCTTAACAGCGGCAGGATGACACATCTCTGTCGAGGCTTCAGAAAGATGCCATTTTCTTTAGTGATATTAACTTAGGACTCCTGGTGGGAGACTGTGCTTTGCTTCCCATCAGGTGGGGAAGGGAGCTGAATTTGATGCATGCAGGATGTCTTAGAGATCTTATGTAAAAGTGTCATAAGTCACTATTTGGTGACTGTTTTCTCTGTTTTCTCTGTTCTGAGATGCTGTGGTTCAAGCAAGATGGTCCAAAAAATGCCTATAGGACTGGGCTGTGCGATAGGACTGGTTGTCCAGCTAAAGCAAGCTGACAAAGTCTAATCTGTAGATTGGACTTGTTAATGAGTAAGCTCTTCTAAAGAATCAGACAAAGTTAAGACATAAAATGCGCTTTCATGGATCAGACACTTGAGTACTTTTGAGGTTTCCCAAGCAATCAAGAATGAAAATACCTCAACAAAAAATCAAGTATTTTCTAAAGATGCTGAATGTCCAGGGGCAATCATGGTCTTCCACAAACATCTTGTGCATTCACAGTTCTCCCTGGTTTCAGCAAGCCTGAAAATCAAGCTTCTTGTTGGGGAATCCTAATAAGGATTTGGATCCTTGTGTTTAATACCTTTGCTATTAATAGTTTAGCCATTGAATAATTAATAACTCTGCTATTAAGCTGCATTGCAAAGGGCTAACAAATTTTGACAGAGAAAAAGGAAAGGGTCAGTTAAATATCTTCAGTGATACTGCGTATGAAAATCAAGAACTTGCTCACACTGTCTTATCACACAAGTGTTTAAAGAAGAGATTTTCTGGGATTCTTGCTAGCATCTCCTAGGATTGTTGTCTCTTGTCCATGATGATTTTATGAAGAAAAAGGGTATATTTCCTCATAACGTGGAGGTGACAAGTTATTACGGGCATAGTCTTCCAGCAGTCCTTCTGGTTCATCAGAATTGTCTTCTGACCTGAAAAGAGGAAGAGGAGCAGATACAAAAAGAATTTACCAGAGCATTCACATAATTTCAGTGTTTCATCCTCCCAGCCTTATCTGGGAAAAGTACTCCCAGCTAATGAAGAAAATGCCATGAGATGAAGTTTTACTGATATTCAGCTGTTTGCTGTGGTTTTTTCATGAAATTTAGAAGTGTCAGGAGGTGACCTTTGTCTCCACCCTGCCCATGCCTGTCATTCATATTTGCTGAGAACAATAAGTTAATCAGCAGTTTTTGAAAAAGACTTTGATAAATGAACTAAGAGTGACTTGTGTTGCACAAAGGATATAATTATGAGTAATTCCTATAATTAGAATATTTTTCCTTGGAGCAAAGAACTATATAAAATAATTTTGTGTACAATTTGAGCAGCTCCATACTGCTGTGGAACATGACCAATATTGTTTATGCCTCAAAACTAGGAAAAGAGGAAGAGCTGGAAGGTTGTTTCAGTGGGACAGCAGCATGTTGTGACCAGGAGTATTTAGGAGGGAGAGTATCTGGTACCAGACTGATTCTTGCATTGTTGCAGAAATGCTGTTTTTGTGCTGACTCATGTGTTGTGATTGTGTTTGAGTGGAAGCCTCTGGCTCTGCATGATGCCTTTTCCTGGTCTTAAAATTGGAGAGCCAGACACAGTTAAGGGACAAGGGGTTTTACCTCGGTATTTAGTAAAGATCTTTATGGTGCACAACTTCACCAAGGTGGGATGTGCTGCAATGCACCCCCACAACAAATGGTGTATACAATTTATAGACCTTAAAAATCAGCATATCTAGCAGGGGTGCCCCAATGGGAGGCCTGGATGAATGGTGTGATATTCTCCCATCTGTGGAATTCCCCCTGCATGGGCGAATCTTTAGTTTACAGGATGTGTTCCAGAGAGGACCTTGGTTTCCCAAGACGGTGTAAGGTTTTCTGGCCTCCTACCACCCCCATAAGGCCTTTAGGATGTTTGGTCTCCTGGCCTAACAGAATACTGGGGCTATGCTAAGTTATCAGACTTAAGGAATTACAGGCAAGCATGCTAAGAATACTGAAGATATATAAAAGTTATATACATAAACATATATATATATATATATATATATATATATAAGGTATACTTAAAAAAAGGCAAAAAATCATCTTGGTATCATACACATAATAACCAAAAGGTGGCAAGATAAACATAAGAAAACCTCCACAAACAGGAACATATACATCTTAAAAAGTAACAAGAGGTTTAGTTCACCAAAAACCAAAAGGCATTCATAAGTGAATTAAATTGTATAAAAACACTTTGCAGGAAAAGTATGTTTCCTCACTCAAGAAAAATTCCTAACAAAGACAAAAAAAAGCCTGAGAAGGATAAAACCCTGGACTAGCTGCAGTTTCTCATGAAAACCCCACATTGTACCTATAATATTCAGAAGCCTGTGTCCAAACACACTAAGGCATTTCAGAAGATGTACCTCTGATTCCTGGAATTCTCTGCAGCATAAGCAGTGTAGCTCTCATCTCCAGTAAAAGCCAGGTTGTCCAGGGCGTAGGCAGGGCAGAAGTGAGGAGAGCCCGAGGCGAGAAGTGGCGAGGTGCTGGGGGGAGCAGCAGCGCAGCAGCTGAGCCCTGGGCGCAGGTGGCCGGGACTGACGGCAGCGCCTTCCTGGGACGGGTACGGCGGAGGGATGTACTGTACCACTGTGGCACCGTGGAAAGTTATAGGCTGGTTAATGCCAGTGAAGACAAAGGACTGTCCGCTTGCAGCCTGGTCAAGTTCCGACGTATTTTCCTCTCTTTCTTTACAGGGCTTGCACGTAAGCATGTTAAATTTACAAACAGCAATCAGAATAAAAGTCACCCCGACAGACAGCAGAATAGGCCCTAGTAACTGAGTCCACTCCAGGTGAGTAATGCCATCATATTTTATCCATCCCATCACAGTGAAAGTGATCCCCACCAGTCCCAAAAACACACCTGAAAAGAGCAGAGTGGTGCCAGCTTTATCCCCATCTGACACCAGGGCATCAGATCTGTTTGGCTGACAAGGAGTGACAGAAAAAACATTCAAGGAGAAATCTTCTACATTGTTGTTGTTTTGCTCCATTACTGACTATAATGTATCCTCTCCTTCAAGAGAAAGGGGGCTTGTAAAGGACTTGGCAGAGCATTTAAAGTCGAAGGGTTCAGGTTAGTTATACAAGAACTTTGTGTGTGTATGGTTAACAGAGTCCATCATGTGAAAGAATAAACTTTGCTTGAAAGAACAAAGGTCTGGGAAGTGAAGCCTGAAGCCATCACTAAAGATTTCTTGAATTACCACCATCACTTCCGAAATGGATTCACCCCTGCATGACTGCCTGTCTCCTTGTGTTTCTTCTTCTTTAATTTAGCACCCATGATACCGTGCTCATTCTGGAATGCAGAAAAAGCAAGCTGAAGCTATTGCAGCTTTTACTTGGCCCCAGCTAGCTGATGCATCCAACATATGGACAGCATATGTTTAGTCAACAGCAGTGAAGAGATCCTTGCTCTCCACTTCCTGCTTAATTTTCTGCAGGAAAATTCCACATGGGCATTGCTAGGAATGCTTTTCCATGCTCTCAAGCGTGACATTTATAGTCATGCCCGAACCTCTGTTGCAGCTCATTTTGCATTTCATGGTTTACAAAAATATCAATGTATGCTTTCTGATATTTTTCTGGGGCAACCAGTAGGTGAGCAGGAGGGTAAGCGGTAACAGGATGGTGAGTGCTGAGAAGCCTGGGAGAACTGTTGGCTGTGGGAGAAACATTATTTCAAGACAGCCAAAGCTTTCCATCAGGTTGAAGCAGTAAAATTACCCTATAATTTCCCCTTAATTCTGGACATATTTTGTTGTGGGTTTTAAGGTTTATAGAGAATAATGTCCAAACACCCTGAATAACACATCACTGCAGGAAAGAGAAAGCACCTCCTGTAACGCTAAACTTGACAGAGTGAGGAATCTTATCCTGTACTCACAGGTATCTAGGATACTTCTGCATATCATAATGAATTGTTCTGCTGAACTCATGTCTCATATATTAAACAGACAGATTATTGAATTTTGAAATTTTCTGTTTCCTAACAGTTTCAGACTAAAACAATTCCTATTGAAAGGTTCTGGTAGAATGTCTTTGTATAATTCCTTAAGGAGGAAAAATCTCCGACTACTCTGCCTGTTTTGACTAGCATGGCAGGGACACACACAGGACACTGATTACTGCTTGGGCAGTAGAACACATAATGTCATTTCCTGCTACCAGCAGCTGTGGGGAAGCAAGCTTATCCTGAAATTTGTAAAACTAAAAATAGCTCTAGAACTAGAAAATTTACTTTTTAGACTGTTTCTTCAAAGTCAGTAAAAGTGCCTTTAGTCAACTGTGCATTCACATGAGACTGCGTGACAACAGCTCTTTCCTGGAAAGGGCTGTTCACAAAATTTGGCACTTTTAGAACTGATGCTGAATGCAATTGCAGATGTCGTTCTCATTTTTTAGTGCACAGACCTTGAGGAATATTAGTGCTGGATTCCTTAGAAAAAAAGCTGTGAAGCTTCCAAATGCAGCATTATTACATCGCTCCTGTTACCCAGGGTGTCAACAAATTTTCTGACAAATACACTCAAGATCAGCCTTTACCACAACACTAAGTCTGGTCAGGATTCTCTGCACCTCTTGAGCAAAGAGATCAGTCTTGCAATGCAGTGGTTTTGTATGATGACAACTAAACTAGAAAGTGCTGAAATACTACATAAACTGTCCTTGCACTGGCAATTATAGCCGAAGTCTAAATCACCTTTAACCTTACATTTGTTAAACTTAATGGAATGAATTGTTACTGCTCTTTACAAGTCAGGTTTTTCCATACTATGAATCATCCTTGCCACTGCTGAATCTTTCAGGCTTTCCAACATCCTTTTAAAAGCAGCACTATATTATAATAGCTCTCCAGCTAATAGTTTATACAGATGTAGTGTCACCTTGCTCCTTTCATTCATTCAAGAACTCAGCAACTGCTGTTTGCAATGGGATTGTACTGGAGCACTTCCTCAATCCCACAGAGTGATCCTTAGATCCTGTCTGGAATCAGAATTTTCCAATTTCAGTGTTGTGTCATCCCACAGCTGTCTCTTTTCCTCTGGTCTAGGACATGACTTCATGCTTTGAGCAAGTGCACAGTAGAGCTGGAGGACACAGGGTTCTTTTTTTCCTTCCAAACCTATATGCCACTTGAACTTTTAAAATAGGATGGAAAACATTCTCTATTTGCTGTGCTGGGATCTACAAATTTACTCCTTTCCCTGTAAACTGTTCCCCCTCTGTAAGACAGCTTCCTCTATGCATCCCCATATTCCTCCAATTATTTTCACAGAGAGTGGTAATGCTGCAGTCAGGCAGCTGTCAAGGTCTTAACAGATTACTGGATCACACTGAGTTTTTTAGGACCAGTGCTTTTCTTTGCAAATAAGTGTGTGTTTCTGGGGACTCACTTAAAAATGTCAATTTACCAAATGCATCCCTTTTACCTGGTATGACTCCTAAGCAAAAGAGTTTTGTGAAACCAAGGAAAATTGGTTGGAGTTTTTTTAGAATGAGTGCTGTTTTCAGATCTCAATACAGTTCTGTTCTCATCTGCTTCAGACCTTATCCAAGAACACAAGCATTGCTTTGCTTTCTGTTCTTCCACCTAATTTTTTATTACCAGGGGAAGTAGTAATAGAAAATATTGCCTGCAGTGCTTGCTGCTGGAAGCAGGTGCTCTGCACCCCCTCAGTTCTCTAACCTGTTTGATAAGTCATCCTAGTGAACACTGACAGGCTACCTCTTAACCCTTTTTTCTTCTCTTTATGTTACCTATTTTACACAGTTGTTCACATTATCAGCCTCTTGTAGGAAAGTTTTATTTTCTTACACGCCAGTTATATAAGCAGGGACTTAGCCAAAGAACATGCAAAAGAAGCTGCACAACACAGGGTATTGCACATTGATTAGCTTTAAAATAAGTAAGTACAAATTATCAGTCCATAATTTAGGGAGATTAAGGAGTCAGTGGTTTGAGTTAGTGGGATTTTTCCTAGAGAAAGGTAACTGCAGATGGTGTCTTAAGTGGAAAACAATTACACATGAAGAACCACTGTGAGTGGGCCTTTCACCCCTGTACTACTGCACTGCCAGCCTCAAAGCACAAATAAATTGTGTTCAGCCAGCTGTCCACAACTGCATTTACCAGCAAAGTGGCTTTATATGCTCCCAAAAATGTTGTCTTGTGAGCAGGCACACCAAAATGAAGGTTTTTCCATGCCTAATTGTTGAGGTGCATGCATGTGTGATAGAGGGAGGAGCACTGAAGTCTGGCATGTTCAGGGCAGATTGTGGAGGTATTGGCACTACAAGTCATGACTCTGAAGAGATAGGATGGAAAAGGGATAAATGAATACAGCAACACAAACCACAAAGGGCAAAGATGGGGTGGGTGCAATCACCCCCTTGCAATATCAAGTGCTGCTATCACAAAAACATAGCAACATTGCAAAGACCTGTGCAATCTCAGTTTTTCAGATGAGTTAACTGTTGATATTTTTAGCTGCTGTTGATGTAGGAAGAAAGACTTTTCCTAGAGAAAAGGTATTCATTTATATTTTTGTGAATCTCTCATTTGCAAAGGATTGCAGTGCTGCCTTTAGAAGCAGAGCAGTGTCAGTGCAGGCAGCAAGGAAGAAAGACCTTCACTTAGAGAGGGCAAGCAACCCTTACCTCCCACTTTGCCTGTTTAAGTAAGTGTGAATCAGTAACCAACTTGATTTGCTCACTAGCATTTCTATGTCAAACATTTAAGCTAACCTTAGAGTAGAAAGGAGGCTATAGCACCATTAGTGGGACAGTAAAGTATCTCACTTCCTCAATAAAAATGCTATTCTGTATTATTTTAAGCTACTTTTATAGTTTTACAAGGTGTTGCTTCCTTTCTAATACAGACATTTCACTCCTACTCCTCACATCAAAAATTCCTCCCTCTACTGCCGTTCACCCAGTGGTAGCCTTCAGTGGTGAGGGCAGACTTGCTAGCCTTTTACTCACATTTTCTGACCTTGCTGCAACAGTTTTCAACAGCACAGTCGCCAAATACTGTGGCACTGGCCATGTTAACCACTTCAGTGCTGAGCACTTCATGGAGGGGCACCCAGCACATCCATTGAGTTTTCATGTAATGATTTTTCTAAGTAAAAAATAGAAGACGCTAATACAGTGGTAAACAGATCTATTTCCTAAGCATCTTCTCAAAATCACAGAGAGATAAATTCTGTTTTCAATCCTTGTTTTGAGAGGTAACACCTTCTCAGGATGCTGAGAGACTGCTTTTTTAGAAATGAAGTTATCCACACTGAAGACTCTGCAGTAGATGAAGAAAATGCAATAACCTTGAAGGAAAACAAGATTTCTGTTTTCCTTGTGTTTCTGTTACAGAGAACTCTGATGAATCAACATATTCTGCTTGATTTGTCTGGTCTCTTTGGTACATCTTGGGAACAACCAACTGAGCAAATTGAAGGCAGCAGAAAAGGTTGATACTTTTTCACTTTACTACCAAATGCAACTGATTATATTTTTTAGGATGGTGAAATATTTCCAGATTTGTGAAAACATGTTTTGATACTTAGCCTTTTCAGAAAATGAGTGTTCTGGATAAAGAACAGGATAAAGCTAACATGGGCTTTGTTGCATGGGATTTTTCCAGTAAAATATCCCAGCTTCTGTTCTTGTTATATGATAGAAGGATAATCTGAGAGAGAAACAGGCTCCTTAGACACATGCAAAGCTATGTAGGCATGAATCATACACAGCAGTGGGCCCCACTGTTTAAACAACAGGAGCAAAAGCTTAAAAAATAATCACAAAGATGGCAAACTACATCTTGTATTGCAGATTCATATAAGGACAAACATCCTTGAAAAACTCACTAGGTAAAAAATGTTTGAGAGAAGAGAGGACAAAATGCCGATTGGCTTTTGTGGATTCCCTTTCTTCATACAGACATTTCTAATGGCTGAGTCATGCCAGTTTAATCAGCTCCTACATACTAAATCCCCCTCTGTGCCGTGTTTGCTCATTACTCTGCATGCATAAGCCCCTCAGCTCTACTGCTGGCTAAATATACTTCCCTCACTGGCTGGTTTGTTTTTGTGTGGCTGCACAAAGAGCTGTCCTGGCATAACTGAGGGAATGACACAGAACTGGAAATAAATGGCAAATGCAGGAGCTCCTGAACATCTCTCTAAAGCAGTCAGCAGGTGAGAGGCATGTTCATAGCAAGATGACAAAAAGGTGATCACCTTTCCCTAGGCACAGGAGGGAATTTAAGTTCTTAATTCATAGTCTGGCATCTTGTTACACTCAAGTTCTCTGAAATTCAGCATAGTATATGACAAGTGGAGATGTAACTGGGGTCCCAGGGCACACAGCTGTTCAGAGACTCAGCTGAACAATTCAGAGATCACTCTTACAAAAAGTTTTAATGCTGGCAAATACACCAGGCTAAACCAAGCCCAAAGCCCTCCCACTTTTCTGAGCACAGAATCCAATTTCTTTTTCTCAAACAGCATTCATAGCAAGTTGTAAGATGTCAAAGATAGCAGCAACTCAGTTCTTCCTACTCATCTTTACCTACTACAAGCTAATCCTTCAGTTTGGGAACAGGCGCAAACAAACACAAAATAACATTAGAACCTCCACCCTGAAGGCAGGCCACTACTACTACCCTAGGGTGGCAGCAGGATGGAAGAGCTAAGAGGGTTGTACTTCTGAAGGGTCTGTCAAGTGTTATGTCAGTTAAAAACATTTGTTGCATGGGTTTCCATGAAACTGCCTCTCCCGCATCTGCTGGTAAGCAATGTCTGCACCTCAAAGATAGCATTGCTTTGTGGCACTCACTCTCACACAATAAGCACTCCTTGTATAATCAATGAATAATGATATAAAACAGCAGAATAATCCCCCTGAAACCAGTGGTTACCACAGTTAAACTGTTAGCCTATTATTTATCCTCAGGGCTGCCTTTGGGCTCTTAACTGCAGCTAAAACTGATTTTCCGAGGGATTATACTTACATAAGGACCAGAGATAGCCTAAATATGGAGTGTTTGTTACCAGGCAGACCAAAAGGTAACCATTGAAGCTCTTCATAGCATCATGGCATCTTCATAGCAACCTTAACACCCCTACATGTGAATGCTCCTCGAGTACTTGTAAAGGCCATAACTCTGCAAACAAGTCATGCAAAAATAGAAATAAAAACACTTCCTAATTATTTCTTTCTTTGAAGCTCCAAACAGATTTAATTAAAATAATAAAAAAAAAAGTTGGTTTCTACTTAGTGGCTTCATTATAAAAAGAACAGCTATAAATAGAAACTGAAGCTGTAACAGAACAAGATGAGAATTTAATGTTCTTGCAGTGAACTCCCTTCAGACTACTTTAGCAGAGGCCCAGGCTTCTCTAGTATTTCTTGAAATCCAAGTTCATTGTTTATTCTTCCTGATGAAAAATTAGACACAGACAACATTATTGCTTTTATTACAAAATGTAAATAAATTCAAAAATTGTAAATCTCTGTGTACATTTTATTAAAAATTAAGTGAACTGTCAGTCCTTTAGAAGCTGGTGTCAGATGTGGCTAAGGAAACAGATGAAAAAGATAAGGAAGAAGATGGTGAATATTCATTATTTGTTATTGATGCTTTCTCTTCATATTTTGGTGGTGGTTCAGAAGAAAGGCATGGCATTGGTAAAATATCTGAAGGTGAGCTGCTTCCAGAAATTGTATATACGGATTCATAGTCTCTAACAGCAACTGTTCTTTCATCATCACCAAGCTGTGCTCTATAAAACACAAAACTATGTGTTAGCATAATTCATTTATCTACAGTGAGTGAAATTTGACTTGATTTATATAAACATGCACACACTTCCTAAAAACCCCTGAAGCAAAGAACTTGCATAAGCATTAAGATTTCATTCTATGGGCTACATTATGACTCTTCATATGAAAAGTCTATAATTTCAGAGGGGAAGGGCAAAACAGCTCCCTTTTAACCTTTCAGATCACCAGTCACAGCCAGGCTTATGGGTATTAGCTGCTTTTGGCTGTGCTGTTTCACAATCTTACTAAATCTTCTGATCCCTAGCTCTTAATGTATCTTCCCTTTTGTAGTGTATCACATACACAGTCCCCTTCCTTTATGAAAGACAGTTGCTAGTCTCAGAACTGCATCCAAAAAAAAAAAAAAAATCACCATCCCTAGCCTTTTGAGATCTCACACGAAAGGCAATCAAACTTTTACTAGGAATTCCAGCAATCCATGGCAGACTGAACATGACCATATTGCAAAGTTCCCAGTGACATTCAAGGCGAACAGCCAAGTACTCTGTCCTCCTCTAACAATCATAACTGTATCAAAATTGGTTGAACCCACATTGTTCTTGGTACTTTGCTCATCTCACCCTGGAGCTGGCCCTCAGCATATTGCTTCAGCTGCTTGCCAAGGAAAGGGAAGACCTGCTTGCTCCTCATGATTCACTTCCAGAGCTGACTCATACATCTGTATCCATATAAACACTGAGTGAGGAGCACAAATACAGAGCACAGTCACCTCATCTTCAATGCTGTTACTGGTCTGTGAGGGTTTTCATAGGAGAGGGAAATAGTACAAGACAAGTGCTGAGGTGCTACGCAACAGATTGCAGGAAAAATGCAAGCAGTTCTGGGATGAGACCATGACTCAGCTTACTAACAGCTCTCATCCAGCACCGGCTGCAGCACTGTGTTTGCTGACAGAACACTGAGCAATGGATTGAAGAGGCAAATCACCTTTGTCCACTAGTCACCAACATGTGAAATGTGTATCCACTGCCGTATCTGGGATCTTCAACCATGGCATTGTTATGAACAATGAGGCCATTGTCCCTCTTCCATGAAAGTGCTCAGGAAGCAAATTGCATGAGTCAAGATGCCCTAGCTGCCAACAAGTGCTGAGCCATGAGAGAGCAGGACTGAGGCAGTATCACACTCAGAGGTGGTATCAGCTCAGCAGGTCTCTGTGAGGATGCTAGTAAGCATGGAAGGGCACCAGCTAGAGCATCTCCATCAGAAAACACCACAGGGCAAGGTCAGACATTCTGGGCTCGGTACCCAAGCCTGAGGTGTTTTATCCATTCCGCTAGATACTATCCCAAAAAACTGCTTCTTTGTGTACATATGTTCACAAGACAATGAAATCCACACTAGCATTAAACCACATCCACATGATGTTCCAACAAGATGGTGACTCCACCACTTCTCCTGAGCAGCCTGTTCCAATGCTTTACAAGCCTTTCTGCAAAAAACCCCTTTCCTAATAGCTAAGATAAACCTTTCCTGGCACATCGTAAGGGCATTTCCTCTTGTCCAGCCACTTGTTATCTAGCAAAAGAGGCCAATCCCCATCTTGCCACAACCCACTTTCCAGCAACAGAAGAGAATAATAAGGTCAAGCCTCCTTTTCTCCAGACTGAAAAACTCCAGCTCCCACAGCAACTCCTCACGACTAGTGCTTCAGATCCTTCACCAGCTGTGCTGATCTTCTTCTGTCATATTCCAGAACTCTTTCTCACTAAGAAAGACCCAAAACTGAACCACAGAATCACAAAATAGCCTATAGGTTAGAAGGGATGTTGTAGATCATCTATTTCCAACCTCCCATGCCTTGGGCAGGGACATCTTTCACTGGACCAGGTTGCTCAGAACTCCATCTAATCTGGCATTAAATACTTCTAAGATGGGACATCCACAACTTCCCTGGGCAACTTGTTCCAGTGTCTAACCACTGTTACAGTACTGAAATTCTTCCTAGTATCTACTCTAAAATTTCTTTCAGTTTGAAATCAATCCCCCTTGTCCCATCACTATACGCTCTTTTAAAAAAATACACCCTTCTCCTTCTTGTAGGCTCCCTTCAGGTAGTGGAAGGTTGCAATTAGTTCACCCTGAAGCCTTCCCTTTTATAGGCTGAACAAACCTGATTCTCCTAGCCTTTCCTCACAGGAGAAGTGCTGCAGACCTCTGTCATCTTGGTGACCTCTTCTGGACTCACTGCAACATCTCCCTGTCCTTGCTGTGCTGTGCCCCCAGAGCTGATGCAGCCCTGCAGGTGGGGTCTCAGCAGAGCAGAGCAGAGCAGAGGGGCAGAATCCCCTCCCTGCCCTGCTGCCCACCCTGCTCTGGATGCAGCCCAGGACACGTGTGGCTCTCTGGGCTGGCAGTGCCCGTGGCTGGGGCATGTCCAGCCTCTCAGCCACCAGCACCCCCAATTCCTTCTGGGCAGGGCTGCTGGGATCTGTTCATGCCCAGCCTGTGCTGGTACTGGGCCTGCTCTGACCCACAGGCAGTACCCTGCACTTGGTCTTGTTAAAACACATAGATCACCATGGATCTAGCTCTCCGTCTTGTCCAGGTCCCCCTGGATAGCATCCCATACTTCAAATCTGACAACTACACCACTCAGCTTGGTGTCATTTGCAAATCTATTTGTATATGTCATTAATACGATATCTAATAACACTAGTCCCATTATGGACCCCCAAGGTACACCACTTTTCACTCAAGTCCATTGGGACTCTGAGCCATTGACCACCTGCCTCTGGATGTGACTGTCAAACCAATTCCACTGAACAGTCCACCCACTGAGTCCATCTCTCTCCAGTCAAGAGAGAAGGATGTTGTGGGGGACTGTGCCAAAGGCTTTACACTAAAATAAAGATAAATGACACCTGTAACTCTTCTCTTGTCCACTGATGCCATCACCCCATTGTAGAGGGCCACTGGCTTGATCAGGCAGGATCTGCCCTTGGTGCAGTTGTGTTGTCTGTCCTGAATCACCTCCCTGTCCTGCATGTGCACAGCTCTAGGGGCATCTGTTCTGTGATATTCCCAGGCAGGGGTGGGGCTGGCGGGTCAGTGTTTCTCAGTACTCCTCCTTTCTACCCTTCTTAAGGGTGGGTACAATATTTTTCCCTTTTTCCAGTCACCTGGGACTTGTCCTGACTGCAGCGACTTTTCAAATATCAGGGAGAGTGGCTTGGCAACTACATATGACTGACATCTACTGACAATTCCCTCAGGACTCTGGGATGTAGATAATCGGGTCCCACAGACTTATGTACATTCCAATTCCTCAGATAGCCATGATCCTGATCTTCTCTTACAGTAGGAGAGACTTTGTCCCCTCAGTCCCTATCCTGCTGTCCATCCACCCCTGAATGGGAGGAGAGGTTGCCATTCAAGACAGAGGTAAAAAAGTTGTTGAGTACATTGGCCTTCTCATCCACTTTCATCACTTTTCCAGCATTGTTTAATTGGGAGACATCCTTTCTTTGACCTTCTTTTTCTGGTTAATGTAGTGTACCTGTAGAAGCCCTTCCCATTATTCTTTGTGTCACTTGCCAGGTTCAATTCCACTTTTGTTGCCTTGGCCTTTCTCATGGCCTCCCTACACAGCTGTGCTTCATCTCTAAACTCTTCCTAGGTCACCTGTCCTGGTTTGTTTCCCTTAACTTTGACCAGCAAATTCCTACTGAGCCATGCCGCTCTCTTGCCCCCCTTGGCTGATTTCTTGCTCCTGAGGATTGCCAGCTCTCATGCTGTGTGCAAGAGTTCCTTAAAGATCTGCCAGCTCTTTTCTACTCCCTTGCTCCTAAGGGCAGTCTGTCAGGGGATCCCACTGACTAGGTTCCCAAAGGACTGGAAGTCTGCTTTCCTAAAGTTCAGGAGCTGAACTTTTACTCCTTAGCCAAGCCCTATCCTTCAGGGCTGCACACTCCACCAGCACGTGATCCCTGCAGCCCAGGCTGCCTCCAGTCCTGGTGTCCAGTTAGCTCACTTGCACTGGTGACCAACAGATCCCGTACCACATTCCCTCTGGCTGTCACCTGCCCCAGGAAGGTGTCCTCCACGCATTCCAGGAGTCTCCTGGATTGCCACAGCCCTCCAAGCTACTTTCCCAACAGCTGCTGGGGTGGCTGAGTTCCCCTGCAGGCCACCACCCTCGGGCACAAGGCCTCCCGTGCTGGAGCAGGAAGGTGTGGTCCATGGGCTCCCCTTGGTCAGGTGGCTGTAGCAGAGCCCAGCCAAAGGCTCCCTTTGCTGCCTCCGTCTCTGACTCCTACCCACAGCTTTGCACCTGCTCATGAGTATTCGTCAGGGACAGCTCTTCACATTCAATCCACCTCTTGCTGTAAAGAGCAATCCCTCTGCCTCTACTTCTTTTCCTCTCTCTTCTGAACAGCCTCGCAGCTATTAAAAGTCACACGCCAGAAATAGGATTCATCCCACAAAGTTTCAGGAATGACAACAAAGTCATAGTCTTCCAGCAGCATGGTGGTTTACAATTGCTTCAGTTTGCTGCCCATACTGTATGCATTGGTGTAAAGGCACTTTAGCTGAGATGCTGGCCATGTTGCCTTCCTAGAGGAACATCCCTTAGTTCCTTTGAGACAGCTCTCAGTGTTTTCCTCCTGGCTTCTGTTACCTTAGAAGCCCTTGCCTCAACTGCATAAGACTGCAAGCATGCTTCAGTGTGGCCAGCACACTCCAGATTCAGAAGCAGAGGACCACTGCAAGCATCTTGTTCTTCTAATCTTTGCCTCCTATCCCACAGTTTGCCAGGAACAAGCAAACTGTCCCCCTGCCCTTGAACAGAGGATTTAGATGCCCTGGTCCCACTGGCCACACTACTGTTGATATGGATGAAATTGGCTGCCTTGACCACTTGGGCACACTGATGGCTCATGCTTAGGTGCTGCTGACCACCATTCCCAAGTCCTTCTCTGCCAACTCTCCCCACACTCATCACCAAGAGCAGTGGTGGTGCTTCCAACTATTACCAAACCAGTTATATTTCTGTAAGAGGTTGGAAAATTCTTTTAATATGTTAAGTGTACTATCCCTATGTTCATGGTTAATGCTTAGTTTTGTCCCATACAGTGCTTAGTACAAATACAGACACTATTGTGGCTCTTGTGTTATTTCCCTACATCTCTGACTAGTAAGTCTTATTCCAGTTAATGGTGACTAATATGTAGTAGCTGATATCTTAGTTTTGAGAAGAAGGATTGTATGTCAGAGCAAAGAACAGTAAGAGAAGTACATTATGACCTGATGACTGGTTTGAGACACCCTCAAGGAGAAAAGATTCATCAGAAGATCTGGAAGCATATCCAAATAAGTCCATGGAAATAATTAGCATATATATATATATATATATATATATATATATATATATTCAGGAAATGTATTAGTTTCAGGAATATAACTAGGTCTGTTAGGTTACTGAGCAAACATGATGTGCAGAGAACTACCCATGCCTCCAGCACTGCTAATAAACTAATGCTGGCTTTGTAACCTAACAAATTGGTCGGAGAGTTTATTTCCCAGTTTCCAGTGACACAATGTTGCACACACAGTCTTGTGAATTAAAGTCATTAAATGACAGTCCCACATAATTTACAGCTGAAACCCAGGCTGATGTAAGACCATTCTAAAGATATTAATTCAAGTCATTTCTGAATCATTAACGGCGTGAAAATAAGTTAGGGACTCTAGACATGTGGCACCTGGCTCTGACTTCTAGTATGTGACCCTTGCAGTGACATCTTTTACCCTCAAGTTACCAGTGTAGTGGTGGCAACCCAGAGGGGAAAAATAACCCTGCAAGTTCCTGTGGCACAGACAAGTCTTTGATAAGTTGGCAGCTCCTGTTCCTCGAGTCTGGTGGTGTCAATATCAGGCAATTCTGTTATAATCCACATATGTAAGGAATGCCTGCAAGGGTAAGGTACAACATCTTTAAATGAAACTAGCTTTGCAGCCTCCCTTATCAGCATGCTGGAGCCTTCTGTGATATCAAGGAATCCCTTAATCTCAACACATGGCCACAGCAGGAAGAAGGTAATCAGCACCCCAAGGCCTCACTTCCTCAAGGCAGAGATAAGGGACATGGGAGAACTGAACACATTGGCAGACAAAGCAATGTCCCCAGGGTCTGTGGGTATGTGTCATAAAATACTTGCAGCTCTGTTTCCACAGAGGCTCCTAAAATCTGGCAATATGCATATCACGTCATTACCACACTGCTGTCAATGGCATCCCCTCTTGGACAATCTGTGGAAGAAATCTACTGCAGGGCATTGATTTAAGAACTTCAGAAGTTCTTTCCAGTCTTAATAATAATAATTTAATCCTCATAAAGGACACTCTGCAGTTTGTAGCTCCCCTAGTATACAACAGTATTTAAATGCCAATTCAAGTAAAGTATCTGAAGTAAGTTGAGTTATGCACTAGAAAACTCTGTCATGCCTAGTAGTTAATTCACAGTGGTTATATAAGAACAGGGTCTTGGATACCTCAAATTCCTAAAGTCAGGGATGAATAGTCTTACCCATCAGGGAAGAGAGAGTGGTATGGTGGTGGATCTACACTTGTAGGCAGAACACTCGGCATAAGACAATGAGTCAGAGTTGGTGACATAGGGTCAGCAAAATAAGGAGGTGGTGGGGATGGGAATACCATCACAGCATCACCTAGGGGAAAGAACACCATTTACTACCTCTGAAGAACTGAGCACCTCTGGTTATATTAACAGCATCCTATAATTTTTACTTGCCTAGCTTTTAAGACAAATTATCCCACATACAGAATTGATACATTTTAGTCTGTTGGAGTAGGTTGGAGGTACATTCTAAATAATCCCAAAATAAGATACATTCTAAATGTAAAAATAAAGATGCAGCATACTTATAACTGAAGGATTTAATTTAGACAACATAGCTGACAAATTATCTAGCTAAAAAACACAAATATGGTTGGCTGTCTACAAGAAGCCAAAGTGCAAAGCACACAGTTACCGTTGAAACATTTTAAGGATTGGAAAGTATTTTGTTTCCCTCCCAAAAATAAAATAAGTAATTCTAAATTTCTCCATAAGTACTGCAATGCTGTAACAGAAGTCATTAATGGCTCTGAGAACTGATTTTGTGTGCTGTGACAGTTTTCTTACTAAGTTACTTGTAGCTCAAGGCATGCTAACCACAACTATTGATACACAGTTCACTACATCAATATATTTTACAGCAAAAAAATTTCCACTCCGTAATTGAAGAGTTTAAACTCATGATTATATCTCTTACTGACTGAGGATGTGGCCACAACTTAAAAAATACAGGACATTGGTTACGAATCAGAATCTTCTGTTTAAGGGGGCAGAGTTGAAGGCTAAAATAGATCTTAAATATAGTCACAGAAGTCTGATCTGCAGTGTCAATTACACAGTTTGAGAAGAGAATTTGGGTTCTCATTTGTGTCAGGTTATGTTGCTTTACACAGTCAGACCTTACTTTTTATGCCAAAGAGAAATTTTCTGCCTTTTTGAGAAAGGTAACTGAACTGACCATACAGAAAGCATATGAGACAAAGTAACATTATTCTATTTTGTCTGTCCTGACAGGGCAGAACTGACATGCTGAGAGCTCATACTAAGTAAGCAATAATAATAAATAATATCTAGCCATAAATTATTAGTGGAAAAAAAACCCCACCTAATTCCCAGTGTAAAGTTCCAACTCAGTTTTTTACTCACCTAATGTAACCTGAAAAGATTCAGGGCTGTGAGGATGTTGTTCACTTTCACAGGATTCTTGGTTGAGATATAAGTTTTGCTTCTTTTTAACATGAGCTATCACGAAGAAAGACAACCCAATGAGCACAATCAAAGGTCCCAAGATTTGAAGTGGCAGGAATCCACAGCCCTGGAGGTCTGTGTCAGAAGTGCCAGTGTGGTTGAGCTGTATCATATGCCAGCCAGGGCTGCAACCAGGAACCCAAATGCCCAGGATGCTAATTAACATTCCACTAGTTAAAAACAGGAATCCAAATATGAGAAACTGGGCAAACTGACAGTTCCCACAACAAAAAACAAGGCTGCACACCTGCTCATTTTGCAGTTGTCTTTGACTTATATACATCCTGGCCCTTGATCATGCCAGTACAACACAAACCAGTCCAGTTATAGGCAGCCCTGGCCCAGCAGCCTTTAGGACCTCATTACAGTGTCTGAAGCTTCCAGATGGACATGACTGGAGAACAAAGACTGAAAGAAGGAATCCAGCACAGAGCAACAGAGCTCCAAAAACAAAAAGGAAAAAAATAAATTTCCCGTGTTGTCCATTACTTCCTTCACATCCTGGTGCAGGAACAGCCACTGGATACATTACAACGGAATCTCTTCAAGCAGATGAGTTGTTAGAAATAAATGGCAGCAAACTACAGCAGATCTGTGAACATGAAAATAAACAAACTGAAAGAAGAAAACAACCCAGCAAGATTAACTACATTATATTTCTTACTTTCAAATTTGCTACTCAGCCTTTATTGCGTATGTTCCTGTAATTTCTGTTTTGCAGTACCTCCACTATGTATTACAGGGCCTACTCAAGTTTGCTGTTAAATGCCAATGGAAAAACAGAACTTGCTTTACAATTCAACTTAAACATCTTGTAACTGCTATTGCACAGCTAAATTGTTTCTTTAGAGAAACAGTCTTATGATTAATAGGACCTTACTTTGAAAGGTTGAATATTTGGAACAAGGACAAGTTAGCTTTCCCTGTAAAAAGAGAAAGCTACAGAAAATTTTTGTGCGGAACTGCAGAAAGTGACAGCTTGTGAGAGATACTATGTTAATGCAAATGGACTTTTTAACCAAGTAAATCTTCTATTACATACTTTCTCAGAGCATATAAATCTTTCTTCTCTTTCCACAGGCAGTAAAGACCTTTCTGCTTCTCTCTTTAAATGAGCTTCCTGTCCTACACTACTGCAAAAGCAAATACTGAGATGATTTTTGGCTCCGTTCTGAAATAACAAAACAAAAAACATTCTAAAGACCAGTTCAAGTCTCACTGATTTCACAGTTAGAGTTGGTAAGCATAGTGCTCCTACATTTCCCTTCAACTCCCCCTACTTCTGAGAATTTTGTCTTTGCTCAAAAGATCTTGAAAATAAATTAATAAAGGTGACTCCCAGAAGACTTCTGAGCCCACAAGACTCTAGATTCAGCAGTAAAATAGAAGAAAACAGTTTTGAGGCCAATAAAGCCCATATGGTCACATGGATACCCAATCAGCTGGATGTGGATTTACTGGGGCAAGGGAAGCCTGACTGAAAGTTAAGACAGAGTTCCAGTCAGCGAGCTCTAGTACAAAAACCCACCAAACTCCGCTGTTACTTTCAAGGAAATTTCTGCTACTTTGACACACTGGCCTACGGAGCCAGAGGGACACTAGCCACCAGATGGTGACTAGCCACCGTGGGAATCTTGGCTAGCGTCCATCAAAAGCCAACCTGAAATGCAGGAGAAGTTCAGACTATGGAAAATAACAAGTCTCATGGACCACAAGAAAGCTCTTCCCTATCAAGTGTAGGAAGTACTTAGGCACTAAGCTTAGGCTGCAGTGTTCTGACACTGCCCTCTTCCCCTCATCGGCAGTTGCTGATGACTGCTGATAAGGGGAGGACAATGACAGACAGGCAGAAAGCAGACAGATACTGTTAAAAACAGAGCTGATGTTTTTCAAACAGGTAACACATCACAGACCAGTTTCTGGATATTCACAGGAAGGTCTATCCCAGGGGGCTGATATAGCTCAAAGCAGCAAAAGACACAAGACAAAAAGATTTACAGATCTTTGACCATAGGACAGTCTATGGAGACCATCAGGGAGATGCAGGGCTCCAAAAGCTACCTAAAGCCATCCTGTCCCAGTTTCCCGAGGCTAGCCTAGGGCATTAAGCCAGACAATTTAACGGACAAGCAATTAAGCTCTACTCCATTTAGGAAAAGCAGCATTCCATGGCACACCCCTCCTCAGGCACCAGCCCATCAGGCAGAGTCTATTCTAACTCACTTAGTCTTAGTCACAGTAAGATCTTCAGGAAGATGAGCTATGCCCCAAAAGCTGCCATGCATCTTGTCAGAGAGAGGCGCGATGCAGGGCAACCTCTCCATCACCTCTCCGTGATGGAGGAGCACCTGAACCTCCTCACCTGTGCCGTCCCAGCTGCACGCCAGCATCAGCCACCGGAGTACTGCACGCCAGAATAACTGCAGACCCCTTCAGAGATATTCCATCCTCCCTCAGGGATGGCTGAAGCCGCAGAGGGGAAGCAGTGTGGGGAGCGGTGGGCTCTCCAGAGAGAAGTCAGGACACACACCCCGGATAATTCTCACACACACCGGTAACAGTGAAAACACGGAATGGCGACGGCCGCGGGAAGACGCGCCGCGATCCCGCCCCCCTCGCGGCGGCGGCCGGAGGACGAGCCTCCCGCCCGGGCCGCTCCCGACCCCCGCGGGACCGGCCCGGGGCCGCTCGTTCTCCCTCTCCCTGCCTGCCTCCCTCCCGCCCCGCCCCGCCACGGCACGGCAGCACAGCCGCAGGGACCCGCGGTAGAGAAAGCGCGTTCGGCGAAGGGCTCCAGGCGCCCGGCCCTTACCTCGCAGCGGAGCAAAGGACAGAGCAGCGCGGCAGGCGCCGCTATTTAAGCACCTGCGGCCGGCGGCGCAGGACAGGGCCGGGCCAGGCCCAGCCGAGCCGCCCCGGGGAGCGCGGGCGCGGCGGCACCGCCCCCACCGTGCCCGGCGCCCCGCCCGGCCGAGGGCCCGCGGCTCCCGGCGGCCCGGCCAGGCCCGGCCCGGGGCGGCTGCGTGCTGCCCGGCTCGGAGACCGCCCGCAGTGTCGGTGTCCGTGTCGGTGTCGGTGCAGCTCGCAGGGCACGGCTGTGGCACGCAGCTCTGGAGTCGGGTTTACGTGGCCAAAGTCAAGTGTGCCCCTGAAATAGCCGCGGCTTCGAGGTGAGGCAGGCAAGCAGCTCCCCTCACGGTGCTGGTGTCACGTTTCCCATTTCACAGAATCACAGAATATTCTGAGTTGAAAGGGACCCGTAAGAATCCTCGGGTGCACCTCTCCAGTGAATGGGCCATACATGGATAGAACCCGCAGCCTTGGCTAGAACCAGGCTCTGCTTCAGGAGCCTGTAGTAGTGCCTTAACAACATCTGCCTTACTCCACACACTTGGGCACTTGTTAGGCAAGCTAGAGACAGGCTGAGCCTAGATATGACAGATCTGCTTCAGTGGTGAGCCACTTTAGCTGGTGGAAATGAAAGAAAAGGCTTTCTTGCCAGGTACAGGCAGCGGAAGGAGGAAGAAGCTGGCTTTGGTAGCTGAGATGAGAGAGTTGTGACGTGCAAGAAGCAGCTGTGTGAGTAGACAAGGAGCCAGGGAAGGAAGATCAAGATGGGCCATTTGTGAGTGCTGTAGCAGTGGCAGGACCAAGACAAAGTGACTGAAGTTTGCCCAGGTAGTTAGCATCAGCCTGGTAACCAGTGAGGTGTGGGTGAATCCGTTTGGGTTTATGTGAGTCTAAACAGGATGAGCCAGAACAGGGATGGAGTGATGCTGGGAAAATAAATGGCAGGAGGAAAAGAGTGATTATAGTCCTGCTTGACAGAGAGATATTTTGGTTAGACAGTATGATTGGGTGAAAATTCTTTGTAGCTTTTCACAGGAAATCTGCATTTGGGTAGAGAGCAAGGAAAACTTGGAATTGAATTGATAACCAAAGAGTGTATGAAATTTTATGTTGGGTGTAGGAAGGAGCTTGTCAGGGGGTAGAAGGTTTTGAGGTTTCCAGAACTGTAAGCTCCAGAGTGTTAGTGACCCTTTGCCATCTCAACTGCTTTACGTCCTGACTCCATTGACTGCAGTTGCTTCAGTTGTATATCACTCACAGTACTGCTATGAAGGGTCTCATGGTAAGGAGATTGGGAAGTAACAAAATAATAATAATAATAAATTTCTATGTTCTATGATGAGGGAAATATTCCAGTAAAGAGTTTTTAAGAAGTCTGAAGACAACAAAAGAAAATGAGCTGTGCTTGTTTAAAAACACAAGCTGAAGATTAATTCTTGCCAAGAGTGACAGAGCATCAAAGGTAGAATCAGACTGTTTTATGAAGTCAGACAGCAGTGACATAAAGAGATTTAGTTATGTTTATATGTCAGTGTTCCAACACCTGATTCTGGTTCCAATGTTTTTTCAACACAGAGCTTAAATAATTAATAAAAACACTTATGTGGAGCACATTTCTGGATGAAGTATTTTGTCAGGCTAAGCTTTCTTCAGTTCTCTGATACTAGTAAATTATTGGACCACTGATGTGATATATATGTTCTCTTTTCCTATTACATAAATAGTTTTTTATTTTATGTAAATACTTCTTATACCAAACTTAAAATGTCAAGAATTTCACTTAAAAAAAAGTCAGTTGTAACAGTTAACAAACTTGTTTGCTAGCATCTACCTAAAAATTATTTCTGTCTACAAAGACTGTCATCAGCTTTTCCCCTACATCCACCACTTGGATTTCTCATAGTCTTGAGCTTAAGGACTTGACCTCCATAATGACAGAAGCATTTGAAAGAATATAATTCTTCAGTTCTTTAGATTCTGACTCAGCCTGGTATAAGTTTTCAGTGCATTAAGTTGCTGTTGATTCCTGCCATGGGACTGCAATCATAAAACTGTAATCTTGAGCCATATGCTGTGATTTAAGATAAGAATTTTTTTTTTAACCATATTTTTTAAACTTTTAAAATAGTAACTCTTGAGCTACAAATAATGCATATTTTAAGTCCACACTGTGATAGTATTTGGCAAAAACAGAGCCATATTGGTTTTTACCATACAGAAAGGTACTGAGTTTTTTATGTTGAGACTGAACATAGCTGTATGACAGTAGTTTTTGGATGTTAGTGCTAGTAGAGAAAGTATTTTTGCCTGGTATGGAAAGCAGTGCTAGAGCTATGAAAAAATGCAGTGCATTCACAGCTAGAGTATGACAGAGAACCCAGAGCTACCAGAAAGTCACTGCTTTTGACATTATTTCTGGGGTTACAGTCAGTAACACTCATGAAGACATTGACAAGAAGGTTACCATTTGGGATGGTGAGCAGAGAAATATAACTGCTCATGATTTATTTATTGGGAATTAGTTGAGGCTATTTTGATGGAAGCCACTACTTATAGCAATAATGTGGTCAAATATAAATGAAATTACTAACTTTGCATTCCTCTTTTTTTTTTTTTTAATTTAGCAAACATGTTTATAAATGTCAAACAGCTGGTTTGAATTGTTTGCCTAAAGATGATGGTCTCTAGAAACAAGGGCACAAATGCAGCAAGTAAGACTAAATGCTGGTCACTTCTAGATTAAAATTCTACTGCATGGAAGAGATGTTAAAATGTTGTGTGTAATGTAAGATGGGTCAATAAAACCACAACTGTTGCAATTAGACATGTGAAATACTGGATGTGCTGAGACAGTGCTACAGCTCAAAACATTAAGTGTGATCTACAGAACGTTTTCAGATGTTTGAACACTTAAGGAGAGGGAATCCAGACTGTCCTAAACTGTCTTGGTGAAAATGTAACCATCATAAAAATATCTAGTGTTCATAATTCACAGCACACTTTGAAGCTTTGCAGTAGATCCTTGAATCAGCGAGGCTGATGCTACTCGCTTTGTTTCAATGACAGCTGACCTTTTGTTAGTATACTCTGAAGCAGGAGCTGCTGAAGAGTGCATGGAGGAAATACATGGTAAATTTCACTTTATAATTGCTATTTGCTTGCTGTGATGGTATGGTACAAATGAGATGATGATGCAGAAGCCAAGACTCATCCAGATCATTTTGGTTTATTTAACCAAAACACAGTCAGGTAGACTCAAAAGATCTACACTTAGAAATACAAGTATATAGAACATTTATTTTATTAAAATTGTCCAATTTTAGGCTTAGAAATGACAAAAGCATTGCTGCCAACATTCAGTAAGCTTTGGAACCAAACTTAATTAATCCTGAAATAGTTATTCTGTGTTCTTCAGCAGATAACTACAAAAGAACCACAGGAAAGAGTATGTTGCTGGCTATACTATAAGGGAGGATAAATGGGGGACTGACACCCTCCTCACAAAAGAGCAGCAGCCTGGATCTGTGGCATTTGAACGCTCAGGCAGTGCATCTTTGTGACCTGTGATGATCCCTTCTCAGGAGCAACAGAGAAATACACAATAGGAAGACCAAGCTGACTGCTCTCTTCAGAGCCTGGGCATGCCAGGGGTGTCCATGACTTGGCTGATGGTCACCATTTTCTCTTAATAAATAATCTTTCCAAACCTCTCTGCTCCATCCATCTAAAAGGTGTGTCAATGCAACAGTATTTCTGTTAGTCAATCATAGAATCACAGAATCAGAATGGTTTGGATTGGAAGGGACCTTTAAAGGTCATCTATTCTAGCCTCCCTACAATGAGCAGGGGCATCTCCAGCTAGATCAGGTTGCTCAGAGCCTTGTCACTTCTGACTGTGAATGGTTCCAGGTGTGGGGTAGCTACCACCACTCTGGGTGACCTGTTTCAGTGCTGCACCACCATCGTCATAAAATATCTCTTCCTTATACCTACTCTTCATCTACCCTTAGTTCAATTTAAAACCATTACCCTTCATCCTGTTGCAACAGGCCCTGCTGAAAGGTCTATACCCATTTTTCTTATAAGCCCCCTCTAAGTATTGAAAGGAAGTGAGAGAGAAGTGATTTATAATTAATGAAATTCAGAGAGATTATGCATTAACCCTCAAAAAATCAAACAGCTTTGTTTTGGCCAGGAGAGGTAGATCCATATCTCAAATCTGTATCTTACGTTGTTGGGTTTGCTTATTCTGCTTGGATTTGATTTTTAAAAGAATGGCATGGTAGTTGTTTCAGTTGGTGGCACTGGAAAGCCATCTTGCACTGTGCTGTGATGACACTGGAATGAGGAAGTGAGCCCAAGACAACGTGTTGCACCCATCAGAACAGGGGTCTGGGGCAAGACAACCTTCCCTGGCTGAAGGCTATGCTGCTTCTCACAGTCAGGACCTGAATCCTGTAGAAGGGCACCTTAGTCATGCAGAGGAAGAAAGGAAAGAGGAATGCAGATATCTTCTATTCTTATCAGTGTAGGTAGAGACCTAGTCTGGACTTGAGGAAATATTTCTATGTGTTAGAAAGGCATTTTTGAAATCCTAAAACACATGTAATTTTCTCTTCAAGATTTTACCATAGGTGCCCTTATTTAAAAAGATTACAAGACTGGTAGGTTGGATATACATTTAACCAGGAAAAAAATGTGCACTGATTGTATGACATTGACTGAGTTCCCTTAGCTTTTAAATGTAAATGAGGAAGTGGCACCAGGTCAGGAGAAAGTACAAGAAAGACATTGAGGTGCTGGAGCATATCCAAAGAAAGACACCAAAACTAATGAAAGGTCTGGACCATGACTCCTATGAGAAGCAGGGTGCTGGGGTTGTTTAGACAGGAGAGAAGGAGGCTCAGAGGAGACTTTATCACCCTCTACAGCTGCCTGAAAGGAGTGAGGAGCTGGGGGTCAGTCTCTTCTCCAAAGTGATAAGCAATAGGACAAGAGAAAAAAGACTTGAATTGTTACAAGAGAAATTTAGTTTAGATATCAAGAAATATTTTTTCACCAAAAGGGTTGCAAGCATTGGAACGATCTGCTTAGAGAAATGGTCAAGAAACCATCCCTGTAGGAAATTTAAAGATATGCAGACATGGCACTTGGAACATGGTTTAATGGTGGACTTGCCAGGGCTGGGTTAGTGGTTGGACTCAATGACCTTAAGTCTTTTCCAGTCTAAACAGTCCTTTGATTCTGTGACCCCAGGGAGTTATTGTTCATTCCTAGGTTACAAGGTCACTGCTTACTTTGTGTGACCTGGGACATTTGTATTTTGGTTTGCTAGAGATCTGCATCCAGATGTTTTTGTGCTCCCACTCAAATCTGTTTTACAGAGCTGTAGATGCTGGTTTTATTCTTGACCAAATTACAGCATAGTTTAAATAAAAGCAAGACCTTGAATTCTCAGACTAAGATCAAGTCCCAAGTGTGAGTGAGGTGAGGATTTGTTTGGAAGTATACAATGAGATCTGTCATTTTGATATTTGCACTGACAAAAATTATTGAGTTGAGTCGTCAAAATGTGCTGGTTTTCATCTATCTTAGTGAAAGAATCAATGTTTATACAAGAGACACGGTTACCCACTACCATCAGTGTGCTAAGAGCATCCATCAGAGCTAAAGATGCTGTACTTGGCCCTCTTGGATTGACACATTGAATAGAAAATAGTGTCTCTATTAAAGTATAGGGCAGAACTTCACGAGGTTGTGTGCCAGACATTATTGGCTGGATAAATATTTTGTTCGCTTCCTGGCTGGAAGCCATACACCCACCAAAGCTGCTCTGTAATTCTCCTCCTCAGCTTGACAGGGAAGAGAGGATATAACAAGTCTCATGGATTGAGATAAGGACAGGGAGAGATCATTCATTTATTAATGTCATGAGCAAAACACACTTGACTTGGGGGAGTTAACTGAATTTATTACCACTCAAATTCAGAGCACAGAAATGAGAAGTAAATCTTAAAACCATTTTCCCCTTGGGCTCTACCTCCTCCTCACAGCAGTGCAGAGAGATGGGGGACGAGGGTTACAGTCATACTTTGTTCCTGCCATTCAGGCAGAGGAGTCCTTCTCCCACGCCAACATGGGGTCCCTTCCACAGGAGACAGTTCTCCATGAACTTATCCAATGTGAATCCATCCCACAGGCAACAGCTCTCCAGGACTGGTGCAATATGGTCCCTCTTCCACAGGGTGCAGTTCTTCAAGGACAGACTGCCCCAGTGTGAGTTCTCCGCAGGGTGACAAGTCCTTCCAGGACTATGGATCTCAAGATCCTCCATTCTTCTGTGGCTGCAACTTTATCTGTGCAATAACTTTTCTTTGCTTCTTAAATATGTTACCCTAGAGGTTCTGCCACAGTCACTGATGGCCTTGGCCTTGTCCAGTAGCAGGTCCATCTCAGAGCTGGCTGGCATTGGCTCTATAGGACATGGGGAAAGCTTCTGATGACGTTTTTTCTGACAACAGTGCTTTTGCCGTACGTGGAATACTATTTTGCTACCTAGGTTCTTATCAGTTGAGATGAAGTAACTCCTTAGGGTTTGATAGTATAAAATAGACTCAAATCACTGGTGTTCTATTCCACTGGTTTTGCAAGTCCCACAGCTTTTTTTTTTTTTCCAATAGCCTCCATATTGATTTTAAAGGAAGGTAAATTAATAATATTTAGATCAATGTGTCACCCTCTGCATTTAACATGTTAGTGAATTTTGTTTAAAAATTGAAAAAGGAAACAAGGATTTTTATCTCATTCATGACCAGTACTTTCACACATCATTATAAATGCAGTGTAAGTTGTTTTGGGGTTTTTTTTGTTTTGTTTTGTTTTGGTTTGGTTTTTTGAGTTTTTTATGGGGGCCTTGTCTAAGCTGATTTTTTGCTGATATTTTGCTTGATTTATCTATTTATTTTGCTGTTATAGATGATGATAATTAATTTCCATGCAATCTCAGTTTGTTTTCCCATATTGAGTAATTCATCATCACAAGAGTAAGGCAGGTTATTGTTTCTTTGAAGTGTTGCAGGTGCATGTCTGTGCATGGATGTATCCAGGCACTAGAGCTGAAAGCCTTTCTTTAACTAATAGTACTTATGGGATGCTACTGCAACACACCTAAGCTACTTGCTGTCCAATGTTAAAAGATATTAAAAGTCTGTGTGGTGACCAGCACTACAGGTTGTTGAATTCTCTCAAACTCAGATTTCTCTTAATTATTCAGGAGACTTGAAGCCAGAAGTAATTTCTGAAAGCCTTGAGACAAAGGGAGAGGATTCATCTATGTACCATGAAAAATTTCTGAATATTGATCTTATCTTTTTTTCTGACAAATGGTCCCTTTCCTTTTTTATACTATACTCCAAACAGGGAATCACTGATACATCTTGCATTTTCTGAGGAAAGATTTCAGAAACATAAGAAAAAGGTGCCTAGGTGCCCTCCACCAAGGTTTGTATCTTCTCTGCAAGTACACAACTATATTATAGTGTATAGAATTCATCTTCATGGTAGAGCTTTTATTGGAGGGATAAGAACATTTGACTTGGTCCATAATATGTGCCTGAATCATATCAAACATCTTAATTGTCTTTAAGGGATTCATATGATCTATCATGGATATAGGAAAACATGGGTGGAGATTGCAAGAAGTTTGGTAAAACTTTGGGTCTTTGTCCCTGCTTTGAGCTTGGGAAGTGACTAGGTGATGTTCAGAGTTTCTTCTAGCCTCAGATCTTCTGTGATCCCATGAAGATCTGCAGACTTTTCACAAGATCTAGTGCTGGGTGACTTTTTAAGAATAGTTCAGGAATATCCTTAGTAATCCCAAAGGGATGGTTTTTTGTCCCTACTTATTTGATTCTATAGCATCCTCCTGCCATTTTGGATGACATGAAGTGGTTAAAAACTGCACTTGAAACCTAGCATATTTTTTTGTCCTCCAACCTCATCTGCAAAGTTTCAGCTTTTTTAAACATCAGTAATTGGAAAAATATTAGATATTATGAAGTCTGCAGGAATCCACCAGAATGGTGTTTAAATTTGATTCCCTCTTCAGTTACATCTTATGACTAATTTTTTAATGATGTTCTTGCATTGCTCTAGTTATAAACCAAATGTTGTGTACTTCTAAATCAGGCATCTTACATAAATCCTTTTTTCCTTTGACCCTATTATTCTTATGAACCAGATTTTCAACCTAATCCTAAATTAGTAGACCTTTATTTGGTACATCCATGATTGACACTAATTATCTTAAATGCTTTTTAAAATTTTCTTACCAAGTTCTATATTATAGTTATTTGGATTGACACCCTTTTTTTTTTTTTCCTTTTTTTTTTTTTTCTGTAATGGTGTTATCTTTCTTTTAATCTTCTAATCCTTTCCAGTATTTGAGAATCGCTGAAATAAAAATTAACGATCCATAGTATGGCTTATTCAACTTCCTAAATTCTTGGATGTTGTTTATCAGATATGCTGGTTTAAAAATATTTATTTTAGTAGATGATGTATTAATATCTCTCTTTAGATACTCTTGGATTGCCAAGTATTTTCACCATGTGACTACATGATCTAGATAGCCTGAAAGACACATAGCAAAATATTTACAGAATACTTTTCTTTCTCACTCTCTTTATTTTTACCAATTCTAGCATATCCAGCTAGTATGGATCCCATAACACAGTGGAAGGGAAACATTTTTGTTGTTTGTTAGAGCAAACATCTGTTTTTCACCCTCAGTGAAACTATCTCCGTGGACTTTCCTACCCCTGTATTTAATTTTCTTTTCTTATCAATCTTGTATAGTTTATAATTTCAGGATTTAAAGCCACTATTAAAAGAAGTCTTCCCTTATGTCATTGGAGCCAGCTGCTTTTAGTTCCCATCTCTGACTGTGATTTAGTAGGCCCAGGCTGGTGATGTGTTGTTGTCTATACTGGGAGAACTCATTCCCTATTGCATCTCTACTCCTAGGTCAGGAATCCCTATTTGCCAGATCCTCCTGCAAGATGGTTCAGTTGGCTTAACTTAGAACAGAATTTTCTTGCTTTCTGACTTTGACTTATGTTTGGTTAGTAAGCAGATATGTACAGAGGTGGTACAGAGCTGATACAAGGGGTGTTGAGTGAAGATGGACAGCTTGGCCCATGCCTCTTGACAATGTTGAACTATTGAGGAAACTGCTCATCATGAAGCTGTAGTGGAAACTAATTGGGTTGCGTTCATTTATGGTAGGCATCTCACTCGAAGGATTATTGAATTATGAGCATATCCAAAAATATAAAAGTTGACCATTTGTAGCAGCACCTGGCCATACTACTTGAATCTGATTACTAACAACAAATGCAATCAAGTAATTCTGACTTGGTTGTCACTAATGTTTGGTTGTGCAGTTCAGGTAGGCAACTTAAAATGAGGTGTTATTTATGATTCTTGGTCAACTGCATCAGAGAGAGTTTCATTTATGCTTGTTTCTTTCCACAACTGCTATGCTCCCACCCCCACTTTTGAGCTCATTCTGGCACTACAAATGAATTGCCCATAACCTGCTAACAGCCTGCAAGTTTGGCAGTTTCTACAGAGTCCAGGACCTTCCTAGAAGAAAACAGCTTGCTGTACAAGAGCACTGAATTCCTTAACCCAGGCAGGTGTTCCAAAGGAGTTCTCCAAGATTAGACACGGATGACAGAAGACCACTTGAAAGCTAACAGTAGCTGTGTAAATCAAGTTGTAAGCAGACTGTAAGTCACTCCAATATGATCCTTACCAGCAGCTGTGTGTTTTTCTGATTTAAAAAATACTGACTATAGAAAGGAGGTCTGATGCAGTGTGCCTTATTTCTTGAGGCTTACATCAGTTTCTTCACCATAGAAATAATCCCACATATTTTTAACATGTTCCGCACCTTGGTAAGATTGCTACTACTATCATCGTTGGTTACAGAGATGACAGTGGAGTATATGCCAACACTATTCTCTGTAGAGCCAGTTACACATATGGAGAACAATGAAAGATACACGTGATGTGATCTAATACTCATTTGAATAATTACTTGCAAACATCTGGTTAGATATGATTGTGTATCTGTTGTAAACATACAATTCACATGTCTTTACATATAGATAGTGGCAGCAATAACCATTAAAACACCTGCCTTGCTAGGAGAGAGGCAAAGAAGGGCTTCCTAAACTTTCATGGAGATACAGAACAAGTGTGGAACACTTTTAAATGTTGAAGAGAATAGGAGATCCTTTAACTAAAGGCAAGTGTCCAAAGAGACTTAACAAGAATTTTAAAACAATTGTATAACCAGTCTTTGTCTGAACAGATGAGTAAGATATTGTTCCTTACAAACACTTCTTTTACAATTTGTGACAACAGCTGTTTTTTCCTAATCATAAGTACCATGAAAAGCCATAGACTGCACTGTTGCTGCCTACATGAGGGATGAACTCCTTCCTGAGAAACATTATTCAACGGTTTCACACTTCTTTATCAAAACCATGTTACTGTAGGACTCTTTTGAGCCGGAGAATCACTTGGAGGAATGACTACAAAATGGTATTTGCCAAAAACCTCTTGAATTCTAAAGAATGTTTTTGTGGCATCCCTTGGGGAGCAGCTGGCAAAAGCAGTCACCTTAAACAGTGTGGAAAGGTCATAGCTGAGGAAAATGGGAGGACAGGTTCCATATTTCTCTCACTGGGAAACTTTTTGTTTCCTGTAAGCAAAGGCTGGTACTTAGGTGAGTGCAGTAGTGACAAGTTCTAGCTCATAGCTAGGTGAACAGAGAGCATATCCTCCATGTTTTGCCATCATATTAAAGACAACACTTCTGTTTTGAGAAGTTTGTAGTATTCTCAAGTATCTTGCAAAAATGCCAATAAAGTAACTCTAATGGCCCATCATCATGAATTTAATTTTCAACTCCTCTGTTGGAAAATTGTGGCAAATACATATTCTTCCCTTAATCTGCAGGGAACACTTGTGCCCACATTAATTTTCCCCTGTAATTTCCCTGTTCTCTCTCCTGTGAGTGTAGTGTTTGCTACTCTATTCTAGCTAAAGAAATTATGCCAGACTAATAGCGGTTGTCTGAGGACCGAGTTTCTTGTGCTAGATGTACAAGATGCAGTTTTTACATTGAGAAATCTTCTGCATTTTAGTCCCCAAATAAAATTAAATTTATTCTGTAATCTCACTAGAAGCAGGGATCCAATCTACTGTTTTCAATCAGGTGACTCAGAGCATGGAACTGTGATTTCAGCAGGGCAAAAGGTGTGGCTGCACTTGGCCCACCCATGGGAACAGACTGGTGAGAATACAGAGGGATGTCAGCTGCAGAGATGGGAGATCACAGACTGCAACAGTGCTCCTGCATTCACATACCCGAGCGCTTGGAATGTGCTGTCAACCTAGGAACTGCTCAAAAGTGAGAAGGGACTCATGCACAAAGGCCAAGGAATCCTCACCTGAGAGAGAGAAACTTGCATTGAAGAATGAAGTCATGTACTTAGGGGCTTAACCTTCTGTCTGTTCTCTGTCTTTGTTTCTCTGTCTAAATGCATGGTCCTGTAAGGTGTCAGAGAAAAAGAGTTCAACAGAGATTGAAGGTGAACAACAGTTTTTGAGCTTTTGAGTTGGGCTTTGGTTTTCTTCCACCCTTGTATTAGCGCATCTTAACCTGGATGCAATTCATTGGTACTAAGATTGGAGCAGCCTTAACATTTCTGTTATGACTGTTTCATTTCAGTGATGACTGTTCATATAACCTACCAATGACAAGAATGGGAAACAGAAGGGAAGCCTTATAAAGCCGTGGATATTATAAGAAGTTTATCAAATAGCAAAACAGGAGAGGACATCTGGAGGGGAGAATCAACAATTACTATAAAAATGGGCTGCTTCCTTAACCAGGATGGAGTAATTTATTATATAAATATAATATTATTTGAGTCATTGCTGAACACATTACCACTGCTAACTTTCTGGAGTAGAAAACATGACTTAAGAGCTGAGAACTTGAAGAAAAGTTGCGACATGATAAAAGGAAAAGTTGAATAATCAGAGTAGTGAAATTGGCATGATTTACAGCTTATGATTATTAACTTTTTTGAAAAACCTCCTGAGTAATAGTAACTAAGTTACAGAACAAGATTCTTAGAAATAAATTCAGCTAGAACAATGACAAACAAAGATATTTTAGGTTACAGTAATTACAGTAGCCATCGCAGATTGAAAAACAAAAAGAATTTATTCCAAAGGAAGTGAAAAAAAGCAGTTACAGAAAATGCAGAATTAGAGCTCTAAATGTTCAGTAAGTAAACCAGAAGAGGCTTCTTCTTTTAAGACTGTATGCCTTATATTGGTTATTGAACGAAGTAATTGAGAATCCAAAAATCAACGTATCAGTAAACATGGAGGTCAAAGTAAGCTGAGCAGAATACTTACTGGTGTAATAATATGTAGAATTAAAGATAAAAATCATGTTTTCACTTGAGAGACTTTTTAATCAGTCCAATCAATGCTAACTCAACAGTAGATGTGTTATCTGATGCTTTAGTACTTTGAACTGTTTTTAGCTTATGCTATGCTTGGAGGAATTCCTGACTTTTTTTCTTGCACGCTCTTAAGTATAATTTCCCTTTCACAACAACTGAAATGGAAACCAATTATGTATGAATTGCAAAACTTAAGATAGGCATCTTAACATCTGTGTATCTTAAGCTTTGCAAACATATAAGACTTGAAATGTAATACTTTTTGCCATGATGCAAGATCTTGTTTTTATGTTAGATAGCAAAACTTGCCACAGTTGTAACTCTCATGCTGTTCCAGTTCATAATTAAATACTTTAGCTCCTTCAAATACCCTACAGAAATGTTATCTGGCAGTGCTAGAGATAGGTTTCCCTGAAAAACTACGTGATTGTGTAGTTAGATAATCACAAACCTGCTTGGACAGTAGAGATCCAGTTTGCAGCAGTTATGAGCAGTATGTGGGTGCAAGTCAAGTGTTAAAAGAAGTGCCAGAGCAGCCTCAGTCAGATCTGTTACACTTTAAGTTCAATGAATACTAGAAGAACTGAGCAGCACCTTTTTACATTTCTAACCAACAAATGAGGTGCTGGGGGATCAGAAAGCAAATGACACATTAGCTCTCCAAGGTTTAGCCTGTTCTTTGGCCGGTGTTGAAGACCAGACTACTGTGTTACATGGACCAGTCTGACCACTAAGTACTTGTGTTCTTCATTCCTGCCTGCCAGAAGATAAGAATCAAGCCCTTGGACTATTGCTTTCCTGCATGACAAAAATGGTACCTCTATTGCAGTGATATCCAACCAGCTGAGAAAGTGAATTTAATAAGTTATTACTTACTAAGCCTCTGCAGACCTTGGGATTAGTAGGAACCAAACAGATGCAAAAACATTTGTTCAGTTTCAGCTTCTGTTCTGTGCTCAAAGCTTAGAAGGACTAAACCATACAGACTGCTGGAGAAGTTCTAAATTGTCTACTCTTTTTGACTGGTGAACATTAGAAATCAGAAGGAATTACTTCAATCTTGTCACTAATTCTTCTCCTGCACACACAACAAGATATAGGTTCATAAACAAAGATAATGTACAGCATTTGACAGCACTATTTACAGACAGCAACTCATGTCCACGAGTCAAGATTTTTCTCATAAACATATCCAGTTTTGCCTAATCTAATTTATTAGTGAAGTGAATCAATTTAGTAAAGGCGTAGGACACTACAGACATCTCAGACATTACGGTTTAGTAAAGATGAAATGTTCTAGAAAAAGTCATCTTTCCATTCACCTTCTCTGTGATGATTTTAAATATATATAAAAGAGTTCATAATGATCTCTACCCTTTATCACTTAAAAATGAGTATTTTCAAATGTTCAATGCAGGCATGGTTTTTCTCTATTACCTTATTGCTTAGAAGAACTTCACTGCAAAAGTACAGGCAATATAAATCAGTATTTAAATTATATATTACATGTTTATTATGGGTGTAAATTTTTAAAATTTACATTTAATGAAAATTCAGAGTATTTACAATTTTTGAAAGATAAACTTGCATGTTCTAATTTACAGTCTAATGTAGTAACAATTCATAAAAATTCAGGTCCTTTAGAGTTGTCTTCACAAATTAATTTTCTTAGGAGGCAGCTACAAGGGACATTGCTGTATACACAAGCAAGAACCAGCTTGCTACATAAGTTTTTTTTTTTATTTTAAATCAGATAGCTACACATATTTTTTACATTGTTTTTGAGTTTCTTTACAAAATGTCTATATAAACTTGTATGGCTTCAAAATTGTAACCTGCACCCAAAGCAAATGTATGAAAAACACCAGAATGAAGGCTAGCTTAAAAGTGCTGAAACATTAACTACTTCATTTTTCTTAGAAATTAATGTAATACTTGATTAAAAATAGCAATAATAGATTTGGGTTTTCATTAATAAAATATCGTTGTGTTAATCAGTTTGATTGCAAAACAGGTTACAATTAAAATTCCAATAAAAAGACCACCATTTTATGAGTTGTAAATTTATCATCAATAAGATTAGCAAAATATAGGAGCCAAATATACTCTTCCAATCAAATCTACAGTACACAATGTTCTTAGCACTAACAATGAAACTCTCACCGGCAAAAGTGTCCAGAGTACACGACAATTTATGCAGCTTCTACGAAGGCATAATTTCTTGTAAAGCAGACCAATTCATTACTGGCTTTGCATGAATTAACTCAAGCATATTTTACTGTTTTAATAGAGAATTTGAAATACATACTGGTATGCTAAATGTTCATTTGAAATTGCCAAATGCAGGTTATTGAATTATTTTGCCCCAATGCTTATCATTTCAACATTACAAAAAAGCTTGGTAATACAAATACATAGAAAATTTTCTAAATTAGTGACTTGCTTAAAAAAATTGTTACTGATGTGTCAATTCCCTGTGCTTAGGCTGTAGCAAGCAGATTAGATTACAATACAAATATTAAAACTGGTAGCTACAAAAAAAACGAACACATGACAGGATTTGTCGTCCTGCAGCCATAAAATATTCTTTACAATGTCTCCTGAAGTACTATGTGTACATTCACATCGCACATCCCCAAAACCACTCGAAGTCTGAAGACTTATAGGCAAAGCAAAGAGTAATGCTGTTCGCTTTCAGAAGTTTGTTTTTCCTATCCTCACTGATTTTTCAGATTCTTCTCTTTGGTGATATTAAAATTAGTTAATTAAAAAGTTTCCGAGTACTGCATGATGCAGCTCCCTTTACCAAAACCACATTTACTTGCAATTATTCATTGAGGAAATAATTCAGTGTTTTAAATTTCTTTTAAAACAAACTACGGTTTTTGCAAAACCTGCCTTCTAAATAAATTGCAGTAAAAAGAATTTTTATAAAGTTCTGTGCATTATACAAACGCCATGCTTTCTTGATGAAGAGCCACACTTTGAAAAAGGAAGTGAGGCACATGAGTATCAAATTAGATAGGCACAGGCATTTTTAAAAGGCACAAAAGTTATGCAATTAATATAAAAATAAATTAAATCTACTGCATTAACTCAAACAATAACAAGGCCCAAAAATTTTTACTAACTGCAGAAGTAAATCTCTGCTGTGTTTTGCAATTTGTAACACATTGCACTTAGTTAAAAAAAATCCTATATGAAACAACTTACATTTTAATAATATATGATACATGGGCATCAAGTTATTTTTATACATCTCTAACTCAGCTGTTCTTGTGTTATGAATGGAAAGAAGAACTACACAAGACATAGCCTCTATCTTTATAAACTGTCAATTAAAAGCTGGCAATTAAAGAATCTGAAAAATGAGTATTACTTATGAAAAGCTCAAATATTTCTTACTAGATCCCCTATATTTTAGGTTTAATGTTTACAGTACAACATAAAATTTCATACTTCCATTACAACTGTGGATTACTATTTTGACTTCATCTATACAAAGTTACTAATTTTTCAACAAATTTTCCCAAGTATTGCAGTTGATCATTTACAGACAGTGTTGAAATTAACTTCAGTGCTATTGTAAAGTAATAAAGGTTTTAAAAATGACTTTAAAAGTGCATTTACTTTCTGTAGTTTAGCCTCAAAGTAAGTCAATATTTTTAAAAATTAATGCATGTTAAAATAGTGTTTGAAAAATAGAGAGGGCAGAGTTCCTATCATCACAAGTGTTTCTTGCATTCCTGATCCAACGACTTTCACAGGTACATCAACAGTCTGCCATATACCGTCCTGAAAAACAAAGGTAAATTTTTTGCAGTCAATAGATAAACCAGATTTTGTCAATATTTTCCTTGGAGCAGTCTGCATACTGTGGAAAAACAAACTGACTTGTCAAAAGTGTTTCAATAAAGAGTAACTATTTAACTCATCACTCATTTAACAGTTTCATATTTTAGAATTTAACACTAGAGAATATACAACATTAATTTGAATATATAAGCATGTCAGTGTCTTACCAGTGGCAAATCTCTTCTTAAGAAGGGAAAGCCGATAGCCAGTGCCTACAAGTTCCACATCTGCTCCTGAAAGGGTGCTTCCTTCACTGATGAATTGCACTGCAAGTGTTGCTGGTTTACTGGGTCCTCCTGAAAGCTCAAATTTTGCCCTGAGGGATCCAGAACCTATAAAAACAAAACTGAGAAGCTGATTGTTTTGCAAAAACAAAAGGATCTCTCCAAATTTTTAGTAGTAAGAAGTGAAACTAATATGGTGACCTCTGACATCTATTCCCAGGGGCAGTCCTATATACACTTTCAAAAGCAGTAAGAGTACAAGTCTGTTTTATCCAATAGTCTGCAAGATTATCCAAAAGGTGGGTATTAGCCTGGTAATCACTTACTAATCTGATTGGTCCGTATAATAATTTATACTTGCTGGTCTCTAAGTGCTTACTACCATCTATCTTGTGGTATATAGTATCTGATTGATAGAGAGGAGAAACTATCTGTCTTTCACTAGCAGAACATTTAAGACTTGTCATGATCAATCTGGATGAAAGTACATGAACAAAAACATTGGAAGAAATAAGGTTCTACAGTAATGCACCCAGAGGACAGAAATTACTATGTTTCCAATAAAGACAAGGTCTGATTAAATACTTCTCACAAATTTCAGTTGATTTTTTTTGGAGACAGTGGTGAAGTGGTATCACTTTGATAGTATTATAAAGCAATAGATTTAAATAGATTTCTGTAGGCAATGAAAGGCATTTTTAAAATCCCCTCATTGCTACTACTTTTTAGTTTTAAAACAGGTCTTTTCTTGCTCTTGCAAAGTGTGCTGGGAAAATGAGATTTAAATTAAAATTAATGGAATAATTTTACTTTAAAACAGCTTGCTATTCCTATCAATAAGAACTGCTAAATTACAAGTAACAGAAATGGTACTGAGCTAAAAGCAGGAACTAAAAGATATTGTTTCACACAGTAGCTTGTTCTTCATAAATTTAGCTTAAGATCAATTTAATTTCTTCAGTAGGTCTGCCTTATTCAGTAAACTGGAGATTCTTTCCACTCTAACTATGGAAACTCATATATTCAAGTGCTTTGAAAGCTTGTTCTGTGTTTTATCTCTCTCCAGCTGACAGATCACATAATGTGTTGGACCATAAAAAGCCTCCTTAAATTTTATCATGCTGTCCACCAGGAGAAGACTTGAAGATACTTGTGCTGACATTGACAGTGTTTGTGCAACTTCTCCCTTTGCTTCTGTAAGTGCAAGATCAGCACATTATTGCTTTCTCCTGAACTGGGAGTACTATACATGTTTATACTCAAAGAAAGGGGGAGGAAAAGATGGTGGGAAAAGAAGCAATACAGCAGAGGCAGTGAGATATGTGCAACTATGCTGTCAACATACAAGATGCAAACTGGATCACTAGCAGATCACTAGCAGTCAATTCTGTGCTGTACTGCAGGTGTAAAATTCCTCTTCATCTGGCTGCATTTGTGTTTCAGTATGATTTTTCCTTTTAAAAAAAGTCACAAAGTTCAGAAAAGAGAGGGAAAAAAAATGGAAGAGGGCTAATCCAATGTAGTGAAGACAAATGGCAAAGAACTGTGAGATTAGTGAAAGACAAACTACACTAGACTAATCACCTGTGTTCAAAAAAATTCTCTCTGATCTTCTTTCAATGATAACCACAACTTTGGAGCCTTTGCAGGAATAGAAGTTGTCTTCTCTTTCTATGGTTGTGGTTTCTATATGAAACCAGTCACATTTACAGGCAAATCTCTGATTTCACAATCCTCTTCACTAAATTCTTAACAGGATTAAAGGCCTTTCCTTTACATTAGCAGTTAATTTCTCCATAGGGGCTTTGAGGACAAGATGTTTTAGCTGCACTACTACTTCACAAAAATACTGCACCTGCAGAGACTGCAGGGGTTGTGACATCAACTACAGCTCAGAGAATGGCACTGGGCAGAGGACAACTATTGGTACCTTATGCAATATTGTATAAATTACCACTCTGAGCAGATGTGCATAGATTAAGTTTTTCCTGGAGTCATTATGGTCAAAACCAAGACTCAAAATGTTGGTCAAGAATAATATATCTAAACTCAGGACTTTTGGATTTTTTGTTTTTACCCCCAGTTCTTCCACTTACCTCCTTCTAATGTATTTATATTATCTATGTGTGGAAAGACACAGATATTAAACCTATTTTCATTTGAGTAGCTGCTCACTCCCAAACTGCATGAACGCAAAAATTTCCTATCCTATCTAAACTGTATTTTAGAACTACTAACTGTTTTCAGGGTACTTCATTATTGTCCCTTATATAGCTAATAATTAAATTTATATTTTGACATCTCACTCATAATGGAATCTCTCATGAGGCAATTAATTGAAAAGAATGTGAGCTAGTAAACAGGTTATGGCATAAGAAAATGTGTAAAAAAGAATGAGGAGGGCGTAGAGGCTAAAATAATCACCTGTTTACTAATAAAAATTGTCTGTACAAGAAAGCAAAACAAAAGAGTTCAACTTGCCTCCATTCTCAGACTTCTCTGAAATGCTAGATATTTTCCAACATGCTTTCATCTGGTCTGCATTCCTGTAAGAGAATGGTAGGCTAGTTACAAACTACTGGGTTTAGAACTTTATTTCCTTTGATTTACACCGGTATATTACAAACATCTCTAAATGGAAGCCCATAAAAATATTTGCATATTTTAAGGTAAGTCTGTGGAAAACTACAGGAGGAAAAGAGGAAAAGAGAAGGGTGTGTCTGCATCACTCCAGAGCAGTGAGCTCAGAAGAACATGCTCCATTACACATTTTACATAGTAATTTTTTACACATTTAACACTGTCCTGTGTCCTCACCTATGGGTCCAAAATTCAAACCCCTCTGCAGTCTTAAAGAGTAAGTTATTCTGGAAGCTATGCCTTGATGCTTCATGATGAAGATAGAATGGGGAGCAATGTTGACTGTTCTCTCCTAAGTGAGAGTCCTGAGAGCATGAATTTTATTCCATTTCCATTCTAGTAAAACTCACTGGCATTAGTAACATTCTGTTCAAGCTAACTTCAGACACTGTAAAGGGCAGAAAGGGTACCAAGAGCTGACAGGGCATTTTAACTTCTGGAGGAGTTTCTAGCAGTTGCATTAAAGGAAAGTCAACAACTTTCAGCTGTGAGCAGCATGAAGTGCTGAAAGGTTTGAAATTCCTCTTGCCACTGATGTAGCAGGACTGAAATGCTCACATAAGTAGCACATATGGTACAGGAAGTCAAGCTATAGAGACCTTTTTTCCTAAAAAAAGACCAAAACCCCACCACCCAATCCACTAGATGGAACAAATACTATACCTGCCTGGGACATAACTGAATTTTTTACCTTTGGGTCAGCTCGCCAGACTCAAAATTCTGGGTCTTGAAAGTTGCCTACATGAATTCACTAATGCAACTGTCCCTAAGCCTTCCCAGCTAAAACTGCGTGTTCTGGATGGGTGCTCCTGCTTTCACTCCAGCTTCGTTACAGTGGGTTTGTGGAAGAAGCTTAGGCTGGGAGACCAGCTTCACCATAGTGTAGTAGTGTTGTTCAGATAGGATACTAAACATGTTCTTGTTCGAAACAAGCTTACAATTTGGTTAAAAGAACTGTTTCCTTAAAATACCAAGTCAAGAAGGATTCAATCCTGTAAAGAATTTTTTCCATTTAAAACTATACTCTATTACTACATTGTCCAATAAACACCTGTAACTGTATTGCCTCCAGAAACATCAGAATCCACCCAAATAAATGCATCATGTTTATTTTTCTTTTAAGCCTTGCTCTGTAAGGTAAACTGATCTATAAGAAATAAGGTTAACAAAGCCTAACTTGCTTCAACTTGGTGTTTTTTGCCCTCTTCACATTAAAAAGACCATTTTGGGAATAAACAGTCCAGGATTTATGTTACAGCTGGACAAGTATGTACATGCTGTACAGGCACAGTGATTGAATTCTGCTCACATTTGCTCCAGGGCTGTACTACTCTGTCTAGTCTCACTACCATCCACTTGTTTCCACGAACTTGTAACATAATTTCCTACTACTTATGTTACACTTTGAAGTGCTACTGTAAATACAGGCTCAGAAGGTGGTGGCAGGTAGTCTAATAATCTGCATGACACTTAAATTGCAAGATAGTGCTACCCGGCTCATGGAGAGCTCCTCAGTTACTCAGATTTGTTTTAAAACTATTTCCATTATAAGTTAATTTTTATGTTAGAACTATCAGGAAAAAAACGCCTTTCTGCTACTTTTTCTATATAATCCCCTTATAAGAATACATTGTTACACACGGAGAGAAAATACTTTTTAACCTCTTCAAATACTGTATTAAAATTGTCTATTCTATCAGACTAAAGAAAGCAAACATTGGAAAACTCATAAAGGCTTGTATTACTACACAGTTGGGATGGGTACTCACTCAGTTTGTGAACTGGAGGCACGTGATCTCTGATTTAGACTACAAAATATCTAGACATTTGATACTACACATTTTGCTATTTCTTCCTGTGAAATTTTTCAGGCTATGACACTAAAGAATGCACTGACATGCATCTGAAAACATATTGAAAAGAATTAATATTACCATTTTGCAGGTGGAAGTGACTGCATGTTTATTACTCCTCCATCTACAGGTACCACAATCTGGACATTAGACAGCATACTAGGCACATTCATAGACTCTGGATTGTATTTATAATCCACTCTCACATCAGTAGTGCTAGCATCACATTTCCAGTAAGTTGCAAGATTCAATGGAGTGGACTGTATGCCATTTGAAGATACCTGTAAAAGAATAAACCATTGAAAACAATTAAGATATCCACCTTTTGGGCAGAATTAGGGGATGATGGTAATTAAGGTAAGTCTCAGTGCTGACAAAATATCAAGATAACAATTGACCTTTTAATCACAGAATTTGGAAGACTGTTGCCTAAAGGAATTCCTGTTATTTTAATTTTAAATTAAAATACTTGAAGAAAAGGTTTGAACTCCCTCTGGCCTATGAGGCTCCTTCCTGCTTTTTTTATAACTTTTTGTAAGGTTTGTTTTTGTTGTGTTCTGCCTTAGGCAAGATGCATGCTTACAGCAAAATGACTTCATCCTTAGCAGTTGTGTGCTGTGCCAATTCAGCTTCCCAACCAGGCAGCACCAGAGAACAATACCTGTCATTGTGGGACAGGCCGCCAACAGAATAGTTCTAACCTCTTCAAAGCATTATTTTCCTGCTGCAGGAGGGCTGAATGCTGCTTCTGTAGCTGAGCTCATTCTATTGTGCTGATGCATCTCAACCACCTTCTCCATCTGTTGGAGCAACCTCCTATGTCCTGATGCGTCTGGCCTTTTTTTGTCTGCCCAAAACCATTTTTATTTGACTGGGTTTCCACATGCCAATGCCTCATTTTTACAAGAATACATAGTACTCATTTCAGCAAACCAAATGTTTTTACTCTCACCTTTCTCAAGAAATGTGTGTGCCTAACATGCTTTTTGCAGGTTCAGTATGCCAGGATTTTAAACCACACTAGGCAGATGTGGAAACTACAGGTATGAACAGCTGGACTATTTTCAGCGTTTTTCAGAGTAGTTTTCAGGGTAATTTTCAGGGTATTTTTGTTGTGCAGACAGTTGTCTCAGATGTTCAAACATTTCAAGGCAGGCCTAGAAAATCTCTGTTTTCTGTTTGAGGTGAGTATGTCTTGAATATATTTTATTAACAGCCAGAACATCATCTCACTGATGCGCCAAATGGCTGAAGTTGACAGAGACCTCCTGGAGGCTGTCTGGTCCAGCTCACGCAGGGCCACCTCCAGCAGGCTGCCTAAGCTCCAGACAACTTCTGAACACTTCTAAGAATGGAGACTCCACTACCCCTCTAGGCAACCTGTGCCCAGTGCTCAGCCACTGTCACAAGAAAAATAGCGGTTTTGGCCATTCAGAGGGAATTTCCTGTGATTCAGCATGTATCCACTGTCTCTGATTCTGACACTGGGCACCAGTGAAAACAGCCTAACTCTGTCCTCTCTGTGCCCTCTCTCAAGTATTTATACATATTGATGAGATTTCCCTGTATTTTCCCTTTTCTCAGGAGTCCCAACACTCTTAGGTTTTCTTCATGGGGCAGATACTCCAGTCCCACCATGACCTTCATGGCCCTTTGCTGAACTCTATCTAGTCTCATTAGCTATGAACCCAGAAATGAACAGAGCCCCCCAGGTGTGGTGTTACCAGTGCTGAGTGGAAGGATCCCCTCCCTTCCCTTACTAGCAACACCTAGCCTAATGCAGCTCAGGAGACCATCCAGGAGAACATCTGCTCATCAGCTGCCTTTGCACATGAGCAGCAAATTGTTTTGGCTCATGTTCAACATGGTCAGCCACAGAACCCTCCGGTCCTTTTCTGCCATGATAATTTCCACTTGGTTTCCCCAAGTGTGCCTCTTATTGAACTTCATGAGGTTCCACTCAGCCCATTTCTGCAGCCTGTTGAACCCCCCTGGGAGGGCAAAATAATCCTCTGGTTTATCCCGAGGGCCATCCCCATTTGGTATCATCAGCAAACTTGCCAAGATTCATACGCTCTGTCCCATCATTCATTAATTAAGTTATTAAACTGTAAAATCAATATACCCCCTGGGTGTCAGTTCACCTCAGCATCTGCTCATCCAGCCTGTTCTTCATCAGCTTCTCTATATGGATTCTGTGGTAGGTGGTGTGGAAGGGCATCCTGAAGGCTGAGCAGACAATATCTATCTACTGCTCTGCCCTCATCCACAGGGGAAGTCATGTCACCACAGCTGTTTGTCAGCTTGGTCAAGCCTGACTCACACTCAGTAAATCCATTCTGACTACTGTTCTATTTCTCATTGTGGGAAATCAGAATGTCATACGTTCTCAGATAGAATCACAGAATGGTTTGGGTTGGGAGAGACCTTAAAGATCATATAGTTCCAACCCACCCTCATCATGGGCACAGACAACTTTCACCAGATAAGGCTGCTCATAGGCGTACCCAGTCTGGCCTTGAATACTGTCAGGGATAGATGGGGAAAACAAAATGTCTCTGGGAAACTTGTGCCAGTGACTCACCACCCACTGAGGAAAGACTTTTTTCTTAATATCTAATCTAAACTGACTCTCTTACAACTGCAAACCATGTATTAAAATTTTTCAGTGACAGCATCCAAAGTGTAGGCAATTGCAAAATCAAAGACAGTCTGAGTACAAATGACAAGAAGTTCCCATCAAACTTCTTAAAGGAGAATTTGACTTTGCTGACAAATATCAAAGAAAGTAGTGTTTGAAGCTTGCCTGTAGGATTGACCTGAAGCATTAGTAAGCCGAAACAAGCCCTGTATCTTAGGCAATGACAAGAAACATAATGTGCTAAGCCTGGGCAGAGTCTATGCATTTTAAGTAGAGATGAGGGATGACAGTTCACCTCCATGCTGGCAGATAAAGAATAATTCTTTTAATTTCTGAGTATATATATAGTATATAAATATATTAATATATATATATATTTATATAGTATATATAGTATATATAGTATATATACTATGTATACTATGTATACTATACATACTATATATATATTAAAATCTTCAAAAGGATAAAAGTGTTTACCTGATACTTTAGAACATCCACGTTGTAATAGGATGCAGATGGATTCTGCTCTGATAATTTCTTGAGGTAGACCGTTATAGCTTGCATGTTCATCCAAAAGTCTTTAGTACTGGAGTCACTTTGTGACTGATCACTACAAAGAAAGATCACTAATTAGGGGTGAAATATTACACCAGTCATTCAAGAATACCAGACATTTTAACCTTTTTTGGCAAAATATGCTTTTTTCAGTATAATTCACTTTGTCAGATGCATGTCTGCTAACATTTCAATTATAAACTGTCATGTCAAACAGTGATTAAACTTAATTTTGTATTAATTATTCATTACATTAAGTATGAACTAACAAAAGGAAATTAAATAGAAAAGAATACGTGCATATGGTTTATTATTTTAGTAATTAAAAAAGTACAGCATTAAAAAACATTTAGCTTAGTGTTGAAGTCATTTCTCCAATAAATGAAATAGAAGCTACTGAATTTAAGTGGTTTTCTGCTAAAAAAATTCCAGCTTTTCTATTTTTTTAGGAATCAATATCTCCAAGTGCAATTTCAACAATTATCCTACTTGATCAGCAACCTTTTTTCCTACAAATTCTTCCAAGCATGCTGCTACACATCTGAGAGACAGTTATGTAAAGGATCTGATTAATGTAATGATTCAGCTTTAAAATACACTAGTAGATGGCAAATGAGATTACACGAATTTCCTACTACTTGTTTTCCATTTAAGCCTACTATTTCATAATTAAGTTTTACCATTATTACTACTGTGTAAAGAAATTATTTATTAAATGCATATGAAAACACAGACACATTTACAAATTATTTCTTATGGCTTCTGTTATACTCAGCACAAATTTTAATTCCGGTAGTCATTGATATTTTTAATAGTGGCAGTGGAGAGAGAGAACTAAGCTGAACAATATTAATTCAGAAAATTGAATTACATGTAATTCAATCAACCAGACTGCAAAGAATTCTGATTTACATACACAACAATTCCACAAATTATGTAGCTTACAATTATGTTAAAAAAATAGGAAACCTGTATACAAGTTGTGCATTTGGAAGAATCTGCTCTAGTTTGCTCGTGTTTTTCACCCTGAAGCAGAGCACAGCAGGAGATGGGTTGCTGGTGAATACTTTAATAATCCCACTTGGGAATGATATTGTCATATCACCAGTAATCTTCACAATACATCTAGAAAAGAATAAAAAATCAGCTTCATTGCAACTCATTTACTGCCTAATTTTAAAGCAACCACTGTAATTTCATGATCTTATGAACCAAATTTAAAACAGAAAATCAAATGAGGCCAATGTACTAGTACTGCCACTTTCAGCTTGGAAGTAAGATGAAAAAAGAAATAAAAAGATTTAACTGCTTAAGCATACAGTAGTCTTGGATATTTTTCAAGCTTTGAAAACATGACAATATGGCTCTGCCTAGGCAAGGCCTAAGTAGCATAGCAATGGATGTCACATTGAAGGAAGTGCTTTCAGCTGCACAAAATTACATGTAATACCTACCTGACAATGATAAAAATCCTTGTCATTCTCTGTGCTGTCACTGAACACATTTGTGTAAAGCAGGTATATATGAACTCCTGGCAGGACCCAGGCCATTACAGAGCAATAAGCCCCATTCATACCCAGGGAAAAATACCCCTTTTAATTCCCCTTCTAATGCATACTCATTCCCCTCCCCCAGCACGAAAACAGACCAATTGTCTTTTCTCATTGTAACTCAATACATTCAACACAATTCACTATTTAACTAACTTTGTGGGATCTGCTCCTTTAAAGTAGGCGTTAACAGATTCAGTAAGAGCTACTGCAACAGGCAAGGTGTCCTGGTTTCCAAGGCTGACAGGGCTGGGACCACGTGAAACACCTAGAATACATACAGTGTATAAATTTAATTTTCAAAAAGCTTAGTAGATTTCAGAATGGTTGACTACATCTGTAATTTTCACAAGAGTTTACACCAACATCACAGTCTCAATGGAGGTATCACTTGTAAAGTGTGTAGAAATAGATAAACATAGTACAGTACAATAGCACCACCAAAATGCTGCTCAGCAGCATAAGAACATAGGCATGACTATTGGTATGACATTATGTAAACAGACAGAAGGAAATACATGAGATAGAGGAACACAGCATTAAAATGGCTACTGGTGGGGGTGAAGTCAACAGACCCAAAGCAAATTGACCAGAATGCTTTTAAAAAAAGATCCCTACTGTATGCTTTTTTATATGGAAAAATGCATGATAAAATGGTGACAGAAATACAAAGAATTCTCTTACAGTGAAAATGAACTTAAATGCAAATTCATCAATATTACCCCACATAAGTGAACGGTTTAACATTCTTTTAACATTTTCAGCCAACAAACATTGCAATTCCCAAGCAGAAATTGTTGGAGAAGTCTTCACTTGTTGCTTGTGCCAACACAACACAATTCCAATATAGAGCTATATCAATCAAGACCTCATTTGAAGGCTTTTTGAAATGTGCATATACAGTTGATGAAACAGGTTTTCATGGGATTTCATTTTTCACAAATTTTCTACATGTGTATAGAATATGAAAGACAATATTGGAAGTTTCTTCTTTTTTTCTTAGTGCAGTAGTGTAGTAGATAGCATCTTATGGTTTTTGTACCATGAAAAAATGGTCTGTATCACATAATATTACCTATCACAAAGGAGGCACAGTCTTTATCTTTTCATAAGCAAATTGAAAAATTTCTCTTTCATACCATAAAGGAGAGACAAAATGCTTCTGTATAATATTGCCCATGGCAAATTAAACCTACTTAGTCTAAGTAGCTGTCCTTTTTGAGCTCTTTCAGAAGTAAAAAGAAAGTTGGGACCTTGCTCTTCACAGAGCACCTAATATCTCATATTAGACCTTAAATTAAGAGACAAGTGAATGAAGTAGTGACAGAAAGACAACAAAAGATAGGAGCTAGTCTAATTCTGCTACCTCATACCTCTCTCTTCATTACAATTTCTCACATAAGGTAGTAAAATGTTCAGAGTGCTTCTCAGTGCCATAAAAACAGTTGTGCACCACTTAGGCCTCCTTAGATCCAAAAGATCTAGTCAAAAATGTTGAAAATCAGAAATTCTTAAACGAACTAATTAGTATGATTCTGGCTAAAAACCACTGATTTATTCCTTTTTTTTTCAGTAGGTTGTTTTTCTTTATACTTTCAGACAATACATGGATCAAGATTCTGAAGTTTTTTCTGTCCCTGAAAACTACCAATAAAAAGCTGTGATTCTCAATAGTCTCAGGAATCCAGAAACCATTATTTCAAGAGGCAAATATATGATAAAATTATGAACTGTCAATTACTTGAAATTCTGTTTGGTGAAATACTGAACTCCAGAATTATTCTTCACTAAAACCAAAGTGTACCTTGAATGAATGTGTCACTACAGTTGCTGAGCTGTTTTAATGTCTTTTTCTGCCAATTCACTAAGGAACAACAAACAATTGTAGAGCAAAAGGACTACCTTGTATACAGGTACATCAATTATTTTAAAATCTTTTACTTAATCCTTACATACATTTTTATAGCAATATTTCAAAAATTATGCAGAATAATGCAAACATATTCTTTATATTCATATTGGTAAAAGACAAACACTGTTTGCTTGACTGAAAAGTGAAATTTATTAGAATAAATAAAATGCTTTTAACTTTTTTTCAGGGAACACCAAAGCAAATATATATGTATATATACATATATATATATATTTGGGGAAGACCTATTTGGGGAACCTCAAATGAGATCACTTCTCTCTTCCCTACTCTGCTCCCACTGTTCATCACCTTTTGACTCAAAAATGTATGCATTCTCCTAGAAACCAATAAACTGAAAAATAAATAAATTACTATTCATTCAACAAGGCCCAGTGCTGGTCCTGCCCTTGGGTCACAGCAACCCCAGGCAGTGCCACAGGCTGGGGCAGAGTGGCTGCAAAGCTGCCACAGGAAAAGGCCCTGGGGGTGCTGGTGACAGCAGCTGAGCGTGAGCCAGCAGTGCCCAGGGGGCCAAGAAGGGCAATGGCATCCTGGCCTGTGCCAGCAGTGGTGTGGCCAGCAGGAGCAGGGCAGGGACTGACCCCCTGTGCTCAGTGCTGGTGAGGCCACAGCTGGAATCCTGTGTTCAGTTTTTGGCCACTCAGTACAAGCAAAGCATTGAGGTGCTGGAGTGTATCCAGAGAAGGGGAATGGAGCAAGGCAAGTATCTAGAGAGTAAGTCATATGAGAAACAGCTAAATGAGCTCAGTATGTTTTGCCTGGACAAAAGGAGTGATAAGGAGGAGCCTTATCACTCTCTACAATTGCCTGAAAAAGGGTGTAACAAGGTAGGGGACAGTCTCTTCTCCCAGGCAATCAGCAACTGGAGAAGTCAAAATGGCCTCAAGCTGTGCCAGGGGAAATCCAGGCTGGACAACAGCAAGAATTTATTCACTTAGCATAGGCTACCAGGGAGGTGGTGGAGTCATGATCCCTGGAGGTGTTCAAGAAATGACTGGAGTAATTAGTGCCTTTGTTTAAATGACAAGGTGGTGATCATTCAATGACTGTACTTGATGATCTTGGCAGTCTTTTCCCATCCTTCATGATTCTGTCATTTTATCATATGAAACAAACATAACTGCTTGTCCTGATGCTGAAAGTCAGCAGTTCTGAAAGTCAACAGTTTTGTTGCCTTGCTGCTGAGAGTACAATTCATTGCAGCAACATTCAGCTTCAGTGTTTTCTACACCTGTTGTGAGATCTCAAACAGAAGGGAAGTGACAGAGATGCATGAAGATATCCTAACTTCATCTCAGACTGCAGCCCAGATCAAGGCTCCAGGTCTATCATTCTATCATCTTTGGTATTGATGGCAAGCCTGGCTGAAATGCCCTGCTACCTGTCTCAGCTAAATGAGCTCAGTCTAGCTCACTGCTAGCTCCTGAGCTGCGCTGACACAAGAACTAGCAATATAACCACGCAAACAGTTGCACTGACACTTTCAAAGTGCAGACCAAAACTGCAGAACAAAAGACTCCATCACTGGTCATTAAAAGGACAGCTAAATAAAGCTGATAAAATGGTTTTAGTTCAGTTTAGGAACAAAGATCCAGACAGTTTTAATAGTGGCAAAAGAGCTGTCATGAAAATAAAATTTATTGGAAAAGTACAGTCTTTATTATGTCTGACTTCTAAGATCCATATTATATGTAAATATAGAAACATTCTCTTAACATGTGTTAGGAGAATTAGGATTGTCAAAGTAAAATTATATTCACTTTACTTGAAAGGAAGTAGTAATGACAAACTGAAGAACCGAGGCCAAATTTCAGCTTGTTTATGGGACAGGGAACTGGATAGACAGAAGATAGCATTATATAAAAGTGTTTACATCATATTTTGGTCATTTTAGCAACACAGAACTTGTTATGTACTTGAGATATCAAGCAACTTGTATGTGCCAGATACCAGAAATATCTGGAGAGACTTGTTTCAAAAGAAATACAATTTTATTAGATGTAGTATATTAGGATGATTAGTTAAGACATAAATGTGCTTTGAGTACAATACCTGGCAGTGTCTCACAAAGCTTTTCAATTGCAGGAAGATTTCGAATCAAAAGATCATCGTCTATTACAGTTAAATGAAACAAAACATTGCAAGAAAACAAAATATTTCAAGCAAAAATAGATGCTAAAAATAAACATTAAAAAATATTTTGCAAATTAACTTTAGGCAAAAGCATAAAAGAAGCACTAAATTACGCATGCCTTAAAGTTCACTCGGAAGAAGATAATCAGTCAATTCTCCATTATTCAGAACAAATTGGGTAAGGGGAACACTGAATTGTGCAAAAGTTAAAAGAATACAGAATGTATTGCAAGCTATATTCTCATGCCCCAAAGTATTTCAGCTTTATGTACTGCCCTTCCCATTTTCCCAGGACTATTTAATTCATACAGTCAGTGCAGATGGAACTGGCCTTATCTATTTTTCTTAGGCCAGAATAATAACCAGATCAAGCTTCACTGTCAGCACACACCTCCTTACCTCCTGCCTCACTTCATGATTTCACTCTGCCACTGTTTCCAACAACACACATACATATCTCCCCAGAGCTGGGGGATATTGATGCTCTTGCCACCAACTTTTGGTTCCTCGACACCAGAGCTCAGACCTGAGGATGTGAGCCTGGATAGACTCTGGCAACCAAAATATTAGTTGTGTTTCTGCAATGCTTCTCAGCATTTGTGAAATTGGTGGATACTGAACTGTAAGAGCTAAGGTTGGGCAGACCTTAGTAGCCTTGCTTCTGCACAGGGTGGAAATGACTCCACTGCAGAACTCCCACTAGATGCTGCACAGATGCTTTTCACAGCTGCTGAGCCTGAGTGAGGAATTCTTGGCATCAATAACATTTGCAGATAACTAAATGATAAGCTGACAACTTGATTTAACTTGTGTCTAAAGGTGTAACTGTGTTCAGAAGTTAAATAGTTCAATACTGCTAAATAAACACGTTAAAATGTCTTAAGCCCTGCCCTTCCCAAACTAACAAAACCCCCCAACTAACTAAAAAAGCCCCAATGTCTCCTTTTGATCTATGATAATCAAATATCAAACTGAACTTTTCCTTTAAAAACAAGAGAAAACCTTCTGAAATTAGGGACAACACATGAAGACTTTCCGTCTTGATCTTTGTTTAATTGTTTGTTTTGCTTTTACTGCTTAGCTTATATTCTTAACTAACTTGCAGAAAAATAAGCATTAGAACATAAAAGAACTCAGTTCTGTGAACATTTGTATTCATTCAGATTTTTCAGTATCCCTAAGTATTTCTGCACCTATAAAATAACATCTTCTGAACAAATATATGATAACGTGTTGTACTTAATGGCTATACAAGCATACCAAATAAGAATTCATGGAATGTTAATTGTGAATAATATTTCCCTAAAGAACATGCCATAACTGGGTCTATGGTCTAATCTCATTTAATCTACTTTCCTGTGTCTCAGTGTCATTTCGAAGCAGATATTGCAAAGAATGCCTGAAGCCCTGGACTCGCATATGAAAGAACTAATGCCAATAAATGTTTCTTGCAGCAGGTGCAGCCTAGTGGCTGAGTTGTCCTATTTCTCCAGTAAGATAAAACGGTTAATTAAACTTACCAACTGTAGGTGTGTTTCCTGCACTGAGGGAAGCAGAAGAAGATATAGAAGAAATGCTCTCTGCACGTGCCAAAGGAGCTGCTGGAGGTGGACTTGAGTTAGCAATCAGTGGAGGGCTGAATGGCCTAGGCTGAACAGAAGAGATCACAAGAATATAATGCAAAGTGGTTTTAAAGACATGAACAAAATAATGTAAACAGAAAAGTTTTTATTTCATGCTCCAATCAATTTTATAATGTTTCTCAACATAGTTTCTTTAATGTTTTATCTACACTAGTTTTTCATGTAAAACAGAGAACCTGCATTTTCCATTGGAGTAAATACCATTATTTCATATATTATAGGTTTTTTTTTTGATAGAGTAGTCAAGTCTAATCTATTGGATTATGCAACAGCCTGTCAATAATAATAACAGAACACAGTATCAGAAACTAAGACTACAGAGCTGTGTGTGTGGAAACATAGATTTGGAGAGCTAAAGCAGAGCTACTAATAAATTGGAAGTGAGAGCAGCAGAGGGCAATTTAAATAGTTGGGACTGGAGTACAGGACCAAGAAAGGAACAGGCTGTAGGATCAGGGTTTTTTCAGCCCTGAGAACAGAAGCTTAAGAAGATTTATTAGCAGGCTCCTACTAGGTAAAAAGGGGCACACAAAGAAGTCATCAGGCTCTTCCAAGAGATGCAAGAGCTACAGCAAAGAAATGACAGCCAGGAAAGGACTTTGGGAAAAAGTCCTTCTTGCAACCTTTTGGTAAAATGTGAGACAGGCTGCCAGATTGGCAGACTGTAAAATCTCCCACTCTGGAAATTTTCAAAACTGAGCATGGTCCTGAGCAACCTGATACAACTTTGAAGTCAGCACTTTTTTGAGCAGGCTGGCCTAGAGAACTTAAAAGTCTCTTCCATTCTAAATCTCTAGATGGTTTTAGGATACACTTAACTGTTAAGGTATTTAACTAGTGATCACACTGGGGTTAACCTATCTGAAAGGAACTGAAGCATCATTTTGCAGGATAACTGTAGAATAACAGATGAAAAGGGGCTAATGTGTATGTCTGAAACACTGATAGCTGCATGACTATGGAACCAACCAAGGATTGTTGGTAATAACAGATAAACTGTTGATAATGACCAAGGGCTGTTGATACTGATCAAGGACTGTTGGTAATAACCAAGGATTGCTGGTACTAATAGACAAGGCCGGCTGGTAATAACCACAGATCATTGTTAATAAGCAAGGACTGTTGGCACCAACTGATGATGTCTGCTGATAATAACCAAAGATTGTTGGTAAAAACAAAGTGAAAAAGAACAAAATGTGGAGGGAGAGGGCGCAATGCAGCAGTAGGCAGCACTTTTCTGTGACATCTTGCTCTAGCTCCTGCAGATAAGTACAAGTGCAGGAATGAGGCAGAGAAACGGGTATGGACTGGGGGGGACAAGACTACCCGGGACCCCCAAAGCCCTCTGACTGAATTCCAGAAAGGTCTGAAAGAATGGACTGTGCATGATGACTAAATTGCATAGAAAACAAGAAACGTAGCTCCAGGGTACAGAAAACTGGTACTCCCAACAAGCTTAGGTGATCCATTCAGGATACTCCATCAGCTGAACTGACACTAGAACCAGGACTGGTGATCTCTCTCCCTTTCTCTTCCTGTTTATTTCATATGTTCCTTTCTCTTCCTTTTTTATTCTACCTCTTTATCCAGCAGCCACTGTCATGCACATATATAGTAGGTCAGGGACTAACATACCAATTTCCATGTCAAGTGCATAATTTAATAATAAAGCTTTGTGAGTTTTATGGACCCTCTGACTTTAGTCATTCCTTTTGACCCCTAGCATTTGTGAATCTTGGGTGTTTCCTTTCCCCTAAGGGCAGGATGTCACAGTAATTTTTTTCCCCCATTTTATTGCACTTCTTGGCTTTGATAGAGACTATGAGAATTGTAAAGGGAGTTAACATACAATGAAGACAACTGACAACCTTCTACTTGTATCCAGATAATAGTAAATTTCAAAAGCAACAGTATAAAATGAATGTAGCTTTGTTCAGGATCATACTTTATAGTAGAACAGATAAATGACATGAAGAACAGATTCCTTGGGCTAAGAGCAATTACTACAATTCTGCATTGGAAAGAGAAAAGAATTTCAAAATGAACTCTGTTCTGATCTTACAGAAAAGGGAAACAGTTTTAAAATATTCTCTCAGTTTTGTCAAAGCACAAGATGAGAATTTTGTTTGTATCAAGAATAGGGTGAAAATATCTTCCGACCTTGAAAGACAATAAGAGGATTTTACCACAGGAACATTTTTCCTAGTCAGGAAGTCAAGTGAAACCTGCAGAATACTAATATTTACAGAGGAAATAAGACATGGCCTAGTCTGATAGCTGTTTGGTTATTTGCATTCTTTAGCACATTCCTTATAGGCAGGAGAACCCACATTGCAGGTACATGCAGACAGTGTGCAACCTCTCACTATCCTTACGGGCAACTGCTGTGATCTACCACCTCCCTTCTCCACAAACCAGCACCAAGTGCAAGGAGAAGTCACAACAGGACTACTTCTGTCAATATACAATTGAAAAAACCCCACTCATTTCCCAGAGCTTTGGTGATATCCCTAAATCAAGGGAGGTTTGTTAATAACTTCAATAGTATTTTGTTTTTCATTATCAAATTACCTATTTGCTCAATTAAAAACATTCAGCTGATGCAAAAATTATGGTTTGGACCTAAGTACTTGTGTTAATAATTATCTGTTGTACTGAGATAGTTATCATAAACTATTACCATGCCTATTTGGCAATGTTGAAAACCTGCTTATGTGATTCCTTGAACATTGGCTATAAAGTAATTCCACAGTAACAGAGTAAATGAATAGTGTATCTGAAATCAAGTCAAAATGGCAAATAAAAAAATAATAATCAATACGTACTATTTCATTAATCCCACTAAGTTTCCCGGTAGACAGCTTTGGTCTTGAAGCAGGCCTTGGTGGGGGTACAATGGTGCCCACAGAAAGAGGAGTGGTGGGCCTTGCTGAAATAAAGCAAAGTTAAGAAAATATTAGAAATATCACACTGAACATAAATAGTTATGTACTGGAGTAGAATATCTAGAAGTGATGTTTGTACTAGAGGTTCCTATTGTAGAAGTGCCATGTTTAAACAGTTACCACAAATCATAAGTGCTTTTAAAATAGTGCCATGTGATACCCTGAAAATTGCATCTAAAAAAAGCATCATGGGCTTTCTCAATTCTCTCAAGTGATTTTATACCAACCACTCTTGGAAGCTTGTATGTAAAAAGAATTGTTTTTGCAAACGCAGTTGCTTAATCTTTGAGATCTCATTACTGTCTGACATCCCACAAAAATACATTCCCATTTCCAGAAAAGCAACACTGCATAGTTAAGAAAAAGCAATGCTTTTAAATGAATAATTTGAATTTTCTTCTGATTTCAAGCTGAATATTTACTTCACTGTCCCAACTGGTATTAACAAGCAGTTTAGTACATTCTAAGTAAGAAGATGAGTTAATTTTAGCATCAGTTGAGCAGTAATAAAAAAAAGAAAAAATGAATCCAAAGCTTGCTTTTTGGAGTCAGTTATTAGCAAAGAGCAGTACAGAATGCATGCTTTGCATACCCTTATTTGTATGAGCACAAGAAGACACTAAACTATAGTCCAGTAGTGCTGAAGATGATGCAGAAGATATTTCAGTAGCAGTGCCAGTTTCTTCAATGAATAACTGTTCATGGCATATAGAGTTATTGAAAAGGTCGCTTTGATCCTCAGAAGCACAGCTGTTGGAAGAACTCCCAAGCAAAGCAGAAGAGGCAAGGCAGGCATTTTCAGTTTTAAAATGCAATCTTTGGGGCTCCTTCTTGTCTGTGCTTGTGTGTGTAATTGTAAGAAGTTCATCAGCAAAGGAAATCCACTGACTCTGAGACCGTGAAAAACAGGATAAAGTACTGGTACTCCCTGATGGCGCTGCTGTAACACCAGATTTGCACAAAGTGCTAATGGTAAAGCCTGGTGAGGATGGGCTTGTAGACCCAGAATCTGTCTGGTGTCCAAGCAAAGACTGAGATATTCTACACCCAGGCAAATCAGTGGTAGATGATGAGGAGCTTCTATTGTGCTCTGTTAGGGTAGCTGAAGGAAAAGGGAAGAATTGAAACTAGGACCAACAATGAAAAGATAAAATTTTCAATATTCAAAAAAGTATTCAATATCCACTACACAAGGACTACCAGCCATCATGAAAAATAACTGCTCTACTAAAGTAACAACTCACAAATAGAATAAAGAAAAAAGCCAGTCACATATCATATGTACTTAATTCATACTGCCAACCATGTCCCTTTCCATTTTTTAGTACATGAAAAAAAATTGTGTATGTCTCCACTTAAGGCTCTATTTCTCACAACTTTCCTTATTCTTTTGACTTCCTACCTGTTGTGATTTAATTTTTCTCATCTTTGTCTTTTCTTTCTTGCATCCTACTCCACTTTTGGTTCCTCTCCACAGCTTTCTGCTTTTAATTTCCTTCCTTATTTAATCAAACCTATCCTGCTCATTCCAAAGCCTTTGATCCTCTTAGTCCTAATATTTGTCATAGAAGGTCCAATGGATTTGGCTTTCATGTGAATGAATGAAGACAATGGAGCCACAAGATTCAGTCTGATAGTTAATCTGTCTATCAATCTGTGAGTAACAATATGGATGAGGCATCATCCACTTCAGTTTTCTTCCCCTCTCTCATAATATTATGACTGCTGGAAAAAGGAGTTTCCCACAAGTATTCCCTGCATTTGCTGTTGCCTGTTGCTCTAGATGACCATAGAAGCAGAAAATGCAAGGTTAGTCAATTCTCATCATCTTGCAGATTGGCAGAGCTAGGAGCAACAGAAGTGATAACCAAAATAAAAAAAAGAAACATATTTGAAAGTTCAGATCAAAAGTACAGTTTTCCTTACTACAGTGGTCCTTTCGCCATAAAAAAATACATTCTTCAAGTCCACCTAACATTAGGAATTTTAACACACCTTTCCCTTTCAAGCAGATATTTTAACTATCATTCAAAAGCTTTAAAATACTACTAAAAATCCTATTTAAAACCAATGTGGACATGTTAAGAACTATTTAAAAATATATATGGATGAAAATAAGGAGGATAACTAATAGAAGCATTTTTTAAATATCAAGAACTAGCTAAAAAATGTCTGTTTTGTTTGTTCAAGATAACAAAGTTACCTTAAACTTATAATAAAGTGGGATTATTCATGGATGACCAAGATTACTTCTGTGTTGCATAAACCACTGTCTGCTCAAATACCAAGGTAGTTTAAGAGTTCAATGATTAACATGGTTATAAAACAATAGTTAAACAAATGTTTAAACCATAAGAGACATATACTGTATTCCACACAACTAATGTATGTAATTTAAGTTTGGGACTGAGATTTTCAGAAACTTAAAGCACCAGCTTACTACTAACCTTCAAGCTGAAGATAAAACATTGATTTTGAGGAAAATGCCATCCGATAAATATTTTTTAAAAAACTTTAAAAACTTACTTGCAAGTTAGCAAGCATTAGAACTCAATTTAAACAGCATGACTTACATTGCTCCAATTTTTTTTAACCCCAAATGTACTAGAAATTTGTTATACTTTGGCACACTTACTTTCTATTTAATTCTACAGATTATTTCACAAATGTAAATATCTTAGTTAACTTCTAGAACAACAGTGCTTGAAAGAATTATTTATCAGATAAAGTTTGCCAAGGCACAGATGTATCTAAACTCGATTTATGCCCACAAGACCCTCTATTGCACCAATTTCAATGAACTGCAGGGCTCTGTGTATAACCCTAATGGGTATGACTAGGGTAGATGACTCCCTGTCAGATAGAGGTACAGAGGATACTATGGATCTCTGTCATTACACATCAGCCAGAGACTACTTCTCCACAATTCTGCTGTCAGGAGGAACTGTATGATGACTTCCTGACCTGCTTTCACTTCTCATCCAGGCACAGCAATAAACACCTGAATACAGCTACAACCACCAGTACAACAAGTTCAGTATCTTCTGCCTTTCTCTGCAGACTCCAACACAAGACCAAAGTTATCAAAACAGAGTATTTTAAGAAAGCATCAAATTTTTTCAGAGAATTCCAGTAATGTATCTCTCTCTAAAATTTATTCTTACATGTGAATCCACCACACACATGGTGGATTCACTTGCCAATACTACTGACTGATTATGTAAGTCAGGATGAGAGTGTTATAACGAATTCTGTAAGCCAGATTTATTAAAACTGTAACCTTTAAGAAACATCAATTTGTTGTTAAAGACTAAGTTCTTAAAATATGAAGTGTTACAAAGCAATGTTGATTGCTGCTAAAAGAACATTACTTAAGCCGAAAAACACCAGTTTTTCAGAATTCTCCTACTGATACATGTAATCTTCCTTATTGTTCTTCAATCGGCATGATTATGCACAGAAGAAAACTACTAGAAAGCCATAATGAACAAGGAAGTGAGGACTATTTTTGGAATACAAGTACTTAGTTAAAAAAAATCATGGATCACACTGCCTTTCTCAGGTGTGTGGGAGGAGGAAAGTGTCTACATTAAGAAAAAATTAACATGTTTGAGTAAAGATACACAGCAGGCAGACTGAAAAGACGTATGGAACTATTTTTTGCAAAGACCAGGTTTCAGGAAAGCTTGCCAACTTTTCATACCAAGACGAATATCCTGCAACCCAAAATTCCCAAGCAACATGAGCTCTCTCCCTCCACCTCCCATATGCCACACACCATCATTTTCCTTGCAATATCCCTGCTTTCAGGATCTCAGCTTAATTCATGTCTCAGTCCTGCCATTTTTATCCATCTCCCCTTGGATTATGCTTTCACAACTCCTAACATAATCATGCCTTCCTACAGGAAACAAGTTCCTCACAGCAAAGCTCTGCAATGCCTTTGTACTACATAGCCCAGCCAACTTTCCTGGAAAGAAGAAATGCATCCCAATTCATTGTGCAAGCTCAGCTTGTCTCACAGTTGCTGCAACAACCACCTTTTAATCTCCCAGCCTTGCCAGCTGAAAAAAAATTGATTACATTCTAGATGGTGAGCAATTATTCAGTAAGTATTAGAAGGCAATAAAAAAGGCAGGAGCAAACCAGAATTTTCTTGAAGTGTCTAGTACTCCCTCTTCCTTCTTGCTCTCTAGTTTGAAAGCCTTATATGCTGCCTTCTCAGTCATGTAATACTTGTAAGACAGTATACTGCTTTATAAAACTCTATAATTTATGCATCAAAGCACACCCCTTTGCAGTAACTGAAAAACCACAACATCCAGAAATAGAGTGAACACCATCTCTACCATGAACATTTTACCTGAGGAAGATGAGGATGCCAAAGAAGCCGAAGAGGAAGATTCAAGAGAAGTGCTGAAGAGTGGATCCCATGCCAGGAAGTCACTGTTCCCCTTTCTATATTAAGAGTTAAAATTGGAATAGAAATTAAAGATTTATGCTTTCATAAAAATCACCAACTTCACTAGTAGTTTGATAATATAATAATTACAATAATTACAGAACATTTTGGCTTCAAAGGGATCTTTAAAAATTCTGTTCCAACCATGCTGACATCCCTAGATCAGGTTGTTTAAAGTCTCTTCCATACTGGCCTTGAACATTTCCAGAGACAGGGCATCCAGAACTTCTCTGGGCAACCTGTTTCCACATATCACCAGATTTCACACTAAAGAACTTCCTCCATATATTTAATATAATACTACTCTCAGTTTAAAGCTACTCCTCCTAGTCCTATCACTACATAGTTCTTGTAAACAGTCCCTCAATAATATGATAAAAACTTCTGACAAATTAGTCTGTATTAGTCTTTGCATCTAAAAAGAAAAGAAGTAGTCAAAATTTGCAGGTCAAAGAACTGATTTACACATAAGGAGACTGTCTTAGCCAAAACTTTGGTGAAAATTTGTGTGTGGACATACTCCATAATGTCAGTTAAATAACTGTAATTTTTGAGACTTACATCTTCAAATTCATTCATTTCAGCATATATACACATAAGCAATGTATGCACATCAGTGTAAATTTGTGTTTTGCAATCTTAAAGACTGTACCATGGAAGACTAAGTCTGTCTTATTTAAAAACATTGTGTAGCTATGTAATTATAAATACCAATTGAGATTGATCACAATAAATCAAATGTATTAGAAGGGGTAAACAAATGAATGGAAATATCCATTGATACACACAGGCTTATAATGCAATAGATGTACAACTTAAGATAGGACTCAGCTGTCATTTCCAATGAGTTTCTGAGTTTAGAAAAATAAGAAAAAATTCCTGCAAAACAGCACTTGATAGAATTTAAAATTTTAACTTACTCAGTAGTTGGAGCAGAAAATTTTGATTTTGTTAACTCTTCACCTAAGAAAAGGATACCATATTATCACTAAAAGCATGAAACATAAAAATTTCATTTTCATTATAAAAAGATATTTAACATTCATGTTGGCAGTTCAAACAAATTACTATCAAAATGGAAAAAAGAAAATGTATGATTTCTCATAACTTAACTATGAGAAGACTACATAGACCACTGCACTTCATAAGGCAATGTTGTTTGCTTGAAACTTCTTCCTTGAATTATACAGTTTACAACAATGTTTTTCAGCAAATCTGGTCTGGTTCCCCATTGACAAAAAAAAACCCAAAAACCCCCAACCCTGAGTAATAGAAGCTAATGCCCTATCCTCTATGTCAGTATTTTATATCATAAACATGGTGTGCTTTGCTGGTTTGTGGATCACCCTAAACTTGAACAGGTGGAAGGGTTTCAGGAACTTGCACAGGAGTTTTTCTTATGGGGCAACCCCTTTGGCATCTGGATGTGTTCCTCATTACTGTCAGACAGGTCCTCACAACAGGGAACAGCCAAGTACATAGATAAGGAACAGTTATATAAAACTAACAAGAGAAGCATTTTGTTCAATTTAAAATATAGATATTTAAGAAGTTTATGTCTCCAACAATTAAAAAAAAAGTTTTGTTTTCATTCTATGTTAAAAAACTAACAGACTAAAAGATTCACACTTACTGGATGAATTTTGATTCATTTGTGCCTGAAACAGGAAAAAAAAAATAGGAATAAGTTCTTCTACTGTGAAATAAACCACTTAACAGTTGAAGAGTTCTTATTTCGACTCAACTTCTTATGTGATATTTTATTTTCAGTGCCAGGTAAAAATATCATGAGCTTGCGGAAGACCATGGAACATGAGCCTGGACAGAGCAACCAGGCAGCATTCCAGTTTGAAAATGCAGGAATAAATATTGTAGAGCTGACAAAAGGAGCAGCATTTTTAAATCTCTTTAGTGTTTGGGACAGAGAATTAAACAGTCAATGTATCTATCACATGGTACAGATGAAATGAAACACACCTCGTGTTTTCCCAACAAGTCCCCTCACACACTACACTTACTTAGTTTTAACTACAAATACAAATAAAAAGCCATTCTCTACTTACAGGACTGTGCCTCTGCTTTCAAAATATGGTGAGGGAAAAAAGAGAAAAATTATTACTTTAATATGTTATGCACACTATTTTCCTTAAAATCAGAACCAGTCTCACTCTGATCTGAATACTGTACTAGCATACCCTAATATTATCATTTGGTATAAAGGATTATTCCATGAACTGGCAGGATAAATCAGTAAAGCTGCACTGCAAATGTTACATGTATCCTCATTATATGACCTGTTTTAAAAGACTTGTATGTTATTGAAAACTAATTTTCAAATTACGTTAAAAGCCATGCTCAGCTAACACTAAGATGTAATTGAATGTCTCATAGTGGCACAAGCACAAACACAAGAACTGAGCACTCTAAAGTCTCAAAGGAGACTTTAAATATGAGAAAAGTACTTAATGTTATATTGCAACATAAAAGTGCAATCTATATATATTGGAATATGGAATGTACCAAAAATGACCTAGTGCACAAGAAAAAAGAATTACTGAACCTAGAAAAATTCTGAACATTATAATATATGTTTACACTACTGTTTCTTTGCCACTTTTCTATAGATAAAAATACAAGGAACAAAATACTTACAGATATTGCTGGAGAAAGAGTGATGTTCCCTATGGATACTTTTAATTCATCCAAAGAAGGCATAGTGTATTGAGAGCTGTTATTTGGCTGGACAGGTTTTATTTCTACATGGAACCTCCTAGGTTCATCATCTTCAGAGTCAGACTCACTGGATGAATAGAAATGGTTCTCTTTGGTATGTTTGTCTCAGTTAAGGTAAAAATACCTCAAAGTCATCCGCTTAATCTACTTTATAATTCTGATCCATGAAATGCTCATATTAAGTGATCTCTTAGCGCATTTACATATATCCACAGTCCAAAATGCACAATTCAGAGTTAAAATTTAGGGGTTTATTCCATTTAACTTCAGAATGATGATTCTGTTCAAAAAACCATGGTGTCATATAACTGAAGAATGGCAGTATCTGTCATATAAATGAATAACTGCATATTTGAAGACATAAGGTTAAATTTAAGATTCTACAGCAGCAACACTTCTACATGTAAAATTGTAGTTTGCAAGACTCCAACAGGGTTTCTAAGGGATGTATGAAAAATCTAGAAGTCTTTTAAATCAAATGAAGAAAAGCCTACGTTTTTTAATAAGCAGTGAAATGCCCATGGTAGCTGTACCTAACATAAACAGTGAAGGAAAGAGCAGGAGCCACCGTTACTTGCTCTTCTTACAGTGTGACACTAAAAATGTTTTTAGTAAGGATGCCAGTTAAACAGAAGACTGCACAGTAAACTGAACAATGTCAGCTGCTTAAAGTACTGTCATCTTTGGATAGAAAGAAATCATAATGACATCTCAGACCTCAAAATAAGGAAAATAAACAGCACTTTATTTGCACAGGAGCTGCACTGAAGAAAAGCTCTGAAAGGCCCAAGCTAAGTCTTAAAACCTGCATTTGTTTTGACAAGAAAAATTTGAAAATTTTCATCTACAGAAACACAAAGTTTTGTACCACCTGGAAGAAGTGTACATATTCTCTAGGTCACTTCTGTTATTTTCACCTGAAAATACGACAGACTTTTGCATTAAATTCCTTCAAACTATTCCATAACAAAGTTTTAAACCTAACATTCCAAATCCCTTTCAGCTGAAAGGATCTGAAAATTGTGGTGAGGAAAAAGCCAAGTATTTTTATTTTACACTTCTCTTGCTTCAAAATGAAGCATTTATAGAAAAAGTTTCAAAGAAATGTAATTCTAATTTCATCAACATATTTCTTGTCTTGAACATTATCACTGACCTTCACGATTAATTTCCTACGAATAAGACAGTTCTCGTAAAGTGTTTGGCCTACAGAGATTTAAGTCACACTTATTATGATTGACTGTCATTATAATAAAACAATGTCCTCCAACAAATTATCTCATGAGATCCCAGTAACAAAATAAATTTCTAGAGGCTAAGGGAGGAAAAGAGAAAGTGAGCTGATAAATTCCTGAAGCTGGTCAAGATTTTCAGCAGCAGAAGTACTACCTTATGAGGGATTGCAAATCATGAATATTTTTCATAGAATGTATGCCTTTTCTTTTGTTTCACAAGAAGATATAATAAAAAATAAGATGTCCAAATGAATAAGCATGAATGTTGTTCACTTATCACGAGAAGCATGAATGCTGTTAACTTATCTCTCACTTTCAGAAATACATGCAAAACATGAAACAATCCTCTCAGAACTAGATAAAAGTCTGCCACTTTTATATCAATTTTTTAAACAGAAGATTACATCAATGGCTTTTATTCTTACAGAACTCTTCCATGTGGATATTAGAGGAATATTCTGCAAAGCTGATGAAAACAAAGAAATTATGATGATGACCTGGCCACTGTAATGAGCTGGTAACTACTTAAACATTTTTGCAATTTAAGGTAATGGTACAGCCCAAATTCACCTTTTATCTGAAGTACTCAGAAAATTCAGTGAATACATTTCCAAAAATTAGCTATCTTGCCAACCTACTAAGCTTGCTTAGATCTATGGTAACTATTCCCAGCTCTTAAGTAGAACTTTCCTCTGTGGTGGTAGGAAAAATGGGACAAGAATTTTTCTCCAAAGCAACAGGGGAATGGCAGAGAAAAATCTTGAGCCTCAATAAAGGTGACTCAGAACAAAATCTGCTCTGTACATGAAAGCAATAAAGCTTTCAATATGAAGTTATTAAAAAGACTGTAAAAGCTAAAAGCACCAATTGGAAACAGCATGTAGTGTAATGACTTCATTAAGTAACAGAAATTCTATTTCTACACTGCTCTAGTGCTACAAAAAAAAACGTGAGGGTGCAGGTATAGAACAGATAACCATTCAATTTGCTTTAAAAAATTTGGAAACTTTATAAACTCTCTGAGAGCTTTTCATGGAGAGAGATCTGCGTGGAATTTTGGATCTGCAATGGATCTGGCAATTTTTTTGCTTTTTATTTTTACTGTCCTAAAGTTCCCAAGAGATCAGATCAGATCAGATCAGATCTAATCTAATCTTTAACATTTGCACACACACATCCAAGAAAAAATTGGGTTCATTTTACAAAAACTATGAGTGTAAGAATACAAGGTTGCAACATAGGCATAAATGTCATTCATCTTCCTTAACTTTTTAGTCAGTACTTCCTCTTTCCAAAGAATTGTAATAGCATCAAATAACTTGGCGCAATAATGGTAAAAAGGATATCTTGTGTTGTTTCTGGTTTAATGCTGTATCCTTCATCATCTACATCAGGAAAGTTCTAAAAACAACAACAAAAATTATGCTATTGATAAATAATTAAAAAAACCAAGTCATTCTTACATTAGACCAAATTTTACATCATTGACAAATTAAAGTTGCAACAACTCATGAAAGTGATTTTTATTCAACATTATTACAATTATCTGAAGTTATGATCTGTCATTCAGAAGCTGTGTGACAAGGTATCTCACCACAAAATGTAACAAAACAAGCTCTAAATTTCCTGAGAAAACTGGCAAGTTTGAAGGGCATCTGCTTTAAATAATCAATCACTACTTAATTACTAATTGTAATTACTAATTACTCATTAATTATTAATCAATTACTTTATCAAAAAGGACAGAAATCAATATTATTTTAGCTTTAGTATTGAGTTAAATTAGGTTATAATCCTCTTGGCTCCAGAAAAATTTCCCAATTTTTACTGCTTTCAGCTAAGACACAAGGTGTTCTGATGGTGCAGAGGCAAAACCTTTCCTAAGTACTAGTCAATATTTAAGTGTGCTAGCCAAAGCGCTGCTTGCAATTCCACTTCCCCTAGCAAGGGCAGCATGCCTGCACTGTTACTTCAGAAAAGAATATCCACATCACAGGCGCTCAAAATTTTATTCCCAAGTTTTCCTTTACAAATCTCCAACACTATCCTGAATCTTCACAGCCAATAAGCATCTGGGAACTTAAGTTCTGTATGTCTGCTCTTGCGGGCAATTAAACATAAATTGACAAGAATGATGTTAAAATAACTTAGAATGCTCAGCTAAGCATATAGTTTCATTAAAATAACTTTGGGACAGAGAGAAACAAGTCTCCAAGTTAATCTAAATTTTAAAAATGCACAAAATCCCTGCATCATGTGTTACATATACAGGAAAAACATGGATATGTAGATACTTTCCCCACTCAGAACCAAAATAATCCACTCACAACTTTGTATGCATAGGCAGTGTATGTGAACTGCTTAATGTCTCAGTAAGTTTATCACAAAAACCACAAACAAGGTGTCTTCAAAATGCAGTGATTTCAGTAGTTACTAATATGCTATAAAAATTAGAATATGTATACATATAAAAGTAATTTATTCTAGCGTAGCATCAGTATATTCTATCAGAAAACAGGTACTGGGAACCAATTTGACCAACAGATACGTATACACAGTATGGCCAAAACACAATCCATTAGAAGTCAAGAGATACAACAAAATGACTTATGCTGGTGATTTCAAGTGGACAAGAAAGGAACCTCATGACTTCAGATAAAATTTGAAGCCAAGTTTAAAGAGAATGTCTCTGAACAGCTTTGGAAGTATAGAACATGAACATTAAAATGATTCAAATGTAGTTATCCTTCTGTATCTTTTACAGGTATCACAAATGGGATGTCTGATAATTCACTAAGAGAAAGTCTCTTCTATACAGTTCCCTAAATTTAGCACTTCTAAAATAAATGGAAATTACACATAGCTCAAACTTTCTGCTAAGAAAAGTATAAGAAATACAGTCCTGTACAGATGTAAGACACACCAAATTAAATACCACATCAAAATAAATAAATAAATAAATACACCAACAAAAAAAGTAATAACAGTACAATCACATGGTCCAATACTTTAGCTCTACTTGCTCAAATCAAGGTTCCTAGCTACGCTTGACCTCAAGCTGACCTTGTTTATATACCAAAAACCACTAATGAAACTTGACATCAAAGTAAACAGAATAAAAACCTATAGCTACAGAGTAAGTTTATTTTCTTGTAAGACTACAAATTCTGAATTCTGAAATTAATTTAGTTGTCACACCAGGTGATTTTCCATAGATCAGGGACATTCATGGTCAAGATGAATTGAAAATCAATAAAAATCTTTAAATACACAACAATTAATTTTTCTTAAAACTGGGCCATATATGTACAGGATATGATTACTGGGCTGACACAGCATGCACAATGTAGCTGGCAAAACTCACTGTTTTGATATTAAACTATGAGAGAACTTAAGTTTGTAGAAGTTATTTTCATTGTATTATTTTTAATTTACTGAATAATCTCTAGGATTAAGAAAGAACCAAAATCTTAAAATATTTAACTTTCTTTCTTAATACTTTCATGACAATTATTTCTGATCTTGATAATGTACTTGAATCATCTATTCCTGAGAAATAGCCCTTCAGCATGCAGTCTGTTTTCACAACTTCATGTATAACAGAGATGAACACCGTACAGCTTAAGTTCAGAACACAGGAGAAGAAAATTCCTTCCTTCTCTTTCAGCTAGTCTATGCTACCACTTCTTTTCAAACTCTGTGCAGAAAACCAGAAAACTTAATTTGTAGTTTTTTCCTATATTTGAAATTTAAATACATGGATTTAAATAATTTCAAACATCTCACATGAAACAGCATATACACACATAAATAATATGCCTTGTATTTCCAGCCTTGTCAGCAATTCAGATTGATTGGATCTTGTGCCAATTTATGATCATTAACACTTGCTTTAATTAACTAGATGCTGAATTTATATTTTTGTATAAACCAACATAAAAAATGGGTGGAATAGATACTTGATACACCTTTGCATAGACAAAGGCAGATTGTGTCTGATTACAAATTACACAAGTAAAATGATACTTCACAATCTTACAAGTTGACTAGTATTTCAAAACACTGTTCTTAATATTTTGAATGGTTGAACTGATGAATATGCTTTCTGAAATACCAACATTTCATTTGCAAATTTACAATTTACTAACAGGAATAGATAACACAGCAACCTGAGAGAGACACATACTCATGAATCTGATGTTAATGAGGCATATACATTTATTTGTCTAATGTTTACTCCCTTTTCCACACTCCTACAATTACAGAACTACGTATTATGTCATGAATAACAGTGTATCTTAAATATCAGGCACACAACACAGGTAAAACCTGATTTGCTACCATGCTGATCAGAGTTTAAGTTCACAACCTACATATATAATTTTTGAACTTCAACACACAAAGATGATGATCTTTGCAAACTTCAGCCTTTGGGAAAAGTTATTATTAATAAAATGGGGATGGAGTTCTGCTTTAGCCTCCTACACAAATATATGCAGTGTTCTTTACAGTCAAAAAGCTCCCAACTACCTCATTATGCATGTGAACTGAACTCTGCAAAGCAACTAGAAAGAAAGCAACTGCAAAAGCAACTGCACCTGGCGGACTTCCAGGAAGCCTTTCTGAGGTTCTGTTAAGCAACTAAACATGTAGCTGTAAAAGCCAGTTTTCACTGTGTTTGCAGATGTAATGCATTAATTGTGATCTTATATAGCTGTAAACATACACCAGAAACTTAGGTCATATACCTTTGTCTTTGCTGTGGCATATTCTACAACCTTTATGGGGTTAATAAATTTTCAAAGAAATAAAACATCAGGCCTTGATAAATAAAATTAAATTTCCTGCATAAGAAGCTTGAGGACCAAGCATTCTATTAACGAAACACATTTTTCAGCTTTGGTGAATAATTTATTTCAGTTTCCTTGCTCTGTCCCATCTGTCATTTAAAGTGATTGAAGAAGCCACACCATTACCATGTCATTAGTGTCTCTGGGCTACATACAGAGGACAGGGGACTTAAAGGGCTAAACGATGCAGCTAGACTACAGAGCACTGTGGTCTAGCTACATCACTTAGCCCTTTGCAACACTAGCGCTGCTGACAGGCTGGTCGTCAGTCCAGAAGCAAAGAACCTTCACCATGCCCCAGTTTGATTTCTTTATATTTTCTCTTCTCCTGGGATAACTACAGTGGTTATGAGAACTCTTTATTAAGTTTTCCTGAGGGTATGCTTCAAGATGCAATGCAGCTGAACAGCTCACTCTATTTTCTTCTGGAAGAACTCAATTGGCTTCCTGTAATCCGGATGAGGACTCAAAGTAAGCAGCTGAAGCACATAGGCTGGAACAAGAGAACAAAAAGGCTCTCCGCTTCTGACATATTTGAGGTGTAAATTTGACTCTGACATATACTTAGGTTAAGACAGAGGCATAATATTGGCCTCCTCTCCTTAGGGTGCCTATTAACCCAAAAGACACAGAGGAAGAGAGCAGACAGTCAGTTTCTCCTATTGTTAGAAATGCAGAAAGAAAGAAAAATGGGAATTCAAAGTGCCCCTTTCTTGTGCTGTGACAGAAAGCCTTTTCCTCAATAGCAACTATTTGAAAAATGCCAGAACAAAACGCTGTAAAATGCTAATAAAGAAAAATACGTGAATTTCAATAAATATTAGATTACACTTGTGTTCCACTTTTCAGAAATTGATGGTTCCAAATTCAACCAGTCCCCAAAAATAAAAAAATGGTTTATAATTCTATATAATCTCATATATTAAGAGGTTAATGAAAAGTTTTGGATGCCTTGATATGTGCTTGCATTTCAGTTTCCCATGGAAAAAAAAACCTTTCAGCATTATGTTCTGTACATCTGTGACTCCCTTCTTAATTACTTTTGAACTTACTGGACAATTTCAAATGGATTTGACAGAAAGAATAGAGAACTCAAAGATAATTACATTACTACAGTCTTTATGAAAATAGGCAGTGAAGTAGAAGAAGGAGATCAGCAAGCATCCTAACCAAGGGAAGGGTTGCAATCCCAATTCAGATCTTACTGGACACAAGTGGAACCTTGTAAATGTTTTCCTGAAATAAAAACAGAGCTCATATCTTCCTAGAGAACATCTCTAGAGACATGGCAAACTCATGGGAAACAAGACATTTCAGCCTTTAGAAAAATTTCTAAGGCAAAACCCCCATACAAAGTCAGTCTTCTATCTCTTTCAAGTGACACTTTCTACTATAGACTTTCCACTTTTCTCAATTATCAAGGTTTAGCTTAATGGAAGTTACACTATAGACTGACATATAAAAAACTCAGGAATTTTAAATCTCATGAGATACTGTCACCTATATTTAAACAGAGACTGCTTATTGAAGTGGTCAACTTTTTCAACAAATACCAGTTCTCAGTCCCCAGCTGCCTACTGTGAGCACACGAAAACCTCTTACAGCCATTACAAAAAAATACTTACTGGAATTAATGTCTTAATAATTTATTTTCCAGTATATATAATCTGGCAGCTACAAAAAGGATGAGCATAAGCGTATCTGTCTCACCACATATAAATGTGACAGGATTTTGGGACAAAAGACATTTTTGACCCATCTCACCATTTTGCTTTTGGAAACAGAATAGAAGCTTGATAGACTGTGTTACACATTTTGCACTAGTGAGAAGGCCTTCACGGTATTGACTACATAGTAGGTTCAAAGATCCACAGTAGCACACAGAACTGGTAGATAATATACAGAAATCAGTTCTTGCTACATCCTTAACTTGAAAATTTGCAGTATTTTTACCTTGGTCTTTATATACAATTGAAGACTGGTCATCTCTTACATTCCTTTCACACAATTAAAATTCTTGACAAATAAACAAAAGCAACGTTTTAAAAAATGACCACATTAATCATATATATGCCAGAGAGGCTTTCTGTGAGTGAACAAAATTGACAAAAAATAACTAGGACATCTTAAGCTGAATTTTCTGAGGTCTATTCCTCAGTATTTCTTAGCAATCAAACACAAATTAATATTGTTTTAATCTTTTTTGTTTAATAATAATTTTCCAAGTTCATTTTCTTGAAATGCATTATTTGTTGCAAATATCCATATAAAACAAATCTTCCTAGAGATGATAGAGACTGCTCAAAGCATTTACATTAGGTTTGAAAAATTAAACAGAAAGGAAACCCATAAGTAAAAGCCAAGAAAAATTAAAAGCATTTGAAATGAGACCTTTCAGAAGAGGACTCCAAACTTAAAACATAAAAGCATTTTGGACTGCTTGTTTGTTAGGGCTGAAATTAATCTCTGTAATTTTTTCACTACAATTACAATATTGACTTCTGCTTTTAAAGCATTCAATCACTATACAGAATACTACTGTGGCTTGAAAAAAGCAAGAAGAAATCACAGACCAAATTTTAAATTCCAAATGCAGTCATAAAATATTGAGCAGACAAAAAAGAAGTATCAACAATTAACCTAGATGATCATATGGTATGCCTCATGTAGCCAGATAGAATGCCAAACCAATTTATACTTGAATTTTTTGAACTAATTGTCTTCCAAAAACATGGAGACAAAATAAGCATAGAAAATAAACACTGCAAGTCAAATCCAGTTGTGGTTCACTCCAATGACTCAACCTGAACTGTCAAATGATTTTATTTCCATGAGAAGCCTGAAAATTATAAGGATACTTCTATTGTTAGTTTCTTTTAAATGCACCCAAGGAAAGAAACTTACTGTAATTCAAGATGGCTGCACAATATAAAGTAACTGTCTTGGCAAGAACTACACATCTGCTCTTACACATACAGTTCTGTTATGTGGCAAAACTTTATTTTCCCCATTTAGAAGGATAGTTTTACTAGATGTTTTAAATCAAGTTTCTCAAAACAAATTTTAATATTAGGTACTAAAACCTCCTAGTTACCAAATAAAAATCAGAAAATTCACAAAATAAGAGAACTTGAAAACTTAAATTGTGTAATATAATTTGCACCTAAATGAATGAATGAAAAATACATAAGCCTACAGAAAATCACTTAGATTGCTCTGTAAATTTTTCCCAAACATAGCTACAGGGAGTTACAATCTTTGTTATATGTTAATTCAAGAGAACATATGTGTTTGCATAAAAAGAAAAGACTAAATTAAGGAAATGAAAATCATTAACATCTTTAATTTAATTTTAAACAGCCACTTACCTGAATTGACTAAAAAAAATTGTAAGGCATATCACAGATCTAACAGTAACGAAAACTGGACCATTAATAAAGTGCATCTAGAAATGCTGCATTTATAGTCATATTTTGAACAGTATATTCCTACACTCTATTGCCAGTGGTAAAGCAGAAACCAGTCAATATTAGAAAGACTTCTCAAAAGAAACAGTGGTAAGCAGAGGAATATGACAACACAAAGTTGAGTCCACAATAAACTACATCTTTTTTCTTTCTTAGAATCTATTAGCCAAGGAATTCAGACTATTAGCTGAAAAATAAAGTAACATATACTTGCAGTGAAAACACCTTGCTTAAAACCTACTATTATTAGGAAACAAAAATGTATTACTGACACTTGTTTGTACATACCGCTGAAGATCATGTACTGCACAAAATTAACACTTGGAGTATGCAATAAAAATATTAAATCTTTTACCAGATAAATTATGTATTGCAGGGACTGTATGTAAGTTGAGTTTCATCAGATTGTGGGGTTTGATAGTATAAGCATATGTATTTATTTTGGAAATAAGTCTACTTACGACTGAGTCTGCATCTGGACACTCCCTATTAAAAAAAAAAATAGAAAATTTACAATTATAGAATGCACAACTTATTTTATTCACACAAAATCTCCTCCAATATTTTCAAATAATTTAAGACAGTGCATTTGACCCTTCTGCCTCTCATACTCTTGAAATTTTTACTTTAAATAATCCACATTCAACTGAATGAGATTTAAATAATAGCTGACAGCTTATGCTCAAAACACTGCAGAAAAAAAAATCAGAAAAAATTATGAAAAATCAAACTCACATATTACTGAAAAGAGTTAGAAATAATAACAAAAAAAATCAAGGAAAGTGAGGACTACCACACTGTGTTCTGGATGAATATACTTTAAGTTTCAGGTCTTCATGGGTGATGGGTGCAATAAGTAGAAGTCACCAATCCTAATAAAATAGTCTACCTGCAAGTGCAAAATGTTTTGGACAAAACCCAATTCACAAAGAAATTAAGATTTTCTTCAGAGGAATTCAGAGCTTTCTCTTTTAGAGTTTCATTCTTAGTTCATGTTTGTCAAGCATAGTTGCAGTCAAGTACTAGAAGATGCTGAACAAAATAACTGAGTATCCTCCTAGAAAGCACTTCTAGGAAAGAAAAGTAAGTTGTCTGCAGGAAGGCAGTGGTTGCAAGCACATTTTTCACAAGTGCTATGCTTTTCCACTGCAACTTCAATTTGAGTAGAAGTACTTAAAATAATGAATGACACTATTCTCTCTGATGTCTTCAAAAACCAGAAGCAATTACATTTACACAACATGGGAATACTTGAGTAGCGTACAAGTCCTCTCTAATTTGCACCCTGAAAAATCATGATGGTGCAACTGAGCAAGAATGCTTTTATATCATTAGTCTGAACATCCTACACATGCATGTATAGAGAAAAGAACATGGAAAAAAAAATGCATTGCAATCTAAAACATCTTCTCTGAAAAAATAAATAGGCTAAAAGCAAAAATGTAGCTTTTACTACAGTGTGTTAAAAAAAGGTGCAAAAAACTTGCTAACATGGAAGCATTAATACAAAATTCAGTACAGCTTGTTAAGGAAATGACAGTGAGATGAAGGACTTCATCTTCTCTGAAAGGCCTGACACAAAAGAAGACATATGTGATCAAATTTCTATTTGGTTTACATCTTTCATAGCAACAGAGCTGTTCTGAAAGATATTTTACTGCTTGAAAAGACAAAGCATATTCTTCTCTTGAGAGATATGGTTTCAAAAAGTGTCTGTATGCAAACAAGATAGCCTGAGGTACGTAACAGTTGAGAAATGTGAAATATAAGGCAAATGAATGAATATATTTCAGCCCACAATGAAGATTTCCAAAATTAGTGAGCTAAGATATCTTAAACAGAAATGGCAGATCTAGACTCAGAAGAGTACTACCGACATCTCCCAGGATCTGTTCTATAGATGCAAGGAAAACACAGCAGTTTATAAATGCTGGTGAGGTGGAGAACAAGGACATCAAGCTGTAGATAAAAGTTCTTTTAAATCACTAGATTCACTAGATCATTCCTTTTAAATTAAAGAACTGGGTCATGCTTCTGCTATAAGGTAGTGTTTCAGAAAACAGAGATTTTATAAGGGAATTTAAGGATTCTAGATAAAAACTGAAACAACCAAATAATGCAAAGCAGTGGTTAGAAGTGTGATCCCTGGCTAAACTACAGCAATATATAAGAGAATGCACCCTGTGTGGTATTTCCCTGAATTAAAACCATTACTAGACACACTGGTTCAGGCATCAACAGTTTAAAAACTATCTTGACAAACTGAAAAGCCTACTAACCATGAGAGTTTTTCTAGATTTAGAAAGCTTGCCCTAAACAAATGAAACAAGCTCACAGACTAATATACACAAGTCCAAGGGAGGACTTGATTTCTCTGTGCAGAGAAGTTTCTGATGACAATTTCATCATTTCCAGTCTGTAACAGGATCATCAGCTGAAGATTAAATCAGACAAAATACAGACTAGCAATCTATATCTCTAAAGAGATCATAAAAGAAGTATTAAAATATATTATGTAAACACATAATGAAGCCTGTTATTTATTTGTGATGTTCTAGTTCATTTAGTAGTTATGGTTTAATGCAAGAATCTCTGTAAATGCCTATGGCACTTTCATAGAGTGTGTGAATATAGAAACAAAATACTATTAGCACCTGCTGTCCTTAGGTCGCGAATTTTTCAGCAGTATGTTAAAAAAACTAACACTGGTAGAATAGTTTAAAAATTATTTTTAAAAAGTATATATGCAGATGTTGCCTCTGGGAATATTTCTGTATTGTCAAAGTTGTCAAATTGGAAGCTGTCTTCTTGAGAAAATACATGTAGAAATATGAAAAAAAATACACTGACCATAAATACTAATATAGATACTGTGAATAATCCCCCTCAGGACTGTTATTCAAACTCACTTTTTGCACAGATTAACTCCTCAAAGACTGAGTACATGTAAAGAATATGGCATAGGGTATATCTGGGACATCAGTCCTGATCTAGAATGATGGTGTTTGAGAAGGGAATGTGCTCATGATATACTGCATTTTTCTGTCCTTCGACGGTATATGTAGAAGTTCCTCTAACAGAAGAATACCTGAAGCTTCAATTCTGCAAACACAGCCATCAAGTACTTTTACCACATACAGATATATTTTACTAGGATTAATGTGAATTACATTATCTACAAAGCTGACATGCAGAAGAATGGAAAACTACTTACCTATGCACAGGAAAGAATGAAACATGAGCTGACTACTATGAATACGCTTGTTATTTGTTGTTATTTATGTTAAAATCCTTGGTCACAAAAATTGTAAATAACTGTGATGTTTTTGTATTCATTGTGTTCCTTCAAACGGCTGTTATAAACCTTTTTTTTTGGTTAAATATTGGCTATTTTTTTATCCCCATTACTAGTTTTCATACAAAACAAGGCTTCAGGGTGGAAATATACTTACACAGATTCAGTATCTTTTTCTTTTTTCATTATTCCTGATAAACCAAAAGGCTTCCTTTTCCGTGGTTTTATTCCTAAGGAACAAACACTTTTCATTCATAGACCAAAGAGATAAAGGCATATTTAGCAATGTCAAACACAGATGCATACGAATCCAATGTTTTAAATGCTGCCACAGGTATGCAGTGGAGACAGGTATGGAGCCAAACTAAGGGAACATTATTCCAATTTGCTTTAAGCGAAATACAAATTTAAAAAAAATCAAAATAGGGTTCAACACATTAGTTACAAAATTCTTAAAAAACTGACTTGGATATCCAAGTTGGGTATAAAGACTCTGTTTTCTTTAATAAACAGTTTTGAGGAAGAAGATTCTGCTCACAAACACTCAATAGGATGCTGCTCCAGGTGATACTGAATAGTCATGGATGAGAAACTGAACATTGCCTTCCCCAGCTACGGCAGTTCAACAGTTACCCTGTTGTTATTTCTTTTGCCCTGTGTGCTCCCAGAAGCTGCAAGCTCCTGTCTTTCCTCAAAAGTAGTATCTTGGTCCCATTAAAAATAAGAGTGTTTCTTGGCTTTCCAGCTGATGTGAGTTCATGATTTCCCAGTGCTGCATCCAGCTCCAATACAGCTTCTCACCGAGTTTGGAATTACACTTCTCCCCTTTTGTTTCTTCCCTGCTTTTAGGACTGGATACATACAGCTACGGTACTGAAAAAAGTACTTTCATTGCTTTCATATTGCTTTCATTCCCACTTAATGTACTAAAACTAAAATACACTTAAATATTCCCTCAGACTTACTGCCACAACTGCTTCTTTACAATGTTTGCAGAGGCAAAGCAGACTGCCAAGCAAAATGACTAAGTGCAAGCATCTGATCCAACTAGTCTACAATTTGGTTTTGATGCATGATACTACTGGCAGCGTGCTTTTGAGGAGAGTGGTAGAAATAATTTGGTTTCCAAAATTAAACCACTGTTAATCCAAGCACTTTATTGTATTTACCTTTACAAAAATATATTACACAGTGCATAAGAAACCTCTCCACTCCTAGAAATTTTCAGTAACTCTAAACTTCTCAAATCAGGTAGCTGTAGAGTCAGTAATATATACTGAGGAACATAATTTTTTCCAAGATTATTTTTAATTGTCTGGGCTTTGTTTTTCCTCTGTGTCTTATGCAGACCAAAATAATGGCAAATGGAGTATGAGACTAATTTCTGAATATGGATCTTCTCTGCTTCAGTTAGAAGAGATTTTATGTCTCAGCCAAAATCTTGGCAACTTAAAAAAGCTTTTGGATGCTATAAGTTATACTGCTGACTCCTCAGTCCCACAAGTAAAGACATAGCTTATGGACAGAAAGCAGTTCTTAACCACTCTAAACAATCCCCTAAGTAAAAAAGGCTGCACCAACAAAGAAAGAATTTGCAACCATAACACTACATTAGGCTTAGTTTAACTGACACAGTAACAATGGGAAGAGTCCATTGTTTTGACACTTGCAAATTAAGCTACAACACATTCATAACTGAATGAAATCCAAACCTCTGCAAAGACAAAGTAGCCAAAGTACACGTGAGAAACACTCAAATTATCTGACTTTTATGCATTACTCTTTTAAAGCTTTTATAGGATTTGATGCCTAGAAAGGCTGATCTGGAACAGAGACTAGACTTAGCTAAATGAACAAAATAGGTATTTACTGAAAGGCCTTAAAAGGATACACCTTGGACACTACAAGAGCCTAGTTAGGGCTACACCCAGGATGAATCCAAGATGGATTCCGGTCATGAGTTTTATACTTTTGTAAGTTTTGGTTCAACTATATATTGGGTTCAATTGTGCAATTACAGCTCCAGGTCATGAAGTCTCATGGCTTGCCCCCTTCTCTTTGCCGCTGTTTATAGTTTCTGGGTAATGGTTGTCTGTGATTCTCTACTTGGGAAAGGATTGTTTTGTCTAGCTACCTGGTGAAGAAAATCTACTAATATCTAATATGAAATTTCAGAGTTGCATACCAGGCAGCAGAGAATCTGAAAAATTTAAAAGCTAAAACCCAAGGCATCAGTGTTATTGTCATTGAAGTTTGTTTCTCAAAAGGAAAACTGCATTTTAGTCTACTGGAGCACTTTACATTTATATAGACTCACACACTGATGAATGTGTTCAAGTACTTTGCTTCACAGTTCAAGTACTAATCCACAGAATTCTTGTGTAAATAACTATGCTATGGCAACTCACCTTCAGCTACACTGGATGTGTTACATTCTTCAAACTCAATAGGGCCTTAAAAAAATGACAATGAAGATAAACATTAGGTCAAATTTCATCTTTTTTAATGACAAGCAATATTTCCTGAAAATATGAGATAATCAAATCAGAAATGTTGGTAGCAAATGAAAGGCACAATTACTCTGCCAATGGCCAAAGATACTGCAAAATCACACATGTGAAGCAGTTTTTTCACTCCTTCATATTGAAAAATTAAAATACTAGTCATCATCTAACTACAATTCAATTCATATTGAAAAATTAAAATACTAGTCATCATCTAACTACAATTCAATTGCCTATATCTAATTGGTGTCTTCATTCAAAATTGCATTTATAATATAGCATCAGTGTAAGGTTTTAAATTTACCTTCTTTTAATAAACAAGAACTGTATAAGTAAAAATGAAAAAGGAAAAGCTTTAGCCCTAATTTTGGAAGTCACACTTTTTCTAACCCTGCATTGCTAGTTCTAGTGCTTCCTCTCCACAGCCAATAGCCTACACAATCAGAAGTGCCATGTAAAAAACACAGCAATAAATAATTTTTTTTCCAAAAAATCATTAAGACCCAACAGGACCAAACCAAAAGAGAACACTAGCTAAGCCCTAGATCTAAAGAAATTCCTCACATTATATTTGCCACAAATTAACAGTCCAACAGCAGTCACTTGCCAATAACAACAGTCAGTTGCCATTGCAAATTGATGTCCTAAGCCTTATTTATTCCTATATATTCCTAAACCTAGAATTTATTTAATCCCACTCTGAGACATTTTAGGAAGCATGTGTACAGAAAACAGCATGAGTTTCTATAGGATCTTGTTCAGGGAATGATAGAATCATACCATCATACTTGTGGAAGTGCAATGAAAACAAAGAGCACATGCAGGCCGGCACCTTTTCTTCCAGCCCATGCTGGATTACCTTGTATCCGTATCCACAGAAGAAAAAAAAAGTTTAGCATGCTATCACTGTGCCACAGGGGTTATTCCTTACCTTTCTACAAACTCTTTGATAGCATGCACACAAGTTTATGTACAGAAACGTGACAGATAAGAGAGAGGGGGGAAAAAATACTTCTAATGACTTATTTTCTTTTTTTAATTATGGCATGCTCTAAGTATTAATTTATATTTACTGTAATTAAGACTGAGTTTGCAAAATTTTCCTAATCAGTAAAAACAAATTTAAATGTTTGTAAACAGCAGGATCAGAATTTTGGACTAGAACCCATCAATATCTCACTTATCATAATGTAATTGTTTGGCCTCCAAATGATGCTCCTGCAAGCAGAATATTAAAAGACAAATCTCAAATAGCAGTCTTAACAGATCTTTTAATTTCAATTAGCAAATGACTTCAAATGCAAGTCTAATTATTCAATACAGAAAGACAAGATGCAAATTCCTTACAGTTCTCTCATAAATATATGCACATTTTACACTGGTCTTCCAATACTTTTTCCTTTGCTCTTCCCTAAATCTACAGTAAAACAAAGTCATCATGCTCCAAAATGAAGCAAACTTGACTATCTTGTAAAACAAAATAACAGAAAAAAAAGACCAGGAAAACTGATTTTTAGAACAGTACATGTCCACATCTCCATATTGATTTAATCAACATTTTATTTTACAAAATTAAACTATTGTTCACAGGATATTAAGCAAGACATTCATAAAAATGCCATAAAATGTAGAAGCTGAAGAACTCAACTTTTACTTCTTCAGAACTACACTTCAGACGACATATTTTTCATCACTTTGCTAATGATTCAACTACTTCTATTTCTTGCTTCTATACATATTCTTATTTTGCTAGGAAAAATCTTTAAGAAGCCAAAACAATGACATTCGTCCCTAAAGCAAAAGAAAGGAACCTGTAAACACTGAGACTTAAATATATTTTCAGAGGAATAAAATACTCAGGCTTTTTCAGAATTCCACCATTTCTTTACCCCTTCTACTAAGAGTGATCCCCTTAATTTTAAAACTTTTACACTAATGATTAAAAAAAATAATGAAGGCTTAAATACAGTTTATCCATATTTCAGATCAGTATCTTAACTTCCACTTTAACATAATCAGAAAGGAAAGATTTTCTTCAAAAACACATCCAAGTTACTCTATTTTTTTCCAATATGCTTGCTTAAAACACTTGTCTTTAAAGGTGAGGTTTTTACACCTAGTAAGAATTTATATTTGAAGATATATTCTTCCTTACTACAGAAACACACAGATATCATGTGAACGAGTTACAATACAAAAACCTACTTTGGTAGAAACTTACCTTTCCTACTCAAATTTGTATAGGGCCCTTCTTCCTTCAGAATTTCAGAAATTCATGTCAATGGTTGTCTCTAATTAGCTCAGTTGGTTAGGGCATGGTGCTATTAACACCAAGGTTGTGGGTTCAATCCCTATGTGGGCTATTCACTGAAGAGTTGGACTTGAGGATCCGACTCTTCCGACTAAGGAATATTCTGTGAATCCAGCTTGCCCTTTTGAATGTAGTGAAATTTTAACAGTTTTAAATTTTCTCACAAGTTTTGTTCTGTAACTTCAGACCTCCAACAGTTCTGCTTCCTATATGTCTGCCTAAAGAGTACCATATTTTGACTTGGGCATAATATTTTTAATCAAAGTAACATTTCAGAAACAGACATTTCCTGTCTAGTGTGGCATTCTATAGTCTACTAACTTAGAAAACAGGATAGCTGTGAGAAGCTTTCAACAGCCTGCATAACAGCTGGAGTCTCCTTAGGACAGATGCTTGAGTCCAAAGAGGTGATAACACTGCTGTCCAGCCAGAACTGTGTGTTGTCACCACACTGTCCTCTGCTAGAACTAGCTGCAGTCTCCTAGTCACCCAGAAGGCCTTAGGCACACAGGCTGTTGTAACAGCATAGCATCAATAAGGAATTCAGACAGTTTCTTAGAAAGTTTTCCAGCACTGCCCACTGACTGTGTAGAACATGGAAACAAAAGCAGCCGCACTAGCACAGAAAAAAAAATTCCCCAAACGTCTAAAAAAATCCCAACTCAGAAAGATTTCTCCTCTGTGACACCATAATGCATATCTTTCTGATTCCTTAATCAGAAGTCACGAAGTCAGAAGTTGCTATAGTCAAGAACTATCAGCGGTTTGGCATTAATGGAGATTGCCAGACAGATATACCAATGGAAGTCAAAGCATGCAAACTGATGTCCTGGTATCTCAATAACTTCTGTAACAACTACATTAAGTTTTGAAGGTGGATGCATTACCTCTAGGATACAAAAAAGTTTTCAGAACAGGCTTGTGCCCAACGATTGTACTGTAGATGAAGGCTTAACACCGACAAGGTGTCAGCTCAAAATGTGAATGATTACAATGGCTACAATTTTTGATGCAAGTAAACAAATTCACTGTCCATTGCAGCATTAAAAAAAAAGAAAAGCAGTTGCTTCACATTTAAGAAGTAGTATTGATGTTGGGGACTGAAGTCGTTCCCTAAAGCTGTCACTAGAGTTCATGCCACATGATAGCCTAAGGCACTGAAAGAACCATCTAGTGCAGGTGATAATACTGGTAACACTGCTATTTGGCAGTACTGCAATCAAAGCACTAAAATTTCCTTTGTTCTTTTTCTCATAACAAGACAATAACATGAGCTGAGAAGGAAGCCCATTCTCAACCATTCATATGAACACAAAACCAAATTCTAAAACTATGGCAGTAAAAAACAAAAAGTGTAAAAAACAAAAAGACATTTCAAGACTTTTTTCAGAGTAAATAAAAAGTTATAGCTGAGATCTAGTTCAATCCTTGCAAAGGTCTCTGATTTAATGTTCTGTTGCAAGGAGACCACAATTTTCAAAAGTCTCTACTCTCCCTGCTGCTATATTAATCCAAACTTTGCTAACACTGGCTTTAACACCTCAAATACCTCAATATACACTTGCATGTATTTGATAGTGTAGACACACAGAAAAAAGTTAATAAATACAGTGCATAAATGAAGGTTACCGTTTGTAATAGAAAGAGACATGAGTATCTAGTGGGATTTTCGTCACTTAAGTATATATACCTAGCTATCTGGATGCTAATGAGAAATAGTAGTATTCTACAAAGAAAGCAGACATTAAAAATCAGTAAGCTCCTCTAATTGTACATACAAATTCCTAGCAAGCATCACTGCAAGCTGCACTGAGTTTTTGAATGCTCACAGTATTCTACCAGCAGGGACAAAATAAGGACAAGAAGAGAAAGCAAATGGAGTATGGTTTCACAAACACATGGAGGCAGACAGCTGCTAAATGACAAGAGACTAAAGCAAATACACCAGGATTGGATCAGTTAGGCTCTTGTAAATAACACAGCTTTTGTCTGCTGGAACAGAAAAAAGTAATTTGTACAAATATAATTTATACAATAATACAACACAGTGTAATTCAAATTTTAGTTAATTTCATAATTTACTGAATTCATAATTTCATAATTTAAGAAGTGACACTTGCATAAATCAAGCACCAGCAAGTAAGGGTGCATCTCAGGATGCATCTCCTAGACTGCTCAGTAACTACATGAAACATTTCTCTTGCTGCAAGTGGCATGTGAGTATGTGAGCTTTCATGCCTCTAAAGATTCATTATATGGCTAGCAATAAGGAGATAATATTTTTTTAACAGACAAATGAAGAAGATGTAATTGCACTGTACATTATCTAATGGAATCTCCTATGTATTTAGCTCACATCTATGGCAGCAGTACTTTCAGAGTATATTTAAGGTAACTAAACAGAAACTATCTTTATAACCACTATCTTATACCTGCTACTTAAAAAAATAAACAAAAACAAAACCTCTCTCCACAAAATCTTAGATACAGGTTTTCTAGCCTGTCTGTATAATTTTTACACAAAACCTCTGTGAGGGAGAACGTTTTGCTAGTGTCAAAACAATAAAATAACTCCCGCTTTCCTCAATTGAGAGGAAAAAAATATTTTACTGTTTGGATTCTTAAATAAACAAGTCAAATGCAAAAGTCAACCAATATTGCTAGTAAGGAAAACATAACATTATGTCATACCATGAAAAAGTGCCCCCAGTACGTATATCAATGAACTGGAAAATCCCACAGAGCTAAAAAGTTAAACAAATCAAGAAGTCAACAAATCAAATAAGAACTGCCTTACATTTGCATTTGCTTTTGAAACTGTGTCCTTTCCATCTTAAGGGGAGCATGTATGACAGAAAGAAACATTATACTGGTATCAACTCCACATAAATTTTCAGTAACTAGAAACAATCAGACCCTCAGAACTACCCCCAAAACTGCCTTTCCCAGCAGCCTGAGGATTCAGTTTACACACATGCATGCACACACATAAACATTAACATATCTGTTTCAAGCAAAATCTTCTAAAACTACTCCATAAATCTGTACCTGTAGTTACAAATGCAGTAACACACCATATTCTTGTTTTCAACAAAAACAAAAGTTTTTCTCTGAGTGTAAATCATGCATGAAAGGAGGACAATTTTTTTAAACTGCATATGCTTCACATGCTGCTTCAAATGGCAAAGCTTTGCGTGCCTGGCTCAGCGCCAGTTGACAGCTCAGCTGGATATCAATGCACATTCTGACCCCCCTTGCAGCGTGTCACTTCTGAATTGTTTCCGCAGTAGAAAGTTTATTCAACCTCTCTCTCAAACTCAGTGGACCGACCATCATTCTGCTATTTAATCATAGCAGAACAGGTTATTTTTCTGACAGCACTAAAGCCAGACAGCAGTTCCTAATGAACAGCTTGATACAAGTGGAATTTCGACTGTTTTAGCCTCAATTAATTCTGCTGTCAAAACAAATGACTGCTTTTAGTGTTTAGATGTCAAGCTGCATCACAAAGGTCAATTTTGTATGTACACAAACATATAAGCAATCTTTTTCTTGCTATCATCTGATCCTGTGACATGTTTAGGAAAAAATTTCAAATTCAGATGCCAGGAAGCCTAAATATATTCTGTCAACATCAGTGTTTCTAACACTAACTCACCATTTTTATTGCCTGTCCATACATAAGAAGTGATTTTATAAAACAATAAGAATGTTTTTTTCCTAGAAAAGGACCTTTTATTCTACATGAAAAAAAAAGAAGGATAAAACCAAATAAAAGTAGATCTTTGGAGGAATATAGAGTAAAGATGAGCAGCTGTTTTCTTTGAACTAAATTTCATACATGTGATACAGCGATCATGCTAGTACCAAACTGCTACAAGCAAATCTTTATTTATGGATTTGGTCAGCTCTTCTTTGCCAAAAAAAGAGCATAAGGGACAAACAAATAAAACTGGCATGCTAACAGGTCAGTCTGAGGGAAAACACTGAAATAGTACTGGCAAAACCTTATCCTTTAATCTAATTGGATAAATATACCAATTATCACACCAATCATTGAACTTCTGACTACTCGCTGTTATATCCTCAGAATGATATATCAGCCTAGCTGATACACAGTCTCTAGAGATGCTGAATGTCTCACCAAATCTTCCTTTAAAAAAAAATTAAAAAAAGAAAACTATAGCACAGTAATAGTATTCAATTAAAGAAAAAAAAAAGTGAAAGGTAGAGGTGATACTGGCACCAGAAATAATGACAATTATCAGTAGCAACATGTAGCACTTCCTTGGGAAGAATTTTTTCAGATGAAAAATTTTACCTCTGATTCTGTTATTAGACCTCCAACCCTGCACTCAGTTAACCAAATCAAAGGCAACATTATCCAGCTCAGGCTTTTCTGGTCCTTGGGCTGTAAACTATGTGAATACAGCAAGTACTCAAGGGGATACCATTATATCATTATTATACTCAAGGGCCTATTTCTATGTGGCTTACAGACCAAAAACAAAGCAGAAAAGGATCATAATCTGAGTAGCCTTAAAATAATCATTATCAATTAAGATGTTTATCATCAGAAGGAAAGACCATATTTTTTTTCTCTAAAATAAAAGGTGGCAAACATCAGTTAAAAAGTATTTTTCCCTGTTCTGATAACACAAGAGTTTTCAAAAGAGGCAGGAAAGGTATCAAAAGCAATGATTCAAGGTAGAGATCTGTCAAGGCTGCAACATCTGAGTATGACAACAAACACTGCTGTGATCTACGAAAGCAATGATCTATGGAAGTGTGAGGTCTGTTAGCAGCAAAATAATGTCAGCTAATACACCAATCTGCAGAGCATTACAACCCCTTTTCTCATCCTTTTCTACTCCTGCTTTTGCTTCAGCTTCACTCCATATTTTTCTCTGCATAAACAACAGGATGTGAAATATGTCTGGTTTTAAGTACTCATAAGCTAAGTGGCAGGCCAACATACACTATATGTACAAATACATACTCAGCTGTCTGCTGACTCTCTAAATGAGTAGTACTTGGGAAGCTTCTTCTTCCTCTAGCAACCTCCTCATTTCTACACTCTTCCAGCAAATTGTGTAGAAAGTAGCAGTCTTGTGAAAACTAAAGGAGAGGTGTGGAAAAAGTACTAAACAACAGCATAACTCTAGTCTATAAGTATCTGTAACAAAAGGCTCTGCCCATCTACATGGTGCATGATGCACCTGCTGAAGACGACCATGCAAGTATGCAGTGATGAACGAACTGCACAGATACTTTTACTTTCAAGGAGATTCAGCTAAGATTCTGGAACACTAGACACTGTAAATATGTCAAGTTATAGCTCACATATTCAAAGACAGTTTCAAAGAATCACATCTTTTTTAGAAGTCACACATTCTGTAAATGAAGAGAGGTATGGTTCCTTACTGAAGTTCTGAACTTAAGCCCATGAAATTATCAAAAGTTAAGATGTTTAATATGACCCTATGGAGCAAAAATAGGGTAATATATTTTACAGCATTCAGAACTTTCAGGCAAAAAGATCTTTTTTCCATTAGAAAACAAAGAACATTTCCCAACTTAAAAGAAAAATATACCCCAAATAACTAAGTTCAAAATATCAAATCTTTCCTAAATGTTAATTATATATAAAGTTATGTTTTTATATAAGTAAAGTCCAGGTCTTATTTACTTTATCAACATAAAATACATCTCCGTGTTTTTTCTGTTTTCAGTTGTTTTAAAGCTATGAAATTTTTCTGGACATAGTAAAATCCATCATATATCCTACTGCATTTTGTGATGACTACCTCCTAGTTAAAATATTCCTCCTATTTAAATTACTGAAATGGACGTTGCTTTGCTCCTGCAATCGCAAAAAACTCTTTTAAATAGCAGGCTATAACGGAATTGTTTGCCTGTAGGAAAAAATATTGAGTGTGCCCAACAGTACTTTATCTTACTGCGTGTTCCAGATCATCCACAATCTAGCTCTTGCCCTATTATGTCTACTGATGTTGTCCAAGATATTTTTATCAATGCTATGATTCTTCCACTTGCATTCAAATATTTCTCTCAATAAAACATTCTCCTTTACAACTCTCCAGACCATTAAAAATCAATAAATTGCATTCTAAAGCAAGTTTACAACTTAGATATATGTAATTATTAAAAATTTGTGCTGGTAGATCTTCAGACTAGAAGCCCACAGACACTTTGGCAGTTTCTTGAAAGGACCAAATTTTTTAGGCAAAATAAAACAGACATCTAAGGACAGCAGTTAAGATACATTTGTTGGTACAGCTTTTCAGCTTGTATCTCCTTCTCAAAATCAGTTCTACAGCGTAAGACCCTTAAAGATTTTTCAACCTGCCTCAAGCCCAGCTTCTCGTCAAATCCTTAAAAATATTCATACTTAATTTCTTTAATTAACTTCTGAAATACAGCAGTAGTCTGCCCTCTTTTACAAAGAATACTTTGCTGAATCCCATGGACACTGTCGGTGTTGATAAACTAAGCTCATTCCTCAGTCAGTCTTCTGTGTAGAACTATATGTGGGCACAATCTTTGAGAAATTGTGACATTCCAAGCTATTTGTGCATTTAACCACAAACATCAGCAGCACTAAAGTATTCACAGTATTTAAAGAAAATACAAAGAAAATAATTTACAAGAACATAAAATAAATACTTGCTTTGTTACCCTTCCCTGTGGAAAAGAAACTCAAAGATGTCCTGCAGAGCTGTTCAAAAGTCAGTATTAACCATTTGCAGTGTTTATTTACATCTACTTTGTAACTTGTTTAGTGTCCTAGAACAGTATTTTTATATGTGCTGTAAACTACTATGTTATCAAACTAACCCACGGAAAAAAATAAATGCCACACCCAGCACTGTTTAAAGTCCTTCTTTCAAAACAGAGTTCATTATTTAACCACATAAAATGCTACTAAGTGCTAATCAAAGCAAACTTCCATATTCAGTGGAATTGACTCTTAAAGTCTGGGAAAGGATTAACTTGTTTCTAAAAATTTTTAGGAGTAATACATTTATTCTTAACCCTCTTTTTTCCCCACTGCTTAACCTTGTTCATTTGGTACATTTCTTCATTAGATACAAAACAGGCTGTTTAACACAACACTCTAACTTAACAGAACCATTAACATGGAGTGAGCACAACTGTGCATTAACACTACTAGCACTACTTTTCAGCTGTGGTGCAGCTCACTCTGACACTCTTGTATTTGTTTTGGAAAAAACACATGAGCAGTACTTTTCATGGACATTTAGGACTAAAATATTCACAATAGGCAACTACAAAAGGCCTGAACACATGTGATAAACTCACACCAAACTTTGCAATGCTACCACCAACAGATAGCCACATAAAAACTCATTCTAATAAAATAAGCAACAATTCAGTTAAGTTCACAGAATCAAAGGCTAGGTAAAAATTTTTTAACCCCCCAAAAAATTTGGGGGTTAGATGTTTATATTTATGAAGCTTTAATGCTTCATGATCTCTGCTAACAAGCAGAGCTCCCAAATATGTTCTCTCATAACAGAAAAGGATCACCAGCACACTAAGAAAGATGTCAGGGTATTTTCTTCTAGTATGTGCTACCTTGTGAAAAAGTAGTGATCCTGACATTATAGCAGTCCTAACTCACTAAAAATTGTATCAACTTAATCTACTTTATACCATTTCCAGAAAGCAATTCAGGATTTTTTTTTTGTCATTTTGAAATTATGTCTCCACTTGACATGCATGACCTTACTCCATTCCATGACTGGAGTTACTAGGAGCCTTGAGACCATTTCTTCTGCATGGGCAAATAAAGTGAAATAGGTCTTCAATAGCTTCAAAAATCAACAAGCCAAACTTTTTTTTAAATCCCCATTATAGATTACTAACCAAATTGTCAATTTTTGCATTTGGTGCGGGAAGAAACAGAATGGGAACATTACATCTGTCCTTTCTGAATCTTGTTCTCTGTGGAACCACCATTTTATTAAAAATATTCATGCTATATTTCAGGTACCTAAAATGATAAGAGAAACAAAAGTCAAACACTTTACTATATGTACAAGAGCCAGTGATGGCTGACCAACAGCAACTGTTGGTAATATACATTGTAAACTACTGCTATAATTTAATCCAAAGAGTAGATTAATTGCAGACACAAATTTTCAATATTTTTAAAAATGCAAATCTCTTTCAGACCCAGTAAAAAGCTCAAATTTATTGAATGGATAATGAAAAAAGACAAGAAGTATTTCTATGGGCTCTCAGCTACTGAAACATGGATTAAGCTAGCACAAAACCAATAATTAAAAAAAAATTACTACAGCTGAAAATGACCCAATGCCTCTCTCCCTCACACTAAATAACAGCACAGCATATGTAGTAATTGTCATCTGCACATCATTGTTTTACTGCAGAGCAAGGGAGCAAACAAGATTATGGCTTTCCATTTTTCAATCCACATTACAGCTGAAGTTTTGATTTCATCTTCAAATTTTTTTAAGAAAAAAGGGAAAAAATAAAGGAACAAATGACCAACAACCACTAAAAACGATACCACAACAAATTAATGAAGACAAAGGCCTTCTACAATGGGATTACATCACTGGTGGATCAGGGAAGAGCAACTGATATCATCTACCTGGAGTTCTGCAAAGCATTTGACACTGTTTTGCATTATATCTTGGTCTGTAAACTGGAGAGAAACATAACTGACAGACGGACCACTTGGTGAATAAGGAATTGGCTGGATGGTTGCACTCTAAGAGTTGCGATCAAAAACTCCATGTCCAAGTGGAAAGCGGTGACAAGTGGTGTTCCCCAGGGGATAGTATTGGGATTGGTACTGTTTAACATCTGTGTCAGTGATATGGACAGTTGAGAGCACCTATAGCAAGTTTGCCAGTGACACTAAGCTATGTGGCATGGTGGACCCACTAAAGAGAAGGAATGCCATCCAGAGAGACCTAGAACAGGCCCAAAACGTGGGCGTGAGCAAACCTCTGGAAATTCAAAAAGGCCAACAGCAGGATTCTGGGTCAGAGCAATCCCAAGCACCAATACACGCTGGGCAGAGAATGGGTTGAGAGCAGCCTTGTGAAAAAAAGATGTGGTGGTTTTTGTGGACAAGCAGCCTACTGTGACCCAGCCAGAGGCACTCACAACCCAAAAAGTCAATTGTATCTTTAGAGTACCTTCCAGTACTTACAGTGGGCCTACACGAAATGTGGAAAGGGCCTTTTCACAAAGGCATGTAGTGATAGGAAGGAGGGAATGACCTTAACATGCAGAAGGACAGGTTTAGATTAAATACTAGAATGAAAATCTTCACTGTGAGGGTGCTGAAATTCTTTACGGTGAGGGTACAGGTAGTGGTTGCCCAGAGAGGCTGTGGATCCCTCATCTCTGAAAGTATTCAAGGCTGGGCTGGATGAAACCTTCTAAGTGAACCATGTAGTGGGCAAAAACTAATACAAGAACAAACACACAGATCTAGTTCCCCATAGACGAGAAGTGGACATGGTAATTCAGTAACTAAAATTTAAAATTACTCATTATCAACTACAGATATATAGGCATTCACTAACCTCTGAAAAGACATTTGATATTAATCGGAAAATTTCAGATATAAAATCTAAAAAGAATATGAGCTTAAACTTCTTAGCAGCTTCTATGTCTTGCGCACCAACACTGCACATTAGAACAAACCAATTTTTTAACAGATTAATAGATTAGGTATCTAGAGCTAGAGCTCATTGGTATCTCATTAATCTGAAAGAAGATTACTCTGGTAACACTTCTATTATTGCTTTAAATATATTTTGGAAGAAAAGCAGATATCTTCTGCCATACAATAAATTAGATTTCCAAGGAATATGAAGCAACAGACTACAACAAGCAGGAAACCAATCAATCACAAGTGGTTAAGTGCCACAGACAACTTTTCACTAAAAATCCTTTCTTTAGGATTTTTCCTTCTGAGAAGCTAAGAAGCCTCAGAGACAGAATGTAAACAAGTATTATCTGCTGCTGTGGAATGCAACAGGTCCACCTGTGATTGGTCCTTCTTAGATGTTTATAATTAATGGCCAATCAAGACAGAGCTATCTCAGACAGAGTCCAAGAGAGCTGCCTTTTGTTTTCATTCTTTTCTTTTCTATTCTTAGCTTAGCTAGCTTCTCAAGAAACTTTTTCCCTTCCTTTTCTTTTTAGTATAGCTATAATGTAATATATATATCATAAAATAATAAATCAAGCCTTCTGACCATAGAGTCAACATTCTTGTCTCTCCTTTCACCTGAAAATCCCTGTGACCACAGTCACAGATAAGTTTTGATGAACACTGCAGAACCATATGAGTGACTAAAGTATCTTCCAACTCATGGTATCAAATCTGGTATTAAACCTAACACCAGGAACATCATAGAATCCTAGAATATTTTGGGTTGGAAGGGATCTTTACAGGTCATCTTTTCCAATCCCCCCTGCAATAAGCAGAGACATCTTTGACAAGATCAGGCTGCTCAGAGTCCTGTCAAACATGAAGATGAATGGTTCCATGGATGGAAAAATTACTACTTTGAGCAACCTGTTCCAGTGTTTTACCACCTTCATGATAAAAAACACCTTAATTATATCTAGTCTGAATTGACTCTCTTTTAGTTTAAAAATATTACTCCTTGCCATACCACTACAGGCTCTAATTTCTTATCCCCATCTTTCCCATAAGCCTATTTTAAGTACTGGAAGGCCACAATCAGCTATTATTGCTGGAGTGTACTGTTCTCCAGGCGGTACAGCCTCAACTCCCTCAGCCTGTCCTCATACGAGAGGTGTTTTAATAAACTTGGTGTCTTGTCCATTCAGAATGGATCTCTACTCTGTATCATTCTCTCTTCTGACCACCCCAACATCTCCCTGTCCTTGCTGTGCTGGGAGCCCAGAGCTGATGCAGCCCTGCAGGTGGGGTCTCAGCAGAGCAGAGCAGAGCAGAGGGGCAGAATCCCCTCCCTGCCCTGCTGCCCACCCTGCTCTGGATGCAGCCCAGGACACGTGTGGCTCTCTGGGCTGGCAGTGCCCGTGGCTGGGGCATGTCCAGCCTCTCAGCCACCAGCACCCCCAATTCCTTCTGGGCAGGGCTGCTGGGATCTGTTCATGCCCAGCCTGTGCTGGTACCAGGCCTGCTCTGACCCACGGGCAGCACCTTGCACTTGGTCATGTTAAACCTCATGAGGTTCACATGGGCCCATTCTTTGACCTCATCCTGGCTCCTCGGGGTGTTAGAGGCAGTTCAGGGAACACATTAAATTCTCATCTAAAGTCTTACTGGTCCTGACAGCTTTGTTTTTTGATGTTTTACACTAACCTTCTTTTCAGTTAGAACTAAAGATTCACAACTGGATCTAAGTGGTTTGGTCTTTTGGTTTTTTTTCACTGAATGGAAATCAGAAAACAAAAATTATTACTTCTCCAAATGCTGTATTACTAAAAACTCTAATTCTAAACTGAATTGATAAAGAAAAAATTAAAGCAAATTCAGTGAGAAGCAGGTTAAAAAGCTGACTAGATAAGTTATTTAAGTAGCAGTGCAAAAAGAGCCATTGTAAAGAAGTTCCTGAGTGAATTAAACTCTCACAAAGCATTACTGTTTGAAAGAAAACCTGTTATTTGGACAAGACAGACTTGAATTCTACATATCCATCTACATTCTGACTCCAGGTGACAGAAATTAGCCACCAGAGGGAGCCCATACAATCTGGTAAAACGGACATCACTGTACAGATACATTTCAGATATGCAGTTAACTTTACTGTAAATGGTTTGTAATTCTCATCAGTTCTTCACTTCTGATTCATTCTTATTTTTACAGATATAAATAAAAGCAAGTGAACTCTGCTGTGAATAACTACAAACAGCTAGAATATACTGAAATAAACTAAAAACCTTTGTTATGCACGGCCTTTTTAGTTTATTTTATCTGAAAGTATCCACCATCTCACTTATCATAATAATCCACAAATAATATGAAAATGATGAAAAAATGCTTACATAGTCCTGGGGAATTTGAAAATATTGCTTTTAAACATATTTAAGTTACAACCTACAGTGACAGTTAAAACCAACAGTGACAAACAACAAATGCAGTTTTTCTGCATTTGTTTTGTAAGCCAAGTCAGTATCACTTTTTACATTGAATATTTAGTTTTTCTGAGGAGCCATCTCCTTCTTCAACCTAATTAATAAATACATCCCACAGACTTTTCAGCATTTGTTCCATGAATTATCTTTTCACTGTGAACTGTTCTCAGATGCAAAAAAGTGGGAGTATAATCAAGAAAAAGTAGTCCTTAAGAGTGGTTGTGTCCTTTTCATTCTCAGAAGACTGACACCTCACTTTGCCTTCCAAATCTTTGGAATTATAAAAGTTTTATGATTCTAAGTTTATAAAACAAATATATGAGAAGCAATAAGCATAATTAACATCATTAGAAGCCTGTTCTGTTACTCTTGAACACTCCAAAACTTCTTGTGAATTTATATTTTTTGCTGCTGAATTTGACTATGCTTTCTCCCTGCACTATGACTGCTTGACAAAGCTTGTATCAATAAAATAATTTAATAGAAAATTGAAGGTGCATATATTTACATACTAAATGTGCTATTGTTTCTTAAAATACTTGGCTTAACATTCTTAGAATATATTTGGAGAAGTTTTTATTCGTCCTCAGAGAGCACAGATGGGATCTGAAGAACTGTAAAGCAGCAAGAATAAATGTGTGCAATTTTTCCATTAAATTAAATGGTGAAGTGTTATTTCTCTAAAAATTACAATGTTGTCTGGCAAAACCCATGCTGGATAGCATGACTTGAAGTGTGCAATGTTCTAGGACAAATTAGCAAGGGTCTTTGTAACCCAGGCAGTCAGAACCTTAAATGCAAGATGGAGATCCCTCCCATGACATCTTGGCAACAGCTAATCCAAGAGGTCTGAACACCAAATTGTAACATGTCTTTGTCCTGTTTCAGACCAACTGAACTTGATACCCTAAAGTTCACACATTTTCTTTTTTAAGCTTTACTGAGAAATTGATACATACACAGGAAACTTCCAAAAATCATTCCATATGTAATCTTACCTCAGCCCACTTGGATATCAGCATTACAGGATCACAGAAAGAATATGAAACACTGTTATGTTTTAAACACCTCCCACACACATTGCAAGACACCTAATAATATTTCACAATTCATTATAAATTTTCATTACCTACTCTGGTATGTACATTCTTGCTCTAGGAAAAAAAACATCTTTGTGCGCCTCTATTAGAAGACAGAGATGCTTGTGAGGACTCTCAGCACTGAAGGAAACAGTACTACTAATTCCTTGTTTACACATCTAGTGACTGTATATTCATGCCAATATTAAAGTGACACTATATAGGCAGTACTGTGAGAACAACTTTTTATGCAGGTCCAGGAAAGTCTTACCACACCCAATCAACAGTAGCTTCAGAAAGTACTATTCAATTTGCTTCTTACTAAAGAAGCAATACACATTATTGTATATTAAAATACATTTTATAAAAAAATAGATATTGTGTATCTATTAAAATGATAATTTGGTAAGCTGAACAAATTTATGCAACCGTTCCAAGAGTTGAATAAGCAGCTTTATAGACATCTGCTCTTAATACATTTATATTCAACAAAGTCCTGAAATACAATTTATGCAGATTTCACAGTTTGTACAAGAAACACATAGTTTGTATAAGGAACTACAGCTTCTTGACAAATTTCCCTGATGTTCCAGGAAACTGCACAGTTTAGTTGCACAGACCAATAAACTACCAAGCATCATGAACACAAATACTACATGCACATAATGAATTCTGCATTACCAATTTCCACAAACCATTTCATATCAAAGTTAATAATGAATACTAAGAATTTGAACATATGTTAAAAATACAGCATATTAACAAATACAGGTTTGACATTTCATTAGGAAAGGAAATTTCCAGTTTTAAAGCTAACATTTCCTATTCTGTGAGTTTTAATTTCTTACCAGGTCTTTCCTTGCCAGTTCCTTTTGACTCAGCAAATTTCTGTATTAAACTCTCAACTGTTGTATTTGTCATGTTATTAATAAACTCTTCATGCACCTTCAAAAAAAAAAGTTATTAACTTTAAGAAGTAGCTTTTGTAGTAGTTAAAATTCATAATTCTTCCCCTAAAACACGTTAGAAAAATTAGGACTTAGAAAAATCAAAAGATAATTTATCTAGGAAAAACTACTCCTTTCTGTAGTATTAGCAAGTGTGGGTACACTATACACAAAAAATGAAATGACAGATCTAGCTTTTACTTCTATTTCTTCCATGTTAAAAAACTTGTGTATATATATTTTTCTACATTTGTTGGCAACATATCCCACTATAATGTCGGGAAGACAGGCAGTTTTTTCAGCCAGCACCAGTTTAGGGCGTGAACTGTTATTAATGTATTATCACAACTCCCACCTGCTTGAGTAAAAAGCCTTACTCTTGTAATACTTCTGGTCTAGCAACACGTTGTTTTGCTCTAACAACATGCTGTTAATAGGTTTTTTCAACAAGGAAGGATGTGTATATACTTTAGAAATAAACAGCATCACCCTTGTGATGATCATTTATTAGCAGAGAACCTCAATACTAAAGTGTAAGCAAATAAAGTGACACTTCAAAAAAATAAAAAAGGACTGCTTATAAAGATTATTAATTAATTCAACTTCCATCAAAACAAAAGATATTATAAAAGCTTCTGTTACTAAGTATCTTTTGCTCATAAAATCCAAGAGTATAACATACTTGGAAACTTCCCAGACTGATATAATCTCTGGTTCTAATTTAAAAAGCAGTATCCTCAATCTGTGTGAAATGAATGCTAAATTAATATCCAGGAAGCAGAATTTAGAAATAAACTAAAAATTCTTCAACTTTTAAATTCTTCAAATTGTTCTAATATTTTTTTTCTTGATGACAAAATTTATCCAGTCTTATTTGGTAAACTTTGTGGTCCTGAACTTAAAAATGCAACAGGAAGCCATGGAAATTTGACCTTATGTTGAATTTCACAAAATAAGAAATATTCCATTTAACAATTAAGGAAAAACAAAGCATGATCCAAATATAGTATAAAAATACCTCTCCTATTTGTAAATGAATTTCTTTTATGGTATTTGACAATGACTGTATAATCTCTTTCATTCGAAGAAGGTGCATTTCTTCGATGTCTTGAAATTTCTGCAAACAAATATAAGCAATTAATAATAATGAAAATATTTCCTGAAACAATAAATCTTAAATTTCAATAATTAAATACACTAAAATGAAAAAAATAACAAATAAGCCCTTTTTTTCCTCCACATCTTAAACCTAATAGTCACATTTAGGAAAGTAAGGTGCAGAATTCAGTTATGAAATAATGCACTTTAGAAAGCAAGCGATCATTTCAGAATTATTACTGAACATTTTTACTTACTGTGTGAACTTTCATCTAGCCCTTCAAAAAAATCTGATCTATTTCTACCAAAAGATGTTTAGAAGGTGTTCAAGTTTCCTCTTTTCTCCATAACTGAAGAGTCTTGTTTTTTCACCTAAACCAAGAAATCTTACGTCTGGATCTATTTTGCACTTCCTTTTTAGAACAACTGTAAACATACACACTCTTTCTCTAGTTAAATCTATGTTCTTTAAATATGATTTGTTTGATCTTTAAACTCATCATGCATAATTTTTACAGTTTGTTCCTTTTTACCCAGGCTGTCAGCTGACAGCCATTTTAAAATCACTTCCAAAGTTTTCAATGGCCTCTTCCGGGCCAAAAATCAGAACTAAAAATGTTCTCATCCTCTCCAACAGTCAACCATAACAGTCTTGAAATCTTTGTTTACTTCTGCTCTTCCCTAGTTCTCTGCCTATTTCTGTAACTACCCTTTCAAGTGTGTCCAAACTTCGGTGCACCACTTAATCCTGTCTCCAATTAGCACAGGGTTCTGTGAAGATCCCCATCTTCAACATGCTGCTACTCTGATTCACAAACTATGACTCCCTGCATACAAGACACATATCTCTAGCTTCTTAGACCCTCAATCTTCTGCCATACTTATGTACCTCTGTAGTCATCACTTAGGGAGATTAAAATTATTTTCTTTTTCTTCAGCAGCCTTCATCTTAATTACAGAAGACACAGACATCCTCTGTAGCCTACTCTATGATTTTACTTTTACTGGACATTGTAAGACAGATTTAACCTAAACCAACTGAAAGAAAGATTTTGCACTGAAAGAAATTAAAATACTCACACTTCTCACTGATTTAGTTTTGAGAATTAATCAGCATCTTTTCAAATGAAATGTATGCTGAATTAAGACGATACAGGATGTGCTTCACACAGAAGTGGGCTTCCATATATTCATGGGTGTAATTTTTCCTATCACATCATCTTTAAAGTAGCCATTGTGCAACCAAACTGTGAACGCAGCTACACCATTATACTTAAAGGGAATTCCAGGCATATATCTTTAATTGGCAGAATGACAATTTTATTTCCAATATGGACAAATGTGGAAAGTTTACAAGTGTCCATAATAACATTAGGTGAAAATTACTTTCAATTTTAAGTAAAAGGAGAGCTATAGTTAAGGAGCTAAGGACACTTAGGCAAATGTGGTTTAAAATGTAGCAAGAAATGGCATATGCATTGATACAAAGCACCTGAAATCTTCTAGAATATAGTCTTTTAAAAAAACCCAGAAACTTGAACAGCTGTAATGGCTTTTCATAACCTCAGGTAAATCCTGGGTAGGCATTTTAACAAACTCTAACTTTAGTGTTTCAGTGGAATAATAATGAAAATCCACAATGGATCCCAATATTAAAATTCCTGTCAATGAGTCCAGGGTACCCAGCAATTCAGACGTTTTTCCACATAAACACAATGCACATACAATACTTGCAGAAGTTCATTTTGCTTTCTGCCAAAAATTTCTTCAAAACACCTTCTAGAGTGCCAGCACAGTGTCATGGAAGGACAGTGCTATCACAACATACATAGTCAGTGTCTGCTGTTCAAGCAAATAAATTTCCAAAGGGACTAGTTTTTTAAATCTTTAATTTCAGATTGCTCTAGAAATTAAATAGAATACATTAACCAACTTCAAAAGTTAATTCAACACTTACCTGTGCTGTTTCTGTCATTTTCAGTTCAAAATCAGATTTAAATGCAGCATACTTCTCCACATACAGTTTATAGGTATCTGTTGCTTTTTTAGATTTAACTGCTGCCTATAGATCAATACAAAAATGAGACAAATGTCATATACAGGTTTTTAAAGTTAATATTAAAAGACAGCCCAGGATGATCTCTAAAAATTATCAGGGGCATGAAACAGAGGCACCAGGCACCAAAACAGAGACGCGTCATAACAAAATTTCAACACCAAACATCTCAGATAAGAGCAACTGGGGAGTTTACTATATATAAATCACATACAAGTGTAACAAATTAAGTCAACTAAATCACTTGCCCTTATAAGCAATGAAAATTTTATTAAAATATTTATAACAATACTAACTTTGATATCAAATTTTTATTGCTGAAGACAACTCATTAGCTCTTGTCAAATGGGAACAACAAAGTTATATTTGCAACAGCAAAATAAGAAAAAAAGAAGGGTTAGAATATAGAGCAAACAGTTACAAGTGCAATTCTGAAAGGATCAATGGCAAAACCCCATGATGCTGAGGTTCTCTTAGAAATGAAGAAAGAAACTCAGAAGTATATGGGAGTTACATCAATGAATTAACAGATATTTGAAAGTGAAGCTAGTGCAGAGTATAGTGAAGATCATATTTAGGCAGGTCAGTATTATTATTAATAGTACTTTGGAGATTTATACTTTTCATTATTTGTTGCTAATAAACCAAAATGAACTTTCTGGGAGTTAAGTAGAACATAAAACAAAATACAGGAAAATCTCAGTATTACATGGAGAACAAAACTAAATGAAGTGACTGATTGTGGTAGAGAAGAAGTTATTTTCAAAGTTTACAGCATGATGCATGAGATGAAGTCTTTCAAACCATTGATAATACATTTCCAAATTAAATGTCAATGAAAATCATCTTGAGCACCATTTTCCTTCCAAGCTTCTTTATTCAACATGCTTACTATCTCTCAGAAATTTGTAACACAAAAGTATTCCTGAATTGTTAATAAGATCAGTAAAGAGAATTGTATATTTTCTATTTGTTCTGGTTATAGCCCCCCTCCCCCTTGCAAATCAGTTTCATCTGCCTAACAGAAACTATTTTTTATTCACAATGATTTGTAAAGCTGATTGCTATCTATAATTTCAAATGAGTTAATAGAAAGATGCCCGCTGGCAAGAGAAAGAGATTCTGCAATTTCCAAGAGAAAAATAATTGATAATCATGAGTAACAGTATACCATTAGCACTTCAAAGGAATAGAAATCAAAAGTAGTTGTCCAGTTACAAAGAAAGCCTAATCATACCTTAGTAACAAACTCTTCTAAACTCAGCATAACAGAATGTGAAAATACTTAAAATAATAAAAATATGGATTATTCAGAAAAGTTGTATCAAACCTATCAGTTTATTATCCTGAATTTTACTTCATGATTCTCACTCATAAACATTTACAGAGGAAAATCACTGAGAAGCACAGAGTGCTATCATATTTCTCAACTGCCATTTACTATGCTGAAAATACAACATGCTCCCTGAAATCTTGCTTTTAAAAGTATGACTGCTTTGAAGTTGATTCCAAATTTAATCACTAAAAAGGAAAGTAATGTCAAGCTAAAAGATGTAAAAATGGGAGGTTTTATTTGGTAAAGTATTTTTAATTGAACTCTGTGTGGAATGGAGTTTGGCAAAACAAGAACATTCTCCATTTCCCATCATGTTTAATGTTGAGCAGAATGCCAGTATTACATGTTGAAGAGCAATTAAAAAACTAAGTACTCAGAAGGACAGAAAAAATGACAAAACACATGGACACTGTATGATTAACTAGTAATCTCTTCTGAAAATAGGATATGACTATTCTCAGGTACAGCAATTGCTAGAACTGTACTTACAGTATGTGACCAGATTTACAGTATGTGAAAGAATAAGGATCAGTCAACTGATTTTTTGTTAAGTCACTAAAAATAGAGAAGTTTACATGTCAGAGAAAAACAGGAAATTATTATGCAAGTCAGTATTAACTTCCAGCTGCAATGAGACTTGCAAGGTCTCAGATACTCCCTTAGATTCTTCAACAAAGTATCTCTCCAAATATTTCACTTTGTGATAAACTCTTAGTATACTGGTGCAGATCCCTTGTTTTCTGAGAAAGCAGTGAATCTGTGATTTTGCACGCAAATAGTTATCATGTTGCACTGAAAGTAATACATCTATTTTCTACGAAAGGAAGAATAAATTACAGAGTCACAGAATTTCTAGGCTGGAAGAGACCTTTAAGATCATCGAGTCCAACCCATGTTCTAACACCTCAACTAGCTCATGGCACCAAGTGCCACATCCAGTCTTTTTTTTAAACACATCGAGGGATGGTGACTCTACCACCTCCCTGGGTAGATGATTCCAGTATTTGACCACTCTTTCTGTGAAAAACTTTCTCCTTAATTCTAGCCTGTATCTCCCTTGGTGCAGCTTGAGACTGTGTCCTCTTGTTCTGTCTGCTGTTGCCCGGAGAAAGAGACCGACCCCCAGCTCACCACAGCCGCCCTTCAGGAAATTGAAGAGGGTGATAAGAGACCTCTGAAGAGACCTCTGAGTCTCCTTTTCTCCAGGCTAAACACCCCCAGCTCCCTCAGCCGTTCCTCACAGGGTTTGTGTTCCCAGCCCCTCTCCAGCCTCGCTGCCTCCTCTGGATGCGCTCAAGCGTCTCAAGGTCCTTCCCAAACTGAGGGCCCAGAGCTGGACACAGCACTCGAGGTGTGGCCTCACCAGTGCTGAGTACAGGGGAGAATGACCTCCCTGCTCCTGCTGGCCACACTGTTCCTGACACAGGCCAGGATGCCTTTGGCCTTCTTGGCCCCCAGGGCACACTGCTGGCTCATGTTCAGCCGACTGTCAACCAGCACCCCCAGGTCCTTTTCCACCTGAACACTGTCCAGCCACACCGCCCCTAGTCTCTAACGTTGCAGGGGGTTACTGTGGCCAAAGTGCAGGACTCAGCACTTGGACTTACTAAATCTCATCCCATTAGATTCTGCCCATCCATGCAACTGTTCCAAGTCCCTCTGCAAAGCCCTCCGTCCCTCTAACAGATTGATACACGCTCTCAGCTTAGGGTCATCTGCAAATTTGCTAATGAAAGACTCTAAACCCTCATCCATGTCATCAATAAAAATATTAAACAGAACTGGCCCAGCACAGACCCCTGAGGGACACCACTGGACTGGTTGCCAGCTGGATGCAGCACCATTCACCACCACTCTCTGGGCCCAGCCGTGCAGCCAGTTCTGAACCCAGCAAAGAGTGCTCCCGTCCAAGCCATGGGCTGCCAGCTTGTCTAATAATTAACACATTTTTGGTCACTCTGTTTACAAAACTGCAAGTGTAAATTTGAATAGAGGCATGACAGAAGAGAATGTGACAATGTCAGTTACCTACTCCCACTAGAAACATATTTTAAGTACTTGCATTCAAGTACTATTCAATGACATAATTGTATCTAAGGAAGATGCATAAAACAGTAAAAAAATTACCCTCCTCCTAAAGTGCTTCCTCTTTCCCCCTTCTCATGCAGACATCTGTCACGTTGAATATTTTTTTGTTTCCAAATGAAGGATAATGCTACATCTTAAAAAGCCTTCCCTCAAGTCAACCTTTCCTACTGAAACCCTATTTATAAGAATTTAGAAAAATTATACTTTGAACAGACTAGCAGGAAAACATCTGCCAACACACATCTGATTCATGTCTAGAATCCAGCATGAACTCCCATTTGAGACAGAAGCTGGGGGAAACAAGCTAGATTTATACCAAGATAAAACAACTGAAACAGTCAACAAAATAACTTTTGTCATCAGTGAAAAGATAAGAACCAATGCTATCTTCTCCATCAAGATAGCAGGACTAAAAACACCATTCTATCAAGAACAAAGTCCCACGCAGACCAGTTAATTGAAACAGCAATAGGCAGAGAATTTGTGATTTAATACGAGAAGTTGTAACTAGAGGCAAGGAAAGGTGACTTCTTTCCTCTACTAGTTAGACTCCTGAAAATAGGAAAAAGTTACTATTTTCTCAGCAGGTCAAGGAAGGGCATCTTTCTCTTCTACTCAGCACTGGGGAGGCCCCCCCTGGAGTAGTGTCTAGTTCCGGAATTTTCATTGTAAGTGAGACAGACATACTGAAGAGAGTCTGGTGAAGCGGCATGAAGATGATGAAGGGACTGAAGCATCTGACCCATAAGAAAAAGCTGAGACTGCTCGAACTGTTCAGCCTGAGGCAGGGAAGCCTGAGGGCAAATCTTACCAAGAGATACAAATGCCTGAAGGGAGACTACATAGAAGACAAAGTCAGGCTTTTTTCAGTGGTGCTCAGTGATCAAACTAGAGACAATGGTTTCATCACTGAGCACCACTGAAAACACAAAAGGTTTCCTCCCTCTGAAAACAGCAGGGAACACCTTTTTCCTGTGAAGGTGATTGAGCCCTGGCACAGGTTGCCCAGAGACACCATGGGATCTCCATCCTTGAAGACACTAGAAAGCTGTCTAGACAAGGTCATGAGTAACTGGCTTTAGATGGCCCTGCCTGAGCATGAGGAATAGAGAGGATGACTTTCAGAGGTCCCTGTCAACCCTAGACATTGAGTGATTCTGTGAATGGATCAATCCCCCATTATAACCCAAGGACAGTACTAAATACACCTCAAGATACTAATTGTATTGACTCATCGTGAAGATCCCTTCAGTCTCTGGTCCATGGGATTGGAACCTTTTAAAACAGCAGTGAAAGCGCTGATAACATTTTCTTTACTGAACAGACTTCAAATACTCATGTACGCAGCTACTTTATCTCTTTGCAGGGATAACACAATTATTCCTGAGTTCTGTTACTCAAGGGCATTGAGCATTTACATAAGAAAATATATTCAAAAATGCAATAGATTTTAAAACAATTTGGCACAGTTTCTGTTAAAGACACTACACAAAACTATCATTTGATGCAGGTATTTATAAAGTGAAAAATTAGAACTACAGTATAGTAAGAACAGACAAGGAAGTAAGTGTAAACAATACATATCTAGATATTCACAATATCATGCATATTGCCAAGTAGTCACAACTTTCAACTATGTTTAATCCTTTCTGAACATTCCACTTACTAATACAAGGTGAACATGTATGACAGTTAGTAGCACTGTGGGAAATGGAAAGATAGAAACTTCCACAGATACAGGGGAGTTTGATCAGCAGCCTTGGAAGGAGCTTGGATTAATGTAAAAATAAAGTACATAGACATTAAGTAGAAAAGTCATGAACCTATGTCTCTATAGTTGTAAGAATAGACCTTAAGTAAGAAACTGCATTGGGTAAGATGGTGAAGGGTCTGAAGGAGAGTAATGTAATAGAGTAAGTTAAGAGTTTAAAAGTTATAATGGAAGTATATGTGTATATGTGTCATAATACTCCCCTGGGTAAAACTATCTGCAGTGCAGTAGAAGTGAGTAAAGGTGACAGGTTAGAAAAGCAAAATAAACCTTGTGGCGACTGTCCATTGGTTTAGAAAGTTATATATTGTCTTGTAACAAAGAACTTGTGACTACTTTGAGCTTTGGCAAACAGCTTGCTCCTTTAAAACCTCATGACATCTGAGACTGATGTTTATCTGAGCAATAAGTTGTTTCTTAGCCCAATGGTGGTCCCACTCCTTCATTAAAAGCAGTGATTATAACATAGCACAATTAAAGAAAGATGTGACAGCTACCTTTTCAATTTCTCTCTGTGTTGCTCCTTCCTTTTTCAAGCGTTCTTGTTCCACACACTTTGCATTGTAGTTTTCTTTTGATTTCTGCAAGGCCTGAGTGATACTTTGAATATTTTGCACTGCTTCCAAAGTTCCTGAAACATCTTCTTTAGTCTGCCAAATATCATATGGTTGTCAAAACCAAACCATTTTAATGTTTACAAGTCATTTGGCATACATAAGAAAAAGAATTAATAACCTTTTTGTAAGCTTTGATCTGTTCATCTCCATACTTGTGAACTTCTTTTATTAGCTCTTGCAATCTCCGCACAAGATCCAAATGACAACTTGCTAGTTTTTCTGTTGAGATTTTGAAAACATCCCAAACTGGTGCAAATGTCCTGGATTGAGGAAAATAATGTTAATCTGTTTTGGTTTTTTTCTTTCAGTTGGCAATTTTTTTTATTAGTGCTACAGAATAATCAGTAAGTTTACAGTTCACTTCTCCTCCTAAAATTGAATAAACAAAACTTCCAGTGTTTTACTTGTATTGGCTATAATAAGTAAAACACCACAAATTTCATTTAACACTATGATGAGCACACAACAATGCCAAGCATCAAGACAGTGCAAGAACAGCTTAAAATAATTTAACATGTAGTAAATACTATTATGTGTATACTTGATCAGTGTGAACAAATCAAGAATTCCCTGGCTAGTGACATCTCTAGTTGTCTCATATCATTGCAGCCACAAGACGGAGAAAAAATATTGGATGGTCTGCCACCTAAAAGGATTTACTGATTAACGAATATGAACAAAGAGGTGGGATCATTTCTCAGATTCAGATTTCTGTGCTGAACAGACTTTCTCCAAGCGTTCCAAAGACATACTTCTGCCTTGCTATTCTGGTTAGTGCTGCTAAAAATCAATACTAACCATAGGCTTTAAAGCTCTTATGTTCAAAGGTTCTGTATCTGCCTGTTAATTTAAAGAGCAAAAACAACTATTACCAAATTATTCACTGATGAAAGCTCCCCACATTTCTAGATTACATTACTATAAAAAAAAATCTAGTTTTTCTCAGAAGTCTGAGTTTTCATTGGCCTAATCTATCTAATGGAAAAGTATCCATTAATCATTCTAGTTTTTAAAAACATACCAGGAGTATAAAACTTCCATTTAACTGTGGAATAAATCTATGGAAAAATTTCATTCTGAACATCTCTGAGAACAGGTAACACCCCAAAAACCAGAAATAAAAGAAATAAATAAATTCACTGCCATATTTGCAGGCCATATGTTCTCTCTTCAAAATAATTTCCATAGGCTTGAGAGGACATAATAGAAGTAACTATGTCTGAAAAGAACCCTGCTTTAAACACAGAAGACAGTTTATCTGTATTTAGGCTTTGGTTTTTTTCTTCAGTTCAAAGAACTGTGCTGTCTTTGTCTGCAGGAATTTTTGCATGGCTACTAAAGACCTAACAACCATTTTTAAAGGTAAAGTTACACTAACCTTCAACATCATCAATAAAATATTCAGAATCAGACTTGATTCTTACCATGTATACAGTGACTTATTTCTCTCTTATGTACACTTACTTACCCAAGTTGTGTGTAATTGCTTGCTGATTTGGCTAGTTTTGTCATCGACCTTGAATATGTCTCCTCTATTGTTGCCCTGCCAAAAAAAGCCATCAAAAGTACAATGAAAAATTTGAAGGTAAGAAGACTGAATACGTGTTCTAAAGGTTAAATACAGAAGACTTTTTACATGAGCTAAAAATTATTCCATTTACATGATCTCTCAAAAGCTGTACATACATTTTAAAATATACATTAGTATATTTTAAAAAATAATCTAAGAACCCTGTGACAAAACATTATAGGGAGAAGAACAAGTCAAATGCAGAAACCAAAAATATCTACAGAACAATCACATAAAACGAGGTCTTGTTTAGTCTTATTGTTGGGGGTAGGCTGTTCTTTCCTTTAGGTTCTTCACACAGTATTATCTGAGTTTAGAAACTACACAAAGTGTTCTAATATTTTCTTTTACTTGAACACACAATTTCCCTTGTCTTTTAGAGAGGCGAAATCCAAGGGTTGGCACAGATTCCCTCCTCAGAGCCTCGGCAGGGCAATTGGCACGGAATCATCTATTACAGCAGTGACTCCCTGCAAGTCCTTCCCTACTAATCTTCCTCACCCTCCTTTTATTAAAAATACAGAGTATTTTAATTTTTCACCTTAAACAATATTTACTATATAGTGTCAACTTAGATTAGGAAGCATCCTAGATATGAGTAAATACTGTAATTGTTTTTTCTTGAAAAACTTGGAGCAATTTCTTTGAGCTGTGTAATACGTTTACACAGAACACAAGAGAAGAAAAAAAGGCAGATGAAAAATTCATCCCTCTCTCAAGTGATACCATGACTATAACCTGAGACAGAAGCTTTCTTTTCTCCTGCACAACAACAGTTTACAAGCAAAAAGAATTGTCTTGTGAAAATATGAAAACAAAAGTAGGGGTATTCACCTGAAAGAGAGGAGCATGTGTTAAAACTTACTGAACTTCCAAAATAACTATCCAGTTTGTTAGTTGGAAATCTATCTGGAGAAGGTGATTAAACTGCAACATGCAACAGATAAATTTAATTTTGAATATTATCTACTGCAAAGTTATTCACCATAAAAGAAAGCCAATTCACTTTATCCTTGTTCCACATATGATCATATTTTAGATGATAAGAAAAAGTTAACTTTCCAAGGCTTGGAAATCTTGCACACTCCATAACAGCAAGCACACATGCACCAAGCATAGACAATGATTTTTTTTTTAATTGCCATGATGAACAATATATTTTGACTGATCATCTGTATAGTCTACCCAAGTTTTCCAGATTTTATAACTCAGTGACTTATTTTTTCTGTTTAAACACAAGAATTTTGACCAAAATCCATAAGCCTCTTTTTTGAACCAATTTACAGCATACTTCCCTGAACTATCTCCACAAAACTGAAGTTCACTACAGAGTATTAAACACACATCAGTAAAAAAGACTAAGAACTGAAAGATGACTAATTAGTACATTTGTCCTATCAACTGACTTCGCAGAGCACTCTGTTGTACAGGTAACAGACTATGATTTTCTTAGTAAATTAATTTTCACCCATTTGAATGTGTGTCTTTGCCTGGGATCTGCCAGACATTTAAAAGTTAAATGGAAACATCTGCATTGTTAGTTTCATCTGATCTAGAAGATTTTTTCTATGATGCTTACAGGCAATTATTGCAGAAAAACATTAGAAAGATTCCTGGAGAAAAAACAATACATTTCTGTACCTACATCTCTCCTAGAAAAGCAGCGTGATTTCTTAGATATAAAAAGTTTAGACTTTAAATGCATGCAAACACATGACAGTTCACCTACAAAATCTTCCACAAATATAAAGAAAAAAAAAAACCAACTATGCAGGCAGCTCAACCTTCTTATTTTGACTTCTTTAACAAACAAAAATTTCTACATGCTTTATAAGTGAAGCATGGCCTTTAGTCAAGGCCAGGTTGAAGGGGCATTGGACAATCTGGTCTAGTGAAAGATGTCCCTGATCACAACAGGGGAGGTTGGAACTTGATCATGTTGAACATCCTTTCTAATCCAAACCATTCTATGACTTGATGATTTTCAGAACGGGTGTCTAACCTTTCAGCAGATAGATAACCTGTCGCATTCATGATTTACCAACATTAAGCAAACTGCCTGGCAGAAAACTCACTCCTTCAGATGACAAACTTCTAAACCACAGATCCAACTGGCTTTTGGTTCTTTTAATACATGACCAGTAACAATACTGTGTCACCGAACACAGACAAGGAACAAAACTACTGGTCCTTCTAGGACATCAGGCAGGAATGGCACATACAGCATAGAAATATTATTACAAATTAATATGTTTCAAATGCTTGTTTTTCTCAGCAAAATAAGTTCACAATCTCAGAATGTTCTTAACAGAAATTTTGAAATATTTTTTAAAGAAACGGTTAAGATTACAATAATTTTAAAAGTTATTCCATATCTTACACATTTTTTCATTACCATTTCTAAGGCTGGAGAAAAGGAAACAATACTCTTCCCCAATTAGGCTACACACAACTAAAACACCGTTTTGAACAGCACAAGTAACAGAGATGGGCTTCACACACGTTTTTGTGCCCTAAGCAGTCTGTACATCCAAACATAGTGACCCATCTCTTCTTTCCATGCAAAATCACTTCATAAAAAGTATATTTTCTGACTAGTCTGGAGACTCCAACAAACCCAGCTTACTAGATGACTGCTCTACCTAGAAAGGGTAAGTACTCCAATTTGTTAAAAGTATTACCACCAACTCAGATCCGTCTCTGCCTATTCAACAGTTTTCACCCTCTTATGTATCCACTTCTGAAAAAAAAAGACAGAAAACAGCCAATTGTGTAAAAAGGATGGAAAAACAGATTCGAAATTCAAATCCATGTAAATTTAGTTTTCATAGGGAAGAGCTCAGAAATCAGGTACACAAAAGCCAAAGCATAAAAACACTAGATCTCGATGGCTCCTAATACATGTTGCCCATCCACTTAACATATTCCCAGCAGAAGACAGTACTGTATTCAGTAAAACAGTATTCAGACTATAATCTACAGAAGGAGGAGAACAGATAACTGTGTGCATCATCTCTTAACTTCTTTGCAATTAACGAATATGCAAAAGAGATCATGGACAAGAGAACTGAACCATTGTAAAATACTGCTCAAGTACTGTCTAATCCAATTTCTTTTTGAGACCAAGAATTTGGCCCATGTGAAAAAATGTGTTCTACTGAGCCATTTTTATTTCCCAGGAAATTGAATGACATCCCACAGTAGCTTCATAACAACAGCAAAGGGCTTCACTGCACACATTTGGACTCTCAAATATTTTTATTAAAGGATACCAAATATTTGAAGTCTCTCTATTTCTTTGAATCTAAACTATACGTCACAAACTACTGCTAGCTTAGGCTGTGATTGATCATGCATCCCTTATGGAAAAGAAGTATCAATTTGTTCCTCAACTGCTTTTTGTTAATTGCAGCCTGGCTTATCAAGAGGCAGCAGAAAAACAGGGCTGAAGAATACACAAGGCAGGTTTAATATCCCAATGGAAACAAGTCACTAGAAAGGACTGAATTTAGTGCAGCTGATCTGCATCATTGACATAGGTAACTTACCCTTAAGGAAAAATAGTGCAGCTCTGTCAAGTAAATTGCAACATAGCACTCAGATTCTATCTTAGTGAGTTAATGAGAACTGAATTTTTTTCATAGATCTTACAAAAGATGCTGTAAGATGACTGCATTTCTCTTTGGCACATACTGATCCATGCACACAAAAAAGCATTTCTTGAACTCTCACTGAGGATGAAGTACCCATGGGGATCCTCATGTATTCATACAGGGTCATTAATCTTTAAATGTTATTTAACACACTAGAAATAATTGGCAGAAACCTGAGCTGAAACATTTTAACATGCGGAAAAAGGTTCAAAGATTTTCTTTACTGACTGCAAAGGCTCAAAACTTAAAAGTTATTTTAAAATAATTATTTAATTTCAAAAATATTGAAATTAAAAATTTAATTTGCAGAAGCTTTATACAGATAGAAAAAAACCAGAATGCCATATTCTTTTTACTAGGGATTTTGTGCTGGAAGAACTGTCAAATTTTACTTATGTCAGTATTATAAAGCGAAGAAACCAAGTCAGATACAGTAACAAGTTATTTTTTACCTGTTTTTACTCGTTTTACCCGTTTACTTTCACCTTAGCACCAATATGAATAAAATGGAGCATGCCCAAAAAATACAACATACAGGAGACAAGAAGCAGAGAGAGTGAGACGGTTTCTCATCTAAATATGGGGGTAAATCTAAACACAAAGGTTGTAAAACCAATAAACTTAAATGTCTCCAGGTAAGGTACAGCTTAGGTCCATGATGTGATGGTATAAAAACTGAATGATTACAAAATTAAAGAAGCTATCAAAGGAAAGATTCAAGAACTCAGACGATAAAAAGCAAATATTAAAAGTGCAAGTTTGTGAAGCATTAAGCATTTATACTGAATGTGAACAGTGTGATATCCTTCTGCTTATTCGAACTCAGGTTTTCACTAGAACCCTTTGTGGCCTCATAATTCATTCTCTGATACTGGGGACTTGAAAAACAGAAGATTCCTTGGTTGTGCAGTCTTTACAAAAGGAGACATCACCTTTGGACTCTGGACCTCACCCGTTTCTACTTAGTGAAATGTTTTTTTTTGTCATTTTCTCCAACTCACTTTGAAATGACACTAATGTTAGTGCAATGGAGTATCTGTGGTGGTTATATTTTGTGGAAATTTGAAAGTACTTTTTAAACTGAGATCTATTTGAAGCCAAAACTTAAATTTTGAAGAATTCCAGTTTGATAGCTTCTACTGCAAGAAGCCAGCAGTGAAACACGTCCTCATTCAATTCCTTGCAACTATTTTCCATGTGTTATCTAGTGTCAGTAACTAAGGAAAGGCAAAATTCCAAAGTAGGCATATAAGTGATTTTGTTCAGAAGGGAAATCCTTATGTTCAATGCAGCAATCTTCTTTCACAAAGAACTAAATGCAGCACTAGATCACCTGTTTTGAAAGCTGTCATATTTTCAGATTTCAGTCCTGCTTCTTTCATCCAATATAGAAGAACTTGTGTTATTTTCTGCATATTATTTTCTTGTCCCTATGTATTACCCTCTTTCTTTAACAAAGCTGTCTCAGCTTCTGAAAGTATAATTTTTTAAAGTTTATACCAGAAGTTGCTAATAACCTAATTCCAAATCTATAGTAACAACTTTGTAAGCCTAATAATTTTTGCAACTTTAACTTATCATTTTTCTTCCTTTTTCTTCCAAATGAAAAATTTGGATTAATTTAAATAAACTGCCAGACACCTAATATGACACTTCTGGATTGTTATTCTCATCTTTAAAATGAAACCTGAAAAATTAGAAGCTTATTATTAACTGATGCTTAAGCATTCCTATTCAGTTCTAAACTAATGAAATAAGTATAGATATTCCTGTAGAATGTGAGAGGTATATTAAAATAACTGAGTTTTGATAATTGAATTTTGTTTACATATTTTGCACACTACTGTTAAACACAATGACAAACAATAAAACCTACAATTACTATATTTAAAATATAGGATGAATACTTACCTTTCTCTAATAAAATCTGCTAAGTCCTTTGTTGACAAATGTCCATGTTTCATATTGTGATAGAGGACATCAAAGCCATTGTTCCTTTCTCCCTAAAGATAAACAGAAAATAAAACTCTGAAACACAACATGCTGAACCTATGCATTTTCATAACTGCTTTTCATTTTAATCACTTCATCAGAAGTTGTTTCTTATGCTTCAGCTTTTTAGCAATTGCTGTTATTTTCCATGAATCCCATATATGTAAACTAAACTAAGATCACCTCAGCTGCTACTACTACCATTCTATCTATATATTTCTAGGTTATAATCAAAGACATTTCTGTTGTAGATTTCTAGGGGTCTTGTATTGTTTCACTTCCCATCAAATTAAACACATCCTAAATACCATACTCTCCATTTATCCTCTTATCACTTTCACTATTTTACATGAACTACAATTCAGTTAGGATTACTTGATATCCTACTTCCCCAATCCTTCACACTTCATTTCTCTTCTCCTGCTTTTCGTAACACTGGTTAAAAAATAATTGAATATTTTCCTTCTCACTCGTAGCTTCTCTATCTAGTCTTAAGTTTTAAGATATTTTCCAGTGAGTGAGGCACACCTCACTATTAAAAGTAAGACACTGCTCTAAGCACTGACTAATAAATTCAGCCATCTTATGACCTCTGGCACTATGATGAACTTCCTCCCTACAGCAAAAAGCAACAACAGAAATGAAAGAAAGGCAAGGCACAGCATCGTAGCACCGCTACCATTAAAGTTTTCCTGTCAGACCAATCTGTTCCCCTTCTCTCTCACAAAAGCTTCAGATCCATAATGATGCTTCGCTATAAGGTGCAAAGTGGGCCCTCAGGAAAACTGCATGCATGTTCAGAGTGGAAGGGAAAGAGCAGGATGTATAGCATAGAATGGAATAGACTATTTCAGCTGGAAAGGCTCTACAGCAATCATTTAGCCCAACTGATTGAGCATTTCAGGAATGACCAGAAGTTTAATCATGGTCTTGATGGCATTGTCCAAATTTCCCTTAAATACTGACAGGCTCAGGCCACTGATCACCATATCTAGTTACCCCATTCCAGTGTTTGACCATCCTCCCAGAATGAAGAAATTCCTCCTAGTGTCCAATCTGAATCTTCCTCCATACAGTTTTCAACCATTTCTACATGTCCTATCCTTACCTCCCAGGGAGAGGAGATGGGCATCACGCTGCCAATTTCCCATGCTCAGAAAGCTATAGAGAGCAATTATACCTCAATCACACCTCAGTCCCCTTTTCTCCAAACTAGAAAAGCCCAAGGTCCTTAGTGGCTCCTCACAGGACATGTCTTCCAGCACTCTCACCAACCTTGTAGTCTCCTTTTGGATGCATTCAAATAGTCCCACATCATTCTTAAAATCCTGAATTTTTAACAAAGGCAGGTCTATAATGTCAGTGAGAAAAGCCTGAGAATTTGGTCTTATACTCTTCCACACATTTCTGCCTGTTCAGTTCTGCAAAAATTTGTTTATGCAGCCATAGTGCAAACCTTATCAGGGAAATTATGCAGCTGAAAAATAAAGCTGGCAAATAAAACCAAGAACCACTGATCCAGATCACTGCAAGGAAACAAACAAGCTGTATTGCTCAGCAGAGGAGGGGGGGGCTAGGAGGAGAAGGCATTCAGGGATCTGCCATCTTAGTAAGGAGAAGTAGTCATGGTGGATGGAAAAACTTCACAGTAGCCATGGTATTAAGACCACTTCCACTAAGTTTCAAGTTGCCTTAAAGGACACCCTAGGGAGACACATAAATTTACAAATAAGAGAGAACTGAAGGCAATTTGATACAGATTACTGGTCAGGATTATTTGCTTTACTTCTTTCAAGCATTGGGAAAAGCAAAACCAAAGGAAAAAAAACACCTTAAAAAAAACATAGTTTCCATGGCTGCAGTAAACTGTAACCTGAAAAGCTGCACCAAAATTCAGATTAGTTTGGTACAAGTGCAATTACAGTCTATAAAAAGTACAAACAAAACTAAACAGAACACATGAAAATATAGCAAACTCTAAAAGGACTCTCCACAGAGCAAGGTTTTTACAAACTTGAAAAGTAAAAGAAAGATAAGAACACCAATTAGTAGAAAATTCAACTTTATTCAAATGCTGTCCTACTCAAATACCAGTCTAAATAGTTTCTTTCCCCTTTCACCCCTATTTAAACATTTTTCTTTGTAGTTTAAAGCCCAATAACTCTGAATACTGGTGCACTAACTTATTAACTTTAGGTAGTTACTTAATATAAACCTGGAATGCCACTGCATTATAATTAAGACTACACTGGTATTTTCAATTAGAATACAGAATATAATTCTTATTTAACTTCTCCAAAGTTGTTACTGTACCCTAATTTATAGATAAACATTTACAGATAAACGTTAGGCATTTCTTCCTGAAAAACTAGTAAAATTCTCCTTTGTGAAATGTTCTTTGCTTTAAGGTGTTTTTTCCAGCTAAACCAACATGTTACCAAAATGTGCTGAATATAGGCCGCTTATAAACTTTTCATAATAGAAGCTTTTAAATGGGCCTTTTCTACACTGGAGTTCCTTAAATTTCCTGCCAATTTAGAAATGCGGGAAGGATAGCACAGCCATGACCCAGCCTCTGGCTGCAGCCTTCCTGATAAACCGTCAGAAATGTAACCACACAAATCTTTAGATAATGAAATGAGCCTGAACAACCAACTGCCATCATTATCTTGTTCTCTAACTGTAACTGAAGGTTACTGCAAAGGAAATAATTTTTCCACTTAAATTACGTTTTCTAATAAGTACTATTATTTTTCCTGACTTCACAATGAACAGTAGAAAGCACAACAGAGAAACAGAACAGATACTTTTCTCAACTGAGTCCCCTGAAAGCCTCATCTCTTATACACTATCAACGGTTATCGGAGGTTAAGAACCTATGTGCAAAAGACATTAAAGTTTAAACAAAGCAGTAAGTCAAAAGCAGGCTCACAGATTTGAGGGCCTATTCGATTTAAGTCTGGCACACCTAAAAGACATGTCTTCACTTGTAAATATAATGTGAAGTACAAGGTATATTACCTGTATCAGGCTCTATCTAAAAGCACAAACATCCAGTCTTCAAAACTCTTCACATGACCAACAGTTCCAAAGACTAACCTGATGACGATTCTGCTCGTGTTTGGAGACATGTATGTAGCCAAACCAAATTAAGTACACTGGGTCAATGCAGAAAGCCATACAGCCCTTCCACAACTTCTCCATTTGATAGTTATATTCATAAAGAGCGGCAATCAGTTAAGGCTCTGTATTTAGCATAATGAGACAGATGTATGTGGTGGGGAAAGGAGAACTTGCTTAATTTCGAAAAGCTAAGTATTTATCCTCCTACATGCACATACACCAGCAACACTGTGTGTGTTTTGGCTGTATTTTCTCAACATTTCTCCTTCCCATACATACTGTATAGAATTCTGTACATGGAAATTTTGTGTCTTAGACACTTTTTCTTCAGTGGGTGTTATTACTTGCTCCTTTCTAGTAGCAGCAGTAATAGTTGTGATCACTGGAAGACCATTACTGGCCTACTTAAAAATAAACTAATGCAGCACATAGCAGAGGGAACTGATGAAACCTTCCACTCCCATTAATAAGCAAATACCATTCACTAGTATAACAGACAGTTAAGTCAGATGCAGATTCTTCTTCCACAAGTTGCATAGTGGAGAAAGACAACCTTCTGTCGTCATGTATAACATCAAGCTCTGGGTAACCGACTTCCAGATCAGTTTAAAAGACCATTCCGAATGTAATTTTTTAGGTAAATCATGATCTGTTGAGGGTGAACCTGTCATTAATCAATAAAAAAACAAATGTAAAACTGTGTATAAGAGTGGAAAATGTAATGGGTCCTCTCTCCATATAGGCACCATTTGATTACTCTGAAATTCATTAGCAGTTTTCTCCTTCTTACTCAGAGCTAACAAAACTCTCTTCAGAAGATGGTGCTTGTTGTGAGACTTCCTATTCTATACTAGTGTAAGAAACCACTTCCATATCTACAGCATAGATGTCCCCTGAGAGCAAGTCACTAGAGAAAGCAAGACTTTAAATACGAGTAAACACTTAAATAAGCCTACAACGAAGCATTAGTGACCAACTTCATACTCAAAACAAATTTAAGTCACGGAAAGCAAGAGCAATCAGTCCTTCCATTTCCCTTCATCAAGAACTAGTTGCAAAGATTTCCTCATGGAAATGAAAGTAGCCCTGTCAGCAAATGTGTAGTCAGAAATCAGTATTTCGTTGACTTCTGCATAACAGGAAACACATTACAGGAACTCTGCGTGACTGAACTACTTAAAATACTTCACGTTTTTAAGAATAAGTTTGTTTGTTGCAATAAAAATAATTCTGAATTTAAAATGCACATTCAGTAAAATACCCAGAAATTTCTAGGCAATCTGAAGCAGCATTTATTTTCTGTATTTCAAATCAAATTGTTTCAGTGCAAGCTCTGTCTCCTTTGGATTAAAACCATTCAATAGTAATATCTCTTAGTGTAAAGAAGTTGTACTCTGTTACACCATTTTCAATTTACCCAGTCCAAATAACTGGTTACATTAAGCTTTCTCTGACTGGTCAGATACTAAATTCAGGACTAGGCAAACTTATTTTAGATGCTCTGACAAACACTGTTGTCCTGTTCTTTAAAGTGTTAATCCTTGCTGCAGTTTCAAATAAACAACATATCTTCCAAGCTTTCTACCTAGAAAATTATTTAATTTAATGGGCCCTGAATACCTAAAAATACCCATGTGATTAATATTATGGTCTTACATTTTTGAAAGTTACATATCTGTAAGTTTCAATTTGTGAGTGTCTGAAAGAACTGTAGAAAACTGAGAGCACTGAAATGTGAAAGAAAAGCAGTCATTATCTGCTTACACAGGCAATGCATCTTCTTCTGTTCTGAAAGTTTTGAGAAGACTGTCAACTTCAATTTCCACCTTCCTGTTTCAACCTATCAAATAAAGATCAACTCCAGAGAAGCTCTATGCATATGAGAAAGGACAGAGATTTCCCACCACATATAGGTAACTAAAAATATTTAAATATTTTTTAACTAACAGATGGAAGGCAGCCAACTCTCGCTACATGCACACATACAGAGAGGATACTAAGTAAATATTGCACAACAGCTCTCCTGAAAAAGAGCATCCAGCTGTATGCCCAGCAGAAGAGTAGTGCTGCAAAGACATATGAATGTATCTCCAGATGTCAACATGGCAAGTCTTTGTGCCACTCATATACTCACAAGTTTGTAAGACAATGCATTCTTACCCTTAATAGAGCAAGCTTCTTCACAAAGCTATAATTATTAAACCGGGATACTGCCAACCTTTATGCTCCACAAAAAGTATTTGGGAAAAACAAACCCAAATCTTCAACACAGCCATTCTCAATAGCTACCAGTAAAGCGATCAATTAAAGAAATTTTAAAAATTGTCAAAGCAAATTTATACATACGTTTTTATATGCCAGAACTTCCAAAGTTATCAAGTACAGAGTTACACAGAAACCAGCTTCAGCTATTCACAGAACTTCCAATAGTTTAATTAATTTGGTTAATTTTAAACAATTCATAAACAATCACTGACAGGTTTGGAAGGTGCTTATTTTTCTTGACTTGTCTTTAAACTGTCATAAGAATCACCTGCACTGTTAAGAAAACTGTAAATCAATGATAAACAACACTTTCTATACTCCTATACCAGTAACAGTGTACTCGAAGGGACAAAATGTAGCTATGTTTAACAGAAATGGTTTGTGATAGTGTTGCCTTTAAATTACGACATTGTTGTGATGTAGCACATACACAGCAGTAAGCATGCGGTGTTTTATGACAATACTAATTAGGAGTTCGGAATACTTGGACACGTGACTTGAATGCATAAAACTCAAGTCATAAGAATCCAAGCCACTTACAGCCTGTACTACTTGTTCATAACTTTTGATACTCAAAAATATCCTCCTGGCTTGGAAAATAGCTCTAGAATGCATTAGCAGACCCTTACATTTTTGAGGCAATAGTAAATTTTTAAAGTGACAGTAGAGGAGTCTGCACTCCAGGTTTCCACATCCTGAAAACAGTCTTATTTATCTCTCATTGACCTCTTACAGAACATTGAAGACACAGCAGGCTCATCCAATTTTCTTACATCCTCTCAGAACAACAAAACCAAAGTGTGCAATTATTTAAACACTTTCAAAAGCAGTGCAAGAGGAAAGCCTCAGGATAATTTTCAAGACTTACAACAAAGAAGGTAAGATTTGTTTTGCTTACATGAGCACATTTAGGAAGACAGCAGCTTAAATATGTGTAAGAAATTGATACACTCATACAGATGTCACTCCCCTTTTCAATAAAGTCCCTTCAGTTTCTGATCTCTTTTCCTATTACAGCAAATTACGAAATCAAGGGAGAGCATCATACAGCTTAAGATCCAGACTTTCGTTTCCAATGCACAATTTCAAATTTATGACAGCATCTATGTAAAATAATTGAATATTAATTATGTTTTGGATACATTTTTAAATCAGTGCTTTAAAAAGCATATCAATCCTATTCCATATTTCCAAAAATATTTTGTCTGGAGTTACCTAGAAGGGTAAGGAAGAAATGACAAGACAATCCTCATGAAGTTTTACATACTATCACCTTCCTTTCTCCTTACAAGTTTCTATTCATTATTTTTAGCCATTATGCATTCAGTGCATTTTCATGTATCTTCTAATTCCCATCTTAACTTTACCACCACAATTGAGAGCCTACATGGATTGCTTCCCAAGTCTTCCAAAGCAGTAGCAATTCTGAACAATAACCTATTCTGAAATGTTAGTGCAAATGAAGACGACTAATGATTAAAAATGCATAAACCTATAATTTATGCCTAGTTCTGAGGATATACAAAAATTCAATACTTTCAGATTTTACAAATCCATCATCACAGTTAATCTTGGAAAATATTCATCCACAGCAGGAAACACAGAACATTCCCTACGCCTTTTAATTTTACTTCTATACAAAATAAAACTCTGTGTATGGTATCACAAAAATTTCTTGGTTAAATTTTGCAAGTTAAGACCCTGTCTAATGTCTTTATAATCACGGCAAGACAAACACAAACAAACTTCTTGTCCTACCTTGTGTAATTTCTGACATATGTGAAAAACCTGTACTAACAGAAGAAATCACCCATGTCTTGGCACTCATTGGCAAACCACACTAGGGGTTTTGCTGACAAAGCTATAGGTAGAGACTCTTTAAAGCAGAAAGAGAGAAATGAGAACCTGAGGTAGATATCTTCCACCTCATACTTGCTGGAAGCGTTTGTGAAGACACAAACGTGGAAACAGAACATACGGGAATGGACCACTGCCTTCACCAATTTAACTTACTAACAAAACAAAGCAACTGATCAGACAGTTAAATGAACATACTACAGTACATAATGAAGCTTAATACAGTACATAATGAAGTATAATGAAGCTTAAACTCAATTTCAGTTGTGATAGCTGAATAAACAACTTCTGTTTTGCTTTAATGTTAGGAGAAGATAGAAGCTTTTCTAACCAAAATGCATCTTTTTATATTAATTTTAATCTTATTTTAATGAAAGATAAAATTCTTCCACGTTAGTTTAATACTGATCTCCCACACTGAGACTTCAAATTAAGCAGATTTGTATGCCAAGAGAGCAAATCTAGTATCTCTGGTCATTAAATTTTAATAGTATGTTGAAAGCAAAGGAGTCAAAACTAAACATAAGACTGCAAATAAAACATAAACTTGAGCTATGCCCTATATTCCGGAACAGTGTAATTGTGAAATTAGTTTTTTCCTGAACTTTAAGCATAACTGTTGCTTACAACTAGAAACGCATGCATCTAAAGATATTTTCACTTCAGGCTCAAACAAAAACAATTTTTACGTTTCTGCTACATCTTGGTAGAGAGGCACAAAAAAAATTAAATAAGAAGCAACTTTGTAAACAGTCTGGTGACTATGGGAACACTTATTTTAATGTTTCAAACCAGCAAAGGTCACAATGAAAACTAGTTGCATGTCACACGAAACTCAATCCATTTAATTTTTTTATCCATATTTATTTACCCACTTCAAAAAGCAGATAACTGCGCAGAGATGACTTATAAGATCGCACGTCCAAAGGAGGCTGGAAAGCCTGTTGTTTCCCTAAGCCGGCCGCTGCTCGTCTGTACCTCCTCACGGGCACATAGAGACGAGCTACCGGTACAAAAGCGCGGAGCGCGAGGCGCGGTTTTCCCTCTGCCCGTGCTGTTCCTCGCACAGCACCACGACTCACGGCAGCCCAAATCAGCCCCGGCACCGTGCTGACTGCGAGCGTCGGACCCCTGCGCACAGACTGGCGTCCGCGGATCCCTCGGCCCAGCGCCTCATGGCAATACCCACCCCATCCTATCCTGTCCCATACCATCCCATCCCTCTTCCCGCCGTCTCTCCGCAGCGGAGCCCGAGCACGGCGGCGCGGGCAGGGCCGGAGGTCCCCTTGCCATGCCGCAGGTTGCAGGTACTCCGCTCACCGCGGCCCAGCCCCGCCGAGGCGGGCGCAGCGGGCACGAAACCCCGGCCGCAAGGCCCCGGCTCAGTCCCGGGGGTGGCGTAAGAGCCGAGGCTGCTCTCGCAGCGGGGACTGCGGCTGCCCTGCGCCGCGCCCTGCCCGTTCCGCCCGCGGCGCGGCGTCACCGACCCCGCGGCGCTGCCCTACCCAGAAGCTCTCCACGAAGTACGCCATCCTTCCTCCGCCGCCCGGCCACCGGCGAGCCCAGCCGCGTCCGCCGCAGCCGCCGAGACGCGACGGAGGAAACGGGCGCCGCCGCCGCGTTCCGCCCTTCCCGTGACGGAGCAGCCGCCGCCACCGCCGCCGCTCTCGCCCCGCCCGGCCCCGCGCCTGCGCTCGGCCGACGCCGCTGCTGCGCAGGCCCGGCAGCGCTGGGGGCGGAGGGCGCCCTCTAGCAGGGGCGGCGGGAGGCGCGCGCGGCAAGCTCGGGCTCGCCCCGTGAGGGGCGGGAACGGCCGCGCGGAGCGGCACCGCGCACCGCGGCGACGAGAGGCCTGCTGCTAGAAGGGTCCTCACCCTGCGGGTCCGGGCACTGGTAGAGGCTCCCCAGGGAATCCCTCACAGCACCAAGCCTGACCAAAGAAGCGTTTGAACAACGCGTGTCACGAGGACGCAATGCGATTCTTGAGGATGTCCTTTACAGGCCTAAGAGTTGGACTCGACGATCCTTCTGTCCCTTACAACTCAGAATATTCTGTGATTCTGTGAAGTGGCTTCACAACCAAGTCTTATTCCAGCCAAGTAGAGTAAGGTCCTTGAAAGCAAGGTCCTTGATGATGACTAGTCCCGCAGGGAATTTTGCTGATAAACCATAGTCTGCCCTCCTAACAGCATTGTCCCACAGGATTTTACAGTTCCAGTGGCATACTCCTAACAAAGATGTGTCTTACCTAAAGCCAAAGTGTCTGGAGAAACTGATTAATTCAGGTCTTCACCTTCTTCAGTGATGGTTCAATCTGTAGGCCATTCCTTGACTCAATACGGAGTATTAGCCAGCAGGGGTGATGCCAATTATTGGTCCAGAACACAGGGCCACTCAAGTGCCACCTGTGGCCAATCTGTACCTGGCTCGTTTTCCGTGTGTGTATATACATATATATGGATAGACAGACAGATAGATAGATAGATAGATTAGATTAGATAGATAGATGGATAATCTCTGTTGCAGTGTCAGCACCACTGAACTCTTTGTCGAACTCTCCAGAGTTCCTGTTCTACCTTAATAGGGTAATTCCTTGCCCAAGACAGCAGTTATGTTTTCATTATCAACTAAAACTAGAGGGCCAGGTCTAAGCAGCAATGTGAGGGGCTGCAGCTCATTTCCCAATGCAAACATGTGGTAAGTGCTCTATCCCAACCTGACCTGTGGTTTTGTCAGCACAAAGTTTTATCCAAACCAGAAAAGGTAAGATGGTGATATTGTCAGATGAGTGTTCAAGGAGCTCCCCTCCCTTATGGAAACTCTGTTAGTTCTGGTGTGAAAAACCTTGCCTTCTTTCACATTGACACTAACGGGTTTTGCACTTTGTTCTGTGTGTTATTGGGTAAGGCATAGAGCAGAACTTCCAAGTTATCCCTCAGAACCTGATGAATTCACCAACTTGTATAAAACTTATGCTGATTAAAGACTTCCATGAAAGAAAATGGTTAGGAAAAATGTTGTTCAGAAGTTTACAAAGCTGCAGAATTTAATCTAGCTTTACTACAGATATTTTCATGGAGGATGAGCAGTATCATTCTGAAATGGTATTACAATTATTGGTAAATGGCTGTACCTTTATTCCATCCATTTTGTAGCTCCATGGTGAGTTTAGAAGTTCCTTTGTTTCTAGCAATGTTCTCCCAAAGTTCCAGTGTATGCCAAGTTGGTAAGTTGTCAATAAAGAGAAAACTCCTGTATCTTTCACAGGACAAATTTCTTTAAAAGTCCCAAGACTCTTAGATCTGGATCTCATTCTTTTGATAAGAGGAGCATGTGTACTTTCATTTTAAACATTAATAACATGCTGTAGTGATGCAGATAGGTAAAACTTTACAGAAGGAAGCCTTATGAAATCATGGCTCACTCCTGTTACTTTGGCTAAGTAGAAAAGACCACTGGGAGCAACTCAACTGAATAAAGAGATAGAAAAACAAGTTGTATAACCATTGTGCGTTCACATTGTTGTGTATGGTGGTTTGGTTGGATGATGTTTGTTGTATTTTAAAAGTATGTAACTGATAAAAGGCTAACTGCTTAAAAATACCCGGGTTTTGCAATAAATGAGTTCTCTTTTGCACCTGCCTGGGGACACTGCATTGCTCTGTCTTGTGACACCATAGGACTACATTTGAAGAACACTTCTTTAGTTCTCTTTTTACTTAATATAAGTAAGCAGTCTGCATTATGATCTGTTAAAAAAAAAAAAATCCACAGAAAAACCAGGGCCATGATTACAGTACATTCTGCAGTGTGTATTGCAATCTTAAGGATGTACACCAGGACAGACCAGATAAATGCCACATGAGTAGAGCTGAAGCTTTTCATTCCATAGCAGATAGACATACACCTTTCACAGGGGCAGATACTAAGCTATGACAGAAGCAGTCTCAGGTTCACTTCTACGTTTCACAAAAAAGTTCCTGTCTTCCATATTTTCAAAGCTATATAGTTCTCCCTTATGTGCTGCTATAGTAGATATGAAGCAACTGTTGCAGTTCTTCAGCAATCTGAATCCATGACAGAAATATCAAACCCATCCTCAGGTTTTCAACCGCTTTCCACATAAATTTGAGTGAAATGCACAATCTTAATGTAAAGGCACACTCCAACATAGGTACAGTTATACAGAAAAACACTTTGATCTGTACCATGATCAGGATTGAGACTACATTTCGAGATTTTTCTACACAGAGAAATCCATAATGGACTACTAAATGTGGAGACAATGTCCTTTTTTCTGGAAGTCTCTGATCTGCAGTTAGTGAAGTCTTTGAAAATAGTGTCTTTGCAATAGTGTCATTTACAGTTCTCTAATCTTATCTCTTCCCTAGGTATTGGCTGCCAAGGACTGGACACTAGGTTAGGTAAGACTTTTTGTCCCAGTACAGTCATTCTTTTGTTCTCCTTCTGTAATGGAGGCAGAGAGAAAGGGACATTATTTTGAAAGCCATAAATACACAGTGAGTCCTGTATAATAAAACAAGAATTCCTTGCATATTTTCAACAGGGCTCATGGAAGATCAAAATAGTTTTCTGGATTGCTGATTTTTTAATAGTTTAAAAAAGCAGTTCTTCTCATCATCTACATGAGCGTAAGGTTAAAGAACCATCACAACAAACCTCCCTGGAAGGGTACGAAGAACTAAAGACACATCTTAGCTAGACTAGTTTACTAGTTATATTTTATGTCTTGGTTTTACAGAATTTTAGAAGAAACACTCTGGAATGAGTTGCTTCCCCTTATAGGCTTAACCAACTCTTTTCCACCTACGAGGAACGAATACAACTAGAAGTAAGCGAAAAAATTATAATTTACTAACAATCAGAACAGCAACAGGCAAGGAATAACAGTAAACAATTGCTAGATACAATATTGCTACATCTCACAGAGTACCTCCCCACCAAGGTGGCTCCCCCCCAGCCGAGCACGTCTCATGGACAAAGGGAAAGAGTGCCAGTCCTCCCTCTGCTCACTGCTCTGCGTATCTCCCTGATAGCTGGAGCTCCTACTGGCATTCTCGGATCACGGGACTAGAACTCATGTAAGGACTTCACTTTTCTCTTGCAGGAGATGGTAGGGCAGGCAAGAAATGACAGCTGGGCTAGGGTGGCTTGTGGTCTTCTCTCCTCAGCTACGTGCTGCTGGTAGAATTTGCCCCGAGGCAGACCAAGACCACTAACTGCAGCTTCTCTGAGATGAGAAAAAACTAAATCCCAAAGAGAACCCAAACCTGAAAAGCCTCTGTCCACACAGCCTCAGCTATACAGCAAGAAGCCAAGGGCCAAAAAAGCAGCCAGAGAGAGAGCTCTGCCTCAGCAAAATGAAAAACCCAGCAAGGCAAAAATCAGGCAGTCAAAGAGGCTGAGCTGCCTGCAAAAACCGATTTAAAAAATGCTCACACCTCCCCAATTCCATTTCCGGCTGCAGAGTCTTAAAGAGACAGTAACAAAATTTGGGCACAGATAGATCTAGAATACAGTAACATTCCGGGTTACCCATGGCAGAAAATAATGCTAGGATTTTTTAAAAAGTACAGCGTTCGGCATTAATATAGATTGAATACATGTTAAAGGAGGCGTTTAGCTCAGTTCCTCTTCCAGAAAGAGTATCCCTGATCGTGCAGCTTGTTACCTGCATCTCCACATACCTATTCTCCCATATTTCCAGCTTCTAGTTTTATAAGTGTTAATATTAACTTACTTTCAACAGAAATAAAGATTGTATTTTGGTTTTATTTATAGCAACTAAGTTAATTTGTTTTATGTCTAAGCCATCTGAAAATAAATTATAAACTCTAGGTAAAATAACCGTATTCAATTACCAGTAAAATTCTTAATACATGAATTGCATGTACTAATTTTAAGACTTAAAAAAAAAATCCAAACAATTGCCAAAAATAAAACTGATTATTATGTAACTTATTGCCATAATGAGTAGCCACTGAGCTAGTTGACATTTAAAGACCCTTATAAATTAGAAAAGTTAAGAAACAGATTCAAATAAAATGTATACTCTAACACTACTTTAAAGAGGATCTGAAGAAGCAGATGGAGGTATTTTATAGATCATATACCTATTTCATACACTACATTGAGAATACACCCTGGAAAACACATTTTCTTTCTTTATTGCCTCTGCTAAAAGAACTTCTCAAAAGTCTATAGTTGTATTTGGAAGACTGCAAGCAGCACAAGGGGATATAAAAAGCCAGAGTTGTTTACCACTGTGGTGGAGAACAAAAGATGAAGTGAAGACAGAGTGAATTGTTAGCAAAGTCCTTTTAAAGAGTTGTTTCAGTTAATAATTCACTTGCTTATGACCTACACATCACCTTCATTACCAGATATTTACTGCAGCCTTTTCGTACAGAAAGTGTAACAAAATCCCATAGGCAAAATGTTAGCGCTGGTAAAACTTAGGAAAAAAAATCTGGAAAAAGAGATTATAAAGTTATCAGCAAATACAGCTAACTTGAAATAATTTATTCAAAGGGAATTCTCCCACATAATCTTAATACAGGCTAAGTCCTTTTCTGAAATACATGCATAAACTGAAAATGTAGTCTGATGAGAGAATGCTGCTGGGAGAGAACACACATCACACCTTTTGGTAGGATGGGCGTTTCTAATGTTATTTCTAAGTATTAGACGAACAAAAGTAATTGTCAACAGAGTCATAGACATGTTATTACAGTAAGAGATCAACTGAATTTCTTTAAACCTGGTGCAATATTTCATCAAAATTATTTCAAAGTAAGGAATAATATACATGTTCTGTTGAAGATTTGCAGCAACTTTTAATGACACAGTTTCCTACATCCCTGGAATTATGTATTCCATTAGGCTGCATCATCTGACTCTAACTGTATAGTTAACTGCATGCTTCTATTGATCTGGACACCAAGCTTGATCTTATCCCATTCATTAATTCAAATTACTTAAGATATGAAGCCAACAGCATTATTTCACAATAAGTCACTTGGTGTTAATGGTCTGCCTTTATAACTCTTCTGCCAAAAGCATGTCTCATTAAATCAACCATCAATCAAACGGAAGGCTCAGAAAGTGTTAGTAAACATTAGCAACAACAAACCAGAACAGCTAAGTATTTGAAGATTCCATTTTGAATTCTTGTCCCATTTCAGTCCTGCATGAAATATTCTGAGACTAACATATTCAGGAGGTGCATTACTACAGTAACACCACAGTGAAATTTTAAATCTATATTCTATGTAAGATAGGGAATTAACAGGATAATTATTATGCAGCTGTAACTGAAGTTTTAAATCTATAGTCTATGTAAGATGGGGAATTAACAGGATAATTATTATGCAGCTGTAACCTAAGGAGTACATTCAGTGGTTAGTTGAACTCATATTCTTGACACCTTAATATTTTTAATATTATATACATGCTTACTTACCTCCCAATATGTGAATCAATTAACTTGGAGCAGCAGATTATTTGCAGTCAACTAGTAATAATAACCTAAATGAGAAAAAGAGGACTGATGTATTTGATACACTGAAATTCAATGAAAAGTGAAGTGTTTAGAAGAGCAAGCTCTGACTGTAATTACTTAGCACCAAAGTGCTCCACAGTACACCACCAACTGTTGTGGTGCTCTGATCACAAAGATCTTCTCCACTCTTGTTATAATATACAACAGAAAAGGTAATTGGTGGAAGGGTGTGAAGCCAAGCTAATAAGATTATGTGGTATCTCTAGAAAGTGCTCTTAGGACAACATATATAAGAAAAGATGGTACTTGTGTTCTTAATAAGCCAAAGACAGTTTAAAAGTATTACTATACTAACAGAAGAGCAACTGACTGGGATTCATGTAAATGAAAAAATGAAAGATATTGGTCTGGACGGGTATTTTAGCTGCCTAGGTGGGAAGTAGCCAATGAAATATTGTGAAAAAAGTGAAATGATTTGGCTATACAAATCCTTAACTAAGACTTAACATTAAAAATCAGAATGTCAGTATTGACAGGATGGTCAGTGAATGACTTGCATTTGGGCAAAAGTAATGGTATGTGAAAATGATTCTTACCTTTGAGTCTTAACATCCATGACACACTGATGCCTACCTACTGGCAGCCACCAGCTTTAGCAAACAGAAAAAAAATGTGAACTTCAGTGTCCTTGTCACTTCAATAAAACTCTTCAAACCTAACTCCTTCTGAAGATGTGTAGTAACAATTTAGGCCTCCTATCTGCTCACACAGAAGACAGTGGAGGTTTATTTTTTGTTGGTTTTATATTTGTTTTTATTTTTTCTGTGGGTTTTTTGTGCTTGTTTGTTTTAAAGGTACAAAAGTAGTCAAGATGCATATGGGTCTTAATCAGAATAACTAAACTCTGAGTTATTACATCAGGCAATTGTCTGTGTTAAACACTGCCTTTTTTCATGGAATGAGAAATTTACCTGACTGAGTGAATGCTAGCAACACAATTCAGAGCATGGTCTACGGTTCCAGCTGGCTTCCATCTGGTTTTGGCCCAATGATGAAAATGGGTTTTGTGTTCAAGGATAAGGAAGATGGAGATAAACAAAGTTAAAATTGCCTACATACTCCTGTGGCAGAGTACTACTAGAGAAAGTGATGCAACTGTCTTACTGCCTTATGCTAAGATATGCAAAGAATTTTTAAAAATGAACACTTTAATTTTTAATTTGTCCTGTGGTAATGTGATTTTCCACAGCTACAAGGAAAAAGTGCATATATTTACACATATGATTCCAAAATGTTTATTTGAGCATGTACATTTCAGAATGAAAAACATATATGCAAGACAATGACCATCATTACATTAAGGAGGAAAAAACCCTACCATGTAAAATGACTCAAAACCTCCATTTGAGATATGATTTTATTAAAAGAAGACACTGAAAGATGTGTTTCTAGGAAGAAAAATACATTAGTTGTAAAACAGTTTTCCACTATTTTTTGGTTTAGTTCATATGCAAAATCCTTCTTAGAATGGTATCCTTCACTGTCTTGAGTTTTCAAACTACAGAACCCTTCAGTTTTTATACCTGTAAGTCACAGAAACTTCTCAGTAAGTCAACATAAATGTAAAACTAAAAGATAGCTTGAGAAAACTGTAAATTAAATATACACTAACCTGTAAGACATTACTTAACAATAATTCCAGGGTAAAAGGACAGGTAAATAAATCTCACTTCCCTTTGTGTAATTTATCAAAGAAATAAAATTCTATCTAGTATTTCTATTAAACAAAGAGAATGCAGAGAGAAATAATGGAAATTTTAAAACTATTGGCATAAGTTACAGTAACACTGCAGTAGTTATGCATCCAAATTAACCAGTATGCTTTAAACACAGGAAGATTTTGAATTCCCCTGTATATTTAATACAGGAAATTGATGACCATTCACTTTGCCAAGAGGCATGAAGAAAAGGAAAAAATAGGTCAAACTGTCATATATAAAATGTATATATATATAGTATAACATTTTTCCTATTTTTAATATAATTTGAAGTATGGAAATACATATTTCCATATATTTCAAAATTATAAATGAATATTTGAAAAGTAGTATTTATACCTGAAGACACCTATATATATATAAAAAGATAAATATATATCTATAAATACCTCCATTTTAATTTTTACAATTCAAAATGAAGTCTGGTAGACAAAGAGTTTGTGTCACCAAAAAAACCTCCGAAAAACTGTGACTCAGAAACAATTCCTTTTATGGCTTCACCTATACATCTATTTATTAATACATGTGCAGTATAATTAGATCTGCTTTGCTTGAATTGAATGGATTATAAGAAACTACTTAATTTTAAGTCTGTCATTATTCAGATTAACATTTGGATGTCTTCTGAGAGGTTTTAATAGTCTATACTGCTCATTTTATGCAGAACAAAGGTAAATGCCTGTGAGAGATCAGTCCTTTATCATTCAGTCTGTTTCATTGTGAATCATTCTGGGAAAACAAAAGTTACCAACAACTAGTCTGTGAACACCCAACAGACATAAATTATTTTCTACACACCCTACGCCTATTGAAATGCCTCTTCACTCGAATACAACTTTAAATGCCTTTTTTTTTTAAATAAATACCATGACATAAACTTATGTTCAATCTCTTGAACCTTTCCACAAGCTTTGTAACACTAATTTCCTGTACTCAAAACATACTTCATCCTCTTATTGTTTTTAAACACAGGTAGTAATTAACCTCACACTCAAAATTAGAGGCTTAAAATCAGGTGTTGAGCTGATAGTAGAAGTCTTGAACAAACTACTGACAGCAGTACGTTGAACATAAGGTGAGTGGGAATTCCTGTTTGAAAGTAAGCTAAAGTTTTCCACTCCCCTCCTACACAGCCACTGATATGTTCAGCCACCGGGAACGGGTATTTCTGCTAAGCAACTTGGTCTCTACACTGCTATTCCATGGCCTTCTCTTGTTTCAGGAAATGAAAGTCCTTCATTTAAACAGTTTCAGCCAAGTGTACAAGTAATTAGTTATATTAGTAATAAATTTAATTATAGTATTTATATGTATGCACTTTATTGCTGTATTAGTCAGTTGCTTATATAGTGTAATGACTAAGTTCAATAAAATTATGAATAGATAAATAATCTGTGCTAGACACATGTCATGGTCTAAGTTGTCTACATGCTATTGATCAAGTGTTAAATATTGGAAGTTCATAAAATCATAAAATGTTCAACATCATAAAATGTTCAACGCTACATGTGTGGATTGAAAGAAACCGTTGTTTTGTATTTTAGAGACTTCTAATCTATAGAACTTCCTGAAGTTCTGTAAGGACAGCTCTTTAAATAGTTTGTATTACCATGATCCCATGCAAGCTAGATAAAATTAGACTAAGACCACTGCAAATTTTGGTTCAAGGTCTTGCATAATTTTAATTTATTTCTAGTTTACTCATTGTTTAATTATTCACATTATTGATAGCCCAGGAAATAAGCACAAAACTTTTCTCCCCTTTCCCATTTGGTTAGACTTAGCAATTATCAACTGTTTCAAGAAACATAGTTAATGTACATTTCTCAGTAGTAAAGCAGTTATAGTTATCAACCAACAGGTTATAATTTCAATCCGCCTAAACCTCCTTTTTAAAAATTGATCTACCCTCAAGCAGCGTGAAGTATCTAAACTAAGTTAACATTAAATTATCCAAAGACCATTCTCCTTCAGATAAAACAAAAATCCTTAATTCAGAGATACGAGAATCTACACATGTGAATTAGAAGAGTGTACTACTGGGTCAGGAAAAACATAAATTGAACAATAAATTTCAATCATTCATCAAAAATTGGAATGCAACGTCTATATTTCAACAACTTTATTAACATAGTCAAGCAGTGATTAACATTCACATCTATTATGTCACATCATACAAATGTAAATACAAAATTACTACAGTACAATATATATTCTCTGCATGATCCAAAATATTTGGTGGCCCCAAAAACTCTTTTAAAATTCAGCAGCTTATCAAAAATTAAAACCATATTCTATTTAAAATGAAGTTCTGTTAGCACTAGGCAGACTTCAAGAAATATCACTCAATTTAGTACAGTTTGAGAGGTTGCAGGAGGATATGTTTGAAGGAAACATTCCGACATTGTGGCAGATACAGAAACATAAGATTTAAAGCTTTCAAGCAAAACTTATACAACCTAAGTTGTCAGCAGAAAGATCTGGTCTCCCTTCATTTAAACTATTTTGTGTAATTCATCCAATTAAAAATTTTAGAAGTCTCTAGTATCACTAAGTCAGACAATGTACAACCTAACTATCTCTTTCCACGAAAAAAGATACTACACTGCAGATTTCAACAGCCAAATAAACCTCCTTATACCAATTGTTTTATTCTCATTGCTGTCCTCACAAAAAACACCCAAACCTGGTTAATTTTGTTGCTCACTTGAAATAAGGAAGTAGATACCTGAAGTGAAAGTAGCACAACATAACAAGTTTATAGAAAAATGATACTATACTGTAAGTGCTGAATTCTTTGAGATGTGGATTTGGCTTACTTAAAACATACTGTAACACCACACAGGGATTCATCCTATAGAGTCATCTCAAACTTCCCTCATTTACGTACATTCATGCGAGTGAATATCACTATTTTAGCAGAATATACAAGGCAAGTAAGAAGAGTACTTGCCTCAGTTCCCCATTTAAAACTGGTTTGCTCCAACCATTAAGTGCAAAGAGCAAGCATCAGTGGCAGATAAAATGTAGTTTCTACTGGAGAATACATAGAAGACTGATGGATACAAATCATCCTGGAGAATGCATAGGTGAGTGAAATACATAGCTACTGAACAAGCTTTATTTATTTAAGGTGAGGTTACGTAATATTTTAACAAATATGTGTGCAAACTACATCAGAATCTATCTGAGATTAACTGCAGGATGTTTTGCCATTTCACTGTAGAGTTTAACCTTCATCTAAGATAAAAAGTCACACTTTAGACCCTATATAAAAGCTTTCTGTCACCCTTATGAAAGATATAGTATGGAAGTAGTTAGTGTTAAGTTACAACTTCTTTCCTTGAAAATATCTGACGCAAAAGGTTTCCAATTTAATGTCGCATTTAAAGCATTTTTTAAAGAAATAATTCAGTTGTTAGAATATGGATGCATTCTCCTTAAGGGAAGAACGTTTTTTTTACATCTTATCTGTTAATACATTCAATATGAATAATATAGGTGAAGCAAAAGTCATTATTGTCCCACAGTAGAAGGTTAATTTAGAGTAAGTTTAAGACAAGAGGAGCTGCCTAAATGAAATACATAAACTGACAAAATTACAACACATTTTTATAAGCATGTGTTCTGAACAAAAAGGGTACAAGAGTATTCACCTGAGATAAAGCTAGTATTTGAATATTTCTAAGTAGCATTGAGTTTTGCTTGAGGAAAGCCACTTGAAGTTTTAAAATATACATTTTACTATTATACAATATATGCAGTATAAGTAATTAAGACTGATGCTAACATGAAAGTCCTAAAAAAAAATCACAGTGTGTATCAATATTATTAGTCACAAAATTTATGCTACTTCATAACTTTTAAAAATTATAATGATTACAAATTTTAACCTATTCTTCTAAAAGTGATTTTCTGAGTACAAGCTTCAAGAAGCAACGAACTAAAGCATAAGAATTAGTTTCTTACAATTTAAATATATACATACTCACTGATTAAGAAAATAATCAAACTTTGGAAAAAAATACAAAACTGATTACTTTTGCTTGCGCTGGTTAAAATAATGAACTAGTCTGTTTTCCAAAATGAAATGAGTGGTTTCCTGACTGTGTTATGAAAAAAATTTAATATTGAACTTCACTTAAGACTAATTTAACAGCAATTTTGAACTGTCAAAAAGATGCATTTATAAGGATTTTAAATACACTTTCTGTTACCAACTTAGGTTGATCAGCAGCTTTTTTTCACTCTCAGAATCCTTCAAAAAGGGAAACTCAAAACAGGAAAAAGGCATATATAAAAACAGTAAACACTGACCTCCTGAGGTTCCTACAACAAAATTATTCAAGTAGAAAAATCTACACCATTACATAGCAGCGGCTATTTCTGTAGTTTAGCACACTAACAGCACTTTTTCAGTGTGTAAGGAGCAAATAAAGTAAGCCGTGCTTTTAGCATGCCAAGAGGCAGAAACACTGGAATGTAACAAAGACAAACTCACAATTCTACCAGAACATCCAGTCAACATTCAAGAACTGTCAAGACTACACCACAAGAATTAATATGCTTTTAATATATCCCATGATGCAATAATTCAATTTTAAATATTAATGCTGTTTCAGAACTTCTCTTACCTCACATTACACCTTAAAAGGATTCTGCAAATCTCTGCACTATATTATGCATTAGGAATATGGTTTACTTGCTTTAAAATATACCATGAGAGAACTTATTGATACAAAACACTATTTTGTTTATTCCTGTACTAGTTATTCCTGCCCTTTTAAATTATTTTCCTTGTTGTCATAACAGATTAGTTCACATCTGTACAAGTATGTATTAAAACAAATATGTACAAAAGTGGCATCCTAAGCTAATCCAAGGTGAGGTGGAGTGGTTTTATTTGGTTAAAGGGGCTTTCTGAAATTTAAGAAGTTTAGTTAAACCAAGATTTTAGTTGTTATGCTACTATATAATTTGGGTAGGTTTTCTATTCTAAAAACTTTTTAATGTCATTTCTCTGAAACTCTTCCTTAATGTTCAAACACACTTAAAATTAAAGCAAGTTTGGGTCTAAAATAACATCCCAGCTTGCTAGATGTTGGGCAGGGATGTTCCCTTTCAAATTAAATTTTTTAAATTCAATTTTACTAATTTTTATCAGAATTATTAGTTCAGAAGGTATTTTTGGTTTGCTATCAAAGTAATGTAACTTGAAAGCAAGTCATCACATGCAATTTTGATCAAATTGAATGAATACTATATCCTGGCATTATCAAATATATTTCATACAATACATGTCCAAACTATGCTTCAGGCATAATCCACTAAAATTTGCAAAGCCAAAAAAAACCAGGTGGGGTGGATGGGGACAGGACACAAAACATGCATGTGATCATGCACTGAAAAAGAAAAAAAGTCTAAACTCTTTAAACAGCATTTTAAAGTTCACACTCACACAGCTCAAACTTCAGTGCAATAGCTAAATCATTCAACAGTCAAAGAACAGAACCATGCAAAGAAGAGCAAGTTCTTAAAAAAGCCCCAACCAAAAAAACCTCAAACCGAACAAAATCAAAATCAAACCAAACCAAAAATAACAAAAAAACCACCCCAAAATCCCAAACCAAACCAAAGAAAAAAAACCACAACCTCCTCCACGACCCCCCAAAAATACACAAAAAACCCGCAAAAAAACAACTAACCAACAAAAGAAAATAAAAGAAAACAAAAAACAAAAATTAAAAAAAGAAAAACAAAGAAAAAAGAAAAACACCCCCCCCCAACAAACAAAAAAACAAAAAAAAACCCCACAAAAAATCAGAAAACACCAACTAAACCAAAAACTGTTATCCAGTATCCATTCTGCAATGCAAAGGTGAGAAACTAAATCTACAAAAAGGCTGTTATGGCTTAATTTTGTTTTGCAGATTAATAATGCAGCACTTGAAAAATGGAAAGGTGTGGCTTCACCTCTGACCAGCAGAGCTAAAAATCTCTCCATTTTCCTTTATCATCATGGGATACTCTTTAGGCAATCTAAATTAATAAAGACTTGCCACTTTCAGATGGACACAAGATCAAGTGTACCAGTTAGGATTTCACATTCACAGTACATAAGAAAATACACATGGAAGGAAAAGTAAAGCGTTAACTTAACAAGGATTTATTCACAGGAATACATGTAAGTAGAGAAAAAAAAAACACAACAGAAAAGCTAAACAAATGAAATGAAGAGGATCCAAACCAACTTTCACTCTGTAGCTTTAAACTTGCACCCTTGTGCATTTAACTACATCACAAAGGGCCACCAACATGCGCCGATACAGTGTAGATACCCTGCATTACATCCATTAACTTAAACATCTCTTAAGATCATGCTTTGAACAAAAAGAAAGCGTAGAAGATAATACGTTGAGTGGGAATAAACACAAATATAGCAATCTTGTCATCAACTTCTACAATTGTCTTTACGTGCCAACTAACACTTATGCAGCCTTTAACGGGTCTTACCATGTAACTCATTTTAGAGATTCTGATAAAATCACTAGTATATAACCATGCAGAAAGCACATCACACTGACAGCACAGAGGCAAAAATTTTGCACAGCTATATCAGCTTTCCACATTGTGCAGGTTACACACAATACAATATCAATCTTAATCTTAACAGATCCTAAAAAGGTATTTCAAGGCCTAATTGTTAACTACAGTACTTTATATCTATATTCTTAATAAAAATAAATTCCACTGAACCTTAAAAAGGAATTTTAAATGCAGGGTTATATTGAATTTAGGGCTATATTGAATTGGTAAACTGCAACACAAAACTGGCGCAACATAGGTAAATGTATACCAATTTCACTCTATGTGATGCAAGCATGCTACTTTCCCACTAATTAAAATTACTTCTGATCACTATGAGCCAGAACGCATGCCTGAACCTTAAACTGCAAGTTAGGAATAATGCCTTACTCTAGAAATCAAAACTAACAGAGTACAATAATAAAATCATATCCACTACCTTGGTTGTTTCTCTTAACATAAAAATTAAGATGTCAATCTTTCCTTTGCAGTGTACCTCTCTTTACCCCAAAAATGATAGGAGTGACTTATTTGGCAGCTAGCAGGTTGCTTCATTTTGTCCAAGTTAACCTTTATTATTTTATGATGGGGTTTCTATCCTGTACACTGCAAGTGCCTGTTCCTAATACAGACACAAGCTGCATTTTAACTGTACTAACTTCGTTTGTGTAGTTCTTCATTAACATGCAAATATCTAGGTATCCCCAAGCAGGATGAAATAATGTAGAAAACCCTTACTTAAAAAAACAGAAAACAAAAAAGAAAGCCTTTTACTGTTTGTGACCCCCATTCTTAGGTTTCCTTTATTGTGCGCAAAATATTTTTCCTCTTTACGTATCCCTACGGTTCAATTATATAGTTTCTTATTTTGGTACAAATCCCCATAATATTCCAGAATGTGCTGTTTTGTGACTAGATTCTTTTTTTTTCTTCTTCACATCCAGTGCAGAGGTGTAATAGGAGACAGATTTCCACCCACAAAGGCTCCAGATGTTAAAACATTTCCCAACATCGACTTAATACAGTGACGGCAACACCTCCCTCCCGCCCCTCCCAGTAGGGTTGGGATTGTACTGTATTCCCTACTGGTTTACCCTTCCCCCCAGTAAAGGGTAACATTTTCCCTGGGTGCAGAGGCTCCCTCACAGTCTCCCAGACTGAAGGACCTGTAGAGGGAAAAGATAATGGTATAATTAAATCTTACCTGGAACCTCTTGCAGATAGGTACATAAACAGAGTCTTTTTCAAGCACTAAGTGCCAACCTCTAACTTAAAAATGAATTTATGCCTAATGCTCCCTTTTAAGTTTGCTAAGAAACCAGCCCATTTGTATCAGATAAATTACTATTCATGAAACAACAACACATGCTTTCAAACTACATTGACAATTCCACTATTGTGTTAAACTCAGATTTAAGATAAAAGCACCCTATATATTCTAACCAGTTTTTCCATTTTTAGCACAAAATTATGAGGTAGTTATGACATTGAAAAAGAATATTAAACATATCTGCACCTGACCTAGCAGCTTCTCTTCTGAGTGGATTAAACAAGATAGCCATACCTTCTCTGCAGTTGAAACTGAGAACAATGGTGGATTTTATCACTTTTGTTTCCTTTTCATCAGGAAGAGAAAACATCCTCATGTCAGAACTAAAATACTCTCATTGATAAGTATGTAGCTGTTTTATTTTTAATCCATTGTTCTGATCAAACATGAAATTTTATGACACTGACTTTGAAAAAAATCTTAGGCTTAATTTTAAACACTAATTGTCCATTCCAACACTAAACAGAACTGCATGACTCACTCTCATAATTTTAATACAAAAATTCTACTAAAAGTATCAAATTTGTATAAAGACTAAAAGAATAAATTTAATTCTCTCTTTTTTTGGGTAATACAATAATCTCTTCACAGTATCACACATGGGAAATTTGCTTTATACAGCATACACAGGTAGCATACAAACAAGGTGGTGTAATGATAGAGGTACTCTGGAATCCATTTTCACTGTTCTTTGTCGAAACTGAATCATTCTCCACACACAAGTATCTAACAATTCTAAGCTGACACACAAAATGAAACATGGCAATAATAAACACATATCAGACTCCCCCAAACATCAAGCTATACAGTTACTGTAGTTATTAGCATAGCATTCTTTATTCAGTGGAAAGATCATTTAGTGTGTAGTTAGGAGGCCATGAGACTTCTCACAGCTAGTGTGTTAACAAACCTGCTTTCTTATCCTAGTAGAGTATTCCCTCTTAGACCACATCTGCCATCTATTAATTCACAACATATATGGTAGCCTGTGTCTTTAGTACGAAGACTTGAGGATCACATTCATCACTTTGCTTATTAAACTTGAACCAGCACTTTGTCATACCTATACTTTCAACTTTCTTGATAAACTAATGTGTGTATCATAGACTCAGTTTTTCTTTCTTTCTTTCTCTCTCTGTAACAATAGAAAAAATGAGACAAATGCTTTTGCTACAATCCCCATCATTTAGGTATATTATCATCCCTTCTTTCGTTTCTTCATATACAAAGTAGTAGCTCAGCAATTCTACACTGATGAAGTAATGATGTTTCATATGATGCAAACAGGGAGGAAGTCCCAGTTCTCTCTGGCAAGCAAGACTCATGTGCTTACCTCTAATTATGGGACTGCAGCTACAGTGCATGAGGTTAAACTCCATAGTAAGCTGCAAGGCGCTCTTTTAAGGGAAGAGGAAACTGGTCAGAGAAACGCCTCCAATTCTCATCCCCAACTTGATTTTTAAATCCATGAAGAATCTACAAATGAGAAAGGGGAAGTCAAAATAAGCAAAAAATAGAGGCTACATTATTTACTAGCCTCATATGCTGTAAGCCACAAACTGCTGAGTTGTACATGTGGCAATTTGAATTCTTCAATATCATACTGAAATGCTACAAAGAAGCAAAGAAGTAGAGCAGGGTCTTTCTAATGTATTTCTTTAAAGGTGACATAAAGAATACATAAAGAACCCAAAGAAAGTAGTGTATGTATACGTATTTATATATATATATTTTAATAGGTAACTTAAAACCTAGGGTTAAGCCATTTTAGAACGTTTAATTATAAATTTTTTCAATTCATTTTTCATCCATCCATCCGTCCGTCCGTCCGTCCGTCCGTCCGTCCATCCATCCATCCATCCATCCATCCATCCGACATATATTTTAAGACTACTCTGTTCATATTTATTTTTTAACAGATGTGAAGTATGTTATGGGAAGCTGAGTTAAACGGCAGCCATCTTTTAATAGAATGAATAGCTGTCAATTTCTAGCACAAATATAAAATCTTTGAGAACTCTGTTTTCTGCATAGAACCTCTAAGACAACTTCACTAAAAATGAAGCTCTTAAAACCTTCTTTGTTTTGAAATAACAGGGATCCACAGTTAATGGCATTCAAAATCCAGTGAAAGAGGAAAACAAATACAGGTTTCTGTTTGGACTGTTGGATGTAATAAACTACCTGAAAATGAAATTATGCTATTAAAAAAAAATAAATCTTAGTATGTTATCCCTTAAAACAGCAAGTAAAAGAAAAACATTAGAAAGGACAAAAGCAGAAAGAATTACTGTTCCTCATAGAAAATTATACCAAGAAAATCTAAAGTTTTGTTTTCCCTTTTTACATTCAGTGTAAAGAATTGTGGAACAGTCTGTCATGAACACATCCTCAAATAAAAGGTAATGTCAAAATCCAGGCTCATGCTAACAAGTTCAACATAAGACTGTCAAGCAGATCTGCTTTTAAACAGATGTAGTGGTAACGGCATTACATGCAACCAGTGAACGTACTGCTTTTCTCCCTCTCACAAGCAGGCTCTTTCCTAAACCCAAATGGTTTCATATTAACCAGCTGAAAAATCTAAGAATGCTCAGTGATAGACAAAAGGTTACGAGTCAGATTTTGACACTGGCAGCTCAGCTACCCATGCTCTTGAAAGTATCTTCTCTTGCAGTTCTAGTACTAAAGAATAAATAATTTTTAAAGAAAATCCCAAAACCTGGATAAATCCAGTATATTTCCCTTGTTCCCGAAGTCATAATTAGTGTTTGAAAACATCTACTTGTACTACAGCAATCACATACTCGTGAAGAAGTTGTCTAAAAGCCCTATGTGTTATCACTGAAGAAAGCTTTGTCTCCTTTTCTGTGAGGCAAATCCCACAAAACTACTTTAAAATTGCTTGCTTAAAAAAGCAAGGATGTCCTTTTGCCAAGTGACCAAGAACCACTCTGTTTAGATTTGAATGCATTGTTTCCCAAACGGATGACTTAGGAAGGATCTGAAAAAGAGGAGTTTAACCTGCCGAAGGATTGATGCAAAAACATGCAGTGAGACTCCTTTGGTCAATCATCACAGACTCTATCACGGACCCCCTTTTAAGTTGTAGTTGCTGTTTCATTCTGCTGATGTTAGAATACTCATAGCTGCACCTTTTCTAGATCTAATGTTCCTTGGAAGGAAGCCGGTTATCTGAGAGACTAACTAGGACAGCAAGATTTCTGCCTTTACTCTTAAAGATGGGATAAAAAAGTTCTAGTTTCTGATTTGATGCTCACACATGTCATTAACTGAAGAAGAAGTGCCAATACCAATCCATGAGACTAATAAGTACTTATGAATAAGTACATACGAAGTACTTATGAAGTATTTATCCATGAATATAAGTATTATGAATAAAGCAAAAAACTTTTGCTTTAAGAATATCATGAACCTTACTTTTGACATAGAACTTCCAGAAAATGGGGATTTCACTTTAGAGCTTGTGAGTTAAATCACTTTCTCCCTCTCTCTCTCTTTTTTTTTTTAATGTAAGACACTAGTGCCAAAAAACAGTGTAGTGCATTCTGGGTAAGGCTTTTTTGTTTTTTACTAACTCAATACAAGGCAAACAGTCCTTTAGTTTAAATTCTACTGATGCTTTGCCTAGGGATAAGCAAATTCTTATACCCATTCTTTGGTATAACCGCATGTTAGTTTCTTGAAACTTACTCAACCAAGAGGGATTCTGAGGAGGATTAAGCAATCTCTTATTTTCAGCAGGAGTTATGAGAAACAAGATATGACTAGGATATTTTTAATTTGAAACTTATGTAGGTCTCCAAAATAAAGTAGCCATCTTTGTGGCAAAAAACAGTCTCGAACCATACAAATCTCATTTCCTGAAAAAAAAGTCTCACATGTAGTATAAACTTGCCTGTTCTTGCAAATGCAGGAAAAACATAGCCGGCTGGAAAGCTGTTTGAGGATCATTATCACTTCAAAAAACACCTTAAGTGAACTTTGCAACTATTTTTAAAAGTTTGGAATAATCCAAATGCATATAAGAAGACATAGGTTAAAAAAAGAAGTCAGGATTTTCATGTTGCTTTGTCTCCATGACCACAAACACAGTAAGTGCTAGAAAGCACTTTTACTAGAAAGTGAAACAGAAAGAAAGAAACCAGAGGATGTAAAACAACTACCACTAGGATAAACAACTATCTTAGCAACCTTACCTTACAGAACATGTCTCGAAGATCATCTTTTGGGCTAATCCATGATGCAACAGCATCACAAAAAAAAATAAAGTCCTACAAGATTAAACAATCATATAGGTTAGAAACCTCAATTTATACATCTGATAACAATGCTTGATGTTCATTCTGTGAAGTGGATGGTCTTTGATCCTAATTTACAACTGCTTTTGCTTTTATGTATTTATTTTCCACTTAATTCAGACAATGATAAATTACTGCATGCCTAAATGGTCAGCTACAGAAATTGCTGAGTGTCTCAGATTAAACCACAGTGAAAACAACCATAACTCTCCCCTCTGCACCACACTAGTATAACTTTAATTCTTTCAGTACACCTACAAATGCAATATCTACTTCCTTTACTCACAAGCAACAAATGTATCTCTCACACATTTCCAGTCAGGGAAAAAAAAATCTGTTTTATTCCTTAAAGTAATTTTTTTCTGGGACACAGAGAACATTTATCATACAGGTTCAAAACTAAAGCCACTTCAAAATCCCTATACCCCATTCATCTGCTGTCATGCATTACCTCCTCCCACACCAACAGAACACCAGTCTTTGAAAATAATGTTGCTAATGCAAGAAATAGGAACTGAGGATGATTAGAGAGAAAAGATGAGTTAATGAAATGGGTCCTTATTTAACCCCTCTCTGTAAGCTATGCGATTGAACAGACAATAGAAGACTGCAATGTTAAGTACAGAATAAGGCCAAAATGAAAGGAACCACACATTTCTGAACAAGGCAAATGCTCAATTCTTATGTTTCAGGAAGAAGAACTCCAGGCAGAGAAAAGGGAAAGATCAATTTTGTTTTCTTCTTAAAAAACATTACATTGATACAGCTTTACTTTAGAGATGTGGAGACTAAAGATCAAGTCATATTCTATTCTTCAATTGTACCATTTCTTTTAAAGAGTTGCATGTTCATTGTCATGCTGACTCCTGGAAAAATTGATCCAACAGAAACAGAATATTCCCTACCCAAGTGTTAAGAACAAAGGGGTGGTTACTGGTTTTGTTCTGTTCTTGTTTAAAAAACCTAGGTTACATGTGGAAAATGGGGCTAAGAATGTCAACTTCTACCTTATATTTGCATACAGATCCTGACCACAACCTGACAGAAGTATCAAAATACAGTTATTTTAATCGAAGTTCATTATTTACATATTCATTGCAAGTAAAAGAGAAAAACTCATTTTAACAGTACTTCTCTTCTTTCCTTTTTAGCTGACAATTACTGAAGGATCATGACATACATCATTCACAATATAAACATTTTGGGCTCCTTGACTTCAAAATAAAGCTACATCATGTACTGCAGAGAATCTCTTCAAAGTAAACTTTTTCATATTCCATATACAGCTTTCACTAAATTTCACGTAAGTAAAGAAAAGTTAGCATCTATTAATGTATCTTACTTGGACTACGCCACTGGGGTTGACTGTAATCATGGTACATATCCCACGGAATGCTGAATCCTTTTCCTCATTGTCTCTTATGTTTCGCAGAGAGGTGCACCTAACAAATTGGAAAGCAAAACTTATATCACTTACTTTTCTTCAACCAAGTCAAAACTAGATGACAGTATCTGATGGAATAAGTCACACTGATAAGATTATCTGAAACACAATTTTTAACACTTAGAAAAACACTTGTTGCACAGTTTTTACTAGCATAATACCATTAGGCATCACCTCCAGAATCTGGCTTTTTTGTTATACTGTAGTCAGAAAGTGTGACCTCTATTCCATTAAATACAAAAGAAACATGTATCTGAAATACTTATAGAAACTATCATTATTAGAAGCGGAACATAAAATACTGTCACAGTATGAATTATGTCAGATACCACTTACAGAACAGTTATTGAACTTTTACAGCAGCAAGCAAGCTATTTTATATGTAACAAATCTATAAACATATATTCCTTACAGCATTTCAAGCCTAAGACTGAATTTTAGGTAATGCACAGTATAAATTTTACAATATTTGCATGCATTGTATTATCATTCTGGTGGATTTTAAAATGCTCTTTCATAGTCAAGCTTTAACACAGCAAGCATGTGACAATCTTATCCCATGCATAAATTAGTCGTTAGCCACAACATAAAGAATACATGACGGTGCTACTAAAAACTCACAAACCTGATAGGACAAGATTAGTCACATGGTTGGCAATGATTAAGGATTGAGATTTTGTAACCAACTGAAAATATATCTAAAAGTGAGATAGAGAGAAGAAAGAAAGAAAGAAGGAAAGAGAGTGAAGAAAAATGAATTAAAAAAAAAAGATTGAATAATACACACCAGGGTCTTATAAACTGCTGTAGCATGGGGGCCACCTCTTGAGGACAAACGTAACCAAGACGACCAATTGTTATTGCTAAGGTAACGCAATCACGGTTATACACCACCAAACGCCAACCAAGACATGAGCAAATGAGGGGGGAGGAGAAAAAATAAAGAAAAAACAACAAATAACTCAGAAACAGAAACCAACAGAATCTGTGTATGATAATAAACATAAGATTTCACCAGTGCTGTTTATTACCACCCCCTAAATAAGAGGCAGCAACATATATGGTATACTCTCCAAGGTAAAAGAAAAAATTAAAGAAGTATGAGAGAACACCAAAAACACAATTTTAAATTCAAAGGCTCTCTGATGTAAGCAGTCATTCGGTCCCTCTTCAGAGTAATCATTTACAGTAAATTTACCTCTACACATTTGAAGTTTTTATTGAAATGCACTATAATGGATATTTTTTTTAAAAGGAAATTAATAATTTTCAGTATTAGTATCAAGTATTCTAAACATTTTATTTTATCCAATATTTAGAATTCAAGGTTTCTATAGACCTAATCTATCAGTAAAAATACATTTCCAAATACTTTTACATAAATATATTGTGGTCTGTCTGAAAATCCTAAGTGGATGGAACACTTCTCAAATGTTTATGTCTTCTTCATAATCTCACAATTTAATTTAAAATGGTTGCTAACTCAAAGCAACTGACTGCAGAACATTAATTCATCAATCCTAGTACTTCTCCTGCACACAAAAATTTTCTTCATAAGATGTACAAGAATCTGACTTCTGATACCAAAGCATGAGGACACACAAAAAGCAAAATTGCTTCATCACATGATCAGGTAGTTTGGTTCTTTGTTCCGAGGGACAGACCAAAGAAAGTACAATGATGCAAATGTGTTTTAATGGTGTTTGCTCAACTCACAAAAGATTAATCTTCAGAAAAAGGAGAGGGTGGGGAATAATGTATCAGAATTACTTGAAGCAAAATACATGAATAATACTAAAATCCAGCAGATTTGTATGAAGCGAAAAAAGGAAACCTATGTTCAAGGGACATACTATGCAACACTCTAATTAACAGGCATTTGTGAACAGTTTCATGAAACATGCAATAAAGCAGATGATGCTTTCTCAAATAAAAGTTTGGTGTAGGATATACTAGCAGTCTCAAACATGCTAATTTCATGTGATGCAGCTCACTGTTAATGTACTGGTATTACTCAACTTCCCTAGTGTCCAGAATTTTTTAGCATCTTACAAAGCTTCACTGAAGTTCAAATGAAAACACAATTTTAAGTTTTATCTGTAAATTCTTACAGCTACAGCCTGAACAAGGAACAAAAATCTCTGTTGAAGTGTGTTTTCACAATTGTTTTAATAATTAATTACACAGCAAACTACAGCAAAACCAGTACTATTCTTGCACATAGTAGTGGCACACAACAAAATATCCCACAACAAACTTGTAATAAGTACACCACACTCAACATTTATTTGCAGTTATCCATCCACATTTAAAATAATTATTAAGATAATTGAAAAAAAAAAATCAATGTTCAGATGCTTCCAAAAATTCTCTTAATGATGGAAGCATACATACATTTAAAACTATTGAATGCCTCTCAGTTACAGGTATTACACATCCATCAGTGCAGAGGAGGAGAATCAGGGCAGGGGTAAGAAAATCTTATACGGTTATACTAGTACAGTATTATACTGTTCTACTACACTATTCCATGGTGTATTTCATATCTAGGTATTTGATTCAAAATTTTCTTTTCAAAAATAGTCCCTATGATATGCTGTAAAACTAGGTAAATATTCCTTTAAGTTCACCTTCCATACTAAATGAGATAGAGGGGCAGAGAACATGCAGCTTTTAAGTTTAGAGAATACAGAAAGAAAAAAATGCTTTGAAAAATCTCTCTCCAAATTATCTCTTATTTGCTCAAAAATATAACTGAACCATTGTACTTGCATCATATCCAACCATGTCAGAAATAGCAACTAAACAGTCATTTGCTTACAAAATGTTTTTCAAACAGAAGGAAAAAAAATCCTCAATTAGTAAAATAGTAAACAATAAACCCATCGCATTATCTATGGTTTTTTGCTCAAGTACGGAAGGTGCTTTTCATACCAGAACAAGCCCTCTATGAATGCAAAAGAAACAAGCCTCAGAAATTCCAGTTCAGTAAGGCATTTGGGAATTACTCCCAATTTGAAATGCAAAGTCAGAACATAAAATATGCATGCCATTATTTGAATTCTTTTCAGGAATTTGCTACTAAGTGACCAGGTAACAGAAATTAAACATTATTTCAGTTATGTTGTGGTAAAACTGCCATCACAGATCTAGATTTTTGTGTATGATATTGTAAGTTTTTCCTACAATAAAAGTGTACTTTTTTGTAAAGTCAAAGAGTTCATTGTTTTATATAGGCCAATTATATTTTCCCCAACATTAGACATATATATACAGTACACGTGTAAGGACATGCATACATCAAAATCAGTGAGAAATTAAGTTTTAAGTGTTACTGCATACATTTGTCATATTTCATACATAAATAAAACTGGAATAATGATTAAATAGATGAGAAATAGATATAATAAATGTTATAAAAAGAGAAAGCAATTAGAATCTAGATATATGATTTGCTGCAAGACTGAGACTTGTAAGAGCTTGTGCAAAACAGAGTTGCTTTTGCTTATAAAAGCAAAATACATAACAAAATCAGTTCTGGTGCGGTTCCCCTATGCAATTTCAAAAAATAATTATTTAAAAAAAAACTCTTTTCATTCCCTTCACCATGTACAGGCTGTTTTTTGGGTACCTGTGTTCTCTAACAACGTCTTTGGTGTGTTGGGTCTGTTAATTATTTCTACAAGCTGGTGCAAGACCATTGGAATATAAGGCTGCATTTCTATACCTGAAACAACAATTAAAAAAAATAGAAGAAAATTACCATTAATATACATAATGTAAACCGAACATGTACATGTAACTTATTAACAAGGACAAGGATCACAAATGTAATTTAAATATTAATGTAAAGGCATCACTTGAAAAAAATTCACCCAAAACACCCAGACAAATAATTCCAAACGTGTACGGAGATTTAAAAAAAAATTAAATCTTACCCATCTGGATAGAGATTTCTCCGATTGCCCAGGTGGCATTGTTACACACAGAAATGAATTCAGGGTTTAGGTTGGTTCCCAAAATTGGCATGAAATCAGCTAGAAACAACAACAGTTTGAAAACTCATCATACAATAAAACCATCTTGTCTCATTACATTAGGATTGCGGGGGGGGGGGGGGGGGGGAAGGAAGGAATGTTTAAGAAAAAGATAATGTAAGCTTATTTAAATACTTGGAAAGTGTTACATTCAGATTAACAACAGCTATATTCCAGCTATTTATCAGATTAACCTGGAATTTAGAACCTAAGCAGATAAACTCAAATATTTTCAAATTATGATTTTAGAATTTTCCTAAAAGCGTTTATGTAACTTCTCCATAGAAATCTTCTCTCCTTCCCTTTCTCAGGTGAGAGGAGAGAGAGGAAGAGAAGAAAAAAACCACAGCCACAAGCACTAGTTTTATCATATGACTGAACATCCCCCAAATCACTGGGATAACTACGTATTCAGCTACCCCTGAAAAAACAACAAAGACTAGAAGGCAATTACATCTTTGATTAAATTTTAAGAAAAGTGAGTTGAAAAGGTCACCATAACATCTGTCAAATAATTTTAAATTCCAAGCCTATCCAAACACTCATTTGGCAAGTGCATCTCAACACTATCTGTGGGAAGAAAGACCAAACATTGTGGAAGTGTATCACTGATGCTACTTTCCACAGATCTCAAAAGCAGAAAAACAAAGTGAAACCTTATTCTCTACCCCATTTCTGGATTTATATTAGACATATTTTAACTTAAAATTAAATTCAAGTAGAACAAAAAAAGCTATAAAAATAAAGAAGAAAAATGAACTTTTGCACTGTCCATAAAAATAGGAACATACTTTCTTAACATACAATTAAAGGGACAAAAGACTATAGACTTTTGCAGAAAATTACCACGTATCACACAATAAAAAGGCAACCCACAGGACAGGGTGCATAACAATGGCTAATACAACCTCTTAGACATTTGAAAAACAAGTTAATAAACACGTAAAAGAAACATACCGATGCAAGGTTTAACATGCTGAAAACATGCCTTTGTCAGGTCACCTAACAAAGCAAAAGAACTCTGCCGTACCTCAGGCATTTTGTCCTAAAGAGAGGAAGAAAAAAGTTACAATTCTAAAAGAATTTCTGATTCTCTGAATAAAGGAAATGTGTAGATCAGATAGCTTATCATCTCACCTGCATGCATTGATACATTAATGTCAGGATATTGCTGCGAGCCACTAGCTGTTCAATGTTGCCTCCGAGTCCTTCAGCTAAACCACTGAGTAAATCAAGAGCCACAATCATGAAATCTTTATCTGGAGCCTCATATTGGTCTGGCTGAGCATTATGCAACTGCAACAAATAAGTACACATTTTCAAAATTATACTAGATTTTCTCAGGAGTACAAAAAAAAAGCTGCAGAACTGCACCTTCATGCAGCTATTCAATTCCCCTGCACATCTTAATTTTACATAGCTAACACTTTGGTTTAGCGAAGTAACATTGGAATAGTTATAGCAAAATACCATGGCTTGTGCAAGTGTCTTCTGCACCAGATTTACACAGCGCTGGTACACAGGTTCACAGTATGGAAGAAAGCCAGATTGCAAGGCAGTAGCAACTGATGACAGGCACTGGAATTAAAAAAAACGGAGAGAGAGAAAGCAGTCACTACTTTTCTTCACATGCCTGAAGAGTCTTTTACTTGGGAGGAGGAATTTGGAACTTAGGATTTTAAGTACACCAACATTTAACTGATTAAGCAAACACAACCTAGAAAGGCGGTATTGATTTAGCTGAGCCAAGGCAACTATCAACAAGTTGTTACATGCTCCTGTGTACACCAGTTGAGAAAATTTCTCAGCAGCAGCATCTTCTTAAGAGTTAGCCAAGAAAATGCATACAAAACCAGTTACAAGAGTTCAGACAGCACTTACACTAAGATGCAGTATCTTGACCATAAACAAGCCCTAATATAACCTAAGAGCTACAAAACTAATTTTTCTAGAGGTGTTTTCCTCTAGAGGTGCTTCACACTCAGCAAGTAGAGAGCATTAAACTACATGGCCTGGTTCATACCTTCAGCTTGTCTGACAATAGTTTTAATGGAGGGATGAAGGGAGAGCAAGGAGAGAGAAGACAAGAACAAAAGGAGGATAGAATCCTTTTTTTGTAAAAGAATCCTATCAAAGAAAACACTCCAAAATGGCAGAAAAAAACCCTAAATTATTTCTGCTAAACCTAAGGATATTTATTCAGTCATAAAATTTTCTTACCACGGTCAGAATATTTTTTCCCTAACGGAAAATAGCTAAAAATGTCCGCTTTTACAGTCATGTTTCCTAGAAGGAACACTTTTAGTAAAAAAATTGGTCTCTAGAAAACTTTATAAAAAATATTCACATCTTAACATTTACCTCTAATAAAGGGAAGAGATCTTTATCTTCATCCTTCAGCATGTTCCACTTCTGGATTAATGGAGGCATTAGCATCTGAATATATTCCTGTTTAGAATGAGAATGCTGCTAAAACACTTTACTGCATACTATTCTATTTCAAAGTTTAAAATGAACTGAGATATATTCTACTTTTTCAAATGAAGGAACAGACAGGTGTACTATAATTCAATCACTGTTGCAATTCATAGAAATATTTTAATATTAGATTTTACAATTTGCATTTGATATTTTTTCCTAAAGCACATAAGTACCTTTACAAAGGGAATCTTTTCCTCCAGGTTTGGTTTTAGCATACCTGCCCAGGTTATCTATCTGGTTGCCACAAGGCATGCAGAAAACATTTTTATATTTACATTGTGGCTCTACATGTGCCATCTGCTATTCTCAACCATCTTCTACTGCCCTGATGCTACAACCCTAGATCCATGACCACAAGTTCTCTGAAACTTCTTCCTCAAACTAACAATCCACAAAGAAAGTAATTTCCTATCTCTCGAGAAGAAGGCACTTAGCCCTTCTATATAAAGCTGGATTCCTTGCCACAACACAGCCACAGTCACAAGGACACTAAGCAAGGCATCTCTAAAGTACTGTTGCATGCAGAAGATATCCAAAGAGGCAACTGCTTTTGCTATGTCCAAAGGTACAAAATTCTAACTGACTAAACAAAGTCCCACCCTCATCAGGAGCTGCCATTTAGCTTCCTCCTGGTACTGTAAAATATCAAGGTTGCCAGGCTCAGAGAGAGACTGCAAAACAGGTCCTTTGCTGGTGTGGGGTGCAGATGGCAAGTAAAATGGAAACAATGAAAAATATTTTTTTTCTAGGGCATATATGTAATTTGATGCGCTATAGAGAATTAAAACAAGTCTCAATAACCATCATAAGATGCAAATACATGACATATGCATCTTCTACTAATTAATACGTGTACACTAAAAAAAACCCCACCACATTTGCCTGTGTATTATCTGTGCTTTGTCCAAATGGGGTATCTATAGTGATATCTCCTCTGAGCTAAAAAAAACTTGAAGCATGTAGAAAACCATGATGAACAGCACATTTGACAACAAATCACAGACTTTTGCTTGTTCACTCAAAATGGCAAATATTTGTGTAGTGGGAGAATTACGTGAAGTCTATGTATTTTATCAGTAAGCATGTAGTACTAATAAAAGGTAAATGGAAATATCAGCATTTCTAGTTTATAACATCTAAAGCACACTACAAAAAACACTGAACAAGTTTTTAAAATATAGTAAGTCCTTCCACAGAACATAAGGTATACTCACTGGTTTATTTAGATGATGTCCTACAGAATCTGCCAGAGTTCCTATAGCATCATAAAGAATGAGCAGGTTTTTATGCTGGTATTTACTAAATGCGAAGACCAAAGTGTCAAGTATATATGCAAGATAAGGAACAAGCTCTGTACAAGCCTCCTCTTCTAGAGTAGCAAAGGCACTGAAGGACAATAAAACAGGTTAGTATCTTGGAAATAATGAAGCAAGACACCCCCCAAATGCCCTACTTAACCTCTATCTGTTTAAACATAAAGCTATATTTAAGTCCTCAAATTCACGTAAGATATACTTCCAAAAAGGTGGTACTTAAATAACTTTGATCTTTTTTAACAAAATCTCCCATAAGGATCCAGCTCTTACATTGTAAAGAACAAAATTTTGAAGTATTGCCATAAAATTCCTTAGGGAGTCCCCCACTTAAAAGAAAAGCATTAGCCAAAAAGTTAAAATATACTAACTAAAATAGAAGGAAGCACCACAAAAGCTGATTATTTAAGTTAAAAATGGACCACTATCTTTAATGTTTGCAGTAGCTGCACCTAGACATTTTGATGCTGCTGTGCCAGTACAATGCAAACATCACCTTGTACTGTCAGTTTTTCATGACATAGAAAAATACATTAAAAGACATGGAAAACTAAAACCAATACAGCGGATGAACAGTTTTAGCTGCTCTTGGTCAAAGCATACATCATGACATCCTAGATACTTTTCAGCTTGTCTGTCCAGTGTTTCAGCAGCAGCATTAAGAAAACCCATCCAAAATGAAAAAAAATAAAAAAAATTCCCCCACACCAGAGACACCACTTCAGAGAAACATTAAGGAAAGAATTATTGAGCTATTGAAGATATACTGGCCTAGCTCTCTCAATAAGATTATTATTAGCTAGTATCTGCACTAAAATGCATGCACCACTGCAAGAGATGAACACTCCACTGTGTGCTACCAAATAGAGAAATCCAGTTTTTTTTAACAAAAGAGAACTGTGAACTCTAAATAGATAGCTTTCTTACTTTATTTATTGAATTATTTATTTTTTATTTTATTATGAAGTATTCTTTCAGAAAGGCATACAACTTGAGCAGGAAAATAAATGTCTTTCAGTAAAATATCATTCTGTGTGTCGCCACCTAAAGAAGCAGTTTTTTGAAAGTACAGACGTGAATGTTAGAAATCTGCTACCATACTGAATTTAGGAACAAAAACATACAGTATCCTGTGTTCAGTCCTCAATTTGGTAGACATAAACAATGTATGCAACTACTCAGTGCTGGGATGAAGCTCTTTGCTGTTTTCGAAGAAGGTTCACTGTATTTCCTTACAATTAAAAAAGCTAATAAATACGTTTTGACTTGTGACAACTACATTTTCCTTACAGTGAAGTTTCCCAGTTTATTTTTAGTTGTAACAGTAATTTTAGTGAATTTCTGCTCAAAAGAAAGTATCTCAAAACACACTCCATGTCTGACAATGGACTTATAATAATAAAAAAAAAACAAAACAAGTGTACTGTAATTTTTAGTATTTCCATTCTAGATTTCCTGGTTTCCATGTCCCATTGCACATCTAGCATAAGCACCAGGTGAGGTTATTTAACTACACCACAATACAGCTGTGTTTGACTAAATGCAGATTTTCAGCCATGTTCTGGACAAGGAAAGTTTGAGGAGAAGTGGAAAAGTTTCCTTTGAGGATTTTTTTTGGTTCCTTGTTTGTTTTGTTTGGTTTCTTGGGTTTTCCATTTGGGGTTTTTTTAATAGAATAAAGACAAAAGACATTAAAGCTACCCAAACTTGCTAGCCAAATTTTTGCAGACATTTGGAGACAAAAAGGAAACAGGGTTTAATTCCTAAATTTTATTAAGTACATTTCACAAAGTCATTGTATCTTCCTCAGGCAAGGATATATTTTCCTTTAGAGCAAAGCTTAGCCCAAGAACTCTGAACTCATTACTCTCCTTAGGCACTACTGACATTTGGGGGTAGCTGTCATTACGATTATTATTATTACTACTACTACTACTATTATTATGTTTCAGGTGTTCAGAGGCACATGTAACTGCTTCATGAAGAAACATTGAAAGCTTGCTGAGTACACTCCAGTCTGACAAAAACAGACATGTAAATTTTTTTGACGCACAAGAGGGTGCACACATTCCCATTCCATTAATGTTGCATCCATTAATTAAGCAATCAATTTTTTTTTTAAGAAGTAGACATGGAGGAGAAGGGCATTTTACCTCTCACCACATCATTTCAAGAGAAAGATAAAATCCCTTGAAATAATCATAAGCAAAATGTTTTGGTAACGCTAAGTACAAATATTTTAAGTAATCTAACGATAGGACAGCTTTCCACTGTATTCAGTTCTGACCATGTTCACAGACATTTTTAAAAAAGACCAAATTTCTGGTCAATGAAACAGCATACACTGAAAGTAAGTGTTGCAAACAGCTAATTTAATACAAGAAATTTTTTAAGCTGGTGTTTTAGATACTCTGCAAACAAATTGCATAAGAGAAATAGACATTAACTTTTTTCATGTTATTACAATTTGGGAGAAAATTGCATCTACTCTAATTTAAGAGGAAGAATACGTTAAGAGCTAGAAATGGAGTCATGCATTGACTGATAAGGGCATGAAAATAGCTTCCTATGGGAAAAAAGCAGTGTAATGGATAGTGACATTTGCTTAAGCTTTGGCTTACCTGCAGGCAGCTTCTTGTACTCTCTTGTTGCTATCCAAGATACGCTTTAGCAACTCAGTCATTAATGGCTTCAAGTATGTGTCTGGGGGTTGACTAACTACCCAGTGTGCATAGCGACTAAGAGTCCAGCATGTAATGGAGCGCACAAGAGCCTTTTTGTCAGAGAGGCACTGAATAAGGTGAGGGATTAGCTCTGGAAGATATGGAATCATACCCTGCATGCAGCCTGGAAAGAAAAATATAGCTATTGCAGTACCAGAAATAATGAAAAATTCCATTGTTTTCTGTTCCCTATGAGAGACATATTTTCATTCTCTATCACATAGGAACACAACATGCAATTAAAAATACAAATATTTTAACAAAGCAACTAAAATATTTTTTTAGGGTTCTAAAAAAATTCCTCTTACATAAATAATAATTATAATTATTATAACACTGCATAATAATGAAAATATTAAAATTATTAGATAACAATTGCATCATCAATTAAAGTGACATTATTTTCAATTACATTTCTACTTCAGTGCTTCCCGAATCTCCAGAAATGCTTTATTGAATGCAGTACAGCAAGTACTACAAATAAAGTTTCTAAAGCTTTAAGTTCCTACTTCAGTCTACTCAGAAAAAGCAAGAAAACACCAAGCAGAGAAAGACTGTCTTGACAACAAATCATCACATGAGAAAGGATTCCTTAAGAAATTCAAATTTCTTCATTTTTCCTAAAATCATACCAATATTGACCACGAATAAAAGCTGCACGCCTCAAGTCAGCAAGGGCAATTAGACACTGAGATCTGCCAGAAGTACTAACTTCCACCTCGCTGGACTTCAGATCAAAACCAACTAAAACTTTTCTATTCACTGTAAAAAAAACTATGTTCATTAGACAGTAAGGGAAAAAAAAGATAATCCAGGCATGAACACAAATCTACTTCTTCAGCTTGCAAAAGGGACAGAGATCAGAGATGCTGGAGCTTCAGGCAAAAGCCAAACAAGACTGTAAGTAAATAAGAATGGAAGTTAGCCTATTTTAATTGGAAGACCATCTAAAAAACGCATCTTAGTGTACTGAAGTCACAGGAATGGTCTTCTCCATTTCTGAAAACAATTAAAATCCAAAGATAAAATTTATTAAATACTTATCTTCTATGAAATCAAGCTAGTATTTTGAGAGACATCAACACCTCTATACTGTAATGTTTAGAAAATGAGAAATAAAAGAAATTATGTAATCTGCTTAGCCTCTCAAATACGCATAAATTTGAAAATTAAAAATAAAATAACTGTAGTCACCTATCAGTAGATGGAAGAGATTACTCACCAAAACCAAACCAGCTAAGGACACACATTTTTTTGCATTAGTACGTTCACCTGAGCTACTTTAGAATCAATTTAAAAATCAGCAACCTGATACGAACTGTCGCCTTACCTTCAGCAATTGCACCAAGAACAAGGATACCGGATTCTTTAACTACCCACTCGGGGTGGAAGAGCAATTCCTTTAACAGTGGCAAGATGTGTGGTAGGAGTTCATCACGAAATACATTAGCTAGCACATCTAGAGCAGCAGCAGAACATTTCCCTGAAGGGAATTAACAGCGTTAATCTCTGCTTATTATACAAACAGTTGTAGTTAGGCAATATAATCCCCATTTTAACTCTGAGCTGCAAATGGATTCTCAGTGCACTAGGAGGGAACATACTTCCACTCCATTACACTACAGGGGGATCCATTGTGCTCCTGAGCAAAGCCACAGCTCTTAGAAAGCTATTTTAATATAAATTCTTTCTTAATCTGCCATAAAGAATTGCACTGGTCTCATTAGTCAGCAATAGTGGTAATTGTCAAGCTATGCTGGTGCTTCATCTCTGTTCAAACTGGAAGTCAAATATGGAACACTAGATACGAAATAGGGCATGCAATTCTGATTTTCAGATAATACAAATTTTTTCAAATCCAGATAACATATGTTATTACAGATTTCTGAAGTGTTCTACTCTTTCTCTTTTAGGCCACCATTCCTGAACAACTTCAGCTTTCTCACTGTTTTAATCAAAACTGTGCATCACAGGGTACCTTATGTCATTTGAGTTCTTTCTCAGAAAATGCATATTTAATTCTGCAATCTCTACACACAGCAGCGACAAAAAGAATATTAAGAATATAAAACTACACTTTTTTCCCAAGATGCAGCTTTACAGAAACAAGCATATTTGCATGCATATTTTCAAGAGCAATAACTCTTCAGATATGTCTCAAAATTGTTCAGGCATAAGCCCGAAGTGAAATTCACCTGTTGTGAAAACTTCTGGTCTTGGGAAGGAAAGACCCTATGTAGCTATGTCCACATCTCAAAGCATTATTTCACAATGAGTTTGTTTGCAAAGCAAATTCAAATCAGAGTTGTCAGAAGTTCAATAGCTATTTTCTGTCACTGAACTTAAAAAAGAAGTTTGTAGTGTTTTCTTTCCTTATAACATAGCCTATTAACTTAAAGGTCCTATGACCCCCAAAACAGGACACCTGAACTCTGGTTTCCTGAGAACCATCTCTTACCTTCACAACTAAAGTACTGTACTGAGAAGCAAATTCCTCACTGAGAAAAGAAATACCTGTAAGGGCTATAGGCAGTAGAATGTTCACATAGAAATAAAAAATTACCCAAACCAAATCAAACACAAACCAATTTTAGAGGGAAGACTGAAATTAAAGACAGCAATAATTAAGCTTGCTCCAGTTATCAATGTGCAAAGCTTTTTTTTTCTCTTTTTAAACTGAATTTAACCAAGTGATACAGGATTTCTATTATTTCATAGAATTAAAATATTAGGTCTGAAAGCTCCATTGAATTGTATCAAATAGATATTTGTAACTCAATCTGCCATACTCAAAATAAGCTTACAGATGGATAGCTTTTGCCAATATAGTAATAAAGTCAAAGTGACATCTCAAAGGCTCTCCCCTCCAACAAACCCACCAATTATGTCAGCAGGTTTTTGTGTAGTCAAAAAAAAAGCCTTCGTATTCCTTGTCTTTTTACTGTGGTTCTTGTACTACGTAAGTAGCTCTTGTTCAAAGCATTCAACACATGACTTTCACCTACTTAAATTCCAGTCAGAAATAGTATCATCATCATCAAGTTCATCATCATCATCGTCATCATCTTCAATACCATCTTCTTCGTGTTGCTGAGCCACCGTCTTCGAACGATGGAAACGAGGTCTTATATCCTGCTCACTATCTGGAATAGCTTCATCTTCTTCAACATCCCCCTGTCACCAAATTGTTTTATTAGATAAACTAGTTCAACTGTATTGCTTAAGGAAGTTAACAGTGTAGTTTTAGTTCAAGATTTTGTAAGTGCATAAAAGATTCACATCCCACCTGCGCTGCTCAACCAAAAAAATGCCACTGTTTCTGTGTTCTACTGCTGCATTTGCCAGAAAAGCAATAGAAAGCTACAAGGAAGAGAGGTATGTTCACCCCTAAAGTAACCTTCTTGCTAAAAAATTACTCAATGGGAATGAAATATAAAGAAGTGATTCAGAAATTTTGATACACAGACATAAGTAGTGATGGAAAAAGCTATGTATTCAACCTGGAAGGCATTAGAATTAGTTTGAACATTTTCTTAATGCTGAATTCTTGAAGTAGTTCATGGTAATAGTATCCCAGCTCTGCCTAAGCTGCATGAGAGGAGACTGGGACAAAGCAGGAGAGCCACAGATTATTTTCCAACAAACATGGCATCAGTTGCATTTAGTATTTGGAACAGCCTACTTTGCCCCAGAAAGTTAATTCTTCACTGAAGAGATGGTAGGCTAGGTCTGCCCACTCTGACCTGAACCATTCTGATTTATAGGTCAGAACCTAAGCAAGTATTCCAAGAGAGTAAAAGAAACATGCTCACCTTCAACAGAATAATATCAATCTCTGAATATTTCATACCATTTACCAGCACAGGTATCAGCCTACAAAGAAATATTTACACATGATAAAGTAACACATATAAAAGCAAAACGGTTTGAATTTATATAGGCCATAATTTTGGTTGTAACCCTCACCTCCCAATGCATAAGAGAAATACCTTAGCCTGATAAAAAGAGCTATTACCTAGGCCAAGTTCTATGTCATAAGATTCATCAACACTTTGTAATGAGAAAAAGTGTTATTTCAAATGACAAACTTTTAAATAGAAGTAGCCCAATGGCACAACTGATTAATTTATTCGGAAACACCTTTCAGAAATTACATCTACAGGTTTTCAGTAAGAACTCAAACTCCTACAATATGTGTGATAAGTTGACTCTTGCCAATAGTGCTTGTCACTTTATTTACTTGTTGATGAAGACTCTACCTCACTATTGTTAAAGACAGAGGCCTAACTACATCAATCTCTCCTATCAACTCATGATTTCTTCAGTAAGACAAGCTTTCAACATTGCAGAAATCTTGACTAATCCATATTAAGATTTACTTAATTAATTAACAGGTTATGGCTATAACGCTCCAACCATACAGATGTACAGCTAAAAAAGTACTAAGGAAAAAAGTCAAATACTTCCCATTAAAACATGTTCACCTCAATAAAAGAAAAAAAGAGTAAGCACATATAAGCCAAATGAAACTAATAACCAGGGATGACACAGCAACAATGACAGACTCAATCTTGCTATGTTCTGCAGGTGAGTATTGTTTTTGAAGGTATCAAGCTTGCTCTAATATTCACACACTGAAGTGCCACATTATGTTCTAAACCTTAAATGAAGGAATAGTAAATATAAATATTATCATTGGCATTTCTGCAGCATACTTTGTGAAGTATACATATTATAAAGAAGTTCCTAGGCATTAAATGGAACAGATATTAGAAACCAGATGAACAAGTTTTAAGAAGATCCTGTCCCACTTTTAATTTAACATACAAAATTCTAAGATTATCAAATACTGACAAGTTTATATAGCTTCCTAGTCAAACAGGACTCACCAACAAATAAGTTGCCTTAAACATACATGACATTGAAAGATTTTGGGGAAAACATGATGTGACTTTTAATAATTTATTTTTGTAGAAATTTAAAAGCTTTTTAAAAAAATGAGTGTGATGCTGTTGCAGTGTCAAGGCTCATGTAGGCCAAAAGAGATTTAATGCTAGTAGCTGTTAACTATGTGGTGTGTGTAGAGACTTCTTTTGCCTTTTGAACTAAAAAAGTAGGAATTAAATCAGACCATTGTGAAATTTTAAAATAATTTCTTGTAACACTTATTATTCTTCTGGTTTTAACTCCTAGTCTTTCTCTGCAACAGTACATGTTTTAATCTCAAATTTCTACTTGTTAATTGGTTAGGAAAAAAAAATTGTTTTCTCTTTTAATTACTTCACATCTATAATGATATTTTCTGCTGAAAAGGATGCATCTCCTGTCATTCTATTCTTCCACTCAAAACTTTGACAGAACTCTGTCCATTTTTAAAAAGTCTTCATAAATGAAAAGAGAGTATTCATTTGATGCAACACTGAAAAACTAATTTCCTGTTGTAAAAGATTTCAAATTAGTCTGGAGGAAATTGCAAGCACTGTTGCAAAAAAAAAGATTTACACTACACACATGGACGTTTACTCCCATTCAATCAAAGATCTGTTTCTTGAGGCATAGGAAGACTTTTTGAAACTTTGAAGAAGTAGGTTTTGAAACTCAAATCATCACATTACAGAAGTATGAAGGAACAAATTGTACAGGCTTTCTTCAAGTTAACTTGTAAGAGTAATTTATACAAAATTGATTCCTAAATCCAAGATATGTCATTTTATTTTATGCTCTTTTTAAAATGAAGAACCCTTTGCATGACAATGCACATTCAAGCACTGCATAGAGATGCCTACATAGCAGTAGTCAAGATGACATGTTCATACATGAGATATTATGGGTAATGTCACACAGAGTTGTTCACTTAAGTGCATTTTGCATTCATGTGAAGTGTAACAGCTTATTAAATTTGAAGTAAGCACTACAGTGACACAGTTAAATTGTTTCTGGAGTTCACAGGGTCTGAAACAGACAGAAGTTTTTTCAATTTTACTAGGAACAAGAACTAGCTATGGAATTCTTCTAAGCATACTGCAAGCCATATACACTGTCTCTAAGAGTATCCATGAACAAGTCAACTGAAATTTTAAGAGGACTGTCTGAAAATAAATATGAGCTGCAATTCTTGATACTTACTTAGTAAGATGCCGACATAATACCTCTTTACAAATTGGCTGTTCAGCCAAAGTCAGCCAAAATTCACATGCCTCCAGAGCCACATTTTCATCTTGATCTTGGGTCCTCTGAAGCATGTACTACACAATATAAAAATAAATTACTTGTATAAAATAGAACATTTATGTTCAATCTTTTTCATTAGCAGTTCAAAGAGCACCTCAGCAGTGTAAAACAACATGCTTTATCCTTGTTATGGTCAACACACCCGAAAAAGTGACAGCTTCAATGTGTAAACTTTAGCAGTTTCAGCACTAGTGCTAGATTTTTTAACACAATCTTTGCACTTAGGGTCATGCAATGCCTGGCTGTGATCCTGGGCATTATGGGATAATTGATTTAACAAAGAATAAACAACTGCCATATGCACTGCCTGTGAAATACAAAGTCAATTTGCAATTATATAAGAAAAATGTTTTGCAATCTCAGTCTTAAAGGGAAACAAAGAGCTAGCAAGTGCAAGAACAACAACATTCTGATGAATGCTTTTTGTTCATTATTTCTGCAATGTCAAACAGGGGAATCTGCAGAACATCCAGGAAATGAGACTCACCTCAACTATACTAATCATATGAGGAAGGAGGCGATCCATTCGAACTTCCAGCAACATTACAAGAGCACGGCAAACATTTTTGCGTACTTCAGGCTCCTCATCACCAGCCAGTGCAAAAAGATTCTGTTAGAAAGTAATAACAGTTGAAAAACCTCAATTCATCGTGTTCAATTTTATTAGAATTTACATTACTGGCTGACTAAAAGAGATAGATGTATCTCTGTAGTTGTCCAATGCACACTTTAGAATACTATTTTATTTTTTAAAGACATACAGGTTAGCAAATTAACTCTTCAGTCTCTCAGTGTATATTTTTATACATCAATATGACACTGTGTATTAATCCTGGCACAAGAACAGTACTTCTGGATTATATTTGGTCCTAATATAAATTGTGTCAGTACATAAGAGGAGCAAATAAAATACTCTAGACAACCCAGAACCTTCTCATCCAAGTTCTGTAACATTACTCCAACAGGCAGACAGGCCTAGTGACATGCACTTCTCACGACAGGTATGGGACAGACTGCTGCCATTACTTTTGTGCCTTTACACAACAAGAGCTTTCCCTACTTAGGAAAAGGAAACATCTTTTGAAATACACCTACTTCTTTTGCTTACATTGTAGTTAGCTCTGAGCACAAGTATATAGAGTGAACTTCAATCCATGGAGGCTTAAGCTAAGAATAGGCAATAAGAAATGGAGAGTTTAGGGGTAGAGGTGGTTGTAAAACATAGTTCAAACCTCTTGATAAATCAGATAGGTAATTTGACTTAAACCTCCAACCAAGAATATATACCCACCTCAATAAAAGAATCTATGTGCAACATAAGAGCTTGAGTTCTGCTGATGATAAATTGATTGACACATGCCACTGCATGAGACCTACAACAGAAACAATTAAAATATATATGCTTCATGAGTTAGAACATTTTTTAATGTGTACTCAGGCATCAAAAGCATACACCAAATATCCTCAAAGGCAAGAGAGAACAAATCTGTGCATCTGTAGCATTACCAAGAAAAATTACTAAACTAAATTTTAATATGTAGTAATTTTTATATATTAGGTATACTTTGATATACCTAATAAATATTTAAAAATAAAGTATTCAGTAAATAGGCTAGGATGACTACAGCTGGCATATTTTTTCTGAACTGTATATATGTTCTTTTTGAGCATTTTAAGACTGTGATCTTCTCAGATAATAATAATTCCATACAAGTCAATATGGCAGTATCATAGCTTGACCTTCTTTGTTGTTAAGTATGCACCTGTCTTTGCAATACGTTTACAATTTACTGAGACCAGAAAGTGTTTACAATATAGATGCAGCTTAGAAAAAAACCACACGTGCAGTTGGCTACATACTACAACACTTGTGGAAGAAACATTTTAAGAAATGAAGCACTGTTCTTCTATTCCATTTCATGCAAAGCCATTACTTACAGGTCTTTTTCATTCTCAGACACAAAAGTCAAATTCTCAAGTCAGAGACATAAGGCAAAACTACCTTTAGAACCCTTTGCAGAGTCATTACAGTATTTTTACTACTGTAACTTCAAATTTCTGTTCTGTTTAGACATTTATTGAAAGACTGTGTCATAAAACATTGTTCAAAAATTGTCTTTTAGTAGATTTAAAGTATTGCACTGATATTACTAGTCCTTTTCATACCTCAGCACTACTTACTGAAACTAGGCTGTGGGCAGGCAGGTAGTCTTTAAACTTGAAACTGGTTTAAGTACCAAAGCCATGAACATAGCAACACAGGAAAAAAGCAAAAGACTGTACAGTGTGGTGAGGAAAAAAGCATGTTTTTCTGCCTCTCTCCCAGCTTCAGATAATTATTATCTTTCCACAAAACCAAGTTCACATTTTGTTTCATAATGACTTCAGCGAGCATCTTTTATAGATGACTTTCTAAACTGTATTAGAGTTCTATTGTTAGTCCTGGTCTTCACTATCTACTACTCTTGGGAATAAAGAATTGCCACCTTAAATCTGACAAATATAATTTCAAAGAGAAGATAAAACACATTTCACAGAATTACAAAGAATTATAGAATGGTTGAGGTTGGAAAGCCCCTCTGAAAGTCATCTGTTCAATGCCTGTGCTCAAGTAGGGCCTCCTACAGCCACTCGCCCACGGCCATGTCCAGCTGGCTACTGAGTATCTCCAAGCATGGAGACTCCCCCACCTCTCTGGGAAACCTCTGCCAGTGACTGGTCATCCTCCCAGTAAAAAGCTGTTCTCTGATATTCAGAAGAAACTTCTGAGTTTCTGTTTGTGACCACTGCCTCTAGTTCTGCCACTGAGCACCAATGGAAAGAGCCTGTGCTTTTTTATTTTCTCACTCTCTTAAAGTATTTACATATGTTGGTGTGTCCCAACTCTCTTGACCCTTACTGATACAGCCCTTTGCTGGAGTCTTTCCAGTATATTCATGTGTTTCTTGCACTGAACAGCCCAGAAGTGGACACAGTACTTCAAGTGTGTTCTCACCAGGAAGAATAAGGTAAGGATCACCTCCCCTAAATCAGCTGGCAATACTCAAGCCCAGGATACCATTAGCCTTCCTTATGGCAGGGGCACTCCATTGGCTCAATTCAGGGTAAAAGCTTTTTGTTCTTTGTAATGAATACTAGCAGAATACAATTTAATTCTGGAATTTTTGTTTTATACTGTTACTTTGGAGAGAGTAATACGGTTTTACAGTGTAGGGATGATGAATCCATTTAATTTGATTCAGCAGGAAGTTCAGTTAAATGCAGAATTTTTTCTTCCGTCAGAATCAGAAACTTTTGTCAGCAAAAGAATTTTCACTCTCCCATTGCTGAAGCCATTACAAAAGGAATGTAAAATTGTTATTTCTAATCAGAATAAAAAGTTCTAAGCACAGCACTGAATTTTTTGTAATAATATGCAAAAACTTAAAAGAAGCTATTTGATTTTTGGATTCATTTACTGATTGTATGAACAGGTGAGATTCTTGTATTAACTATCAAGATAACCTCCATAGTTTAAGTTTAGCTTATTCAAAGATACAATGAAAATTACTGATGCATGGAATCTCTGTGGGTTTCTGCAGGATCATTTAAAATAGCTAAGCAGGTTTTAGAGATCTACAAAACAGCAGCCTTGCTGCTAATGTAAAAGAATTTTAACAGGTAACTGTAAGTACAACTCATAAACCTACCGTATTTTTGGGCTGCTGTGCTTGAAGAACTGCAAGAACTTAGGTATCATGATATTGAGTGGCCGGTCCAACACATCACTATCTAAAATTTCAGCAGAATCTTCACATATCTTCTGAAGAGCGCCAAAAGCGCCCTGTTTAAAAATGAACAAACAAATAAGTATCTTCTTTTGCATTCTGAAGAAAACAAAATTTAAGACTTCATATAGAATGGGTAATTTTAGCACAACACAGTAAATGTAGCTAATTAATAGTGTAAATGCAGATAACTAATTAATTATTAAATTGAAATATTCTTAAAGGCATTTTATTTAAACCAGCATCTGAGCATCTGTCAGCTCTCAAGCTGGAGGAGTCAGCAATGACTAAGTGATAATTTTATTTTGATTTGATGCTTATGTATCTAAATGTACTTCAAAGAACACTTAAAAGTTAATTTTTATTTGAGAAGTAAGTAGGATGAGCAGAAGTATCCAAATTAATTGCATATATAATTGTATTTCCTTTCATGATTCACTATGGGACAAAAGAGATATATTTGAGTTTAATTTTCAAATGTGGGGTTTTTTTCCAGAGAGAAAAAAGTACAAAACCCTACAAAACAATGTGGCATCTTGGATCATTATTTGTCTCTGAAGTTCACTTTATACTACATGTTTCACACTTTCACGAAGACATTATTAAGTAATTCAAATGCTGTGATCACTATCTTAATTATTTTACACCAGACAGAGCTTTATATTTTTTATTAGTTTAAAACTGTTATTTACTTATTTCCCTTCATACAGACTAAACAAAACAGTTCATTTCACCTTGATATAGCAATTGATCACTCTTCCAGGTTAAGTTACAAAAAGAATGAACAGGACTTTTATATATAAAGACAAAAGTCAACACCAGCTTGATGATGCTAATGGCACCTAAAAGATTAGGCATCACAGAGCAGTAATTTCAGGAGACTTCTGAGCTGAGATATGATGATTATCCATCTGCAATCTTATTCCACTTTTATGCAAAGAAAATCAATTTGTTTGAACAGTAAGAACATGGAGCACATTTAGAAGAAAAAGCATCAAATCTGAGCCACCATTCTGCAAGGAGAAGACATGGGCATGTATAAATACATACAGACGTACACACAATACATATACATAGTGTCCCCAAAGAGAGAAAAAAATCATGGCATTCAGATGGAGCCTCTTCTGTTTTCTGTAAATCTCCTTACCTCACACGTATTGTAATCTTCAGAATCCAACAGGCTGCAAAGCTTTGGCAAGAGTTCAGGCCAATTCTGTAACTCCCCTTTTGAGGCAATGGTTGTTATCAGAATGCCTAAAAGAAACAGAAGAATGGAGAAAATGTGATCTCACATGCGTTCATTTCTTTCATATATATTTTTCATATTTTTCTCCCCTCAATATCTAAAGAGCAAAAAAGTCATAGTTTTGTTAAGGACTGGGAAGCATAAGAAGAGGAAGTACATTTAATTGCAAATGCTATTTGAAGGGCTTTGAACAGCAAAGGTGGGTTGCTCCTTCCTGCTGCTATGAAGGGTTCAAGTATTACAAATCAAGCACCACGTAACCTCACTTAAGGAAACTGTAGTTTATAACATTTATATATCTGTATAATTTATACCACAGCAGGGCAGTTTTGGCTCTAAATTTACTAAACACTGTGCAACTCTGGACCTTTAATAAATACAGAATATCCATCCCAAGTTACTTCCTTTTTTACTACGAGATGAAAGCATGAATGTGGGAATCTGTCATTCAACAAACTTACAACCTAGCGATAAATTACATGTTTACAACTTTACTATGTTCATGCAGAACATTAAGGACAAGGTACCTACTAAGAGCTTAAACACTATGGCAGGTCAGCCAGTTAGGAGCTGTAAGAGCCAGCAAACACACAGGTCAGCCCAAAGAATCACTAATTGTGTTTCCAGCACATATAGAAATCCTGGGGAAAACCAATTAAGTGACAGGGATAGAGAAAGCCGCTCATAAACTAGAATTGAATTTGTATGAGTCCATTTTGCCTCAATGCAAAATGTAACAGCTAGCACAATCCTTAATGCTACTGGCAGTTACTACACAGAAGAAGTCAACACTACTACAACTAGTAATCTCCCAAGCAAAATGCGATGGAAGAAGTTTCTCAAGCTTTTGCCTTGAGCTACTCACAATATATCATTTTTCTTTGGAATAAAATGCAAAAATTCTGGTTAAATACAAAAGAATAAAGGACAGCATTACAAAGCAAAGGACATCCTGGACAGGACACAAAGTAATTAATAAATATTTCACATTATTCCTTTGATGCAATATGCTGGATCTTTTCAAGGTCCCAGAACTGGTTTCAGAGGATGAAAAATGGTCTGGCCTGCAATTCAGGCCATACATGCCATTATAAACTTTCTGTATAAATGGTGCTTTGCCTCTGTAACTCCTGAAGCTGATTTCTGAACTTCTTAACTTTTAAAAGCTCAACTTCATAATGAAATTCCCCCTTAAAGGGCAATTGTTAGCTTTCAACTCTCCAGTTCCTCCACTACTTTAAAACACTTAAACCCTTTACCCTCCTTGCTTTCAATCAGGAATTATACTAAGGTCCTGCCCAGACTAGAGTCCCTAGAAAAATTTTAAGAACAGTTGCACACACTTATCTTATCTTAGGAGATGTATTTACATCCTCGTGGATTTGTGGGTCCTCAACAAAGGCAGATTGAATCTATATTTCAAAATTAGCACATGGGGTTTTAAAACCTATACAACTGGTGAACAGCACAGAGAAGATACACTGTGTTATTCATTTGGGGATTAGAATAAGGACAAGCTAAGTCAGGATAAAACAATGTGCAGTTATCATTTGGTCTCAAGTCATGTGCTCATTCTCCTCAGCAAGGTGACTTCTGAAGATGGGATTAACCAGCTTGCCTCCATTTGGGCGAAAAGGTACCTTCTGTCTGATTAGCACTAGATGCTAGAGACCACAAAGGAGAGTGAATACTGCATTAAATCTTCTCTGATGCCATTTTGATGTTCTTGCTCTCAGAATTCCTGAGATATTATTTGCAATTGACACATTAAATTGATAGTGCTTGAACTGCAAAAACACGCACTCAGCAGAAAGAGCAGCCCTAATCTCCACCGGCCAACTCATGCTAAGAAGGCTGTCTAGCTAGACAGTAACCTCTTTACACTTCACTAGTATCTAAAATCCAGTGGGTATTAGATCAAGCTCAGATAGCTACAAGGATCCAGCACTTCAAACAGAAAGGTGCCAAACACATGCAAAACAGCAACATTTATGCAAGCATGCAGTTCATCAGCTGTTATTCATCTTCAGAGTTTATATATGCCTAATAATCCCTGCAAAGATCACCTAAAGCTGAACAATAATTAAGCTACTAATCCACAAGCATCTCCCATCAGGAAAAATTAGAGTAACTGCTTGAAAACAAACAACCTCTAACTCCCTCAAAAAATACCCCACAGACCATCACCAAACAACCCTAAGACAGCAAAACAAATGGAGCTGGAATACGTTCCTTAGCTAGGTCTATTGTACTCCACTGAGAACTCCTATGAACAAAGAAGTAAGCGTGACTTCTACAACCTGAAATTCAAAGAGTACCTGCCACTCAAAGACTTACTGCTACTCTCATTAGGAACATTGATCATTAATAGAATTCATAGTAAAGCAGCTTCACAACTGGCAAGACAGCAGGAAATTACTTTAAGAAATGAGTAACTTCCTCTAGTCTTTAGTCCATAACCTGAATGCCTGGAGAAGGAATCCTATAGAAAAAGGAAATTATTCTAAATAGTAACTGACAGATTATTTTAAAAGATGAGTCATCTGAGAAAAGGTGAATTTCTTTCTGAACTGACATCCATACCCATTTTCAGTATTCAAACACATACTTTATGTTTTTCTAGTTTTTGATCAGACCAGGAAAATTACTATAACATTGAAGGAAATCATATTATCAAATAACAGACAGAAAAGCAACTTCACCTTGAACTAAGTAAAAAAAAATACAAATATACGTATTTTATGAAAGATGTCTATCAAGACAAGGTATTTACAAAATCAAAAATTCAAGTAACAAATAAAACTTCTCACTGGAACTAGATAACCTTTAAGGCCTCTTCTGAGATCATTTCAAGATTTTATGATACTATGAAGTTCTGTACACTACACCTACCTACTGTTTTCTGACAGAAGCTCTTTACGGGAATGCCTTATGCGTGGTATGATGATCCTGTGAGAGGATGTGCATATGTGTGCATATAGGGAGTGAGGTGCAGAAAATCAGCTAACAGAAGCATTTCTTTAATGCAATCAGAGCACTGCAATAGCTCTTAAGTCAGGCCTTTACCGTGTTCCTGTTTTTAGGTATATAAGCTGGCAGCAAGCTCAATTTAGGAAGATTCAAATCTTACATTTCAAGAAATATGAACTGAATTGCTACATCACTTCTAAGATAACAGGAATCTAAAGTATGACATCTTTATATCCACAATAAAGAAAAATTTCATTGAAGCATGGTGAGGTTGTGACAATCATGAGAAACAAAAAATTTTACTAATTTAGTAACTCTTTATATCCCTACTACAGTTACACCTATACAAGAAACATTTTCAGTATGCAGAGGACAGCATTAAGAACAAACTTACCTACAGTAGCTCTAATTAAGGGGGAGGAATCACCAATGTTGTTCAAACATTCACTTTTAATGAAGTCAGTTACCCCATTTGGAAAGTTGTGAAAATGTGCTTTTACATTATTCTTCAAGATAAGACCACTCAAGGAACGTGTTGGCTCATCTGCAACAGAAAGTAATTACAGTCAATCTTCAATCGGCTCACAGAAATAAAACATATTTTCAGAAAATGCCACAAGATCAAAGCTTATATAGAGATATTAATCTTCATTTCCTTATCTCTCCTTCCAGCTACACCCATCAATTCATCTAGCATACCTTTTCAGGTTCAGAGTACACAAATTAATCACCAACCATATAAAGTTCAACAAGGGTAAGTACCAGCTGTGGATGGGGCAACCTTGGATGTGCAGGCAGACTGGGGAATGAGATTCTGGAAAGCAGTGCCACAGAGAGGGACCACTGGGTCCTGGTTGATGGCAAGTTGAACATGGTCAGCAGTGCCCTGGCAGCCAGGAGGGCCACCCGTGTCCTTGGGGCATCAGGGACAGCATGGCCAGCTGGGCAAGGGAGGGGATTGTCCTGCTCTGCTCTGCACTGGGGCAGCCTCACCTCGAGTGCTGGGGGCAGCTCTGGGTGCCACAACAGCCTCATGCAAGGCTAGAGAGTGTCCAAAGGAGCGCCATGACAATGCTGAAGGGCCTTGAGGGGAAGCCCTGTGAGGAGCAGCTGAGATCACCTGGTCTGTTCAGCCTGGAGGACACTGAGGGGAGACCTCATTGCAGCCTACATCTTCTTCTGGTGAGAGGAAAAGGATGGACAGGCACTGATCTCTTCTCTGTGGTGACCAGTGACAGGACCCACAGGAATGGCCTGAAGTTGTGTCAGGGGAGGTTTAGGTTGGATATCAGGAAAAGGTCCTTCAACCAGAGGGTGGCTGAGCACTGGTAGAGGCTACCCAGGAAGTCATCACAGCACCAAGCCTGACAGAGTTCAAGAAGTGTTTGGGCAATGCTCTCAGGCACATGGTGTGATTCTGCACATGGGTGTCCTATGAAGGCCAGAAGCTGGACTTGGTGGTCCTTGTTGGCCCCTTCCAACTCAACATATTGTGTGATTCTGTGATACATTATTTCTGTTTATACAAAGTTAGAATGTTGGATTACAAACTTTACATTTTAAGAGAAAGTTTTGAATATTCATACAAGCAAGGAACAGATATGAAGTCATGCAATATAAGAAAATCTATTAAAGGTGTTTGTCAGCCAAAGACATTCAGACATTCTGGTTATACTGACAGGCTTGCTGCTATACTCTCACTGTAAGGAACTGGTCACGTACCCGGTTTCACCACAGGAGGATATGGAAATGATGTAGTGATTGTGCAGTAAAAACTCTACCCCTATTCCCACATGAATATAGTGTTCAATTTTTCTAAGAAGTAAGGGACTTCAATACCTTTAGAAATGCCAAATTCGGATATATTAAATTAATAATTAGAGGAAGTAGGAAAAAAATCTTTAGACAATATTAATGGGAAAGTGTTACATAGTATGAGCTAAAAAATAAATGCAACCAGAACTGACCTGAATTGAGTAAGAATTTAAGTTCAGGCAACAGTTTCAGTTCTGGTCACTGAGCTTTCTCTAAGACACTGAGCCAAGTAGAGGAATGGAAAAAGAACAGTCTAGATTTTCCATTTCTAATGGAGTAGATTCATGTTTCATTCTTAACCAAGGACATGAGTAACTTGGTATTACATCTGAACATGCTGAAAGTGAAAGATCTGAATGTTCTATATAGAAGGGGTTAGTTGACAATATAAACAAATTTAAATTTAGTTTACAGGAACCCTAATAACACTGGAAGCTAATTTTAATCAGCATTTTAGCCACTTGTTGAATTTTTGCTATGAAGTCCTGATTTAGACAAAATAAGAAATTCCTTTGTGCCAAGAACTAGTCCACACAGGGATCTATTCCTGCCTTTCAAAACTATTATTAACCTAACAGAAATAAGCAAAATAAGATATATGACTTTCAAATATAAAGTGCTTTCAAACTAAAGTTACTGCATCATAACACCAAGAGTCTCACAATACTGCAATGTCTGACTGACAGCTGACTGACAGACATTGGACACTTTATGCCAGTTGGAAGAGAAACAGAGCTTTTCAGAAGATAGGGGATTGTTTGGCTGATCAGAAATTAAAATTCATTTTTTATCAACTGATTTTGAGTGCCAAGAGCAGAGTACCTTCATAGACTTTTTAATCTTGTCTTTTATGTACATATTTCAGTTATAAAGAAGCATTAGTTAGAATGCTCTGGAACTACAAAGGTATTGATATAGAAACAAACACATCCTTTAGAATTCAATAACTTTATAAACCAGGAACTCATCCAATGAATAGATATTTGAGAAAATTCTACAACTTTACCTACGCTATATGATTTAAATACCAACTTCTAAACAACATAAAAAATAAAACTCACTTCACTTGCTCAGCACTACATTTGCCAGCACCTTTTCTGGGACAAGGAGGGGAAAAGAGGGTTTATTATTTTAAATAAAAAACTAAAGTTTGTATGAGTGGACAAACTTCTCTCAACCTCACAACTCAGTTGTGAGCCATCACAAGTATTACTATAGTTACTTGAAAAGTCAAATCAAGTAACTTTGAGATAGTCTTCAAATTAAAAGTAAAATCCTCACTTCAATTCTAGACCAGTAAAGTATGTCAAACTCTGATTGCTTTACATAACTGTCATCCATTGGTAGGTACACACATCTTTAAGAAATTCAGTCACTCATAAATTGTTATGATGATTTAAAATTGTGCCTGGGGAGAAAAGAAGCCAAAGGAGTCCTCTTTTAATTTCCATGTTTTAAAACCTGCAAACCACAAAAACCCCCATTATCATTAACAGCCAGAGACACCAAACACAGTAGTTACTGTAACTCCTTATAATCCAGCACTAACTTCTTGGTGTGAAAGAAATCAGTGAGAACCAATGTCTGATTAGAATACAGTAGGCTAGTCACTATTAGGATATACTCTAGAATGAAAATATTAAACACTGCATTATGGAAAAACATTAATCCATTTGAATGCCCGGCTACAGCTACAAGTGGGACAAAGCCACAGCTTCAATTTAATCAAGCAGAGATACACACATTATAAAGTTACTTTTGTCAAAACCACACGGATTAGACAACCAGTTTAGATAAAAAGAAAGACCACATGCACGTGAAACTTCAGGACCATTTTTTTTCCCCACAAACTATTCTATGGTATGCAGAAGTACGTAATATCTTTAATCCATTCTTTTAGCCAAGACAACAGAAAAACTAGTCTTCACGGGAAGTGATTATTCCACATATCTGCAACAAAGATTTCATGGGATTCATAATGGAAGTGGTATCTCTGACAAATGAAAAAGAAGTAACAAAATGAGAAAGAGAAGAAAAATTTTAAAAACAGCAAAACCTTTAATAAAGTTTTGATAAGTATCGAAGATTTGAGAGCAGACAAGCAGAAGTCACAAAGGACTTTGTGCTAAACAAACACCAACCACTTGAGACAGAGAAGCAGCCCAGAATCTGATATCCAAGCATTAAAATAAAGATATAACACTGCATCTTAAAGTCTTAGTTTAAGAAAAAAAATTCAGATATGACTGGACAAGGTTATTTATGGAATACAGGCTGTTCAACAACTTTACAGCTACACTGTCAGAAGACAGTAATATAGGTCTCGATGGAATTCTTGCTGTAACATCAAAATTATAGGCAGATGGCTCAAGAGCTGGGTAAGATACCCCTCAGTCTTCATAAATTTTGTGATTAGTTCTGTCAGCCATATGCTTCTCCCATCAAAAAAGCTCACAGTCTTGTCTCCTTTTGTCTCAGTCAACTTGGAGTACAGAGTTGACAAGAACATATAGTACAAGAAAAGGAAGGAATGTGAAGCAGACCTCTGGCATTTAGTATCATCTTTGGTGCCAAATCAGTTCATCAGTTGAAGATTTCTCTCCCACACTGCCTCACTTTAAAATAGAACCACGTAACAATTATCATTTCTTTCTCAGTAAACTTTCAATTCTGTTTTAAGATTCTCATACTAGCTCCAAATTTTAGCAACACACAGAGCAAATGGATGCACAGCCACATTACACAAATTATTTTAGGGTTACTGCAGTGCTTTTAAGAAGCAAAGTGTGTCCTCAAACAGCCACCTTTCCTCTACCAAGGGTTTGTACAACAAAGATTGTGTATCTGGAAGCCTGAAGCTTTTTGTAGCCCACCTGCAAGCCCAGGTAAGCACATGCTTCACCATGCCTTTTAGAATCATGGAACGATTTGGGTTGGGAGGTACCTTAAAAAGGTTATCTTATCCAACATCCTCACCATGGGCAAGAACATCTTTAATTAAATCAGGTTGCTCATGGCAACATCCAATCTCACTTGGAACGTTTAAAGTGATGAGGCACTCAGTACTTTCTAGGCAACCTGTTCCAGTGTTCTACCATCCATATTGTAGAAAAGTTCTTCCATAAATGTAATCTAAACCATCCTTCTTTCTTAAAATCATTACACCTTGTCCTATCACAACAGGCCTGGCTTAGAAATTTGTCCCTGTCTTCCCTACAGGCCTTCTTTCCGGTATTGAAAATCTGCAATAACATCTCTTCAAAGTCTTACTTTTTACATGCTGGACACACACGATTTACACACCAGCTCTCTCAGCCTTTTCTTATTGCACAAGTATTCCAACCCCCTGATGGTCTTTGTGGTCCTCCTCTAGACCTGTTCCATGTCTTTGCCGTGCTGTGTCCCTACTTCCACTGTCTGTGCATTTCCTTCCTGCCCTTTAGTTTGACGAGCAGGTCAAACATAACTTGCTAGGATTGCTAAAAGAACTGAGTGACTGGGATGAGAACATTTTTCCATTCACAAGCTGTGATATAATGATTTATGCGCATGGCTATTATTTTGCTCTGATATCTTGTGATATTGGCAACATTAGACGTGAGGGTGAGACTTTTTCTAAGGCAGAACTGCCTGTCTGTCAATCCCCATCTTAAAGCTGTAAAGCCTTTTTTAGAAATAAGCTGTCATTCTGCATTTTAACTATCAATATGGATTTACTATGTACATATACACAATGTGCATTGACAATGACTAGTGTCACGGTTGCACACGAAAATTTCTGATGTATTAATAAGACTGACTTAAAAGAGATAAAACCCAAAAAATAAGAATCCCACCAGAACTGTGTAATATGGGAAGTGGAAAATGAACATTTTCTTTTGTCCTAATATATAAGAATACAGCACAAAAACAGCTTCACAAGCTTCCTAACAGAAAAAAAGTCCTGCCTTTTTTTTTTTTTATACTGGACTATGCTTTAAGTGTAATATTTCTGACATAAATGATTATGGTTACTATCACGTCAGGAGTGGAGTGATGGTATTTCAAAACATTCAGTAATGTCAACACATAAATGACCTTGAAATGTTGTGACTAGACTGAAGTTAATCAGTGTTCTCCATTGACTTATGTGAGTCATGGAAAATAATTTAACTCAATTGCCTAAGCTTAGGAATGTCTGTAAGAGACCAGAACAAAGTTGGAAATGTTCTGCTGATACTGATTTTTGCCTATTTATTGAAGAGTAAGTTATGCTTCTTAAGATGATGGTGTAAATAAAATTGAACTGCGGACAATATGGGAGAAGTATTGAACTGCTTCCCAAAAATAAACTTGTTAGTTATTACATTTGAGTCTATGTGGCAATGATTTGGTACAGAGTAGGACCTGCAGAGGTGACTTCTCTGAGAAGCTTCAAGAAGCGTCCCCCAAGTTCAACAGAACAAGTGCCAAATGGCTCCAAGATGGACCTGGCTGCTGGCCAAGGCTGAGCCCATCAGCGATGGTGAGAAAACAGCAGAGGAGGAGGCGGCCACCTCTTCACTCTCAAGATGGGACTTGAGGAAATGGCATGAATCTGAGTCAGGCAAGGTTTAGGCAGGATATCAGGAAAAGGATTTTCACCAATACGGTGGCTGAGCACTGGAAGAGGCTCCCCAGGGAAGTGGTCACAGCATCAAGCATGACAGAGTTCAAGAGGTATTTGGGTAACAGTTTCAGGCACACTGTGTGATTCAAGGGATGTCCTGTGCTGGGCCAGCTAGACTCTATGGTCCTGACAAGTCCATTCCAATTCAGCATAGTCTATGATTCTCTGATTTAAGAAGGGAAAAAAAAATTACTATGCAAGAACAATTGTAGCCAGAGTAGAGAGAAGTATGAGACTATGTAAGAGAAACAGCCTGCAGACATTAAGGTAACTGAAGGAGAAGCAGGAGATGCAGCCCATGGAGGTTTCATGGTGGAGGAGATATCCCCCTGCAGCCAATGCAGGATCCCACACTTGAGCAGGTAGATGTCCGAAGGAGGCTGTGACCCTGTGGGAAGCCTGCACGGGAGCAGCCTGCTCCTGAAAGACTGCACTTCATGAAAGAGATCCACACTGGAGCAGTTTGGCAAGAACTGCAACCTGCTGAAAGGATTCATGTTGTAAAAGCTTGTGGCAGATTTCCTTCTGTGGGAGGGAACCTCTCACTGGAACATGAGGAAAGTATGAGGACTGCTCCCCCTGAGGAGGAATGAGTGGCAAGAGAGAACATGTGGTGAACTAATAACAACCCCCATTTCCAGTCCCCCTGAATCACTGGGGGAGAGGAGGTAGAGAAAAGTGGGAGTAAAGTTAGGTCCTGGTGGAAGGAAGGTGGTTTTAAGATTTGGCTTTATTTGTCAAAACCCTAATCTGATTTGACTGGTCACAGAGAAAATTATTTCCCCAAGCCTGTGACAGTAATCAGCAAATGATCTCTCGCTGCCCTTATCTAAATCTAGGGACTTTTGTTATATTCTCTCTTCCATGTCCAGATGAGATGGGGAAATACAGAGCAGCTTTGGCAGGGACCTGGCATCCAGCCAGGTAAACCCACTACAATTAGTTTTGGAAGGTTTTGTATTCTAACCAATAATTACCACATGTCAATCAAAAGGCCAAGTTCTGTATATCTCTACAAACTTACAAAACAAATAAAAAGGTTACAGAACTAATCATCTGGTTTCACTTCTACTTTCAGCTTGTCTATCAATAATCTCCTGGATGTCCCAGCACTTTTCCTCTCTTATGAAGTCTCGTGTTGTCTCCTGATTCAGCAGCTAAACCACTCCCAGAATTTTATCAAGAGCAGAATAATCATTATTAAGAAATTAGCATTTAGCATGATGAGAACATGATTCACTGAAAGGTCCCAAACTATACAACAAATGCAAGACAGTGCTGTAATTTAAGAACATTACATTCAAAAATAATGTCACGTCTCTGGCATTTACTTTTTGAGGGTGAGGAGGAAGATGACAACATGGACTTTTGTGCTTAGTCAAGTGCACAGGAAAAGGAAACTATGACATTCCCAATGGAACTTGCTTAGACAGCACCTGGCAGTGAATGAATACAGATTTAGAGTCATTAATCTATCTGAAGAAATTGCCTTGTCAGATGAGTAGAGGTTTTGGCACTCTCTGAATATATCAAAGGTGAATCTTTAAAATATGTGATAATCTGTTATTTGAATAGCTGTTGGTACACAAGGATTACCTGAATGAGTAAACTAAGACTGTGTTATCAAAAAGAGTAATTCAGAATCATATTCAAACTGCTGAGTATTAGGAAACACAAAATACAGGATACAACATTGGTGTTGTATAGAGTGCTGTGGAAATTTTGATTAGTTTTCCTTCTGTCTATATCCTATAGGTATAGTTTAACAGAAAGTTGTGTGGTAGCATACAAATGTAAATGTTCTAAGGCCATACTGCTTTGTTTCTCTGATGCCCTTAACAGCCAGTAAAGCTTCTTCCCCTAGTGAAAGGACTTAATGAAAGGAAAACCTTCTCCTGTTTATTTACTAAGTCTGTACTCAGTGTGCTTGCTTTTTTTTTTTTTCTTCTTCCCTTCATTCTGGCTGATTTTTCTGAACATTATCATCAGACACTTAATTAAAAATGTTAGGTTACACTCCGGTTAACATCAAAACATAGGTTTGGCACAACTGGAGGTGTTCTTCCTAAGCAGCTGTGTACCTAGCTAAAATAGGGAAAATACACTTTCAGACATTTAATATTTCATTATTGTTATGATTTTAGGACCTCAGATTTTTTTTTTAATTTTGCTACACAAGAGTTCTTACTAGGAAGGTTAAGAATATCAGTGAAAATGAGACTTATCTGAGATGCTTTGCTGGGTGACCATGCTGCTCTTCTGAGCAGTTATAAATCCATCTTTAGTCTCTTCAGTTTTCAGTTTCCACCTATGACTTCATCAGTCTTCTTTCTTTATAGGGGAATGAACATTTGGAAAACTGGGAGCTCTTATTATTTTGCAGTGTTCAAAGCTCCTGAGAGTTACAGCTTGCCAGTTAGAATTTTCTCTGATCAGTAGTATATCTACTGATTCAGAGAAAAACATCCATCACTTGAAGTTATGTGAATGCTTTTTCCTTGGAGCTATCAAACTAAAAATTTGTCCCGTTGAATTGACACTTGCTTGAAGTGCCAGCGTGTGACACTTTAGATGAAGCAGACAACTGCTATAGGCCAAAGCAGTTATCAACCCCCTACACAGTCTAAGTGCAGACTACAGTCATTGTTACCTGGGAATGAGTGCTCCCTTAGCAGATTTGAAGATGACAAAGCTGAGCAGTGCAGCTGAACAGCACAAAACAGAAGGGATGCCATTTAGAGGGATCTGGACAAGCTTGAGAAATGAGTCCATGCGAATCTCATGAGGTTCAACAAGTCCAAGGGGAGGTGCTGCCCCTAGGTCAGGGAAATCCTAGATGAGTACAGACTGGGAGAAGAAACCAGTGAGAGCACAGGACTAGAGGATGAAAAGCTGGACACGAGCCAACAAAGTCTGCTTACAGCCCAGAAAGCCAACCACATCCTGGGCTGCATCTAAAGCAGCGTGGCCAGCAGGGTGAGGGAGGGGATTCTGCCCCTCTACTCTGTGCTGATGAGCCCCCCCCTTCAGTGCTGCATCCACTCTGCTGTGTCCAGCACGGGAAGGACAATAACCTGTTGGAACAAGTCCAGAGGAGGGCCACAAAGATGATCAGAGGGCTGGAACACCTCGCTTGTGAAGACAGTCTGAGACCTGGGGTTGTAAAGCCTGGAGAAGAGAACACTTTAGGGAGACCTCAATTGCTGCCTCTCAGCAGAGAGAGTGACTTTTTTCACTGACAGATAGTGGTAAGAAACAGGAGAAGATTTTTAAACTAAAAGAGGAGAAATTTAGATTAGATGTTAGGAAGAAATGCTTTACTCAGTGGGTGATGAGGAAAAAGAACAGGTTGCCCGGAGAAGTAGTGGATGCCTCATCCTTGAAATTTTTCAAGGGTTAGATATGGCCCTGAGTAATCTGATATAGTGGATGGCATCCCTGCCCATGGCAGGGGAGTTGTAATTAATCTTTACTGTCCCTTTCAATCAAAACTACTATATCATTCTTTGATGATTATGTAGCTCTGACATGGCACAGTCGCTCCTGAATGCCCACTGAAAGCACAAGGCCTGAGCTTCATCAGGGTTCTAAAGAATGTGTATTATGTTATTACCGAAGGAGAAGAAAGGAGTTCAAAATGTTTTGCAAAAGCCGTAGAAATATCCTATTACTGGTATTAGCATGAAACTGTGGTGTCTAGATGTGCCCTTTCTATGGACAGTAAAGATACTCAATTCTGGAGCTGGTAAAACATACTGTGGATGCTATTATTTATAGTATTAAAAGTATTTTGCTTTCTTTCTTCCAGGTTCCACTCACTTGTGACATTAAAGGAAAGATGTTTAACTTGTACATGAACAGTGGTAATGGGCACTCCTTTACTAAAACAGATTTGGTGCTATAAAATGGTTCACTGTCCAACTGCATCTGGCCCAGCACTGCAAGGTAACATACATGCTGAAAAGCTTTATCATCCCAATGCTTAACAGTAAGTATGCTTTCTAAAAGTCTAGAAAGAGGTGGCGATATTGCTTCCAGCCTTCCAAATAGGCGGCACCTCTGAACTGCATTGAATCAAACAATGCTTGGTGTTGGTTTGAACAGAATTCTTTTAGAAATACCAGCAAAACTTTGGCTTTCTTCAGGAAAACAACCCACAGGAATGCTTCATACTGGCATTTTAAGTACACTTAGGTTTGATGTAAAAAAACAACCAAACATCACTGAGTATGAGAGTTTACTTTTTAAAATATATAAAGAAATACTCATTGCAGCCTGTAAAGAAACATTAAGGAAAGGTTTGAAACAGCTGATTAAATACCTCAATCTTACACCTAAAGATTTATTTTAAGGCAAACATATCTTATCCAAGACTACTTGAATTTCAGACAATGACATAGCAATTCTTTCCTTCCGTGGCCCTCAGGAACAAGGAAAGAAATAACAATGGACATTTCATATTCTCTATTCTGGATGTTTAAAGTAAAGAGCTCCAGGAAAGTGTTCATGAAGCACTGAATCACATAACAAATCCACAATCAAATTCAGTTTCTTTCAAAACTCAAAATAAATAGGAGAAGACTTTACTTAAACCTGCACTACAAAATCCCTAAAGAAGCATGGAAAGGAGTAATTAGTTAACACATTGGGGAAAGTCATGGAATTTCTACTAACCTTACAAAATTAATTATCTGATAGTATGTCTACTAAGTAAGTCTGCCGATGATACTGAACTGTGAGGAGCTGCTGACTTCTTCAAAGGCAGAAAGGCCCTGCAGAGAGACCTCAATAAACTGGAGGGCTGGACAATCACCAACTGTAGGAAGTTCTAACAAGTGCTGGATTCTGCAGCTGTGGATGGGGCAACCTTGGATGTGCAGGCAGACTGGGGAATGAGATGCTGGAAAGCAGTGCCACAGAGAGGGACCAATGGGTCCTGGTTGATGGCAAGTTGAACATGGTCAGCAGTGCCCTGGCAGCCAGGAGGGCCACCCGTGTCCTTGGGGCATCAGGGACAGCATGGCCAGCCGGGCAAGGGAGGGGATTGTCCTGCTCTGCTCTGCACTGGGGCAGCCTCACCTCGAGTGCTGGGGGCAGCTCTGGGTGCCACAACAGCCTCATGCAAGGCTAGAGAGTGTCCAAAGGAGCGCCATGACAATGCTGAAGGGCCTTGAGGGGAAGCCCTGTGAGGAGCAGCTGAGATCACCTGGTCTGTTCAGCCTGGAGGACACTGAGGGGAGACCTCATTGCAGCCTACATCTTCTTCTGGTGAGAGGAAAAGGATGGACAGGCACTGATCTCTTCTCTGTGGTGACCAGTGACAGGACCCACAGGAATGGCCTGAAGTTGTGTCAGGGGAGGTTTAGGTTGGATATCAGGAAAAGGTCCTTCAACCAGAGGGTGGCTGAGCACTGGTAGAGGCTACCCAGGAAGTCATCACAGCACCAAGCCTGACAGAGTTCAAGAAGTGTTTGGGCAATGCTCTCAGGCACATGGTGTGATTCTTGGGGGTATTCTGTGCAGAGCCAGGAGGTGGACTCGTGACTTTGTGAATGTGTCCCTTCCCACTCAGGATATTCCATGATTCTACTCTTTCCCGTTTTAGGCAACTCAATTATTGTATTTATCCACTCATTAGCAGAAGTTAGTCTTTTCATAATTCTTCATGTATCTGAACTTCAGAGAATAGTTTGCTGTTGTTAAGTAGGACACTATACAGAGCATGCAGCATTTTAAACTGTAAAGGTAGATTAATCTGACTTGATTTCTGAATGGTAATGCAATCAGTTTCACTGCTTGACAATTATTTTTGTATATTTAATAGTTATATGTAGGGTGACTGTACTAGAGGGAAGTGGCTGCGGAGGGGAGCTTCTGTTTTAATTTAACAGTTAAAACTTCTCAATCACTTTTCTGGATTAATCCTTCTCAAAGGTATCTTCTTGAAATGGGTAACTGGCAAATTTACATGTAATCTCACATCACGGTCTTTTTCTTGCTTAGCCTCAATTATCTTTCAATACCAACATGCCAAGAAAGGTCCTAATGGAATGGATTCATGAAAACTGCTCTCTGGATCAAGTTTAAATTTCAACACTCAGCAGAAAACATTCACATCAAACTCACATAAACATTTCAGATTTCAGTAATATCTGACAAAAAGCCGTTTTGAATTATATGTGCAGAACTAGATTAATTATTAGTGTCATGATTACCAGAGCATAAATTACTATCTGTAAAAACCTCTGTTGAAACAAAAACTAGGGGGAGGGAGGGGAGAGAGGAGGGTGGGGACAGGACCTGTCTCCATGGTAATGTTTCAGATCAAAGTACTCTGAGTGACTAGATCATCACATGAACAAGACCAAGAACTGCAGAGACCATGTTCTTCTATCTTCAACTGGTTTATAAAAATCTGAAGTATTTTGGAAATAAGCTCAAAAGACCATCCTTAAAGCCTGTGACAAAAACAGCACTATAGCAGTGTTCTCAGTTTCAGCTCATTCACCTTCACAGTAAAAGACCATTTTTTAAGGACTCTGATCCTTGTCTGCAATAGCCTTACACCACAGACTGTGACCAATCAATCCACGCAGATAACACTCTGCGGAGAATAAATACTAGAGTTCCCATGTTTGGATGGGGTGAAAAGTCAGTCACTAAAGCACCTTCACAAGATCACAGTTGTGTAACTGCAACAGAATAGACAACTGCAGTTTTACAAGCCAGCAGAAATTATCAGGACCATGATGCATTTCTCTCTATATTTTCCTATTAGCGTAAGTACTTGCTGAGAGCCCAGCAGACAAGAGGGGGGGAGGTGAATGCAGAACTTTATAGAAATAGTGCAAAACTAACATGTTCCATTAAATAACAATGGATATAATCTTTTCATAGTTTAGTGCAAGCCACATCCATCTCCCATTCCCAAAGTTCAGAATGCTGTCTGAAATAAAAGTGTGGTGTAATTCTGGACTGAAACTAAGCAGAAAACACCAACTAATGCAGTTGTCCTACAATAGGACAATGCAAATTAAGAAGGATGCTAATTCTGTCTATTTAGAGTAGAAGGAGAAAGAAATATCTTACAAATGTTGATTTAGAAAAGGCATATACAAAGAAAGTTTTCATATAGGCAACTTTGGAAATTTCGTCATTGCAGTCAGCAAGGTCTGAAACAAACTCAGTGCTTCTGCTTGCAGCATGAATTGTCCATATTATGACATCTAGAGGTTCTGACCTGCCTCAGGCTTCATGTATCTTGGAGAACTACCTCAGCACACCTTAGGCAGAGGCTAAACAGGCCTCAGCAAGACAGCAAAGAGGCTGAAATTAGGAAAATACATTCTCATACTTTCCTTCAAAGAAACATACCTGGACTAGGGATGCAATAATGCAAACAAGGAAAGGGGGATACAGGTGGCATGACTTGGATCAAAGAAGGGAAGCTGTAGTTAAATGAAAAAAGCAACAAGCAGAACTGATGCTTCCATGTAACTCTGAACTGTTTCAGTCAAACACACAAAAACCAGAAAATTATCTGAGAAGCAACATGCACACAACACTCCAGAAAACAAATTACTAACAAAATACAGAAGACTAGAGAATTCTGAGCTTACCTCAGATGACACTGGAGAACACAACCACAAACCAAACACTAACGACAGCGCAGTGTTACTACATTACCTGTGAGGTTTTTTACCTTCCAGTCCAAGAAGGAACAACTAGACTCACAGCACCTACATGTAATATCTCCATTTACAGATAAATTAACAAAACAATTCTTTTTTTCTTTCAAACTACTTTTCAGTTAATCTGGACTCCATCTTATCTACCTAAGGAAGATCACTAAGCATCATACTTCATGGGAACTACAATCTAGAGATCTATATCTTAAATTTTAATGGCTTGGGATCTTATTTTATTTCATCACCCTGCCCACTGTCTAACTGAATGCTGTGCCCTTAACAAGTTTTATATTGTGATATTTTTAGCACTGAAGTTCATTCAAATTCCCAACTCCGTCTTTAGAAATGCACAATAATTTTAAAATAATCAAAACAAACTCTCAACAAAAACGAAAAAGTCCCTAACAAACAAAAAACCAAACAAAACCCCCACAAACAACCAAAACCAAAACAAACAAACAACCCCAAAAAATCCATCAACCAAACCCAAAAAAAACAAGAAGAAAAAATGAAGTATTTAAACTTTGGGCTATATGCTGTAGCAGCAAAGTACACCACGTTTTTTCACTGATGAAATGGCAACAGGGCATTCCTGCTTCCAGGAAGACCCAAGCTTAATAAGCTTTGACAGGGCCCAGAAAAATTTAAAAACAAAGCCAAGAAAACCCCTATTTACATGTAGGATTATCACAATAGGTCTTAAACCAGTAAGTCATAAGCATTCAGAAAAAGAAGCCTGATGGAACTATAACTAGAGGAAAAGAAGGTAACAGTTTTTTTCAACGGAATAGTAACAGCGCTAAAATAAAGGTTTACCTTAGTAAAGCTACACATAAGGGTTACCTTAGTATCTTAAAGGCAGGGCTCAGTGAAAGCGAGTTTTGTAAATGAAGCGTTGTAGAAGTTTTCTTGCAAATTGTCCACAGAGGTGCAAAACTCAGGTCAAAGACAGACCAATCTTCACTGCAGTAGAATGATACTGTTTAACACACAATTCAACTAACCAAACGACAGAATTCCCACATTCAGGAGCTGTAACCTAAATGTATCCTTAAGCACTATTTTCTCAGCAGAAGTTTCAACAGTAGCAAAAATTGAATCAAATCTCAGTTCCATCTGCTACCAAGCCAAGATCTTTTTCTCATGGACTATGAAAACACCTTAATTTTTATTGAAAAAGATGTCAAATATGTTACAAGACTATTTTCATGGCTCCTTCTGCTGGAATAGTATGCACACAAAAAAAACATAAACTTGTAACAGTATGAATATCCATGCTTTGGTCTGTGGCAAGGCTGTAGAGACAGACAGCCAACAGAACCACTTCAGCAGGGAAGAAAACAGAATGCTTTCTCAGTCGTACTGAAGTCAGCTATCTACTGGGATGAGTCCGTCCAAGTATTGCAGCTGCTGGTCAGCAGTTCTAATAGTCTCATTACCTTACCTGAGCATGAGGGAAGGTGAAGGGCTGTTGGTGGATTCAAAGCAAATCCAATCAACAGCCTCCTGCTATTCTTCATTAGTCCTACTTAAGCAAGACAATCAAATTCAAATATTTAGAATTTGGAATTTGGCAAACACTATGAAAAACACCAACCAGACCTGGTTATGGTACCTTCCAATTTTGCAAATTTCCAGAACCAGAGATACAGATGTAAAAAATTGTTGCTTTAGACAAAAGGTTATGACCCTAAAAATGTCATGATGCTGGACAAGATCATCACCAGAGTATCAGATGTTCTTCAACAGTCTCACAATATACCTGATGTATTTGTGAGAGATATCAGTGCAATCTGATCCAAAACACTGCTCTCTGGAAGCAAACTTGCTACTCTTCCCAGCTTGCTTGGCCCCTCAACCTGCTGCAAACTGCTGTTTTCCCCTCAGATGAAACAGCTTTACACTCCATAACAGCTCCTACTCTTTATCAAATTCTACAGAGGTCGATGTGATTAAACACAAGGAAGGGAAAATATGACTACAGAATAACCAAAATAGTTCTGTTCGGAAGGTAGATTTTGACACGCCACTAAACACCAAACATCTATGACAATCTAGAATCTCAGGCTCAAATGGTGAATGAAGAAAGAGAAATCAGGAAGTTGTGTAAGTGTCAGAAAACAAATTCATGGACAAAAGAAAAAATGAAACATCCTCCTTGTCACATCCTTTGTACAGATTCCATGTCCCACTACTGGAACTGCTTCGCTTTAAATTTTTCTGGTAATGGTATAAAGGACATGGTATCTACACTGGCACCTTATTCAAAGATACCGTATCCTGGCTGACTCAAGTCTTGAAAAGTCTTGTTCTCAGACTTAAAGAGACTTTACAGATTACTAGGTGACTTCCTACACAGAACATACAAAAGCACTTAAATATAATCTAGCCTTTAAACAGGAAAACATACTTTCATAGTCCTCCTGTTTTCCTCCTCCTGAAGCAAGCTGATACAACCAAAACAGCACTTAAAATGTAGACAAACATTCTTGACAATTCTTTGAACATTACAGGGCCACACATAAGTAAAATCTAATTCAAAGGGAAAAAGCAAGCATTCACAAACAAAGATGTGAAACATCAAGTGGCAGAAAAAGCACTAGCAGCAAAACACTAAAGGAAAAAAACCTAGAAAACTACCCAAACAACCAAACACAATTAAAAACACACGCAAAGAAACAGATGTGCTAAAGCAGATCTTGAAACAAATTTTCCTTTCTCTGTCAAAGACACCTCAAAACAATAGCTCCAGTCCACTGAGAAGACAATCTTTCACACACCCTGAACACAAAGTAATTGGTTGGATTTACCAACTGGTAAAGGCTATACACTATGTCACATACAGTCTGTACTGTAATGTCCATAACAATAGAACAACATGATTGATTTCTAACTTTTTTTACTCCAATTAAATCTTCAGAATGACGATTATGACAGACATCTTTGGACAACTCTAAATATGTAGTCTTCAAAGTATTTAGCAGTCTCCTTACTACAGAGATAATTATCATAATTGAACTTAGCAGTATGTTTTAGAATGTATATAGTCATGATTCACCACAGTTAATCCACAACTTTACTGCAGTCCAATAGAGGCATGATGCTCTAACATTCTCAGAAGATTTCACAGGCCATTTAGAATGGATTCCAGTCTAAGGCTGATACTGCAAGTACTAATAAGTTACCAGATTTTTTTCCCCACGAAGACCACTGAGTGCACTGAATTCTACAAGACTACAGACAGGTCAACCAATCCAGAAGCTGACTAGAGCCAGCTCTTGCTTTATTTGAAGCAAAACAATAAATTTCTTTTCGAACACCAAAAAATTAAAATAAAAGTCACTATTCTCAAGGACTTACCTTCAGACTTCAACTTTGTAAGAACGAAAATCAGGTAGTTGTTGAAATCTGGGTACTGATTAAGTTGTTCTAGTTTCTGAAGAGAAAAACTGTTAAGGAAGTTGAATCTTTACATACAATATTTACAGCTTTCTGGATACGAAGATTGTTATATTTGTTATGTACTGCTACATCAATTCAATCAGCTGTGACTATAAGCTCATTACATACAGAACATGAACAACCTAAAAACAGTTTATGTAATTTTCTCACTGAAGCAATAGCTTTTAGTTGTGGGGAAGTCTAAAAAATAATCCATGGGAAGACATAAAAATTAACAGATCCTTAAAGATACCTGTAAAGCTGTATCACTGCAACAGGCAGCTGAACATTACCAACAACTGTGCAGTCAAAAGGATCAAAATGTAACAGAAAGGAGAAGAAAGAACAAAAAGAGCAGTATTTAAGAGAAACTTAATGAGAAAACACTTAATTGGTCTATGAAATTAAGACTAGTTCTTGGACCAATTTTCTTAGCAACTTCTTCACCCACTTAACTTTTCCATTTTCATTCCATGAAACATACAATAAATTAAATTGAAAAATATCTGAAACCATACTAATTTATAACTTTACTAACAAACGGTTTTAGCTAATGCATACTTCCCACTTCATTGTATTTGACACCTGAACACCTAAGTGTGCTAAAACAGCATCATAAAGAAACAGCATTGCAGAATAAACGCACAAATTTTTGATTTTTCTACAAAAAATTATGGACTAAGTACTTTAAATTTGAAACCATTAATCGCAACCCCACTTGGACATGCTATTAAACAGCATCCTGGAACAGACACCACAATCACACACACACACAAAGCCTTCTACCACTAACTTTTACTAGCCAATATCAACATAGCAGGGAGTTTTCACTATCACTTAAAAAGAATTTCAAGCATCAGTTAAAAGGACTTTTGTTCAGTTAAGTTCTATACATCATCAAGACAGACAGGATCATTTATACTGCCCATCATGAATATATGATGCTATAGCTCAATAAACAAACAAAATGTAATTAAATTACTTGAAGCAAAGCTTTAAAGTGTAATTTTACAGTAAAGCTACATTATAAACATTGTTCCTATAAACACTTTGATATGTTAAATACTAAAGAGCATCAGTTTAAGCTTGAGGCATTATCAGAAGACTACTTCTTTAGACTCTTCTGTTTAGGATTTTTTAAAGAAAGCAATCATATTTTAAAAATTTAGAACACAGCTGAAAGAACAAGATGATCAAGATGCAACTGACCTTCACTTTTCAGACAGGAGCAGAAACCTTCCTGACAGTCACTGCATTTGCTACAAAAGTCTAGAAGTGGAGCAAATTTGGCTTAAATCTAAACTCTTAATATAAATGTTTACAGACACACATATGTTCTTACTTAAATAAACTCTGTTGCCTTCTGTGGAGACCTTCAAGAAAATGCGTTAAATAAAAAGAGATCCAGATAACAAACTCCTCATAGAATTTCAGCACTTCTATAAATTTCATAGCACTTATGGCTAGTGCAAGGAGCAGGAAACAATAAATGAGGCCTTTACTTTTTAAGGCCTACGCTTCTATCAGTCCTAATTTAAGGTTTTGCTTTCTCAATCCTTACCCCTTAAAACCTTGGTATTCATTACTTCCACAATGAAGAGTAACCAGTAGGGAGGGGTGGGGGGGAGGGCCGCGGTGGGAAGGGAAAGAGGAGGGATGGGAGTGAAAAAACATCAATCCACAACACCAAATCAAAGCAGTACAAGAAACTACATACTGTAAGGCTCCTCATTTTCGTGAATTTTAAAGAGCCGAGTTGCAGGATCAAGCTTCCAGACAAATAAAAACATCCTGACCACGCACCAAAATGCGCAGTGTCAGAACCAGCAGGCCCACGAGGGCGCGCAGGCAGCGGCTCTGCCAGCGGCACTACCCCCACCAGCTACGGCTTTCACCTCGAACCCCGGCGCCAGATTACTTCGAGAGGCCCCAGCTCGCCCCCTCTCTGCCGCGGGGACAGCGGGCACACCCCGCGGGACACTCCCGGGCCCCTCGGCGGGACCCGCCGGGCCGAGGGCCCCGTTCCCGCCTGGCCGCCCTGGGGGCTGGGCGGGGGAACCCGAAAGAGCGGCGAATATCGGAGGAGACGCGCCCGCTTTGAAAATAAATAAATAAATTTGAAAAAAGGCCCCCTATGGTCAAACCCAAAGCGGCCCTTGTCTCTGGGCTAGCAACAGGTGCCCAGGGCCCGCCGGGTGAAGGCGGCTCCGCGGCCCACAGGCCGCCTCGGCGGTTCAAACGCCGCGCCACAGCTGCCCGCTCCGGCCAGGGCTCGGCCTCCCGCGTTGCGGCGGCTCCCCGGCCGGGCCGAGCCGGGCAGGCCCAGCTGCCGCGGCGCCGGCCCCGCTGCCGCGCAGGCCACGCTCCCCCCGCCCGCCCACGGCCACCCCCGGCCCACTCTCGGGGCCCCGCCAGCCTCGGCCAAGGATACTTGTTGCACGGCTCTCTGCGTGGTGGTGTCCGGGGACTGGGACTCCTTGAGCAGCTGCAGGATCTGCTGGAGCCCCTGCTCGTCGGGCTTCCACTCGTACTCCATCTTGGCTGTCTGGAAAACAGCAGACAACAGGCGGCCGCGGTTGGCGGCGCGGCAGGGCCCGGGCGGGGGCGGGCGGAGATGAAGGAAGGCCGGGCCAGGGAAGGGGCGCGGCAGTGCCCGTTCCGTTCCGCTCCGGCTCTCGTGCCCCCACGCACCCCAGCAGCCGCTGGAGAGACGCAGGCCACCGACCTGCTCCCGCTGCTTCCGCGCTGAGCAGAGACTGAGTCACGACGAATTTGTGATCCGGCCCGAAGAGCCGCCTCGCGTCCTGCTGGGTCCTAGCGCCGGGCACGGCTCCGCCCGCCCGGGCCGCCTCGGGGCCGCCGGCGCCGCCGTCCGCCTTTCCCCGTTGCGTCCCACACTGCCAGGAGCCTGCGGGCGACAGAACGCGAGCACCTCAATCCTGGCCGACGGGAAACGGGGAGCCCACGCCGCCCACCCGAGAACAGACAGAAACCTCCAGCGAACGGGACAGGCGAAGAGCGGAGGAACGCCCCGGGCCCGGCCCAGCCCCCTGGGATAGCGCCCGGCAACGAGTGCGAGGCTCCCGCCTTGCCACGGAAGAGATGTGCGGGCGCGAAATCAGCGCCCGGGGTCAGGAACGTGGTACCTGCTGCACATCTACGTCATTTGGCTGAGCGCTGGGCAGATCTCAGAAGTTCCCAATTCCGCATGTAAAGGGGGAACAGGACAAAGTACGCATGGAAGTAGGGGGAGGTTGGGGCGTGCAAACTCCGGAGAAATTGCTTTGAATATCCACTGTAACTTAAACTTAGACCCAAAATATATCACGGGAGATCTCGAGTTAAAATTGATAATTTAGATACATATGTATATATGTAAAATATGCATTACACATGTATGTATGCAGTTATTTTAATGTAATATACTAACAGAATAATACATGCTGTTTAAAACTGGTCTAAAACGTGAAAGTGAAAGACAGTAATTCCCTGGTTTTTATAACCTTACTTTTAGTCACTGTGTAAGCACCTCACTTGACATGAAAACTAGTTTCTGCTGCAGTACAGAACTCAGTTGAAACGTTACAATCTCAGCTGTAACAACTGTTCAGAGGCATTGAGGACAGGGAACACTACTGATTCCTAGGGTGCATCCCAGATAATTTGCTGCATGCCTCTTTGTCTCACCTCCCCAACACTGACTGTCCAGTCCAAGGTTCTAAGAAGTGTCCTTAGCTAACTTTTCTTCTATTACTATGTGATGATATTATTGACGGAGACAAAATCAGTATTGCAACTAGTGCTGTAGTTATCACAGGACTTTTTGGGAGACAACAAAAGCTGAGCACCTCTTGAGAGTTTGCTGTACCTAAAGATGAAGTCAATAAGGCAGGTACATAAAGACATGCCACTACTTAGTAGGAAAGAATAGGCACAAAATTTACATGAGATTTTTCTGATCAGGGTGAATCTTCGCTCATTTCCCCCCAGTATAGGAACATGTCAAAACAAAAGGATTTTGATACACACCATTAAAACTGATGTTAATGGCTCCCACTGTATGGGCAGGAAAGATCTTTCTGGGATGTGTGCATAGCTCTAACAGATGAAAGCTGAAGTCCAACAAATCAGGAAAGAGCTAATGTGGGCTCATTCACCTAACTGTGCATTAGAAGTAAGGTTGTAGAAACTTGATGTTTCTTTGAGACTTCTCCCACATCTGTCAAGTTTGAACTTGATTAGAGCTTCAAAAGTTACTATTCAGAAATTTTGACACAAGGATTATATCTAATATTATCTGGAAACAAAGCGTGCTAAAGAAGAACAACATTAAAGATGGGAAACAAGGGAAAGAAAGGAAGATTGAGAGACAGAACAGGAAAGAGCAGGTAGAGAAGCATGGCATGGATCCATAGCCAAGAAGAAGATAAGTTTCCTTTCCAAGAATGTAACTAGAATTCAGTCCTGGTAAGAATTTCCACTTCAGCAGTGGAAAGGACAGAAAAAAGCCTACAAATTGAAGTATGAATGGGAGCGTCTACAGAAGCTTTACATGACCATCCTCGAAGACAGGTTAGAATAATTTATGAGACATTATCAAGATGAGGTATTCTGCAAGATGAGGTGTCTCCTTCAGCTTCTGAAACCTGTATGAAGCCGGAAGAGGAACCTATCTCTAGTTGTTCAAATTATGTAAGGAAGCAGAAATCGAAATAATTTGACTGAGACAAGGAAAAAACCTTTGAGTTGAAAGCACTACAGAAAAATAGAGAGAAAATGGTTTATTTCTGTATTGCATTTATATATCTGTATGCTATGCCTTTTTTGTTTTCTACTACCTGTTTTCCCCAAGCAAGAATCTTCTTGTATAGAAAGGAAATAAGAATAAATGTTAAACAAAGTACCGAAGGCATGAATGCTACCCTCCAAAACACAGCCTGGTTCATCCCACTTGATGAGCAAAATGCAGCAGAATTAAATTTGACACACTTCATCTATAAAATTTAAGATTACAGAAGCTCTCTGAAGAGAGAAGCCTTATTAATGCTGAGGAATATTTGATTTCTCTGTTATCCAGACTTCAGATGTCATGCACTAACCATAATCCACTATTATCACAATGTGTGATACTGAAAACAAACAAAACAATTACATGCCCAAACACCTATATCTTTAAGATATTTATCTCTTCACAGACCTTGCAATTTTCTACATAAGTGTCCACAAAAAGCCTATACAATTTTTTTTCTTCTGTTTTCTTGACCTCTTCCATTTCCCTCCCAGAATTCCCCATTAAGGCTGAAATGACACATACCTGGCATACAAGGAAACAAAAGAAATGGCTACAATATGTACTGCTGCTAAATTATTCAAAATCCAGGGTTTCTTAGAGTAGTAGCTGTGAATGCATGAGACAGGCTTTGATTCTCGCTTCTTCCCAAGATGATTAACCCAACTTTTTTTCTGCAAAGTCTCCTTACCATCACATTGGAAAGCATTTGGTTCTAGGTCTTTTAATCTCTCCTGTTGCTTTTCATAATGTTATAAACAGATGCCAACAGGAACTTGGATTAGAATCTGGTTTCTGATCAGCCACATGTATTAATTGACAGTCAAAACACATACAGACAGAACAAATAGGAGATTCATAACAGAATACCCACCCCATCCCTCCAGTCTCAGTGTACTTACAAAAGAAACAGGAAACTGGTGCAAATCCCTCCCAAAAATCAACCAGAAAAGAGACTGAGATCTGCACTGCTAGAAAGATGTTCCATCCCTCAAATGACATCATTCCAAGCTGTACATTTGGAAACTACAACTTTTCACTGCCAGTGGTTTTGAAACTAGTTTCAAGTAATTATTCTCTAGGAAAAATTAATTCTCAAAACAGTCCTAATTTCAGAACTGTTAGACAGTTTCTGCCACTTAATCATTTAGAAAATTTTTCCCATTCTTTAGTTTTATTCCATTGGTAATACTAGAATATTTTTTAAAATTTTGAGAGAATTCTAATAGCGTTCTTCTTACCATAAAATTCAGGCACTGTAACCCATAATATTGGTATTTAATAATGGTAATCAATCATTCAATCAATTGCTAAAATTCAGCCTTCTGAATTTCTGCACAAATTTCTGTTTTTCTGCAAAGGATTATATGCACCAAGGAAATAACACATATTCCATAATAGCTTTCTGTGTAAACCCTCTTATGTCAAGCTGAGAGTGATGTAGATTAAGAAAAGCAGGAAAAAAGCTCTCATAGCACAGAATAAATGTGTTTATGTGAAGGAGCTCATGCAGAATAGCTATTGCTATACTATTTTGCAATGCTTTGTGCCTGGAGACATGCCTTAAGCTTTCACTTAAGAAGAATACTGGTAGACCTCACATTCAACATATAAATAAGCATCCATTCTGAAACATTTGATGTAGTCTGAGTTCAGCTGTATGATACGAGATTAACATTTACTACACAATTAATTTGAATAGTCTTAGGAAGAAGACATTTTGACCCTGTGAAGCACATCAGAGAGGTTACTAAGGAGATACTATGAAGACAGTTTGAAAGGATTTTGTGTGCCTCACTGAAATGTCTATGAAATTAATTTTCTAGTTTTCCAGGGCTGATTGGTTATGATAGAAGGATTGTTTTAAACAGAAACAAAGCAAACTTTAGAACAATATTTTTAAGATGGAGTCTCACCATTAATTTGTGTTGTATAAAAATCAGAGACAGAAGATTCCTGTTTTCTAATGCAACACTAAGCAATTCCCCTACTGCAAGTGTAATTCTGTTGAAGGTAGAACTTTGTGGTTAAGACTAGCACAAAGGGTATTAACTTGCCAAATGGAGTGGAATCTCTTCCTCGTAACTAAGGCTGCAAAAAACCCCTAATTTTTAAGAGCTCTTCAATGTCACACTGGATGACAAAAGACCAAGAGGAAAATCATCTAGCAAAAGATTAACCAAATTCAACATGATGCATCATATAATCATAAGCCTTGGTCTAAAGAAAAAAGTTTTGTGAAATGTACCAAACTAAGAATGTGCTTCATTGGTAGGATTAAGACTATCTTAAAAAATAACTTTTTTATTACCTATAGACAGAACTTCTTCTACCTCTGAGGAGCAATTTGACAACAACATTCAAAGCAGCAAATATCTGGGCTTTGAAGTAATATAACTTCAGATTTGTGTACTGTTAACTGACCTTTGTTTCCTACTGTTATTCATTCTCTCTGGTCAGTAGGTCTAGGAGCTGAATAAGCTGAAGAAACTGAGAGAAATGTTAGCTTTCTACCCTCCTGAGATAATTCCAGCTAGAGTTCATTCTGTCTTATGTTGTGTATGAAACTAGAAATTGTGTATGTGTACAAATGTTCCCATAGTACAACACCTCATAATGAAGCTGAACTCAGATTTCCTAGAGCACTGGGATTTCAATATTCGAGGCAAATAAATCTGTAATGGGTTTGCTGCCTGTAGAATACCATCAATTTGATGATAGACTTTTGCTGAGGGTATCTACAGTTATAACAAAGTATCTGCTCATGAAATTTGTTACACTGTTTCTGGTGTGAAAGGAAGAGCTGTTGTGGCTCATTATTGTTGCAGTCGCCATCCATGATTTCAGGAGCAGTATTTCTTTTTGCAGATAATGTCTGTAAAAGCCTGCACTGTGGAATCCCATTGAACAGATGAAATAGTACTCAGGAAAACCGTCAGCCTGTAATTCCACTCTACTGACAGAAGTACATTCCCTCTTTATTTAATGAATACCTCTGCTTCTTATGCATCAAATGAGCATAGAGAAAAGAGCACAGCAATACAGTTTCCACATATATGAAGGTACAAAACCATCACACCAATGCAGATAAAATGGATGACCAGCCTCAGCATGTGCTAATATTCCTTGTTTCATAGAACAATTAAGACTTAATTCAAATTAGGATAACAAACACCAATATATAGCACAGGCTTACTACAGGTCAGAACTGAAACCCAAATCTCTTGCTGTTTCATAGGTTCAATTAGACACACAACATTTTCAGCTACAGGGACAAAAATCAGCCAAGCTTTCACCAACTACAAAATCATTACAACCATTTTGTAATGATTTCAAATTCTGCTTTGACAGGATGAAACACATTAATGATAACACCACTGTTATCATTAATGAAATGTCCAGCTGAATGAAGTTGTAGACAGTGCAAAACTGCAAAGATCTAGACTTAAAATGCCTTTGATCAACTAATCTAGACAAGGATGCACCATCTCTTCAAATGTATCAGTATGAGAGGACAAGAGGAAATTACCTTAAGCTGAGACAGGTGAGATTCTGATATTAGAAAAAAAAATTCACTGTTAGGGTGGTCAAGTATTGTAACAGGTGGCCCAAAGAGGTGGTGTAGTCACCACTCCTGGAGGTGTTCAACAGGCATCTGTACCTGGCACTGGGTGATGTAGTTTAGTGGTGACAGTGGTTCTGCTGGATAGGTGGTTGGACTGGATGAGCTTTTGGATCCCTTCCAATATTGATGATTCTATGATTCTATGATCATTTCATTTCCACAGCTAGAGATATCAAGTGGAAAATGATTTGCCCCACTACAATCACACACATTGGATACTACAATGGAAATACATACTTTTAATGCTGGCAGTCAGAAAACAACCTAAAACTCAGTGGAGAGCTGTTTGAGAAAAACATCACCTCATGAATTTGTGACAAAGACTACCAGATCAATCAGCTAAAATCTTAAATGGTAGAGGGAGTGTACAAAGGATGAAAGGCATCATTCTTGCAAGTCCAGTCTTATTTAAAACTCTACTGTCAAATTTTGTCTGAAATCCAGCATGTGCTTTTTGCCTGCTTAAAATTGTTTTAAGCATTATTAGTGTCAAGTGCATATGAGCCCTATTCTACTCCCTGCTTACAGTATACAGTAAGGTTTCTTTGTCTGAGCTGTAAGAGGCAAAGCAAATGGTATCTGATGGAGGATTTTTGCTGAACTTCAGTTTTTCCACTTGGTAATTCAGGCTTCCCCAAGATGCAGACAAAAATCAAAATGATACACAGCTTTTGAACCTATTCCTTGTGATAGTTCAGAATGCAGACTTTTGAAAACATCTGAGGAAATTAGTAGATTTAACTTACAAACAAAGTTACAGCTGAAAATAACCATATGCATGGATGGGTATAAGGCTGTGAAAAAAGAGATGCAGTCCCTGAAATTCTAGCATTCACTTTCTTTCAGGTATACATTCATTCTTATCAACTAACAGAGATTAATAAAAATAAAGACACTAACAGATGCATGATTCCTGTTTTGACTTCCTGCATGGTTGAGCAGGTGGTCCCTGCAAATATTGGAAGGTATGTCATACAGTGAGAGACTCCATGGTGCCCTTTCCTCTCACAATGGTTTAGGCAAGACAGACAGGGCCTGTGCATGAGCCCTGGTGGCACAGGCACATGATAAACATCTGCTGCTCTTCTTTTACAATAATGTTTGCAGACAAAATCATGCCAAAATTAAATACAGCAAATGTAAAGGAGATTACACTTCATCATGGAACGGTGACAAATTTGGGGAAGTTCTTGGCCCTGAAAAGAATGCATCGTTTATTTAAAATAAGGTTATTCACCGTTATTTAAAAAAAACTTAATCTAAGTAAGTGGCAATCTGTTTTTAAGTTAGTGTTAAAAAAAATCTGTACAATGATGAACCAAAATACATCATAGTTCTCTAATTGTTGCCAATATGTAGGTGCTTATAAACCAACCAAGTTTTGTGCAAAATATATATAAAGTACAGATATATACCCCATGAAACAATTCACTAATTTAAATTCCTTTTTGTACAATGCTGTCTTAACAATTGTAAAAAATAATAACACATAAGAGGGTAAAAATTAGGAATCTCACTAAATAAGAAAGAGAACTTGTAAAGGTGCTGAAGAACTTTTGCTAGTAGAAAGAAGTAACAAATACAATTCGAATGGCATATGTATTTTTAAGTATGTTTTGATGCATAAATGAGGTAAAAACAATCTATTGTGGAAAAGCTAAATTAAAACCAAATACAAAAAATTAAATCTTTTGGCCTTCCAATTAAAATTATTAAAATTAGGTATTTTACACTGTTTAAATCATATCACTGTCTTTTCATAGTATGCACCCACTATAAAGAAACCAACTGTAAAGAAAACTCAAGATACTGAGAAGTCTCCTCTGGAAAGCCCATCAGGCATAATTTGGAATTCAGTACAGAGTTCAAGGCAAAAATGATACTGGGAGCCTTAAGACCTGATTAATCAGGATTAGGTGTTATTTTTACTTCTTGGCAAAATACCTTGCATCCCAGGGTACACAGAATTCAGAACCACACACTCATCTACTTTCCTCCCAGTCCTTTTCTGAACACTCTTATGTGTTTTAAAACCTTTACACACAGAACATGCACTAGGACATGCACCTGTCAGTGACACCACCACTGTCTGATCTGTCATTGGCAACAACAGTGGTGCTTTGGTGATACTTGCAATACTGACAGCAACAGTGCTGGCTGAAACATCATCACTGGTCACTGTAATGGAATGCTAGTGTATTTTTCCCTGCATAGCTGATGAATTTCCTTACTGCAGTGACTGGCTCATCTAAGGTTCTTAAGGTGCTGTTGTCTCATAGAAATGGCAGTATTTCAGTTTCTATTAGTTAGTCCCTGCATGTAGTTATCTGTCCTGCATAGGAATAAATGGGTGGAGTCATATATGAGCAGGCAGGTACACAAATGGAAGATCTACAGAAACCCTCAGAAAGAAACTGGAATTAAATCTTATCCAGTAAGCCTGAGTTCAGGGTGCTCTCTAGTCTCTAATGTCAGATAAATATTCTGAAATTACATCCTTGTGGAAAAGGGTGAGGAAATAATTACTGATCTGGAATGGAGCGTCTTCCAAAAGAGAATGTGTTCATCAGTGAGAGCATTCAACTGCTCCAATCATACACATAAACAAAAGGATTACACACTACCCACCCTAATCAGAGAAGCAAAACTTTTAAGGTAAATAAGGAAATAGGACCTATTGATCTTAATGAAAATGCTAAAAAATGACTGCATACTCCTTTGGAAGCCTCAGATGAACAAGGGAGTATAAAACAATGGTGGATAAAGGCAGAAGTACTGCCACCCCCAAACTGTTTTTGCATCTATATACACAGTTTTTGCATCTATATACACAGGAATTTGCAGACACAACAAAACCAATGTTTTTGCCTTCTCTGAATATCAGAATTTTCAGATGGTAAGAAATTACATGAGTTGAATGTATGATTGTTTAATACAACAGTTAGAATCCAAGTGCTTCAAGATTAACTTGGCAGAAATTTTGTGAGACAACTACAAAAGAACAGAGAAATGTCTGTCTTATTAAAGACAGATTATTGATACAAATTAAAACAGTATTAAAAATTCCTAAGGAAAATTTCCAGTTTTCATCTGACCAAAGAAATAAAACTGACTGAATATTGTGGCAAGGAAAGATCTTAGGAGTGAAGACTGTTTCAATTATTAGATGCACAGTGAATATCTAATAGAATGGCCACTGGAAAAATGCTTAAACTTTTTCAGTTTAAGCATATTAAGTCATATTCTAAATGCTCTTGAATATGACATCTGAAGATGAGGTTTTAGAGAGGTCTCAGATTTCCAAATAAACAAGATATTCAAGTTGCTATAGTTTGAAGCCAACAGACATCACAGAAGAAAACTGAAGGAGTTCCTCTACACACATCTTCATGGCCCTTTCCAGCAATGAGCGTTAAGAGATCACTGACTAATTACAGGTAGACTGTGGACTTACACTGTCTAGTTTAAAAAAAGGCACAAATACAGGAAGCAATTTAAAACCAAAACTACAACAGTTTAATTCTTACTGTATTCTCTCATTTCTAGCCTTGTTTTTTTTTTAAAGTATTCTCACAACTGTAGCTGTGAGATCAGTTTTGAAGCAATGTCAAACCAGTATAAATGAAATTGCAAGCAAGTCTGAAGGCAAGCAATTCACCTTACCTAAAGCTCCTGTGCTGAAGTGGCTACATAGCTGTTTCTGCACAGAGAGAGATTGTTACTCTACAGATGAATGATCCCATAAAATTCCTTGGGCAGTTTAATGCAGCCTTAATCAACTTGCTGCCAGTCTCCTTAGCAATTCTTTTACCTTTCTGGTTAAAATGCAGCATTTCATGAAAGAAGAAACATTAGAAACCAAAAATTAAATTAGAAGTACATCATGCATTTGGGTTAGAAAAGCAACACAAGCTTAAAGAATCTGAACATGTAAAAATACAACTCAGGCTGAGGATGAGGAATTTATTTGATGAGGAATTTATTTGTAATTCTTATTTAAGTTGTAAGGTTTTATATTTTAGTAATTTAAATACTTTTATGTTGGTTTGTGGAGGATATTAAAATGTATTTGAATCAGAGACTACTTGCTGAGATCAGTTCTTTAGTCTAAATGATACATATGTAAATTAATTCCCTTAAAATGCTACAAACAAAACAACTAATACACAACAAAAAATTAAAGGTTTTTAAAGGTTTGGTTTTCTTTTTCCTTGCACAAAGATAAAAGAAATTTATTTAGTGGAGAAACTGTAATTCAAAATAATTCAATCTGCCTTAAATGCATAGGTCATATGATAAATTGAAGGCTGCTTAAATACATTTTTAATAAAAACCAGTTTCAAATCACTTCACCAACTCCACTAAATAAATTTACTCGCACTCTACATATCATCTTTGTCTTAAAAAAGTAATGCAATCAGTACATGAAACATAAACTTATGAAAAGTTTAAACTACAGTCACAGGCTAAACTGGCTATAGCCATGATAATAAATTAATATCGCTCCCCTATATAACAGTTCTTATACATTATCATAATAGTCTTTTTTCCCTGCTAGTGATTTTATGATCTTCACCTTGAGGATCAATTTATTGACCCTAGCACCATGCTTTCTCATATGATACCCTTTAAAATGTGTAATGCAAAAGGCATTCCAAGATACCTTCTAACCTTTCTCACATTTTATGTGGAAATTCTCTTTAGGTGAAATATTCACAGAGGTCTTAAGTCTCTTTCATACTTCTTATTCTCCCTGTATTTGCCTACTGGAAAACATTTATATGCTATTTTGTAATTCAGTTGTAAACCATATGCAGAAAGGGCTGTTTTGTTACACATCTGACATGTTAGAGCTACATATGTTTGGCTTCTGGGCACTACCATAAGTAAAAATTAAATATAAAATTATATATTAAAATGAAAAAAAAAAGCTATTTTCTGCATAAGAAGGCGGCCAAGTTTTTTAACTTCCTTTAAATTAGCTTCAATAACAAAACTGAGTGTTTGACAATGTACTGAATGTCTTACATACAAGGTGTCATATATATAAATGAAAACACTTCTATATAAAATCGTCTTGCCTGATGTTTTAACACTAAGAGTGTTAAGGCCGTTCAGCATGGATAAAACCAATATTGACTTTAATATTTTTTCAGAATTTCAAAATCGAACAGAAAAGTCTAACTGAGGAAAACAGAGGTTAGCTTCAAACACATTTTCAACCAAATTAGCATAATCTTAAAGGATGCTTGCATAATAAATAGTTTTCTCTATTTAACACTTACAGAAAATGTGAACAGGATAGCTGAACTTCACTAAGGTAAATATTTGTTTGCCTTCTTTCAGACCAACCTATAACAGGGATGAAGTAATTAATCTACATACTACTGTTGCAACGGAATAATCAATTTTATTATCTTTCATTGGTATCATCTTCTGGAGGACCCAAGGATTAAATTGCAATGAAAATATTACACTATATCTAACTGCTCTGAACTTGAGGTACCTCTTTGTAAGCTCCACAGAAGACACTAGAAGGGATGTTGTAGAGCTCAGAACCATGTACTACAGCACCTTCTCTAGAATTCCTTCTGACATGTAACATTTTATCAGCAATATCAAATTCTCAACTTAATTTTTAATGTCTTACTTTCTTATTTATCACTTTATCACACTTAATTCTAAGACTTAGGATTTTTGCTATTATATCTGATAAAACAAGAGCAAGAAGAAAATGTGAAGAAAAAAATATTATTTTCTATTATTGTTCTTCCTATTTGTAAAATTTTAGAACCAAATATATAGAAATACCTCCTTTTATTTGCAAAAATACCAAATCAGTTTATGAGTAATTCACTGGTCAACATTTAAAATTTCCACCACATTTTAGGTCCAACTTGTATGTCCTCATACAATTCAGAATAGTTATTTGTTTCTGGGGTATACTATTTCTCCTATGCTCCAAGAAATAATTGCGGTTAAGAAATTGTCCTTATGTTAAATTAAATTGGCACTATTACCCAAAGCAGGACTACAAAGAGATCGTCAACAGGCAGCCTCTGCTATCTCATTTAAAAAAATAAAATAAAAAAAAAGAGAGAGAATCACACCCCAAAATGGAGCCAAAATTGTCAAAGCCTCACTATGATCCATTAGCTGTGTTACATAGAACAAAAGATACAAGGTAAGGACAGTATTCACAATGATTGGTAATTCTCAATCTCATGTGCTGATACAAAAATTCATATTATTAACTATTAAAAATATTTAAAATATTACAAATGCATCTTCAAATAGTATATTAATTTTCTCATATCTAAAATAATTTTTTTTTAACATTATGCAACAATAGCTGAGAATAAAAATAGAACCAACAAACAAAACAATCCACCCAACAGCTGAACTCAGTGGTGTTTACATTCAAGACTAACCTAGAATTCCCTTATCAGCATCATCTTTTCCATCCCACATCTGAAAGACTGCAACTGGAAGTAGCAACCAAAACACAGCATACCTTGAGATGCACAATGCAAATGAGAAATGCTTTGAATACTGCCAATTGTGCTGTATTTGATTTTTGTTTGCTATTTTGATTCTGTGTAATCACCAAGAAATTAAGAGAACCACTGGAATGGACAATACTTGAGATAGGATTCCTTGCTAAACTGAAAAACATACTACCATCACGGATTGTAAAATATATGGCAAGTACATATTTGCTCAGAAAATGAACAGAATTATCTCCTGAGGGAACAGGAATTCTCCAGAAGCAAAGAATGTGAAGTTACAGTGTGTTATCTACTTTTTAGTGGAGAAACAGAAGGAGACTATACCAAGTCTTCTACAGATACATGGAAGATTTTGGAAGGAGGGTGTCTGAAGTCATTTGTCAATGTAATCAAATGACCAAAAAATTTTTACTTACAGAAGGTTAAAAAATGTTAAGACAGGAAGGTATCGGAAATATATTTGCACTTAGGGCATATGTGCTCTCTGTGTTACAGAGAATAATGAAACAAAATTAAGAATTAAGTTTTTTCAAACCAACCATTTCCCCTCATCAATTGACCTACTTCCATTTCTTTTTCAAGGAGCTCCAAAAGTATCTCTGCTCCAGACACTAATGTGGAGTCTGTTTTCTCACATGCAAGCAAAGAATGCAATTACATGAATCTTGTGTTCTTGTTAATATGATACCCATTTGTTCAAAAGCTCTCATTCAAAGCTTGTCTTGTTTGATTTTAACTACTTTTCATGGGCCAGATTCAACAACTGAAGCTTCTGCCTCCTATGCAAAATTCATCTATTTGCATTACATTTAATGGACTGCAGTCACTCATGATTTCCAAAGACATGTCTTGGGGCCTGTCTGCACAAGAAAAAATAATTTATTTTAATTTAAGTTTGGCTTTTTTTCCTGATAAATTGACTCAAACAAAACTGATGTAAAACAGACTGAAATATCTGTTTGGATTTTTGCACTGATTTAGCTTATCTAGTAGAAGCAGCAATGTGTGCTTTTTAGTCTCTGATGAAAATTACTCTGGCCTTTCCATGCTTGTTTGCTACTGATTTTTCTTCCTGGCCTATTAAAAAAGTGGCCAAAGTGTAGCACAAATGCCACTTATGACTGTTTGAAAGCTTAACTGAGCCACAGGTTCTGGGTCTCACTGCTCCTATACAGCCAGCACAGCAATGGCCCCCTGGCCTCCGCAAAACCCAAGGAAACAGTTCGGAACCACTGCAGCCACCACCCCCACTCCACACACAATGAATAACTCTGCTGTCCCCACACAGAGTGCGCTTCTGGTTCACGACAGAGGAAGAGGACCACGACTGGTAAAGTAGGAGGAACAGGATTAAGGAGGTACATGAATGCAAGGGAAGCCAAGGTTCCACTTTTCCTTCTGGAAGTGAAGGTTGTTGACACGGGCATGTGGAAGAGAAATTATGTGACTGAAGTCTGAAATAGAGACTAAACTTTTATGGGTGCAAGAAAAGCTTAAATGTGAGCATTGGACTGCAATCCTAGCTTGAATGATAGGAACATGCAGTAGGGAAGGTGGGAGAAGAGCCATAGATGAGGCTCTGGTTTGGCATGGTTGGAAAAGCATGACCCAGGATGCCAGAAGTAACTGACGGTGATCATATACCCACTAGGATTGGGAATGTCTGGTCTGTACTATCACACCATCATTCCTGCAAGTATGTTCTTTTTTAATTATAAGACAATAAAATTTCTTGCATCTTTGTACCACCAGCTATCTATTTTCTATTCTTTGACAAAAACATTTTGTCTTGTCTTTTCTTCTTTCATATATAGAACTGACCTAATATTTATACTAATGCACTTAGTGGAAGGCTCACCATAAGCAGCACATTTTCAGTGTTTAAGGGTATCTCACAATGACTTGTAGAAAATACTCTACAAAATTAAATTACTTAATAGGAGAATAATTTAAGAGTATGATTCTGTTCTATAGTCAAGGTTTAAAAAGCAAAAATTTTCTTTAAACACAAATTTTATTTGATTTTATGCCTTGAGATTTGACTCACATAGACAAGGACATACACACTAAATGCAGACATATATACAAACTCAAAATTTCAAATGCATTTAGTACATGGGAAATTAACAAACAATTGTTTTTAAATTGTTTAAATTTCATTCTGGAGCCTGGTTTGGAAAAGAAAACCCCCTAAAGGTTAAAAGTGATATTTGGAGGTTTATTTCATATTGTTACTAAAAATAGCCATATTCCAAGGCATCCATGTATACATGCATAAATATGAACAGTGTTTTATCATGTACATGACAGGTCAGATACATAAACCAAACAGTGGATCTATACAACTATATCTCTTTCAATGAGACATTTAAAATAATTTCAGTATGACTTGCATAATATAGCTATATTAGTATCTTTCTGTATATGAATATATTATTATTTATATATGTACAATACATGCAATAAAAACCTTGTATAGTATATATCTGAAATCTATCAATGTATGTAGAAAAGCTAATTCAATTATCCAAATCAATACTGTAAAACAGTGAGTGGAAAGCAGTGGATTCAGTGATTGAAACATACTACTGTTACATGTACTTAAATACTTGTAGAATATGGAACCAAATTAATGGGTAAAATTTATTTCTGTGATCAAAACTGATCACAACATATTAAGGCATGAAAGTAATGGAAAAGCAGTCCTAGCCTTTCAAACACAAAACAAAGAAAAAATCCTTCCTATTTCATGTTACCAGCACAACTTGATATTAACGCACTGATTAGTGCATATCAAGTTCATAAAACTGTTGTAAAACTTTTTATGACAAAAACCTTTTTTATGACTCTGACAACATTGGATCCATGACAGAAGATCTTTATTATTAATAGACATTTAAAAGATAAAATATCAGTCTCTATTTCAGCCCTGATCTTTAACTGGAAAGATTCTGAACATCAGCTTTGATGGAGGAGGATTATACTTGGCCTTCCCTCCACTCTCATTTGTAGCCACAGCATCTTGGGTGTGCCTGAAGTATGAACAGGATATACTCTACCACAGCTCTGCCAGTCTGCTGAACAGTTCTGTGCATACCTATCACCTGACTACAAGAGGTTTCAGGCCCCACCCCTGAAGCTAAAAATTAGGCACACATATCTGCTTTATGGAATATCCACATACCAGGACTTCTATACTGGATTCTAAATAAATATAATGGAAAAAGTGTGTCACATAATCCAGTAAAAGTCTACATTCATAAAGCAGCTGTGCTTGCACCTGTATTAGTCAATGAAACGTGTCATCGCCTGTATCCAACAGTAATCATGGTCCTTAGTCAATACTAATTCTAACCTAAGCTCTCCTCCTTTAACACAGTCAATGAACTGCTTTTGTAATCTGTCTCTACACCATCATAACTATTCTTTTGTCTTATCCTGCTTTGAGTATAAGCTAGCTAAATCTTGAAAAATGCATTCTTAAATAATTTTGATCATACAGAAACTATTCTTCCCAACTGTAGGCACCTTTCCTCCATCCTCCCACATACCACTCAAAAATAACAACAGTTCACACAGCAGATGTAGAATGAAGACTTATGGGCTCAGTTTCCAATTCTATCAAAGGCTCCTTTTAAGAGTTTGGGTATATGTCTATTTTTTTTTTCTGTTCAGTTACTAATTTCCAGAAGGAACAAAGTCAATTTTTATTCAATGTGGGTTGTAAGAATTTAACCACCCCTTTGATGTATTCGAATGCCACATTAAGGACTACTTAACTATGCAAGAGGACAAGCAAACAGGTTAAGAAGATGTGGTGGCCTGAATTCATCGCAGAACAATCCTCACAGTAGTAGGAGAGTTTCTCAGGTCTTGAGCAGAAAGTCAAGTGAGAGGAATTGTAACCTTCACAGCAAGGAGACAAATATCTTGCAGACTAATCAACCCAGAAAGCGTTCCTGTCCTCTGTACAGTCGCCCCACAGAATGTTCACAAGTTCCACTTGTCAATTTCCACTGAGTGCCTAAATTAACGACCTTCCCATGCAAACGACAGTACTAGACAATCACGAGATTTCTCGCCTCTCTAATTCTTCGGAACAAAAATTTAAAACCCCGCCTAAGCAAATCTGTACAGCAGGGACCCTACACACGCCAGAAAACACGGTAGGAAATAGCACCACGTTCCTTTATCCTGAAGCGACTTTCACTTTTTGGCACAATGCTGCGGAGACGGCGCCAGCCGTGACACCGGGAGGAGCCGGCGGAAAGGGGGACCTGGAGGGGGTATCTCGGGGGTCTGCCCGGATCCTCAGCTTCCAGCCGCTGCCTGCCCCGCATCTCCATCCATCCATCCATCCATCCATCCATCCATCCATCCATCCATCCATCCATCCATCCATCCATCCATCCATCCATCCATCCATCCATCCATCCATCCATCCATCCATCCATCCATCCATCCATCCATCCATCCATCCATCCATCCATCTCCATCCATCCATGCCCGGTACGAGCGGCAGAGGCAGCCCACGGCCGAGTCCCCACGGCTCCCAGCCCAACAGCAGCGCGGAGGCCCCTGACATCGGCCGGGGCACGCGGCGGCGCTGGCGACTACCGGGGATGGGACGTCCCACCCCGCCCCTCACAACCCGGACACGTACCCACACCATCCCAGAGCCCGGCGGCAGGGGAGTGGCGAGGGAGCGGCCCGACCTCTCCCTCCACAGCTCCGCGCGGCGCCGCTCCGGCCCCCGAAATGGCTGAACAAAGGGAACCTCGCTCGGCCGCCGCCGCCCCTCGATTGGCCGCGGGGCGGGGCCGGGGGCGGGGGCGCCGCTGCCCCGCTCACCCTGGCAACGGCGGGCGGGATGGAGCGGCGCTGAAATGGCCGCCCGGTCCCGCCTGCCCCCTCACGGTCCCCCAGCACGAACGGGCTCCTCCCAGGAATCCTTTCCCTGGGCTGCGCCAGGCTCCCCAGGCCGGCCCCCTCTCCCCGCAGCCCCTCACGCCCGCAGCCCTCCGGCTGCAGCTGCTCTACAGGAAGTGTCTGACACATGAGCCAAAAAAAAAAGAACAGAAAATAAAATATGAGGCTGACGGCAAAGGTACCGTATCCTGGCTTTCATCTTAGGCAGGTAATGGAAGTGCATACGCAGGGTCTTCCCAATGGATTGAGTGAACGGATTGTGAACAGCCCTCTGAAAAAGGACTTGGCGGTACTGGTGTATGAAAAGCGGGACTTGATCTGCCAAGGTGCATTTGCAGCCCAGAAAGACAATTGCATACTGGGCTGCATCAAAAATCATGAGGCCTGCAGGTTGAAGAAGATGATTCTTCCCCTCTGGCTTCTATATCCAGCTCTGGAGCCCTCATGCCAGAAAGGCATGGACCTGTTGGAACAGGTCCAGAGGAGAGTACTCCCAACCCAAACCACTGTATTCTATAATTCTTTGATGTGTGGCCAGTTGTCGTGGCAAGAAGACCACTGCACATCTGTTCATGGCTGTGAGCACCCCAACAAGTTACAGTAGCAATCTCTAATTGTGCTGCAGTTCTATCTCCTTGACTGTAAGCATTAGCTACTTTTTTATTAAACAGTGAAAGCTGATACTTTTCACCCAATTTCTAAAGCTTATAGACCATTTAGAAAAGCATGTTCTTGATACAAACTTTGCTTATGGACCTGTTTTGTGTCTTCTGCTCTTGGAACTCATGGTCTTCTCTCAATCCTCATGAAAACAATCCTCTCAGTCTGCCTCTTTGACATACACATACCCTTCCACGACCCCACATACTACTGTGATTGCACAACGCCGAAAGTTTTTACAGTGTCTTCCATAAACGGGGCTTCCCAGCCACTTGTCTAAGTCAGCACTCAAATGTTGCTGCGCAAGTTCAGCTCTAGTATTGCACCACACTATGTTTCCTAATTATTGCAGAGGAAAACCTGAAAACACAACTGGTCTGAACACCAGAATTTTATACTCATAACACATTCATTGTCTATTACTCCGACAGTTACCTCGGTCTGTTTGTTTTCATAAGATCTGTTTGGTAATCTTGCAAACATTAACTCTTCAGTACTATGTACTAAAGGAAGATCTCGTGCAGGAATATCTGTTATATGCACATTCAAAATGCTTCTTCTCTCTATTAAAGCTCCTGCCCACAGTCAAATTAAATACTAGTTATTTTCTTGAATAATATTTTACTGTGTATTGTTCTGAGCAGATTGTAGTACAGTTATATACTGAATTGTGATTTAAACCTTAATACTTACACCTGCAACGATAACTGTAAATTCATTATCTCATAATAAAATCTCTGAGCCAACAGGAAAGTAGGTATGTGGGGCTGTATCTTCTGAAGTTCAGCCCTCCTGAGTACAGAACATATGTCTTATGGCTTACATACACCTTTGTCAGCAATCTGCTGGCAAAGTCCTGGCCTGTTTTCCTTCTGAAGAGATTCTGTGTGCTCATGGTCTGCCTGGATGCCAAATCCTCTGCTATTCTCTTTCTGATAGTTTTCAACATGTTAGTCAGCTGCAGTCAAATCTAACTGACACATGAGGGTCTCCAAAAGATAACAAAATCCAAGTCTTGAGATAAAACAGGAGGGAGCCATGTACAGAAGAGGGGCTCTGCTTATGAGGAAATGTTGGAACTGATCAAAGGAAGGAATAGTTTCTGCCTGTTTGATATCCTGTACCAACATACTGGTTGGTCCAGCCCACACACATAATTTAAAATGAGAGTTGCAATACCGTTTCTGGCCCAGCTGTCTGCCCAAAGATGTGGGAGTGAGTTCGTGGTAACAAGGTTTATTTGGTATGGAGAGGAGAGCTACAAATACTCATATTGTGGTGTGTGTTCTGGTACCTGGAACAGCTATTTTAAACCATAGTGCAAGAAAGCTACAAAAGCAGCATAGTCAACTACTCAAGTATTCGTCTTAAGGGGACAGAGAAGTCTCTGTGGTCACACTGCCGTTGTACATCACAATCTCCAATTGCCAAACTGTTTTTTTGCTGGCATAATTAAAATTTTCCAGGTCCAGTGTGTCCGTCCACTGGCTAGAGAAATGGAAGAATGAAAGATGAGATCTACCTTTGCCTGACTTTACCCACATTTAAGATAAATTTGGATTACTAACTTCTTGACAACTTTCTGAAGATTTATTTGTTTAAATAAAATGAAATATTAGAAAAAAGCAATGCATTTTCAGTTAGCTATACTTCATTGAAATGGATTTTCAGACATGATGCACTGGTCTGCTGTACTTAAGGCAATTAAACTATAATCTATGTATCCATTTTATTCTAGTGATAGATTATAGCAGAGTATGTTTAACTAGTTTTGCTTTCTATGCACACTTGGAAGAAATCATCTGTGATAGGCATCTTCCATACAAAAGAAGGTGGTCCATTTCAGTTGCTCATTATGTTCTGTCAACAAAACATGAAGGAAACAGGTTATTGCAAAATTAGCTTTGTCTCCATGGCACTGAAGTCTTTTGGCATGGTGAGGTATGTGGCTTTTAGATGCAACCTAGTCATGATAGCACATAGCAAGCTAGAGCTAATTTATCCAAAAGTCTGTGCTAAACAATTCCTAAATTTATTTGAAAGTAGCTTAATCCTACATTGCGCTGATAATGCATTATACAGTTATACATTTAATTTTTTTTAAATTTTAGACTGCAAGTCTGTCTGTGTGACTGCAAATTGGTGTTTAGGAGCATGCTTTGGTATTTTCACTATAATTTGTTATAATTTTTCAGGTGATTTATCATTATCAGGTGGTTTTTAAGCACCTGATTTTTCTTGACAGGATCAAACATGGAGATTCATCATTTAAAAGCATGGAGATACATAATTCCTTAGTAATAAAGGAAACTGTACAGTTCCCATGAAAATTTGCCCTCCGGCTTACAAAGAATGACTTAATTGAATTTTTGAGTTGTTGTACAGGGGAATCGGAAACAACTTGAGGTGCTCTACAGATGCTATGTGATGCTCTACAGATGCTCTACAGATAACGTGTCCCATAATTTTCCAATTTTGTCTGCCATTTATAAGTAAGCATAAAGTTAGGATTGAATAAAACCTAGAAATCAATGTAAAGGTGTTTTGGTATTTGCATGAGTTTGCAATTTTTAAAGATGCAATGAAAGAGGTATTACTGCCGAATACATATCAGTGAGAAACAAATGTACATAGTCATGGACCATGTTTCAATGCTAATATCACTGTTTTGTTGATCATCAAAGCCAAGAGGATGTTTTTATCTTCTAACATGCATCAAGTTAGGAGAGCAGGACTGTGAGCCTTATTCAGTCAGAGGTGGACAAGAACCTGGCTTTGAGCACTATGTTTGAATTTGGTGTCACAATGAAGATCTGTGACATGTGGAAATGGACAAAATATCCAGCAAGTTTTTTGATGGTTTATCAAAATGGCCACTTGACAGCAGTTTTACCTGCAGTTTTACCTCTACTTAAATGGGAAAATAAATCCAGCATTTGTTCTGGTCTTTCTTGGTTATCTTGCCCAGTTAAGTATGCTCATGGACTCTGATGTCTGATTAATGTACTGTAGTACTGAAATTACTTAATATGTTTAGAGGTGAAGGTTGGGCATCTAATGTGGTAAAATGAGTGATTCTCCACAAAATATGAAGAAAAGGCATTTTTGCGTATTCTTCCTTGTATTGTGATTTTTCTTACCTTCTTAGGTCTAATAATAGAACTACTTCTTCTGGAAACCTGATACTCTATCTCAAGATTAATTTGAAAAGAGCATGAATTTATCTTTTTTTTTTTTCAATCAGTGTCCAGCTGCTGTATACTTTTTGTCCTTTAGTTTCTGACACTTTTCCCAAAGTATCCAGTGATTGTGCTACAGCTGAAGTTCTGTGGGCACTTTACAAAGGCCCTTTCTGAGAGCAGAATGAAGAAGTGCTACCTAGTGTTGCACCTCTAGACAGTGGAGACAAAATACTGTAGGGAAATGTGTGTTCCATACCAGTGTGAGTGGTGCTAAATTTTGTCTCCAAGGCTTCCTTATAGCCTGAGTGTGGGAGGGAGGGAGGGAGGGAGGGAGGGAGGAAGGAAGGAAGGAAGGAAGGAAGGAAGGAAGGAAGGAAGGAAGGAAGGAAGGAAGGAAGGAAGGAAGGAAGGAAGGAAGGAAGGAAGGAAGGAAGGAAGGAAGGAAGGAAGGAAGGAAGGAAGGAAGGAAGGAAGGAAGGAAGGAAGGAAGGAAGATTTAAGTAGTAAATTAAAAAATATATATATTCATGTACTGTTAATTCCTATCATAAAATAAAGCAGGATTTGTTCAACAATATGCAATTTACATATTTTGGAAGCATTATATGTGGAGACAAATAAGAAGATAATCTTGGCCATGATCTGTCATTAAATGTGAGAAATACAGGATTAACCAGCTTTGCTGGTCAGACAGAAATAACAAATTACTTAATTGATTTAATAGGCACAATTAATCAATATCATAGACAAAATTTTGAATAGATTTTCAGTATGTGCAGTTACAAACTTAAGTTTTTCCTGGTTTGCAAGAATCTGAAAATATCACTGCTATTTTGCCTATTGAAAGAGTATTTCTTTTTAGCGAGTTTCATGAACTATCTTTATTCTTATGGGGACTTACTGTTAAGAGAATTTACATACCAATTTTTTGTGTTTGTGTCATTGTTTGTAGGAATTTGATAATTTTTTTAGCTAAAGATATTTTTTCAACCACATACTGGAAAGATGGTGTTTAATGTTAGCTGTTGAGATATTTTTCAACTTAGTTTCTATTTTGTACCCCTACAAAGGAATAAGCTGCTTTCCTAAAGGTTTTGCTTCACAATTGAAGATAAATTTAGCAGTAGCAACTAAAGCTGTTATTGCCTGAAGCAATCTACACCAGCTATTTCTCTGAGATTAGTCATAGCATGCCAAGTACACGTTAAGTGGAATTTAAAATATAAATGTTCTGGAATAAATGTCAAATTGTATTGACTATAATGTGTTTAAACTTTAAAACAAATTAAATATATGCTTTAAAGCATATATTTCATAGCGCTGGCTGAAGGTCAGAAGGGCTGAAAACTGCCATGTTAAATAAATGAATGGGAAAAATAGTGAAGCAGGCCATCAACACATAAATCAAGGTCATTAGCAGTTGCAGACAAAAGAACTGTTATCATCTGTCTAGGTACCTTTTTTAAACAGAAAATTCTTTAGGAACATTTTCTGAAATCTTCATGTTGTTCTTGGTTGGCTGCTGAAGTTTTTTCAATGGAAGACTGAAACCTTTGATTCATGTTTCATAAAGTTAGTTTGTCCATCTGGAAATGGCAGGAATTCTGAGAAGAAATCCTTAGAGATATTTGAAGGACCTGAATGAGCTGCATGAAGAATGTAATCTGTTGCCACTGTGACTTTATTTTCCAACTACTTTGCCATGAGCATAGAATAGTAGAACCAGCAGAAAAGATGTAAGTGCTTACAGGTCAAAGATTTGTTTTGTGGGATGACAAAATTTACAGAGTGCTGTACAGACACAGGCATAGTCCTCTTGCTTTTGTCTTTACCAGGAGTGGAGGCAACAGCAGTAAGAGTGCTGAAAGCACCTTTTCCTCTTTTCAGGATCAATGCCAGTGGCTACATTAACCAATGGTGAAGATTGGGATGTGAGTTATCTCCAAGGTAGTTGTGCTAGAGATTGAAAGAAAATATTATGAGAGGTTAGAGATTAGCTAATTTGAGAAAGATGAAAAAAAATAATAGAAAATAACTAGAGCTAATTAGTGAAGATGTCAGGTAGGTGTCTAAGATTTATGAGCAGTGAAGCTGAGAATAACTGGGAATAAGGACTCAGAGAAAAGGAAAAAAAGTATTGCCAAGTCCCTAATTTTCCTTTTACTTTACTTTCTTGTGATAAAGAGTTCTATAACTTAATTTGTTACTTCTTGATTACCATTTTTATGAATTGTTAGAACCTAAACCTAAAAAGAGCTTAATTTCAACAGAATTCAGCAACAAGACTATTAATCTTCAGTGTTTTTATTTGTTTGTTTGGGTCAAGTTTTAGGGTAGGATTTTCTCATATTTTCAGTTACTTGCATGTGATGATTTAAGTGTTGCATTCAGAATTATGATGCATGACAACTACAAATTCAGAAATATTTAAATTACTGATTTTTACAATTGGATGTCAACTTAATGGAAAACTGCATAGGAAATGGAGATCTTCCATGAGATTTTGAGAGGTTGCTTATTTTAATGCCCATTTCTATAATTATTCAAGATAATAGCTATGGTAACAACAGGAACCAAAAATTATTATGCCTCACTTAAGTTTAGTTGAAGATGCCTCTGCTTATTGCAGGAGGGTTGAACAGGATGACTTTTAAAGGTCCCTTCCAATTCAAACTATTCCATGATTCTGTGATTCTATGAAAGCACCATTTTGCAAATGATGAAGTATGGAGTATACTTGATGAAGTCATTTTGGCCTGGAGAAGCAGCCTGGGTGTTGTTGCATTTGCTCCTCAGACAGGTGTGCTGGGGAGCCTGGGCAAACCTGTCTGCAGTGCTGATCCTGCCTGCCTGCCTGGTCAGCCTGGCTGGTGAGAGTTCTCCTAGCACCAGCAGTACAGCCGGCAGGGAAAAGCGCAGGTGGTGACAGGAATGGGATGCTGAATGAGTGCTCTGGAATGCCACTATTTTTTTTTATGAGACTCTTTGACTAAAAGATTTGGGAAAAGAGTGGCCTAGAAATTGCAGAGGTTACTGGTTTGTGTGATAACTGGAAGTCCCACACACAGTGCACTGTCTTTGGCATCTAGAGTGAATACCAAACACTTAAAAAATTATCAGAGGTATTTTCAAGGTTCTGGATACAAGAGATACCCAAGGACACAACTGTATGTGCTCCTAAATGTTCTGATAAAAATACATACTTGCAGTATTTTTCTCAAGTAATATAATAATTTTATTTCTTTCTCAGAACTCTGCTGAATGAATTTTCATTTAATGAATGAAACTCAAACCATAAAATTCTATCTGTAGACAAGTCAGCTAGATTTGTGCCAGGTTTCACACAGCTGTCATTTGTCTGTCCTCTCACACATTATGCTGCATTTAGAACAAATACAATTACTGAACCATTAGGATACATGATCCCAAGCACTTAGCCATGATGACATAAAAATAGAGAAATCAATTGTTTGCATTCCAGTATGTCATGTTTGCATATAACTTTGTACTAAAAGCTAAAATGATGACATGGCATGACATGTAACTTTCAATAAGTATAAGAACTATATTATCAAATCTCCCAGTATTATAAACAAACTTAAGTTGCTTTTTTCTTCTGTTTAAATTGTTGGGGTTTTTTTTGTTATGCTTGCAAATATAAAGAAGATAATATATGTGTTTCACAAGTGCAATTTAAAATATGTTACAGCATTCAAGTCACAGCTGGGTCTAGACAGTCAGGAAAGTTGTATAGTAAATATAAAATTATGACATAGTCCCTAAATAATTCTGACTTCATCAAAGGCATTGGCACCATTCCCATATTTTATGTGGTACCAGGATTTCATTCAGTGCCCAGTGTAGATCAAAAGGCCAAAGACTTGAATTTTTCAAGGGCATCAAGTTTTTAAACACGGGAATATCCACCTAGATATAATCATGATGTCAAGTATTTATACAATTGTTATGTTTAAGTCAGAAAAATAATTCCAAAAGAACTCTGTGTTATCACAGTACTGCTGTGGCAACCATCTTTGATAAGTCTAATAGCATCTCTTTAGCAAGACAGAATCACCATAATTGAAAAGCATCACTCTCTTTTCTTAACAGTAAAAATGACTGTTGAAACGCAGAATTAAAATCTGCTTAAAAAAAAAGAAGACAGAATTATGAACATGTTTGGCATGAGGGGAAAAAATATTTCTCTCTCTCTAAGCCCCCAAAAGAAAGAATGAGTTATTTGACGAAAGTTCACTTGAATATTGGAACTTTGTCAAAGGACAAGTATTGCTGGAAAGCATTCCAGTAAAAGCTATCAACATTCTTGCTGAGGAAACATGTTTGGAAATAAATTTACTGACCTTTACCTTGCAAAATATCTTTTTATAAAATATCATAGTACTTAACAGATGTTAACCAAGCTAAGTTAATTTGCAATATATGAGACATTAAGTTTGGTTGAATGGCAGCAGAGCTCTTGATTTGAAATGTATTTCATCATGATCTCCAGAGGCATTCTGACTGCTGTCCAGAACCATTCCAGAGATTACTGAGGACATTTGTTGCACAATCTCCCTTGAACTCACGGTGGAAGCTGGAAAGCAATGATAATTTCACTGTTTGTGAACAAATTGTGCTTGATCATATTGTAGATATAAAAGGAAGGGTGGAGGTTACACGGTAGCTTTTCATTCCCTATGCATATATTCGGACATTTAATATGGCTGGTTTTCACTTCCATCTCAAAGGTAAAGGAGTGAGGAGGACATGGCAGCTGTGGTCCTATCCCACATGCCTTTTCAATGCCTCTGAGATCCTGGACTTTGGAAAGGATACTTCCAGGAAGACACACAAATGCCCTCAGGGTGGTATTTCATTCTGCACACTTTCCTTGGAGATGTGGGAGCTGAGGAAAGGAATGTGCCCCATCAGGGATGAAAGTCAGCTGTCTGTATCTTTCAATCTTCATAGCACTGTTATTAGATAATGTTTTTATTTACAAAAGAGAAAATCTATATGCTTAATCTATTCTTATGCAATGTCTGTGGCTCTCTTTCACTGGCCTACAGTAAAAGGCTCCCATGACCTTCATCGAGTACTATTTTCTAATCTTGGTTGTTGAAAGGAAGAGCAGCCACAGTGGGCAAAATTTTAGAATACTGGAATTTTTGTTTTTGTTAAAAATAAATATAAGCATAAAAATTTAGCCACTAACATTTCTAGTTTGAAATCTTTCAATGCTGTAAAAACATATTTTTCTTCTCCAAGTTGCTAACATAGTATTTTTAAGTCCCAAGCAGTTTTCTGTTCTTTAAGAAGATTCTTTAGGAGTCTTGAGATATTCTTTCATGTCTCATCCCTTGTCATATTCAGATTGTGAATTTAGTTTATGTGTAGATCCTCTTGTCATTAAGGGGAGCTTGTAATAATTTTGCCTAAGACTCTATCGATTTCCTGGCATTACTGCAAACTCTTTCCTACAGACTTTGACAGACTTCTGTCACCTCTCTAATTTTCATGTGACCTTTTTTCCCTTTTTTTGCACAATTTAACATTACATTTTTAATGCCACATTTTTGTTTTTCCTGGCTTACATTGTTCCTTCCCTATATGTCTGTGATCAGTTGTTATGACCCCATAGATCATCAGTGGTTTCATGTTGGAAATAATTTCCCTAGACATCAGCTTGCTACAGAGCTCAACTGGCAGTGTGTTTACTCCATAGGAAATACTACATTCTAGTGAACCTATTTGTTTCTCTGCACAGAGAGGGGAGCATTCTTTCCACCTGTCATCTTAAATCGAATTTATAGTCATCAAATATAAATATATTCACTTCCCTTGCAATTATAAATGAAATAGTTACTGAAGTTTCTTCTCACAAGATTTGCATTACTGCCCACTTGGAGAAGGGCTTCTTTTTCTTTCTTTAAAACCTATGCTTAGAATTTTCTTCATAGATATAGTTTTTCAAGATTGCTTTCCCATGTTTGTAACTTTGTACTACATCCTTTCTGAAAAATAATAAAAACCTCCTCAATATACGAATTAGAAAAAAAATGTTATAAACCAGAAAATCTGTTTAAGTACAGTAAGTCTGTTTAAAATGTTTCATTCATTCCATTGGTATGATTAATTTTAGAACTGATGAAGTGAATAATTTGCTGTCAAGAGAAGAAGCATATGGCTATGGCAGTTCTAGGTGAGAAAAATTTAATTTCTGAATACATAACAGCATATGATTCCATATAAGCTACAGAAATGGCTTTATTCTGGAGATATTTTTCAAATCTTAATGTATTTCATAGATAGAATAGTTGATGTTGGAAGGCAGTTCTGGAAATCAGCTGGTACAACCTCTGTGCTCAAGCAGAGTCACATAGAGCTGGTTTCCTGGTACCATGTGCAGATGGCGTTTGACAATCCCTAAGGATGGAGATTCCGCTACTTTTCTGGGCAGCCTGGGCCACTGTTCAGTCATTCTCACAGTAAAGAGAGTTGTTCCTTACATTCATGAGGAATCTTCTCTGACTCTGCCTTTGGTCCTGTCACTGAGCACCACTGGAAAGAGTCTGGACACCTCTTCCCTTCCTTCAGGTATTAATATACATACATTGATGACATTTCCCTTGAGCATTCTCTTCTCCCCTCATCATTTTCACATCCCTTCTCTGGCAGTACTTCTAATACAGCCCAGGGTATCATTAGCCTTCCTTGCAGCAATGTCTTTACATAACAAATCATATTCTTGTACTGTTTTGGTTTTTTTTATAAGAGACTTGCTTGTAGAAAATTAGCTTCCTTTCCCCCCTAGCATTTAAAATATTCTTTTTGTTATTCCTGTGCTTTTCTCAGGGACAATGTAACGATAGTGATTTTTCTAAAAAAAACCATAAACAGGATTTACTTCACTCTTTAACCTGCAGTATATAATTAGAGATAGTTTCCAAGTAATACCCCAACTCTAGTGTATCAGTTTTGTAGTTCAGCACAGCTAATAATTTCCCAGAACAAGATCCATAAATTAATTACTGTTGACATGCAGAATTTAGTGTTGAAGTTCATACAGTGCTGTGGAAACTTGTGGCAAGGTAAAACTGACTTTATCAGATCTATCTGCACTTTATAATTACAAAGCTGAGAATGCTTTATTCATATCTGTCACCAAGTTTTAGCCACTGTCTTTTCTTGTTCCAGTGTTTTCCATTATTTAACAATTACACTATGACACCTGGCAGATGCTATTTGTTTTTATATTTTTGTTCTTTGCCTCTACCACTGAGAGCAGTAAGAGTCTTAGTGCTTGTGTGCCATTTGTCCTTCAACGAAGGCAGCTGATGTACATTCTTCCCCCACTTAGATAAAGAGCAGTTTAATGAGATTTATGTGCTGTTTCTGGTAAGAGGCCAGTGGCTGATTAGTGAACTAGCAGTATACTGACCTCTTCCTTTAACCTGCTTTATATTCACTGCATGTTGACCTACTAGTGTAAAGCTTAGAGCCAAATATTTAATGATGTGTTGATTATTCCACACCCAAATTTTCACTCACAAGTACTTTTATGCATGCAGCAGGCTTACTGACTGTTATTTGATAGCCTCAGTTCATCATTGAAACAGAATATGTAAACAAAAATGCTAGTTGCGTAGCGATTGTGTGCCTCACATTCTAGACTTTACATATTTTGAAGTACTTTTAAAAATATTCTGATAATTAAGATTTCTTAAACCATTTTTTCTTTAAGCACTTAAGCATAACTTGAAAAAAATATAGTGCATTTGGATTATTCTTCACATGATGAATCATACCTATGCTATTTTTTTCATATTTGCAAGATGAATTTCAGAGGAATACAGAATCTTTTTAAAGCCATTAAACTGATATTTTGACTTGACTTGTATTAATTAATGGGTGGAAAAGGGTTACAGTGGAACACATCTAAAAAAATTCTGCTCTAAATCAAACTATGGTGGAATGTAACAGTTGCTGCCTTCGTGTCAATGCTATTTGCTGATGCAGCTCAGTGCAGTTGAATCACCACAAGGGAGACATTTCAAGAGCTTGGTATTCAAACATCTCTTGGATGAAATCCATAAAAGAGCAGACATGAGCTGAGTAATAAATCCTGTAGACGTGTATGCTGGTGCCATGAAATGGTATCAGTAATCCTATCCAGAGTAGAAATTAAAATATCACAGTGGTAGTCTGCTAAAACTTTTCCTTTTAATAAAAATTCTAATCATGAAAACAAGAAAGTAAGAGATGATAGAAATTTTTATATAACAATGATGTTCTCTTTCCAGTTAATAGTATATCACAATGGTGAAATATATGACTGCCTTTCTCCCTGTAAAAGCTGAAATGTAAGTATATGGCAGTGAAGTCCAGGCCATTAAGCCTTTTATGCATGGAAGCCAGCATGGAAGATCCTGCTTATATCCATTGATGTGCTGGCATTCTCAAATTCCGTAGTAGAATCTAACAGCTCGTAGTATACGCTGCAAATTGAAGGCTCTTTACTTATTAAAGTCTGCATAAGATTTTCAAGCTTAAACAGCTAGAAAATTGCAGGCTGATTTTTGCATGGCTATGAGCCAAAAAACTTAAGTTTTCAGGCTTGATCATAATGGACAAATAACTCAGAATTTCATGACCACAGGCTATTACAGGAGCAAATCCTGAATCACCTCTGACCCCCTCAGTCTCTCCAGGACTTTGGAGGTTCTCTGACAGTTGTTGTCTTTGACAGAGTACTTCCTAAAGATGACATCTGAGTATGTCAAAATTATTTTGCCAAAAACACAAGTACCATGCCGATTAAACAAATAGTAGAGAAAATCTTCAGTGGTAGATATGCAAATAGTAATTAGATTGCATCAGAAATAGTGAAATAATGAATAAATCACACATAAATAAGTTACAAATAGCAAGTAGTTTTTAAGCATGTCCAGAAGAGCTTTCAAGTCTACTCTATCATGGTCCATTTATGCGTTTCTCTATTAACCTTGCTAACCCAGAGACTTTGGGCCCAATTATTTGGGCAGGACGTATACATTTTCCTTCACATGGAGTATTTAATGATGAAGAACAGAAAGATATTATTTTCATATATTTTCATGTCATTCAACTGTCTCTTCTGAGTGGTTCTATTGATTTCACAATTGTTTCATTGTAAATCTGAGTGAACTAAATTTGACCTTCATATCTAAGTCAGTATTTTCATGTAGTTCCTTTTGTTGGCTGAGGTCCCATACTGCACAGTCACAGCAGCATTAAACATCTCTGTGCTTCCATTTCATAGTACATATCCTGTTTAAAGAAGTGATGTTAGCAATACCATTGTTACATGGATTGCTTTCCTAGTGAAGAGTGCAAGGAAATTGTATAGTTAATTTTGAAGGTGTGTTTCAATTATTTTCCAGTCCCTTATTAAAAAGGTAATTCCTGTTACATGATAGGTGCAAAATGAGTTTCAATATCTGTGTGTGTAAATGTTATGTGCACAGTGAAGAACTCTGTCTTCATCACAATTTCATCAAGTAATTTCCCCCCCAGAAGAGGAATCAGTGAATTTTGCACTCAGCTCTTGCAGAATAGAATTTTTTTTATGAGCCAGACTTCTTGGAGAATCCCTTGAAATGGACTTGCTTCATCTGGTCAGAGCACGAGATCTTTTGGAAGGGTCATTTTGGTTCACAAGATTTCCAAAGTAGTTCTTTGCCTTAATAACATTTTTGATCCATTACACTGAATTTCACATAACTGGGAAAATGCTGGAGCCTCTTTCTGTTCTATATTCCAAGGAGAATCAAATCTCCAACTTGCCAAGAAAAAATGAAGTTGGCTTTGTTAGAAGTGTTGGAAGAATGTTGTAGGAGGGAAAAATGGTCATGATAAAGACATATTTGAAATTCACTTGGGAATGGAAAGGGTAATAACAGCAAAACCCCTATACCAAGACTACTCAGTATAGTCAGTGCAAGACCTTTTAAAAATTTGAGCTTTCTTTTTATGCTTCACTGTATTATTGATCCAATCCACACTAAAATACATCATGACTTAAATAGATGTAGGCCAACATTTGTTATCTTGACTTAATAATAGTTTTTTGTAGAAATCTGATTAATTTTTAATTTGTAACACACCTACATTTCACAGGAGTAATCACGTAATCCTGATCATCTGGAGATAATCTGTTGGTGACCCTAACCCAGACTGCACTGTGTTATACTCTGTGCTTCTGTCCATTCATGAAGCTATTTTTAACAATGTAATTAAGAGAACAGTCTTTACTATAAATAAAAAGGCACAGCTCCACATCAGAATTTGAAAGAAAAATTATACTGGTAATAAATTAATGAAATAAAGGCTAAAAATAGCCTATCAGGAAAGCCAGATGACAGCAACATATGATGCCTTTTTTTTATGACAGAGCACCTTGTCCTATTTTATCATTTAAAAAATGCTTATTTAAGCATTGTTTTATTACTTAATGATTCTTCTGACTTTTGAGTCAGTAAAGAGAATGTTTGGCTATGGGATAAGAAATAGCTTTACTTTCTAAAGATTAACTTTTTTCAGTACATATGAACACATTGACCTAATTGCTTGGATAGATTTTAGCCCCTAATAATAGAATGAATGAGATTTATAATCTAAAAGTAACTTTTAAAACTCTTTTTAGGAACATTGTAATAGACATAAAAATGTAAAGAAAGAGAAGAACCACCATTTGTTTAATATAAGAAATTTGCATTATTTTTTACATAAAGAAATTGCAATTAAATAACTAATTTATCCTTCTAAGTACTCTGCTGTTTCCCTGCAAGTAAATATATGATATGTCTCATCAAATCTGACAATTTTGTTCTCTGGTTTGTTTCTTAGGACAATAGTTCAACTGTTTTTCAACAAGTCTGAGACATTAAGAATGATGTTTGGATTTGCAAATTCCTAAATATATTTTGGAAATCAATATAATAAAAATACCATAAAAATTTAGGATGCAGTTTACCTGAATACTGACATAATTTTATGACATAAAATAGCATATAATTCCAATTATTAATTTGAGGGTATAAAATTACAGTGTTGATAACATCATTAATTGTTTTCTGAAATGTAAATGTTTTTAAGAGCATTTTTTTCCCTAATTGTAGCTATCTGGTAATTAATGAGGCAACCAAAGGAAGCTTGTATACTAAAATGACCCAGTAATTATTAAAATTACAATTTAGTATCTTCTGCAGGAGTTTCTCGGGAGTATAAAAAGGAAAAAGCAGTTTTAGACAAATTGTCAAGTTGATTTTTTTATCCAGTTGCTTGGCTTAAAAAGTTTACATTGGCACTGTGCTAAGGGATTATTTGAGGCTTTGGAGCAATCAAGAATGAGCTGATGAGGTTTTGAATGAAACCATAATGAAAATTTTAAAGTTATGGGCCATTCAACTGTGGGATGTTCCATCTGAAAATAAATGGTTGGCAATAACATCAGACAGACTGTGACAGAGGTGTACATAATTACATTGACTCAATAGAACAAAAAGATATATATTTGCATTACTGGAAGAAAGAGACACCAGACATTGACTAAGTCTACAGGTATAGTTAGTTTCCTACAAAATTATTTCCACTTCTTTTCCTTTTCCTCATACATACCTATGCCCATTCTACCTCCTTCATGTAGGTCCTGTATTCTCTCTGTCCTTTGCAACTTCAAGAGGTCAATTCTGAGGCATGCTATATGAAGCATAATGCTGGGAAAACCATCCTACAAAAGGGTTCCCAAAATATCCCAAAAATCACAAATAAGAGTGCCGAAGAGCACAGAAAGTATGGTTTGTGAAAGAAAAGGAGGTACTGTTTCAAATGGTGGGTATTTAGGAGGCTAGCTTCCAATAGTAAATATCACTATTTGCAATAACCAGAATAGCAAATCCAAATTCTATTTCATTACAGCTAACACACCCAAGCTGGGAAAATTAATTCTCTAGGAATGTCAACAATGACACATTGATGTTGTATGCCAGTAGTGTGAATTTTCACTTCCTCTTCATGTACAGGGTTGCATTACATAAGATGGCTAGAAGAGGAAGACTTATTTTTCAGCCTTCACTCTATTCTCAGCACTAAACTGGCTTTGTTAGACTTTATTTATAAATCATAGGACTTCTTTGGGTTTATCAGTCTTTTGTTTGAAGGAGCAACTTGAACATTTACAACACACATGACTTTTATCTATTCAAATTAAGGAAGAAAGAATTAGCCTAACCCTGGCTATAGCTGTTTAAGTCATTAATCAGGCAAGTTTGTCTCATGCTGGGTAAATGCCATTCTGATCCCAGAAATTGTTCTCACGTGGACTTGCTCTTCTCCTTTGAAGAGAGGTTAGGGTATTCAGTGAAGAAAAAATGCATAAGGCTCTGGTCTCTTACACCCACTGTAACAAGAATTTTATTCACTCTATTTCACTGTATTCACTGCTTTAAGAATTCACAGCTTAATGGACAAGGATCTGTACAATTAAGTGAGGGAGAACAGAAAGCAGGTAAAATGAAAGGATCTATCATTTGACATGCAGGGTTGCTTTCAAAAACTTCTTGGAAGCTAATTTTGTTCTAGAGGCCCTGCAAAAACTGTGCTCACTGCCAAGTGAAAGCCTGCTTGCTCACTTGGTGCCAGAATTACCACCCTTATCGACCTTCTTCTCTCATTCTGTTAGTCTCTTTCCCACCAAAAATGTGTGAAAGGGTTGAAAAGACAGTGAAGGGTAGTAGCTGCTGCAGCAACTAGGGATCTGTTTCTACTACCATTTTAGGATTTTGATTTTTGATGGTGATGAAAGGCATCTCAATTTCCACTCCGTCTTGATGACTACAAGGTGTATTATAAAACTTGTTTGTTCAGACAATTCCATGGCCTGTCAAAAATCACATTTAGTTTCACATTGTGTCTGATGCCCCAGCTTGACTCCTTTGGCTACACTGAGTTTATGTAAAAAAAGGAATGAGTGAAAGCACTCACTACAGACAATTTTTTCAGAATTTTATTTTCAACATGGAAAATGTAACACTATTACCTACTTGCTGTTCCAGGAAAATATTTTGATATGAGCTGACATGGCTCAGTAGGACAAGGGATCTTCAGAAGCCAGTAGGTAAAGAAATGGAGAAATTTGCCCCTTTCCAAGATTTTGTGCAGTTAAATTTAAAAAAAGCCTAATATGCAGACCTGGTACTCAAGATTGTTACAGACCAGTGAAGTGATACTGGTACTCTGATCATCTCTTATCTGTCTAAAACATGAAAAGTATGTGTGAATTTTTGGAATTGGGACTCTGAAGAAATCTTCCTGCCCACAAAACCCCAAACCAAACCAAACACATAAAAACAAACAAAAAAAACTACCAAACCCTAAACCACAGGAAAAAAAAAAAAAGAGGTTGAAAGATTTATTTTATTATGGCTTGCCTGTGGTGTGCAGAGAAGCTTCTCTCAGGTAAACATGCTCTCTTGTCCTCTGAAATTACCAGCTGTGAAGTGGGAAACTCCATGATGCCACAGAAACTAACCCTACACACCTGTTTCCTCTGCTGAGATTGAAAAGCTTACCTGTACTTAACTGTGAGTATGAATGTTTGTCTTAGCTGGTTTTTTCTTAGAAGGAATGGGCTATGTACCGTAGAGTTAGACCTGCCACTACAGTTGTCATTGACTATGTGTGTTGGAATGTATTGACTATAAGATATATGTACTGTACTCTTTTATGTTGTTTTCTTAAAATAAGTTACTTTTTAGTAACTTACTTCCACTTGATGCATTGAAAATATATATGCTCTGGGAATAATAAAAAAACCCCACTAATTCAAGCATCTCATAAAAAAGTATTAAATATCAAATACCAAATAAGGAAGTGTCTATACTTAGTTTTTGGGGTGAGCCTGTAACTCCTGAATGCACTTCAGTTTTGTTAGTTTAAGCCATTGCTTAAGCTGGCCATACTCTGCAGAATTTCTTTGAATGTAAAATGTATTTTGTTCTATCTCTTAATAGATTTCTTAAGGAAATAAATCTGTAATCTGTAATCCTCACAGTCCATGAGTTCAGCACTTTCTGAAGTACAAGTACACACTATTCACAGCTACAATCAAACCCATGGTGCACACTGTGGCATTAGTACTAAACAGAAGGGCCTTCCCACTGGAAAGCTGTTGCAAGCAGGCTTAGGCAGACTGTTCATCTATCCATTCCTTTACTGTCGTGTGTGTCATGCAAAACTGACACAACAACTTGTTAACAGGCATTATATCACTGCGACATCTCACTACTACCATAACTACAGAAACACATATGTACACCAGATTGTAGGAAATACAGCAGGTAGACACGTTAGGAACAAAATTCTTGGCCAACATAGTTTATCTTAAACTTGCATGTTTAAATATCAAATAATATTTATAAAATATCAAATAATAATTTTACCTACTTCATCTAGCTCTCTTATGTCTTTAAATATCAAACATTATCACAAATATTTATTTTAATACTACTGAAGGAAAACTGAGAGAGAGATAGATTTAGGTTGCATTCTTTGCAGTAGCACAAAACAGTGTCACCACAGAGAGGAGGTTCATACGACCTGAATGTGTAAAAGTGAGGGGAAAAAAACCCTTTCCAGTCTCTCTGAACTTCCATCAAAGCCTCAGCTAAATAATGTCGAAGAAAAGATTTACTTTGTATTTTCAAATATTTCTTCCCACACTTTCAAGCTCTAACTATGAATTTATTAAGAAAAACAGAATAGTAAAAAGCTGTTAAGATAGCATGACAAAAAGCATTTAATTTCTATGCAGTTGATTTCCTGTGACGGGGGAGTGATACCAAATTTATGCTTCTGTAAAATGTGAAAAAAATACTTCACATGTTAAACCCGTCAGTGCCAAATGTCACGCTCCTATGAGATATTGTCCTGGTTTTTGCCAGGCCAGAGTTAATTTTTCCGCATGAGCTGTGTGACGGTGTAGCCTGCAGCTATGTGGGTATGTCTAGGTTGTTATTCTATACCATGAGCACACTGCTGGGGGTGGAACTGAGGGACTGTCACTTCCAAGGAGAGGTGTGTTGCAGCTGGAAAGAAAAGTGTGGGCAGGGAGGATTGGTTCATCACTCTGAGCATTGTCTCAGGGATGTGCTACAGTGGGTCAGGGTGAGCATATTTTGCATGTAAATCACCCTCTCTTTGTACACCTTTTTGTTAATATTTTGCTGTTCCAGCTCATTTTCTTATTTCATTGTTGATTTCAGTAAATTTTTGTTATCTCAACGCTTAATGTCTGCCTTTTGTCTGTCTCAATGAGGTGGGAGACAAAGGGCAGCTGTATTGCTGTTTCTAAACCATAATAGATGTATGGAACTTTGGGCTGCTGCTGCCATTGAACATGAAGGGTTGTAACAATGAACACTTGAGAGCTGTTCTGCAGCCCATTGCCTGGCTCTGATCATCTCTGATAGCCACAATTCAATGGGACTCAATGGGATGTGTCAGAGACCTGGGGAAACTGGCTGATATTTTTGCCAAGCCACTCTTCATTATACTTGAAAAGTTATGGACATCAGATGAAGTCCCTGATGACTGGAAAAAGGGAAACAGTTTTCCCATATTTAAAAGAGAGGAAAGGAAGATCCAGGGAAATAAGCCTCTCCTCTGTGCCTGGGAAGATTGTGGAGCAGATCCTCCTAGAAGATATATTAATGCACATAAAAGAAGGGCATGATCTGGGGCAGCTGACATGATTTCACTTGTCCAATTTGGTGGTCTTCTGTGAGGGAATGGCTACAAGTTTTGACAAGGGAAGACTGACCAATGTCATCTACCTATGACTCTGAAGGCCTTTGATGCAGTCCCTCTGGACATGCTTACATCCAAATTGCAGAGAAATGGATTTGATGGATGTACTATTCAGTGAATAAGGAATTTGCTGGACAGACACAGCCAGAGAGTTGTGGTCAATGGCTCTTGTGTACCCTCCAGGTGGAGGTGGTGAGGAGTGGTGTTCCTCAGGGCAGACAGAGGTCTGGGGTCTGGTGCTCTTCAATATCTTCATCAATGACATCAACAGTGACATTGAGTGCACCCTCAGCAGGTTCATAGGTGACACGAAGCTGAGACACTGAGAAGGCAGGATCCCATCCAGAGAGACCTGGACAGGCTTGGGAAATGGGCCCATGGGAATGACTTGAGGTTCAACAAGTCCAAGTGTGAAGCGCTGCCCCTGGGCCAGGGCACTCCCAGCTATGAGTACAGACTGGGAGAAGAACTCATTGTGGAGAAGGGGCTGGGGGCTCTCCCGGGTGAAAAGCTGGGTGTGACCCAGCAGTGTGTGCTCACAGCCCAGAAGCCAATCCTGTCCTGGGCTGCACCATAAGGGAGCACCAGCAGTGAGAGGGAGGGGAGTTTCCCCCTTTACTGTGCTCTCATGAGACCATACTGGAACGCTGCATCCAGGTGTGGGGTCGTCAGCAGAAGAAAGACATTGTCCTACTGGAGTAGGTCCAGAAGATGGCAAGAAAGATGATCCAAAGGATGGAACATATCTCCTATGAGGACAGACTGAGAATCTCTAGATTGTTCTACCTGGAGAAGGCTCTGGGGAGGCCTCAGTTGTAGTCTTTCAGTACCTTAAGGGGGCTTATGAAAACAAAGGAGAGAGACCTTTAATATGAGTAGATAGTGTCAGGACAAGAGGTAATGGTTTGAATGAAACTCAAATATGGCATATTTAGATTAGATGTTAGAAAGAAATTCTTTAGTCAGAGGGTGATGAGAGACTGGAAGAGATTGCCCACAGAAGCCACGGAAGACGCTTTCCAGAATTGTTCAAGGTTAGATGGGACTTTGGGCAATCTGATATAGTGAATGGCATCCCTGCCCATGGCAGGGGCTTGTAACTAGACAACCTTTAATGTCCCTTTCAACTCAAACCATTCTATGGTCCTATTCTGGTTGATCCTGGCCTTCTCCTGCCTGGCTTCTATGCCCTGTTGTTTTCACAAAGAGTAGTATCAAAAGTACAATTTCAGTACTCTAAACTGTCAGAATGCTGTTTCTTTTTTTCCCCCCTTCCCTTTCTACAGGTAAAAATGTGTTGTTGTATCAAACTTGTCTTTCTGTAGAATTTACTGTATTCTTTTTTACCAAAATTAACTTTTGGTTATTATTTTGGCTCTGGCTTTTAAACAAATAAAATGCATTGTTCTGTGTTTAGATGACTAAAACAATGTTTCAGTTATTTATTAGTAATAGGCACATCAACTCAGACCAACAAACTTCCTTTTAACAAGGAAAGCTTTCTCCTTCTGAATGAATAATGCATATTGGAGAAATAACACCACTCCTGCATTTTCTGTGTAGGCTGATAATGTCCTATCTTTCAGCAAATGCATTAGGCAAATGAGAACACTTTGGGGAAACAGCCATCTCCCAGAATAGAACATTGTGTTCTTGCTATAGCAGAGTTAGCAGCTCCATGGTTTAAAACTCTGGATGACTTCTCTTTGCAGTCCAAAGAGGAGTTGTGCAGCAGGAGATGTTCCATGTTAATGGCCCTCCTTTACTGTCAGAAGCAGCAGCTGGCTCCAAAGGGCTCACACCAACGCCAGCAGGTGAGAAAGCAGGGGGACGAAACAATGAAATAAAGTTGCGGGGAGGTGCAGAATGTGTCACAAATATATTCTCATGACAGCATTTGCTTTATTTTACTGAGAGTAATCTTCCCAGCAGGTTCTCAGAAAATGTGATACCATTCTCTTGAAAAAGACAAGTTATGCTGCCACTCACTGAAGAGATTTTTTATGATTTGCAGGCTTTGAGCACAGAGGTCCTCAGACTCTTTAAGGGCTTAGATGAGGGAGTGAGTCCTCACTGCCCCAACCAGCTCAGCATATCCTATTCTCAGAAAAACCTTCTTAGACTGGCATCAAAACAATGGATTTTACATGCATTGATAAAGAAATAAGAAAAATACACATCCATAAGCCTCACGCTATAAACTCTCTAACAGGGACTTTCATGACAAGAAAATATATTTACAGGATATAAACATATATATTTTATGCAACGTATATAAATGCAACATGTATGCTGCAAAGAACACACAAATTTTTAGACTGTGTTGTTCTGAAATACATAGTAATTCTATTATTATTATTATTATTGTTGTTGTTGTTGTTGTTATTATGTTTTTATATTATTTCTGTATTAAAAAATCCTCTACAAACAACACAAAACCAAAAAACAAACCAACCCAAGTGTTTCTGTCTGAGCTATTTAGGAAATAAATGCAGACAAGTTAGAATGTTCTGACACTCCCTTAGAAAATGTCACCACTTTTCTGTTCACTTTCTTCACCTTAAATATGTGGGCTGTGAAGACAGCTGATCACTGTGTCTGTGAGATCATATAAATAAACTGGGTCTCTGAAAAAGATCTAAATAGAAAGAAGGCAAGAAGGCAGTATGAACAGAGACAAAAATCAAAAAACTGGAGAGGAAATAAGCTGATGCTACACTGCCATATTTGACAGCTCTGTACTGAGCATGGGGAAGATTGAATGCAACACAAGATGGGGCTGAATAGAAGATTAAATGTGCAAAAGTAGTTTGGGAAATACCTCAATGCATTAGGAAGTTAATCCAAAGCTATGTTTTATCTGTGGGATGGTATGTTATGTATGTGGCATAAACAAATCAGAAATAATTTGGTCATTTAGAACAATTTTTCCACAGGAATGTAGTGAAAGTTGTACCTATGCAGAAAACACTATGTGTTATTAGTGCCTACTAGAAATCTGCATCATGGGTTGTGGTTCAGTTGTGTTCTGTGAATTTTGCTTACATACTTGCAAAGGAACAGTGTCCCTTCCTCCTTGGGACAGAGACTCCTGTCTGCAATCATTTGCTCAGTTTCTGTGTCACCATAGTCTAGTGATCAACTGGAGCTGTGCTGGGGTCTTGAACTGGACTGCAGTATTGCCTAGTGATGTTTTCCTGGCTCATTGCCCAGACTGAAGAATTATTAAATATTTTATGAGTATTTAAAGGAGACTCTTTAAAAGAAAAATACCTCAGAAGCTCTGACTATGATTTATGGTTTTTGAAACTCAAGAGTCAGAATAAGGAAGAGATTGAGAACATACCAAGGACAATTCTTCCTTTGTGTTTCTCACTTCATCTACCAGGAAAGTAAAACTGACCCTCTGTTGCCAAAATGTGACTATTTTCTCTGCGTCGCTGATTAACTTGGTTTTCATCCTGACTCTGGATGCAGTAAGGCATCTGACCAGCACCCAAAAGCTTCCTGAATATCATGCTTGTTTCTGAAACACAGACAGAAAAGCAGCTGCTAGTCTTGTTGATTTGTATTGCTGCAATGCTTAGAGTCTCAGCCAAAGAGAGTCTGCCTATGCACAGTTACCCAGCTACAAACTGGACATGAAAACCGCTGCTCACTCATCTTTGTGCCCCAGTCCCATAATTTTACAGAATTTCTCCAGCTGAATTCACTTTGTTATGATTTATTTCACGGCAGTACCCATGAGGATCAAAACAGAAATAGAAAATTCTCCATATATAAGCTAATAATATATACAAGAACCACCACTGTAGGGCCCCAGTACTTTGAATGGATTAGAATTTTTTAGTATTGTACATGTCTTCAGCAAAAAGAAGAATTATGCATGAATGTAAGAGTATGCTTTCATGCCAATTCTCTTCAGAAATTTTGTATTTTTATACCTCAAGCCTCCCTGCTAAAACTAAAAACTAATTTAAGCATCAATGTAAGTGCTGAAGTTCTAACTGCTATTTTGCTTATTAACTGTTTTGTAAATGTCACTTTAAAAATCTGATTTCCTGCAGTTGAGTCAACAGCAGGTCAGTTTATAGCATTTTAATGTGGAATTATTTAATCTAAAAATACATAACACAGGTTTATTTTATGCAAAGAAATAAAATTTTACGAAATAAATCCTCTGCTAAAGGGCTTTTGGAAGGACTAAGAAAGTTCTGTCACTCTACTTTAAGTTAAGCAACAAAACAACTGCCCTCCCTGTCACAGCTCATATATTTTCCTTTTGTGATTGCTCTTACAAACCTTGAAATTTACAGTGGTAGTACTTTATGTAGAGATACAGGGAACTGTTTAGGAGACAATTTTTGAGAGCAGAGAAACAGATGAAACACCTTCTAATGGTAGACTACCTGTTTAATTTCTGTTGAAGCAGACCAAAAATATAATTACAAATTAAAAACATGATTTGAAGTCTTTCTTATGATAGATGGTAGATACACATGAAAGTTGTGTATAGTACTATAACAGCAACCATTAAGAGAAAAATCTTTAAGGATTGAGAGAAAGCCAGTCTGAGAACTGGGACTTATTTTGCATTCTGGGCAGAAGGACAAATTTTGCCGTATGTCTGTCAAAACTGGCACAAGAAGCAGCTGACTAAAGTAGCTCACAAAACATACGTGGTAACATTCTCTAAAGATGACATTTTTTAACACCCTTGGGCAATATTCTTGTACAAAATTCTTGTCTTGTGATGAACAGAGTTCTTAGATAGTCAGGGCATTAATGGATAATTTCCTATATCACTGCATTAATTTTTAATTATTTAATACTCACACAGTCATGTTGAAACTGGCTACAAAATGTCCATATGATTCTAATAAGAGAAATCCATAAAGCTGCAAAATACCACTAAGAGCAAAGCCCCAAACTGTAATGCTATTAGTCATCCTCTGTAGTAGTTACTCCTTGAGTAGACCCTTGAAAACATTAGAAGCATTTTAGAAAAAACTGCTACTTATCTGAGTAATGTGTGAGTAAAAGGAATGAACAGTTTGTCTACTTGACTCCAAAGCTTTTAACAAGTGCACAGCAGTGCAATAGTTGTAGAGACATGGCTTTTTTGGCAACAGTTCAACAGCTCCAGCGCTGTAATCAGTCTGCAGCCTTGGCATTTACAGGGGCCTATGCTGCACTGATCACCAAGCCTTGCCAACAGCAGCAAATCACGACAACATGCAACCTAGTAGAGCTTTGAGGCTGGAAATGTTCCAACCATTTCAGAGGTGAAAGGTACAGCTGTGACCAGTTCGTTATTTCAATCTTTGCCTCAAGAGGCAGTTTGTGCTCTGAAAGACTCGTGTGTCCGACAAAGTGCTGTAGAGTAGCAACCTTCTCTTAGTTGTATAATAAAAATGTGATGGAAGGTTATCTGTAATTGGGACTAACTTGAAGCAGATTGTGCTCATCATATTTCAGCTAGAGGCTCCTGGGGTGGTATGCTGATCCAGGAGTCAGAGACTACAGCATGCCTGTCAAAGCAGCTGGCTGGCTTTCTGCCCACTTGAAAGGGTGGCTTGAAAAGCCACTGCTGCTGTAAGTGATGAGTCATTTATCTGGTAATGCAATGGCAGTGAAGAATCATTACAACTAGCAGTAAATTACTTAAAACAGCAAATTGTCTCAGTTAATTCTATTATTATCATAGACAACAGCCATATTCACTTTTTGTAAGTACAGAGAACTTTGGCCTGTCTGAATTTTCCTGAATATCTTGCTCACCCAGCCTACATTTAATTCCCTGTACCAGGTGTTTCCTAATGCCTATCTGTACATTTATGGTCTCTGAACTTCTGAAACCAATAGAATCTTCACTGTATGGCTCAGACCTAGAAATTTATCTATCAATTATATTAACTTTTGGCCAGAGTATATGGGGCAAGGGGTGATATCTGCTCAGGACACTTGCAACACCTGGAGTTCAATGTTTCTTCTCGGTGAGCATCTCAAAGAAAGCTTGTGGTGTTGTAGACCAGAAGTATAGAAATAGAAACTTTTTTAAATACTTGAACCTATGAACACACCCTTTGAACACACATGGGTGTGCTCAAAGCCACCCATGTAGGGCACAACTTGCAGTACAATTTTCATGCAGGATAACCTCTGTAGAATGAAACCAACTGGAACAATATCTTGGGGGCAAGCAATGCTCTGTAGCATCATACAGAAATGTAGAAAGATAGAAAAAATGCCTTGCATTTGGGCAGTGGCACATGACCAGTGTTCTGGCTGGAGGCCAGAATCCTACTAGATACCAGTTTACACAACTTCCCAGGGGCTCTACAGACAGAAGCAGCTATCAACATTGCCATGGTCTTAGACTTGTGCTCTGCATTACCTGAAATTGTGAATGAAACAAATGTAGCAAAGAGACAGTATGAGCAGTGGATCCTGCGTCTGCAGCCAGGTGAGGTATTACTGGCAAGGAAGAAGGAGGAATATTTGTCAAGCTGTTGGGTGCAGTGATGATAACTTTTGGTTTTGCCTAGTAATAGTAGCGAGAGATGTGAGAAAGGTCTCATGTCAGAAACAACATGTGGAAAAATTTCCTCCATTATTCCTTCTGCTTCTTCCTGAAAACCTAGTCATTGGCTTTGTCTGTGAAAATGCATTTCTTTTTGAGGAAGTCTGGCATTAGCTTTCCAAGCACTCACCCAAATCACAAAACCATAAACGGAAGCTGTCTTCAACATTTTGTGAAACATGTTTTTTTTCAGAGACGAAACCCACGCAAAGATATAATGTAAACACAAACTGCTTGAATCCTGATTTGCAGATAACATATTAAACCTGATTAATGAAATGACTGTACAGATGCAGATACCTTCGCTTAAGCTAATTTTTCAAACTATCATTGCTGCTAACTCGTGTGAAAGGTTATGGTACTTTTTCAATGCATCTGAAAAACAAATATTTTGTCAAGCGACCAAATCACACTTCTGGATTTTGTTTTTAAACAGTCAACTATTTAAACTGTTGAACATCTCTTTTACAGTACTTTTCACCAACTTGAAAATGTTACCTGAGGATGATTGATACTTTCAATATCTCAGTTAAACTCAGAGATCCAGGAAGATCAGGAAGATCCAGGCACAGAAGAATGCCTACTGTGTTACTTTTTCTTCATTCCATCAGTTAAATTTATTTGGTTCCTTTTTATTCAGTCTGCTGCTTCATCCTGTTGTCTCAGTTAGCCTTCCAAATGTCCTGTGAAGGGGCAACAAGCACTTTCAAACACATTTCCTCTTCATTATTAATTCAGAAAATGAAATTCACAAGGCCCAGAAATCTGTCCAGGTTTTCAATTTTATCTTTATCACTATGTTTAGTAAGACCAATAGGAGAAATAACATTTATATAGAAGCTGCATTTCATTAAAAATTTAACCTGGTATGATGACCTCCATTCTGTTTCCCATCATTGCTCATCATTTCACGTTACTCTAGGAAATCTTCTAGTTTCTCCTACTGAACATTTTTTGAAACAAAATGGGTGAAGTTATATCCACAGACATTGGATGAAATAACTTGCTCTACAGTCCCACCAAAATCCATTGCCTGAGGAATGAGCTTGGCCAACTGCTTCAATCTTTGCTGTCACTTGCCATATAGAGATCCATATTTCACTTGCTAAATCATGGGATCATAAATCTGCCTGTTTTGGAAAGGACCTTAGTTGTTCATTTGGTTGAACCTTTCACAGTACCTGAGCAGTCTTGCAAGGATCCAGGACATAATGTTAAATTCTTTGGTGGCATATTGCAACTCATCTGCAAAATATCCAGGAGGGTGTGGCATTCAGCTATTGAAAATGCATTGGTATTTATGAAAATAGTAAAATGGGTTTATCTGTTATTGCTTTTACATTGAAGAGATGTAATAACACCAAGAGATTCCAACTAGTTTGGGATTCCACGGAGTAAAGCATTCTGTAGCTATGCAACAAGTTCTGTCAAGAGCTTGGAGCTTATGTTAGTATCTAAATAGAAAAGAAAGAGGAAGAGGAAAACACAATGACTTTCAAAACACCTTGTAGCAGGTCTGTGAATGGGAAAGCTGTTACTCCAATTTGTTTTCTATGGCATCATCTCCCACATCACCTCATCAATATAAGCAGATGAAGCTAACATCTTGTCACATGAAACTTCCACGCGTACTTTACACATGTGTGTCCACGTGTGCATGTGGAGGTATGCAGACACATCGCTACACATGTCCATACAAACTTTTTAAAGTTTTTTTTGTTTAGGTGAGTTGTTTTGTGCATAAGCTTTGACTTAATGAGAAACACAAATATATTGACTATCTTCTTTCAGTAGAAATTATGAGGGTTTTTTAATCCTTTCTATTTCTTGTTTACTTACTGCTTCAGTAACCTTCACTAGTCTTTTTGTTGTCTGTAAAATAGTAAAGAAAAAAGCAATCTAAACAGCGGCACTTCAAGGGCAAGCTTGGTGCTGTCACATAGCTGCGTGATTTTTGTCTTACAGTGATCTCTGGTTTTTTCAACTATATTAAACAGGCTCAAACCACTATACAACAATTATTTACACAAACAGAGGTTACATCACTGCCCTTGCCAAGACACATAGGCATGTGAATACCTAAACTAGTATATTAGTACTTTTGAAAATGGTGAGAAAATCAGGTATCTGTTTGCTTGTTTGGACAATATGTACCTTAAAGCTCCAATTATGAGATATCAATATATCATTTCTGTAATACATAAAACACAATATTTAATTTAACAATTCATATATGCAGTTATTTACATGGAGGGAATAATGCCTAGTGTTCTGAAAACCGGGACAGTCAGTATAGAAACTTCACATCTGTCCTGATGCAATTACTTATGTAATCCTCAGTTCTGGGTGTTCAAGCCATCACTGGAGATCTGTTTGATGTATGATGACAGGAAAATTATTTTCATCTTTTTGTAATGATAATGACATTCTTGGTCCCCTTCCATCTTTTCTGTCTTATCTCAGCTTCTCACCCTGCCCCTCAACATTCACCTGAGCTTGAGCAAAGGTGGATTTGTACATGCTGTGTACATGCAGTGTGCCCAGGTGGCCAAGAAGGCCAATGGCATCCTGGCCAGTATCAGGAACAGTGTGGCCAGCAGGAGCAGGGAGGTCATTCTCCCCTGTACTCAGCACTGGTGAGGCCTCACCTGGAGTATTGCGTCCAGTTCTGGGCCCCTCACTTTAGGAGGGACGTTGAGATGCTTGAGCGTGTCCAGAGGAGAGCAACGAGGCTGGTGAGGGGCTTGGAGCACAAGCCATATGAAGAACGACTGAGGGAGCTGGGGTTGCTCAGCCTGGAGAAAAGGAGATTCAGGGGGGACCTCATCACTCTCTTCAACTTCCTTGAAGGGTGGCTGTGGTGAGCTGGGGGTCGGTCTCTTTCTCCGGGCAACAACAGACGGAACAAGAGGACACAGCCTCAAGCTGCGCCAAGGGAGATACAGGCTAGAATTAAGGAGGAAGTTTTTCACAGAAAGAGTGGTCAAATACTGGAATCATCTACCCAGGGAGGTGGTAGAGTCACTATCCCTCGAAGAGTTTAGAAAAAGACTGGATGTGGCACTTGGTGCCATGATCTAGTTGAGGTGTTAGAACATGGGTTGGACTCGATGATCTTAAAGGTCTCTTCCAACCTAGAATTTCTGTGATTCTGTGATTATGTGATACTGGTTCTGGGGCCCATATAGATACTGATGAGCTGAAAGTGCATAGACTCCATCAGCTACAGAGCAGATTTGTACAACCATTCAATATGATGCTCTATTAAGTGTTTAAGCATTTACTTAATTTACAATTACTGTATCATCAAGGATTTTTTAAGACTGTTTTTCTATTAGGACGTCCCCAAGGTGAGACCAAGGGCCTGCATTTTTAGAGGTCTTACTCTTCTCCAAATAACTTTGACAACTTCTTTCCTTTTCCAGAGAGATGTTTAGAAGCAGGGATCCTGCAGATGTGGTCCACCACAACAATCTCCAGAAAAAGGTAAGATTTTTATGCCCTGAGCCATGTAACGCTGTCCCTGCACCAGAGACTTGCCACCTGCAGTACCATCAGCAGGGATGCAGATTGGTGTGGTCCCTATCACTGATGACAGTCCACTGGGCTGTGAGAGAGCCAGCCCAGGTCTGCCAAAACCCCAGGAGGAGATGCCAAGCCACCTCTCAGCAGACTCGTGCTCGGGGAACCCTAATTGCTTGCTTGTGCATGTGCATGTGCATGTGCATACTCAGGTGTGCATTCAAAGCATTTTTCTCATGAATTCTTTCTGTTGCTGTGGGTCTCCACCAAATGGAGTTCACCAACTTCAAAGTACCAGTATTCAGATGGAAGTGTATGGAAGTGTTGGCAGTAAAGTAGCCAACACCTACCACAACTGCTTGTAGAATTTTTCATGTAATCGGCAAATTGAAGCCATGTACAAAGCAAGCTTCTGTTTTGTTTCAAGCTGACTTTAAATTTTGAGAAATTTTTATGTAATCCATTACCATAAAGTATAGCTTATGCTATACTTTATGGTAATTGATTACATAAATTAAAGTAAAGCATATGCTTCCCAGCATAAAACATAGCAATGATCATGAAACTCTGCAGTACCCTGTGCTGCTGAATGACACTGTTTTGCATTTCTTTGCCATCTATTAGAAGACAAGAAACCCTACAGCAATTGGTGGGTTTTTTTGGTGATGGAAATTGCATAGTGATTAAGTTCAGCATTTCTTCTGATGGCAAACTACTGCCATGTGGGAGCTGTGAGAAGAATTAGGTTTGACACCTCACCATTTTTTGTCATAAGTTGACAAAAAATGAAAGACCTGTGAGACTTTTTGAAGCAGTAGCAAATGACCATAAATGATTAAGATGGATATGAGCACCGAAACTCCAGGTGTAAAAGCTGAGTTTGAATATCACACCTACATAAACACATGCTCCAAAGGCCACACTCCATCCCCCTGAGGAGTGGAAATGTGAACTGAAGTAGTACTATACTGAAACTCCTGCTATTTAGATTTAGCGAGTGTGACTTAACGCCGCATGGTTTATGACTTATGTGACTTATGGCTGATGCCTCCTGCCTTTGAGATACTGCTGCTTTCTGTGTCTGTGAGGTCAGTTCTGCAGAGCCAAGTAGACCTTCTACTAGGGGCTGTTGCAATCTGTAGCAGAAGATAGAGTGTTGATCCTATTTCTAATACAGTTGAAAACGTTTCATGTGGAAGTAGCTTATTGCAGAGAAACATTTGTACACTGAGCAGTGATATAGATACAGGTGTGTATGAGTTCAGGTGTATCTCCAGCCAAAGTGGATTTTGATGCCAGTATTACAACTTGTGCTTAAAAGGAAAGTTGCTGTTTCTATTGCTGTCGTTCTCTTTTCAGATTTATGAAACATTAGCAGGAAATGTTAATTAGCTTAGCCATCTGAGAATTTTAGGTCAAAGTTATGTTTTTTCAGAAAATGCCGGCAATCTTTCATTAAAACACATTTTTTTCATTAAAAAATATATTTTTTTCTGAGTCACTTTAAAATTCCATTTTACTACAATGGGATTATTTTCTGGTCATCCATAGCAGGTGATGTTTTATTTTGTTTAAATTTTATTTTAAAACAGCTGTATCAAAAGTAACTGGTCCATAACTGGAAATAACATTAGAAATGGACATTAAGACCTTAAACAAAAAACCAGAAAGACAATTATAATGACACTTAAAAAATACTAGATTTTTTTTTTAAAGCACTACATATGTAGCACAAAACCTGATATTTTCTACTAAGTTGCTGTCATCAGGAGTTACAGTGATGGCTTACAGAGCTTTCTTCCCTAAGTCTGAGAAATACATGTTGAGCACTGTTGCAATTGTTGCAAAGTACTATCAAATTCCAGGATGATAAGAATAGAAAAAAATTGGTTTGAAAAGCTTTTATAGACAGAGAGTTTAAGAATGCAGCCACTTGTATGGTCCAGAAGATCTTTTTAACAGCTATAGAGGCTGAACATTTAGAAAGAGATTGAGTATTTAGACATCATATGATACACTTTTAAGAAGGAAAAAGTTCACATTTTTGTCTTGTAGATCTCTAACCAGCTGGACTGAGGATGAAACAGCTCTGAAAGAATATAGCAATTAAATACAGTGATTAAAGGGTTAAAGCCAGTGCTATAGGTCAACTGTAATGCAACTATCAGTCAAATGAGATGATAGTAATAATATACTTTTTTCATATATTATAGCTTGTTCCCACACAACCTCTTTAAAAAACTTTCTAATATTAAACACTTAATATTGCCAGTTGGTTCCTGTGTTTTGTCAGTAATATATCTGCCTGAGACTATGCAGTCTGTCTAGCTGACTGCTCACTACCTCAAAATGTCTTGCTGTTATCATATTTTCCCATCTCAGTCTGTGGGACTAGAAGTGAATATTCTGGTGACTTCAGTGAAACTTCTACTCTGAATAAAGGCTGCAGGGGATACACAAGGCAGTGAACAGATTGCCCATTTCTGGATAAACACAGCCCAAACTCTGCATTGCCTCAGCAGGCTCCTCCTGGTGACCCTGCTTTGAGCAGGAGGTCCCTTCCAATCTCAACCATTTTGTGATTCAGCAGAGATGCCTTGGCTTTCACAGCTCTGAAGGGAATTGAGTGACTTTGGAAATAAAAATGCCAGCATCTTGGTTGTCTCTCACTGAGCTGAATAAAACAGAAAGGCACCAACAGGCTGAAAGCACAGATCATATGTAATGGGACATAGTTTTCAAAATAGCTCAGGAATAGATCAGGAAGCTGTTTGATATTTTGTCAAATCCCTTCCATGTTAATGGCTTGTCTTAACTTCCACGGTCCTAGATTTCTTATCAGGAACTTAAGAAGGCGGCATCTTTCTTTTGTGACTATGACTGCATATCATATCTATCTATCTATCTATCTATCTATCTATCTATCTATCTATCTATCTATCTATCTATCTATCTATCTGTAACTATAAATCATTGCCCATATTTGCTGTAATGTAATGGGCCTTAATAGGTGACCCCTATGATGCTATAACACAGTTCAGCACAATTCTTTTTAAATGAGGATTTTAGGTGGCAGTACAGTATTGTGTATTGTAAAAAAGGACACTGAGATCCTTAGGTTGTATTTGTGGTGACAGCTTAGTTAAATGGTTTCATCTGAGTCATTTAAACACCCTGGTTCCCAAGTACACAGCTCCACAGCACAGTTTTCTCCTCTGGTCCCAAATACAAGGATGTATAAAAGTCTTTCCATCTACTGTTACATGACAAAGGTTTGACGAACCATTTTCTTTTTTAAAGCAGCGAATGCACAGATCTGATTTGAACTGAGTAGTACTTTGCACACTGTATCAGAGACTGCATTGCATGGTCAAGAAAACACAAAATAAATAATAAAAAGTCTTTCTTAGTAACGAAATGTGAACATTTAAGTCTTTAACAACTACTGTGAGTCCTGCAGAACAATTATTGCATATTATAGCCTCAGAATTCTCTGTAATTGCAAGACAGGCATTTCACATGACACATATTGTGCTTATAGTTTAAGTAAACTGTCAGGAAATTAGTGAATTAAAAGTATAGTTTTAGTATAAAATGAAATTCTGATTAAGATTGACTTTGTATCAGCAGTGATTTTTGTTTAAATTTATGAAAACTGTGAAAAAAGAGCAGAAAAATATGTCTTACTCCTAACATAATAAACAACCCCATAAATACTTAAAAACAATAGGCTGTCCTCAAACTATAGTTGTCAGATCTCAACAACCCAAAGGAAAGCACAGATGGTGCTGAAAGGTATCCTGTGAAAGGAGCTTTATCTGCTGCCCACCCCAGGCTGTAGTGACTCCGAGTCTGAAAGCGAATACATTTCAAGCTCTGCCAAGATTTTGCAGCAAATTAAAATGGAATAGCTGAATATATTTGTCAGTATCAGAACATTCAAGCACTTGGATGATCACTATATTGTGTGAATTCTCTAACTGTATGAGGAATTTGGCTCCTGTTACATGGAGTGGTTTAAGAGCTGTTTTTTGGATTTAGTCCAGTTATAGGCAAGGCTGCTGCTGCTGTAAGTCATGGAGTGTTATCAAAGAATATCTTCTATGCTGACTACAGCAGCAGGGAAGAATGAAGAGCTTTAATCATGAAAGCTCTTCTCCAGCGAAAGAGAAGAAGCAATGATACGAACAGCTGTAACAGCCCTGACAAAGCTGCTACTGAGTCATCTTCATATTCCCATTAACCCCATGCCCTCCAGCCACTCCATTCTCCTGTCCTGCTAATGCTCATAAAGACTCCCATATTTCCAGTATTTTGACAATGTAAATGGTTGAAATGCCAAGGCCAGTAGGAGTTTTGTCATTGCTATCCAACAGGACCCAAATGGTGATGATGTTTAATTCAGCTTGGGATTAATCTGGCACAGAAGCAGGAGCACGGCCAGTGCCCAACCACTCACATCCCAGAGCCTTACCAGGATGACAAGGTAACTCAGCAGATCCTGCTATGAATGGCACAATGCTGTGGCCCTGTGCACAACAAAAGTAGGCAGAATGGGAACATAACTATAGTGCCTGCTTCAACTTTCAAAGCTGCCCACAAGTGATTTGATTCTAAGTTCCCCACCCACTTTGTGGATCATCCACTGGCAAAGCTTTCAGATCAAGAGAACACCATCGTGCAGAGCCCTGCTTATCTCCTCTTGGTCATCCTCACCATGGAAAGGTGCAGCACACCTCCTGTGCTGGCTTGCACGACTGTAAGGCTCTGTCTGGTGCCTTGCTAAGGAAAACAGTCCAGCCTGATTGTAGTTGAGCAGCTTCTGTGCTCGGGCCACTCTTGTGGCCACATTTATATTTCACCAAGAAATTTCACCTTTATGTTGGTTAACCCATTCTGCCAAAGGGGACTGGAAATCACAGTGTCTTCTCAAGACTAGCAAGTTATCTGGTCAAGCTCTCTGTATGATGCACACAAGGTGGAGGGTGTGGAGATCTTACTCACCAGATAAAAACTGTAGCATGAGTAACAAGAGAAAGTATTTTCTCTGCAGATTACTATCTAGTGGATTAGCCAGACTTGGCACATTTTGCTAAGGCAGTTCATAGTCTAAAACAAAATTCACAAATAAAATTATTTCTTGGAAATTTGGTTGGACGTGCTTAACAGCATTCTTATGTCAACACAAGTCAGTTATATATAACCTGAAACTCTGAAAAAAAATTTTAAAAAATACTTTCTAGGACTCAAAGCTGTCCTAGATTTTGCTGTGTGACAGATTATTGAGTCATTTTCTTAGCCAGTTTTTCTGGAATATCAAAATGTACTGAAAATGGCTTTCCTCTTGTAAACCTATTCTGAACTTGAATAGTGAAAATATCTTTTAAAGAAATTAATCACTACTTTTAGGAAACTGCTTTATTATTTTTGCACCCATTACTTTTCATTAAATGATCAAATTACTTAAAAATATTGCAGTTTTTCACTGCGCATATAAACAGAAAAATGAATTTTTCCTCCTCTAGTTGAAGCACCTTTTGGCTTTCCATCTTTTTTCCCAACAGAATAATAAATTTATTACTTTTTAAATGCTTGGGTTTAATAAAGTGCCCCTCTAATGGGATCTAATGGATGTAATGTAATAGCAGAAATATTTCTCTGTGTGTGATATTCAGATAAAATAGTTGTTGATCCAACAGATTTTTGCATGAATTCAGTATTTCTTAAAAAATCTATGTGATTGAACACCTTTCCATGAGATCAGATTAGATTATGAGGATTCATTCCTTGGAGGTACTCATGCTTTGTAAAATGCAGAGGACAAAACCAATCAGTGTCTCCAGGCACTGGAATGAATAGAGAAGCTGATGCTACTGTTCCTGTGTCATTCACTTATCATGCAGTCAGTAATATGCATAATGTGTATTACTTTAAATACTGACAATTTTTTTCATATAAGAATTAATAATTCCTTTAAAAAAATAGAATAAAACCAGCTTGGGCAAATTCTACAAACACAATTAGAGATTCACAGTGACTGTAATAAAAATATTTGCTAGAATTATGAGAATAACAGAAATTCTATTTCAAATAAATACTCTAGGAGCACATATTAATTATATACTATAGTATTATTTTTATATATAATTTGTATATTTTAAAATAGTTAATAATTATTATATGCTTATAAAAATGAGGCTTTTGGGAATGGGCATATAACTTAATATATCTTTATGTCAAAATGTGAGTGGTGTGGATTTCTCTTTCTCGATAAAAAAAAATAAATATATATAGCAAGAACACATTTGAAAAATAATATCAATGAAGTTACAGTGCCAGTGCATAAGCTTTACACCAATCCTTCTGTGCATGACAGAATGCTCTATTTCCATGTAAAAAATAATGACTCTAAAAGCATCACATTTTCTAGCAACTGATCTCATCCCTTGACACTCGGAAAACCTCCTGTGTTTTGGATAAGTGCATAAGATGTAATAATGCTCTATTCTTAGAAATCTGATGATGCACTTCAAGAAGCTTAAAAAAAAAATCTAGCAGTGATGCATTGTCAACAAGAATGTAGAAGTGCTTTTGTGTTCCTAGGGAGGTTAAAGCCATTCTTTCCTCTCAATTAAAAAAACCAAAAAAAACCCAAAAAAACAAACAAACAACAACAACAACAACAACAACAACAACAAAAAACCAAAAAAACAAAAGAAGAAGAAGGAAGTGAAAAGGAAAACAAAAATTGAACCAACCCTCCCAACCTTCTAGTCACTGCAACACAGTCATGCTCATGCTGAGTAAACATGAACACAGCTGTTACAGCTCTGCTGTGTAAGAGAAAAATAATAAAAAAGTCTGTACATTTGTTGACTCAGTTTCTGACATTTGGCCAGGCCACGCAACTCCCAGCTGAGGTGAAATACAGAAACCATGCGCTGCTGGCACGCAGAGCACGAGCGATGAGACACCCCGAGCTGGCGCCCGAGGGCCGCAGGTGCGAGCAGAGCAGCGGGGGCAGCGAGGGCAGCGAGGGCAGCGGGGGCAGAGAGGGCAGAGAGGGCAGAGAGGGCAGAGAGGGCAGAGAGGGCAGCGAGGGCAGCGAGGGCAGCGAGGGCAGAGAGGGCAGAGAGGGCAGAGAGGGCAGAGAGGGCAGCGGGGGCAGCGGGGGCAGCGGGGGCAGAGAGGGCAGAGAGGGCAGAGAGGGCAGCGGGGGCAGCGAGGGCAGAGAGGGCAGAGAGGGCAGCGGGGGCAGCGGGGGCAGAGAGGGCAGCGGGGGCAGAGAGGGCAGAGAGGGCAGCGAGGGCAGGGGGGCAGAGAGGGCAGAGAGGGCAGAGAGGGCAGAGAGGGCAGAGAGGGCAGAGAGGGCAGCGGGGGCAGCGAGGGCAGCGAGGGCAGAGAGGGCAGAGAGGGCAGAGAGGGCAGAGAGAGCAGCGGGGGCAGAGAGGGCAGAGAGGGCAGAGAGGGCAGAGAGGGCAGCGGGGGCAGCGGGGGCAGAGAGGGCAGAGAGGGCAGAGAGGGCAGAGAGGGCAGAGAGGGCAGAGAGGGCAGAGAGAGCAGCGGGGGCAGAGAGAGCCCCCAGGCCCCCGGCGCGGGAGGCGCTCGGAGTCGGAGCAGGCCGCAGCAGAGCTGCCTGCAGGAGGGACTTGGGCCCTGGGAAAGGAGCCGGGACCCAGGAGACGCCCTCAGCTGCACCCCTGGGGGCTGGCAGGGGTTCCGGCAGGATCCGCAGCGGAAGAACTTCTCGCACTGCCTGCGAGCAGGGATGCTGCTCACACAGGGCCCTTGGGGACCTGGGTGCGTTTTACCGCTGTATAAACCTGATCCGTGCTGCCCCTTAAAGAAAGGGGCCTCCAGCTTTTCGAACTTTGAATGATTTCTCTATTTCTGATGCCTCATCTAAGATACCCTAATTGTGAAGTAGCATAAAATGGAGACTTATGGTTTCACTGGGCACAGTTTCAGGATTCCTCAAAATTTTCCAGAGAATGTTGGGAGTAGATAAACCTATTGGCTGCAGAGATGACATCCTTAACTCTGTTTTTTGGGAACTGTCCCCAGGGTCCAGAAGCATTGATTATAAGTGTTGCTAGAACACAATAGCGAATATATTTCGGCAAATTATTACATCTTCTCATTCATTTTAATTTGCATCTATATGTTAGAAAAAGTTTGAAAACAAACTTGATTATATGTAGACCTAAGAAGTTTCAGCTACTTACTATAACTTCATGGTTCAGTTATTTAATTCCTGGGCACTGTTCAGAGAGAGGTAAAATCAACATCCACTTGGTTGAATTTGTTTGCTTTTCTGTTCATCCCTCCGTTGTTTTTCCAGTCCCTCTAGATTTCTACAGAAAAGCAGTATTTGTTTTCTTTTGGAAGTTGAAAGAAAGTACAACATGTTGCCCATAAAATAAATGCAGGCCTTTTGTGTTGCCATTTTCTTGAGCTTCATGACAATTAGCTGTGGGTGAGTTATATCTATACACTGCTTGCATATGAGAACCACCTCTCCCTCCCTCTTCAAATAAACTAAATGTAGCAATAATAATGAAAAAATCTTAATAAAAATGGTCCACTCTTTATTTTTCTTTCCCTTCAGATTTGTTTCTGATTCAGATTTGTTTCAGATCTGTTTTTGATCTAACTTGCAGGAAAAGAAATGTATAGATCAAAGCAAAATCTGCAGTGACATTTTAATAACATAATGTGCCTACAGGTCACATTAGGCAAATGAGCAAGAGGATTGCATTTGAAAATTATTTCAAAACCTGTTGATGAGAATAAACATGTTTTTGCTCAATTCCAAGCCACTTTGAGCTAATTTAGAATTACTCTGGTTCTTTTGCTGTGCAATAGATCAGATTCTAGTTTAGATGACGTCATGGTGACCAAGTGGTGGCAATGACTGATATCTAAATTAATGTAGTAAAAAACTGTAGCTGAGATGCCAAGTATGTTAAACCCTTGAAAAGAAACAATCTAAAAACTTGTCTGGAATGTGGTGATTCCACAAAGCTGTGGGTCAGAGCCTACAAACATTTACAGATGTAGAAATCCGTTCATAGCTGTATGACAAAGCACTCATCTGACCACAGACAAGTTCAGACTTGGCATGAGAGAATGCAGAACTAACTAATTTCACCAAATGGACGTGGACGAAGGATGCAGGAAGGCCCCTGGTGAGTGTACTCCAGCTAGCAACGCTGTTTTCACTCAGAGACAAGTTTTGCTGCTCTCACTCTTGCTCTTTAGGACCCTGGCATCTCACTAGATTTGATGGATAAAGTGGAATTGTCACACTGAGATCAGTCCTATGAACTGAGTAGGAAGTGATTGCGTGTGGGAGACAGCACACCTCAGAGCACAGCCTGGGAGAGAGGCACAGCAATTGTGCACTCTGTTTAAGCCTCTGATAAAAACATCTGACAGAATATAAATATGCAGGTACATCTCAGGGCAATAAACGTATGTTCTTTGTAATTGACATAAACTCACAAGAGCCTTTTAATGGTGGTTTTCATTTTATTTAGTGTATTTTGCAATGTTAAGTAATAAACATCCTGCCTCAATGGTCAATAAGTAAATGAATAAGAATATTGGATGTGAAAATGATAGAAGAATCTGAAATAATTTGGTGATTGTGCTTGGCATTCTTGTCTTAGTGTATGACTGTTGAGGAAAAGACTTGATATCAATATTCAATCAGATTATTGAAAATCTGAGAAATAGCTGAGAATATACACAGTATATGCAAGCATTAAATTTGTCATTCTAGCTCAGAACTCAGAGGCAAAAGCCATCACTGGACACAGATTACTGGGGCAGGAGCTATGTGGCTTTGATTCTTCTGTTATTCTCTGAGACTTCTAAGGGCACTAAGAATGAAAAAGGGAAATTTAAATAACTCTTGCTTCCTTTGTTCAGAGAAAGAGCTATCAGTTCCCCATGGAAGTGACTCCCTCTGACACTGTATCCTGCCACATCCTCAGCGGGGTCTCCTGCAGGGTGGGCTGTGTGTTAGAGCCTTCCTACTCTCTGCAAAGAAGTAAAAAGCAAAATGTGGGGAAATTGTTCTGCAAAATATCATCTGTAGCGACTTCCAGGAACTCCTCAAGTGCATTGTGTTGAGGTAGGGCTGAACAGAGATGAATACTGTTCCTTATGTCTGGGCCCTGACCGTGTCCTTCCAGCAGGGGCCAAAAGCCACTCCACCAAAATGAGGCAGATGTTGACCATTCTTCTTTAATACTCTGTAGTTTCAGAGGCTGGCTCAGGTGTCCTTTTGAGCAGTGATGTCCCATCCAGATCTGGTAAAGAGAAGAAAAAAAAAATTACAGCAGAAAAAAGACAGTGACCACTAAGCAAACCAAGGACTGTCCAAAATGGTCAGTGAAAATTTGATCTAGAAAATATGTAGTGTACATTTTATTATTTTCCTTATGGAGACAGCAGTCCTGAGAGTTATGGTGCTGTACCTTCACTGCAAGTATGAAATACTTAAAATCTGTTACTTGCCTGTGGTATGCATACTGAGAAAACTTTAATTCCCGTGACTGTTAACACATTTCAAAGTTTAGTGCTTATACTTGCAATACTAAGGATGTAATGATAATTCATGGAATATAAGGAATGTAAAGCCTTTTTGCTTCTTTGAGGTTAATGGCAGAAGACAGATCAAGATGGTTGAAGTTGTTCAAGAGAAATTGAAGTTTCAGCTCATCACAAAGAGTGATCTGGCTCACATATACACTTGGAACCATAGAGTGCTGCTTTAGCTTATTTTCTTTTATGTTTTAAATCTGTAGCCCTTGCTCTTCCACCGTAGGAATAAAAATGTAAACACTTTGGTTTTTAACTTATATGCTCCTGATGAAGCAGACATATAATTGTTTAGCTTTTAAAACCGTTATTTCAGATCTTCATTATGGAACTTCAGTGAAATAAATGAGGACACTTCAACAGATAAACAGTCTTTTCCTCTTGCTGTAAAATCATTTAATCAAATTCAGTACATCAAACCAACAACAACTGATTTTATGAACACAAAGATTAAGCTTTTGCTGCTAGAATGTGCAAGTGAAACTCAGCTAAATGAAGTGGAGCTGTGCAGTCTGTGTCAGCAGTAGATTTGACCCCAAGGCCTCATTATTTAGATTGTGAACCCCTGATGTGAGGAACTATCTTTCTGTTTGTTTGAGAGATCCTTGAGCTTCTTTATAAATAATAGAACCACAACTCGAAGCCTCAGGAAGAGGAATACTGACTGTGAGACAGAGGAATACAAATACAGGAAACCCTCACTTCAGCTGCCTTACAGGGACTTAGAAATTAAAAAATAGTTGAAGTATTTATTATGTATATTGGTCTTGAAATAAAGCTCTGAACAATGTGTATTTAGGTCTCTAGATATGCTTCAGCATGGATGCCCCATACAACTCACTGATGGATGAATGTAAATACTGAATGTTTTTATCATTTTTTGGGTAAATACAACAAAGGAAATAAAATATGGGAAGAACCTTTATGGTCCCTTTTTCAGATGAGCTTGGAGAGGATTTACTGTGAAGGGTCTGGGTAGATAGGAGTCTCACTGCTACCTTCTGGCAATGTGTCTCACCATGATGTGATGCCAATGAAACCACCACCTCCTGGAGTACCTTGACCATCCTGGTACCTTCCCACCTGACAGCTTACCCACATGCAAGCCCACCTTACAAAGACAAATCAAACAGCCATCTTTTGGCTCATCAATACCAAACAGCTAAGCAGTGCAGCTCTGAAGAATTAAGTACCATCGGTCACATTTGCAAGTAATTGGTGGGATTTTTTACTCTAAACTTAAGTAAAATAAAATGAGGAAAACAAGTAGTCTTTATCAGGAAATGAAAGTTTGGATTCTTGAACCAGAACACAGGCATTTGGTGAATAACCTAGCCAAAAAGTCTTTGTCTGTGCCATTTGTAGTACCAATTTCAGTGTAGCCAAGCATCACTCTCTCTTGGAGTGACCTGAGAATATGGTTCCAGTAGAGTGAAAACAAGCATATCACAAAGGACTGAACTAGTCTGAATACTCATTAAATAAATGTATAAATGTTGTTATGCAGTCAAATTATTGGTAGGAATTTGCAAGAGCCTTCCTGCTGTGGAAATTATCAGATGGTGATAATCACAGTATCTCTTTTTCAACACAGACCAACACAATGCTAGAAATTATATACAGGGGAAATCCTTCAGGGTAAGATGTAATTCTAATTTATTCCCAGATAAAATGTTAAGAAGAAATGTGTTTCCTATAAGGACCGCTGGAGTTATGTATAAAGTTAATTGCTTTGAGACAGAGAGAAAAGTAGATACATTTGCAACTAAGACAAGGACTACTAGGGGATTTCATGTCCTTCCATGAGTTTTTTTAATCTTTGAAATTGTACATTAATTTAAATAATATGTTAATTATCTTATGTCAATTTGTCTAGTCTCAAGAAAGCTCTGAAAGCCACCAAGATTTTGTGTCAATATGCTTTTACTGCCAGAAGTGGTACTTTGGACTCTCTGTACATTACTGTAGAGCTGTGTAAAGAGAGACACAGGACCTCCTTTCAGGTTGTCTGATCTGATACTGCTTTTCTGCATGAGTGTTTTATAGATTCTCCTTTGAAGGCCTGCGGAAAAAAGAGTTCGGTGTTTGAGGGATATGAATGTCATGAAAGACTGGATGAATCAGAAAAATAAGGGTAGAATTATATCCACAATGATGAATGAAATATATTCCTCATTACTATTGGAAAGAAATTGTCAGTGAATCACCAGTAACGATTGTGCTTGTGATTTTACTACAGAATTGACTCAATTGAATATTGTCAGGCAGGTGATAACTTTAACTGCTTTTTTTCTAATAAAGCAAAAATTGTTACTGTAGATCCAAGTGAAAAAACAACAGCCGACAAGTATCCCCCAACTTGCTCATAATATGTACTTCATTGCTCATCATCTGATCAAATCATCTGCCTTCTAAGTGCTTGTAATATTTGTTGAGAAAAAGTAGCCTTTTCCAGCACCCTGCAGAACAGATGAGATTTAGAAAAAACAAATCTTTTTCTGTTAAGAAAAGATGCCTCAATGGAGCAAACAATTTTTTCTTTGTATAGATCATTTCAGAAAAGAATGGAATGTACATTACTGCAAGTGGAGTAAGAATTGTGTACTTCCCAAAAAATTAAGCACCATCCAGAATACATTATTTGTAAAAGGTCAACAAGACCAAGCAATTTAATCAGAGAATTTAGCTCCTTTTGTTGAAATGTCCAAGAACAGATTTTTTTCAAACTTATGTAGCCAATTTCAGTTTATGCTGTTTACTTTAAGGATTACACATAATTAATCTTATGTGTAAATCTTATCCTTTTAACTCAGTTCTTATGAAACAGAGAAATTCTATCACTAACATTGTTTCTATCCCCAGATGTGACAGCATTTCTGATTGCAATTATAAAATTCAGGTTTTAGTTAGGCATGTGTCCTGGGGTGTCTTTATGATGCTGAATTGTATCTCCATTCATCTGTTTGGCCCAGAAATAAGTTCTGCACCTTTAAATTTAGATCTGAGAGTGAAGGGGGGCAGAAGGAGAAGCAGTGGAATGTCTGAGGTGACTGTGTTCAAAAATATAGAGATAAGAGCTTCATATTCCCTTCTCAAGGACTGTGTTGTCTGCAGCACGGACAGCAGGCGAGAGCTCTCCTTTGCTTTTGGTTAGTTTTTTTAGCTAGCTGAGGCAGATAAGTTCCCTGATCTGGGGCTTTTCTTTTCCTTGGAACTGGTTGGCCTGCTCTGGACTGAAAGCCCAGAAAAAACACCAGGAGCCCACACCTGTGGCCCACTGGGGCCCGGAACATGGCATTTTCCAGCGCAGGAGGGACTGATAAGAAACTCAGTGAACCAAACTACAGCCCATGAAAATTTCTGAATTTGTTATCTCTTCAGAACGGGGGGAGGTTTTATTGTTTAATATTATTCAATTTTTATACTTGTGGACACTTTGCTTGTTAAAGAAACAGATTTTTCCACTTACCTCCAAGGAAATATTTTCCCAAACCAGTAGGGGAAGGGACCAATTGAATCTGTTTTTCAGAGGGACTCCTTTGGTCCTTTCCTCCCAAATTTGCCCAAAACCAAGACAGCAAGCAAAAAGGTAATCTTATGAACTTATGAACTACAATGGGAATAGCTCATATAATGAGAATTTCTTTTAAAAACTGGTAGGCTTTAGTTTTGAGTTGAAATCAACATATAGCAGAATTTTTATTTCAGATAGAAGGGAGCATATGTGTGAACTGTTTGCTTTTTTGTTTAGAGGGGTGGAAGCAAATTAATTCTGTAGTAGTCACAACAGCATTTTGGAACACAACTCGGCCAAAAAAATTATGTTATTTGATTGACAAAGATGTACTTCCACAGGTATTAATACTTCAAATAGTCACCTGCATAAATTAGCTCTATATTTAAATCTTTTAAGCTGAATTAGTAGCTTTTACTCTCCGATGCTGTTGAAAATTCTCTCCAAACCCAAGCCACCAACCTGAGCCTTTCACATCTTCAAGACTGCACTGTTCCTGCAAAAAGGCACAGTGAAACAACACAGTTTATTCAGTTTCCCAGGGTACAATACTTGTAGTTGATTTTGTACTCATATTGCCAGGCAATACGGAGTTCACTGAGTGTCTCCTAACTTACGAATGGCCCTGCAGCCCAGGCTCAAGGAAAGTTGTTTATGACCAAAATATATAGGCACTGAAGTCTTTGTGTGCATGATACTCAGAGGGAGAAATCTGGGAATGAGAAGCTGACACAGAACATTTGTTGCAGTAATAATAAGAGATGATACTGTGGTCTTGGGGTCTGGTGCAGGCAGTGTTTTCTGTGAACTTCACAACTTCTCTCCTTCATTTTTCCCTGTATTTGAAATGGGAGGAATGTCTCACCGTTTTAAGCAGAATGGAAGAACTAGCAGGGTGTTTATAAAGCAATGTAGAAGAAACACAGACAGCCAATAGAAAGCCAAGTTAAATAGCTGTACTGAAAATGAAATAGAAATCTTTAGGAAGAAGTCCAAGAAAAAACATCTGGCAAAGGAGGCATGGGAGGCCTGACAGAAGGAAGAGAAAAGCTGGATTATTGGTTTGTTTTTCCCTTTGTAGATCAAACCAACATGTCAGATGCAATGCAATCTGTTGTTTGTACAGGAACAATTGGGGGAAGAAAGACAGGGAACTTCTAAACTAAAGAGTGTCATAAAAATTAGCTGTGCTGTGCCAAGAAGTAGATGGGATGTGTGGATGGAAGCACAGGGGTACATGGGAGGATCTGGTGTCGAGCTCCACCACTCTCCTAGGACAGGGCTACTGTGAGAGAGGATCCAGGCTGGCTGCTGTACTCATAGGCAGATGGAAATAGTTTTATGAGTCTCTACAGGAAAGAGAAAAAATTTGGCAAAATGTCTAATATCCATCAGCTCAACTTGATAATATAGTGGTGCATCACTGAAATGAGCTTTCAGAGACTTGATTTTTTCATATTGTCTTTTACCCAGGTTGCCTGTTCTTACTTCAGTTTCAGCTTTGCTTTTTCCTTTTTTGCCTCATATTTCTTCATTTTTCCTGTACTGTCTTAGCCGCCTTCTGTCCTATTCCTCTTTTTTTCCCCATTAACTTGTTTATTTCTTTTTTGCATTCCACAGTGATTTTCCCAAAGCCTAGCTGTGTGTTTTTTCTTCTGTAAATAATAGCAGTTATATCTGTTCAGCTGTGGTGCTCTTCTCCAGTTCTCTTGCCTACAGGTAATGTTCCTGTTTAGAGAACCGAAACCAAACTGGTGTCCCAAAACTTTCAGCTACATACAAACAGAGACTTCATTAACAAAAAATTGACAATTAATGTAAGACAAAATAAACAAATTAATATTGTCAGACAGTGAATTACAAGGCAGAAGATTCTGCCTGATGAGTCAAAGACTTATTAACTTAGCTCAAAGAAAGAGATAGTCATTGTAGGTGTCAAGAGGACAGGTGATGTGAATGAGCTGAGGCACAGCAGGAGAAGTAAAGAGCAACAAAACATAAAGCAGTGTCCAAGTTCTGGGCATAGAGTCAATTTTCATCATGGTGGCTGGTATGGGGCCATAGTTTGGACTTGTGCTGAAACAGTGTTGATAACACAGGGATATTTTGGTTATTGCTAAGCAGCCATTGCACATCATCAAGGCTTTTTCTGCCCCTCACATGACCTTGGCAGAAAGAAGGCTGGGGGTGCACAAAGAGCTGGGAGGGAGCACAGCCAGGACAGCTGTGCCCAACTCATCACAGTGATTTATTATATTATATGACATCATATTCAGCAAATAAAGCTGAGGGAAAAGGGAGGAAGCATGGCACATTTGGAGTGATGCCATTTCCCAAGTCACCACTGTGTGTGCATGAGCCCTGCTTTCCTGGGAATAGGTGAACTACTGCCTGCCCATTGAAAGTGGTGATCGAATTCCTTGTTTTGCTTTGCTTCTGTGTGTGGCTTTCAGTTACCCATTAAAGTGTCTTTGCTTCTACCCACGAGTTTTCTCAGTTTTATTCTTCTGATCCTCTCCCCAGTCCTGCTAGTGAGGGAGTGAGTGGGCAGATGAGTTGGTCTTAATTGCCAGCGGGGTTTAAATGATAACCAGAACAAGCAGAAAAGAGCTTGTGTTAAAGATCCATCCTGGAGCTCTGCAGGATCATTGTGAGTGATCAGATCTGGGAGCTGATCTTGTCATACTGAATGGGAGACAGAGAGGCCTATAGAAGGCTTGTGAAAAGGAAGATAGGTAACTTCTCTCCTATGTGTTAGAAGGGAAGATCCAGCAGAGTGATATGGCTGAAAAGATTTAGCTAGGTGAGTAACCCATTTCAAGCTTTTTTTTTTCTTCTAGTTTAAACAACTTAAAAAAAAAAAAAAAAAAGAACTCTTAGATTCACATCACAACATTATTTCAAAAGTGATGGCTAAAGTTAGCACTGAGTCTTGTGCAACTTAGAATCACAGAATCACAAAACCACAGAATATCCTGAGTTGGAAGGGAGGAAGAGGAATCATTGAGTCCAACTCCTGTCCCTGCATAGCAACATCCCCAGTAGCCACATAACATGCCTGAGCATGCCTGAGAATATTGTCCACATGCTTCTTGAACTCTGTCAGGCTGGTGCTGTGACCACATCCATGGGGAGTCTGTTCCAGTGACCAAACACCCTCTAGATGAAGAACCTTTTTTCTAATATCCAACTTACAACTTCCCTGACACAACTTCAGGCCATTCTTTTTAGTCCTGTTACAGAGAAGAGATCAGTACCTGCCCTTCCTCTTCCCCTCATGATGAAGATGTTGATGGCTATGAGGTGTCCCCTCAGTCTCGTCCAGGCTGAACAGAACAAGTCACCTCAGCTGCTCTTCATAAGTGTTCCTCTCATGGCTCTCCAACAGTTTTGTATCTCTCTTACACTGTGGCACCCAGAGCTGCCCCCAGCACTCGAGGTGAGGCTGTCCCAGCTCAGAGCAGAGCAGGACAATCCCCTCCCTCGCCCACCTGGCCATGCTGTCCCTGATGCCCCAAGGACACGGGTGGCCCTCCTGGCTGCCAGGGCACTGCTGACCATGTTCAACTTGCCATCAACCAGGACCCACTGGTCCCTCTCTGTGGCACTGCTTTCCAGCATCTCATTCCCCAGTCTGTCTGTGCATCCAGAGCTGTCCCATCCCTGCAGAATTTTGTTCACCTTCATAGAGCTGGTGAATGTACAGCCCTTCACTTTGTCTAGTTTTTCTGTAGGAACTCTCTGCCTCTGAGACAGTCAACAGTTCCTCCCAGTTTTGCATTATCTGCAAACTTGCCTAGTATCCCTTCCAGTCCTGCATCCAAATCACTAATGAAGATGTTGAAGAACACAAAATCTAAGGGGAAGCCCTGTGGAACCCCACTAGTGACAGGTCACCAGCCTGATGCCACCCCATTCACTGTAACCCCTTGTGCCTGACTCATCAGCCAGCTGCTCACCCAGTACTTGATGTGTTTACCCATCTGTGTGCTGGACATTTTGTCCAGAAAGATTCTGTGACAGCCAGTATCTGAAATAAAAAAAGATTACATCGCCTGGATTCCCTTAATCAACTAGGTGTATTACTTTGTTGTAAAAGGAAATCAGGTTTGCTAAGCAGAATTTTTGTCTCATGAACCTGTTTTGGCAGTGACCAGACCAGTGACTGCATTATCCTTTAGGTGTTTTTCAATACGTCCCAGAATAATCTTGACCATATCTTTACCAGGAACTGAAGTTAGACTGTTACAGGCCTGTAGTTTCCAGGGTCCTCCTTTTTTCCCTTCTTGAAAACTGGGACAATGATCTCCAGCTTCCAGTAAGCTGGAACTTCTCTGGATTCTGAAGATTGGTTAAAAATCATTGATAGAAGTTTTATGATGACATCAACAGCTCTTTGCGTATTCCTGGATGAATCCCGTTGTGGCCCATAGATTTGCAGGAATTCAGCTGGAGCTGCAGATCCTGCACTGGAATTGGTCATTCTTGCAGTCATCCAGATCTTGGTCCTCCATTCTTGGTCCTCCAACTCAGGGCACTTAGGCCCCTTTGATGCATCCTCTGTATTGAAGAGGCAAAAAATGCATAAGCATTTGCTCTATCACTGTCTCTGTTTGTGATGTGACCATCTTCACCCCGTAATAAACTTCTATTTTTACACTGCCTATTGCCTTTAATATTTTTTAAAACTCTTTTTATTGTCCCCCTCAACTGTGGCCAGCTTCAATTCTACTTGAGTTTTGTCTGCACAGATTTTTTTCCCCATGTTGATACGCAGTATTTCTGTATTCCTCCCATGTCACCTGACCTTGTTTCCACTGGGCATACATCTTCCATTTTTGCTGTATTTCCAAGAGAAGATCCTTGTTCAGCCAAGTTGGCCTGCCTTGCCTGCTTAACTTCCAACATTTAGGAATTGCCTGTTCCTTCGCCCTTACGAGGTGATGTTTAAAAAGTAGCCAGCACTGACAGACCCCAGCAGCTGCAGAGCATTTTCCCAGGGTACCCTACTGACTGATTCCCTGAGCAGCCTGAAGTCTGCTCTCCTCACATCCAGAACTGAGGTTTGGCTGGTGCTTTTCCTTTGGTCAACAGAGATTTTAAACACGATCCCTTTATGGTTGCTGTGGCAAAGACAGCCAACACTCCACTAACAAGACCCTTTCTCTTGGCAAGATCAAGAGGGACATCTTTCTGAGTCTGCTCTCTAAGGACTTGTACCCTAGAGTTGTCATGCAGGTTTTTTAGGAACCTTCTGGCCCAGCTGTACACCCTTCTTGCACCAGCTGTGTGATGCTCCCAGTTAATTTCTGACAAGGTGAAGTCCCCCATAAGGACATAAATCAAAGAATTGGAATAAATCAAAGAATAAATCAAAGAATTATTAAATTATCAGCACCATCATCCAGGCTGAGTGGTCTATAGCAGACTCCCATGATGGCATTATTTGTTTTCCTCTTGATCCTTATCCAGGGGCTCTCAACTGTGCCATTGCCAACTGTGAACTCCATACACTCCTACCCATCTATGTACTTTAGAAGGGTTAGAATGCATGGAGCTCACCCCTTTGTCCCCCCAACTCTCCTTCCTGCCCACCTCTCCTGAAGAGCCTGTAACCATCCATCAGAGCTCTCCAGTCACAGGAGTCATCCCACCAAATTTCATTTATGCTACTGATGTCAAATCTCTGGGACTGGGTCAAAGCTTTGAGCTTTGAGCTCCTCTTGTTTGTTCCTGATTCTCTGTGCATGAGTGTAGAAACATTTTAAGTGTGGTACATTGTAGCCAATGCCTGGTAAAGCATATTAAGTCATCTCGTTAGTGCTCATTTCCTCACGTTTTGGCATAACATCCCATTGTTCATTACTGGTTTTGACACTTCCCCTTTTATAACCTAGCTTAAAGCTTTGTCAACAAGCCCCACTAGAGCCTGTGCTACAACTGTTTTTCCCATCTGAGATAGGGTGTATCCCACCTGGGACCAGGTGTTGAATAGATCACCCCATGGTCAACAAACACAAACTTTTTACCCTGACACCAACCTTGGAGCCATGCACTGACTTCATATATCTGCCTAGTCCTAGAAATATTATTCATTGTTACTGGAAAAATTGAGGAAATCACTACTTGTGCTCCTGATCCCTCTACCAATCATCCCAGGACCCTGAAGTCTCTTGTTTTGCCCTCAGACTTCTATTTGTAATTTTGTCGCTTCCAATTTGAACAATCAATAGCAGATAGTAATCAAAGGGCCCTATTAGACTGGAGAGTTCTGCAATGATATCCCTCATCTGAGCCCTGAGGAGACAGTAGACTTCCCTGTGAATTTAGGGTCCTTTAACTAATTCCCCATGCAGGGTTTGGAGCCCACCTGCTTCTCCACTAAAATGGAGGTTCAAGACTCCTGAGGGTTTAAGCCTGTAGTATCTCTGAAAATAACTGGTTCACTTGATTACTATATAGCCTGTTCACTTCTTCCCGCAGTTCCTTAACCTGGTGACACAATTCCTCAGCTATGGCAGACTTTCTGCCCCAGCCTCTTGGAGAGGCATCAGGCACTCCCAGCAGTCAGTGATCTGGAGAGCTGTGCCTACCATCAGCAGGTCTGTCTGTCTATCTGTCTGTCTGTCTGTCTGTCTGCAGGCCTCTGACATGGCTGGTTCAATGGCCGTCATAGCTACATGGGACTGAGCTTCAGGGCATGTCAACACCACATCTGAGGAAGCTTAATCTAGTATGCTAAAAAGACTGGAAGGACTTCTTTGTTCTTCCTTACCAGCTACTGGGTCTGTCTCCTGACTCAACTCGCTACTCTCAGATGGTCAGAGGGCAGCCCTTCCTGCCCTCCTGCCAGCAGGAGCTGCCATACCCTCACTGCTGTGTCATGCCCTCGCTGTTGTGCCATGCCTTCAATGCTGTGCCCTGCCCTCACTGCCCTGCCCTCACTGCCCTGCCCTCACTGCCCTGCCCTGCCCTCACTGCCCTGCCCTGCCCTCACTGCTGTGCCCTGCCCTCATTGCTATGCCCTGCCCTCACTGCCCTGCCCTGCCCTGCCCTGATTGCTGTGCCCTGCCCTCAGTGCCCTGCCCTCACTGCCCTGCCCTCACTGCTGTGCCCTGCCCTCACTGCTGTGCCCTGCCCTCAGTGCTGTGCCCTGCCCTCAGTGCTGTGCCATGCCCCTGTTTTTTGTCCAATGGCTTCAGATTTGTGATGAGGTCTAGAGGCTGCCGGATGGGTTCCTGAACTTGGGAACCCCTCTGAACAGCTAGATCTCATTCTCCGGTCTTTCCTTTAGTCACCACTACTTCAAAATGAAAATGTAATTGCAAAAGTTTCAGTGTAGACTTGCAGTGGGATACAAATTTTCCCTAAGTACAAAGAGGACAAAGAAGACATGTAAAGTCCCCACCTTCATCTGAAGCTAATAATACAGAGGGAAAATAGTTATAGGCAACTGCTTTAGAAAAGATCCTCACAAGATAATATATCTGTTTCTGGGACACATTTCTCCTAGACTTTTTCCAAGAACATGGGAAGCCCTTTTCCAGTGTTATCAGGACAAAGAGTATGAAGTTTCAGATTCCAAATGCCATCTCAGTGCAAAGTCCTCAGTTCAGAACCCAGTCAAAATCTACTTACCTATTCCATTCAGCTCAAGGTCATGTCCCTCTCATATCAATCAATCAATCAATCAATCAATCAATCAATCAATATTATTACTTTTTTCCATAATTCATATCACTAAACTGATAGATTAAAAAGCATCAGGTCAGCCTGAGTACACATACAGTAAGCTTCAGAATTCCTGTCATCTCATCTTCTAAAGTATAACAGCTTTAGTGAAATTGTTATTCTGTCAAATTTGGATAACTTTTCAAAGCAGTAATGTTATTTAATCTAAATGGGATAATTTCCTTTCTGAATATTTCCATGATATAATTTAATGTCAAGCACGTAGGAGTTTAGCAGCACTTCCTCATCAAACACACAAAACAAGAATAGTTAGCAATCAGTGAAATACATGAGAATCAGTCAAGAAATTCTTATACAAAGAGCCTACTTAGACTAAAGATATAGTGTACTACTTTTCAGGTGGAAATCATACTGATAGACTCAAAGCTAATAGCCAGTAGTAGCTTTGTGGTGTGGTGTGACATCTTAAATTTCATAAACATCTATTGTATATATGGTTCAAAGAGATAATATACACCAGAATATTTCAATTAATGTAATGAAATACAAAACTCAGTGCAGGAAGGTGAAAATATTAAGGATCTAATCTGGCTTTCTCATCTATTTAACTACTCCATCACAGTGCATTTACCTGTGTGCAGGAGGATTGACTGAATCAGGCCCTAATTTTTGGAGGTCAAATCTGTTATTTGTATCAAAGGAAACTAGATAACCTTGAAATGATAAGTTTAGAAATACACTTCTTATCTATTTTTAGCAACACAATTCAATCCTAACATTTGGTTTCTATTCAATTTTCAGTTATGATGAATAATAAGTAAGGACAACATCAGTAACATGTTGCATTTATTTAATTGATGATTGTTTGATGATTTTAAGGTCTTCATGGTCATGAAAAAATTAAGTGTTAAGACAACATTCTGGAAGTAAGTAGTTTTGTTGTATAAGGAGGAAAATGAAACATGAGGAATGACATGAATCACCCAAGTTGAGTCAGTGCCTGACTGGGACACAGAACCTGGACACTTCTAGCCATTAAGCACATGTTCTGAACTTGGGCACGTGGAGTGCTTTGCATGAGAAAAATCAAATGAAAAAACCCAAACCAAACAAAAACAACAAGAAGCAACAGAAAGAAAATAATGAATCATGAATCAGAGAACTTTCAGATTGTGAGAGCTTGAGGAGACTGCCTTCTGAAGGTCTTTCTAGATGTCCTGGTTTAGGGAAAATTTGTTAGAATACCTCCAAAAAGACCCTCTCCCCCCTCATCCCCCCAGAAAGCAAACCCACACGGCCCCTTCCTGCAACTGGTTTGGGAAGAATTTCCTCCGAGAGAAGTGGAAAACGCCTGTTTATTTAACAGGCAAAGCACACCCCAGCACAAAAAATGAACAATACCATATTACAAATTCAGAAAGTCTCTTCTGTGGGTGGTTGCTCTGTTATCAGTCCCTCGCCACTGGGTAATGCTGCTGCCCAGAGTAGGCCCCAGCAGGCTACAAAGTGCAAGTTCTTGCTGTTTCCCCAGGTCCCAGTCCAGAGCAGGTTGTAATGGCTCCAAGACAAGGGAAAGAAAACCAGACCAGGAATTTCTCTGCCTTAGCTACCTAAACCAACTAAAAAACAATGGAGCGCTGTGTTCTGCCCTGTCCATGCCCAGACTCCACAGTGGAGTTCTGTGTTCCAGCCGAATGTGGAGGAGTGAGTGCAGTCTCTGATAACAAACTCCATGCTTCTTCTTCTCCCTGCCTTTGCTCTCAGAGCCAGTCTTGAAGGCACAGAATATAATATTCAGCATAAACAGAGCAGGCCATTGGGGATACAAAGATCATAATGTCACCCTAGGACACTTACCCAGGCAATCACAGAGAAAACCAGATGCAGCTATTCTTAAGAAAATATTACAAGCCTTCCCCTGTGGTTTTGTACCTTGTTGTTCCAAAGATATTTGTAAAGCAAATTTCATGTAATAGTCAGAGGTGGGCGTCTGTAAGGGAAGGAGTGGACAGGAAGCTATGTATTCACCTACCCCCTCATGCTCCTTGAAGGTGCCCCCAGTTCTACACCTCACTCAAGATGAATGAAAAATAATCCACCAGGTCATTTTAAAAAAAACCCTCAGATTTACCTTAAAATTGAACTTTAAACAGTGACTGCTAAAGGATTGACTTTCAGACTTGGCCAAGTGCAGCACATATTGCAATCAATACAGTCCTTCCTCTTAGCTACAAAGCTAAGATTATGGTAATTTAATCAAGAAAAAAATGAAATGTTTCCTTTACATATTTTCTAACATTCTTATAAAAAATAGAATAATGAAAAGGAGAAAAAGTGATAATGAAGTAACAAAATGACAATGTATCTCTAGCATAGAAAGATGACATTGACATTCAATTATTTACCTCTATGACTTGAGCTTAAGATACAGTGCTTTTCTAAGAGCAATAAGAAGTAATGAAACAGGTTCAATAATCAAAAATAAAATTATCAGCTTCAAATCTGGTAATTCTCTGCTGGTCTAAGATGTGCACATGCACACCCAGGTACAGGTACATATTTCCTTGTGTGGCTAATTTTATAACATTCACACTTGGGTTTTTTGAGAGATGGTTTCAGGCCTGTCATATTTTGTGATTACAGGAGACCTGATCTGAAAGATGAAAACGCTTCCCTCACCAAGCACTCATTCTGTCACACTGGGAGTGAAATCTCAGATTTTATGCCTGGTGTAGTCTGCCTTAATATGGACCTGAAGAAGCTCAGAGGATCCAAGCAAAGTCCAGCAAAACTGAAGAAAACAGCAGAGAGTCATAAGAAGAGAAAAAGACAGAAGCAAAAGAAGCATGGAAAGTGTCCCTTATTTTCCCATCCAGCAAAAGTAATGGACTACATAACTTTTTTTTTAAACTTTTTTCTGAGGTTTTCTTTTGAGAGGGAAAGCATTCATTCTCCTCTCAGTCATCTTAACTTGTTTTTGTAATTCTATGCTGAGATTCTTTTACCAAGGTGTTCTGTAACATTCAGGTGAGAAAGGAAAACTCTATGGTTGCCTGCCTGAAAACAATTATGGTTACTAGGACCATTGCTGGGACCTGGGACAGGAACAGCAGTAGCCTCTGATACCTCAGATGTTGTTTTTCTTCTAGCACTGCTTATCTTATGTTGTGGCCTGATGGGAAATGTGGCTGCCTTGCAGTGCTTGAGCTTCTTTCCCTCTTGTCTCATTTTTTGAGTCTCTCCATGTAGTTACATCTCCATCACTTTTATATTCAGGTACCTGCAGAGCCAAGTTCGACACTATCTCAGAAGCTTTACCACAAAACCCTCAGACTCATAAGATCTGCATTTGTTTCCAGGCTGTACACTATACACAGGCACAGGTAATGTATGCCAATGAAGTTCTACATTGTTTGTGAAATGTACAGGCTCAGGACTATGTAACTTCTTGCTTAATGGAAAACATTACAGTGAACTTGGCCTTCTGACTGAATGCAATGCTGCTCTAATAGCATGTCTTTATCATTTGTATTGCTCAAGGAAATCCTGTTCTTGGTGACATTAGGTTTTATCTGTGTCATCAATCTCTAGCAGAAGACATACAGAAGATCTGCTTAGGATGCAAATTCTTTTTTCATTATTATTAATGCTGAACATAATAACTTTATCTTTGTAGTTCATTATTTTCAGAATTCATCTGTTCATTTTTCTGGAACTTGAGAAAACTGTAGTTTTTATGTCTTATTTAACGAACGTGGTTCGCACCATAATGGAATAGCAAATGACTGTCAGATCACAGATAATAAGCCATCTGTGATGTTATACTAAGTTGTTGGGCCAAATATTCTGGTATAAGTCTGAACAGCTTAATTTATATGAGCAGAGCCTTTCAGTAAACTTAAAAATCCATCCCCTCAAGTTATCTTTTCCTTCTTCTAATTGCAGGGTCAAAGTGCAGATTTCTAGAAGTTCAATTAAAACCTCTGGGACTGTAAAAGCACTACAGCAGGAAAGCAAGCAAACAGCGAAATCAAACCAAACTTTTTAAAAGAAGTTGATATTTACCTTAGATTTTTTTTTCTGCTATATTTTCTTGTGTTTTGTCAGCCTCTAAACATTAAACTATTCGGTATGTAGCAGAATTTTTATCTTCAGCCCTCAAAATTTAATGCATAAACTGAGTCTTTTGATTTTTCAAAAAACGAGTCTCAGGGACAGGCAGGGAGATTGCTGTGGACAGCAGATTGTTGAGACAACAGACCTCACAACCCCTCCAATGATGGCGATACAGCGTGGCCAGATTCTCACCAGACACATGATGACAGAAATAAAATTTTGGTAAATGTTAGAGGCACTTCCAGTCGTTGGAATGAGAGAACATGGCTTTGCAGTGCCAGCGTGGGACATTATATGACCTGTCTCTGCCATAACATTTTCCACCCAGCCTTGAAATCATGTGGAGCTGCAACTATTGCTGTTATCAGGCACTGACCAGGGTAAGCATAATGTAAATGCTGTTACTGAACTGCCTGTGACTTGGGGAGGCAAGAACCTCACAGCCACTCAGCACAAGGGCAATGGCACAGACAAATCAGAGAGCAGCACAGGTGTTTTCAAAGCTTTCCCAAATTCTACACTTTATAGCAAACTTAAAAAGATTTAAAAACCCCAGTAATTCTATGGGAGTGTGGGGGGAAGCGAATCTGGGACTTTTGGAAAGACTAGCAGTAATTGCAATAGTTATGGGTATACCCACAGCTTGTTTAACAGTCATCAGCAATAGAAGTTCTGGACTAAGAAGATGAGAACTGAAACTCTGCCATTTTTATGCTCTGAAAACAAAAAATAGCTTTCACCTTGCAGTGCATCAGCACAAACAGGTCTGCTCACATCCAAGCACTCAGAAACATACTGCCAGCACTCAATCACTATTTGGAAAACAGGCAACGTTGGGAAAAAAAGGATGGGAAAGTTTTTCCACAATGTTTGGGAATGCTTGGCATGCAGAAAACCCCTTCTGACTTCCTGCTGCTCTGTCTGGGAGACAGAACACAGAACTGCAGATTCTGCTGATAGCATCTTAATGTGTTAATTTTGCTGCTGCTTTGAGTGTTTTTTATGATCCTTGGTCAAAGCAAGAGAAAGACAGGAGGGACATTTTACTGCTCCATTTGAAGCCCATAGCAGGCTTTCATTCAATGGCAAATGAAATGCTTGACCAAACAATTTTGCATTTTTGCAGCAGACTGCATGTTCATAAAGATCTTATCTGAACCATACCTACCAGCCGTAATCCCATGGTTACATAGGAGTTGGCCTTGGAGCTGGCATCCCATGCAGATGATGTTCCTTCACTTTATGTGACCCACCACAGTGAACCCTGGATGTCCTACTGATGGAAATGTCCCCCCATTGTCTGTGGCTTTGTGCCCTTTCCTAAAGTTGTATCTTGGCCCTTCTTGATTTTTATTTTCACACTTGCACTCACACTGGGGCACCAGGACCATCTGTACCAGAACTGTGTCAGGGCAGGGCAGGAGAGATCGTCAGGGTGGGTTGGTTACCTTCCTTCCTGACCCTTTGGTTCTGGTCCTGCACCAAAATGTTTCCTTGCAGGGAAAGGCATAAATGATGTCCTTGGTGACAATTCCCTGCTGTGACTCCAGTGCCATAGGCTGTCTGAGGGATGTGACCCTTGAGCTGAATGCTGTAAGGAAGCAAAAGATTCTCACACTGTGTGCATCCAGAACAAGCTTTATCTTCAGACAGAAAGGATAGCAGTTATGTTATCTGGAAAAATAAACTACAGCCTTGAACACTATGCTTACCCTGGCTGCAAGCACAAACTGGTTCACATCTATATGCAAGGTATGTACATGCCACTGGGGTTCCTCCCCATTTGTGGCAGGAGGGATCAAGGAAAAAGCCATAAAGAAGAAAGCAACAAGTTTGGACACGTTTTATGTCTCACTGACATACATAGGCAAGTAAGATGGGAGCACTGGGAAATGGTAGCACTCCATTTTTAAGCTCGAAAGCGCTAAGAGGAGTATGGCAATGAAATTAAAAATAATATATGATTTCTGCTCCCAGGAGATGCATGCTTTCCTACCAGAGAGATCAAATTTAACGGGCATAAATAAACATTTGCACAACAACAAAGTGTGCTGCTTCTTAAAAGACTGTAAGAAACAGCATACTGTAAAAGGGATCTGTAGGCCAGAGCTGAAGTGACATTGATTTTTCTGGTGATAACAATGCTCAAGCAAATAAGCCACAGGGCTTTGAGAGCACATCCAAGATATGCATTACTGCTTAAGGCACTTAGATGAGATGGGAAATGAGCCTGCTGGAGCTGTTCCATATCTGAACAAGATGCAAAGTAGTAGAGTTTGCAAGACACTTTGCACAGAGCTAACAAAGACAATCAGGAAGCAAGAGGCTCTCTTACATGTTTTCACATGCCATGCATATTCCTCTATCACAATGTGATAAAGTGTTTGTTTGTATCCACAGACTCGCATACCATAAAACAATCAGCAAAGGACTGCATTGCAAAGCAGGTTGTCACTGCTGATTCTCTAATATTTCTGTGACCTCTGTTTTGACCATATTGTTGCTGTCTGTCCTTCTAAAAAACATGTGGCAATATCACAAGTATCAGGAAGAAAGAAACATCGCTAAAGCAGAAGTTTAACTGCGTCAATCCTTGGTCAAAGCAGAGCAGGTGTTAAATATCTGCGGCCAGGACATTGAAACACTGAACCTTTCCCCTTCCTCCCTTAACCTAATGCAACTCCCAGTGTTATCTAGTGGCCTTGCATTCTTCTGCAGCCTAGGTCCCATGTTGCGTCTCAGATTGTGTAAAGCAAATAGAATATAAGTAGAGTTTCTCTCAGCTTTTTCCTACAATTAAAAAAAATCAGGTAATAATTCAGTTTTATTTTGCTTTTTATTCAGATGTCAAGCAACTTCACAGACAATTGTTAGACATCACAAACCTCATACAATAAATGTGTCTGCGCATTTTGTCAAGAAGAAAACACAAGGACACAGAGGTTAAATGACCAAATGAAAAACATAACTGAAAATTAGTGGTAGGACCAAGAACAAAACAAAAAATAAAGAAGTCCTTTCTCAGCAGCCATCTTGTACTATAAAGTCTTCATCACTGTCCTTAAATGCAATGCATAGAAGTGTACAACTGCTTCCACTGATGCTCTACCACTAGCAATATTTTTCCACGCAGACAGGAATATAAATTTTCAATGTAGATTATTTCCAGTCTGTAACAATTGTTTCTAAAATTCTCAAATGAGTCTCCAGTATTTTGTGCTTTGAAAGCAATATCTTCAACACATTTAACTTTATGATCAGGAATAATTTAGTATTTTTTTTTCAGGTTAGATATTGGAATAACCAGAAAAGATGATCCTCTTCTTAAGGGAAGTCTAATAACGACAATAATTTTCTGAAATTTTTGTCATGCATGTTGAACACTAGGGGTCATATTTAGATAACCACTGACATACTGCACAGCACATCCAGGAGAAAAACAACCACTCACTCATCAATGACCTATGAATTATAAGCAATTTCCATAGGAACAAGGGTGATTTTCACAGTATACAGTGCAATAACTGGTTTGCTGTGAAGTGCTATGTTGACTCCTTTATTTCTGTGGTTTTAACAGAGCTGGGAAACAAAATGAGAAGGCTTACAACATGTTCACAGCATCAGATGAGCCTTATCTTTCTCCCTAACTGGGACTACCCCTGTACAGGTATTTTGGTCTTTTCCTTTCGTATTTTTGGTTCCACAATTGTTCTAGTTCAGGAAGAGGGGGGAAAAAAATTTTTGTTATTGAGACAAAGTGCTCTGGAGAAAGCTGCAAAGTTCATTTAGGAGTTAGAGTCAGAGGCAGAAGCATGGGTATTTTCATAAGTTTTATTAAGATTTTGTATTCCTTACACATTTCCTGTGGTTAACTTTCACCACCAGAAAACAGGCTCCAAGCAAAGTACCTTCTATGTCAGTTTTCCACCATTCCCAGTAGTGGGAAGACACAGCAAGGAGATACCTGCATTTATGGAAGTGAAGCTCTACCAGTGTTGAGATACAGAGGTGCTCCTCAAGCAAGAAAGATGAGAGGTGACCTGGTGCTTGTCTCTGCATTCCCAGTGTCCCCAGCTGTGCCATGGTTCCCCAATGGCTGCAGAAGCTTGTTTGCTCATGCTGCTACAGGTTGTCATAATTCTGGGTAGACCTCAACTTGCAGCATTGAGCTGCTGCAGTTCCATACAATGAAATGCAGATATAGAATACAAGAGTCATCTCAGGTGTAACACACTTCTGCCCACATGGCTTGCTTGTTTCCTGGGTTATAATTTCCACTACATAGTTGTCCAGTCATCTTTAAAGTCCTAGGTACTGGATTGCTTTTGAAGTCTATTTCACAATTCAAAATTGCTGTCTTGCTATCACAGAGGTATTATTGACATCCATCCTGAAATTTCCTTTTCTTAATTTCATGTCACTATTCCTAATTATACATTCATGTGAAAAATTCCTTCCCATGACTAGAGACAGACGATGGCTGATCTTTTATGCATATGCAAGCTGAATAAGAACCAGAGAACCTGAATTTCCCCTTGCCTGTAAGATAAATGCAAAACTAGCACCAAGAAAGTCTCTAAAGAACATTCTTTCAAATTTGAAGTGCTGAGTGTGTTAATATATAGTTAGTTTGAACTCAGATGCTGTAGAAAACCTGAAACAGAACTGAAAATAAATAAGCCGTGCAAGACAAATAGAAGTTTTTAAAAAAGCCTTTACTGCTCTTTCGTACTAAATAAAAAATGTCACAAACAGTGACATTTCAATCTCTCCTTGAAAATGTATTGCCACATTTAAATATCCCCATTGTTTTGTGGAGCTTCTTGTGAAACTACCTGACCAGCACAACAACTTTCTGAAGTGGTTAACAAGCTACTCCAAAGCCTTATTGCAGATAATTTAGTAGTAACAGATTATTAACTGAAGCAAGGATTTGCACTCAGGCAAGGTGATAAAAAATCCTGCATTCAAAGCTTTGACTAAAAGTCATCAGCACTTTGACCAATAATAAGAGATTTACTCCATGTTGTCCTGGTAAAATTCTGATTTACCTCTATTGTGTTAACTTTCAATTTTCCTGTAGTTTCAAATTGAAGGTCTTTTTTAAAATAACCCTTCTTAAAAATGACTGCACTGTGTTTCTAGTACACAGAAGCTGGTTTGGTAACACATATCTCAGACGCTGAGCCTCAACACTGATTGGAACCTTTAAATACCCTGTAGGAAATCAAAAAGTTCTATTAATATAGCAATCTAGCAGTATGGACACTTCTTGTTAAAATTTGTAGTTGTTCACAAAGTTTGCTCTTGAGAAATCCATGTTATTTCATATATCATGTTTATCTCAGATTTAATTGCAGAAAAGCCAGAATAGAGAACTGAGACTCAAAAGGACTAAACTAACAACAGTCAAAACCCTAAAGAAATAAAAAGAACCTTTAAAAAATGCTCCAATTCAAATTAAATGACAAACATTTTAAATAGCCTTGTTTTCTTTAAGATCTCTGGGGAGAGATCAGTCTTTAAAAAAATTATTGATTTTAAAAAGCACACTAAACACCAACTATTGAGTCTTAGTCTATTAACTGGAATACAAAAAGATTATGTCATTTTTTATTCTTTTTTGCTGGTTGGGACAGAGAAACTCCACACAACTAATTGCTGAAACATGCTTTTTTCCTACATCATGCATGGCTGGATTTGTGGATTTATTTCCAACCCTAAGTCATGCCAAAGAGTGTTGGGTAAGTATTCCTCTCCCAGCTCATCTCAACAGGGTTGATTTTATCTGGGGACAGTCAGTAGCATGATGCTGACCCTGACTTCAGGGTGGATGAGGAGAGTACATGTCTGGATCATGGCCACTAGGGACAGGCAATTCTGTGGATTTCAGGTGGAAAGCCTGCTCTCTTCTCTGCCATTTGGAAAGGGCCTTGTCTGGACTAAAGCCAACCAGACAGTGAAATTTAAAAAAAAAAATCTGTTTTCTTAGAGGCCTGTAGACAATTTGTAGGTAAAACAGGTGTACTTATAGCATAATTATATATTAACACAATTTCTTTTTCCTTGGGTGCGATGTGACAAGGTAAGCATGGAAGGCTGAGGCTGGTAGCTGAAAGAGTCTTCTTGTGAGTTTTCACAAAGCTTAACTAGTAGTATTTTCATGCTGGTGGGTTTTAAATAATTTCTTGCAGTATATCATTGTGGACCATTTCAAATCCCAAGGAGGGCTCTATTAATTCTGGAAATTGTAATTTCAAAAAAGGGAAAGTTTTACAGACTGCTGGAAGCTCTGTGTTTGGCTACATCTCAGCCTCAAAATTTTTAACAGTAGGATCTCCGCCCTATGCTACATAGAAAGTTATTTTATTGAACATTTATGTTTATTTTAGCATAATCCATTCCTATAATCAGATAGGAATGGATTGTGCTAAAATAAAAAATAAATGTTTTTACCTAATTAATTACCTAATTATTATCTAATATAAAAACTATAAGAGGAGGATAAATATTAAACTACAGAGTTTCTATCCAGTAGCAATAGAGCACTATATCAAATGTGTGACATTGGGACAATATAAACACTTGATGTACTGAAGTAAGGCAGATGGGGCAGCTCATTGAAGGCAGGTCAAAAGCTGGAAGAATTAGCACAGGACTCTTATGGTAGACTCTTAGACTCACTTCTACTTGATATGTTTTTGAATTCGAGTAAGAAATCACATAAACAAAACCTGTGCACTTAAATATTGAATTTAGAATTTCAAATCACAAGTTGGACACCTTTTAAAACCTGGTGAGAAGAGATTTAGCTTGGGAACAGATTATGCAAAACACTGGTGCATGGGCATTTGCTGTGACAATGAAGAGAGTGACTCATCTTTGGAGTACTAGCTTCACTATTTGACTCTTCAAATCACAGTTTCCCTGGCTGGGAATAGAAGAGGCCCCTACAAAGCATGGGGCTGAACACCCTCACTTCTTCTTTTTAATGAGGATCGGTGAATTCAGCACCTTGCAAGAACTGGGTTATGTTTGAGGAACTACAGTGCTGTGTTTTGCTGTAATTTTCTGTAAAGCTGAGAAAATCTTCCCTCAGTAAATTGTGGTTGGAGAATTGTTTGCACACTGAAAGTAAAATTTTGATACTTTAAGAACCAGGCCTATATGCTGCAATCTACTTATCTAGGGTTTTATCCAAAACACATAAATAAAATGATTCTTTGGGGAATACCCCACAAGTATATCTAGACCAAATATTATTGTTCTGCTGTAGCAAAAAAGGATATAAAACTAGGAAGTCTATTTCAATGGGCTGTTCCAAGACACAGCAGCAAACCAGCAAGACAAATCAAGAAAGGAAGAACTAATGACCACTTGACTCCAGCTTTGCCTCAGGGAATGAGAGGCTGGGAGTCCCTGGCTGTTCCAGGAGCACTCTTTGCTGCAGATGTGGAGCTGTTGATCCAAGAACTCTGCAGGACTGCCAGGTGGCCTTAGGATGAGAGGCTAAAACGTCATCTCTCCCCTTCCTTCCTCATGCGCCTTCCTTTCAGAAGGTGGTTGATTCATGCACCTGTGGCTTCATGACATGACATTTTTGCAGTAGAACCTGCTCAAGATGTTGCAGTCCTGATTTCCCCACCCTACATGCATTCTATGTGGCAATGCTGCTGTTTCTAAGTGACCTGGCAAACAGAGACTATTCCTTTAGTTTGGGATGGATGAATCATTGTTCCAGGCGTGACTTTTAAGCACACAACTCTGCACCTCCTGCCCAAAGCACATCCTGCCCAATGCACTGCAGGTTTGTCCTAAATTTTCATTTCCTCTGTCACCAGTAGCTCATTCTTGCCCCATTGCAGCTCAGCTGGAAGAATGACTGCTAGCACTGGGGAGCCTGCTAGGGAGGTCACAGACATACAGCAGGTTCTCTCATGCTCTTTCTCATGTTCCAACAGGTCCCAGGACACAGAGACATTTTAGGGCTAGATGAAGAGGGAAGTGAGACAGCCATGAAAAAAGTGAGTGTTGTTGTGGATTCAATTTCTCCAGCTGATCACAGTTGAGCTGTGATCAGCTCCTAGGATGCTTCATAAGACAATTAGAGCTTACCTAGGCAACATAAGCTCCCTAGAGGTGTGTTCACGCTCTCTAATTTTAGATATCTAATGCATGTGCTCTAACTAGCCTTCTGAAGAGTCCTGTCTCTTTCTCCATTAACTCTGTGTGAGCTCAGGCATCCAGCCTCTCCCCTGGTTCTTCTGCATTGTCTCCTGCAGCTACAAGTCCAAAATGATCCAAAATATTGAGACTAAACATTTGCAGAAGCTCCACTCCCTTGAACTCCAGCAGCAGGTGCTGCCAGCTGGTGCAGGGAGCAAAAATCCCCCAGCATTTCTTCTCCTGATCGACCCCCTCCTGCAGGGGGCTATGACTGGGGCATGGGGAGGTCCCTTGTTAGCAAGCACTGCTGTGTGCTTGCACACGTGTCCTTTGTGGTACTCATCTGAAGAGGCCCCTTTGACATAAATGGCCGTGCCTGAGTTTCTTCTATCTTCCAAGGGAATGGCAAAGGGAATCATGAGGCTAGGATTGTTATATCAAAGATATACACGATGCAATAAAAAGCCTACAAAATGAACATTTTTCGTGCTTTCCAAGAATGGGTGATACATTTATGAAATGTTTATCTCCCACTTTATTCTTCAATGGGTTGCAATCTGTCTTGCAATTGCAAAGTGCTTCAAATCTTATCCTTCAGTGACATTGTGTTGATGTGAAAATGAGATGCACCAGAGACTGAAGACTTTTCACTTTGTAGGTTATAGAAGCAAATTATTGTTGTTAACACACAGGTGAGCTTCGTGACTATCTCTCCATGTACCTGGTTCAGTGACAGCTGTTGGCAAGGAAGATAAAAAGGAAATCTGTGTTTCAAGCAGACATGGGAGAAGTAAAAGAAAAGAAAAGGAAAAGATCTTCATAATCTGTGAGTTGTTTTTAAAAAATTATTGCATTAAAGAAGTTTTAGGACACAGACAGCTTCTTCAGAAATATTTAGGAATCCGGCAACACAGTTGCATGCGCAGCAACTTCTCCGTAGGGATATTCTGGTGGTATGCTCATACAGAAGGATCACAAGCAGAGTTGTATCAGGGTATGCTTATGGTGTATGAACCAAAGCAAGCAGCCCTGATGGACCAAAGGTGAATGCAGAGCTAAAAAAATCCTAGTAACAAGACTTCTAGTGTAGTCTGAGTTTTTTCCTGTAAGTGGGTTTTTTTCCTGTGCTTTAAATCTTAACCAAATGCTTTTTTGCACAACAATAGCAGTCTTAGCAAAAGTGTTTTGTTAAAATAAAAGGAGTACAGTCTGAAAACTAAACCCATTTCAGCTTTTGGAAGAAAAGAGGAAATCTAACAAAACTAAGAGGTCTGCTTTTCTTTCCTCCGAATTATTATTTGCTACATATCATAACACTCAGTTTTTATTTATTGATAACAGCTTTGAAGTAAGTTCATGTGTCAATCCACATGCTGTATCACATTCAATTAGTTTACATTGTGACTACCAACTGTAGTCTTTAATACATGTATGTGGGCTAACATAATTATCTCCAGTTATGGAGAAGTCTTAAAGAGGTCAATAAGAGTATCAAATGAATAAGCACTTCAGGAGTGTTTGCTCTGCTGAGTATTTCAAAGAAAATAATCCTCAAAATACAAGAAAATCCAAACCCAAAATAATGAAACAAACAACCCCAAACGCAGTTCCTCCCTCCCTCCCTCCTCCCTCCCTCCCTCCCTCCCTCCCACACTCAGGCTATAAGGAAGCCTTGGAGACAAAATTTAGCACCACTCACACTGGTATGGAACACACATTTCCCTACAGTATTTTGTCTCCACTGTCTAGAGGTGCAACACTAGGTAGCACTTCTTCATTCTGCTCTCAGAAAGGGCCTTTGTAAAGTGCCCACAGAACTTCAGCTGTAGCACAATCACTGGATACTTTGGGAAAAGTGTCAGAAACTAAAGGACAAAAAGTATACAGCAGCTGGACACTGATTGAAAAAAAAAAAAAAGATAAATTCATGCTCTTTTCAAATTAATCTTGAGATAGAGTATCAGGTTTCCAGAAGAAGTAGTTCTATTATTAGACCTAAGAAGGTAAGAAAAAATCACAATACAAGGAAGAATACGCAAAAATGCCTTTTCTTCATATTTTGTAGAGAGTCACTCATTTTATCACTTCACCTCTAAATATATTAAGTATTTTCATGTAAACATATTAAGTAATTTCAGTACTACAGTACATTAATCAGACATCAGAGTCCATGAGCATACTTAACTGGGCAAGATAACCAAGAAAGACCAGAACAAATGCTGGATTTATTTTCCCATTTAAGTAGAGGTAAAACTGCAGGTAAAACTGCTGTCAAGTGGCCATTTTGAGAAACCACCAAAAAACTTGCTGGATATTTTGTCCATTTCCACATGTCACAGATCTTCATTGTGACACCAAATTCAAACATAGTGCTCAAAGGCAAGTTCTTGTCCACCTCTGACTGAATAAGGCTCACAGTCCTGCTCTCCTAACTTGATGCATGTTAGAAGATAAAAACACATCCTCTTAATCAGATCACCAAATTTTAAAATAGCTTTTGATCGCATTGTTTTAGTAAAGGTAGTTGTGATGATTGCATACAGAGTACAGGAAAAGCATGTCTTTAAAAGACTGCAGGCAATGTAATTTACCAGAAATTATCTTGGCCCAGGATAAGTTTTAAAGGCCACTTTAAATTATAGTGAGATATTTATTGCCAGGAACACTGCTCTCTTTGATACAAATTTCTCCAAAACAACTCACACATAGTGGTTGGTCCAGAGGTTAGAGTCTGCAAATGCTAACTGTTCTTTAAAGTGGCAATTGGGTGTTACCTATCTCTCAAAAGTAAGGAATACATGGATAAAACAGTAGTAAATTTGGCTGTGCAACATACACATACTCATGAGAATACTCTGGTCATACTATAATAATGAAAGATAGGCAGTAGCATAAAACCTTTGGAATATCTCCTAGCATTCTAATATATTATAAACTGAGAAACTAAATGAAATACATGCCAGTGTATGCATGTTTATTTTGTCACAATACAATAACTTGCAAAACATTACATAATATTTGTAACTAGAATTATGTGCTCCACATGGTGGAACACAGGAGTTCTTTAGACACAGCCTGTACCTGCTCCCATTAGCCTTCTGCCAGATTGTTCCTGAACAATCTTTGTTGAACATGCAATGCAGAAAATAGACCAGGAAAGCACATAAGAGAGGGATTTATGCAAAACAATTACGTGTCCTTCAGTACTTTTGTCTCTGAATGAGAACTGTATTATTTTTACTTGGCTAAAACGCCACAGGTATGCTGCAGATCAGAAGGAAGACATTAATCTTATTTTTTCACAGGCAGTTCATATATATATGATTATTGTCCTAAAGCAACGAAGAAAGCCAGTAAATTTGTCTAGGCTTTGCCTCTGGTTTGATTTCCTCGGGATGAAGTGGGATATTATTACTGGTGCAGTTACCTCTGCATTGTCTCCTATTATACTGGATAGAGGCTGAATTTGTTTATTCTATTCTTATTTTGAACATATAGGAAAGTATCCCTGCTGTATTCCTTATTTGAAAGAGACTGTGAAACAGAATTTATTCCTCAATGAAGCAAAAAAGAAAAAAAAAAAAGGGCCTTAACTTCATATATGCTAATCAAAGGTCTAGTCTAATAATACAGACTGGTACTAGTGGAATCTTCTTGATCTTTAGAATTTACTTTGACCATGAACAACACAATACTGGCTTTTTTTTTCATGACCACTCCTTCCAGGACATTATGCACTGGACCCAGGAAGTTTTTACACTCAACAATGCTCATCTAACTGCATTGAGGCTGACACTGTATCTCTCTGAATCTCTGTATCAGGACCTTCATTTCGATAACAGCAGACTGAGAAAAGGTTAAAAAAAACCAACAGAAAAACAGGCAAATATTTCTTCAAGAAATGTTCCGAAAGCCACACCAACTCGTCCCTTAAAACTTGGGTAAATATTATGCCTTTTTACTGGATTTGCATGACACTTGATACTAATGATTTTGTACGTGCTTGTTTTTTCCTCCACTGTCAGTAATTGCACATTGACCTGACATGCAAAAGACATGCATTGGAAAATACATGATCTTGAAAGGTATTTTTATGGCATGAAAATCACAGTTTTAGTGCCTTTTCCTCATTGGTTGTGATTTTCTGTCAGCAGTTGGGAGAAACTGGCACAAGTAAGAACAGGTCAAGTACTTCAGTGGCTGCATGCTGGGACTTGGCTGGGGCAACTAAGTAAGTTCTGACCTCTTGGAAAGGTGTAAGGGCTGCTGACAATGGAACATGAGGTAGAATTAAGTGAAGGAAGACCTTACATCTCCTGCTGTCCTTGCGGAAGTACGGGTCTCTCACAGTTCCCTTTAATCAGAATTGCAAAGTACCTGTTGAAGGTACTTCATAGATATTTTTCTCCAGCTCCTTGGCTTTGCAGTCCTCAAGAAAGGACTCTTTGAAGAAGTATAGGATAGCTGTGACAATTAATTACTTCACAGAGGACTACACAGACTATCACATATGCTCAAAGACTTACTTAAGAATGATCCTAACTTAATCAGTATAGGTTTTCAAATATGCTTCTGCATTGTGTTCCCAATTAAGAGAAAGAAAAATGCTACATAATGACAGCATACAGGGTCTCATTAGCTTGTTGTGCCTGAAAAATTAACAAATTAAACTATCTAGAATAGATTGGAAGCTGCTACTATCCTGAAGACAAATAAAAACAATTTTGAAATAAAATTACAGGTTTTGTGCTATTAGGCTGACCCTGCAGGACAATACATTACTTTGGTGGCTTTCCATGCCCCTTTACTTTCCATGTGCTCAGTATGCAGAGGATATCTCTTTGATTAGGACCTCCATTCCCAAGGAAGAGCAAAGGACTTCACTTGCAATATATAATATGCATTGCATATTTTTGCTTTTATGTGGTTCAATGCAATATATAATATGTATTGCATATTTTTGCTTTTATATGGTTTTGCCCATTTCAGAAAACCCTGGAGGTATTGGAAGACCACTCATAGCACCTGCCATGCTTTGTCAAATGCTGATGTCCACTATCAAAGATTTCATTTTCTGAATATTAAGATAAAAGTGTCTCCAACCAAATAATCTCTAGATAGCTTCAGGAAATAGCACCAGGAATCACATGAAAGAACATAGGTGCTGAAGAACTACTTCCTATGTTGGTTTAAAGGTCATAAATTCTCATTATTGTACAATAAATGAAACAGTAATCTCTATGGAATAACATACTAACTTGTTCTTCCACTAAAAGTGGATTTACAGCAGTAATCTAAATTATTTCAGCAGCATTGATCTAGATATTGCTACCAGAGCAAAGACTGGATATAGAGTATGTAGGAGAGGGCCTTTTGAAAGGGCTTTTTTAAAAGCCTTTCACAAAAATCAAGCTGAATTGCAGCTCCATATTCACTACTGTGTAACCAGACAAACTAAAGACACAGCTCCATGATAGTGTGAAGGTATTTACTGGCAAGTGTGTTAGAATGAAAAAAAATTAATGGGAAAGAGAAGGGAGCATCTAATCACTCTAAGTGACCTTTGGATGATAAAGTTGGGGGGAAAGATACAAGCAAACAAAAACACAGTGGAGCACAATGGGCTAAACTTATCCCAAGTATAACTCCTGCCAGCTGGCCAGTATCTGGTTGTCAAAATATGTTTAATGGGGAAAGAATGAAAGAAACAAATGAAAGTATAAAATCTGTTCTAGAACATAGTACATTGGTTCTGTTTGGTTAAATCAGTATGCCTTCTATAATGCCATTCTTTGAGATCAATTACTCATTATTGCACTGACAGTATCAAGCTATGATCCTTGCCTTTTTTCTGACCCCTTTCATCACCCTTCTTTTTCCCCCATAATGTTCTATAAATAGCCCATGTGCTATTTTCTTGTGATCACTCTAAACAGGGATTTTAGGCATTTTTTTACCTATATCACCATGGAAACAAGATCTGTGTATACATCTATGATTAGTCTTTCTCTAGAGTAAAAGCCTTCATTATCCATGCAAGCTTAAAGCTAATTGTTCTGCATAAGATATGGGTGTCTTATTCCTACCTACTACTTCGGAAATTCATTTCATGTAGTTGCACATAACAAGCTGTAAAGAAGGTTTTATGAAGCCAATAATGCAGATATAATACTTGAGGAATTCCTTTTGGATTGGATATATTTATTTTTCCAAACATTTTGTTTGAGAGAAAACGAGATTGCTATCTGCTGTTTCCTTATTTTTTTGCAGGAAAGCAAAGGGTTGTTGACTTCCTCTCCCCTCCCTTCCTTCCTTCTTTCTGAAGGTACTGTACTCATCTGAAAAAAAAAAAGAGAACGAAATGATTGTTCCTGTTCTCCTTCTTAAGTCATTTGAAACATTGTCACTGCTAGTTTTCTAAGTTTACTGCAATCTCTGCATGGGGAGGGGTGGGTAGGGAGACAGCGGGAGAGAGAGACAGATATTACAAACATCAGAGCAGGTAGTGTTTAGGGCAAGACTCCTTCCACCTTCAACAACTGGTAAGTTAAGTAAAATGCTTTTATGGTTAACTCTTTAAAAGTTATATATATATATATATCTGTGTTAGTATTAAGAAAAGGCATTAATTAGATACACATTTAACAGATAAAATAATAATAACCATATGCATTAATAAGCAGTCTATTTACGCTAGCGATACCTATAGTATGGTTTTTAGATACTGGTGCTATTAACATATGGTTTAGTCTATGCAGATAGGAAAGTATTTTCCAAAGAGGCTGGTAATATTCATAATATAATCTCCTGTGGATTTTGCGTATATAAGTCCTGCTGCGAGAATCTTGTTACAGGCTTCACTAACTTTATCCCAACAGTTTCAGCAAGATTCACTGGGCCGTTGCTAAAATATAGAGAGGAGCTGTGTCATATGGGGATCAATGTATTTCATTTATCATCTGCCAGTACTGAAGTCTGCTCCAACACACCAACCTGTGCTATACTGAGAGAAGAATTACTGGGGCTGTTTTTGCTCCCTTCAAACTGCATTGTGTTTAGGACTACACATGTTTATCTCTACTTATCTGTGTATATGATCAGTCTAGGAACAATGACATTTCGGAGGTGGTAAGATGGTTCCTGGATCTCACTTGGAAAAAAACAAAACAAAAGTTCATGTTGTGCAGTACATAACAGCACTGAGGCAGAACACCAACATCAGTAATAGGGTGGACTCAATTGTATATCCGTTTGCAACTTTTTAGACATCAATTATGTTTTTCATATTGATCATAAATGTATCAGAATCATTAGAATTTCCATGTGAAATGAGTGACTGAATGCAAGAGTATGTTTCAAATAGTGTGTGAGAAAAATCCCCCCCTGAACACTTTCATATTAGCAGAATGCAGAGGTGGGGCAAGAAATAGGAGAGGTGTCCATTTCTTTGCAAAAGGACAATTTGCTCATCTTATGATTGTTTCTTCAAGCTGCTGCTCTCTGAAGTGCAGGGTCCTCTGAAGTGCAGAATGCCCAGAGCCCAGACAGGGAGGCTACAAACAGTGGGCAGATATTGCAGAGAGCTGTCAGGCAGCTCCAGCTGCCCTGCTCCAAATTCTGTTCCTGCCAGGGTACCTGGGCTGCGCTTCCACCCTGGGACAGCCTCCTGCTCCCAGCCCTCCCTGAAAAAACTAGTGGAAAGGACTTTCTGCCTCCCTCTATCTGGCGTCCTTCTCCAGGTTTTTCCATAAGGAGGAATGATCTACCAGCAATTCAGCCCAGTTTCTGGGTAAGTTGTAGATTTCTTTCGCTTTGGGAGCAGCCAAAGGGGGCTTTGCCAAAGGATATGGAAATAACTTCTTTCTTGAACTCCTTAGCTTAATGCTGCCACTCAGACTAGTTAGGTACGAGTTAATTGTTTATTTGGTTATACTTAAGTCACAAAAAATTTGTTATCTGCTAATAACAAATGTGTGCCAGGTCTTGACATGAAAACCATCTGCCACATCTTCCCCTTGAGATATCTGGGTTTATTTTTATGTGAATATATACTGGTTCAAATTAAAGGCATGATTTGGACAGCTATTTTGACATGTCAAACACCTGGAATCCCAGTTTTTACATCAAGTGAGGAGTCTTCCAAACACACACAGAAAATTACATAAGCTCTATGTTTGTGGCAGTATTTTGTTCAAACTGCAGGTTATTAGTCCGGATTGCAATCACTTTTAAATTTTTGGTCTGGTTGGTTCAAAAGTTAATTTTGCCATGTAAGTAAAAGTAAGCTGCACTCTTTAGGTCCAGGTTTTATTGCTAAAGATGATAAACATTTGTGTTTTCTTGATTTAGATCATATATACAATAAATCCTTTCTCTGAGACATCATTTGAAATACATAAATATGAACAAATTTGTTCAAATCATAGTAGGTGAACAAAAGGAGTACCTACTGTTTTAAAACCCAGTCCCAAATAATAAGCACAGAGAAACCTTTTTAAAGGGAATGCTTAGTAATTTGACAGTAAAAAACAGACTTGAATTTTGAATTTCATTCTTATATTTTACCTATTAGGTTTATTTTCCTCTTAAAAGTACATTTTTGCAATCCTTTGGAGTTTATTTATTTTCAGGTTGCATGATTTATTGCTAGAACCTCTGTCACATGATTTAGTACAACAGTCTAATATCTTTCCTAAGCTGTCAGAAAGGTGATTTTTTGGCTGACATGTTATTCCTACGTCACTGAGATATGTACAGCAGAGAAAGGTAGAGTCTCTGAGTCTGTATTGGGTACAGATTTGCTACTAGTTTATGGCACAAATTAAATATTTGTGTAATGAATTTTCGGTTATTCACCCCAATGTTTGTAAGAGATGGGACTGTTAATGGTTAATAAATCAACTCTTAAAATTATAAGCCAATAATAAAAAGAGACAATTTGTGTTTATTTTGCTTAAAAGTCTTACTGCTTCTACTCATAATAGCCATATTTATGTATGTAACATAAGTAAATGATAAGTCAGTGTATGTATATTTCCTCAGAGAATTATTTCAAGCTATTATTTCGATTTGATGTGTTCTCAATCATAATGAAATAAAATTCAGAAGATTATTGCTTTTGTTTGGAAATAGAAAAATAAACCTATACCAGTAACGGCCGAGAGGCTACAGAAACAATTTGTAGCCTGTGGAAATCCCAAGTTAACAGGTCAGGTTCAAAATGCATAGAAGCTAAGAGATGTCTTTCTGTAAATATCATTGGCTTTTTATATTTAATACCAGCTTCTTTAATGGTGTAAACTATTGAGACTTTTTGGATGCAGAATAGCAGCACTGAGTTACATTCCTAGTAAATTTTGACATGTCTAATGTACATTTTTGGCCAGGAGATAATTTGAAGCTTTGAATCTCAAGGAGGTTTTCTGTTTGTTTGTTTGTTTGTTTTGGTTTTTTGTTGTTTTGTTTTGTTTTTTAAATTGTTTTTCATTCTTAGAAAAAAACACACCAACAAGAGCCTTGTTTTAGGACTATCTGGGTGCCAAGGAGAAAGTGATGGTTTGAAAGACACGATGTGCATCTCACAGAGAAACGTAGTGTCATGTCTTTAAGGCGCTGTTCCTAGTAGTGCCAGAGGCCAGAGAGATACACAGGATTTAGAACATGATAAGCATGAGGCGATGAATCATGGAAGCAACTCAATTCAACCCCCATACACGGAGACAGAAGAGTATGGATTTCAGACAGAATTTATATTGTTTTCAATCTTTGAAATGCAAAGACTCAGTGGTGCAGAAAAGTTTCTGAGTGGACTGCTCCACTCTTCTGGACATGTTAGCAGAATTTCATCATAAGAAACAAAAGCAGTGAAGGCTGCATAAGGTAATGGGGATTTTCTGTGGCTGTGCTGAAAGGACACAAATCAATGGTGTGTAAGGCAACATCTTTTATTAGCTGATAAGAAATGATCCATGGTTTTTGAGCACCAATGCATGTTCTTTGTTACCAATGATCCAATCAAACAGCTCCTCAAACAGACCTTGTAAGTGCTGTGAGACTCCTACAGATTATTGTAAAGTTATTCATTTGCTTGATGGATTAATTTTATAACCCAGCAAATTTTTAAAAATAAACCACCTATTAAAACAAAATAGTTACTTTCTTCTTATGACCAGTAATTTTCCATGATCTAGCTTACGATCTCAGAAGATCACTAAAAAGAAAGGAATGTCATCTTGGAGAAGAAAGAATTATAGAGGCACAAATAATGCAAGCTTTTGAAAAGAAAGAAACAAATCCGGGGAAAAAAAAGAGATGGGCTTATTTTTGCTGAAAATTTGCCATTCTGAAATTGAGACTGCAGCTTTCCATTGCTGTAAAAACGCAGTGCCATTTTATAAATGACATTCAGATTTTTATCCAGTGAAGAGGCCTAAGTTACTCCTCAGCAATTATTTAAAACATGCATTGAGTTGCATGCTGGGTGTGTATTTTTTGTTTGTATCTACCTGACAGGGACCAATCCTTCTTGCTTGACTTCTTAAATAATAACGATCCAGTGAAAAATATTACTTAATGTTTGGTATAGATCCTTCCAGGTGTCAAAACGCTTTTGCTTGTTTCTGTAAAACTTTTTATACTTATTACTGTTCTCTTGATAAGTCAAACACAATATTTTCTTTCTCAACCAACAATTCTTAATGCACTGTAAAAGCTGTAATGTCACTGGTAGTAATTAAGCTAAGTAATCATGTAGTAAAAGAAAATATTTTTGTGCTCTGGATGTTATGAGAAGAAATTATGTGAATAATTGGGTTTTTTTTCTTTTTACTTTCATTTCTAATTTCCTGCTTTTGAAGTTAGAAAAAAACTGTTATTAATTATTTAAATGTAGGATGAAAATACCACCCTATTTTTAATTTCTCTTCCCTCTTCTACCATGAAAGCTAAAACCCTAACAGATTTTCCTTCTACTTTGTGGATATGCAGTAATTAATTTGATTAATTTGAAAGGAAAAGTCTTGAGTAAGAAGTGTATTTCCCAAAAACCTATTTTTCCCTTGTCAATTTTCAAAAAAGTAAATCTGGAAACACCCAGCTTTCACCTTCATACCACTAGAACCACTAGAATTCAGAGAACGCTGAAAAATACAGAGTTGATGATTGGTTTAATTACTAAAAGTGATAGGTTAAAATGAGTCTCCTACACTGATAACATCACATTTTGCTGAAACAGGTAAAACTGATTTAAAATTGAAAGCAAGGCTGTGAGAAGGAGCACACATTTTTAGCTGTTCTTTTTGGATGATGCTGTAGTAGAAGTGATGTTAATGCACAGCAAGACCCACACAGTCCTCTGTCTGTAGGTCTGATGAAGAATAGACATCACCTAATTTCCCTGCATGGAAGAATCTTGGTCTTTCCACAACAGAGGACCAGATGTGGTGATTCTGGGAGAGAACCATGTGGCTTTGCCCCTTCCTGTTCTGACAGCCCCTCTGATAAGGCAAAGGGTGTTGGCTGGGAAGGATAAGATGATTTCTAGTCATTCTTTAAATTTGTTTGCTGCTATTGCTGGTTGTGAAAGAGCCACTTATACTTCAGTCTTCCCTTTTTACGGTTGCAATGTAACTGTTAGACCCTCTTTGCAGTGATGAAAGACTTCCTGTTTCATGGTGGGCTCTGTGCTGGATATGCCACTTAAAACTTTTTAAATTGGAAAGAGTAAGAGGTAGACTTGCTCTTAACAACATGAAATACATGGGATCTAGAACAAATCAAAAGGTATCCCAGATGGATATGTTGGAATGTAGCGAGTATTTCAGGTTTAGTTGTTTCTCTGAGCTGCTTTCTAGAGCATATAGTGTTTCAGCTTTGGTCTTTCAGCTCCAGATAAAAATTATTTGAGAGCATTATTTGAAAAGGCAGCATATGTCCTACTTCCAGTTAGCATAATATTTTTCTACTAGTCTGCTTTTGCTGGAAAGTATTTAGAATACATGTGTAATGAAAACAATACCAGGAGGTGGAAAGGGAAGGAATGACCTGCTTTTAGAGCATTTGTCAGCTTCTAAGAACCAGCAGAAGTTGTTTGAGGCATCTGGTAGGCACAAGCCCACACTGGGTCAGTTCCTTAGTGCGGATTTCTGAAGCTGTGAAGACCATCCTGTATTTGTCCAAAACCATGCCCTGTGATAGGGATTCCAGAAAACTGTAGAAAACCTCCTGGAATAGCCACCTGGTAACAATTTGTTCATAGGTTCACCAGAAATTAAGCCCATCCATTTATAAATGAGAAGGAAAATATTTTTTTCTATAGAACTACTCAGCAAGGAATCACAGCAGTATGAATGCTATATCAAACAGTTTTCCTGCACAATGCTGCACTCACAATATGACGTCATCCAGATTTCTGGAAGAATTTTGTGTCTGTAGGCAACATTTTGTCAGGATGTCACAGAAAGAGTCACATATATCAGAGGAATGGTGCTCACCAACTCCTCTTTCCTCTGCCAGAAAAATGGAAGTACCAGTCTTTAATTTCAAACATATTAATTAATTTTTTCACATCCCACAGAAAATGAATCTCACTTAAACTTCAGACATGGGTAAGGAATGCAGTTGAATGACTATCGCTGGATTCTGCAGAAATCATTAGTGATCAGGACTCAGAGTTTACCCTAATGACTTGCTGCAAGAATTCTGACTAGTTTGTTTCCTGCTAAAAAACAATGAACAGGCTCCCACTGGAAGGCAATGAATCTGGTTAGGAGAGTGAGTTGTGACAGAATTCACTGGGTAATGTTCCCATGCTCCGACCAGAGCTTTACCTGCTATTTCTCCTAAAAGACTGCAATAATTCCTATTAATTTTTACATGTTTTCATATGTGATGTTTGTTTTTTCTGGGGAAAAGGTCCTGGATAGAATGACTCAGGATGGGGTTGTGGAGGTATGGGCAGGGATTGGTACAGACATTTTGATTAATACATAAGGTGATTTCTCACACACAAAGCTTCATTTTATGATGCTAGTCAGCCATTCTTAGTCATGCTGTAGAGTCACAGTGGTTCGATGGATTTTTGGTTTTCCTTTTTCTTGTGATGAAAATCTGAACTGAGTTAGTATCCAGAGCATCACTCATGGTGAAGGAAGGATTAGTACTAGAGTGGTTTGGGAAATGTTCAGAATTTAAGGTTTCAAACTATGCTTATTTTCTTTTTACTTTTTTTTTTTTTTTGGCAAAAAAGAATTGCTTATTTATTTGTGATTCTAGTCTCCGTTTCAGTATCTGCTGGTGATACTTGGCTAAGTCTGAGATGTCTTTCCCACTCAATATGCTACTTTATTGAATTCAGTAAAACTAGCACTTTAAATCTGTTTCAGTTTAAAATAATTAAACTCAAGAATTTTTCCCCATATTGACCAAAGGAATTTGTTTTCTAATTGATGAAAATTGTAGAAGCAAGATAGAATTTGTTTTGAATTTCAGATTTTCTGTAGTTTTGGCAACAAACTAGTGCTTGTTTTTAAAACTTTCTACAGTTAACAGAATCATTAAGAGCAAGACGCAGGATGTGTTTTGGGGATCAGTGAGGGAAAGAATTTCTGTTGTTCAGTCAAGGACAAGATTCAAGTTTGGCAACACAAGTGAAGGGGAAAGGCATAGAGGAAGGTATCTTAAACTACTTCTTGCAGGTACTTCATATCATCCGTCAAGAATGCCATTCTGTGCTGGAACTGAAGAAGTAAACACATTTCTCTTCAAAGTAAATAATTTTTTGAAAAAAGAACGCTCATTGAATGGAATTGTGAGATGTATGTGCAAGCAATAATTTTTCTGGACAATAAATACATATTCAGTGCAGTTTCAAAGCTTTAACAGAAGTTTTATGCTCTGACAGTTTGGAAAGCAGAGCTCCCTAATCACAATGCAGATATATCAAAAGAAGTTCCTTCCAATGGTGCAGCAATTTGCCTTAGGAGTCTTTTAAAATGCTTTCTTATTGATATGATTCCTATTTTTTTCTTGTTGGGTCTCAACAAAATACACACAGCGGTGTCCTAGGAACAGCACTGATATGTCTAATTCCTTTACTGTGTTTTCTGTTGTACTTAGGTTCAGAGGGAAATATCTAAGTCATTACTAAGCCAGCTTAATTACAAGTGAGTAGTAGAGGCTAATAAGGATTAATCAGTCTTTACAGCCAAGCAGCTTTTCCAGCAAGAAATCTGCTCAGTCTTCAGCTGAAATAAAATTTATTCATCTTTCCTAAATGAATAGGAAAGCATTATCTGATGATTACCTTCAATAACTGGACACTGATAAGTGTTTGGTAGCAGATATGTTTTTATAAATCACACACACACACACACACACACACACAAATATATACTCACTTCTGTCACTCTGTGGATGAAATCCTCTTCTTTCAGTTCTTGTATGGTAGAACATGTCTTACTGAAACACATGGTACCTACCACTTTAGCAACCTTCAGTTTCACTATGAGTTTTGAATTGTGTGAAACAAGGAATTGAGCACAAGATAAATACAAAAAAGCAATGGTTCTGCTGAGGACTAATTATACTCTTCCACGTTTTAAAAAACCTAACCTTTACTTAAAACTTAATCTGTTTCGGAAACTTTTTCCAAAATCTCTTCCATACAATCCTCTAATCCCTTGGCCCTTTTCCAATCATGTGTACACATTTTATCTGGTCCTTTCTTTTTTGAGGTACATGTGCCACTCATAAAGTGCCATTAACTGCTGATGAGGGAGCCAGCTGACTGGCTTGAAGAACCAAGCTGAAGGGGGCCCTTAGCTACCCTTTAAGACAACAAAGAGATGGGAGGAGAACAGACCATCTCTCTGGCCTCCATATAGGTGATAAGGACACTGGGATTACAGTAGGAAGGAAAGCTCAGTCTATTTCCTTTTTAAAGGTCATGAGTGCCAGTGAAAGGTTTGCCTTCAAAATAAAAGCTCAAATAGGACAGCATGAGGGTTATGGAAGGGCATGCTTTTTTGATCATTCTAATTTTGGATGTTCTTCATAGCTCTGTTATTTTTCTTAAAATAACAGCCCAAACCCTCTCTGTTCTGTTTATAGTGTTTAATGATTGTGCATTGTAGGTGGAAAGATTGTATCCAAAGTGTTTTTTAAGGACTCCACACTCTGTCAAACATTACTATTTTACTACAAAACCCTTCCTAATATTCATATTATTCATTTGTTCTTTTTGTTCACCCTGTCTCTTTTGATAGCTGTATGGAGAGAAAAACATCCTAAAGCTACATGGACATGATTTGGTGATTTTCCAGAGGAAAAAGTATTTAACACATAGGATTTCCACAATGCCAAAAATGCATCATTTTAATTTGCATTGGCAGATATGGGATAGACAGGAAACAGGGATGGAGCGATAGGACTTCTATAAACAGTGATTAAAGTGACTCCACATACTTTATAAAGGCAGGGACATATCCATGGTTACAGCCTACATCATGAAATCGCCTTACCCACTTAAGAAAAGGAAGAAATTTGTCTAATTGTCATCACCTCACAGCAGTCTAATCCCAAATCTTGTTCTCAGCTACACCCCAGATATTCCATAATTATTTCAGTGTAACACAGATGATGTCAGAGAGAGAATTAAGAAGGCTGCGTAGGATGAGAGTTGTTTAATTGAGTAATTAATTGAGCTGGCCAATCCATCATTAACTCCAATGCCTAGCGAGGGCAGGATCAAATTGCATTTCCACCCCGTCTTCTGGCACCAATTACACTTTGCACGTTTGAAACTCTTCTACTACTACATGTGCTGCAAATATCACCATTATGGCAAACCTGATCTTGTCAGCCCTGAGCTTTGAGCAGGGTCTGAAAACTCAGGATACCCATGCCCAAATACTCTCAGGAACCAAGTCCTGTAAGAATACTTACATGTAACTGAATACACACTGACAACAAAATTTAGGGAAAAATACAACAGCCACAAGACAGCAGACTGATTAATTTCCCTCCCAAGGTGTTTGGACCCACATCTCTAACCTCTTAGGGGAGTGCCCTGCCTAAAGCCTGTGTTGGTGTCTCTGGTCTCCTTCGGCTGGAGCTGGGCCTTTAGGCTAATAAAAGTGCAAGTGCCAAGGGGCAGAGAGCAGAGGGAAGGGAATCAGATGTGATTGTTAGGGGCTGCAGACTGCTACCCTCTGGAGTCTAGACTCCTCCCGGGTGTAACCTCAGGTTACAATCTGTTTGCAGGAAGTTTTTAAACATGCCTGAAGATCAGGCTGGAAAGTTGACATAATATGCCTTCCTGTTTCTTGTATTCTTCCCAAGACCAGTGTCCTGGGCTAGCTACACGGCTGCAATGCCTGGTTTTACATCGCCCTATGCCTCACCAGAAGCTGTTTCCCCTAAGCTAGGCTTAGCCAGTTTTTGCGGAGGAGGCGCGAAAGGCGAGCGGCCGGGCCGGAGCGCGCCGCGCTGAGGGCAGCCGGAGGGGCGGGCCTGCGCTGCGGGCCCGCGGCCAGGCCGCGAGCCGCTGCTCCCGCTGCCCTGCGCTCCAGGGCAGCTTCGAATTCCATGGCAGTACCAGCAAATCAGGCAGACGCAGGTGCTCAGCTGAGGACGTCAAATATCTTGGTCCGTTTACACACTTTAAGACCATATAATTTGCTGTGCCTTGCAGGCTCCCATCCTGTGTGGCTGTGGTTTGGGGTGACTTTGTGTAAACAGGTAATACTTCAGAGTCTGTTGACTTAACATTTATTTCATTATGCAGGTTGCTTCTGTGTTGCTGATCATGCAACATGTGTTTCATTATGCAGGTTGCCTCTGCGTTCTATTTTAGCAAACAGAATAGAGAAATAGAGAGGGAGTGAACAACAGGTGGAATACAGAAATGAGGAGGGAGGAGAAGGACTAAGAAAACTCATGAAGAGGAAGAAAAGAAAAAAAAAAAAAAAAAAGAAAGATAAGAAAAAGAAAAATAAAGCTCCAAACCAGCACTCTAGACTATACTCAAAAATTACTTTGTTAATGACCTGAAATGACTAGAGAGGTCCACAGGTCTAAGTAGTGCTAGAGGCATTGCCTGTAAGCCCCTGGGGTGGATGGTCTGTGGGTGACCCAGACATACTGCTCTATCACCCTCACCCACTCCCTTGTTAGGTGGCAGAAGGGTAGAGAAAATGGTAACAAAGGTGTCTCTAGAAGAAGGACAGAGCACACATAAAAGCAGCAAGAGGGATAGCAAACCATTTTGCTAAACTGACAACTAAGCACTCATACTGGAGAGAAGAAATAAATCTGGAGCTACCTCACTACAGCATCTGTCAACTTATTTTTGTTTTAAATTGAATCAATGCAATCATGGAACACAAATTATGCCATAAAACAGTACCCCAGCTTTGGCAGGCTGTGTGGTGGGACTGCTCCAGACTTTCAGCAGAGGAAATCGGAAGATCTTGTTTCATACTTTCAGTAATTATTAAAGTAAAAAATCTCTGTAAGTTATGAAAAAGTGAATGTGTATAATTTTGATATTGTTTTAAGGCATTTCCTTTATTATAATGAATACCAAAGTAACTAACTATACTTCCTTGAAAGTGCTCATAGTGTCTTGCTCACTGAAAATGAATGCAAACAATGAAATAAATGAATACAAGTTACACACAAATCCACGATGATTTCAAAGACAGTGCAGTCAAATGGGTATGTTCAACTTCTGCATTTCCCAGCTAATATACAAAAAATTATGCAAGTTAAAATATTAAAATTTGGGAGAAGCAAAGACAATGCAGGGAGACTTTCTACTGCACAGTTTCCTGTGAGAAGACCCATTTCTTTGTATTGGTGGCACCTCCCAGACAATATTAATGGAGCTATGCTGGATAGGAAGCCCTTAGACCAGAAGGCATATCTAAAATGACCTAACTTCAAACTAGAAGCTAGGATGATACCAAAATAGCAAATGAAGGAAAAAAAATTAATAAATAAGATGTCCTTGACAGTTCATTTCTTGTTGTATCTGTTTACTGTGTCATGTCAAGCTGTCAGATTTTTAATCAACTAACATCCTTTGATTTTCATTAAGCTTGTCTGCAGTGGCTGCCACCTGCTGACATATGTTCTGAAGACATAAGTATTTTTTTCATTTGTTTGAGGAATAGATGGGTTCCTATTTCAGAACACATAACAAATAATAAGACAAACTATGAGAAGTACTTTCTGATGCCCTTGGAAGTCTTCCCATAGGCCTTAGTGAAATTTGATTATGTCCCATGATGAATGACAGAGGTTATCACTTTTATTTTACAAAGCATTCACTGAGAAAAAAACCCTCACATTTGCTGATGGAAAGAAGAAGTTTTATCCTGAAGCCTACTACCAGCAGATGAAGGTAATTTCCCAGGGAGAAGTGAAAAGAGTAATAATCTTCTTAGTACTATCATACTAATGTAGGAAAAAAAGACCTGATGTGGTCCACTTCTCATTTTCAGTCATTCCAGATCATTTTCATGAACAATAGCTTACTTATTTCTAGTTCTATTAGTGGTGATAATCCAAAAAGGGAAGAGAAATATATATGGCAGTGTCTTTATCTTGATAGCACTCTCCATTTAAGCAGACATATCCCTTGTAAAAGGCATGGGACAAGAAACCTTATCTCCATAGATAATTAAGTTAATGGTCAAATCATGGACTTCATTTGACATCTCACTGCAATGCATGTGAGACTGAGAAAACAAGTGTTTGTAGAAGTGGTATTGAAAAGGATTTGACTAAACTCCATGACTATTATTCCCAGCTCAGATTTGTTTTTCTAAAAACTTCTACTATATTTGTGTCTCCTCATCAACATCTGTACTCATTGATTTTGGATACTTTCCACAAATCCATATTTTTTTTTACAAGGTAGTCAAAATTTCACCAGGTAGTCCAAATTTTTGTCTTCTCCCAGCTCCAAACTATGACAGAAAAAGTGCTCTTTTCAGTTAAAACATAAATAATCTTTTAAGTTAGCTTCAAATATTGTAGCTAGAAAATTGAAGGCTGATTTGTGTGTATTAATACATACTTAGTTCTGCATGCACATATTATGCACAGAGTTTATATACTCACATTGAATTTATTAGCATACACTCCATATGTGTTAATGGAGTCCATTTTTCAAAATGTTCTGCTTGAAATGTGGATATTTATGCCTGGAGAGCAGGGATAGAGACTACACCACGCACTGGCTTCTCTAAAGAATAGGTTGGTAGGTTTGATGCTGATTTTAGAGAAATTCTGATATGGGCATGAACATGTTTTATTACTTTCTGCCTAGAAGGATTCATGCTTTCATTGAAGGAAAATAGCAGGGAAAATTGTAAGGAGGGATCAGATATGTACCACCTGAAAATACTTGGTTACCAGTAATGGGCATTTTCACCTTAGTACAGGTGTTCTTGGCATTTTCCAAGTCTGACAAATAAGTTAAAGCTGTTTAGATTGAGTAGGGAGTGCTTCACTACTGAAATGAAATTACTTCAGAATAAAATAATAAAATAATAATAAAATCCCTCACTCAGATCATGAGCCAGATGCAAGTTTTGCATAAATAGCAGATGAGAGAAAACTGTGTAAATAATTTGCTGCTTAGTTCAACAGCTGTATAACTGAATAGTACATTTAAAACCAAAACATATTTGGAAGAGCAGGCTGAGAGCTCATTAAACCTATTAAGATAATGATAATTATCGCCATAATAACAGTTGACAAGAATCAGTGATTGAAAAAAACCCCAGCTGGTTGTTCAATAAAGCTGAAGCTCACCAACTGCTCAACTTCAGCTAAAGAAATATAATAGTGTTAAATCTGTCGGGAATCCTCACCACATCCAACAGAACGAGCTGTTAGTTTTAATTCTTTGCTTATAGACACCCATATTTCAGGCCTCAAAAGGAGAGCAGAATTGCACTCTTACAGGGCATGGTTTCTACAGTCCTACATGTTCAATTAACCATGGAATTTCTCTTCCAGAGAAGAGAAGTTGTTTGGCCAATTTGGCCCCCTTTTGACCTACTCCACTTTGTGTGTTTCATCTTATTCTGAAAGAGCGAACATAAGGGCAAATGTCCTAATAAAGTAACCCATTAACCTTTGTCATATCTTTCACTCATCTTAGCCTTATTTCTGGCTTTATGATTGTGTTGCCCAGGAGAACAATCAGAACTGTTGTAGTCAGGGTTTAAATTGGAGAAGCTTCATAACCTCACATTTTTATGGCAGGACAAGTTATTTGTCTATAGACAGAAAGTTCTTTTGTCCAGGAAGCAGAATTCTGATTTTACTGAATTCTTAGGAAAATTTGCTGTTGACTCCAGTACTGGATATTAACTGGAAACTGTAACAACGTATTTGCTTGTAGCGTGAATAGCATCATTTACGTACTTTCTCTAATCCTTTGTCTTAGAAATGAGTGGACATGAGAAAATAAATGGTGATTTATATTCTGCATTAACTCTCTTCCTTTTCATGGAAGTTAACAAGAATATTAGCTGCTGCATAGATTTCTATTTCAGAAATTCCTCAACAACTATTTCAACTCACTCTAACTTTTATTTTCTTGTTTTGAAAGGGCAGGAAGAGTTAATTTGTAGTTCTATTCTTCAAAATACTGTATTTCCATTTACATAAAGAAATAAAATTTGAGGATGCTTGCCTCTTCTACAGAAACTGACTTTAGGTCTGGAGACCTCAGTTTAGTGGGCTGTCTTAGGTGTAAGGACCAGTACACGATGGAAATCCCTGTCTCAGTGAGCTTCCAAACCAGCTTTTCAAACCTAGTAACTTGTCTATTATGGATAAAAGCTAGGATTTTCTATGACCATACAATGTTTGGAATCACACTACATAGCACTACATTTTAAATAATAAGTTCTACAGAAAGAAAGAAGTTCAAAGTTCTTATATAGGAAATGCAAAAGGTACCTAGGTGATATTTGAATATAAAAATATGTAAACAAAAATAAATATTAAAATAACGCAAAAAAATTTTAATTCAAACTCCTTGGTGTTGAGCATTAAAATGGCGTCTGCTACTCCAGGGCCAGGTAGAAAAAGAGTTCTGTGGACCTGTACTAAAACTTTAAAGTTCTCTGCTGAAGTTATTTAAAGAACAAAGGACTGTTCCCTAAGTATATTTTGCGTTGGGGTCAAAACTGTTGTCTCTTCTATGGTTTTGTCAGAACTCATGTTTTTGTGGAATTAAGTTCTGGACCTAGTTAAGATCATGCCTCCATTCAAATTAGCAAGGCTTCGTCCCCAGAATGAAAGAAGAAATAATTTATACATTATCATGGTGGTTTCGGGGGTAGAAAAAACAGCAAGGTGATCCATATATAGACTTCTACTTTCTTTTAAAGTACTCTTGTGTTGAATTATACACCATATCTCTGATTGTGCTGGTTGCTGACTAGAAACACTTTCCCTTGTAGGATTGGTCCTGTGATGCTTGTAGCTGTAGCCAGTGGAATGAGCCCATATGCTCAGTGAAAGCAGTCAAAGATTAGTAGTGCAAGGAAAATGTTTCTTTCTAGTAATTTCAAGGGGCTCTACAGCTCTATGTTCCAGAAAGAGTGAAACTTCATACAAAACTGTGTATGTGGAAGAGGGGATTAACTGGCAGCCAAGAAACAAGAAAGCAATTAGAAACAACTCACTGTCATTTCTGTGTACTTTTGGCAGCATTTCAATAATCCAACAAAAGCAGTAAATAACATAGCTGGGTCCTCAATTACTATGCACTATCTAAAGAATTTTGTACCTTTATTGCTGGGGAAAAATGAGACAAAGTTGGAAGATGTTTGAAGCACATACTTTATAGGGAAAGTTTTGATCTATAAGTGTTGTGTTCAAATTGTGCGAGTTTACTCTGCTAAAAAGGATTTTTAAAAGCCTTTTTTTTCTTTTGGAGAGAAGTTGAGGATTTTTCAATATTTGGGGGATTCCTTACCCCTTTCCCCTTCTTAATAAGCCAAACCTTTACACCCAAAGGGTTTTCAAGATCTAACTGTTCCTTATTTTGACTAGGGAGTTAGGGTGACAAGGAAACATTAGGATAAAAAGCCAGTAGAAATTCTATCTGATGAAACATGCGTACATATATTACATATATATGTATGCACACACGCAAACATCATAATCTGCAGTTTTGGGTACCACGTTATATGAAAGACATAAATGAAGATGGTGAAGGGCCTTGAGGGGATGCCATATGAAGAGCAGTTGAGGTCATTTGTCTTTTTCAGCCTGGAGAAAAGACTGAGGGAAGACCTCATTGCAGTCTACAACTTCCTCATGAGGGGAAGAGGCAGGGCAGGTAACAATCCCTTCACTCTGGTGACCAGTGAGAGGAATTGAGGAAATAGCCTGATGCAGAGTCAGGGGACATTTGGTTTGAATATCAAGAGTAGATGTTTCATACAGATGGTGGTTCAGCCCTGGAAGAGGCTCCCAAGGGAAATGGTCACAGCACCAAACCTGATAGGGAGTTCAAGAAGCATTTGGACTACTCAGGTGTATGGAGTAATGCTTGAGGGTGTCCTGTGCAGGGCTGGGAGTTGGACTTTGATGATCCTTGTGGGTCCCTTGCAAATCAGGATATTCCATGATTACTTGAATTGATATTGTGTATATATATGTGCACTATTTCCAGTCAGTGCACTAACAACTGAAAGTAATATTGTGGTATAATTATGAGTTACTTGTCCAAGTTGTAAGCAATTATTTTATCTTTTCCCTCTATCTAGTGTGGGTGTTGAGTTGTAAGTTTAGATATCCTTCAATTTTTCCTTTAGTTAGTCCTCCTTCTTTGTGAGTTTTTTGATCCTTTTTTCTAAACTTTCCGTCTTAGAGTTTTGTCACTGAGCCTTTAGTTTCACACTTTTATCTCAAATATAATTACTGAGTCTACAGTCTTAGAAGGAAACAGTCTGTTTGCCGAAAGGTTTTTAAGATGCCTTCTCTTGCCCATGGCTTAACTAGGTCACAGAGATGTGCTTTCATCTATCTTTGGAAGAAGGCTTATCCAGCATGGAGCTTCCTGAAATAGAAATAGGAGTGTATTTAGTGCTCCACTCACCTTCATGCTCTCCACCCAGCATTTCCAAGAATGATGTTATAAATAGAATCAGCATGTCACAGATGATAGAGGGAAAATGTGTCTAGTTTTCCAACCTAACCTTTGCCTGGTTGGTTAGATACTTGCACGCAAACACACACATTCATGTAAGCGCATCCCTCAGGAGGCCTGCAGAGAAAACTGGTGAGGCCAAAGCCTAGCTTGAACTTAATCCAGCTACTCCCACAAAAAATAGTCCAAAATGTTTCCATATATACATGCACATAAAATAGAGGGCCAAGGAGAGTTTTCATTCTTTCGTGGATGTGGGGTGAAACTTAGTGTCGAATGATGAAGAAAAGGCTGTGGTACTTTGTGCCTTCTTTGCTTCAATCTTACATAGGCAGACCAGTTGTTCTCAGGATGCTCAAGCATCTGAGCTGGAAAACAGAGACAAGGAACCAAATAAATGAATCCACCATACTCCAAGGGGAAATAGTCAGCAACCTGCCACAACAATTAGACCTGCAAAAGTCTGTGGGACTGATGGGATCCATCCAAGGGTACCAAGGGAGCTGGTGAAAGTGCTCACTGAGCTACTTTCCATAATTTACTAGCACTACTGGATGTCTGAGGAGGCCCCAGTTAACTGGAGGTGGGAAAATATGGCTCCCACCTACAAGAAGGGTTGGAAGGAGGGTTGTGGGTCAGCTCATCCTGAGTGCCATCACACAGACTGTATAGAACAGTTCAGCAGGGGATCAGGCTCAGCCAGCATGGGTTTGTGGAAGGCAAGTTCTACTCCCCCAACAGGAACTTGTTTTATGACTCACTTAGTGGAAGAGGGAAAAGCTATGTATTCTGTCCTCCTGGACTTTAGCAAAGCTTCTCGCACCATTTTCCCACAGCATTCTCCTGGAGAAACAGACAGCTCATGGCTTCATGAGTGCACTGTTTCCTATATAAAAAAATGCCAGGATGCCCTGGTCTGGAGAGTGGTAGTGAATAGTTACATCCAGTTGGCTGATGACACCAGTGATGTTGCCCAGGGGTCAGCACTGGGCCCAGCCCTCTTTAATATCTTTATTGATGAATGTGGGGTTCAAGCATACCCTTGCTAAGTTTGTGGATTACCCCAATCTGGGTGGGAGTGCTGACCTGCTGGAGGGCAGGAAGGCTCTGCAGAGGGATCTGGACAGGCTGGATCATGGGCCGAGCCCAGTGGTGTGAGGCTCAACAAGGCCCAGTGCTGGGCCCCGCCCTTGGGTCACAGCAACCCCAGGCAGTGCCACAGGCTGGGGCAGAGTGGCTGCAAAGCTGCCACAGGAAAAGGCCCTGGGGGTGCTGGTGACAGCAGCTGAGCGTGAGCCAGCAGTGCCCAGGGGGCCAAGAAGGGCAATGGCATCCTGGCCTGTGCCAGCAGTGGTGTGGCCAGCAGGAGCAGGGCAGGGATTGTTCCCTGTACTCAGCACTGGTGAGGCCACACCTTGAGTGCTGCGTCCAGTTTTGGGCCCCTCACTCCAAGAAAGACATTGAGGTGCTGGAGCATGTCCAGAGAAGGCCAATGGTGCTTGTGAAGGGTCTGTTTCACAAGTCCTGTAATGAGTGACTGAGGGAGCTGGGGCTGTTTCGCCTGGAGAAAAGGAGCTTCAGGGTAACATTATCCCTCTCTACAACTGCCTGAAAGAGGTTATAACCAGGTGGGTATTTGTCTCTTTTCCCAGGTAACAAGTGATAGGACAAGAGGAAATGGCCTCAAGTTGTTCCAGGGAAAGAACCTCTTCACAGAAAAAGTGGTCAAGATCTGAAACAGGTTGCCCACAGAAGTGATGGAGTCACCATCCTTGGAGGTATTTAAAAGACTTGTGGTGCTTAGGGACATGTTTTTGTGGTGGATATGGCAATTAATGTCTGGACTTGATGATCTTAAAGGTCTTTTCTAATGAAAGTTTTCTGATTCTCTGACACTAGAGGGACGAGGGAAAAAATAGTAGCCTTATTTAAGATTAACCAAAATTTATAACCAATGTTTTAGATGAACCACAAATTCAGATGAAGTTCCCCGTATGATCAGTGGAACATAAAATTTTGCCAGGAATAAGTTATTAATCTGCCTCATCACATTCTATCATCAGATATGCTCAGAGCATTTTTAGATGTCAGTTAATCTGCAGTCCCCAGGGTTTTGTTGACATCAGTTCTATATTTAGTTTTATAGTGGTGATTTTGCCCACCTGTTTACAAACAAACAAACAAACAAAAAACCATCTTAGATAAAACCTATTAAACTAAGTGTAATTTGGAGAGTTGTCAAATGTCTTTCCTCCCCCAGACCTGCCAGGCAAATATCTCTGTGATTAAAACAAAGAAAATAAATTAATCTCCGCCTTCTTATTACAATACAAAGTGCGAGCAGCCAGGAAACATGGCGCAAAACCTGATGGTACACAGTGTCCTTAGATCACTTGGCCATTGTTTTCTCTCACAGCAGCACATGTTAATGATACAAAGAAGCTTAACATTTTTTGGCTTTGGCTTTTCATGTCACAACCATAATAAATGTGCATATTATTGTTTGTATTGCTATATCCTTTATATGCACTGCCAATTTCTAGAGCCGTTCATGCACAGCCAAGGACAGAATTTTGCCCACAAACAGACTGACTGAATAAAGTTAGGCAGAAGCATTGCCATACTGGTTTCATCTGTGAAGTAGTGGGTCACAGTACAGGATGTTTAAGTTGTAAAAATGTTGTCTGGGTCAAATCTGCTGCAGGAAGACCAAAGCTTTTTTGCTTTTCACTTACCAATTTAATTCTGCTTTAAAAGGCCTTTATCCTATATGGACCTAAGAAATCCTTAGTTTTATTTATTTAAAAAAAACCAACAATCTTCAAAACAATAAAATGGTCAATAGATTGTTAAATCCAGAAGAACATGAAGAAATAAACAGATTTGGGGTTTCTTTTGCTTATTTTAAGGAATTTGGGCCACAGAGAAGAAAATTGAATATGATGAAGAACGAAGAAACAAGTTTTAATGTGGACAATACCCGAGCCTCTCCCTTCTCCCTCTGCCTGCAGCCACTCAGCCCCGTTACAAAGCCACACAGAGCAACACAATTTGATGAAGAATTCAGAACACACCTCTCACATTTCCGCTATGGTCCTCCTCCTCTTGAAAACATGGAAACATTCCAGGGGTCCTTGGAAGGAGGGTCTCGCAAACGTAAGAGCATGCCAACAAAAATGCCTCCTCCCATCACCCTTGAGGATTCCTCATCATCACCAGATCGACCTGAGGATCACGACATGGGCTCTTCCAGTCTCCCCTTGGTGTTCCAACAGCCAACTCAGCCCAAGTACAGTTCCCAGATGATTGACCTCTGCAACTTTGGTTTTCAGTTCTACAGAACTCTGGAGCATTTTGGAGCCAAGCCCATTAAGCAAGAACCAGTGAAGCCTAGCATGGCATGGCCCAGTAACCCAGCATTCATGCAGGCTCCTTACCCTTATTATCCTAAAGTCCATCCTGGCTTAGTGTTTCCTTTCATTGTACCACCAAACTTTCATTTCAGGAACCCTTTGCAAATGAAAAGACCTGCAGAACCACCCTTCAGGAGGGCTGAAGTAAGAGAAAGTGGTGAAAACAAACAGAAAGTGGAAAGAGTAGATGTCAACCTTCAGATAGATGACAGCTACTATGTTGATGTGGGGGGTGAGCAGAAACGCTGGCAATGTCCCATGTGTGAGAAGTCCTATACATCCAAGTACAATTTGGTCACCCATATCTTGGGTCACAGTGGCATTAAACCACATGCTTGCACCCGGTGTGGCAAGCTTTTCAAGCAGCTGAGCCACTTGCACACGCATATGTTGACACACCAGGGCACTCGGCCACATAAGTGCCAGGTGTGCCACAAGGCTTTCACTCAAACCAGTCACCTTAAGAGACACATGATGCAACACAGTGATATCAAACCTTACAACTGCAGGATCTGTGGCAGGGGTTTTGCCTACCCCAGTGAACTGAAAGCACATGAGTCTAAGCATGAGAGTGGACGAGAGAACATTTGTGTGGAGTGTGGTCTGGACTTTCCAACTCTGGCCCAGCTGAAGAGACACCTAACCACCCACCGTGGCCCTATACAGTACAATTGCACCGAGTGTGATAAGACCTTCCAGTACCCAAGTCAGCTGCAAAACCACATGATGAAGCACAAAGACATCCGCCCATACATCTGCACTGAATGCGGCATGGAGTTTGTGCAGCCCCACCACCTGAAGCAACACTCCCTGACTCACAAGGTAAGCCAGCTCTCACCTTGCATATGAAGGTAGTATAAGGATTACAGGCAATGAAAGCTACACAAGGGCAGGTAACTCCTCAGAAACATGGTCTCTTGCCAGCTGCAGAGGCTTACACAGAAACTCCAGCATTGCTGGCAGCTGTATCAGCCAGATGTCTTTGCCAGCCTTAAAAAAGTACAGGCAAACGCAACTTTGTTATAAGCAGGAATTCAATTAAACCCCCTGTATCACTTCCCCAAACCAGATTCATATCTCTCTGTTTCTTGGGGCTTTTTTCAGAATGACCTTCTGTAAAATTTTGCAAAGCTGTATAACTACCCCATAATCCCAAAATTTTAAAAGTTTTTTTTAAGTGAAAGCCAGTTGTGATACTTTATTCCCTTAATTAGGAAGTACGTGAGTTTGTAGTGGACTGTAGCAAAAAAAAAAAAAAAAAAAGTATGTTATTACTCATCAGATTTTGAAGAATCATTGTAATGAGATGACATTTAAAAAACAAAATAACCCTAAGAAAAATTCCCCTTTGCGCATATGTTATCCAGAATGCCAGTTAATACAAATGGACAAGCAGGATCATAATAACAGCCAATTAATATCAAGTAGCAGTTTTGCCTCTGCTGACAGTGGTGACAGCAGGGCCAGCTTAGGGTACGAGAAAGCTTTGGAACTCTTCCGAAAAGATTGCTTCCAAAAATAGGAAAAATGCAATTGTTCCATTCAAGAAACTCTGAAATTGACAATCCACTTTTACAAAAATAATAAGAGAAGTCAAATTATTTCACTTTAAAAAAAGGTTGCTTCCAGATTAGCATATTTTTCCTTTAACATTTGAATTTTGGCTTTTACATGAAAAACATTAGAAATACAGAAAGCTATGGCCCTTGAGTCTTATAGTCACATATTCTTTGAAAACTGCACAACTTCTACTTCCACATTTGCTTTTTCTTTTCTGCTTCATGCTTATAATTTCTGGAGATTCCCTGCTCTTCAGATTTACCATGCAAGATTCCACTAATGGAAGAGTTGGTATGTTTTTTAGTCACAGGGAATGAAATGCCCCTGAGCCCTTAGGGAGCTTTTGCTTCTTTGTCCACAGCCACAGGTGGATTCACCATGAAAATAATAGTACTTAGCTGACTAAATGCAGCTTCGTATCAAATGAGCAGACACTTGAAACTGGTAGTGATGTCCAGTTTTAGCTTTGTAATTAATGTGAAAACCACTGACAGTCATTTCACATCTTTTTAAAGAACGGCTGTGGAAGGAGTAATTGCTCTTAGCACCTCACTAGTAAATCCTTGTTACCTTCAGCACATAAAACTCTTCAGCTGTATAGTAGCAAATTCTTTGATTTTCATAGTATCTAAATCACTGAGAAGCTGACAGACCACATGGGTGTGAGTAAGAATATTGAATTATGTAGTCATAAATTGAGTAGATAGCATAAAAAGTGATAGAAATGTTCTATAAACCTCATATAAAATGAAATCATTCAATAGTGGTTACTGAAAATCCCACCAGGAATAAGCAGATATTTCTCTCTGCAATAAATGGGAGATGTATAATCAATACTTTACTTAAGCAGCAGAGCAGGAGAGGGAAGCTCTGATGCTGACTATGTTAGATTTATTTGAAAACAGACTTCATTACTTCATTAAGTTTGTGTTTTGTTTTACTTTTCTGCTTCTCAGAAGCTTGTAAGAATTTGTCAGGAGAAAATACCTTGAAAAATGTTAAAAGTGAAATAATTTATTATCAACTTTGCTAATGCAGAATGAATAATTCATAAATTGCTGTACTGACGATTAAATTACCTAGAAAATTTTACATCTACAGAATTTTTTTTTCAGGGTGTGAAAGAGCACAAATGTGGAATTTGTGGCCGGGAATTTACTCTGCTGGCCAACATGAAGCGACATGTCCTGATCCACACCAATATCAGAGCCTATCAATGCCATTTGTGCTTCAAGAGCTTTGTGCAAAAGCAGACTCTCAAGGCCCACATGATTGTTCACTCTGATGTCAAACCCTTTAAATGCAAGGTAAGTACATTTGGTGGTAGAGGTATTATCCTAAAGCATATTTCTCTGATATCGTCATCTTATCATGTGGTAGAATTAGAAAAACAAACCTGCTAACATATACTGCACTTGTATTCAAAAATTAACATAAACCAGCCTGATTTTCTTTCTTTACCCAGGTTCTGCTTATGTAGCACAAAATAATGGAGATAAATACCTGTGGTTTACTCCCTTTCCCATCACGATCATTCCTTCTCACATAAGTTTTGGGGTTTTTTTCCCTGTGATTGTTAAAGTGCCACAGACATTTGAGGACAAAAGCATATCTGACATTTGCTTAGTACAATCATCCAAACAGAAATTTAAGCGCTTAATAGCTTGAAACACTGACAAAAAGCAGGAATCAAATCATGCACCCTGCAGAAGATCATGAAAAAGCAGCAGCCAGAATTTCACACAGTGATGCTATGCAACAGTTCAAGAAAGGGGTTAGAAAAAGCCACAGCAAAATAAAACTACAGAAGGGATTTGAATGGGTAGAGTGTAATTACCAGACTGGAATTCAAGGCAGGATATTAGTATGCTAACCAAACAGCCTCTGAGACCACCTGGCCTTTCTACAGTCCTTTAAATTCCAGTTTGCCACTGCCCCCCAGCACTGGAGAATGGCATTCCATTTCCATCCTCTCTTCTCCTCCCTCCCCGTAAACCCTAAAGACTTTATTGATCCTGTTTACTTCTAATACATTTCTTATGAATTATTCATATCTACATTCTTGTTCAGTACTGGATGCTACATAAGTTCTTTTGCTGCCTCCAGTGTTCCAATGCCTATCTGGTTCATTACTGTTGTCGTACTTTGTGAAGTCAAAGGCTGGAGATTTCCCACTTTGATTTGTTCTAAGATGGCTGTAAATACAGAGTGGAGCATATTACCGAGGTTATGCATAAGAAACTAAAAACTGAAAGCAATTTCTAGAACTCTTTCATTCTACATCTCTATGGTATTGATATTTTCTTAAAAGGAATTTCTCATGAAGAAGCAGAAATGGATGAAAAATTTAACTGGAAATATTTCATTTTTTCATCATATTTCATTCATATGATCCTTATTTCATCTTGAAAAAATGTAGAATTTCAAAATGTCATAGGAATATATGATGTTCAGTGCTGGTTTTAGTAAGAAAATGTCGGAATGAATATTTCTGACTTCATAATTTTTCTTTCTTAACGTCAAAACATTTTACTTTGAAAAACTAGCAGCAAAGTCTTCCACCTTCAGTACTTTGTTCTAATTTATGTCTTATGAAAGTAGTATGTTGTGTAGTAGTGCTTACATTACTCTATATTGATAAAAGAATTTCTTTTACTGAAATTCTATGGCTGTAACAAGTCAGGTCTGCTGGAGGTTTTCATTCTTTGAGAACATCTGCAAACATGCCTTGTTGTTCCCATTTGGTTGAAGTCGTTCTCTGACTCCTCAAACTTCAGAAAAGAATCTCAAATTTTTAATCAGATTTTGTGGGTGCAGTATATGGATCCACATGTCTTTTTGGGTATGTGCAGATTAGCTGGAAGGTTGTGTTCAGCTCAGTGTTTAATAATGACAGACTATTGAAACTTGGAGAGGGCAATAAAAAAAAATGGGAAATAGAGTATCACCAGTATGTTTTTCAGACAGGAACAAAATCTCTACAGGAACACCTGTTTTTCTTATTTTTTTACTTTTCTGTCCCACCCAGTGTTCCAATGAGGAAAGAAACAAGTAAGCATAGTGAATCTGTTTCTCATATGTCTGAAGGGGTATGAATCAGCATCAGTGCCTCTGACAGTGAAGATTGCAACAATAAGCAGACACAGAATCAGGAATTGTTTTTTTGCATTAGGAACATTACCTAACACTACCTCTCTGATAGAGCCCCTGAAGACTCTTGAAGGCAAATATTTCTGGCTGGTACTTGGAGGGTTAAGGCAATGACCAGATAGCAGCCTTTTGGCACCGAGCTCCTCCTCAGCAGAAGGAAGGATATAGCTGTATGAACAGCCTGCTTAACAATGGCTCACATGTCCCGGGGGAACCGCCTGCAAATAGATTTCATCTTGCTTTCTCTTGTACTTTTCAAAGCTTCCTGTTTTCTCACGGTCCTTTTGGACAGTTTACAGTCATTCTCCCTCTCCTTCTTTCTTTGAGGAAAGGAACACCCTTCTTATAAAGAAAAAAAAAGAAGAAGAAGAAGAATGCAAGGGAAAGAGAGCACAGCAGTAGCCTTTATACTTCACCGCATGCAATGGTTTTCTTTACCTTTTTCTCACAGCAAAAGAAAACATGAGCTTTCCTATGTGTCTAATCACAGCTAAGCACATACCATCAGAAGTGAGGGAGTAGCAAATAGTTGTCCCTTCTGTTTCCTCACCCAGCTGCAGCCTGGATCTCTGTTTGATTTTCTGCTGAAGAGTGAACTTGTCTGTAGTATTTAAAGGCCTGAGCCCATTTTGCCTTGTTTATTTCTGTTTAAGAGGGAAAAAAAAAACCCCACTGAAGACTTATGAAGGTATTCCAACAACTGGTGCAACAGTACTAATTTGGATTTGTATAGAAAGGTTCCATGAAATTTACTGTTGCTTTTAGTGCTGAAGTAATCAATTTTTCAGACTTCCAATAAAGGATGCAATGGATCTTTCTTCAGCTCAGACAAATATCTGTAACAGATGTTTCGAACACCACTTTTTTCCCTATCTAAAAATGTGGTTTTTAATCAGAGAGAGAGAAGTACTTTGAGAAGGAGCAAAACTGGTGGCAAATCTAGAAGGATGATACTTCACATGCTGGCTTAAGAGGAAAAAAATCTAGGCTGGAACTAATGTAGACTATTCTAGCAAACTATACTGAAGTCCATTTCACCAGCCAGTGCAACTAAGTCTGTTCAGCAGACTTGCAGCTGAGTTGTTCTCTTCAAGATTTTAATTTTATTTTGTTCTAAACATCTTGTTGAAGAATATTTTGTTAGACAGCCTAACAGAAAGTCCACAAGTAAACCATGTTGTTCCTGATATCCCAAGTTCTCTTGCATAAACTTTTCACCTCCCTGAGTGCTATAGTGCATTGGGTTCTGCTGGAGCTCCTCCCATGCAACTGTCTCAGGATCATCTCTCACACTCTGCTCACAGGGCTGTAATGTCAGAGAGAAAGAAAATCTTGTACAGGCTTCTAATTTGATCTGCAGATTCAAGGTCTTCATTGAGCATTAGCTATGTACTCCAGCTAGATTTGAATTGCAGTCTCCTAGCATACAAGTGAGAAACCTATTTCCTTTTACATCTGGATCATAGATATTCATCTGAAAGATGTCTCGTGCCTTTTTGAAATGACCAGTAAAGCAGAGATTATGCCATAGAGACCCATCATTCCAAAAACCAATTTTCCTATCTGCATTTCTTTAATTTTCCTGCCACACGTCTGCACTCTAGTACCATTTCCTTATGTCCCCACAGGAGATTTCAGGACAAGAACACATTACATATTTTGAAGATGTGCCTGACTCTGGGAAATGGAAAACCCATCAACTTTATTCAGACACAGAACTTTTATGCCATAAAGAAATAACCTTTACCAAGTCCCTGTCTTTTCAGTAAGAGGAAAGAGAAACAAATATTGCCTTGACAGAAAACAACTAAATGGTCCTTCTAAATAAATTTTAATACTCAAGACCTTATAAAGATAAGTGTCTGCATGCAGTACTGAAGCCACTCATCCACCCAACATGATTTTCCTTGGTTACCAGTTCAGACAGAGAAGATGTAGATATCAGAAAGCAGGTTCTGGTGATAACGTATGTCAGCCACAATACAAGCAGATAACCAGAAGCCTTCAGCAAAGAGGTGTAAGAGAGATATTATTGTTGACATTCTTGCAACAAGAGTAATATTGACAAGTTATAGGTTGTTCCAGCAGCTGTCAAGATACAATCAGCTGCTGGTTACTCCTTGCTAATTTTCTGTGCTCATTAGTAGTCTCAGTAGATGAGAGTCTGATTCCTCCCAGCACTTTCTGAGGTATTTTGTGGTTCTATAATTTCTCTGAGTGTACATAAAATAAAGTATTAACTTTATTTGAACATGAAGAAGACAGTATTCTTTCCTCAGTGGTTGGATGACCCTTGGAAGCAGCCATCTTACTTTTAAAAATAAATTACTCACTTTCAGTGGCTATTCCTTTTTTCCACCAATGGTCACGTCTAACACTTTGTGATAAATTTATTTGCTAGAGTTTTCATTTTAGTAAAATCACAGACAGAAAAACACGAATGGTACATATGCAGCTGAAGTGAATAACGTTTTGCAAAACAAATGAATGTTTTCAGAATCTGTCTTTTTACAGCTCTGATTCAGCTCTAGTTTTTATTTTAAAACAGTAGACCTGCTAATTTTTGTATTTATGAACTGATTCAATTTTTCCTCAAGAGAAGTCTTAAAAGACAAAGCATACAGTACTACTTTTCCAAGGATCCTTTTGCTATTTACATTTCATCCAGATATTCTAAGTGATGACTTTCTGAATTTACATCTACAAGTTCTGTATCAGTTCTTCTGTAATACCAAATAAGTAAAAATTGAATCCAGATTATATAAAAAATCTGGTGGAGTCTTAGTAATTTCTATTAATTAATTGTCTGCCAGATGGTTACCCTGCTAGATGAAGGTTTCAGTTACTCAGTAATGGTGACTCTGGATCATATAGTAATAAGAATAATTTTTAAAAAATTAAAATCCAATGATAAAACAAGTCAGGAAAAAAAAAAAAAAAGTAGAAAGCAAGCACAGAAGTTTGCAGAGGATGGAAATAGCCACTTGAATGTGAATAAAATTATAAATCCTGGTAAGGAAAGACCAGAAGATAAGTAAGACTGGGTGGCTGTAATAGTGATGTCAAACTCTCATGTCTTAAGAGTACATAAGAGTCCAGAGTACAAAAGGACCCATCTAAATAAACAACAATGAATTAAACCCACTGGTATTGTTCCATCAAAGGAAAAATTTCACGATCAATGGCTTAAGCTGGCAGGAACATGCTTCAGGGAAAGCTGAGTCATTCTTTCAGCCTCATGACTGTTTAAATTGCAGCTTACTCACCAGAGATGCCAAAACACAAGAGTTGATAAACAAATGATGAAGGAATCAGGGGAAATAAAGAGTGAGCAAGAAACACAGAAAAACAAGGAATTGCTTTTTCTAGCTTTAAGCAAAATGTGCAGCCATTTAATTTCCATTTAAAAATAAGTAATATTCTGTTACTCTGTTTCACAGAAACCCTTAATTGGTTTTATTCCTGCCTGACATTGTTGATTAAAGACTAGATGTATAAACTACAAATGGAATGGTTCACCAGGGCAGAAACTTTTGCTTTGAATCTCATTCAAGTTATGAGCCTTCCAGATTACTCCCTTAAGTCTTTCCCCTCCTTACAACAACATTGACTGCTTTTGGGGAATCCTGCACTATGTGTGCTGGTCACCAATATAAAAAAATATCAGCAGTTCTGAGTGCCTTGGATACCACATGTTTTTGCCTGTAGGATTTTGATGGAACTTTGAAAAACTTATTGCAGCCAAAAACTGCCAGAATTTAAGTTGAGAAGTGTAGGTCCTCTTTCCTTTAAAAATGTTGTCCTTGAAAATACTGCTTCAAACTAATAATTTTCATTTTTACCATTTTTACAGCTGTGTGGAAAGGAGTTTAACAGAATGCACAATTTAATGGGACACATGCACTTGCACTCAGATAGTAAGCCATTTAAGTGCCTCTACTGTCCCAGCAAATTCACCTTGAAGGGGAACCTAACCAGGCACATGAAAGTCAAACATGGAGTCATGGAAAGAGGATTTCACTCTCAAGGTAATAATTTTCAGCAAGATTATTCTCTGTGAGATCTGAATATGCATATCAGTAAACACAAATGGGCTTTGTATGACAGATCCACAAACTTGTGCCATAGATCCAATGTTATTGCAAGAGGAGAATCCCATAAGCCTGTGAAGTTGTTATTAGCTATATTACTATAGCATTACATGGCAGCATTACATGTCCCAAATAAATCATAAATTAATCCTAATTTGACAGAAAAAGAAAATCTGAAACACTTATGGTCCTTTCTGACAGGTTAGTGGATTCCAGTCTGGAGCGGGAATGGAATCTTCAATGGCTCTACATCCAGGAGCCATGGTCATTCTGTACTGTATTGGCATAGCTGGTGCCACATGAATACCATAGGCTCAAGATCCCATTTACAAGGAAGGACATGAATAGGAGGGAATATTCCTCAAAGTATAAGTCTCACAGTATAAGGATTTTTGACTACTGAGGGCATCCTGTGAAACATTTCCTGTCTGCCACTTACCACATACACTTCCTGAAGTCATCCTCATGTGTGTAAACTGATCAATGCTATCTAAAGAAGTGGGGGAATTAGGGAGAATTTTTTGAGGGCTTGGGCATCCAAGGTCCCTTTTTTAAGTATATGAATAATTCTTTAGTGGGCAAAATTTCTTGGCATTTCTCATATATTCAAACTTTAGGGCAGCTTAGCACATGTGCAAAACACTTACTCTAATGACATTTGGTGTAAATTTTTTGAAGATTCTAATGGCTAATGAAATAAGTATTTTTTTCTTTAAATCTCCCACAGCATCATGCTAGTTAGAGAATTGCTCGTAATTGGAGATTGCCTAAGATCTTTTCGTTGTACAGAGATTCTGCGGCCCTTGAGGCTTATCAATTATGAGAAAATTTGTGAGGTCTGATGCCTGTTTATGAATCCTTTTAACAAATACACCTTGTTGCAAAATAAAATCTGCTGTTTAGTGATACTGCATAGATTCTTCATAAACTTGATTCATTTACTGAGGGGAAAGTAAAAAACAAAGGAAACAAAAGCAGGTAAAATTGTGACTTTCATAGGTATTGGTCGAAGTCCTCACTTTGTCACTAGTCTTTAATGAAGCTGACCTATGCCTATAATATCTGATTTTTTAAAATATATCCTGATGATGTTTGGAGTATTTTTGAGTCCACAGATGCCTCTTGGATAATCTGTATTTTCAGTAAGAGGGAAGACACTGACAAATAATAAGCCAAACCAGATCTAGGATTAGATGCATATTCATATACACTGCTCAAAATCATCATTTGTTTATAATGATTCCCTCAAGCTGAAGCACTGTCTAGTGCATAGAGCTTTTCAGTTCATTGTTTCTCAGTGGATGAAAGGGGGAAAATTAAGGACAGTCATAGGCTGCTGAGACTGTTGTCTTTTCATTTGTAAAGTATTAACTTTGAACCACAGTGTCCATAGAACAAATACATTACCATGTTTTTAGTCTCTTCTGCTCCTCTGAAACATAAGATACAAAACCTGGGACTTGGATTATGGACTGTGGTGCTTTAGATTCAAGTTTTATTTTAGAAAAATAATAGGAAGGAGGAAGTGAGTACGTTGAGATAAAATTCAGTTTACAAAAGGCCAGACCATTTCACTTTTCTTCCCAGCTGCATCATCCAGAGTCTGGCTGTATAACAGAATGTTTTGTGTGTCCTAACCTGGCTGTGAGGCGTAAACAATAGCACTCCTTTTTGCAGCATCTCGAAGGAGATGCCTTGAGATGTAAATAGTGAAACACTTGGAGATAGCTGGATGGATGACAAAGTTAAAAAATTAAATACAAAGACACCTCAGATTTTGGTTTTTAGCCATGTATCAAGTAGTAAAATTTCGTATATATAATTTTTTCCTTCTCTCCTCCCCTCAAACCACTACAAGGTTTTGGAAGAGGAAGGATTGCTCTGTCCCAGACAAATGTCTTGAGAAGCTTGGAACAGGAAGAGCCATTTGATCTGTCCCAGAAAAGCCAAGGGAAGGGTATCTCATTTCATTCTGATGGTGAGAGTGCCAAGGGAAGCTCATGTCAGGAAGAAGAGGAAGACAACTGCTATGAGGTGGACCGATACAGCCCTGCCACATACCATCATGATGACAACAAGCTGTACATGGCTCAAGATCTCTCTGGCAAACCTGAGTGCATGATGAAGGACTTCAGAGAGTCCTACTGCAATGAGAAGAAAGAGGTGTTAAGTGAGGGAGGACTGGGGAAGAGAATAGGAAATTCAGACAAAGAGGAGAGATGTGGAGAGGGAGAGCTTGCAAACAGCAAAGAACATCTCAGCTTTAGATCCTTTGAAAAGGCCAGACTTGGTCACTCTCTCTCTGATTACTTGTATTTCAAGCACAAGAACAAGAGTTTGAAAGAATTGCTGGAAAAAAAAATGGAAAAACAAACAATGCTTCTAGGCATTTAAAATGGACATTTTTAAAACAGCTGGAAAATGGTAACCAGGAATATTTTAACATGAATTGTAAGCTATTAAAGCCTGGAAGTCTGTAGTAGTATTTAGAAATAAATAAGCCAAATTATTAAAAATAATTTAGGGTAAACCACATACATTAAAAGAATAAAACAGCTTGAGGTCACCAAGAAATGCAATAGATATTGAAAAATAACACTTTAATATTTATCCGTTTAATGTATAACAGACAATGGGTTGGGTACAGAAGTTTACTTTCTATTATATGGGGATAGATACTTACATGCAATTTTCTACTTAGCAGAAAGCAATATATTTTAGCATCTGATTTCTTATCTGACTAAATATATATGAAAACTTCTAACCATATGCCTCAAAAATATCTGAAAATACAAAGTATTTCGCATTATAAGCCAGAGTACTATTAAACATGGCATGCATGAAAGTGCTGTCGACATTCAGAACTAACACAGTCCAAATATTTGATTTACTGAAGTGACTCTTAGTGCAACTACTTACAATGAGAAATGTTAAACAAAATAATAAGAAGAACTAATGTCTAGGGAGGCAGTAAAGGACAGTTCTCTAAGGCTTTAAAAGGAATTTATTACAAAAGTTCTCTGGCACAAGGAATATTCGTGCTTTGCTGTGTTTCAGCCAGTATGGGAGTGTTCAGAAATTCTGAAGTGAAATAGCATAGATTGTGTTGACATTCTGTTCTACTGCCTGCTTGGACCAACACGTGTACTGGGGGGCATCAGCATGCCGTATTCACAATCTTGCCATAGTTACATATAACACAGTATGAGTAATTCAAAATGAAAAAGTTATGCAGCTTCACCATTTATCTCTTCAGTTTATCATTGCTAGTAAGGATAATTTTGGAATACACAGATCTGGTCATTTTTTGTTTCAGGGGGTAAAAACCACCCTTACAGAACAAGCAGTACCTCACAGAGGAAAACTTTCCTCTTATTAAGGTCAGAAAACTTCTCTTATTAAACACTTCTTGAGCAGTAAGTGGCAGGCCTTTCAGACAAATTTCACTCATGCTGTTTTTATGGAGTCAAACTCAGCTTTTCATCCTCTGATTCCCCTACAGTTATAAGCTTATAACCAACATGGGGAAAGCCTATTCATTAAACTTTTCATTAATGACATGAATACTTTGAACAGCATATTAGTTCCTACATCTTCAAGAAAGATGACAAGCAGCCCTGAATTGTCCTATTGCTTACGTGGAAATAAAAATTCAATTAATCATAAAATTTGTCCTATGTCCTTTGGACATCCCAGCTCAAAAGGTTAAAATCCATATATATGGTACATCTCTTCCAAATATTACTGCCTTCTTCACTTACCTGCTGAGTTCTTGATTTGAGATGCATTGCAATCATGCTCTCTGTATAGCAAGTTATAATTAAATATAGTCATCTACTTTTATGGCTTGCTAAGACCAGTCATGTAGCTGCAGCTCTCTGCCCCTATAAGAAAACACACACCTCTCAAATTAATGATCCTCATGCCTACCACTTAAGCAGCATTCACAGGGCAAGGTCCTTATTTTTCATATAACTGGGTTTGTGTAGTCCAAGGCTACAGGCAGTGTTTTCCTTTTTCAAGGCTCAAACATGGCATAACATATGCAGAAATTCATGCAGAAAAACCTATTGATAAAAGAAAGAGTAACATCCAGGTGACTTTCCTAAATTAAATCTATGTCTGATGTGCATATTTTTAAAAATAAAAATGTTATGCCAAATTGAACTGGAAGGTAGGTCACTTTAGAATTTAAAAAGTCTTTGAGGTGTATTTTAGAGGTCTATGGTCATGTTTCTTCAGGGATTAACTGTTCTATCATAAACATTCCTCTTCCTTGCTTTAGCTGTAAGATGATGCCTATTGAAAAAGGAGCTATCTTTCTTTCAAGGAAGACATTGTGGACAAGCAAAAAAGTTAGGAAATTTTTAGGATAATGAGTGAAACTGTACTATGTACACAGCCCTTCCATTGCAAACTCTTGTCTATTAATTGGAGAGTGCTATGGGACAGCTAGACAATTCTTATCAAGAAAGAAACAAAGTATTACATACCAATTGCAGTCCAGACAAATGGAGCAAAAGAGACATTTTCAGCAGAGTTCAGCTCCCAGCCACTAAGATCATAGGATGCGTTCTATCTGGGCTTCAGCAAAGGCTTTGATACATTATCCATGGCATTCTCCTGGAAAAGCTGACAGCTCGTGGCTTGGGCGGATGAAGTCTTCGCTTGGATTAAAACATGGCTGTATAGCCAGGCCCAGAGAGTGGTGGTTAATGGAGTTAACTGCAGTTGGCAGACAGTCACCAGTGGTGTTGCCCAGGGGTCGGCACTGGGCCCAGCCCTGTTTAATATCTTTATTAGCCATCTGGATGAGGGGATGGAGAGCCCCCTCAGTCACTTAACAGATAACCCCAAGCTGGGTGGGTTTCTGATCTGCTGGAGGGCAGGAAGGCTCTGCAGAGGGATCTGGACAGGCTGGATCATGGGCCGAGCCCAGTGGTGTGAGGCTCAACAAGGCCCAGTGCTGGGCCCTGCCCTTGGGTCACAGCAACCCCAGGCAGTGCCACAGGCTGGGGCAGAGTGGCTGCAAAGCTGCCACAGGAAAAGGCCCTGGGGGTGCTGGTGACAGCAGCTGAGCGTGAGCCAGCAGTGCCCAGGGGGCCAAGAAGGCCAATGGCATCCTGGCCTGTGCCAGCAGTGGTGTGGCCAGCAGGAGCAGGGCAGGGATTGACCCCCTGTACTCAGTGCTGGTGAGGCCACACCTCAAATCCTGTGTCCAATTTTGGGCCTTTCACTCCAAGAAAGACATTGAGGTGCTGGAGCATGTCCAGAGAAGGGCTACAAGTCAGATATCCCTGCAGGTGTTCAAAAAATGATCAGATGTAGGACTTAGTCTAGTTGACCAGGTGGTGATTGTTTAAACATTGGAGTTCATGATATTAAGAGGTCTTTTCTTACCTAAATGCTTCTGTGATTGTGTGATTCTGCAACTGCAAAAACTATGTTTATTGGAAGCATGCAGTCCAGAGTTTCCTTACTGACCTTGTAAGAGAATGTGCCAGATGTGTCCTTAGGAAAGGAAATCACTGCAGACAGTTGTGCATTGTCTAAATGGTTACTCCAAACTCCTTCAACCACACTCCCCACTTCAATTTACCCACTTCTACAGGTGCAGTTATCACTGGAGCCGAAGTACTGGACAACTACATACAGCTGGGAAATAGTCCCAAAATGGCAATACTATTTGCAAGTAATTCATAATGCGAACTCTTTTAAATCACATTTTACTAGAAAGCAGAGTATTTCTTCACAACGGGACTTTGAGATTCTGCCCAGACACAAAGCCATACTAAGTTAATTCTCAAACAAGCAAGTCTAATTCATGTCAGAATAGTAAAAACCTAATTTAAAACTGTAAATTATGAATAAGAGAAATTACAAACAAAATTATTACTGAAGTAAGAAGACAGTGCCAAGTGACCCAAGCAAAGTGGTTAGAAGATGACAGTCCTCCCTACTGTAGAACATAATGTAGATGGGTCTGTGGCATTTGTTACAAAGAGGCCTCAAGGGACAAATTAAAAGTGAAATAACAGCCTTCATTGTGAAGCACCTTGCTTTTCAAACATAAGTTATTTTCACACTATTTACATTGGCACTGCTTTGGGAACAGACAGTAACAGCCTTTGCTTTTTAATAGCTTTGAAAATGCTTTATAGAAATTTGCTCTCATAATGAAGCTATTTCCCATTTATAATTTTCAAGGGATTAGCTTCCTTATTTTGCCTTGTGTAGAGGCTCAGAAGTCCAGTAGAGACATTGTCTGTGTCCTGGACATTGGGGGATACATTTTCTTCTTTTTCTCATTCCTAATGTGAGTTTATCTCGTCTTCTAGCTCTGTTGTGGGAAAAAAAAAAAAAAAAAAAGGCTTTATCTTACTACTGTTCACTGTTATTTGGGTTTTCATTTTATGGGAACATATGAAGCTAAAGCCCAGTCTCCACCACCTCCATATAAAAACACATTTATACCATTTGCCTGCATTGTATAGGCAGCCTTGTTTCATCCTTTCCGAGAGCATTACAGCAAATAAGAGTGGCTACAAACTTGCACAGCTGAAATGTTTCCAGAAGTCAGGCTGAGGAAAAGATATATTTGCCCTACCATAAAGAGTCTGGGCAAGTGAAGGCATGTTAAGTTAGGGGCTTTTCTGATGTTAAGGGTAGCAGGGAGAGTTCTGCAAGACGCTTTGGAGCACAGAGTAGGTGGAGGAAAACTCAAAATCTGAGCTAGTATCGTTTAAGGGTGAAGATAGAGATCATATTTAAAGGAAAAGCAAAGTTGTACGTGACCTCGCAGCAAAGTGTTTTCAGCCTCTGGCCACAAGGACTCAGCCATCTCCTTGTGAAACTGAGTTTTCCTGGCTGCCAGACAGCCTTCAATTTGTGACAGCAAAGACAGGTGCTCTGTGTTCAGAAGGTCAAAGGGTAAAATACATTGTGATTAATGTAATAATTAAAGTTTATTCTGTGCTGTTTCCTGTAAAACAAGTTAGTGGAAAGACCAAGTAATGCTACTGCACCCACCTTTTTACAACTCTGTGTTTGTCTACTTCCTATTCTTTGATTTCTCTCTTCATATGGTGCTGCTCGACTCTTCTGTTTTGAGTGTACAGTTAAGAAGTAATATAAGTACCATATTTATTATTCCTAGAAGTTTTAATAATTATTAACAGTTTTGAAAATGTCATGTCTGCTTAGCTGAACAAGATGTAACAGAGCTAACATGTTGTACTCCTAACAGATTTTGCAAATAATGTGTTGCATATTTATTTCATGTAGAACATTGAGTTCCTGTTTAAAGCCACAGCTTGTGAAGTGAAAAAACTATATGTGAATCTTTAGTTTCTGGCTTTCTATCTCAATAGTAAAAGCATGTATGATGTATTGTATTAATTTAAGCAAATAAATATGTACTGGAGAAGCTGCTGTACTTTGTATTGAAATGGATATGGATTTCTTGGCATTTTAGGTACTTTATATGGCAAATGCATGGGTTTGGTCTGACAAGGTCATTCTTCTCTGAGCACCCCTGAGGAGTGGTTCTTGTTAAAGGAAGGCTAAATCCATGATGAAGGACTAGTTAGAAGACAAGAGCAGAAGAGCTGCCAGGTCCTTTAAGGCAGAGAGATAATTTTTTCATTACAGACTACATGAAAGACATAAAAATGCTCTGGAGTGATTATGTAATTTGTCAACTTGGCTTTAGACAAGCTAAAAGAGAAAGATCTTTTTCTTCGAGATTTTTCGAAGAACCGCATCATTTAAAAAGAGAGGAAAAAACAACCAGATGTATTGTAAGATTGAAGTTTAAAAAACAGAAATACCATTATATTAAGGAATAAGCAGAAGATTGAAATAAGAGATTTAATGTTGCTTTTTCTAAAGGAAAGGGTCACTTTTAAATACTAACTAACCTCTTGAATTTGTTTGTTCAAATGAGACCCTGATTGAATTGGCATCATCAGACTTCACAGAGAGAATTTCAAACTTTTTGAGCATAGGGAAAGCAACAGGAATGTTTGCTATAAGATAAATAATAACAAAGATACTCTGTTTCTAATTCTCAGAGATATATGCCTTAAAAAGTGGAAGAGGGCTTATGCGAATACCAGAAATACATGCTGGAAGCTAAAATAGAACCCCAGAACTAAGCCTTTGGTTTTTCCCCCATTTTCTTTTGTTTTTCCTGATGCTTTGATGGTAGGTAACAACTACTATTAGATTATAGACTACCTCTACATGAAGAGGATGAAGATATGTTGGACAGTGAGCTAGTTCATTCCCATGTGAGTCAGTATAAGTGAATCTCAAAGTTTCTCCTTTGAAACTCAGTTAGAAAAATAAAGTTTGGAAAAAATATATGTTTGAATTTTTCACAAACTTCCTCTTCAACTTAGCTCAAAACTGAGCCATGTTCACTTAAGTTTTAAATAACACTTTCAAACCATCAGAAATTCATTAGAAGAGAAAGAGAGCCTCAAATGCTCCTGGGGGGCATTTTTGTGAAAATCGTGACATCTTGAAAGGCCCAGAGTATCTAAAGGTATGGAGACAGCCAAATTATTACACAACCTCTTACCAAATTTGTCTCATTAATACTCTCTTAGGTTCCTGTAGTGTGATACAGTTTAATGTATTTGCCCACAGATTTCCCTAAAGTGAAAATCTGATCTAAAAAACACATGCAGGATGTCAGTAATTGCAGCATTTGCAAATGATGAAACACACTGCTAATGCTACTTCTATATATGACAATGTGTGATATGATGGGGTATGCTATATGATGAATCATAAAGCATGGATTTTCCTAATGATTGCCAGTAATGAAAGTACAGCTGAACAGAGAACAGATACATTATGAAGAAGTCTTCTGGTGTCCTGTCATTTTGATTATGCTCTCTGAAAATATACTTTACATCTATCCCATTACAGAAATGATTTAATTTGGATGAGGCCAGACTTTCCCTTTACTGAATTATTTCCTGTACTGACGTATTTATTGTAGTGGGAACATTTTATTCAAAAGACCTCTATCAATTTACACTAGTAGAGAATGTTAGCTTGCGTTTTTGGAGTTGGGATTCTCTGGTTATACTGCACTTTTTTCAGTACTTAAATACTCTTACACTTCTGAATGGAAAATCACTGAGGAATAAATTATTCAAGACACTAAATTATTATTCAAGATGCTAAAAAATTCAAGACTAATTAACCAACTAAAAATGGGTTGCCGTAAAACTGACAATGATGGGGTTGTGGAAAACTAGAAAGATATTTCTACCTTGTGGAGGACTATTATGAAGTTAACGGAGATAGGAACTGTCTAATAATGCCAGAGAAGGTGTCGCATAAATGTCTCTTAAAGAAATACAGTTATACAAGATAACTGGCAGATATAAACCCAGAAGAATATATATTGATACAGAGGGATATGTTGCAAGGGAATTCTGCAAATTGCTTTATTCTTTACAGAATTTCTACTACAAATTATACAACTTTTCTAGAAACAGTAAGTCATGATTTCAATCAATTGTTTCGTGATTTGATACTGATACATCATCAGTAATCATGATTTTTAAATCTATTGGTTTCAAAGGCCAAGATGATTTTTCAAAATCAGGTTATAAAGCTAGCCAGCAACAGAAGTCTAATGACAACTGACATCTGTGGCATAGTCTTGCTGTGAAGAAAGTTACACTAAAATTGAAACAGTGCTGTGCCTAGTACAATCTGTCCTGGAGGCCTGTGAGAGCAGCACCAAGATCAGACTGGTCCAAAATTATATAGGTATGATAAACATACATGCAGACACTGCCTGGAAGCTTGATCTTACTTTGCTGGAAAGCATTAAAAGCCATTCCCTAGTGAGAGTTTTTCTGAATGCTACTGCATAGCAGTAGCAGCTAATCCTTCTGAATGGATTGTATGAGGCAGAGTTCACATGAACAGTCAAGACTATACACCAGCTAAAGTAATTCCACTGAAATGTTTCCCACAGAAATGTCTGGGGTTGCTCACGACCAGAGTGGCTCACACATGTTTGTTACCAGTGCTCTGTGGGAGGAACCACCCCCAGCCAGCTGGCAGAATGGATCATGAGGGAGTGCTCTGCAAATGTCACCTATTACGCTGCTACTTCATTTTAAATATATTGTCCCCAGGTTAAGCAAACCCGCCTAATTTCACTCTGAAGGGGATGAGGCATGATTTCATGCTAGTGCTGCCTGTCCCACCCACTCTTTTGTAACATGCAGCTGTAAGGCAGATATATTTTAAATATTTCACTACCCATTTCACTAATGAACATGTGATGAAGACATGCGCTAGCATTCCTGATTTCAGCAGTGTCATTAGTGGTCTTCCTACCTGACTTGCAGGATCCAATCCCTGTACAGCATGAAACTATGCCACTACTCATTCCTGTTGAATACTTACAGGTTTATTTAGGGCTTTTATCTAGGGCTTTAATTGTGCATTTTTACGCTTTCATGTAGAGCCTGATTTTGTGTAGATCCCATTATGCATATAGAGGAGAGTGAAAGATTAATTGCCAGTTTTTGACAGATAGCAGCAAAATAGCAAAATTCTTACTTTTCTGCTCTTTTTTAAAATTAAAATAAAATAAAATTATTCTCTTTTTATTTTACTTGTTCTCATTTATTTCTTAGGATCCTAGTGCTTAGACCACCAATCGCCTTTCTACAAAGCACTCTAAGAGGTCAGGATGATCTCTGAGAACATTGCTGCAGAGCCATTTCTATCCTTTTCTTATTAAATACTTGAAAGAGAAAGGAGCAGCCCAGTGTGAGGATGAGTAGACAGAATGACTGGCACAGTCATTCTGTCATTTCCTTGCCATTTCCTTGCCATTTCCAAGAGACTGTGAGTATAGTACGACAGTCCTTGCTACTAAGCAAAATGAAGACTTAATCCAATTTTAGATTAAATTTAATAAATTTAACAAATTTTTGATTAATTTTTAAGTATGTTTCAGGGTTTGCACTTTTCAGATTACAGAGTGAGTATGAGAGTAAGAGCACACAGTTAGAACTTACAGATTTGCATGGAGTGGTCAAAAATCTTAATCTTGCTTTTATTTTTAGAGCTCATGAATTAACAATCCAGTCAGATAGATTATAATTATAATGCATCAATTTCCATAGGTAAAATTTTGCAAAGAGAAATGAAAACAAAAATCCCTTTGGATTGTCAGCAACCATAAAATTCTGCAATCAGATTATTAAGAGCGGTCTCATCCTGTTCCTATCATCCCAAAGCAACGGCTTTATAAAGCAGCACAGCCAGCAAATCTACACTTGCTTTTGTGTATATGTGGGTTTGTTGTACAGTTAAAGACCTGTTTGCCAAAATTTATCTGCCACTCTCTGTGCAAGTGCCCAGGGGGAAAGGACCTGGAAGTACTGGTCAACAGCCAGCTGAACATGAGCCAGCAGTGTGCCCTGGGGGCCAAGAAGGCCAAAGGCATCCTGGCCTGTGTCAGGAACAGTGTGGCCAGCAGGAGCAGGGAGGTCATTCTCCCCTGTACTCAGCACTGGTGAGGCCACACCTCGAGTGCCGTGTCCAGCTCTGGGCCCTCAGTTTGGGAAGGACCTTGAGACGCTTGAGCGCATCCAGAGGAGGCAACGAGGCTGGAGAGGGGCTGGGAACACAAACCCTGTGAGGAACGGCTGAGGGAGCTGGGGGTGTTTAGCCTGGAGAAAAGGAGACTCAGAGGTGCCCTTATCACTCTCTGCAACTCCCTGAAAGGTGGCTGCAGTCAGGGGGGGTTGGTCTCTTTCTCCAGGGAACAACTGACAGAACCAGAGGTCACAGTCTCAAGCTGCACCAAGGGAAATATAGGTTGGATATTAGGGAAAAGTTTTTACAGAGAGGGTGATAAAGTTCTGGTATGGCCTGCCCGGGGAGGCGGTGGAGTCACCGTCCCTGGATGTGTTTAAGAAAGGACTGGATGTCCTTTCTTAAACTGGATGTCCATGGCACTCAGTGCCATGGTTTAGTTGAGGTGTTAGAGCTGGCTTGGACTCGATAATCTTGAAGGTCTCTTCCAAACTAGTAGTTTTGGGGTTCTGTGACTCTCTTTCCTGCAGCTCAAGCACCTCAATTACAGTGTTGTCTTAAGGAGAGGAGCAATTGCTTGTACATCAGAAAATTTCCCTATCTTGATTTTTTGTTTTCAACTATCTTCAGCTTTTCACTGTAAAATCTTGTCCCAAATATCCATGAGTTATACCAAATAGAGTTAGGGGAGCAGAGAAAGACAGCATAATCATTTTGGAGGTCTACTTGATTAATAAAATAGATAGTCTTACCAATATTAAATGCTTTCCAAACTCTATAGTAAACATTCCTAAAATTTCTTTTGTTTTAGAGCTGCTTTAAGTTGTTAACATGAAGACAAGGTCTAGTTACCCAGCAAGTAGAAGTAGAAAGGTGTCCTACACTGTTCAAACCTGAAAGCCCTCCAAAACCATTTAATTAAATATGTAGTTTTTCAAGACTTAGTCAGCATTTTATGTTTGTTATATTGTACTTTCTCAGTTCTGACTCTCCTGCCACTTTCTGATTCAGTTCCACAGGAGGATGCCTGGAGGCAAGGCTGTCATCAGAACCATATCTCCCTCACCCTGCAGCCCTATCCTCTCCAGCCAAGGACTCTCCTACATTTTGCAAGCTGGTTATGGAGCAAAATATTTTCATCATGGTCTTGTGGGATATAAGCCTCTGAGTCAGGATTCTGGGAGAGATGTGAGGCTTTTCCCCACTGTGACAGAGGGTCACAAGCTTCAGACTCTCTGCTCCCAGGGAGAAAGTGGTCTGGGTTGCCCTGTGGCACACAGCAAATTTGGGGTCAGCCTTGCTCTAGGGAAGAAAAAAAAGGATTGAAAAAGTGTACAAAAGAGAACTACATCTGTATGCCATGACTACCATGAGTCAGCACTTATAATTTCTCCCATAAAACTCAGTCTGAGTGGATGCAAGTGGTATAGTCTTGATTTGACTCACTCTGTACAGTGGCTGGAATTATTTTCACAAAGGTGCCCTTCAGGAGAGCATGAATACACTCAGGAGCAGTCAGTTAGGCTGAAAACCAACCCCATATCTCAGTCAGAGGAGAAGAATGCAGTCATACCTGAGACACAACTGTGTACTTCACCTCTTCTAGCTCCTCCCTTCACTTAGCTCTACCTCCATTTTCCCAGGTCCTTCACAACTGCAGGCTACAAGCCATTCTCATAACACCTTCAGCAGCCATTTGACAAGGATGCCCTTGTGCTCCTTTTCACATTTTATTGTTATGGGTTTCCAGCATCTGTAAAGCAAACACACCCTCAGCTCCAAGCTCAGGGGAAACAGCCCTTCTTCCCTTCATCCCTCCAGAATCCCCCTCTCCACTGCGCTGCTCCCTCAGTAAGGTGACTCACTGATCTCCCTCACTGAGTGTGGGAGCTCTCTTGATTTCCATGCTGATGAAGACATTTGAACCAATTTCTTGCCCATCTCCTCACGACTTTATTTCTGCTAGCCTTTTTGTGTTTGACTTTACAACCTGAAGAGTGTCCATTTTGGGCATACATTTAGTTGTTATGGAGCCCTCCTTTGTGAGAAGGGGGATAGCATCACTTGCTTCAAGTGCCATCAGCTGTCTTTTAGCAATCTTTTTTCTCCTTCTGCTCTATCTTCCTTTTATTTATTCTTCCCTCTAGGCAGCTGCTACTGGCACATCCTCTTGACAAGTGGGAAGCTGTAGGCGGTTATGTTAGCCAGACTGTAAGACCAAATATAGAGCAAAACTGCATGCTGTTCCAAAGCCTGTTAAGGTTCACTGTGTGAGAAAGTAAGAGTAGCTTGATATTTGTGGTGGATGGGATTGCAATCTCCATGTCTAAATGGAAATTTTGATTCTTTTGTCTTCAGCCATTTTATTAATATTGCTTTTTGAGGGATAAATTTTAAAACCATGCTCTATGGGAAAGTTGAATTGATTTTCATAACTGATGAGCTTTACCACAAGCCAAGGGTAACACATGTAAGAGTAAAGAGGACTTCAAAGAGACAGTTCAGCATGCTTGAACAGCATCTCACGTCTTCCTCCTGTCTTTAATGGGCAGCAGATTGGGCCTGATAGCCAGAGCAGTCACCTCATCCAGTGGCAATGATGATACCAACTGACTTGTTTGTCCTGAGGCAAGTCACACTGGCAGGACTTACAAGACAACATAGCCCACCCCACAGCTCAGATGGAAAACAGCTTTAGCGCTCAGCTGAGGCTGCTGTCTGCAGCTTACTTTTTCAGCCCATTACTTCCCATGAGGAAGGGATGTACCTAAAACAGGTGCCAGTAGACCTTTCAACTTCAAATGCCTGACCAGCTGCCAGTTGTGTATTTACAATAGAAGATAAAATAAGGTTTCTGACAGCCAAACTTCCTTTGCTCTCTCTTCCTTCTCCCATGGCTGAGCAGACTCTGAGCCGAAAATGCTGCTGTGCTGGTGTCTGACTAGACAGCATTACCCTGGTAAAATGTAAACCTGACCCAGTTTGACTTGGCTGTTCAATTTTTAATGGCACACAGCCAACTAGCTACCAGTTGGGCTATTCATGCTGCAATAGGAAGCAATCTTCCTGACATGCAAACTTCCTTCTTCTTCTGCCTGAGCAGCAGTGCAGTCAAAGATGCTGAGCTAGATAAAGAACAATTTGACCCTATAAAATATGGGTCCTGACCCAAGGCTTTACTTCAGCTTTTTTGTGCTAACCAGCAGAAAAAAACTATTGTTTTCCCATGGAAAACTGGAAAAGACAAAAATGAGTTCTTGCAATAAAGAATCACTGTTATAGCTACTACAGAAGCACTTACTCCATATTCAGGTGTAAATTTTTGACCTGCAAATCCCTGGGAAAAATTGGACCATGAAAGGTCATAATCAAAACAGGAATTCAAGATGCCACTGCATAGTTTGATTACACTAATCTTGTTGGCTAGGGATACTAACCTAGTAGGAAGGGTTTCAATGACCTGTCCATTAAGTTGGTAATATGAGATCACTTTCTTTCTGTTCTTTTCTGTCCTCATGGAAACTTCTAATCCTATTAAAGGAAAGTCTACAACGGGTTGCACAAATGCGTTTCACTAGTTTTGTCACTTGAGCTGATATACAGTATTCTTCCTAGAGGACAGCATGTTAGAAGGAGTATCTGCTCTATCTAAGAATCTCATTACATCAATATAAGCCATATGCTTGAATAAGGGTCTCCTTAGGTCCTTATCTGAAGGGAAAGGAGAAGCTTGAAACAGCAGCAGGAAAGAAGTGGGGAGCCTTTAGTGTAGTCTCCAACTGAAACAGAAAAGACCTGTTACAGCCTATACACTTACACTTACATTTTTTACTGTTCAGTTGAGCAACTGGAAATTAAAGTCACTGATATGAAAGACTTTAAGGAAATTAGAATAATTTGAAGTTTGTAATATCCTGCTATAGGCTCTGTAGTGTACTCTCTATTTGCCTAAGCCAGAGAGATAAGAAGTACACAACAGGAATGAAGCAGCAGTATTCATAGAAGAATATAACACTTTTGGCAGAAGAACTTTCCCTCCAAGCTACTTCATCATTGTGACCATGGCATTTTTGAGTCAAGACCCCATGACAATCCTCTACCTCTTGCCGATCATTTTCCACCAGTTTCCCAGAAAACTGAGAGGTGAATTAAGGCAGGGGACACTCACACAAAGTTGTACAGTAGGCTGTGGGTCCACACTGGCTTAAAACAGTCCAGGCCAGCACCTAGGGAGCCTCCTCAGAAATGAAGACAATGTTAGCCTGTTGCGTCAGGCAATTTGCAGATAACACCAAGCTGGGTGGGAGTGTTGACTCACTTAGTGGAAGAGGGAAAAGCTATGTATTCTGTCCTCCTGGACTTTAGCAAATCTTCTCGCACCATTTTCCCACAGCATTCTCCTGGAGAAACAGACAGCTCATGGCTTCATGAGTGCACTGTTTCCTATATAAAAAAATGCCAGGATGCCCTGGTCTGGAGAGTGGTAGTGAATAGTTACATCCAGTTGGCTGATGACACCAGTGATGTTGCCCAGGGGTCAGCACTGGGCCCAGCCCTCTTTAATATCTTTATTGATGAATGTGGGGTTCAAGCATACCCTTGCTAAGTTTGTGGATTACCCCAATCTGGGTGGGAGTGCTGACCTGCTGGAGGGCAGGAAGGCTCTGCAGAGGGATCTGGACAGGCTGGAGCATGGGCCGAGCCCAGTGGTGTGAGGCTCAACAAGGCCCAGTGCTGGGCCCCGCCCTTACACACAGCAACCCCAGGCAGTGCCACAGGCTGGGGCAGAGTGGCTGCAAAGCTGCCACAGGAAAAGGCCCTGGGGGTGCTGGTGACAGCAGCTGAGCGTGAGCCAGCAGTGCCCAGGGGGCCAAGAAGGGCAATGGCATCCTGGCCTGTGCCAGCAATGGTGTGGCCAGCAGGAGCAGGGCAGGGATTGACCCCCTGTACTCAGCACTGGTGAGGCCACACCTTGAGTGCTGCGTCCAGTTTTGGGCCCCTCATGACAGGGAAAGTGTTGAGATGACAGAGTGTGTTCAGAGAAGAGCAACAAAGCTGTTAAAAGGTCTGGAGCACGCATCCTGTAAAGAGTGACTGAGGGAGTTGGGGCTGCTTAGATTGGAGAAGAGGAATCTCTGGAGAACATTATTACTCTTTACAACTACCTGAAAGGAGATTGTAGCCAGATGGGGATCCGCTTCTTCTTCCAAATAATAGAATAAGCGAGGAGGTACTCAGGTTTCTCCAGGGAAGATTGAGATTGGATATTATGAAAAATTTCTTCACAGAAAGGGTTGTCAAGTATGGACTAGTCTGCACAGTAAGTGGTTGAGTCACTAGCCCTGGAGGTGTTTAAAAGATATGTAGGTATAGTACTGAGGGACATATTTTAGTGGTGGACTTGGCAGTGTTATGCCTCAGTGATCTTAAACGTCCTTCCCAATATAGATTCTCTGATTCTATGCCTTTCTGGAGGTGTGCTTGACATCACCAGGAAGAGAAAGATACAGTGACGTGTTCTGCTATTTATGCACAGTATGCATGGAGGAAAAAAACAAGTTTCATGTAGATCGTTGAATTGCCTATATTTCTCTGCCTAGGATAAATACTCGCTTGTAACTGTGTGAAAAAGCTGAGGAGGCGAGTTTCATAAAGCAGTGGATTTTATAAAAGCAGGAGCTTTGAATCAAATATCAAGTAGCCTGAGGTATATATATCCACTTTCAGCCAAGAGTCTTTACATAAAACATGTTAAATCTGGAAAGCTTGCAATTTGGGGTGTGTGTTACTCTCTGTTTACAAAGAAAGTACACAAAATTCTCTCTCTTTGAATACAGTAGGGACAAGCAACAGGAGGCAGTTTCTTTGTTCAGAAAATCAAATCTGTTTTAAGCCAGCATTCTGTCCAAAATTAGAACTTTCTCTCCCAGTCTGGATCTTTTCCAGGATCATCCATGCTGCTGGTACTTCCTTGGCTGGTTCTGGCTCTTTTTTGACTGCATTTTTGTTAGATTCAAGTAACACTCACACATATGCACCCATATGATCTGGTCTCAACTAGTCATCTGTGTTTGCAGAATGTCCCAAAGAAAGTTTTTTCACTGATACAGACCAGGCTTTCCTTAGAAATTTGCTGGTCTGTGACTCAGATAGCAGTTTCTACTGTTTCCTCTCTTGCTAAACAAAAAGTGTCTGAAAATTTTCTTAGTATTCTTCTTTTCTTTGTCTTCTTCTTTTATATGACAGTCTACTAGCTAGCTATACTGAGGTTAGAGAACTACCAATATGTCAAATTATGAACCCTGATAGTTACCAACATGTTTTAGCATAGAAGTGTTTTATTTGTTAAAAGAAAACAAATTTATATACACAGGAGTTCAGCTGGCAGGTGGGCTATTGAGAAGATGAATATGAACTATATGCAAGTACGTATGTAAAGAGGAGCATTATTACAGATTTAGATAATTAAGGGCTACAGTAGTGTGGATAGGACTTGATAAAGTTCCCTTTAAATATTAATTAAACTAGATACAAATTTTACTTTTAAAAACAGTACACAACAAGGTAAAATGCCTCTTACCTTAGGTACTTTAAAATTAATTTTGTTTCGTATATTTGAGTGTCATCTTTTACATCTAAACCTTCCTGACTCCTTCTGTGAAATGAAATGTCTGCTCAGAGTAACATTAATATATACTGTCGTGCTTGAAGCAGTATGAAATAAGCATTCAGCATTGTTCTAAAAAATTGCTCCAGCTGATGATGCACAAACCAGAAGGTATAACAATACGGCCCCTGTGCCAAAATTGCTCTTAGCAGCAATGGCTTTTAGCCGAGAGTCAAAAACACTCCAATTTAGTAAATTCTTGGCTGCTTGTAAATGCAGCATATCTCTAGGAATATGCCCAGTCTAGGAATCAAATAGGAGAGTTTGTTAATTCATCACTGGGAAAGGGGCATGAATAAACTGGTGTGTTGGTCCTAAAGCCAGCTGAAATAGTGCAACTGAAGAGTAATTGGAAACATTGCCTCAGAAATATGCTTTCTGAGCTCAAGCTTTTCTAGAATTCCCTTTCAGCAAATGGATGGCAGTAATTGTCTTAGCCTCCAAATCTACTCTACCTGTTCCTGTGATTCATGCTGTGATTCAAAAGACACACGCATCACTTTCTCTGCTGGTTGTGTAAGGACACTCTTCCTATTGAACTTACCTGGATAAAATTTTGTAGCAAATACACCAACTTATTGTCCACAAAACGTTTCAGTATAATGCAAATCTAACGTTTCAGTATAATGCAAATCTCACATTACACTATAAATAATGAGCTACTGATGTTTCTGGTGCCCAGAAACATCTAAAAGGACAGCTTACATTATTTTTTTTCAGAAGAGATTCCAAAATGCGGTCTGAAGCTTTTCTGAATCAAGAACCTTTCTGACTGCAGAAATTTTCACTGAAACCGCTACAGATTTCCAGGAGAGAAACAGGTTGATTTGATGCAACTTTTTTGGATAGAAACTACTCAGAAAGCAATTTTCAATTGTAGCTACTAATGACCTTATAAAAACTTCAACTGTTCTCTAAAACTTGAAAGCTGTGATGGTTACATGTACAGTACTGTGCTCCTTTGACTTTTCCCCTTCCTTTAAAATGTAAACCCATGACAGATCCTTCTATTTGTTTATCTTTCACAGCACAGAGCCATGCACATTTCTCGTCCTATACAAATGATTAATAATGTCATGACTTTTTAGCCACTGACTATGAAGAAAGACTGCTTCTTACCCTCTGCTTCATAATTTGGAGTCTCCCACCCCCATCCATGACACACAGGCCTGTCATTCTCTTTCACTGTCATTTCCTTCTATTTTATCTAAGTGTTTCAGGGTTTTCCCCAGGAAATTCTTTTCTATTCATTTTTAGTGCTTTTAAGGCAGCAAACAAGATGAAAGCTTAAGGAAAAAAAAGTTGTCTTTCTTGACATTGTAAATATAGCTGATGTTTCCCTTTTTGTAACTATGTGGGATGCAATCTGAGAACTATTAAGGTAAACAGCAAAAAGACTTAGTTTTACAGCACCATGGAGTATGTTTGTAAATCACTAAACAGCAACACAAAATCAGGGAAACAGAATAAGGGATTTCAGTGGATATATAAAACCTAATTGCTCCTTTCCAAAGCAAGTAATATTAAACAATTAATTGTTTGTTGGTTAGTAATAATACCTTTAAATCTAGGAATATTACCTCATTGCCTTTTTATGGTATGAATCAGGAGTAATACTGAGTTTTTCTTAACTGAGAGACTGTTAATAAAAGTCCAGTAAAAGAGATAAGAGTAGTGTCCTTTTCTCTAGCTACCTTTGTGCAATAAGCAGATGGTAAAATGTCTCTCCACAGGTTTTACTGGCACCAACAGCCTTGTGCAGACAATTTACTGAACACTGTCTTCCAAAATCCCCATCTGATAAAGAAACATCATGGTGAAAAATAAGATAATCCTGTAGTAATCAGTAATTTCTTCACTTGCATCTTCTTAAAGTCTGGTAATTAATCTAACAAGTGGGGAAAATTGAGGTATAGGAATTCCCCTTGTAACCATGGAAACTACCAGTTGTCTGACTGACAAAGGAGAATAGATTTGTTGTGTTAATAACTTCAGCATCTGAAGAGAACACAGTATTTATGGAGTTGGAGAATCACAGGAGAAGTGAGGTTGGAAGGGACCTCTGGAGTCATCTAGTCCAACATCTTGTTCAAAATGGATCCAACTAGATCAGGAGGCTGAAGATGTCAGTTGAGTTTCTGAATGTCTCCCAGGGATGAAAATTCCACCGTCTCTCGGGGGAATCTGTTCCAACGCAGTGGAAATTCTCCAATGAAAATATTTTCTTACTCCTGTGTTTTGATTTGTTCTTGTTCCCTCCAGTCCTGTCCCTGTGCACTTCCATGAAGAGTTTGGCTTTGGCACTATCAAAGATAACTTCCAGCCACTCATCCCATTCTCTGTAGTGCTGCACCAGGGCTTTGGACTTGTCCTTGTTAAATTCTCTGAGGCTCCTGACACCTTGTTTCTACAGGCTCTTGAGAGTTTCAGCTTCCTCTCAGCATGCCCTCGGGCATATCTGCCATCCCCTGGCTTGGCATGGCTGGCTGGCTTGCTGCAGCTGAACTTCTGATGACCCGGGTCATTAACAGAGACATTAACCAGAATGGGTTTCATGTCGGCTCCCTGAGGAGATACAGTGAGTAACCAGACTGCGCTCCCTGTACTCATGGTCACATAATCCTTGAGTCCTGCAATCAGGCCAGTTTTCCATGTACTTGACCACCTGCATATCCAATCCCTGGCTCACCAGCTTGGTTACTAGGACACTACGGGAGATCACATCAAAAGCTTTGCAAAGTGCAAAGCTATCTCATTATAGGAGTCAGTAGGTTTGGGAGCAGGGATGTTTGAGCTGCTAAAGATTCATTTTGATTTCTTGATTTTTTTTTTGCCTGTTTCTTTTAATTTCTTTTCTAATTTTTATCCTGCTATTTATATGCAGTTAAAACTTGTGGTTTCAGTTGTCCACTTAACACAGTACTGTCTGAAATTTCATGTGAAGAGGGTAAACAGAAGAACAGAGGCCCATGAAAGGAGACCTGCACAACTACTTCTGCTAGTTGGCACAACATGCATATGAAACATATTTTTCAGTCAGAACACTATTTTTCTTTACTGGCCAGGTTCCCTGGCTGCCTGAAGCCTCTGAGAAGGGCACGATGTGTTCTCCTCTTCTGAAAAAAAAAAAGCCTTTTTGCACTTGCAAAGCCAAGACCTGTGATAGAAGATGCTGTTTGATCATTGCTGATAGGCAGCAGTTTGCAAAGACTCTATACAAAAACGAAGTCTTTAATTTCAGCCAAAATATAGTAAACATTAACCACAATGAAAACCTTTACTGATTTCTAGGAATTCCATTATTTGGCCAAAACAAGGGTTAATTTTTCTTCACGGAAGACAGAATGTACTTGGGCAAAACATTAATTTAAAAATTTAGTTTTCTGCTGAAGATCAGTTTAGCCAGAAAATATTTTCAATCTGTTGGCTGAGGCTAGATGTGGTGAATCCCTAGAACCTAGTTGAAAATGAAGTCATGTGCTTTAAAAGTAAAGATAGAATTGATGACCCTTATGTAGCCTTTTCATAATGCCACAAGGCACTCCTAATAAAATGTCTGCTTGCAAACCATTGTTGAAACTTTTGTTGTAGTTATTCAAATAAATATTTCAAGTATATGTTTGAATACTCAACATTATTATTATTATTATTATTATTATTATTATTATTAATAATAATAATAATAATAATAATAATAATAACCTATAGTAATATAATTATAACACTTCATAATATATATTTATGAAAGTATTCTATTACTATATATTCATTATATACATTTGCAACATTATTACTATATATTTATAGTATAATAATAGACTAATATTTAATGATATTATATTATATAAAATAATATGTAGTAATAATAATAGTTATTGTGATTGTTGTTGTTGTTGTACAACACATCAAACTGTGTGGATGGTCCATTTATTTCCTTACAAATCCCTGTAATGAAGCAGACCAACACATATTTACCAAAGTTAACATTGTGTGATGCCTCCAACGTCCATGTGACCTCGTGAATGACTGATGTGCTCTAACAAATCTCCATTGCACTCTTTCTCAGGATGTTGTACTTATCTCCTTGAACTTTGCAGCAAAAGTGTTCTAGCTCCTGTGTCATGCTCGCATGACATCAGCTCTTTCAAATCCCTCATTACACACACCTAAGTAGTTTCCCATTTGAATTTGTGTAAGCATTTTGTGCTACTCAGCTAAAAATTACTCAATTTTGCACCTGTCCCTTCCTCCGCTTAAATAACGTGCACATATTTCTCCTTCCTGCTATTGTTCTCCCACATAGGAAAAGTAAGAAGATCCACAGTGGGCACCTGGTAAAGGAAATTACATTAATGTATATTGCAAAACTGCATTAATAATAAATGACTTAGCATGGAGGAGTCAACGTGTCTTGGTGCCTCTTAATTGGAAAAGGATGACTATTTATATTGCACAGCAGCTTATTCTCAGGGAAACCACATTCCCTCCAATCACATACCACAGAGAAATACTTTAAAGAGTACAAGTTCCAAAAACTTTGTTTTTAAAGTATTAGTAGAAAGGGATTGGAATAGTTAAGCTTTTCCATTGTGGAGTCTGAAGCATCTCTAGTTGCCTCTGTAGCATATGTGAGGGAGAAAATCAGTACCTCTGTGGACAAACTGCAGAGTCCATATGACACCAGCATTCATAGTTGTGCATCCTAAATATGCTGGGAAAATAACATTTTCATACTATTATATAAGACCTTGGAGAGAGCATTAAGAACATAATTCCCTCGGTGATTAAACTTTTGTAACTAAGATGATATATGAAGGTCTATTTTTAGTTCTGCTGCAGAGACAAGGTGCAAGAACAGGGAACACTGACTTTCTCATTATTTATTTAGCGAAGACTAGTTTCAGTTTTGTTCACTGGAATATGTTTGTACAGCATATGAGCATTTTTCAGATATTTCAGAAGTTTTCCAAGGTAAAATGTTACTCACATAATGTTTGACTCCTGGCTGCTGAGAACCATGGACACCAAATTTGGGGCACCAGTACAAAGCAGTATAACATGCATTCAGAATAGAAAACCCCATCATGTTTACTATATATTATGGTATTTAATTTTTTTTTTATTTAGCATTTTGGTAATGCATGTACTGTGAGTCAAGAGAAGTAAATATATTTAACCACAAAATTCTTCTGATTGTTCTTTTTTGTGTAGAGGTGGATGGATGAAGGTCACAATAACCTCTGGGGCATCTTTAAAAACATAACTTCTAGCATTATTCTATATTTCCATTACTGTTTGAAGCTATTCAAAAAATGCAATCACTTCGCTAGAATAACAGTTTATTAAGTTCTTTAGAGTAAACATCTCATTCTCTAAATGAGATAATATTTTTAATTTATCAGCGTCACAGTAAGACAATTTTTGATTTTGTGATCAAAAGCTTTTACACAAGAATGTGTTTCCTCAATGTTTGGTCTTCTGATAGCTGAAACTAAGGTCATAGCCCCATGGAGTTGCAAAAGTAGTAATGAGGTTTAAGCAAACCATCTTCTAAATACTTACAAGTTTTGTAGCTACTATCAGCAAATGTAGTACATAATTCATGCAATACAAATCAAAAGTCATATTTACCTGCAAAGAATTCAAGACAGCAATATTTTTGTACAGGTGTTGAACAGAGAGAAGAATCATTGGAAATATCTCTTGTGGGTTGACACTGGTGCTAGGCACCCACCAAAGCCACTCACCCACTCACTTCCCTCTGCAAACTGCCCAGAGGAGAGAAAATTTAATTTAGGCTTCATGGGCTGAGATAAGAGCTGGGAAAGATTCCCCACCAAATGCCATCACAGGCAAAACAGGCTCAACTTAGACATATGAAGAGAATTCATTACTAAACAAAATTAGAGCAGGACAATGAGAAGTAAAATAAACCCTTAAAAACACCTTCCCCTCACGCCCTCCCTCCTTCCCAGCTCTGCCTTCTCCCGCAGTGGCACAGGGAGACAGGGAATGGGGCTATGGGCAGTCCATGACCCGTGGCTTCTCCCACTGCTCAGGGAGAGGAGTCCTTGCCCTGCTGCACTGTGGGCTCCCCTCCCATGCAGACAGATCTCCATGAACTTCTGCAGAGTGAGCCCATCCCACAGGCCACAGTCCTCCCCAGACTGCTGTGGGGTGGCCACTCTCCCACGGGTGCATCCTCCAAGGGCAGGCTGCTCCAGCCTGGGAGCAGGGCCCCTCTCTCCATGGGTGTCCCACGGGGTCACAGCTCCTCCAGGCATCCACCTGCTCCAGCACGGGCTCCTCCATGGGCTGCAGATGGATCTCTGCATTCCCCATGGATCTCCATGGGCTGCAGGGGCAGGGCTGTCTCACCATGGGCTGCAGATGGATCTCTGCATTCCCCATGGATCTCCATGGGCTGCAGGGGCAGGGCTGTCTCACCATGGGCTGCAGATGGATCTCTGCATTCCCCATGGATCTCCATGGGCTGCAGGGGCAGGGCTGTCTCACCATGGGCTGCAGATGGATCTCTGCATTCCCCATGGATCTCCATGGGCTGCAGGGGCAGGGCTGTCTCACCATGGGCTGCAGATGGATCTCTGCATTCCCCATGGATCTCCATGGGCTGCAGGGGCAGGGCTGTCTCACCATGGGCTGCAGGGGAATCTCAGCATTGGGAACATCTCCAGCCCCTCCTTCTTCACTGACCTCGGTGTCCACAGGGTTGTTCTTCTCACATCTTCTCACTCTGCTCTTCTCTGGCCACAATTACAACTGCACAATAATTTTTGTTTTGATTTATTCCTTAATCTGTTATAACAGAGGAATTACCAGCATTTCTAATTGGTCCAGGCTTGGCCAGCAGCATGACCATCTTTGTAACAACCAGGGATTGGCTCTGCCAGACATGGTGGAAGCTTCTGGCAACTTCTCACAGAAGCCGCCTCTGTGGCCCACCTGCTACCAAAACCCACGCCATTCAAACCCAATGCATACATACAGAAAGCAATTGGATTTAGGTAAACCATGCTTACAGGGTCAATGACAAACTTGCAGTTGTGCTTTTAACACTTCAGAAATATGAACTACATTCCTCCCTATATACAAAGTATGTTAAGAATTAATTTCATTTATATGTCATGCAATAGACACAGTAAATTTTAAGGAACTATTGCCCAGATGAAACATTGTTTCCTAGTTGTTTGGGGCTTGTTTGTTTGGGTTTTTGTTCTGGGTTTTTATATGTCTGTTTGTTTGTTTGTTCGTTGGTTGGTTCTTTTTTGTTTGATCTGGTTTTTGGGGGTATTTTTTGATTGGTTTTTAGTTTTTATTTTTGGGGGGGTTGTTTTGTTTTGTTTTTTTCACTGTATGAATAGATTTTGTTCTGTAGACTATCCAGTATAACTAGCACTTGCTCTCAGCTGAAAATAGTTTCTCTTGTGTAGATACAGTGTGCCGTAACTGGTCATTCTGTGTATGATGTACAGGATTTTGAGATACAGCTCTTTTTTCAGTGCCTGAAAAGCTCTTGCTTTGTCGTCCCTTCATTGTCTTGCCTTCTGCGGTTGCTGATTCAGCATGATGATGATATCTGTATTGCCAGGCCTGATTCCAGATGTAAATGCTTTGTATCACTGTGAGCTGATCTCCCATTATTTCATTTACCTTATTTCAAATATGCACACGCAATTACCTGGTCCCATGAAACAGCAAAATATTGTTCCGTGGATTTGCCCAGTTTCTGTCCACGCTGCTGAAATTTATAGCCTCAAACCACAGTGTAAAGTTTATGCAGACAAAAAGATGTTCTATGCCAGAGGAGCAGTGTCACATTCATCATTAAGGAGAGGAAGTGCATGAAGCACCAGCTGGCTTCATTGGAGCATGCAAGCAGAACATTTTTTTCCCTCAGAAAGCCCTTTGGCCTTACTACTTTTCAAACATGTGAATCCAGCAGTACATTTAATTGCAGTCTTGCCTTAGCTTTGCAGAAAAAGGCATAGATGGGTCCAGATGTAGCAAGACACCTTTACCACTGTTTTGCTGTAAGAATGGTGAATTGAAGAGAATCAATTTAGTCCGTATGTGTAAAGGAGCAAGAAACAATAAAGAATGGCTGCAGCTACAAGCAGCAGCAGCTGTAGTTGTGAAATGCATGAAGAAAGATCCCTCTATAGTGAACTCTGTTTCTTCTCTTACCTGGCAGAGCAGGAGGCGTGTCCTGAGCAAAAATACTGCTCCATAGAAAGAGGCAAATCTGTGTGCACAGATAAAGATCAATACAGGCAGATCTGCCTCCTTGAAGGCCAGGCCATACCAAAATAACCTTGCCAATGATGAGGCATGAATCTTAAAATATAAATGCAGCATTTATTGACTCATGCGATGAGGAAAATAAGTTAGATTAGACCAGGTCAAAATTTGGTTTGTGCAATAAATTGCAAATCTGCTGTGGATTTTTCTATTCTGGACTGAATTTGTCTCTATTACCCAAAAAGGCAGTTTTAAGAAATGTCTGATATTCTCAGTTTTATACTTTCATTTGTTCCCTTAAGGTCATTTAGAGGAACAGGAAGCATTTTCACGTATTAAATTTCTGCTTATTGTTTAAACAATAGCATTTGCTGAGCTGGCCTTTTAAACACATTTACAAGGTTTAAAGACTTGGTACTTAGTGTTGGAACCCAGTGAAAAATTCTCTTATGGAAGTAATCAGAACTGAAATGAAGCAAATCGGCACACAGTAATTTACACCAGTCGGTCTGACTTTTATATTTTCTTGAGTTTCTGTGGAAGTCCAGGTGCTTCATGTATCTGAATGAAGTAATCCAAGATACTGTAAAACAAAAACAGTTCTACTTCAAAATAATCTATGTTTTATGGAAGTTTTCAGATTAATTATCAAGATTTCAGCATCTTTGGATTTACAAGGCATGTAGGAAAAAATACAGGATCACATTATTTCCCATCATCCTTACCACATATATTCTGGCAAAGAAGGGCTTGTGAAGTAAATCACCCTGGTTAAGTACACTTAGAGTGACTTGACTGTGACTTGACTGCCAAGAGCTGTTAATTAATTTCACAGGAGGAAGTCACCAAGATACCATACAGCTGCCAGCCAAAACTGCCAACAACAATTTTAAGGAAGGCATCCAGTCTGAGGTGCCTCATTTCTGGGACACCTTACCTTGTTCAGTTTTCTGAGCTGCCAGGCAGCATGGAAAGTCCATGTGAAACAGTATCTGAAATTCTGTCCCGAAATTTCCAGGGATGATCTTTCTAGAACGAAGGCAAATATCAACATTTTGGCTGTAAGTACATATTTATCCATAAAATACATGGAATAATCCGTTCATATGAATGTTACTTCTTAGACTCTTGGTGTTTCTGGCTAGAAGCTAAGGAATCAGGATGAGTAAATTATCTCAGGTATTCCATAGAACAGATTTCAGTTCTCAATGAATTTTTGATTATGGTCACAGCCATAAATCTTATAAGCCATAAAATCATTTTAAGATTACGCCTCTACTTGCACTCAGAATCGGAGAGAGATGGCAGTCTCTCATGCTATCCACAGGAAATTTTCTAAGGTATTGCATAGTATACCTGGTTTAGCTATTCAGCATTACAATAATTTTCAATTTGTTTCCATTTAAATAAATAAATAATATTTATTTATTTATTTATTTATTTATTTATTTATTTATTTATTTATTTATTTATTTACTGGAAGCATACTGGGCTATTTAATAAGGTATCATGGATGTTGAAAGTAATGGGAAAGATTCTTTGCTTAAATAGAGACCATATGATTTGTTATTACCCTTTGTAATCTCTTTTATTTGCCCTGATTCACACCAGGAATTGTGACTGCGGCCAGGATAGGAAAGTAGCTCTGATGAAGTAAACACGCAGTGATGTTCTTTTCTTCTGCCATGGAGAAGCAGGTCTTGTATCCTCTCCTCAGCACCCTGTTTTTATGGGTCTCCTTTCTGAGTGTGTAAGAATAGCAATATTAAGAAATGAAACAGAAGAACAGAACAGTATGATTCTAACTTGCTGCTCCCAGGCTGCCTGCATAAATGTCTAGACTAATTACAGGAGCAGTCTTGCTCAAAACATACGCTAATGGCCTGATTCACTATTTATAGAAATGACCTTGAATATTTGAAAGACAAACACCACATGTGTAAATTATTCCCTGCAGCTAACAGGAAGACTTTCAGCTTTTAAGCATGTAGGTGAACAAAGCATTACAGTGACATGCATGATAATTGGCAAATTGAACACAGTTTTAGACCTCTTGTTAAATTATAGGGCAGGAATAGGACCAAGCACAGCACAATGGAGGAACAAAATCACACCTGGCTTTATATGTGAGCATGAGAGAAAAGAGACACACTGACATGTCACCTTGGGACTGGAGCAAACATATGACTGCTCAGATTGGGAGAGAAAGCAGCTTGTTGTTTGGACATCAAAACCTGAGTGAAGGAGAAGAGACAGCACAGCAAGACTAATATTACTTATAAGCCTTGTAACATACTCTCACACAGGAATAATCAGAGCCATACTGGGATATTGCTTCTTATTGCTGCTATTTCGGCAGTGTGAAATGTCTTTTCTTGATCTGGACATTTCAAGACATGTCATCAGGATCTGGAAAAAGCAGATCAGACCAATATCACACTCCAACCTCTAGGACTTAAAGGAAAAAATTGTGGCTATGTAAGTATTCCATTAGATGACTGACGTGGGAAGTATTGACTTGGTTCAGGAAGTTGAACATATACTCTGACCCAAAGGAAAAGATATTTTAAAAAAATAGCATACATATAAAAAGAACATGAATGAAGTATATGGGACTTCAAATTGTGTACTGTTTTTTGTAGAGATTCACCTGTAGCAGAAGGTGATTGATCATATTTACCCAGTAGATAAGAAATAGTCTGGGGACAGAAAAGAATGGAGCAGTGGTAAGTTACTTAAAATCACCTGTCAGTGCAAGAAGAGCTCTTTGCTCTGCTCTCTGGAGATCACAGGATACTTTTAGGCACCCCAACTTAGGGACAAAACAGTAAAAATTAGTTATTTTTGCAAGCCCTAATTTGGAGTGGTTCTGAGGCCATACTTAAACACTCACAGTCATTTTAGGAGTAGGCAAGAACAGGAGCTACCTGTAATCATGTGCAAAGCAAGCGAGTTAACCAAAAATACATGTTTCTTAAAAGGAATAAAAAGTGAAAGAACAAGGTTGATTTCACTGGTAAAAAGGGCAGCTACATGCACATGGCTACAATTGCACAGGCAAGGCTTTTAATTTCCTTTCTCCGGTGATGTTTCATGCTATTCTCTGCTGATTTGTAATGGGGGGTGAGACAAGGTGACATCCAGAAATCCCTCCCACAGTAAATTACAGTTCAGTGATTAGTTTATATAAAAAAAAATTAATCAACCCAAAATAGAGGTTTCAATAAGTTAGTTACAAAGACATATAAAAAAAAGAAAAATCTAAAACTGTCTTTGGTAATGTGAATATTACAAAGCACCACACTTTTCCCATCACTTTTTTCAAGGTAGGAAACTACTTTTTCTGGAAATGCACAGAATAAAGATACATGACAGCTCAAAGGAGAAATGCCTTGCAGTCTGACCCACTGAGACCATGCAAAGGCACATGTGGTGTAAACTCTCAGGTCTGAAATTTGACATGCTGATGTTTTCATATGTGTGGCTGTTCATAAAGAGCTGCATTAGGGTAACAGATGCTACAGGTTCTTTCCTAAATTCAAGCACATGCTTTTCTTAGCATTTTGTGAGAAGTGTTTCAAAGCTTTTATTTGCTAATGCTTACAAATATTAAACCCTTCCAAAGGGTAGTAAAAGTGCAGCAGAGCAAATTTTGTGGTCTGAATTTCCCCTGAAAGTACCTAACCACTATGGCAATTCTGTAGATGCATCATCCTTTCTCCATCACAGTTCTCTTTTTCTGTCATTCTGATATGAGAACTGATAAAGCTTCAAACATAAAGAAGAAGTTCTCAACAATGTCTCTGCCTTTTATTTCTCCTTTTTATTCCTCCCTTCCCTTTACCCCTCCCCAAGTGATGGTATTGTAGAGAAGGAGGATGAGAAGTTTCCCAAACTATTTTGCTCATGTTTAAGCATAAATGTAGGACTTTTTTAATTATGGAAAGTGAATTTGTGAACTAATTCTCTTTTCCGTTCTAACAAGTTATGTTGGACTCTCTGTCTCCAGTTCTGCAGCACATGGTGGTTGAAAAGACTGCAGGACCACTCTTTCTAACAGTTAAGTCAGCAATAAAAAAAAAGCAAAACATTATTAAAATCTTGCCATCTAGAGCAAGATTCATTTACTGTCATAAAGCTGAAAGAAGTGTTAGAGCACTTGTAAGAACTTATGGATGGAATAATTGCAAGGCAATTGTTATTTGTTGTGCTGGTTTGGGTTGAGGTAGAATTAATTCTCATCTCAGTGGCTGCTATAGGACTGTGTTTTGGATTTGTGCTGAGCACAGAGTTGGTAATACAGAGATGTTTTTGTCATTGCTGAGCAGGGCTTGCCCAGAGCCAAGGCCTTTTCTGCTTTTGGTGCAGCCACACTGGGAGGGACTGGGGGTGCTTGGCAGGCTGGGAGGAGACAGAGCCAGGACAGGTGACCCAAACTGACCAAAGGGATATTCCAGACCATGTGGCACCAAGCTCAGAGAATAAAGTGGGGACAAGAAGGAGGAGTGGGGGCACCTCTGGAGGGATAGCATTTGCTTCCCCAGTAACCATTTTGCATCATGGGGCCCTGCTCTCCCAGAGAACTGCCATGGGATTGCATGCTCATGGGAAGCAGTGAGTGGATTCCTTGGTTTGCCTTGCTTGTGTGCACAGCCTTTGCTTTCCCTATTAAACTGCCTTTTCCTCAGCCCATGAGTTCTCCAGCTTTCACTCTTCTAATTATCTCCCCAATCTCTCTGGTAAGGGAGTGAGTGAGCAGTGAGCTGCTGACTGGGGTTAAGCCATGGGAATTCTCACTCAGCTGTTTCAAGCATTACTATTAAGTTATCTTTTCCAATATTCTTTTCTAAAATTTTCCATCAAGATTGGTGCTGCCAAGTCTCCTGATGCAAGATATGTCCAGTTCTTAAAGTAAATGTGAAAATTTCCTTGCCTGAATTGCCTAGCAGCCACATGACTGGTGATTTTATATTTCATTTTGATGTTGCAGTTTCTGCTGGATATGGGGAATGCCTTAATCTCTCTTCAAGCAGCTCACAGGTCAGTGGGAGTGAGACTCCACAAACTTCTCTCAACCGCATAGAAATTGAAAACAAGGACTAGCTTGCAATCTAGGAAACTGGACACAAAAAGTTCAACTTACACTCTATTGAGAATACAAACCTTGAAAAAAACACCTTCGTATAAACTAAGATAGGAATTTCTTTTCTGGGCCAGGTGCTGAAGTGGATACAGGGGCTGCTGCTGCAAGTATACATCCCAGTATGCTGGAATGAATGTGATGGAATTAGCCAGACTAGCTATCATCATGACTATTTGTAGAGCACATGGTTGTCATATGATTTGGGAATTTGCACTGCTATATTCTGGTAGAAATGGGGAAACAGAGAGGCTAGGTTTGAGTCCAGAACTTCCATTGTGACTTATAACCCTGACATCTCAAGTCAGCATTGAGATGGGGGGCCAGGATAGGTAATCACTAGTCTCAGTATCAAAGAGACTAAAAAGAGAATCTTTTTTGTATAATTGTATATAAGACAGCTACATCATGGTGTTTGGGGAATAAGAAATCTTCATTTGTTTCTCACAAGACAGGATAGTCAGTAGGTCATCCAGGTGTATAATAGAACAATTCAGTTTGAAATGGACCTCCAATACCCAGCTCAGAGCAGGTCTAATCAGCTCAAGTTTCTTAGGGTCGTGTCCAGGTTCCAGGTGACTCTTGAAGGCCTCCAAGAATAGAGATTTTACATCCTCTTTCGTAAACTCTTTCAGTATTTGATCTCCTTCATGGTAACTTTTTTTCCAGTACCTGACCAGAATGTCCTGTTTCAACTTGTAGCCATTGTGTCCAATTTCTGAGAACAGTCTCACTCCACCATCTCTTTGTCATCTGATCAGGGTGCTGTAGACAGAAGAAAAGGTTTTCTCTAAGCCTTCTCTTCTTAAGGCTGAGCAAACCAATTTGCCTCAGCATCTTTTCCTCTGCCAAGTGGTGGCAAAAAGGCAGAGTGTCTCAGTCTTCTCCCTGTCATTTGTCACTAGTTCCCGGTCCCACTGACCAGTAGGGCCACAATCTCCTCAAACCTTCTTTTGCTGCCAATATCCTCAGAAAAGACCTTTCTTGCCATCCTTCACATTCTTTGCTAATTTTAAGTGCAACTAAGCTTTGGTTTTCCTGACTTAATTTCTGAATGGACAGGCAATGTCTTTGCATTCCTCCTCAGTAACCTATCCTACTTCCATCTTCTGTGTGCATCTTTTTTTTGCGTTTAAGCTCAGTCAGGATCTCTGTATTCTTTCTGGCCCTTAGCCAGCTTGCTTGACTTTATACACATTGAGACAGATCATTCCAGTGCTCTGAGAATGTTGCCTCTGAAGATCAATCATATCACCCCAGACATTTTCCTTCCAGAACAGTTTCCTACAGGAACTTGGAGGTAAGTCACTGAACATGCCAAAACCTACTCTTCTGAAGTTTTGGATCTACATTACTCTCAGGATCTTAAACTTCACACTCTTCACTCCACAAGAATCATTGTCACTGCAGCAAACAATGCTGCCCTTTACACGATCCAGCAATTGTTGTACATTTATGAGTCACAGGTTCAAGACAGCATCTTCCCTTACCCGTTCCTCTGTCACATGGACTAAGATACCTCAGTACATTTCAGAAATCTCCTAGACTAATTTTGTCCAGCTATGCTGTCCTTCCAACAGGGTGACAAAGATCCAGAGAGGAACCAGAGAGGTCTGTAACTGAGACTTTCTCCAGCTGCTTAAAGAGTGCTTCAATGTGTGCAGGTTTGCAGCAGACAACCATTGAAGCATCCCTGTGCTTGTCTGTCCTCTGATCCTTACCCAAAAGCTCACTATTCACTCATCACCTGTCCCAAGGCAACATCCACATACCTGCTTTAAACAGAGCTCAACCTCTCCTCTTTACCATGCTTACCCACCTGGTCTTTTCTGCATCCCTTCACTGCAGCACTATAGTCATGAGAGCTATCCTACCACATTACCATAACCCTAACAAGGTCTTAGATCTACAGCTGTGTATACACAATCCTCCTGCTTATTCCTTATGCTCGTAGATTAGTGTACAAGCATTCCAGATGGGTCCCAAGTTGCGCTGCTTTTATAGGGAAGTGAGAGAGGCTTCCCTGTCATGCTGTTTGCCACGTTCAGCTGCCCTTTCTCTAGTGCCCTCAGTTCTCTCCATGTTAAGGTAACCCTTCCTGGCATACCTCATGTAAAGCCACCCTCACTAGGTTAGGAAGCTGGTTTGCAAAGACCCCCTTTGTCAAGCACACCCCAAGCAGTTCTCTCTGTGACTGTGGTCACAGAAGCCAAACGCCTGTCTGTGAAACCAGCCATGCTTTGACACACTGTTACGCTTAGTCCACTTAGACTTTTCCCTCTCCTGGTCAGGATCTGAGAGACATTATCTGTTCCACCTGCCCTTTACCCTCCTCTCAAGTGTAGCCACACCTAATGCACTCCAGGTTGCTCTCAGGTGCCCACATGGAAGACTAGCAAAGGGTAAAAATCCAAAGGATAAACAAGCCTGAGCGGCACCTCCACACATTCCAGACTAGCTGCTGCATTACTGCCTCCATCTCCATCGGAAGGAGTCTCCTTTAATTAACAGAGGGCTTCTACCCTTCATGCAGACACAAGGTTCAGGCCCACCTGACTTTGATCCCATACACCTGATCTCTGTGCATGGTTCCTAACCCAATTTCCCTCTTGTATCAGTGCTCCTGCATTTATTTTGAGTTCCTGCTTGGCACAAGAACTTCAAAGCTGACTTTATTTGATGGTACACAAGGGCTTACAGTTAGAGCATCTGTACTTGAAAAAACTTGGACCAGTATCTCTGCTTGGAGAGTCAGTAAGTCAGACTATCTCAGTTTTTACTGCACATGCTGCTGGAATTATTAGGAGATCCAGACAACTGCATAAAGACTCAACAAAAGTCCCTGAAGGACCACAGCCAGCCATCTTCAATAGCACAAGCTAAGACAGGTAAGAAAATAGCACTATACTTCACATTACAAAACATTGGACCAGTAGTATGAGTAGCAGTTTTAAGCCTCCCTAGTTCATCTTGTTGCTTAAATTTATCATTCACACGAAAATGAAATTACTTAAAAAGCAGTCTGCAAGTAGGCCACCAGGCATTTGCTGAGTTCAAAGTGCTGTAAATAAGCAGCAGGTTAAAAGAAACAGAAGATGAAGGTGTTGAATGACATCTTCTTTTAAAAACTTATTCTAAGGAGAATGTGACAGTAGAAGGTCAGGCAAGGAGCCACAACAGATGTAATTTAAAAACAAACAAACAAGCCTTTATTTCATAATCAAAAATTTCTAGAAGGATGGAAATCTGAAGCAACCTTAAAAAAAAGCCCAAAAGAAAAACAAAGTTGTGCATCTTTAGACCTCTGCATGGTAGGTCTGCCTGCTTTCTGTACTGCTGCAAACTTCAAACAAATCTTTGCTTCATGTTATTTAAACTTGTTTAGAAGGTTCATTAAATATGCCAATGCTCTTCTTGAGGCCTGAAAACATTCCTGAGCTCTCCTGCAATGACTAACCCTTTCACCTCCTTTTTTACTGTGTTGAACAAGAAAATTAACTTGAGAGAAGCACAAAAGAGGTGAACCTTTCTCACCAAGACTCAAGAAGTTTGTGGAAAGAAATAGGAAAAACAACAAACAGGGAGAAATGCAGAAGCATCTACAGCAGAGGAATGTCAGTCCTTTGAAGACTGCATGCAATCCAGATCCTGTTTGAATATAAAAATGAATGCTTTTAAAATTCAGTTAAAAAAGGGGTCCAACATTCTCTTAAAGGTATACCAATGTAAGAACTTACAATTGTCACTGGTGGACAAGAAACAACATTAACAGGTCTTTGATTAGGATTTCCACAGAATACTGTACACACTGTACTGTGATCATTGACAAAGATCACATTTCAATAAATGCTGTAAATTTCAAAGTAAGTGCTTATAAATCTCTAGGTTTGCACTCATCGCCAACCATTACTAACAATTCGAGGCAGTTTTCTGTTGTCTGAGTTTTCCATTTTAAGATGGCACACGCTAAATATAGGGCAAACAATTTATTCTGCTCTGGCCTTACATAAGTGGCACTGCAGGCCATCCCTGGAAATAAGGTTGGCAGGAGAGCACGGTCAAGAAACGCCACCTGCTGTCTCCTGGATCACTGATCCAAAAGGCTGCTGCAGTGCAAGGAGATGCACAAAACCCATGTTTCATTTTACTGGAGAAAGAACATCTGAGTATGATAAAGAACAATCCTTTTCTACACAAGAATATCCCAAAGAGCTCTCAGATCCTCACCATAGCTACTTACAACACATAAAATGCTAAGCAGCACTTCCTACAGAATCTCTTGCTGTGAAGCCTAGAGAAAAAAATTGCAGCAATTCACTTTGAAATGTAAATGCCTTGGGGTTTTTTTCAGATTGTTAAAAATAAATTAAAATAATAAATAAATAAATGAATAAACAAATAAATGCATTTATTTAAAATAATAAAAACTAAAAAAATTAGTTTAGTTTAAGAATGTTGGTTTCTTTTTGACTTCAAGGTTCATCATTGATAAAACTGAGTATCAATTCCAGTGACAATGGAATTGTTACTCATCCTATTTTCTGAGGCTTTCTCCATAAAGGAAGTCTAGCAACTTAGCCCTTGACATTCCAGCCATGTTAATCCAGCAAAACCCCTAAGTATTTGCTTATCTTTAGACACGCTTGGGTTCCTGATCCTGGGTGTTGGGACACCAGGATTCAACTGCACCTAAGTACACTCAACTAAGCATCAGACTGAAGACTCTTCAACACAAAAGTCAGTGTGAATCTTGATGCACCAAAAGATGAATCCATACATAATCACCAATTCCAAGATTACCCAAATTACAGACTCTGGTACTTGTATAACACAAATTAGATTTAGCTGGAAACCAGCTGCATAAATATTAGAACTACCTTAGCTTTTTTTTTCCCTAAGGGAAAATGTTAGCAGTCTTCTACAACACTTCTAAAGCAACAGTCAATATTCTAATTTTAATTGTCTGAATTTTGTGTGTGTTTCTTTGAACCCATCCTTTAATCTTAAATCCCTGCTTTTCTTTTCTTCTGAAGTACTGCTAGCTAAGTGCATCTCCTTTCTTTTTCAAGACAAAGATGTTATTTCTCTAAAAAAAAAAAAACAACTTGCAAATAAACCCCAAGAAAACAAGAATCTCAAGAAAACAAGTAGTCAAGAGAAAAAAAAAGGAAAACATCAAGTATTTTGACAATTTTAATAGGAGTTATGATTACTTCAGTTGCAGGTAGGATACAGCCTTAGTTAGGAAGCTAAACAATTAGAATGAACAAGTACACATGCAAAGTCCTAGGACATTACAATTTCTTGCAATTAATACAAGTTTTAAAGTGCCAAGTTAGGAAATTAAACAGAACTGACCTTATTTATTTGCTATGCAGAGCTAAATGGGTCAAACTGTCTTTAAAAATGTGGCATTTATAGACTTTCAACACAACAGCTGTCCCAGTTGTACTGGATGACACCAGACAGTTTTCTTGTCCATAGAGAGTAAACTGAACAGTAATTAAATTTTTTACCACTAATCCTTGCTACACTGCAAGCAGTCTTTACAAATATCATATTAAATTTATTTGTGGAGAAAAGATTGAGAACTTCTCAAGGGTTACATCTGTTGAATGAATTTTCAATGAAAGGAAACTACATGTGGAATTACATACTACACAATATTACAGAAAACGTAACAGATGTGTTTTTAGATTAATGTATGTAGTACTTTATGCCACCAATCATAAAAAGGGTACACACAAATCACAGAAGTATGATACACACTTCATATTATTCTTCACTTCATTGAAATTCCATCTACTTTGTAACAGTTTTTGTACATTTTAAATATTAACAAGACACACTGTGACAAAAGAAATAAGTTTCAGAGCTAGAGCTTCAGAAGGCAACATCCCACAGCCTGAAGCCACATTTGTTTTGAAGCATGGATGGGTTCTTTTTTCTTCGGTGTCTCAATGGCTTCAGTGATATAGATGAAGATATTTATTCACAGAAAATATACTCTGAGCCATGACTTTTGCTTGAGTGGAGCAGAGACAAAATAAAAAACAGAAGGTAGAGGAGAGATAATGCAGCCCAAGTTGGCAAGTATCAAGCTGAGTTCCACCTAGTTGTCAGTTCACAAGGCTGCCAAGTTCTTTTATCAATGTGTTCATCACTTCACATGCAAAGGCACCCAAAGGCACATGAATGTTAGCCAAGGCATATCTATTTCCAATTCCTTCTATTCTGGATGGTGAGTAAGTTCAGATTCTTGGGTACACAGGATTCACAGACACAAACAGCTTTTAAACGCTAGAGTCCAGCACATTTGATCTAGAGTCATTAAAACTGGACAAAGAAAGGCTTCTTTGTACTTTTTTTTCAATCCAAAAATAGGGTAAACTATGCAGATGGTGTAATTATAGCTAAAAATGTGATCGTAACTGCTCTAAAAACTTTTTATGAATTAGTTGGAAATTTGCATCAAGATTGGCTTATCCTAGGAATCTTAATACCAGAAAAATTAGAACAAAGCAATTTGTGCAGTCACTCACTCTTGAGAGTGACTTTTGATCAGGAATCTCCTTCAAGGGAGAAAACAACCCATTGGTTACCACGCGAATTCCCATGGCATTTCCATGATCCCAGTTGATAGGAAAAAAATGCTAATATATTTCTTTAGAATAAAAAGATATTAAAGTGAACAAAAGATGCATGCTTCCCCCTGATTCTCTTGAGATCTACGGACTTTGAGCTAACAGTTCAATCACTTCCACGCTCTGGACTCTTGCCTGCTTCTATCCTTTTAGTCAGAACATTTAACTTGATGAAGACCAAATTTTCTCCTCATGAACCACAGAAGTCAAGTCAGATACTCATACCATTTTGCTTGCTTTGCTCATTTCCATCCATTCACTTCCAAAATATTTAGCATAGGAAAATCCTGATACAAAAGCCTAAGGAAAAAGTCAAATCTTTCTATCACTCCCATTTCTGAACAACACACAAATACCCACTGTTGCAGCTTGTTTTTAGGATCAAAATTGAAACATGGAAGCTACATGATCAGTATTTAAAATGAAATTTTATACAAACAACTTAAAACTCCCACTGTGTAGAAAGGGAAAAGACATTTTATTTGAACCTGGATTATAAGAGATACTATCAGCAGTTCAGTTTGGCATCAAATACTGAGCTATCCTAACAACAGATTTGACCAAAGTGGATTAGTACCCTGACAGCCAAATTGCTTCTGATTTAAAAACTTTGCAGTGGTCTTCTTTGAACTAGGAATCTGGAAAAGCATGTCTTCCAGTGTGCACATGGTTATCTGTCCTGAAGCTTGTAGTTTTGTATAAATATCTCCTAATTTGACAGAAAGGTCAGGGCTCTCTTCCATCTTTTCCCTGACTGTAGCCAGCTAAGGAAGAGAAAATGACATATTGTTACAGTTCAGCAAGTGGAGCTCTCATTCTACCACCACACTGAAGAAAAGAAGTAACTCATAGTAAAAAAAAAAAAAGCACACAGTGTAAGATAGGTGGCTAAGGCAATGACTCATAAGGTGATGATTTTACAAGAAGTACATTATGCATCACCACAAAATGGTGGACAGGCACTGGTTATCTACTAAAGAGAGTTTATTAGATTTAAAACTTCCTCAGAGTTGTACAATCCTATTTTCAGTCCTCGTACAGACAAACGCAATTATCTTCTATTTAAATCCAGGAAACATAATTGCTTCCTGGAATCTACTTTCCAGATCAGCACAATTTTAATTATTATGATGTATCTTCATAAATGCACAGTACAGTACAAATCCATAAAATTCAGACTATAGAAGACTGAGAAATTCTGTTTGCCATACACAAGAGTATGAGCTCAAGTATTAGGTAAATCCCTTAAAAATATTATTATCAATAATATCTTGTGGAAGGGGGCAGCTAGGACTAATGCTTAGGCTTTCTTTGGCAGCTAAAAATTTTGCAAAGTCAAAATACAACACTAACACATGCAATGTTTATTGCAACGACTTTACAAAACAAAATGCTGCTTAAAGAATTTCTTTTCAACATAGCAGTTAATCTATAGGGGCTATGTTTTGAAAGGTTGACCCTCCCCTTCTCCTAATATTTATTATTTTGCACTTAGTTATTAATTTTGTTTAATAGACAGCAGTGAAAGACTAAGTATTTAATTATTAACACAGTCTTGAAATGTCTTGCTCTATAGGCATATCCAAAATTAAGTACTAAAAAAGCTTCGGGAAAAGCAGCAGAAATGCTGACAAACTGAGAAGGGCTTCATATGTGTTCTGGAGGAAGCCTTCTTACTGTTTAAGGCTGTAAAAACCAGTTTTCACAGTAACATATAGTTAAATAGCAAAGCTACTGTTTCCCTTATCACACTTCCCTTTAGAGCATTATAGTTCATTCATGTATGACCAACCTAACAACATCACTGTTACCAGAAATTTTATTCTCATTTCACATGAAATGAAAATACCGTAGGAGGCAAGGGATTAAATCATTTAACACCACCAGGTAAAGTCTCACCTACATTCAGATGAAAAATGAGCTTCTAGAAGCAAGATCCAAAATAAAAAATGAAGCTCACAGCTAAGTGTTTTGATCAAGAGCAGAGGAAGCCAGCCAGCTGCTTTGGCCTTGGCATGCGCCAGAACCCAAACAACGAGAGCAGGGTGAACTCAGGCAGCTGAAGTTCTGTAGGTGAGCCACCATTGTCATGGCTCAGCTCAGTACTGTGAACCTTCTTTCATCACTGTATACTTACCACCTGCTCAGAAAACTCAGTTCTTTTCACAAAGGGAGGTGTATCTACTTCCACTGCTGCCTCTAATGTATTTATTACTTCTTTAAGCAAACCAGATCTGAGCTGGACAAGGACCTTGAAAATAAAATAAAAACAAACCACACAAACAGTACATATCATAAGAATGCAAATTTTTACAAAAGTGTTTGAGGAAGACATGAAGCAAAGCTGGGTAAAATTCATTTCTAGACAGTGCACTGAGATAAATCCATCCGTTGCAAAGAAAGAGATGGAATGATCAATTTCTTCAAATGTTTGGGGTTTTTTACCAGGTGGGACCTGGAAAGGAAGGGTGAGGCTTGAGGCAGAGCTCCTCTGATGGTGCTGCACTACCTGCTCTTGAATAAAGTGGTTTTTACCATAGTTTAGAGGTCACTTACACATGCACATGCAGACTTTCTCTCAGATTGTAGACTGCACAACTAAAGAAAAAAATTGTTGTATGTACATATGTGGGTATGGTGTGCAGGGCTGAAGGGGGCCTAAACTGGGCAGAGCATTTACTTAGAGCTGGGTTTTTAAAATCTTTTGGAACTAGAAAGGCAAAATCATAGCTAGAAGTTGTTCATGGGTCTATGCTCACACATGTAGGATTGGTCTACTTTACATTCCCACCTATGGCAGGAAGTGATTTTAAAAAGTGGGTGGAGATTGTTAACAGTCCAGAATGTAAGCCATCCAACTGACAGAAATTTGTTGGCTCAAAAACAAGCTCAGCAACATTACCAACATACGCCTGTGCTAGTAAGAGGCTGGTCTTCAATTACTTTGCACTGGGGAGTTTATTGGCCAGTGTAGCATACTCTGCAAAATTTTAATACAAGGCAAGCATACTTACTTTAAGATTATTGTACAGTTTGTTCTCTGTTCTCATTATCTGGGAACAGTAAAATTTGGCTTGTGCTACATCGTTCTGGGAAGGAATCATAAATAATATAAAAATAGTCACACATGTGTCAGAAACTTGCACAATGACAGAAAAACAACAGTCCTGAACAACTCTTCAATAAATCACGTCTAGAACCCCTTTACCAAGACCCATAGACACCAAACAGCACCCAGCCTGCAAAAGGAGTACCCCACACTGGAGTTCCCATGTCATCTGGCTCTTTAGTACTGTGTGTGTCTGTCACATGTAACCACCACTGAGCATGAGATCACCTAAAGGAAGGAAGGTTTACACACATGCTCAGTTCAACACATGTCAGAGTAATGAAGTGCAGCATATGTTACTCTGTGTATTCACCCTGCCCAGCACTTCCAACCTTTTGGACGTACATATTTACAATACTGTATCTATGTCATCAACCGATCTGAATGGACATTAAATATTACACTGACATTTACCAGACCAAGCAATGTTACTTGGGATCAAGAAACATCTTTCTTATAGCAAAGAGTGCTGTCAAAATTCATTCAGCCTTAAGAACAATTAAATGTAATGTGGAGCATTATTCCATTTGCAAAACAAGAATATTATCATGCCATTGTGACCATGAATAAATTTATTTCAACGATGCTATTTTTCAGTGTCTCCATTCACACAGACAGAGCAAAACAGACCACAGAGTGCATAGAAACTTTTAACAATTCTACTCATTCATCCAAATTTGTGAGTAAGACCAAATTTATAGCACTTCCAGTGTCTCATTCCTCTGTTTTAACATGAAACAGAGAAGGATCATGACATACCCAACCTGCATACACAAATTAATGGCAGAGGAAATCCAAACTTTATTCCAAACTTTAGAATTTCCTAATAGTTAATTCTTCTGCTCCACTTTTCACCCTGCGCTGTGTCAGAGCCTCTTCATAACAGTACTTAGGCATATCAGATAAAACAAAACTTCCCCAGGCAGAAACATATTGTGGAGAAATTGCACCTCCCTGGCAGTAGTGAAATACATATCAAAGCCTTTGAGTCTGCCTCCCAAGACAATCATTTAAAAGAGATGACTGCACAAATACTTTAAATTATCATCTTAATTCTATTTAATGGAAATTACCACTAAGTAGCAGTATCTGCAGGACTAGATCCATGGTGACACCTAACGTGTTGGCTTGACTCTATAATTTTTTAATGTTTTAAATAGTATTATCACAAAATATGTGTGCATCACACTCAAGACATATGTTTGCATTTAGAAACTTCCATATTCAATTTGTACAATCCTACTAATTCAGGAGACTAAAAGTTCCAATACTTGAAGCTATTACATAGCTATGCTTTCTCCACGTTAGCTTCCTTTCACTATCTGTCTACAACTACAGAGTATCTCTCTACAGAGCCCCAGGCACAACTGAAAACAAAGACACCATACCTGCTTGAGAGCAGCTGCCATTGCAAAGCAGTATGCTCGCAGTGGCAACGTGTCACCTTTTAGCTGTGCTTCTTCAAGCAGTCTCGCAGAGATTTTGGAAGATTCTGGGCTGCCCTGCATAGAAATATCACAGGAAGTTGTGCTTGTTTCTATAGTTACCTGAAAGAACTATAAGCACCTGCCATCATATTCAGAAAGTATTCAGAAGTCAACATACTGTACAACTACAAAGGCACTATGTATCTGAACCCAACCAAGCAGATTCTGTGCAGCTCTTTTTGAGAAACACAACATAAAAACATGATATTCAAAGTGACAGAGGTCACAGGAGGGTAAAAGTAACTTCTGTTATTTTAACAACTACACCTTGCCCTAACTACTTGGGCTTCTGCAACAGATGAAACAGCCCCAACAGTATCCTAAACAAATAGATATTTTCATTTTCACCTTCAAATAACTTCTAAATCAGGAAGGAATATTAATTTTTGTTGTTACTTAATTATAAAAGCTACATTAGATAGTTACTCAAAATCAACATTTTCTAAGCTTGAATTGTTAAGTACCATTCCACTAAAGAAATCTAATGAATTTGAACATTTAGCCATTTTGAGCCTCTCTTAAGGATTAATTCTTGAAAAATGCTTCCAAAGTATATATTCTAATATTACAGCTTAGACATTTGCCTTTTTCCAACACAGAAGGCTTCCATTATGGCTGGGAATTTTCAACGGGCGATACTAAATGGCAATGAGTTAAGTAAGCTGTGTGCTACCTCTCAAACTATCGACTCTCCAAACCAATGGAGAGTGGAAATCACAAGTGGAACTGACTGGACCCCAAACAAAATACTATCTGTCAAACCTAAAAGCTGGCAGCAGGAATGTTTCGTAACAACTGGTACCACCAATATGGATAAGAGTCCTCAGATTTGGTGTTGATTTCTGTTGCTAGTACAGAAATCAACACCAAATCTGAGGTGTTGATTTCTGTACATAGTGTCTTCCTGCAAAATATGGTTCAAAATATGTTCCTTGAAAATTTAGAAACATTTTGATCACCAGAAGATTGATTATTATTACATAAATACTTTGTTGTCATCAAAAGGCCTATAGCTCTTTCCCGCTGTTACCTCAGAGTATGGCAGTGCCTTACAGAGAATTAAACCATCCCAGAAGTGTTTCAGAGTTGACCTCAAAAATACCTTTGTGCAAAGATTAAACATTAATTCCTCTGTTTATCCATTGGAAATAATCTAAGTTTAAGCCTTCTGTACTGGTCTCTGGCAAGGTTATTCAAAAGAAACCAAGAATGGTAAAAATCCAGCAACACTTTTAATGATACCAATACTGTTATTTATATTATTTTAGTACGACATCTTGAAGACACTTAATTTCAAGATTTTTTCTGACATGCTTTATCTTGTGTCATGAGAAAAAGCAAGTTTGAGCTTCACCTTTTTTCCTCCTCCTCCTCCTCCTCCTAAGAGATGAGCCAATAGATTAAGCTTTTAAAAGAGCTCCACCTAATCCTATTTAGTGCATAAAGGGTTACTACAGCTTACTTCCCTATTGATAGTATTTTATCTTAGTGAAAAAGCCCCACAAATTTATTGTGACTATTCAACTCAACCAGGTGACAGAGTAGAATCATCTCCCCCTCTGTTTTCATCAATAGTAATAATGGGCCAGATTTCTGTTGAGAATATATGTAGGGCCAGAAGCAGAAGAAAAAGAAGCCTTGGGAACCTATTCCTGTAGGACATACCTTGGATCTAGCATTCTAACTGCAGGCCATGTTAAAAAAACTTGCAAACATTTTAGGAAAGAAGTTACAATAGACCTAAAGGCAGCTTAAATTCATTGGAACTGAGAATTTCAGAAAAACCACAAAAACTGCTGCTGAGGTACCTTTTTAGGCTATGTCCTTGTTATCACATTTGCACTCAGTTTCCTTGAATGGTTAACTGAGAAACCTGAGGAAGTTTAGTCTAGTGGTGTAATTTTTTCCCCAGCCAGTGTCTTTATACAAGATTAGGAAATGGAAGAAGAGTTTCCAAACAAGTTTGGGAAAGATTCATATTAAAATTTCAATACCCTTTTCCTGACCCAGAGAGGGGTCTGGAAAAGGGTATTGCAGAACTGACTCAAACCTGGAGAGGAAGATCAAAATAAAAAGTTCTGGGATCTCACTTTGCTATGAAAGGGAAACAGTTCTAAGAAAACACTCACATAACTGACGTATTCTAGTTTCTTACCAAGCTCAAGCTCTTTTTCTTTGAGCTAATCATACAGGTAAGCTCAAAGGGCTGTCTGTTTACCTAAAGGCATTCATTTATGCTTCTTTTCTCCATTCAGCTGTCCCTTTTCAGCAAGCGAGTAGGGAACAATTATAATTCTATTCCTTGCCAAATTTGTGTACAATTACAAAATGAAATTACAAGACTGCCTGTAGGGGGAGGGGAGAAATGGATGGGGGATGTCTGGCAAATAGAACATGTCATGTATATGCCTTAAGGAAACAAGACCATAAAACCAATACTGAGGCTGAAGCACAGCATACTGAAGAGATGCAAACATCACAGAGAAAGAATATGCTAAGGTAATCAAAGGCTGCACCAGATTTGTTTCTTAATGCTCATGTCCATGCAACTTTTTAGAGATTTGCTTTGTCACATTAGTTTGTATGGGAAACAATGTATGTGCACTATATCATGTACGATGAAGCACCTTAGGACTTACATATATAAGTTTAAAATACTTGCACTAGATACAAAATCATGACAGGGAAATTATGGAAACCCAAAAACATCCAAAATTTGAAATCTAAAGGGAGAGACAGAGAAGGCATTTCAAACACTTCTTCATTCATAATCCTTACCAGTTTATAGCATATTGCAACTGCAAGTAGATAGGTTTCTTTGTTGAAAGGTATACCTTGTTTTTTCATTTCGACCAGAACTTCCAAAGCACCTATCAAAAATATATTAGTGTTACTCACTTCATATATTTAAGGCTGTACCTCTCATAACTGAAAAGAAGAAACAAGTCAACAAGGTATGAGTTCAATAAGTTTATTTGAAAATATGAATGCAAACTGAAATTTGTTATTTAAAGAATTCAAAAAGTTTAATGCACGGTCATTTGGACCTCTTCCAATTTAGCAAGGAGGTTTTCAGTTTACACTAGCACATGGCCTTATTCCTCCATTATTTTTACATGAAAATCTAAAACTAAATTCTATACACCTGAAAAAGCCACTGTCATTGTTCCTAACTGCCCAGAAAGCTTCCACCACTGTAGGCAAACTACATAGCATCTCCTCATTAAGTCACATGGTCCATTTCACAATGCTGAATCACAGAATCACAAGGTTGGAAGAGACTTTCAAGTTCACTGAGTCCAACCCAGCCCTAAGACGTCAATTAGACCATGGCACCAAGTGCCACATCCAATCCTTTTTTAAACCCACCCAGGTATGGTGACTCCACCACCTCCCTTGGCAAACCATTCCAATACTTTACCACCCATTCTGTAAAAACCTTTTTCCTGATATCCAATCTCTATTTCCCTTGGTGGAGCTTAAGACTGTATCCTCTGGTTCTGTGTTTAGGTGCTGATCTAGGTTTCTTTTGCAGTGGCCAAGTTGCAACTTTTAGGACAACTGCTGGACTCAAATTTGCCAAATGTTAAGAGAACAGCTGTTATGTGTTCAACAAATATCAAATAAAGGGATTTGCTTGAAAAGCTTTAAGGTTTTCTCAAGGGAAGTCTTTGAAGTTAGGTCAGATGATTTCTCCTTGTCTTCATACAGGGCCAAACTGATTTGAAGCACTGGACTTCTACACTGTAGTAGCCACTCTGAGGGAGGACACAAGTAAAAAGGTACTCTTCCTTGCTCTGACACAAATGCAGAATGGAGAAAAAAAATCGTTGAGGAAATTAACATTCCAAAGGCACAGGTTTTCAAGCACAGAAACCAGGTTTTCAACAGAGTAGAAAAAATGCTATGGGAAATAACAAAGTAAAGAAAAGTAACAGTTCAGTGAAGAGGGTTTGGGGAAAAAGCTCTCTTGGATAACAGCAGTTCTGTAGAACTTAAATGGCAAGAATTCTGTCGGGAATATGAAACAAATAGACTCTTCCATTTTTATTACACACTACAATGCAACACATTCACATCAGTTATTTGCATGATGTTTGGCCATTTACAACCATAACAAATCAGCCTATATATATATATATATATATATATATATATATATATATATATATATATATACACACACACACACATGTACCACTTACAGTGAGAAGCATCCTCCCCAAAATTAATTTCCCTTAGCAAATACAGTACTTACTTTCAAAATGGCCCTTTTTAAACAACATAGTCATCAAAATATGGAATGATGTACTGTCTGAGAAAAAACCATGCAAATTCTGGAGAGGAAATAGAGCAAGCATAAAAAAATCAGGACAGTGAAGAGTCTTACTGTGCACAGCATTTAACAGGTCTTCCTACTGGAATAAGTCTGATTTTACAAGTTCAGCATTTAACTCTCTGGGTTCCTTGCCTGTCTGTCTCTCTGTCAAATGATGTCTAAAATACCAGTGACTCATTATGGTCAAAAGCTCACTAAAATTAAACAGAAAATTCCCAGAGAGTCCCACTATCCTATTTTTTAAAATGACCTCTAAGTCAATGGAAGCAGAAATCACTGATAGTTTGCAGCTGATGAAGAGTGTCTTTTGGAGTGAAGTACCACCACCATGAAATAGAATGAATTTTTGCTAATCACAATATCAAATGATCAGTATAAGAGCAATAGTGATGATGGTAACAGTATCAGAAGAGAAAAGAATTAAATTTTATTCCCAACACTGTGTGTTGGGAATAGACAAAATATATCAGAGGTATTAAGTTTCTGTAGCAGAATCTGGAGAAGTGGTACTCAAACTGTATCTACCACTTACTATGTACTATAAATACAGCAGTTCCTGTCTTAATGATCTAGATATCAATTAAAAAACCTCAAACCATAATAGAAACTACATATACACTTTCTTATACATGCCTAACTTAAGAATAGTAGCAATGCTTCTCCCATTTCTGGCTAGACATATCTCATGCCTTAATGAATTAATATCAGTGAGATTTTCATTGGCTGCCAGAGATTTTTGAAGTCACAACATTATTGCACGCACTGGGCCTGATTATTATCTTGCATAATAGCGCACACAGAATTTTAGAAATGCTCAGAAACAAGTCCTTCAGTTCCTTCAGCACTAAAATGGCCAAATTTCTGAGCTGATTAGTATCATATCACCTCTATAGTGTTCAGAGAGAGACTGAAGTACAGAGCAACAGGATGAACCTGTTAGTGCAAGTAATCCAAGGAATTTCACAGGACTACCACAGAAAAACTTACAAGTGCTCATTTCCAAGAATGATTTAACACAACACAAGATGCAGGAAAACATGCATCAGCTGTATTCATTTAAGTAATTATTCTTTCATCAATACTTTAAACTTAAATTTTATTCAAATGATGCAGTTATACAGAAATAAAGTTACCAATCAAACAAACATTTAATTACTATGCTAACATAAAAAACCATGTAATCTGCACACCTAAATTAATGTCATAGATATCTCTGTTACTGCAACACATCTTCAAGTCTATCAGCTCATGCAAGACTCATGTGTAGCATACCATTACTCATATCTGACTAATAATAAGATCAACAATATGTTTACTGTATATACAGGGGAATTACCTGATCTTTGATAAGTTCTACTGCAGGTCTTTCAAGGTCTAGCTCATAACACAGTCTCATAAAGAGTGGCCCAAATTTAAAATTATGTAAGGCTGTGATTCTATTCTGTTCATGGTACCTATGGGAAAGATTAAAAAATTAATCACACAGGGCATGGAATTTGCCAAGGGAGAACAGCTTTAAATATACAGCAAGATCTGTAGGTGCAATGACTGAGGCACACTTTTCTAGCTGCAGCAGCCAAAGATACATAGATAACAGGAAATAAATTTCAAGGAAAATTATTGTTTTGATCAAACACATAAATTAACTGGTAATTTTATACCAATAAAGTAACCTTCATTGAATAAATAATAGAATGGGTCTCTGCCTTGAAAATTCCAAGCTACTTCACCTTCTATTCAAGGAACAAGCGCAAAGGAAGTGGCAGCAGTTTATTTTAGCAGCAGTAAGTGCTAAACTTTAAAGATAAAGCATTTCACTTTTTTCTTTAAGTCCCTATATCATACTTACTAGGAAAATTTCCATTCATAAAACCTTTTGCTGCTGACTACTGGTTGCAGGGCAGTTTATAACCACGCATGTCTTGGCTGGAATGACCCAGAACATCTCTGCCTTACAGCTGTGGGATAATTTTCTCTCTGGTTCACCATACAGCAGGACACCACTTTGCTCCCATAGATTAACTCTCCTTTGACTTGAGAGTCTCTAAAGGGTTGGAAGATCCAAAGTATTTAAATAAAAATATAGCTTTAAATCACGGGATTAACTATGCATTTTGCAATTAGGGCAAGACCTCAACTGCAGACATAGCCTAAGATGATCTAATAAAAGCAAAAAGATAAAAACAAAAAGAGAGTTACATGGATTGTTAAAAATACCTGTAAATAATTTTTCTGGCTAGTTCCACATCAGATGAATTCTGACATAAATGCAGCAAATTTTTTAATTCATTTCTGAGGATGATTCCATTTTTCTTTAGTTTTTCTTTAATATTTTTAAAATATTGATCTGAAAATAAAACACATACAGCAGCAGTCTATAGACAATTCTATTACCTGCATTACATACTTAGTACCTGAAATATGGAGACTCAGTGAAGCAGAACTCTTGTTTTCTTTCACCAAGAAAACTCCATAAATCTTCTAACAGACAAGCATGCCAATACGTCCCCATGAAGTCATGCCAGACTTAGAAAACCAAGGAGATGCTTACTGTGAACTGAATTTCACTATATATGTTACGGAGCATATCAGGTAATGCAAAAGTTTTAACAAGGAACAAAGTTTTGTAACATTGTATGTTCTTTTTCTAAAAGGCAAGCAAGCAAACAAAAGCATTTCCACTCAGCATTCAAATGACCATAAGAACTTCTACACAATACTGTTCAGACAGAAGACTTAAATTCCTTCATAGTTGATGAACTCACAAAGACTTTCATACATAATCTACCTATTTCTTTAAATAGCCATAAACTTGGAGTTGCTACCTTTCTCCTCCAAAACAGAGGGTTTTCTATCCAGCACATTGTCCTATGACAAAGTAAGCAGAAAGACCAGTTCTTCAGCTCGTAATTTCAGGCCTCTGACTCAGATGTACACAAGATTAAAAGCACATGTACATTAAAAGCTCCATTCCTCTCATGGTACTGCCAACATCTTGGGCTGGGAAATGACCTTTTTTACAGCAGTTGCTGGGTCACTGCTTTTCCCAAGCTAGTAACCTGCACAAGAGGTGCAAAGTGGGCACCAGAGAACAATGACTACAGTGACCTAATACACACCTGTGGCAACATGCAAATACAAGTCCTTACTTAAGACTGAGGTGCAGAATTGAAGCCTGTGAAGCCAGACAAACATATATGTACAAGTATGCACATATAATGGCTGTGATGTGTTCAAAGGTGTGCAGGAATTTCAAAAATATTTGGCATCTGAACTGTATTTACATTATTCTAGCTAACTGTATAACTACTGTAGCTACTAGTATAACTATTGTAACTACCATAAGATAATTGTAGTTAATACTTGCCTCACAACAACAATAAATAATAGCTATTATATATTCTGTATAAAATTTTCCCTAAATTTCTAAATAAAGTTTATTACTAGCCATAGTTCTTTTCATCTTTCAAGTATAACATTAACCACTCAATACAGAAACCACACACACATACAGACAAATAGGCACTTGGAACAATGTTTTCATTAGTTTTCAAAGGATTCAGTTTGCACAAAACCAGAAGGTCAATTGTGATCTATAAAGCAAAATATTTGGCTTCTATTAACCTGCTTTAGGAGAAATTATTGACCGCAAGCAGAAATTTCAATGTTTGTCAAGTACAGGATGAATAAATTACGACATGAGTATACCATTATCCCAGCAAAATATAATGATATTTTGACTCACACCTCCACAATTTTAATTCTACTTAATATAGAAAAAATATCAGGATGATTTTACTTCCCTCTCTGTCCCAGAAGAGTGGGTTATATAAAAGTAGATCTGATTATTTGTCTCTTCTTGCCTTAGAATTAATTACAACCTTCGGAACAGTTTTCAATTTGTATCACTAGCACACCCACGCATGATAAATCAGGAGTTTTACATTGCTTTTCTTAAATAACAAGGGCAGCTTCATGTTTATAGTTATGTTTCTAAAATAAAGAAATTTGTATATATTTTAAATAGCATGACAAGATCAGAAGAAATCCACTGATCCTGCCCCTACATTACTTTGGAAAACCTGAATTTGTTTTTCATATTCTGAGTAGCATATATCATTTGGAATCAGATTACAACTGAAAATTCACATTAGGCAAAAAAAAAAAAAAAAAATTAAAAGATGCTGACAAAATTTAGGGAGTAAATTAAAAAAAAATTACTGTGAAAGCCCTTGTCTGGATAGTAAGGTAACTATTTAGCTTTGTGTTAACTTTCTGTGCTGATATGATACTTGAAGCAAGGTTTGTAGACTGAAATAGTTTTTTTCTATTAGACTGTCTTACAATGTGTGAAACGTGAGGGCACAAACATTTCAGGTCTTGCGTAAACACCTTACAAACATGAAAGCTTCTCAACACAGCATAACTAATACTACATTTCATTCTACAAGGCCTCAGATCTTCCAACAATGTTAAGTACAAAATATTTGCAAGAGGAAGACATAATTTGTTTCTTTAAATTAGGTGAATTGATGATATTATTATGACTTTGACTGCCTGTTTCCTAAGACTCATGCTAAAGTGGTGAAATAAATGGTATACCTTTATTGCCATGAAGCTCATTTCTAATCGCCACCTTCATCTGCTGAAATTCTTGTAACTTTATATCTTCTTCTGTTAGCAGATACCGCTTCCCTGCCATAAGAAAAAAGGAGGAAGGTCAGGTTTTATGTTGCACTGTGATTTAATAGTACAGAACCTAGCACGTATGAAACACGAACAACTGTGTGATGCCCGACCATTGGGATAGGACACTAAAAATCAGACTGCAAAAACTGCAGTTACTCACATCACTGACAAAACAACCCAAATAATATGTCACAGCTTTCCAAAGCTTATGCGTACAAGGATGAAGAACTATCTAGTTATTGGATGTGCAAAAGAAAAAGTAGAGGCTACATTCCTCTCCACTATGCCAAGGTACAAGAAGATTCTGCACAAAATTTCTGCTCCCTCCTTTACACTTTTATAATGATTTGTCTTGTTTTCCTTCGTTTTTCCACAGTTTACTAGCGTCACAACTTGCTTACCCCACAAGTGCTGTCCTTGCTACTATAAAATGAAACATTCTGGCAGCTCCCAATGCAGTAGGAAGTCACAAAAAGCTTATTTTTTTAATTTATAAAAACAACAAGTGTATTATTTGCATTGTAGTAACACCCTGGAGACCTAGTAATGTTCTGCTGCTGTACAGATGTCAGAGGTAAGACAGTCACTGAGTCTAGAACGTCAAAATTAACTTTGGGTGCTGACTTTAACTGTACTGTGTTGCAAGCTGCTTTAAAAAAAGCATCATGCAAAAGCTATTTGACAAGTGTTTGCTGTCACAAAAACAGGTGTCCAGAGGATTTTTATTTGAAACTACTGATTTAGTAACAGTGTCACAATAACAGATTACACTGTTACAATCTAATATTTTAAGGTTTTAGCTTATAAGGAATTATTCTAACCATGAAAGCACAAGAGCAAGTATTGAACTGAGTTAGGTTGCTTATTTTCATTCTGCATATCCCTAGGAAAACATAACTGGCCATGTAAATAAAACCACTTGTTTTCTAAGCAAGTGAAGCATGATAATGACACGCTTCATAAAACCTGAAGAAGAAAAATCCATTAAATGGCACATTTATCCATTAAATTTAATTGAAACAGTTCCAATGGGTAAACAAATACATTTTACTCAGCATGAAATTGACCTGTATTACACTGCCATTTCCTTCCCACAGACCTCTGTTGGTCTAGCACTGAAAGACCATTCTTGTCATGGGCCTCTCCAAAGCTGGTGAAGAAATCATGCTGGTGCCTGGGATGGAACTAGTGCATCACATATCATGGACAATCAGTTGTCAGTGTCAATAGAGAGATTAGGGCAGCAGAATTTCATTTTTCTTGAATTCAGTTTGCTGAATTGTACTGCTTCCTTAGACACATACTTACTGTGTTACAGAAATGTTTCAAAACCAAAGGGACTGCCAAGGAAAAAAGAGGGAGATGGATATGAGAGCTGGCACGCGCAGGTGGCGCAGACTATCCCAGAGAATTTAACCAACCAAACTGCTTAGCGTCAGGCACACTGCAACCCTCTACATGGCCAGTCCCTGAAGGGGATGGGCAGAACTCCATTCAAGACAGAGAGGTCTCCATGTCTCTGAGGGGTATAGCAGAGGTGTAACCTGAGCGAAACTTTCAGCTCTGCTGGCACAGCAGGGCAGGAGCCTTGCCAGGGCCTGGGGAGCATGGTGCCATACACCTGTTTTCCATGCACCCCTTTTTCCTTATCTCTGAATCCCAGGGTATGCATAAGGCTGTCATCCTCCCAGAAAAGATACGCATTTATGAATCTGCATGTTTATTTGTTTGTTGGGGTTTTTGGGGGGTTTTTTTGCTTGTTTGTTTTTTGGTGGTTTTTTTTGTTTTGTTTTGTTTTTAAATGTCATATCCTGACAGTAACAGTAAGCAGGGGATATGCTGACTAACACTAACCTCTGGGGTGACCTTACTGCACCCTTACACTGGGGCCTGCAAGACAGCAGGAGCAGAATGTAGGCGGGGCATGTACTGCTAAGACACGTGGGAATGGCCTTCTACTGGAGTCAAAGGCTTTGATTAGAGAATAGGTTTAGGAAAGAGATGAAGAAGAAATTCTTTACTGGGAGGGTGGTAAGACAGTGGAAAAATCTGCTCAGAGAAGCTGTGGATCTAGCATTCCTGGACAGGCTAAGGGCCAGGCTGGGACTCTAAGCAACGTGGTCTAGTGGGAGGTGTCTCCACAGCACGGTGTTCGCAGTGGATGATATTTAAGGCCCCTTCCAAGCTAGGCCATTATGTGATTGCTGCACCGATTCTGTGACGCCGTCTGTCCCCGGGCTGCACTCTGCCGCGCCAGCTCGGCCTGTCCACCGCAGCGTAATCCGCGGCGCTCCCCGCCACAACACCCGGCGCCGAGCGGGGCACTCGCTCAGGAACTACAGTTCCCGTCAGGCACACAGCCGGCAGCGGCGAGCAGGCCTGCCGGGAGCTGCAGTACTCCGGGAGCTCCGCAGACAGTGGGCAGCCCCGCGCCTCGGCCGGGCATCCCGGCACCCACCCCCGCCGTACAAGCCGCGGTACCTGCGGGCGCGCAGCCCCAGCCGCCCGAGGGAGGCGGGCGGACCGCCGAGCGTCGCGCCGCCTCCCGCGCCGCCCGCCCGGAGCCGCCCGCCAGCACCGCCGCCATCTCCCGGCCGAGCCCGCGGGGCGGGGCGCTCGCAGCCCCTCCGCTCCGCCGCCCGCCTCCTCCGGCCTCGGCGCCATGGCCGCCCCCGTGCTCCGGCGCGCCGTGCTCTGCAGCGGGAGCGCCCTCGGCGCGGCCCCAGGTCGGTGCGCTGCTGGCGGGTTGGGGGGCGCGGCGCTGGCCGCCGTGGTTGCCGCCGGCTGCGGTGGGGAGCATGAGCAGGGACGGGGTGCTGCGTAGGGACTTCACTCACCTTTCCCTCTTCATCTATGTGCACGTGTGGATTTGGAGATAGCTCAAAAGACGTTTCATGGCTAGTATGTAGTGCAGGAGACTGTTCGCAATTTGCTTTTTAACTGGTAATTCCCCGAGCCGATTTCATAGCTCGACATGGTAGTACCTGCCTTTTTTGATTAGGGCAAGCCACGCGGAATTGTGCGGGAGGCCGCCAAACCCGCGGCAGTGCGTGTTCAGGAAAACCGGTACCGGTGGTGACGGAGGCGCCACCAAGGCTGGTGTTTTGGAAAAGCCAAAGAGCTGACCTTGGGGAAGGACTGAGGCCAGCAAGGCTGGGCACAGTGTGCCGGCGGTGGGTGCCTGCTGCGCTTTCCGCCCTCGCCGAGCACGCGTGTCTCCGTGCCGCGTCCCGGTAGCTGCAGCCGCGCCGCCCGGCCGGGCCCCCTGGCTCCGGGCCTGGCACACGCGGGGCCTGTGCTGGGGAAAAGGCCTGGAATGCCTCGAGCTTGCTCGTGGCATCCCTAGCTGTGAATGAATGAATGACTTTTTGTTTATGCTGAAAGAAAAAACCGGCAATAAAAGACCCCAAGCCTGCCACACCAAAACTCCTGAATCTTTTGTGTGCCTCTTCTGTCAACATAAAGAAGGAGAATGCTAAAGGAAGTTCCACCAACCAACCAGAAATACCTTTTAAAATTATTATTTTCTAACTTTTTGGTCAAGTACTGTACATAATTTTGTAGTCTGGCTGTGGAATTCTGTGTTCTGAATCTTTTTGATGATAGTTTCATGAGGTGTTCAGTACAGGATGCATGGGTATAGTTGTGTGTCAGAAAGGTGATAAGAAGGAAAAATTGTTTAACAACCAAAATGAAACTTTTTAGTGCTAGCAGTAAGATGTCTAGATAAAGACTTTGAAGTTGTTGCTAAGACTTCTGTGTAGCATTGTAGTATCTATTTTTAAAATATTCTTATTTCATAATGTTAATTCCTGTGACCTTCTGCATGTATTAATGTATCTTCCTTCAACGAGTTTTATCCAGGTATTCCTCATGCATTTTCAAGACCTTATCATCTCTCTGACTGATACACAAATTCTTCCAGCTGAAGCATTTTCTATTTTGTTTCAAAAGCTAGCACAGCGTCTTGAGCAGTTTTTGTGGTACAAAGAGTGTTTGGAAAGAGCTTTCACTAACATTTGAGTGAGTCTGCAGTTCATAGGAGATGGAAGATTGGCAGTTATAAAAATGAAAGTATTTTCAGTAAGACATGCCTTTGTAGGTCGAAATAGCCTTCAGCAACAGCAGAAAAGCATGTTTGTGTGGGTTTTTTTTTCTTTTTGCTTATGTTTTTAACCTACATTTATCTAATTGCTAGCATTTGATGTAAAGGGTCTGTGGGCACAAAGAAGTTGCTTTTATTGTTGAGGGTTTTTTCTACCTTTACAAATTTGTTATTTTCTTGAATACGGAGTTTAGGTTTGGAAATACATGTTTCATGCTTAAAAAAAAGACTCTTGGGGAAAGCTTTTCAGTTTTAAATATTACAATGTAATAGTTGATTCACATACAAAGAATCTGAATTGTTAGATTAGTAGTTACTGACATAAAGACAGTTAATGCATTCCACTTAGTAAATGTGACAAGAGAAGGTGGTACCTAATAAAATGTTTGTGTAGAGCTGTGTAAGCAACCCAGCTTACATAGTGTTTTCTCTCTTCATTAGGTCGAAGATCTCTTCTTTCTTCAGCCTATGTGGATAGCTCAAAATGGGAAAAGAGGAAAAAAGAGGAGCATAGCCTGGGTGAGAAAAGTTGGTTTCTTGTCTCCACTTTGTCAAATTAATTGCAGCCTGAGCTCATTTTTGGTTACCTTGCATCTGTAAGACCTTCAAAACAAAAAAGGGTATGAAACAATATGCTTCTGAGCTTCTATATCAAAAAGCACTCAACGTCTTAAAAATTTGTCATATATATTCAAAGCCGTAGTACAGAAACAAGTTAGAATTTGCCTGTTTACTTAATGTTCAGTTTCTACTAGCTATTTTTTTTGTTTCACAAAATCCAAAGTGTGTGACTGTCTCTGACTGATGTCTTCATTGACATTGTTTTAACAGTACTGTAGTGTGAAAAAAAAGCTATTCTAGGAGTATTACCGGACAATCATATTTAAAGACATTTTTTAAAGAGGAAATTTTCTTCAGGTTTTGCAGTTTCTTCTTGAATTATAAATTATTTTCTTTTAGGAAGAGGAGGGAATGAAGCTAAACTTCTTATTTTCAAGAAGTTATATGTTAAAATATCTACACATGGTACTGAGATCTGCTGTGCAAATTTTATAGCTAAATTATTTGTCTAGATTATACTTGAAATGACATTCCACTGTCTTTTTGGTGACAAAATTAAAGACAAAGCATCTTGTAAAGCATTTTTCCATGCTAAAGATGGATTTTTTTTTTATTTTATTTTGTTTTGTACCATACATTTGGAGACTCCATAATTTATAGTCTGTTTTCATTACTGGGCCCCTGACCTGTGGCTGTTATTTGCAACACTGTTTATGACGCTGTAAGTAGAATCATCAGCTGAAATTCAGAGGCTTTTGTCAGGCAGGAGGACAGACAAAATAATCAGTGTGGTTTTTATGCACTAATTTGTTTCCTTTGTTTGCCTATGAGCATTTAGGTGGGAATTAGGCTCTGCATGGATGAGAAACAGCCAGCAGGTCCTTATGTATGTAGCTTGGATCCTGCAGAGACTGTTAATACCTTGTAGCACTTTGCTGTCAGTAGGACTGCTCATGCCATGTATTTTGGGCTGGAGCCACAGATTTGTGCCCTGCGATGCATTTGAACTAGTCACACCTCCAGGTGAAAATGAGTTCTTATTTTGGCAAGTGTCATAGCCAGTAGAAATCCACTGTAGAAAAAAACCCGTTGTGCTGGTGCTGGTACAGTCCATGTTTGGCTTTCTCCAGGCCTGGCAAGACCTTCTGTGTCTGTTTGGCAGGCACAGTTCTTGCTGCTCCTCTGCTAATGGTCTTGAGCCAGAGCAGATGTCTATTCCATGATTTTCAAGGAACTGCTTTGCATTTTCATTTTGTGTTCACAGAAAAGAGAAAACAAGTTAGCACGGTGTCAGCTGTATTAGCATTTTCAGAGAGGAGACAGCCCTGCAGACGTCTGCTCTGTAGCTGTCAATTGTCTGGTTGTACATAGAGTCTTGCCTGTACTAACTGGTGATTATAGCTAGAGTGAGTTCCTTGTGTTGAGGAAATGCTCTTTTATTTCTGTGTTTCAGACGTTGTTTTAGAACAGTTGTTACACAAAACTATGTTGTGAAGATACTTTTAAGGGCAAAAGAGGTATTTTTTTATTTCAAGTCAGTTCCATTTCTCTGCTGTCGTGATGTGCTATCCCAGACACAGACTCATTTACTGTGTCCATGTAAGACATGCTTTATTGTCTTCACTGTAACCTCAGTTTAGAATCCAGGTATGAATGAGTTTCGCAAACTTTATGGTTGAAAAATGTATGGGAAAGAGCAAGACTATATTTTGTGTACCAAAATGCTTTTGTTCAAGAAGATAGGAATTGAAAATGTGTTAATTTGGAATTTGAAAATTGCTTGTTGGTAGGAAGATGGCTGCCTAGAAGTAATTTGGATTCCATTTAACAAAAATGAAGTACAAAGGAAATTAGAATCCCAGGGGATGGCAGAATGCAGGTGAGGTAGGAAATTTCATTTTTTTGTTGGAAAGATTCACAGGACCTAAATTGGCTCATCTGCAACACCAGGTGGCGGTGCTGCCCCTAAAGACATGAATAATTTCCCTACAAAGCCTTGTTCAGTACAAAGCTGTTGTTCTTTCCAGTTATGTGGAAATAAAGATAAATGTGGAACAAATAAATTTGTAAGGCAAAGTACTTGCCTTGGCCTTTATATTTTACTTGAGTCTTTAAAATAAAACAAGGCTTTCTTTATAGCACCAGTGTTAGCCTGTGAGTTAAGGTATTAGCTCTGCCCATCACTCCCAGGACAGGTAAACTTTGCATCTCAGTTTTATCATCATTTCCCACCTCTGGGTCAGACCACTGTCTTGAGTGAACCACTTCTAAGAATACAAGGGCATAAGTGGAATAGAAGTGACCTTACATGGTGACCAGATGTTTTCCATATTGATAATGTGCTGCTTTTTGATTTTGCTACATTCTGTGGATAGGTACACACTGTGAATCAAACTGAAACTATGATGATTTCCTAGGCCACCAAACTAGTATTAGAAGTCATAACCACTGACTTAGAATGTGAGGGTCAGTATTTTCTGAGTCATTGTCCTCAACCACCCTCTTGCAGGCAACAAGATATTAAGTTTCTATGGACAAATGAAAATAAAAGTGAACATAATGTCTCATATACCAGTGTTATAGAGACCTTTATGAAGTCATGGCCTGAAATTAAGTGACCTAATGTTACATTTATGGTTTGTTTCATTAATTTCATTAATTCTTGAATATGCAGTAATATAGTTTTAGAGAAACTAAATTTATGGAGTTAATCTTGTAGAAATGTACTTTTAGGATGCATATATGAGAGCTTGTATAGACTAGTGGTTTTTTTGATGAGCCAGACAAAAGCATTTGCAGTATGTGTCTGTTACAATGTGCATAGGATTCTGATTTGGCCATTAAAATATTGGCTTGGTTTATAGACAGTGTAAGCACTCAGGTTTTATTGTCAGCAATGCTAGGAGACTTGGGCATTCACATTCTTGCATTCTAGTACTGCTGTCAGGATGATTTAAGAAGAAACTTCAATCTTGATTATTGGATAGCAACTTAAGGAGCAAACTTGATTTACAAAAGGTGGCTGAGTTATTTCAAATTATGAATTTGAGGAAAAAAGTCTGGTTTTAGATGTTCCTCAGAGAAAACAAGCTAGGAAATAATTACTCATTGCAATTAATTCCTGTAATAATACTAGTGCAGAAACTGCAACTTGTCTAAAAACAAAGCTAAATTTTCCATTATCTTAATTTGTCTGCTATTGTTTTAGATTTAATCAGCCCATTTGTTGCAACTCTTACACTGGAGATGATAGATAAGTGTTTAATGTTTATATGGAGTTCATAGGTAAGTGCTTTCCATACTGTAAATCTGATGGAGAGTTTCAGCTTTGTAGGCAGCAGTAAAGGTCAGCCATTAAAATTCTATGTGTGAAATCTCTCAGAGGATGCTATTGTGTTATGGCTAACAGTGTTGTGATCTTGTATTCATGGCATTGTATTTATTTGGTTTATATTCTGCTAAAGTAGTCAGTGTTTTCTAGAGCAGGCTCTTCATCTTCATGAGCACCTAGACAAAAGAAATGCTCAGCTCAGGGCTTGAGTGTGGCCCAGAGTGGTCATAGGGATCACCTTTTAGCTTTGGGAGGGTATGCATAACAAAAAGAGTTCTGGAATAGATAAATGAACTCTTGAGTCTCAGGTCCGCATTTCAGTATCATCAAAGATAGCAGATTTTGAAGCAAACATTTCTTTCCAGCTGTCTCAAAATGGAGATTAAGAATGGTGAATGACAGTTGACTTCTTTTAGGCAAGGACCTACCTGGTGCTTTGACCTGGATAAGCTGAGTTGGTCACAGCATCCCTTCTCTCTAAATTCTAGCACTACTGGGAATGCTCCCTGTGCCTTTACCCATGTGCTTCATCATGACCTTTGTGACTTCTGGAGAGATGGGTAATACAGAGTCAAAGGCACTTACACACACTTCCTGTAAGGACATTCCCATATAAATTTCTTTACCATTAAACAAATTGCATTTGTTTTTTAGTGGATATCTTGTGTAGCATGGCCTTGATCGCCCACATCACTTTAGCGTCTTGGTGCTGTCTTTTGTAGACGCTGATACTGGCCTTACTAACTTTGTCACAAATTTCTCTTTGCTTTCATGGTCATGGTAAATTTGCCTTTCCTCAGCCAGAAGATAAATGCTCATTTTGTGTTTTGAAGAACTCTTCAGGAGAAAAGCTGTTAAGTAAACAAGGAATACTGCTATGTGGCAGACAACAGCATTGTACAGACTAGGAGTCAATTGTTTTATTCCAAGTCATGGCTCTGTCATTTTACTGAAAGCTTCATCCATGTGCTGTAATTTGACAGATTACCTATAATGAATGTCATTCATTCTGTTAAAACTGTACCCTCCAGTGTTCACTGTGGTACAGGTGTTTTAAAAGTAATAAATAGGGATATCACTTGTTTTGTGGACAGCATCTCTCAGAGACAGAGTATGTTACTGATGCAGTGCTATGCCCCTGACAATTTTGCAAGAGTAGAAGGGTTAGTCTGTTCTGATGTAGTGCTGTGATTTCTGCCTCTCTCACACATGAGAGGTGTGGAAGCAGATTGACCTTTTCAGAAAATTAATTGTAAAATGAACCAGCCGATCAGCTGGCCAAGGATGGCCAGTGGGCTTTACTGAGAAGTGTCAAAGGAGTGACTCACTGAGTAACAGTTGCAAAGGAGGAAGCAAGTTCCAAATGTTGCAGAGGGAATGTGTTAGATTTCTGGTCCTCAAGATGGAGGAGAATAGCAAGAAAGAGCATGGTTGAAGTCTCTAAAGCTTATAGATTTGATATTGTCAGTTCATGCTCAAACAGATGACATTAGGCATATGTTGAGCAGCTTACTCTTTCTGAATAACCTTTATTTTCCAGGAACAGTACAAAGCTAAAACTCCAAATTAAATTAATTTAGCTTCCAATTAATTCATTAAGTGCAATGGCTGGCTGCCTGTTTGACAGTCAGAAGTTAAGTTCCTGCATGGTCAGATGAATAGTGTTATATGACTGCTGAAGCAGAATGCTGTAAAGCTACTTAGTTACTGGTGCAGTGCCCCATTTGATTGACAGGATTTCTTTGGATTGCTCTTCGTGACTGTAAGGTTTATCAATATGGTACTACATGTTTCTGTGTCTCATTGTTTTACGGTAAAATAAAAATCCATGCCTAAAGCACTGTCCAGCATATGCTAGGCTTGAAAACATGTGGGAATTTTAAGGACACCTGCTAATTTTTTTGTTTTAGGTGACTTATATTAGTTATACCAATTTAGAGTAGGTTCTTTTACCCTTTTTTTTCTAGAAAGATAGGATCATCATGTTGAGAATTTTCTCGTGCATTATTTTCTGTTAAAGTGTTCAACAATATTTGAAAGTACTATTTCCATACAGTTTTAAAATGGAAATGTTAAGAACATGGAATTTGATTTCATGGACATAGATTGTATTCTAGGTTATATGATGACTTTGCAGATTTTCCTGTTATGCCAGTTGATTAAACACATACTTTTTCTGCTTTCTCCAGCTGACTTAGCCCACTTAATGGACAGAACCTATGAAAGAAAACTGCCTGTCAGCTCTTTGACAGTAGCCCGGGTAAGGAAATAAATCCCAATCTTAAACTGGTAGAAGTACTGTGGAATGCTTGTGTAGTGAAGTGAGCTGAGAGGTGATAAATGATACCACTTCTGTTAGGAGTTCCAGGATCATAAATGTCTTGTTATACTATTAAATTGCTGTATAAAGCTGTTTTATTGATACTTGGTACTCATTAGTTAGTAGGCAGATCATAGGGTCTTCAAAACAGATTTTTTTCCTCAGTAAAATTGGGCCTCGCTGTTATTGGGTTGTGTATTTCTGTAATATGTGTTTCCTGCCTTCCTGTGGTTTCTTTGTGAGAGCTTTAAAACCTCCTCAGGCAGTGCATAAGAGCCCAGGCTGCTAAGGGAATGGATTGAATTAGTACACTGCACTGTCTGTCTTCTTCCAGTTCCAGGCTTCCTTTAGAGTGAGGTGGAGGTGGACATATTTTGCTTTTATAGTTTTCTTTCACTGCAGCAGACTGAGGCAGAGCAAATGCTGACATGGGTTAAGCAAAGCCATTATTTTTACTGGGAAGAGTAACCAGTTTCATCCTTTGGATAGGTTAATCTGGAAAAGGGGAGGAAAAGCAGAGATATGTTTTTTTTAAATTCCATATGTAAATAAATGATTGTTTGTAAAGAAGAAGGAGAATAAATAAGTTGTTTGTTTAAAAGCCAAAACAACAAACTGATTTCAGTCTTCAAAATTACCTAGAGAAGCTGAGTTATCTCAGTAATACCACTAATTAGGATAATTTGCACCACTAACTGAGGAGTCACAGAACGATTTGTTCATTTACAAGAGCAGGCATTTACACAGATCAAGCATTCTTGACCATTGCTTCTGAGATAGTGTCCACGGGGGAAGTAGGTGTTCCTCTCCTTTTTATGAATCAGATTTAATCCTTTCCTGCTTTGGGCTCACCTCCCTGGAGAAATGGCATTTTCAGATTGTCAAACAGCCCCACTTTCCAATATCTGAAGCTAACATCAGATTCATATTTTCTGGAATGTAGGTAAAGTACACAGGCATGCTATTGGCATGCTCAGAAGATGAGATCTCTGTGTATACAGCATGCAAAGAGAATGAAGGAATGGGAGACCAAATACCAGTCAGCTGAATTATTTTTAGATTAGGCTTAGGGTAAAGAGAAGTACTGGCCTTGAGAACATATTTGTTTGTTCTGAACTAAAGGTATTGTATTATTAAGGTGCTGTAGTGTTCCAGCACCTTTATATTTATGTTAGTAAAATGTACAGGAAAACAAGATTCACTGTTACCATAAGATAAATCTGGTTGAAAACTTGGCTTGTATTGAAGTAATTGATAGCACTGGGAGTTCTCTAAGAAGACAGGATTGTAAATGAGAGGACTTTTGTGCAGTACAGCATGGTGATTTTTTTTCTTACCATTGTTTATAAGTATAGTGAAATACAAAATTTTGCTGTCCCTGTGCTTCACAATATATACTATGAGTAGGCACAACAGGCAAACTATAGGTAAAATATTATTTTTTTGAGAAAGCAATGTGTCATGTCAAAACTCTGTCAAAATTGTGGCAAAAATGTGAGGAACTGAATATATGCTTAAATAAAGAGTATGTTTAAAGAGCAAAGATTTAAAGGAACAGCAAAAATACAGGGTACTGAGCTATTGGTGTTTAATCCTCAGATGGCTTTCAAGATTAAAGTATAAAGCATACTTTATACTTTAAAAGCTTTTTTTTCAAGCATAAAGTTTCTCAGAATTAAAGAAGGGAGTTCTCAGTTTAAAAAGATTTGAGTTTTAGCAGTCTAGAAGAAACCAGAATTAGGAGCGAGCAGAGATATGAAGAATTCCAGTACTGTCAGGTAGGTAAATGTGCGAAACAAGTGTATTTTGTTATTTTCTTCTAATATGTTTCATGTGAGTGCTCCTTTTTTAAGCTTGTATTTCTTATTTTTTAATCAGTTTGTGGACAACATTTCTTCACGAGAAGAAGTGGATCAGGCCGAATACTACCTTTACAAGTAAGCATCATTTCCCCTCAACACAAACTTTGAGCCATAAGAGTAAATACCATGAAGTATTGTCCTTGGAAGACTGACCCTTTCCAGCTGCTTGGCTTTTGATTTCTCTCTTGCAAAGTATGCGCATCTACTTGGCTTACAATTCACAGCCAAGGGCTTTCTTGCAACTTCTGCGTGGTTATGGCTGCCCTTCTGTGGACCTCTGGCATTGTCTCCTGTCAAGCATGTTAATCTGAGATACTGAGCGAGCAGCTAATGCAACCTGCAGCTTTGGTTTATGTTAGAGATGCCGAAAATATAAATAGTCACGTTTGTTCACAGCTTTTCCTTTCAATACTTTATTTTTGTTCTCTGAATCATTATTTATCTGAATTGGCTACATGATATTTGCATGTTTAAGTGTAGGACTCAAGGAAGCTTTTTTCCTTAGAACACAGAAGAATGAAAATGGGCATACTGTCAAGTCAAGTCAAGGGTGGACGAAATATATTGTCCCCTTAGTACTTGTATGTTTCCCAGTAGAGCTGTGTAGTTCACTCTATGCATGGGTTGTTAACATCTTTTGCCTACTATTTTTGTGTTGATTGAAGTGTACACGTTTTCTGGTAGTGTCAGTTGAATGCTTGTTTACTTCAAGTCAATACCTCTCAATATTGACTTTGAGAGAGTAGCAATTATTGCTGATCACTAGAATAAATTTTAAGACAGTTGCACACACATTTTGAGAACTAAGTTTTTTGATGGAAAAAGTAACACATCCTGTCAAAGCACATGAGAGAACATACAAATAATGCCAGGTTGTTATTTATAAATAGTGATTGGGTTTTTTTAGTTAAGGTGTTTTCTGGATAGCTGGTTTAAGTGTATGCACTGTTTTAAGTATGTGACTGCATTAGACTGATTCTGTGTTACTACTGGGATGGTATCTGAACCTCGGAACTTCAATATGGAAACAATAGAAATGGGTCAATACTAGCAGTATCCTGTAGGTTAAAAATAAAAGTAGGAAGAAGACTCACTCACAGAGGGCAGGTTAGTGGCGTTATCATTCCTTTTGATCAAGATTTCACTAGTCTTATCAGAATCTGTAGACAGAAGTCAGTTTTCCATCTTGCAACAGCAGAGATAAAAACAGAAGAAGGTAAAGCCAGTTTAATGAGAGCCCTCTAGCACCTTTTAGTAACATTCTTGAATGTGTTGTATTATGCCACATGTCCTTACGTTCTCTCTGATGGAGTCAGGCCCTCTAGGGTCAGGGATTTCAAGAGACCTTTGACTTCCCTGACATACAAAGGAAAGTGGGGTAGTTTTAATAGCTAAGTCTCAAAATCGCACAGATAAAATCCAGACAGTAGGGTGTTTGTAATGTATCTTACAGATTCTTTCTTCTTGAGAAAAGGAGTTCAGAAAGAGTCACAAAAACTTAGGAGCATAAAAAATGATCCATAGTAAAAGGGAGAGAATATTACGGGAATCTCTAACAAGTAAATAACCTTCTTAGTCTTAATGTGTGCTTGGTTAGTACCTTGGCTTATAACACAGGATTTCTCTCCTTAAGAACACCTTCTAGTAGAGAGAGTTACAGTTCAAAAGTAATCATGGTTATTTACAGTTTTCCTAAGATAGAATTCCACTATGGCTGGTGAGAGTACAGCTGTGTGCATATCAAATATAATAATGTGCCATTGATACAGATTTTAGTCATCCATATGGGGAGACTAGAAAAGTATTGATGTGTCACATGGCTTGTTGGACATGCTCTGGCTGCAATTTTTCTTCTTTGTGTCCCTGTGATGGTGCTTTGTTTTGGTGTTGCAAAATGCTGTCTTTAGGCGGTATTAGTATCTGTTTTCAAGGAGACTTCATTCCAAACTATTCTCAAAATGGATGTGTATTCAGGTAGTGAAACAGCATGTAAAAATCCTAATTATAACAGCATTTTCTCTGTCAAGTGAAAATATGCATTCTAGCTTTAGGGTATAGGAGATACAGGTATTTGCATGACACTTTAGTTGGTCTTTACAGTTTGCACTTAGGCTGGAAGTAAAATGGATGGCATTTTTATAAAGATAGGTCTTGGCAGCTGTGAGGATGTTTGACACACAAAAATGTCCCATGTAAATGGCCACACCATGAAACATAAATGAGGGGTGTAGGGAGGGAAAGTTAAGAAGCAGAGAAGCTTTGACAGGAAATCTCTCTTTTTCTGACTTAATGAGAAAATTCCAAGTACAATTTTTCTTTTATTTAAGCAGAGGAAACTTCTGAACAGGAGAAAAGCAGTATCAGAGAAAAACTGGTTTTGCGTCTGTTTTTTACATTTTATGTCTTCTGAGGTATAGAAGTCTATTGCAAACAACTGTTGTATATATGGCCTGTACATGGTAAGTTGACTGTGTGTGCATTTGACTGAACATAATCAGAATGCTCCCAAAGTCCTGTGGTTTTACTCTTAGCTGCTTGTAGAGTATAAAGAGGGAAATTTGGTACCTCTCCCTAGTGTTTGGAGCCTCTGGGAACCTGAGGGGAAAGATAATCAGTTCCAAGGACCCTGCAAAGTTGGAAGATGTTCCTGGTACAAAAGACAAAGTGCCTGTGGGAAGAATCAGAGGGAAATAATGGCATTTCCATGCTTGCAGCATGGGATTTTCCTGGAGATGGGAGTGACAGATCTTGTAATTGTTAGCTTTGTAGGCTGGAGACTTTCGATCTATAATATGAGGCAGAACATAGTTTCAAAAAGTAGTATTCTGAATCATTATCATAAGGCATTTAGGATCCCGAAATAAAATGTATGTGTTATATTTAGACCTATTTCTATTTTCTGTCCTTTTAAAGCATAGGATCTCCAGCCATACTGTCTCCATAGAGGATCTTGAGCTCAGGAATAGCTGTGTGGAAACTGCTATTGTGGAACATGTCAGTAAGATGGTAAAGGCCAGTTTGAGGCATGATGTCATCTGCTTTCAGTGCTCCTCTTTTTGTTCTCTTCTGAATACCTCCCCCCTTCTGTTAACTGTCAGGCTTTAAAAAAATCCTTTCATCTCCTAGGATCCCAGCAAAAATTCTCATCAGAATGCAGAGCACTTTCAGCCAGATCAAAGATCTGCATTTCGCTGTACTTTGTCCTGTCTCACTGAGATGTCACTATTTCACACATCAGGGTGTTTTTCTTATGATTGAAACATTAGCATAATGAAGAGGGGGTTTGTGATGAGGTAACTGCTGATTTTGTATGTAGGTTTTATGCCAACAAAGATTTTTCAATGTGTGTGAAAAGAATGGGTGAAGTTTTTCTTATGTTGAGACCCCTCAAGAGAACTTTTAATTGCATTAAACCCATGACCCACCATGTAGAAAAAAGTATACAGAATGTCTGGAGAATGTTTTTGTATGTGCATGTGCTCTACAAATTCTTGCACAATCTGCCTAGATTTTTTTATTATCTTTCTGTTATTGGTAACTTTTTTTTTGAAAACACAGCTGTTTCTGCAGACTTCAGGATTTATTACTTGGGGTCCATACCTGATTATAATCACAAAATGAGACAATAGCAAATGATTAGAAGTTATTCTCCCACATCCGTAGATGTACTATCTTTAATAGAATCATAGAATTGTTTAGTTTGGATGGTAGTAAGTTACAGTTTTGAGGCCTGATTTCAGCCTTAAAATAATTTTGGGGCTCTGATATCTGTCCACATGAAATTGTGCTTTTTCCTAATAATACCTGTGTGTTACTGCTCAAGGCAACATTACATGCAAAGTAAGTTTCACCTGCACTCTCTATTATTTGAATGTCTGTTCTGTGGGTGCAGAAGTTGCACTTTTACTTTCATACTAGTCAAGCAGCTTAGTGTCTGAAAATGTTGTTACTCTAAAGTATTGTTTATAATAAATTTTCACAGTGTACCAAGAAAAATGTATTCCTGAATGATATTTGTGTGACATTCATTCTTACTAGCATGGTACTTCATTTCTGTGTAGAAATCTACAGTACGTAATGAATACCATTACCTGTTCCAGCACAAATAGGAGATATAAACAGAGTCCTGCAACTTATTTAATTCTTCCTTTGAGGTGTTTTCAGTCTCTTAAGGCTGTAGGTGAAATAACTGATCCAATCTTGGTTTTCAATGTCTCCAGAAAAGTATATGGGTTAAAAAAAGGTATAAAAATAAATGAGTCAGAAATAGCTGCCTGCTATTCAAGTTATGCAGCAGTTATATTTTTAAATGATATTGAGAAGTGGTGGAAGCATCTGAAGAGAAAATTACAATTTGCTGGCACATTTTGTTGGCATGGTATGTTTTACCAGTTTGGACACCTGCCTAGGCTGAGTGCTTTAAAATAAGTTAATTTGCAAAAGATTTGGGCAGCTTTTCAGAAGGTAGGGAGGCACAAGGAAGGGAAACACCAGAGATATATACCTCATTAGAATATTTAATTCTTTTCATGTGAATGACAGAAATACCAGTGTTTACTGCTGTTCTGCTATGGTTGCCAGTGTGTGATGCTGCTTTATGTGAAGAAATATTGGTCACTATCCAAGCCAGTGCTGTCATATGTAGCTGTTCTGGCTGTAGGGACTCCACTGTGCTGAGGCTCCAGCATTCACTCATTTCTGCACAGAGGGGCACACGTTCTTACTCTCCCTCTCATCTTTCACTTTCTCTGTTGTCTTCATATGCCCGTGGTTTGTCACAGTCTAAACTGTTGGAATATTTGGAAAAAAACATTAGTAACTACATTTCAGAACCCAGAGCCAAATTTCGGCAAGCCTTATCCTGTAACAACATCAAATTTCAGTGTGCTCAGTGTAGCATGCTTTGAAGTGCAGGAGAACCATCATTAAAGATAAAACATTGACGAGCATATTGAAGAGCATTCAGAAGGCTCTTTTCCTGTAATACATGCCCTTTCAGTCGTCTGCTTTTCATAGTTCATTTGTCCTTTTGTATATAGTTTTCTTTAAACGTTGCAGAAACTGCTAAAGAATTTTCTGGGCACTGCATATAAAAGCACAAAAAGTTGGAAGGCTTTTCATCAGCACTAATTTTTTAGTTGTATGTTGCCAATGCTAGAAGGATAAGCATTTGGATTTTAAAAGCTTTACATTTAAAACAAGAGGAAAATAAGGATTCTTCTACAAACAGATTGCAGTATCAGTGCTGGGGGTAATCTCTCCTCCTCATCATCCGCAATATTTCTAGAGTCAATAGATAGATGAAGCCAAATTCAGAAATTGACAGAAATTACTTTGTCCACACCTCCATGTGGATACGTTTTTCATTTAATATTGGAAGACAGGCTTTCATTACAATTCTAGGAAGAAAAGGGTGTAGCAGATTTCCGTATCTTTTACCTGGCATCTTTCTTGCCAACACTTCAGAGCTTTTTGCCTAGTAGCTTCTATGGGAAATAGTCTAAAGTACAATGTGATGAGATCTCAACTGTTGCATTCATATATTGAAGGAGAAAGGGCAATTTTGTCTCAGAGTTTGACCCATGCTCCTCCTTAAGGTCAGTTTTGCTATGTCCAGTGGCATTCCAGAAGTTGTTTAGTAAACCGCTGCATCGGCAAAAAGTCTGTCTCGAGGCAGATCTTACATTATGTTTTAGAAATACTGAAAGTCCAGATAGAGATTAAATGCAGCCGGGAATGTAGAGAGTAAGCCATTCAGATGAACACAAATGGACAGGATGGACTAAAACCTTTTATAAGATTCAGAATTTAAAACAAGTACAAGCAAAGATTTGTTCCTTTGCTAGCTTTAGTTAATGACTAATATGACTAATAATTATAAAGATATGCTAGAGAATTAACTCTATCTGGCTTTGCCTGCAAGGAATTCCTGGTTCTCTACAGCCCCTGAGCAGCTACAGCAGTCAAAGCCAGTCTCCAGTCCCGTGTAAACAGAAAAAAATAAAAAAGTTAATGGTTTTTCAGAGGTCCTTGTCCTTTAGCTTTCCTAAACAGTATGAAACAGTACAGCAATCTTTTCTCTCAGTTATGTTGAAAGTGGCAGCTACCAATATAAACCCATAAATTTTTTTTAGGCTTACTACCATTAGCAGAGTTGTCATGGTCCCTTCTGTAGGAACTGTTAACTTTATGATTATTCTATCCATCAACCTAAATCACTCTTCTGTGTGGTGCAAGTATTTCCTTTTTGGATCAAAACAAATGTGGTGGAAAAAATAACTATGAACTACTTGTTACTGTCAGCTTAATGTGGAGTAATCTTGACATGCTGTAGACCTGTGGAGCTGTCTTATTGCCGATAGGTTGATTACAATTAGAATTATTTTGATTGTTGACTTGGTCTTAGTTTAAATCAGCAAGCAAGAAACCTTAATTCAAATAAAATATTTAATAATGCTTCATGTTTATAATTTAAACTACCTTTTAAATAAGGGCTTATTGCTATTTTCTGGCAGCAGAAAACGAGTTCTTCAAACCAGTTTAATTTCTTTGGAAGGATAGTACTCAATTTAGAACCATTTTCTTACTGAGTAAAGAGACAGTCTTCTGTAGATACTTCCATGGTTTAGAGGTATTTATTTACAGCTCTGTTTTATACATTTGATTTTCTTTTTTTAAAGAAGAGGTAAATGTTTACCAGAATGCTATTTTTCCTGATGTGGACAGCTGCCTTTGAGAAAGAACCTTAAATGAAAGTATTGCTTTTCTGCAAATGTTCAAATTTTAATGAGTATGTAAACATTAATTATATTAAATGCAACATGGAAAGCATTTAGAAAATGTTTTCTATTTAAAACGTACCAATTTAGGAAATCTTATTTTTATTTGGTGAAATAAGATCCTCAGTATGTCAGGATTTTTGTATTTGTAGGTGCTAGTTTTTATTCCTGTTTCAACTTAGATGTGATAAGCGTGCATTCCTGCTATTTTGAGTCACATACTAATTTTTGAGCTAAACTAAGCATAACATAGAAGAGTGGAGAGTATATTATGTCTGCAGCTGTAGAAGGGGCAATAGTTATTAAAAGTTCTGTTTTCAGTTGCTTAACTAGTAACCTTCTCAAGTTTGTTATGCTGCTTGTAAAGCCTAGCTGTACAATATAGGTTTCTTGGGGAAACAAGTGCCTTTAATACAGAATTTTATTTTTGGGGTGTGCAAACTGGTTTGTTGTTGTTGTTGTTTTTTTTTTTTTTTTTTTTTTTTTTTTTTTTTTTTTTTTTTTAATAGGAATTATGTTGATTTTTTGGTTAGCTTTAATTTACAGAATTGTAGTACTGAATAGCACTGGGTTATGGGGTAGCTGTTCAAATTAAAATATTAGGCCATTTTACCTTCATCTATTCTTACATAGCACATATGAAATAATAAAATAGGCTAAAAATGGGAGAGTGTTTATTGTATACTTCGGGAAATTCAGGATTTTGTGCTACTGCAACCAGCATACTCAAGATGCTGAACAGTTTAAATGTCATAAATAGAGGGCCAAGTACAAAGTCAAAAGGCTTCCAGGCAGAAAATGTCTTAGGAATGTCAGTGATCAGGATTCTTCTACTGTAATCAGTAGTAAAAGAAAGAATAAAGGTAGTTTTTGAGCTGAGATGTTATTTTATTGCCGTTAAAGGCAGTTTTCCAAGGGGTGAATCAGGGTGTTCCTGGCTTAAATGGACTCAGCAAGCAGCTGTGGATGAGCTTCTGATAAGAAAAGTAGTTTTATTGAAAATTGATTTTTAAGAACAGGATGAGTATTTAAAGCCTATATTGTACTAATTTTATTATGGAAAAAAATAAGCTAGGAGCTAGAGAGTGAAGATATGCAGTAAATATTGTCGGCTTTCAAATGTCCTCAATCTGGGAAATAGGAGTTGCATAGCTTGTCGCAGTTGTTGGGTTGAAAATACATCTTGGGTTAAACATATATGTGTTAAGTTTACCCACTTACCAGGATTTACTTTGTATTTTTTCTTATGATTGTTTTCTCTGACTTGTAACTAAAGGAAGTCTTAGAAGAAAGTGGGACTGGACATCCACTAAGAATGTGAAATGTTTTTGAACGCTCCAGGGCATATCACATGGTAGTTTAACATGGAAAAGGATGTCCGTCTGTCTGACAGTTTTCTATACATTTTTTTTTCTTTACAATGTTTGAGGAAACATTTTTTCAGGAGACTAATGTGAGTGCTAGTAAGTCCTATACAAGTAGTTTCATGACATTTTTGGTTTTGTACCATGGTGGCAGTTTTGTACCATGCTTTTGCAGGTTGTGTGGGAGCAGGCCTGGGACCAAAGCATCTCTAACATTCCACTGCCTGAGAATTCCTATTCTGCACCACACTTGTTAAGAAAACTGTCAGTATGTTTGAATGATGGCACGTCATGTGCTAGTTTATAGGCTAGACTGATGGAGAGATGGACAAAGGCATTAAGATATTTTCTTCCTGTCGCACCTCAGCCAACGTATGAAATACAAAGCTATGCAGTGAGGACATCCCTTCATTTTACTATATGTAATGAACAGTCCATATGATCTTTAAAATCATTGTTTCATAAAATCTTGGTTTAGTTTACAGGCTTTTAAGATGACTATGATCTGGTCAAGCACATAAAAAAGGAGCTATGCCATCTAACTGGACATGATAGTCAAGAAAAGTGTTCTGTGCTTTGTTGGTAACAGTGAAGATGTTCAGCTTAGTAATGTGATACAGCAGAGTGGATCCAGTATAATCTATTGTGCTCAGACTATCTGTGGTTTTGATGCACATTGCTGCATTGTATATAGTAACAGATTGCTGGTGTGATATGAGTTCCACAAGGTGAAACTCTTTGGAAATGGAAAGAACATTTAAGATGACCATGTTAAGAGGTGGAGTAATCACCACAGTTATAGACCTGCTTTGTTCTCTTACACTCCATTTTAGATAAAATGGTTTTATAACCAATAATGAAAATTATTATGATGGGGAGGAGGTAGACTTACATTAGCATGCATCTTTCTTTAGCTTGTAAATGATTTGGCGTGTTAATTTTCAAGTAGCTGCCTTTTTGTTAAAAAAAAAGATGTTTATGCTTTTGTAGGACTGAAAGTGTTGTGTCAGCATTTAGTTATCGAGACATGTAGAAAATTATGCAATTATATCCAACAGACTGTAGATTTTTTTTGCCCCAGTTAAAAAAATTTGAAAAGTCAATAATGTTACTCTATTCCAATGGCTCCGTTTTTTCTAAATATTTCCATCTTTAGAAATGTCCAGACAGATTAGAGTGCAGAACAAAAATTAAAATAAGAGGGTACATTTATTCAGCTTGTATATCTGCTTATTTCTGCATATACATTTGTGCCTGTGAAAAAATGTTCTCCCTAAGGGCAGAAGCTTGATTGCAGACAGATCCACAAAACAGTGCTTTGCTGTAATTGAATAGAGGAGTATTGAATCAGTAGATAAGCAAAGGTCATCGTTATTACTCTTATTGTTTACAGAAAAGTTAAGTTAAGGTGCAAATTTCTGACTATGAGATGCTCAGTGGCAAAATGAAAAAAAAATACTCAAACAGTCATTCAGGATACTTACTTTTTTGTTGGTTGGTTGCTATGTTGGTTGCTTGGTTGGCTGTTTGCTTGGTTAGTTGGGATTTTCTTTTTGTTGTTTAAATACTGCTTTAATAGTGAGCATTTTGGAGCTGCATGCTCCAAATAACGTATCTATGTTGTCTGCTGGAATGAGTCCAGTTGCATTTTCTGTGCTTCTCTGTACCAAGCACTCTGCTGAGCTACCTGCAACTGTTCCTTCTGCCATAGTTCCTGTTACCTCTTTCTGAGATTTACTTGATAAATCTTTGGTTCCTAAGTAGGTTTACTAATCCCTGAGTAGTCCCTTCCTTACCTTTCTTTTGTGGTTTTTTGTGGAGGGCATTGTGGGATGGAAGAACAGTATGGGTTTGGAAAAAGCTTAGATGGAAGTCTGAGCCTTTCTTGTTGGCTGATTTTATCCTCTTACCTGTTTTCTTAAATCCTTATGTGTCCCTGTCCCTGAAGGAGAATGTCCCCAGGCTTTTCAGCTGCCTCTCTGTCTCCCCATTGCTACATCAGTTTGAAAGCCGGAGGAACTCAATTAAATGTGGAGTTGGTTGTTTCAGAAATAGCACTGTGGCTGTTTTCATCAGTTGGTTTCTATCTTCACCACTGGTGCATCTCTATGGGGTGCTGGACTGCACATGTTTGGAAGGTGCTGAGGTTGTCCATGTCTCCCAGCTTTCATTTAATTAATGGTTGTATGCATGTGTGGTGACTGGGGCAGGTCACTGGTAGCTTGGAGGAGCTGTGTGTTTTCTCTTTGGACCAGGTGGGGATTAGACCCAGGATCTAGTTTAGGGAGCATTTAAGCAGCGACAAAGAATGCTTTCTTGGATTTATTGTTAAAATTTGAATGGGATATACAAGACAGCAGCTGATAGAAATGCCTGTTTGCTCAGCTGTGAATGTAGACCCAATAATAATTCCTTTCTCATGCTGAAAAGTGAGCAGGGATTTTGGTTATTCCCCCTCCCCCCCCCCCTTCCCCCACCCCTTCCCCCACCCCACTCCTTCAGTCTAGAACTTGTCAGGCTGAAAGCACACAAATTTTGGCATCTGGATTTGCAAACTGATTTTCACCTTTGAGTAATATCTGTTGTTTAAGAATTGGTATGGATATAAAGCTGCCTTTAATCTCCAGAGTCAACGTTATGATGATCCTCTTTATGTTGACATTTATTCTGCTCTCTCCTCTGTAACTGCTGCTTTCATTTAAAAGAGGGGGGAAATACTCCTTTCTTCCAAGTTCCACTAGGGAGTGTGCAGAGCTGGACTAAATCAAGCTACAAGCTAAATAGACGGCCTCTGGCAGCAGACAGCTGGGTGTAAAATGGACACCCACTCCCTCCCCCTTGTCTGCACATTTTGTGCCAAAGTCCACAAACGAGACTGGCTGCTTGTGTGTCTGACTGGCGGTGAATGAGGTGAAGCAGCTACTGTGAGAGCGTGACAGCAGAACATGTGCAGCAGGAGTGTTACAGTCCACTTTACCAGCAAAAAGATGTTTTTGTCTTCATTTAAGTTACTGTCCTGCAGTGATTACTTCTTTTTGCAGTTTTCCTTAACTGCTGTGTGAATGTCAGTTTGGACCCTGTATACAAGGTCTGAGTAGGCCACTGTAAAAAGGCAAAGTAGCAAGTCATCCTGGCTTTGCATTGTGGGCCAGTCATTAGCAGAACCAAAAGCATTAGTGAGTTATCATAGAATATGCTGAGTTGGAAGGGACCAGTCAGGCTCATTGAGCCCAGCTCCTGACTCTGCACAGGACACCTCAAGAATCACACCATGTGCTTGACAGCATTGTCCAAATGCTTACTGGACTCTGGCAGGCTTGGTGCTGTCACCACTGTATTTATAACTAGCAATCTTGGATGTGTTCCTGTCTCAAAAGGGGAGAAACTACAAAATACCTTTTTGCATTATGAAATTCTCTCTGCCTGTTTTGGGTGCCGTGACCTCATTTTACTCTGCGGCTTGCAGCTACCTACGCAAGGGAGCATTTGTCCTACAGTACATGCAGTACTTAAAGAGAGGTACCTGCTGTCTCTCTTTAAATGACAGATCTGATAGCATAGTCTTTTTCTGAAAATAATAAAACAATCATGTAGCTGGTAAGAGCCCACAAATTTCAAACTGCCTTACAAAATGCTTTGGTCCAGTTTGCCATGTTTATCCTTGTTGTACTTGCTGTTCCTTGGGATTGACATATGCAGTGAGGCAAAGGACATTTTGGTCTCATGAGTCTCAGAAGTTAGATATACTAAGAGGTATGCTAACTAGATGGCTCAGAAGTGCTGTGATTGGGTACTGTGGTTAGAGAACAGTTTAAAATGTGTAAAGGAGTTGAGCATTTCTTGTTAACTCTTTGCTAAAAGTATTTTTATTAGGAAAATGCAAGGGTGGAAGAAAAAAGAAATACCAGTAAGTATTGCTCATTGAGACATGACATGAAAAGTAAACGGAATAATGATGAACTGTGTGGTAGCCCTGGCCTATTCACCAATGATTGACCTTTTGGAAATGGTTGCCTTATTGACAGTGGCTGTGACTGAAACTGCAGGTATCAGGGGGTTTGTTCTCTTTTTAGGTGTTTACATTTAGTACTAAAGCCTTCTTTTCTGCCTCCCCTTCACTCATGGGGTGCAGAAGAAGAGCAAATACACAAGGACATCAGACTGTAGCAGTGAAAAATGTAAATGTATTAGTGCAAAATTAGGCTTGAATTATGTGCCTGTGACAGCAAATCTGAAAAGGTAAAACCTGTACTGTGCAAATCTAGTTTGTGAAGTGCTTGGCAGCAAGTGCAAGGTTTGGTTCTTCCTCTGCTTAAGTTGCTTACTGAGATCCATTCAGTATTTGTATTCCTGAAGCACTCAGAGGTGCTGTATTCCCAGCACCTCTTTTTTGCTCTGATTGTGGTGTGAAACAAACTGCAGAATAAACAGTTTGGCTTGTACACCTCTGTATTGCAGCCTTTGACATACTCAAGACAGAAATACATCACTTATGATCTGTGTGAGTTCAACTGTGATCAAACTGGAAAGTGTCAAGGGTTATGTCAGTCAGTGGAATGCTGCAGTCGTTTGAAGCTAATGTGTGATCTATTTCTGGGAGCTATTTTGTGAACCATAAAGAATTTGAGTAAAATAAATAGAAAATGCAACATAGTTACAATGTAGACTGCAGGTCTCAGTGATTAGGTCTCTAACAAAATTATGTTAATTTTGCCCCAGGTTAAATCTACACTGAATATTAGGCATTGTTAAAAAGCTACTGTTTGCAAATACAATAATAGCAATGTCTGTTAAAGGCTGAGATTTTTTTCCTGCCATAAAATCAAGAAGTCTTTATTTGCTTTTCTTGACAGCAGTTCTTACGCATATGCATGAAGTATGCCTATTTAATATGGTGTGAAAGGGGTATTCTCTCATAGTTTGGGCTTAGTGCTAAAAGGCAGAAACACCTTGATATGTGGTGCATTTCTCTCTGACACTGAGCTGTCACAGAACTTGAAGTCACTATTTTGTTTGCATGGAAAGCCCTTGGTGCTACATCTCTGTCCAGCTTGGTTAATGGTTGCTGGAAAGCAAGCTTCACTGTGACATCCCTGCAGTAGTAGGTAGCTAAGAGATGAAGGTTTTCTGAAACATCTGTAATAATTTATTTTTTAAAAATTAAGTCTAATGAGCTTTAAAGCAATTTAGCCATCAAATGACATAAAGTTAACTATGGTTGAAGAAAGTCCATGACACAAGTACTATTTGGTACACAAAAGATTTTAAACTTACTTTTGAAGTGCAGCTAGTGGGAGCTACCTTTCTGGTTAACAGTAACTAGAAATTGCAAGCAGGCTTTTGCAAACATTTGTTTTTTGTTTTGAGAAGTTTGTAACTTGTACACTAGCTTTCAGACAGGTTTAATTTGTTGAAGTAATGACAGGCATAGCTGAGTTAGTAAAATGGTAACAATCAAATCAGTGCTTTAATTATATATACCTTTTTTACAGCTTGTGTTAATCAGTTTTCAGAGATCCAAGTAAAAGAATCAGCAGAACTGACCCTTTGTTGAGCTTTGAAACAGCAAGTTTTATCCTTATGCACTTTGAAACTGCTGAGATTAAAAAAAATTCCCTGAAGCAAGAAATGTAGTATCTTGTATGGTTCTTAATTTGTCTGGTTTTGCATGCCAGAATACCGGAAAAAGATATAATTAATGGAAGAGTCGGTTTTAAATTAGACTTGATTGTGGTTACATGAGAAAAGGAAAGGCACTTGAGAGAATCTTATCAGAATCACTATAGCAACAGCTCACTTCATCATTCCCTGTGTGCTTTCTCAGCCTGTGATACTTTCTCTACAGTATTGGTGACATTTATATTCAAAACCAGTCATTTCAGTTGTAAGTCCAGAAGCATTTGTCACAGAGAGCTGTCCCCCTTACAGTCAGTAGTTTGGGGAGATTTTGTGTTTTTCTTATTGTTGTTATTATGACACAAGCTTTTCTTCTTAATTGTCACTCTTTGAGTGAATTTCACCTTTGTGGTGAAAGTAGTATAGATTCTTCATGTGTGTGACAAGAAAACTGCATTTTTCCTGATTGTCTTTGTTTAAAAGGAGTAGGAGAGGTGAAGGGTGGTGGGTAACTGTTTTCCTGGGAAAAGGAGAAAAATACAAGTGCTGTATTCAAAAATCTGTTTATTTGGTTTCCTTCATTGCATTCACCTCGTCATTTCATTAAGTCAAAAAGGGGTGTTGCTTTATTCATAGTTTGCATTTGAAATAAAACTGAATGTGATAATGAGATGTTATAATGTTCTTTCATGAGACTAAAGCAGGCATCACCACCTTTTCTTGATAGCAGTGTTCTTTTACCTACCCAGTGAGTCTCCCCAAAGGTCCATTTTTAGTGAGCTAGCTGATGACCTTCTCTTTAACCTAGTACAAGGAATTGTGTTGATACTGGATTTTTAAATATTAAGGTCTTAAGCTTCTTGCTAGATAAGGCCTGTGACTAATGTCATCCTATTTCAGGTTAGGCATATAGAGCGTGTTCAGCCAAACTGACACAGATTAGTTCACATTCTTCACTAGTTCACTTCTTAGTAGTGAACTTCCATTGGAGTTCTGTCAGGGAATGCATAATTCTGAAGTACTATGAATCTACATGAAAAGGCTCCTCTAAGTTTTTTAGGAAACACATTTAGCAGCCTTGAAGAGTTTTCCCAGGGACAAAGAGTGTACTGAGTGCGTATGTTGTTTGAGCCTTGGCGTTGCTTTTTCAGTCTGAACTAATTAGAATAAAGATTTGAGGCATTTAAGGTAAACATGTGGGATATTCATGAAGTTGTCTGAAGGATTGCTGCTTTGTGCTTTGCGAATAATTCTAGGGAGGTTCAGCGCTGCTTAGTGTAACCTGTGGGCAGAAGGTCAGAAGAGCAGCTTCACTGCAGTCCTGTTAGGTTGACTGCCTCTGCGTGGAAGGATTGATAAATAAGTCAGATATTTTTCAGAAATACCACTATCTGTTTAAAATATTGCGATAGCAGGAATGCCAATAAATTGCTTCAAACTTGCCATAGGCTCCTTATCTGTTGTATTGCTATTTCTTTTGTGATAGCTCTTAGGTCTATTTATGTATAAGCAAAGCATTTCTTTCATGCTGTGGTAAACTGCTTGTCCATTCATACATTATTTTGAAATTTGTAAAATTTATCTAGGATTTTGCAATTCTTTGATCATACTGTTTTTTAAACTTTTAATGTAATAAGGCTTGTTCCTTATGCTTTACTCCTGAGGGTCCCTTAAATTCATCAAAAGGAGGAAGAGCATTTAGTGATACAAGGCTGACAACAGTGGGCAGGAAAAAAAAGAAAAACTGTCAAAATAGGTAGGTCAATAAAGAATAAACTACACCCTAACTGATAGTTACTGTTAGAAAGAGACTTTGTGAAGCTGAGCTTTCTGTGCTTGAATGTAGTTTTGAGCACTGCAATAGCTACCCTGAAACTACTGAATAGTGAATTTTCTCCCTTCAGTTGTTGGTAGAGGAAAGTTACCCAGATAATATCCTGAGGCTTCCTAAATAACTGTGTAGTAGGTACTTCTAGACAAAACATCTCCTTTTCCAAATCTAGTCTTATTACTAAGTTTAAGGATTAAGAAAAAGGTAAACTTGTAACATTGAAGTGAACAGAAGTAAAAACCTAATGTGGTATAACATGAAGCAAGATGTGATACTTAAAATATCCTTAAAGTCTCCTGCTCAGTCTTGATGTTTGACTGTGGTCCTATACTGTAGTTTCTCCATATCTGATCATTTAAGTCTGTTTTGGGGCCATCATCAGACATGCATTAGTGGTGTTAGAGCTCTGTGCAAATCTTGAACAAAAAATGTTGTGCATGAAATATGAATTCATGTGGAGGTGGAAAGAGCTTAATTTAGAAGAATTATTTTAGCATCAAAGCAATCAAGTTAAATTAGTTCAAAATAAAAGACAGGGAAGTCAATAAAAATTAAAATAGAATAGGGGCTGAACATAGGATTTTTTCAGGGAGTCTGCAAACCAGTTTTCTGCTTGTGTAAGATTCTGCCTCAGCCTTAGACTATGCTCTGTTATAGTTGTCTTGTCTATTTTTTTAACCTGTCCTATTACTGCTTTTGATAATTGATATCTTATAGTACATATACTACTTGGGTTTTTTTCCAAAACAAAAGCAATGGGTTCCCTCTGTTTTTGAGTGTAGGCAGTTAATGTGTGCGGCATTTTCTATAGGACTGGTAGGTTTACACATGAAATTTTTACAAGATTTATACAAAAAAGGTGAAGGCTAAAATGGCAGTCAAAGAAGAGATGGAAAAATAGAGTTCTGTTCATTTTTTAAAGGAAATTTCTGTCAATAATGATTGCTTTTCCAGGATTGTTTTCTTTGACACTGATTTATGAGCAATGCCTCTTGGTCCATTTAAAATGTAGATGATTTTCCCCAAGGCTTGTGGCTTGAAATGACAAACAAAGGGAGAGTTTTGGGTGACAGCCTTCCAGTTTCCAAGCTAAGCCTGCCTGGAATCCATTTGATCATTATGCACTGTAGCTGAAAAAATGTGCCTGGGAAGAAAAAAACATGGCATTGTTAATATGCTTCCCAGCCCTGTATTACTTGTGTAAAATCTGGAGTTGCTTCGGATTTGTTCCACTGAGATAGTTTCTTCTTGGTTTGCAGAGATATTTCCTATCATATTTATTCATTTTAAGACTCTTCACGTTTTGTGTTGGGACTTTGTAGAATTTTAAGTGGATGAGAAGTAATCTGGGACTCTCCCTTCTGTTGAAAATATATGAACACGCAGACCCATGTTTCTCTCTAGTTTTAAAGGAAGAGAGATAGGAAGTGCAGGGATGTGTGGATCATTACAAGATGCTTTCCCTTTAGGCCAGGTAAAGGTGGAGAAAGGAAGAGTTTCTTCCTTCTGCGAATGGGGGAGAATGAGGAAGAGGAAAAAGTGTGTCTTGCACAAGGATAGCTTCTGGGAGTATCAGGAATTGGGCTGGCCCTGAGGAACGTCACGGAGTCCAAAATGGAACTTGTGAACAACAAACAATGGGAACCGATATGTTGAGCTTGTTTTCTCTATATACTACCAGGAAGAGCAGAGCAGAGCTCTTCCTCATGGTCACTTCTACAGCACTTTCTCCTCTGTAATGCAGCAAATTTCCCTTCACCATCTTCCTCATTTGTGACTGTCCCCAAAGCAATGAAGTGCCCTCTATCAACCTAGGAAAAAGAATGCAGACCAGCAAGGGGCAGTTCTGTTTTTTCTCAGGTTTGCTGCATACTTCCCTTGAGAAGACAGGATGTGTGAAAGCAACTAGAGTGCATGACCACTTGATGGCACAAACAAAGTTGCAAGACTGAAATAAATTAGTTGGGCCGGAATTCAGCTTTTCTGCAGTGTGTGAGTGCACCAATATAAATAAGTCATGCTTGCTGTAGTAGTACAGCACCCCATGAAGCACTCTCAGCGTCTGTTAAACTTTTTTATTGTTTAGTTTCTTTCACACAGCATGAGTACCCCAGCACTGTTGAAAATAATGAGCAGCAGGGCTTTATGCAGTAACTTAGTAAACTGACAATGTAGCCCAATGTGCTGGCCTATTTGTGAGCAAGAGAATGTACTTGCTTGGCTAAAAATGTTCTGGTTGCCTTGCACTGAGGCTGTACGCTCCTTCTGTGTCTTCCAAGTTATAATCATTGTGCAAGTACAAAGCAACTGTTAGTGAAAATCAAGTTTCTGGACTGCATAATTTGAAAAGCTTTCAAAAATAAAAATAATTCTCTAGAGTATTGCGTAGTGTGCTGTTAGATTCACAATGACCTTGATATTTCAGGCTCTCCCTGTATTATAAATATTTCTGGTTTTATTCCCCATGGAGGCAGATGTTCTCAGTTCAATGACTGGAAGGATGACCATATTGATTTTTTAGCCATTAACATTAAAGTGTACCAACAGAGAGCTTCTCTAAGAGTTCCTTCTTGTCTTTTCTAAACACATTGTAAGAATCTTGGGCTTCTCTGGTTTTTATTAGTTCTCAGAAAAATGAATTTCAGCACCAGGCATCTGCAAGATAACCTTCTGGTCTCTCCATTAACCACACAGCAGTTGCTGGAGACTTCCTTTATTTAATTCATTCTGAATCCTCTTTTTTTTTCTGTAGTTTTAACTTCCTTCTGTCTTTTCATCTGTCCTTGAACATATTGCCTTGCTTAATTATATCCTGTTTGGTGGACAAAGAGAAGGAGGAGGATGTTAATGCTTGTCAAAATGATGAGCAGCCTCCTCTTTTTCCTGATCCCATTTCAAGTGCAAGCGCCTGCCGCAACATTTGGTTGATTTGTCTAGGATAACTGTAAAAAACAGATACTCTGTTGGTTTTTCTTCTCAGCTAGTACAATAGAGACAGAGCTTATCTCAGCATTGTATGGATCAGAAACAAAGTTTGCAGTGCAGTTGTTTCCTTTTCACTTCCAATTCTCCTACCACATCGTGGATTAATGGACATGTCTTGTGTTGAGGCATCTTGTACGTGCATATATATTGCATTCATGCATCAGTCTCCTCTCATTCCCATGCAACTGGCTTGTAATTAGTTGTTAGAATTAACTAGAAAATTACTTTGTTAAGAAGCTCTTTGCTTTTCATTTGCATAGCACCTAGGGCAGGCAAGACCTGACCTGAGCATAAAGATCAGTATAAAGATCTTAATAGCAACATACTTGCAGTAATTATATCTGAAAGATCCTGTCATTATCACACACACACACACACACACACACACACACACGCACGCACACGCGCGTGCATGCAAAAATCAGTCCCAGCTCTATAAAAGCTGGTGTGCAGATTTTTTACAAGGTTTTATGGCATGCCTCTGGATTTTGTGCATATTGATTCCAGCAACGAGTGTTGACTGGATCAGCTTAATTCTGTTTCTAGGCCACATTGTATGCCTGTTAGGCCTTTTGCTGTCCAAATCCAATTCTGCTTTGAAACCTAGAAGCTTCCATTACAGTAAGCTTTAGCAGTCCCAAGATACAGGGAGTATTGGAGTGCTCTCTCTCACTGTGGTGTACTCAAGGGAATAAACAGAGCTGTGAAAAAAGTTGGATATTCAAATGCATTAAAAACAGCTGGTTGGGTTTTTTGTTGTTGTTTTTTGAAAACTTGTTTTTCATTTGCAAAGATTGTATCAATAGAAAGCCTAATTTTTTGAGAGAATCAGTGTCATGCTTTTTGAAAGACAGGTCTGTTGTTTTCCACTTGAGAAACAATATTAACCATTTAATGAAACTTTGAAATATGTTGGCAGCATTATTACTGGGTGCTGGTTTTCCAGCTTGACCATTCTTAAATTGCTGGTGAAAGAGTCTGTAGCAATTGGATAATTTTTCATCAAAATATGATTAAATCCAAATTCCTGTAACTGATACTTCCTGAAAGCATTTGTCCATGACCCAGGACTTTAGTGAAAGCAAATGTACATTCTTGCTACTCTCAGTATTTGAACTCCAGAGAGAAGAAAATGGAAAGTAATTATAGTACCAGAATGGATGCTTGTAATTTAATATTCAAAGCATGCTTTTCTTTGCTATTAAATTTTAATTTAATGGGGAGATTTCTATGCCACTTACAAGTACTTACATTTAGATTATGTAGTTGTTTAGCTTCACTTTTGGCATGGCTGTCTTTGTTTTGAAGGCTCTCTAGGCTGCAGTACTTTTCCAGCCTTGGTCATCTGTGTAGCCCTCAGTGATAGACAAGAGATTTACTGAGGGGGAAAGAGGGTTGGTGGCCACATTAATCTGATAAACGTTCTGGAAAGCATGCTCACTCAGATGGAAGCGTCTACCCTGCCTCTAAATGGTGCTGCATCTTGGCTTGGGGCTGCGAGCATCTGCACATGAGCTCAGCTCAGTCATTGGTGTTCTTTACAGAAAGTGGCAGTCACTTCTGTGCTGGGGACTGAGATCAGTTTTCATTTGAATTGAAAAAGACTTGCATGCATCTCTTCACATGCAGGTGTGAAATTCAGCTCAAGACCAAGGCAGCAGCTCCTACCACTGAACTTTTAACTGATGCTTGAATGTTTACCAAATCTGAAGTTCCATGTGCTTTCTGTCACCGTTTGTTCAAATATGGAGCAAAGTGCATGTGTCTGAATTAGGATGAAATGAAATTAAAAGTATTTAATTGTACAAATTAGTCAAGCACTGGAGTAGGTTGCCTTGGAAGACTGCTGAAGTCATGGCATGAGGTGTCTCAGAATAGATTAAACTGGTTCAGGGAGGCAGGGAAAGGCTATCCAGCAGAGTTTCCCTGTGCATGAGGTATGCCTCACTGAATGAAGCATTTCTAAGGCAAATGGAGCATGCAGCAGCCCAGAGATGACCTGTGCTGAGGCATAATGAATTCTTAACTGGTGAAGTGAGGCATGATTTAGAGAGGGCGGGAGACATCAGATTACACAATTCCAAAGATTCAGATGCAGTTATATTTTGATGTAATTCTGATACTGCTGATGTAATCAGTTGTAGCTGTGACAATCCTGGCAATTGTACATCAAAATGTTACACAATACAGTCTTACAGAATCACAAGGACAAGGTCAAAAACTACTACAGTATTTATACCAGTCTCAGTTGGCCTTCGTAAATACACCAAAATGTTATTTTTTGGTATTCTTTTTTTTTTCAAGAAAAAAGCAGGAGGCTTTCTGGAAAGTGAGAAATTTAAATATTACGCATTTGTGAAACGGTCAGATTCCCCTTTGTACATACTATTAATGTGTCAAAGTTTTGTTTTTCTTACTTGAAAGGGCTATCTGGAGCTCTTTAGAGAGTGGGGATTCACTGCCAAGTCAAGCATGGAGAAGTTTGTATCTGAGTTCATGAATGGTGAGGTTTTGAAACTCATAGTTGGGTTGATTACAGAATTTGTTTCTGTGATAGCAGAGTCATATTGTCACCAGAACTTCTTGTCATCTTTAGGTTTCGGCATAGCCCAAATTCCTGGTACTTGAGAGACTGGACCATTCACAGCTGGATCAGACAGTGCTTAAAATATGGCGCTCAAGATAAAGCCTTATACACAATACAAAACAAAGTAAGTTTTATCAAGGAAGAGACGCGAATATATTTGATTGGCTTTTGATTCAAGTGTGGCTTGACAGGAATTCCTGTTGCAGCCAGGGCCTGTAGACTGTGGGTTTAAGTTCAGGTTTCTTCGTCAAATAACAAATTGCTATTGCGCTTGAATTTTAGCAATAGCCTTTTTACATCCTCTCTTTTAAATAGCTTTTAAATCCTCTCTTTTCTCAGAAAGCTCTTTGATTTTAAATAGTGTTGGTGTCCAAATCATGTTAATTGCAGGGGAGGCATAATAACGTGATAGGCAGTGCTATTCCTTGTCTGAAAGGCTCAGATAAAATACTAAAACAAATGCAGTGCATCAGAAGTTGGAGGGCCTACATCACAGGAGCCATGCTAATCTCTTGTGTTGCTTACATACATTGCATCAGTTGGAGTGTTGTGGTTCTGTCTTTCTGGTATGTGCAGCACAATTGCACACAACTTTTTTCGCTTCTTTTCTTCAGGTTCAGTATGGAATTTTTCCAGATAATTTTACATTCAATATTTTGTTGGATTACTTTATAAAGCAGAAGAAATATGAAGGTAAGAAAACACACACCAATATGGCATCCTTAGTTGTATGCTCTTACATTTACAGAGCTTTTCTTTAAACTAAAAATTTGTAGCAATATTTTTTCTGAATTCATCATAAAACACAACTTCACCTTCCCTTGAAATATTTTCTGTGTGTTTTTCCTCTCCTTTCTTTGGGACTTTATTAATTTTATAGTTTTGAGACTTGTGAGATTCACAGTTTCTACTGTTATTAATTCTATTGCAAGTGTAAACCATCTTTTTCAATTACAAGTCTGACATACGTGGTAATGATATTATAGGATTATTAGTGACGATTAATTATAGTGTTATTAGAATCAAAATGCGTGTTGGTGTTAGTCTTCCATACGTTTAGCTGTTCAAAAAGCTTCGTATAAAAATTATTTGTGTAGGCTTTCTGTCTGCCACTGGGGGCAGCCAGCTATGCTGAATTGCCATACTGGGCCTACCTTTCATTATTGACTGTTTAAGTGTTTGGATGAGTCCTCTCATGTTGATGACCGATACTAATTTTGATAACTCATTTTAATTTCACTTCAGGTTTTCTAGTACTGTAAACTTGCAGTAAGCTTTCCTTTACATGAAGCTCTTATAAAACAGATAACAGAAAGGAGCTGAAAGATTTTGCTAAACAACAAATTATTACATGATTGTTTTTTTTTGAGACATACCCCCTCCATCTTTGAATTCCGCCTTATTTTATCCATCTTTCTGTTCCGTGTGAAACTGAAGATCTTTTTCCAAACTGTCCTTGATTGGAAGTGTCACTGGAATGTCATATAGAGCTCCTCTAGAGCACTGTTTGCTGAATTGACCACTGTGGGTGATCTGTGATAACATTTCTTATCCTTTGTACTCTCCTGTCACCCTAAGGCTAATGAAGTTAAGCCGGCCTTCTCTTGTTTGTAATCAAAACACAAGAACAAAGAAATAATTTAAAAATTTTTTTTAATTATTGAAGAGCTAAGGAAAGAAGAGCCAACTGAAATGTGTAGAGCTAAGATGATTTTAAGAGCTCCTTGGCTGTAGTTTCATGCTATTCAACCCATTCTTCCTTCTTGCAGTGTATTTGAGCAACCCAAAGGAATAAGACTAGTTCTATAGGTGTGTTCTAGTTGAAATAAATGTTTCACTTCCTCTTCAACTATTTCAAAGCATACCACAGCAATAAAGCATCAGTGAACATGAGTGGGTGCAAAAGGAAGATACGTATTGGAAGCTATAATAATTAAGTATTGTTTTCCTCCATAGATGCTATGTCAGTAGTAACAGAGATCATGCTTCAAGAAAGTTTTGATGAATCATCAACACAGCTTCTTTCTCTCTATGTTTTGTACCAGTACCTGGCAGCCAAGTCTGAACATACGGTAAGCTGACCACACTCAGAATGATACACAGAGCCTCTGCTTCCAAGTGTTGTGGTGCAGTCAATCAGACATTCAATCATGAACGTATTTTATATCCCCTGAATTTACCTGGGGGAAAAAATGCTCCATTTTCTCATTATTTTTGCAACTGCAGGAGAAAGAAAAAAAGAAAGAAAGGAAAGAAGTCACAACCAAGTATGAAAACCATCAAATCATTTGTCACCCCATTTGCTCCTTTCTCTGAAAGGGAGGGTGTGTAGGGATTTTCAGTTGTAATGTGTGCCCATTTGAAGGATGTGAATTGATACTTCAGTTCAAAGCAGACTATATCAATGACCACCAAAAAATATGTCACCTATTATATAGGACACCCCATTAAGCTGGGTATTGCTCACCGTTGCAGCTTGATAATGATGATGTTGCAGACTTATAAAGCATTTTCACTAGTTTTTTTAGTATCCCTTCTTATTACATATCTGTTTTAAATTAAATTTGTTACATTTCTCCTGTCTCCAAGGATTATGGGTTTATTATTTACAGCTTGCTTGCTTAAGGCCAGAATGACAGTTCAGGGTCTTGGAAGTGGCATTATTCTACCTTTGCAGATGGGGCTCAGTCAGTAAAGGGGGCTTAGTCAGATCTGCTATGATCTCTATAGGAAGCTATTTTTAATGACGTTTGGCTCAAGCCTTCACAATAGCATGTTGTCATCTATATAGCAAATGCTTGAAGCCTCCATCTGTTTACATGAAGCATCTTCCAGAATGCATTTTGCAGTTGCCTTCAAGTTTTACCCAATTGGGTTGTAATTTGAGTTTTCACCAAAGAAGAGAAAAGCACATTTACCGTTTTGGATATTTTCTTCATTGCCTGGAAATAATGTATAGTGACTTGTATGTGAAAAGCAAAGGGGTGAAAATCTCATTTTTCCATTGTGTTTGTCTATGTTTGTGTATCCGTACTGGGGAGATAAGCATTTGTCTGTATGTATAATGTTTCATGAAAACTGAATGTGCAAGCAAAGGTGGTGTTCAAGACAAGCTTATTTATATAGCTGTGACCTATTTAATATTTTGAAATAATCCCATCCAAAGACAGCAGTGAAATTATATTTTTATTTGTATACAGCGTTCAAAGTAACATTCAATGCCTCATAATGCTCAGAACCAGTTTTCTGTGTTTGGTTTAACACCTAGGGGTAGATATAGTAAGAAGAACTTTCTTGCAAAATTTCAACCACTCACATTTTAGTCTTCTGCAAAGAGAGTTATTCCTCAGTACAATTTGTACTGTTCCTCAGGACAGATATGCTGTAACTGAACATTGGGCATATTTAATCATTCTTTACTTTATTGCTAAGATGTGATGAAAGCCGTGCATGCTGTCTTTGCTGCTGTTTTCTATTTGTGTTTGTTAAAGGAGCACTTACTTAGTTGGTGAATTATTTGCAGTGGGAAGAAGAGAGAAATATTGGAGCTTCGCTATTGCTTACGGGTCTAAAGCAAAGTAACACTGTGGGTTTTAGTTCCCAGCTCTATGGCTATGCATTCCTTGGTAAGTTTTACCTCCCTCATTGTCAGTTTTCCCCTCTTGTCTTCAGTGGCTGAATTAAATTGGCATCTTTGTTTTATTAAAATGTAACCAAAGAGAAGGCAAAGGAAAAAAAGAAATAGTGGAAGGACAATTTCAGAGTTTTGATTAAACCTGTTTTTTAGGCCTGGAAGGTAGAACTGATTTGAATTTGATTAATCAGACAGCTTCAGAACCAATTTTAGGGCTCCCTGCATGTTTGGATTAGATGCTGAAAGAGAGAAGATACTCTTAAATAGCAGTCGGATTGGTTTGTTGGTTGACCAACAAATTTAAAAAAATATCCTAAAGTACAGATTTCCATGATACACAATATAAGGTTATGGACAACAGACTCTTTTTCTGGTTAATAAAATATCTTTAAGCCTTCTGAGATGAGAGAGTACACCCTGGAAAACACTGTGTTTAGAACTTCTACTAGTGACTGTAAAGTTGATGTTGGGGTTGTGAAGAGCAGATAGCAGTGCCTTTATCCTGTATCTGTTAAGAAGTCTTTGCTGTTAATAACTTGCTATATAGTATTAAAGAGAAGTTAGATCAAAGTATATTGAGAATTGAAGGGAAGGGAAATGGGCAAACAATTCTTGAATTTCCTCTGACTTTTTAGTGGAATATAGTATAGATAGGTTTTGTTCTTCTCTATAGAATGACTATTTACTAGGAAGTAAATAGTCAACAATTTGTTGTAAATTTTTGTTTCATTACCTGCATTATTGAGGGTAATAAAAAGTGAATTTGTTCTTCAAATGTCACCTCAAAATATAGTGTGTTTTGGCAGACTTAGGACGCTGATTTGTATTTATCATGGCTGTAAAACAAAAAATTAATTTTCAGTCAAAAAGAGGGATAAATGTGAAAACTAATTTGAAAGCAGGATTTTTCATAGCACTGTAGTTTGTAATCCAGTGGAGATACTGTTATGAACAGGGACTTTGCTGTTCAGTTGCAATTCAGTTTGGAGAATTTTAAATGTCATATAGATTGGTGGAATAGTGGCTGTATTTCAGAAATGCACTTCACTCTTGTCTGAGAGCAATAGTGCTTGGTCCATGACATTGACATTCAGTGGATCAAAAGCTATTTACTGTTATGTCATGTATTCCAAAGTCTTGCCAACACTAATGGAACTGACCTCTGAGAGAGTAAAAGATGTCTACAGGCACAGAGTGGCCTCAAGCACCTCAGCTATTTTAATGTAGCCATGGTCCATAGGCTCTGTCTGTGCACTTATTACCTTGCTTTTCCTAAACTGTTCTCTTCCATGTAAAGAGTGTATCTCTCATAGTTTTGTGTTATTATAGCCAGAGTGCAAATTGGATTGAGAGCTTGGACACAACTCCTGTAAGCTACACTTGAAGAAGTATTACCTGTTTTGCTGACAATTACAAAATCAAAGCCCAAGAGTGACAATCATTGTAAATTGCATCTGCTACGATGTGATATGTATTTCCTCTCTTATGCAGGAGTTTCATGATTTCGAATAATTACTCAGAAGAAAAACCACATTGCAAGTGGTGCAGTACATCACAGGTCCTGCTAAGATCAATGAACACCTTGTGGCACAGATTATCTTATATGGAGAATCAGAATCTCCTTTTTGCCAGGTTTCCTGTATTTCCTCTTGGGAAGCCTCAGCAGAAACAGGGGTAGTAAGCTGAGCACTTAGCCATAACATGTGCTGTTGTGGGTGAGTAAACCCTAGAGACCACAGAGGTAAATCTAGGGAATCAGATTTAGTGCACACATGCTCCACAGTCAGCTGAAAGCTAAGGAGACATTTGTCTGAGATTTTCAGGCATCCTTCTACAAGCTGCTGTTACAAAGCCTGACAACCATAAAACCACTTACTCTGATTTCCATCTGGGCAAAATTTTTGGGTGAGGGGGAATGAGGAGGTATCAGAAACATGCACATAATTAGATGAAGTTGAGCAAAAAATAAGTACATTAATAAAATTAGAGCCATGGAAATTCTATCAGAGCAACTTCATATAAGTGTGCTGTTTTTATCCCCGAAGCCAATACACTTGCTGTTACTGCTAGAAACTAGAGCCAGCCTATACAAGTTCCATTAAGATTCAGATACTAAAACACTAACAATAAAGTGTGTTTTTATCACAGGGAAGGTGGAGTTGATGAAAGGATTAAGAGCTGTATACAATCTAATGCCCCTGATGTGGACACCTGGGTATTTGAATAGAGCCTTGCAAGTGATGGAGAATGTGGCTTCATTGTCAGGGGACATCAAAATCTGTAAAGAGGCTGTAAGTATAAAGACTATAACCCACTGAACAAGGGGAATTTCATATAAAACAAACTTCAGTAAAACCTGTGAATTCTGTGCCTTGTTAATGAAAATATGCCCTGCAAACTTCAGAGGCCTTTGCAAGACAGGAGAAGTAATGTTTAGAACAGAATCAGTGCTTAAGTTGATGAGCCAGTGATAATGTCTACTGGCATGTCCTTGGCAATGAGTGTGTGCTACTGCCACAGACCATTTAAGTTTTCTAAGCTTTGCCCTCCTTTTAGAGACACCTGTGTCTGTGTCACAGGAAACACGTGTCTGCAGGGATGGAAAGACACCTTTGTTTCTCAAGTTTTTGAAACTACTCAGAGACATATTTCTTAGCAGTGAGGATGAACTGTCACATCTTCTTGCTCTTAAGGCTAATTGTATGTGTTCTGTGCCCTCAGATGATGTCCCGAGTAGTACTGGTCCAAAAAGCCAACAAAATGATTTCTAGAAGGTTTGTACTGCCCTCAGTCAGGGAGGATGGCTAGATTCAGTCCATTTATTAGGTTGGCACTACCTAAAGGACCTGGGGCTTAGGACTGCTGGGGGAATCAGGCTGATCCTGGAATCAGACAGCTTAGGAGTAACTTAGTTTGCCACTACCACATGGGCTGGAACATAGTAACATCACTGAGGTCTCTCCTTCTCGTTACTTTTTCCTGAAGGTGTCCCTGATGATGGGAGCCTCCCTTTTGCTCATGTCACTGCTAAACTTGCAGTCTCCCCTGACAAGCAGAAGTCTGGGGCACTGTTCAGCATGTACTCCTACCTATTGCTCTATTTTCTGAAACTTCTCAGTATAATACTGGACAGTCCAAGACAGGTCACATCTGCGACTTCCACCAGTTTTGAGTTACCTCTTCAGGTGTGTAGTTTTGGAGGTATCTGTCTTACTTCAAGTCTGAAGAACTCAGCTTAATACACTTGTGATTTTTTTTCCTGAATTCCTCAGAATTCAGGAATTCCTCATCTTGCTCTGGGTTGTAGATGAACATCCTGGTGTTGAAACAGGGCTGTATGTCTCTGGTACTGTGGGTCCATAGAAGATTCTATCTGTCTGCATACTGATACTCTAAAAATAGTAAATGCTATTAATACTTAGAAATGTTATCTATATAGAGATACTTTTTACTATTTTCAGTGAAGAGCTAAGAACTTGTAAAAGAGGGTTCTTGCTGATTCTTTACTAATGCTGCATCTCTGTACACACCCAGTCGTAGAGCCCAAAAAGCAATGCATTGACTGAGTGAGAGCCACACACTCCAAAATCCCAAGCACGTACAAAATTCTTCCAAGATTGTCTCATTTCCTTTTAGAATTTGGTTTTCTGTTTAGCATATACAGAAATCATCTCATAATACAAGGTAATTCTTTAAGTTGTTTGAATGCATGACAGTTGCGTTACTTAGACAGTTGTGTTACTTAGTGAATCCCAAACACTTGATTCTAACCATTACAAATGTTATTGTTCAGATTGATGCCTTGAAGACCATTTTGCAGTCTGTCCTTGAAGCTAAACCTGATGCAGAATCTGCTGAAGAAGCCAAAAAATTAGAGCAGAAGTCACAATGTACAGAGTCAGAAGAAACAGAGCAATCTAAAGTACCTGAGTACTACAGCCGATTCAAGGTAAGACAGTTTAATTTCTCTAAATATTCTAAGCTGTGGTACATCTCTGTGATGCATACTAGAAAATACAGATGCTGACTTACTATGGCTGGTAGACTGACACCCTTTCAGTGCATCAGGAGTTCTGTTTGGCATTTTTGAAACTCATGTCACCTTACATTTTCACTTCTCCAAACATGAAGCAGCAGCCTACGAAGACATAATGCTCAAGGCTACTTGTCTTTTGTCTGTCTGCTGGAATTTTATCTTCACTTTTCATGTATGAAAATGATAACTCCAGTCCTGTTTGCAAAAGTATGTCTTTATAGACCCATTATCTGACCTTGTGTGGACTCTTGCTCATTAAAATAAATTGCAATGGGTGTGAGACTGCCCTGAATTTATTGTCCATTTGTGTACATTATAATTATGTTGTATGGATGAAATGTTGTATCTTGTACTTTCAGACTGGAGAATTAAATCAGGTTCATATCACCTTCCTTTTATCTTTAGATTGTTACCATGTTGATGGTAACATTAAGAAACACAGAAGCCTGTTCATTAGGACACATCTATATATTAAGTGCATTTAATTTGATCATCTGATTTTATTTGATCATCTCAGAATGAGCTAAATCAGCTAATTTTACTTTATCAACTCTGATTTGTGCTGTGGTAAAAATCTAGTACTTCAGGTTGAAACTTACCTGGCTTACAGTTCCAGGAGCAGTGCTCTTTCCTTAACCCATCAGTTTCCATTGTTTCTGCTGAATGGCTGTGACCTTGCACAGCTGTGCTGGATACAGCCTGTTCTAAAGAAATTTCAAAAGTTAAAAGACTAGTATCCTATGGTTTCAGCTCACACACATATACACTTTTCCTTGCTTTAATTTTTACTTGAGTAACTTTGCCACTAATCTTTAGATATTAAACTTGTATTGTAGGCAGTTAAAACTTTTTAATTGAAGTGTTTGGGAATCAGTGGGTTATCAGCATATGGTAATTAATGCCTGGATGAAATTCAGTGAATTAGGTGAACACAAGTGTCCTTTGAAGGAGGGAGTGAGAAGTTTTTTATGTATCTCTTATCATCTGTCCATTGTCTAGCCTTGAAGAAAATAATGCAGAGTGCTCAAAATGAGGTCTGAATATCAAACTGGGGACTAGTGCCAAGAACCTAGTTTTCTTCTCAGCTCAACCTTTCCACAAATTTCATAATTAATTCCAATTCAGGCATTCCCTGGTGTGGCAGTGACCTTTGGCCAAAAAATGAGTCCCAGTGTTTAAAATCTGACCAGGGAAGTTTGAATATTAGAAAGACATAGCCACCATGTGACATCTAGACATCCAACAGTAATAAGCCAAAATCTCTGAGAAGATGAGCTCATGGGTTAGAATGCCATTTCAGCCAAGCCTGAAGGAGTTCCTAGATTCTTCTGTCAAATCCATTAGACCAGCCACAGCAGCTCTTCCCAGTTGTGCCCTGGGACACTTACAGGTGTAGTTCATGGTGCACTACAAATCCTACAAGTGTGAGGGAAGGTGGCAGCTCTGAGTCAGCCTGATGTGTGCATTCCTGGCTGCTGTGATCCCAGCACAGATCATCTGTGTAACCCCGGCAGAGGGTTTGCACTTCTGGTGCTGAGAAAAATTCGTTTGCACTTTGTCCAGCCCTGCATTAATTAGCCAGGATGCCCCAGTCTTTCTCCTTGACCTCAAATCCAATTGCTTCTGCCTCCTGCACTCCCAATTCTGCTTCACAAATCATACACCTCAGAATGCAGGCAAAAGCATATGGGTTTGCTTCAGACATACACATGCTCCTCCATGGTACTCCATGGAATGGCCTCTGTGTTTCATACCAACCTTCAGAACAAAGGAACTTTGTAAAGTTCCTGAAAAAGGCACGGAAGTCTAAAAGATATGGATACTTGTCTTTGCTTCCACTAAAAAAAAGAGGACATGAGGACATTTGGCTCTTTTCAGAAAAAGCTGTTAGAGCTGTAATCTGGATTCTGACGTTCATTTGGGTTGTAATTACCTGTTTTCAGATGTATGCTGGGGCTCACTGCTCACTCTAATGTTCTTCAGGCAATTCTTTCCATCTGTGTCAGTGATCAGTAGGCAGCAAACATTTTATCACATAAACGCTGGGAATACCTTCTCCAAAAGCAATGCACCTTCTTCCCTAACTTGTCTGCATGCAGAACTGTGGAGACTGCTTATAAAAATCATGACTTAACCATTTAAGGATGTGCTCTTTTGGTACCTGTGGGACATACAGCCTGCTTTCCTAAATCAGTATTACTAATGTACAAGAGAAGAGCAGGAAGTATTCCAGGATACCAAGGAATATTCCAGGAATACCAAGGCTTAGGAAACAAGACCTACTAGTTTACAGTTTATTGCCTTTCTGTACTTCAATTTCCTGTGTTCAGCCCTTTCTCAGCACATCCTTGGTAGAGTTTAATAGGAAGAGTGTGAATGATCTAAACCAGTTACTTATCTAATCTATGAACATGGTTGTCAAGTTTCTTCCCCAAACCCAAGCTGTACAGTCTGTTCAGTTTTCTCACTGATGCCTTGTGTATCTACTGAGACTAATACACCTAAATATTTTATTGAGTTTGGTTTTAGTCCATTGGCTTTGAAGACATTGGCTTTGTCTTCATTCTTTATCATAAAATCAAGAAAGAGAACCAAATATGCAAGCCACTCAGACCTGCCTGTCTAGCATTTTAAAAAGTCTTTAATCTGCTGTCTGGCCAGTGCAGACATTCAAGGTAAAACACAACAAAGCCTGCAGTTGTGTTGGCTGAGGGAGAGAGAAGTGGAGGAGCCTGAGAGGGGACATAATAGTTTCCTGCCTAAGAGCAAGGCAGAGCTTCCAGGTAGGAGCTGAGGGGATATGCATTTTCAGATTATTGCCAGTTGTGAGCTTGGATAAGAGGAACGCTGTGGATCAGCTGCGTAGTGCATAAACTTTCAGTGATAACTGGAAGTATGGATATCTGCATGGCTCTAAAACTGCCATTTTGTTTGGAGGAGAATGATCCTCACATTTTCGTTCCATTGTACTGCAATGCAAAACAAGTTTCACTCAAATGAAGAAAATACAGATGTACCTTTCATTAGAACACATACTTATTTTAAACATTTTTGCAGGTGCTGGACTGGGTAAAGTGTTTTATTTGAATGAAGGATTGGGTAAATGTGTTTTCACCTAATGACTGAACAAGGCATAAAGAATTTTCCAGTGCTATATCATCTTCTCCTTGGTTGTGTATCTGCACTTTCAAGGCAATTAATCAGAATGTTAAGGAGCCATCAGACTAAAGATCACAGAAAGCCAGAAATAGTATCACTGGATGATTCATCATCTTACGTGTATTAACATTTTATGCCGCAGGAAATCTATATAAGTAAAAGCTTAAGAAAGAAAACGAGTTCCTTTCTGAGGCTTTGCTCTGTTTCAGTGTAGAACATCACTGAAAAAAATATCACTTGCTTTAGCAGTGTTGTATAATCTGTGTAAGTGTAGTCACACCTCAGACACCGTAAGCTGGGAAGAAAAATTATGGGAGTTGCTTAGTATGCAATTGGAAGGAGAACATTTGAAGTGATGTGCACCTGTTGGGAAGGATGCTGATGCAGGCAGTGTGGCTGAAGTCTTGCAGTTGTTTTGAGGCAAGACACAAACCCAAGGTGTCTAAGTAATATTTATTGTCGTTGACTGAACAGCTGATCTTTGTTAGTACCAGATAACTGAACTTGGAAAAGAAAGAATTTGAATAGTTAACAAAAATGAAATTTCATTGGTTCAGTTTTGTTGCTATAAAGACGAATGCTCTAGAGATTAGCATTTGAAGAAATGGTAGCAACTACCACAGCTGAAACACTTCTGTGTGATAGTAACCTGGCCTGTATAACAGCAGCAGCAGCAATACTACTACTACTATTACTACTACTACTACTAATAATAATAATTCAGTGATATGTTGGTTGTAGAGAAGTATTTTGTGTCTGATTGTTTTGTGATTGACTGGCTTTCTCCTTGACACTCCTACCAAATCTCTTTTTTCTGACAGGAGCTGTATTCCAAACTGCATTCACTTGGCAAGGTTGAATCCGAAAGCCTGTTAACTCTGACCACCCAACTTGTCAAGCAGAAACTGCCAGAATGTGAAGTGGAAGACATTGCAAAATATGAGCAGAACCTCAAGAAGTGGGAAGAACTACAAGTACTTCTCATTGAGAGAGAAAGAGAGATGAGAGAACAGGCTAAGCAGGAAATGGAAGCTAGGAAGCTAGCTAAAGCATCTGCTTAGTACTGGAACTAGGAATGCAGTGGTGTGCACTCCTCTGTCAGTGAACTGAAGTGCTCACCATTATTATTATTTCACTTCAATCATGCTGCAGGTGTGACTGCTGTATGCAAATTAAGCATCCCATTTTCTCTCTTTCCTGAAGTAAAGCACATATGGTTTAGAAATCTTCATCCTGTATATGATGTGTTTTTTTTTTACCATCAGCTAGGCAAGACATGGGAAAGAGACAACACAAAGGCATAAGGAGTAGCTTGCCTGTAATGAAAGGTCTAGAAGGGTGGAAAGAAGAAAAGGGAAGAATTTCAAACACAAGTTGTTTCTGAAGGGGTTTCTCACAGGAAAGAATGCCTTTGCTACCCTGAACTGCAGACACTAAGAGGATTAACATATTGATTGGGGTTTTTTTCGTTTTCCCAACCCATTTGGAAAATTCAAGCTTCTATGTATGGAGTAGGAAGGTAGGAAGCCTAACTTTAGGCTATTTTTAAAACCACAAGGAGTTTCAGCCTAGTGAGTAAGCACTTGAACATGCATTCAGATGTGTCTTTAAGAATGTTGGAAATTTCTGCATTTACTGGTGCTGCTGTGCTCTATTTCTAGTCACTAGAGAAATGTGCAATCACCTCGGCACACACCAAGGAGCCTCATACTGCAGTGTACTTTCCTTTTATATTCTGGGCACTGTTTCATGGGGTTTTTGACCTAATTCCTTTCACGGTCCCATGCCCCATTCTTCAGATCAGTAAAACAATGTAGCTATTCACAAGAACACAAGGAAATGGCAAGGCAGGAAAGAATCATAGTGCATTGATTGTGGTTGTGATGCATCAGCATCCATCCCTTCATGCATTCCCACTGAATCTTGTCAGCTGCAGCCAGCAACTTTTTGGAGTGCACATTGGGGCAAGATCCTTTAAAACAGGGAGACCTGAGTAACAGCCGTGCTGTAATTGCAGTTTGTTAAGGCAGCAGCACTGTTGTCTCACTGTGCTTTACCACAGGGTCTAAATAAGCATTTCAAGTTTTATTGTGCGTCTGCGTAGTTTTGCAGTGATAAAACTCACACCACAAACCCTCTGTAAATCCAGTAAGAACATGCTGCAGACCTGTGAACTTGTTTTAAGTCTAGGAAAGTGTACATTAAATACACCAGACAGCTTTCTTAGAATTCCCAGCAAACACACTCAGAGCCTGATTGCTCTTTTATGTCTAGGAAACCTGATACTAAGGTCCCTGACCCCATCTTGTCAGCATCTCCTGTAGTTTATCCCATAGAGCAACAAGAGAGTGCTGTCTCCAGCCAGGTAAGTGGATGATTTTTTGGCTTGCCTAGCAGTGGAGTTTCCTGGAAAAGTCTCCTGAATTTTTTTTCTCTTTCTTGGTCTAAATACTGTCTGATTACTAGGAGAAGTTAGGGAGCCTTAAGGAAGGGTAGAAAGCCAAATACACTCTTAAGAACAATTTCCTTAAAACTAGTAATTTTAAAAAGGTCATAGTCACTTCTAATTGAGACACAAGAGAATGGAGTATCCCTTCCCTGACCACTATTTCAGTTATTCAGTTTCAGAACATCATCTGTAGCTCCAAAGGTTTTGCAATCACTCCTGCATCCAAATTCCTGTACGAGCTTCTCTACAGACATCACCTCTTGGGATCTTCACTACAATTTTACACGTTTCTCCTTGGTTATTGTTGGCCACTTGGCAGCACAAGGAGCCTGTTTCCGTGGGCACCTCCACTCTCCCTCCCTCAACCTGCTGGTAGATACACCAGGCTGCTAATGCTAATTGAGCTCCAGCAAGCTGCCAGCTGCTGTGTCCCTGCTGTCTCACAGAGTTGGCTTCACTTCCCCCACAACTGCCCCCCTTCCCATTTATTCAGACTTAACTATTACAGCAATAGGAGAAAAAAAATCCTCCTGTGAGCTCTGAGTAGCCTGCTAATGAATATTGTAGGTTGCCTCTTTGTTTTACTCCAGGCATGTGGGCTGGAATTCTCTGACAACAGTTCAAAGCATAAACCGGTAGGTACAACCTTTCTCTGCCTTTTCACCAGTCTCCTCTCATATCCCCCTGTGCCCTTGAGAGAAGGGGATTTCTTTGCAAAGTGCTTTGCAGGCAGCAAATCGGATTCATGGGGCCAGATGAAGGATATCAAACCCAAGACCAGAGAATCCAGAGCAGAGGATCCAGATTATTTGTGACATGAACCAAAAGCCAAGCCCTCACATTTATCTGTCCTCTTGGTATCACTGTGAGTGAGATGCCACTTTTGACACTTTGACCAGCTCAACCAACTGCACACTAGGGACCTTCTTCCTCTTAGGGCCCAGCTAAGTATTTCTCCGTGGTCCAGTAGCTACTGTCCTGCTCCTCCCCACCATAGGTTTCACCATGGCCTCAACAGCAACCAGTTTCTAATGTTTGGTCTAGTCAAAGTGTTTTCACATTTAGTAAATCCTTACACGTCCAATATGTGTACCTGCACCCTCCTGAATTCTCCAGCAATCCTCATTGCTACTCCCTTTTTGATCTTGCCTGTGATTCTCTTCGAGTTCCTCCTATGTATCATCTCACATTTATTTGTTATCCTTTTCCAAGGAGGCTAGCCATGTCTCTGCCCTGCAGCCACATCTCAGTGGTGCAAGCAGCTTGGGGTACCAAGTGCTTGGGCACCCTGTGGTTTGAGGACTGTGGGTACAGCTGAATCTCAAGATGCTCAAAACATGTATTAGCAAATGAAGCTGGAGGGAGGGGAAGAAGGTACTCTCCTCTTTGGTGCTCTCTCCTACCTGCTGACTTTGAGCAAGGTCAACAGTAAGACAAGTTGTGAGACAGGCTAATTCAGAGCCCACTGCTGTTCAGTGCTGTTTGTCTTCCCCAGGAAGATACATACAGTAGCTCTGTACCAAATGCAACAGCATGAAAAGTCAACACAATATCAGCTAACTTGGCTTAACTTACCTGATTTTCTCCTTCCCACTCCAGGAAGACGTGATTATTTGCCCCCTTGCATAAATCATGTTGCACACAGAATCTGGTTTTTTACCTGCTTGCTGAATTACTTTTAAAAAAGAATTTTGAAGCAGCACCTAGGAGTGAAACTGGGCCCCAAGAAGTCAAAAGCCTTTATGTCCAGATGCCTGCAGCCATGTGTGCTCTGCTGTGTTCGCCGTCGCCTGCTGTGATGCAGCTGTCCACATTTAAAAGGAGGAGGGGCAGGGAAGTCATACAGCTTCTTTTGATCTGCTGCTGCTTAAATGTGAGCTCTGATGCTAAAGGAAGAGTGTGGATGTGTTTTTGTATATGTATATTACAAAAATAGCTTTGTGCTCTACAAGCACAAAAAGCTCTGAGTCATCCAGCCCTGCTCCCTGGTGCTTGATTTGATGTTTAATGCAAGTTCACAACCCAATGAACACTCTTACTAGGATGCTAGGGTACTCTCAATGCTTTTTGAAACATTTCTGGTTCTTGCTGTCCTGTTTCAGACAGCTGTCTAGACCTTTCTATGCATGAATAGGACTGGCTAAATACTTCCTGCAGGGGACATACCAAAATCTTTCTTAGTAGTAACACTAGCTCGTATTTTTGGAGCACCTCTCCTGGAAATGTTCCTTCACATCCTGTTTTCATTTGTCTACAGCTGTGATTAGGATTAAAGTTATTGCAGTTTTTCCCTTGTCAGTATATTTCTAAATCACAGTACTGCATCTTTCTTCTTGCAAGTTTTTGAATAATTTCCCTGCTCGTTCTGGTGTTTTTATTGCTGAAGGCAGAGGAAAATCTCCCATTGCTATATACATTGTCTTGCATAGTCACTGAGCTGTGATGAGCAGCCCAAATGATACCTGACTGGGGTAGTGTGTGTGGCACAGCATTGCCAGACTTGTACATGCCAGTGTGAGCAGCTCTCCCATGTTTTCCCAAGTCTGGGAGAAACCCTTCAACAATACTAGCCAAAAGAAACAGAGGCCAATACAAATGCAAAACCTGCTTGGTATGTTGGTAAGAATTTGGCTGCTCTTAAAAGAAAAAAACAGCATCCCAATTCAAACCCATGGCAGACACCAAATATGCTGCTGCTGAGGCAAGTAAATACGTAACTGCCCGTGTTACTGGCAAAACAGTTCCAACAAAGCATTGAAGGTCATTATCCATTATTCACAAGAAGAGAATTACATATTTATACCCTTGCAGCTCAAATAAATGTTGCCAGAAGCCTTGCACAGATGGGCCCTATTTATGGTAACACCTGATCTTGCCAAGATAAGGTTACAAGATGCTTTCAGACTGGGTCATATGTTGTGTCCTACACACAGTGCTGGTGTCAAGCACCTGTTCCTTCCCTAAGTGGCCAGTCCCAGATGCTTGCCTGCCCATGCCAGAGTTCTCTGGTCACCCTTAAACGATAGGACTAGGATGATGATGCTTGCCAGCTTTGGGTGAAGGTTGGCTGGTACAAGGGAATTTCTGACCTGAGCAGCCATCACTGTGCTGTTGAGACAGATGGAAGACAGTCTGGGACACAGATTAGCAAGTGTCGTCTCTTCCCCTGCCTCCTCGGGAAGCTGGAGTCAACAGTTACAAAAGGGAGTTGCACCACTGATTTAGAAGGATGCAAGATGTGGTCCGCTGAACAGCATCCACTTTTGCTGAGCTTCCTGGGTCAGTTTAAACTACAATTCCTGAGGTTCCTGGGTCAGTAGAAACTACTATTCGGCCCTGCAAAGTATATTTGAATATTTGAACGTATCTGTGGAGAGTAGAGTTAAATTTACCTTTCCAGAAATTTAATGATAGAACTGTTGAGATGAGGAAAAGGCTTTTCAACTGTAGAAGAGAAGCTACTGCTATACTGCTGACAACCTGAACTTGTGACAGTGACTCTTTCACAATAAAACCATGGAGAATGAAGTATAGGTCAAAAATTAGTGACAAACCATTAATTCAAAAGTAGCTTTAGATGCTAAATGTGGTAGAAAACTGTGCCACCTGCTCTGCATCAGTCCCCACAGAAATCAAAGTTGTCACTGAACTCAGCTAGCAATTACATAGTACTTAATCATGCTACTCTTAAACCTTTCTGATGAACTCAAGTCCATTCTACCCATTTGAAATTGAAAATGCCCCAGGCACAGAAATAATCTTAGAATTAGAGCTCCAGTGACTAGCACATGACAAAATTCAGCTTTCAATATATCTTGCTTATTGCAAATCTTGACCATTTCTCCTTTAAATGATTTGGGCAAAGAAATTTTCAAGCCTGTTCTGATCCTTACAGAGGGTAACTCCTGGTATAATTTCATCTTTGGAAACTAAATTCTGCCTGGGAATGCTGAATTGCACTCTCGAGGAGGGTTCATATTAAGTATTTAATTGACTTGGTGGTTCGGTTTACCTTCAGCTGTTAGGAAAGTGTCATGGTTTGAGAGGAAGTAAGTTTTCTGGGATATGCTGTGGTCACACCAATAGGTGCTCAGATTGGAATATTGGCACCTGGTGTGACCACTGGGGACATTGGATACACCTCTGAGAACACAGGGGTTAAAAGCAGAGCACTCCCAGGGGAAGCTCTCTTGGGTTCCAGTGAGGAGAGAGTTCGGATCTCTCCCTGGTCCAGCTGCTGCTGCTGGGCAGCCATGCGGCCGGGTGAGGTAGGCCGGGCCTTGGACAGACATGGGAGGTGAAGAGGCCCCGGCATGGAAGGGTGGGAGAAGCACCAGGAGCCCCCCAGGGTGGGGGGAGAGAGAGAGAGAGAGAGAGAGTACAGCCTGTGCCTGTGACTGCTACCTTGTGCCGGCAGCACAGCTGAGAAGGAAAAGAAGCGGGGAGGTGCAGCGAGAAGGTGTCGGCTGCTGTGGGAGTTTTGGGCAGGCAGAGCCCAAACATTAACCTTTCCTAGAAGAGAGATAGAGATGAAATGGAAGAAGGAAATGTGCAAGTGTGAAGGTCTGGGAAGTGAAAGATGGCGGAAGAGTAGAGAAGAATCTTAGGTGGGAAGAGATGATGGAGTGGCCTTAGCTGGACTTTTCTTGTTATAGCCATGGACAGAACCATGTTTCCTGTGACACAGAGACTGCATCCAGGGGGAGGCAATGGTTCAGAGCCAAAAGGGTTCAGTGTTGCTACCCCTCGGCCCCAGGGGGGTGAAATCTGGGGGGGACAGGTGTCCCAAAGGTGGGACTGTGCTCTTTTTGGAATGGGACAAAGCATCCTTAAAAGGACAACCCTAGAAGCAGCTCTGGTCCATGTGCAGTGGTGAGAGCACTGGGCATGGAAGGAAGAGGTCACGATGGCAGATGTTCTCCAGGCGGTGCCACGAGTGACATGGAAGCACACGAGGTTTCAACAGTGTTTCCTGGGGAAGCCTATGGCACAAGAAAGACTCCTCTCCTCTTGATGAACTGAGAATTGATTATCTAAAGGGTGGTGATGGACTGAGAGTTGGTGATCTGAGGGATGGTTTTATTGAAAATTTGGTGGGGGGAGGAGAAAATGTTTTTGGAAGGTTTTCATTTTTCCTGTGTGTCTCTTTTTACATGTAGTTGTAGTTTAGTTAATAAAGTTTTCTTTTCTTTATTTCTAAGTGGGGGCTTGCTTTGCTTATTCCTGGTCACATCTCACAGCAGACACCATGGGGAGTGTAATTTTCAGGGGGCACTGGCATTGCACCAGCATCAAACTATGACATAGGTGAGCAGCGGCAAAATAACATGAGATTTGTAAAAGCTCAATCAAAATTAATTTCTGGACCTTAACAGGTACAGGTACAACTTAACAGGTACAACTCTAGTCCATATAGGCATTGTTATGTATGTTTAGCTTTGTTTGTATTAGGGATAAGCTCCAGATATTTCAATTATCTTTTCTGTGTGATTCACAAGCACAGGTGGTGGACCAATCTGCAGGGAAAGTGACTCCACCACCTCCCCGGGAATTCTAATGCCCAATCACCCTTTCTGTGAAGAAATACCTTTTAATGTCCAACCTAAACCTCCCCTGATGCACTTTAGGATTCCGTCCTCTTGCCCTGTGACTGGATGCCTGGGAAAAGAGCCCAGCTCCCACCTGGCTACACCCTCCTTCTAGGAGCTGTAGAGAGGGACGAGGTCCCCTCTGAGCCTCCTCTTCTCCAGGCTAAACAACCTCAGCTCCCTCAGATGCTCCCCACAGGGCTTGACCTCCAGACCCTTCACCAATCTTGTTGCCCTTCTCTGGACATGCTCCAGCACCTCAATGTCCTTCTTAAACTGAGGGCCCAAGAACTGGACACAGGATTTGAGGTGCAGCCTCACCAGTGCTGAGTACAGGGGGACAATCCCTGCCCTGCTCCTGCTGGCCACACCATTGCTGGCACAGGCCAGGATGCCATTGCCCTTCTTGGCCACCTGGGCACTGCTGGCTCACGCTCAGCTGCTGTCAGTCAGTATCCCCAGGTTCCTTTCTGCCTGACCACTGCCAGCCACTCTGTCTCCAGCCTGGAGCTCTGCCTGAGGCTTTTGTAGCCAAAGTGCAAGACCCAGAACTTGGTCTTGTTAAACCTCATATTCTTGGCTTCTGCCCATCAATCCAGCCTGTCCAGGTCCCTCTCCAGTGCCCTCCTACCCTCCAACTGATTGACACTCAATTCCAGCTTAGTATCATCTGCAAATTTGATCATGGTAAACTCATTCCCCTCATCAAGTTCATGAATAAAAATACTAAATAGAACTGGGCCCTAACACTGATCCCTGAGGGACACCACTAGAGCCCAGCTGGATGCAGTACTGTTCACCACCACTCTCTGGGCCTGGCCATCCAGCCAGTTCTTAGCCAAGAGTGCTCCTGTCCAAGTTGAGGGCTGCCAGCTCTTCCAGGAGTGTGCTGTGGGAGATGGTGTTGAAGAAGGCACACACAGCACAACAGAGGATGGTACATGCTAGTGCAGACTAGTCACATCTATGGAAGATGAATAGTGATTACAACAGCAGGCAGCAGTCAAAAACTGCTGGCTGAATTAAGGACATGGGCAATGCTTTTGGGCTTAGAGATGCTTTAGAAAGCATCATAGGACCCCTCAACACCTCTTTTTTGCCACATCCTGGGTGTCTTAGGTTGCAAATGCAGGATTGACCAGGGGTGTGTATTCTATTGCCATCTGTTAGAGGTGGGGCAATTATCTTCTGTTAATTGGGCCACCTGTTAAAACCAGGTGGGGCAGTTTTTCTTTATCTCTTCCACAACCAATTATCCCTCGGGGAAATATCTTCTGTTAATGGGCCATTGAGTGTCACTGCATGGCTGATAAATTTACATCATCCCATTGTGAGATGCTCCGCCCATGGGGAGGAGCCAAACATTCCTACCTGGATGTAATCTGATATTTGGAACACCAAAGCAGCTTTTTCCCACTGGATTCCCAGAGGAAGAGCAGGCCCATCTACACTGCCACTGAACCTTCAGAGGAAATGTACTCCCTTTCTATAGGCTCATTGATTCAACAGAACCACATCTGTCACTCCAGGAGGACTGCAGCCACCATCTAATCAGACTGCTACCTATAAGGGTATTGGTATTTATACCAATAAGGTAATATTCTGATTCTGTCAGTGTTGTTATGTATTACTGCATTTTTATTTTTATGTTTTTCCTAATAGAGAACTATTATTCCTACTCCCATACCCTTGCCTGAGAGCCCCTTAATTTCAAAATTACAATAATTCAGAGGGAGGGGGTTTACATTTTCCATCCCAAAGGAGGCTCCTGCTTTCCTTAGCAGACACCTGTTTTTTCAAACCAAGACATTGGAAACAATGAAAAGCTAAAATTTCCTCCCACCCTCAGAACACTAGAAATCAAGAATGAATAGTCTACTGGTCTAGGATGCCACAAGATAGATCCCCCATTTTTTATAGACTGAAAAGATCTGAGGAACCATCATAATCCCATGGAATCTGAAATAATACCTCATAAGCTAATTGAATTTGTTAAGCTGTGTTGAAGAAAGGAGCTTTCATGTGGCATTTGGAAACAGCAAGCCAAACACCACATACCAGGTAGGTCTGGCCCCTGTTACACCTATGCAAAACCACAAATTTGCTATGCAGCTGCAAGTAAATGACTGGGATTGAAGCTTGACCTGGTCTCCTTTGCGCAATCATTTTAATATATTTTAAGTAGCATCAGTTACTCTACCACAAAGCTTAGAAAACCTTGATGTACACATATGCAGAATTATAAGATTTGCAGCACTTGACTTCCCTCATTTAGTCATAATTTTTCCCTATTTCACCATGCTCAGCCCAATTCAAGCAAAGTACAGCATTTCTTACAGTCATAAGAAGCTAGAAAGAAACCCTTGGACTCTGGAGATGAATAAGGGCCTGCAAAAAGGGACTGCTGTCTGAGGGTGGAGGAAATCCCACAGGACCTCTGCTTCTCCTGGGGGTGAGCACTCCTTGCATTTTGTTGCTCCAGGCTTTACCTGCTTTCATGCCATCACCATTGACTACTGCAATCTCAGTACAGAGGCCATTGCAGCAGCAAGCCACTATAAAGGTAGAAAGCCTGATGTTACAGCCTCCCTCAACAGCAGTAGAGGAAGCTGAACATTTATACAGTAAAAAACTGAACTGAGGGCTCAGCTTCCCCCCACTCTGTCCCCTCCAACCAAGACGAATGGGCAGTGATGGTCAGGAAGGGACCATGAGTACTGCAGACAAGCTACACACTCTTGTTGAACTGCAACAACTTTGGAAAAGACCTCATGGTGGACTCAGTTTGATGTAAATTTATTTGGCATCATCTGTGACTGTGTAGTTACTGAAAATTAGGTGCTTTCTCATTCTCCTGGGGAGTACAGGAATGAGAACAACAAAGAGAAGCCATGTCATGGTACATCATGGTAATGTTTCACACCACAAGATAAAAGTATTCTTCCACATTTATCTTCCAATTACTAAAGAGAGATTGGGGTTTATCTGGCATTCAAATAATCACTGATCTTCAGAAAAAGAAGAAACCCCATAGACTAGGTAATCATGACTAAGAGAAAGAGAGAACTTAAAAATACATACATACACAAAGACAAGAAACATGTCAACACCACTTTAGCACTTTTGTATTTTATTGTGGAACTGAGTTTGATTCCTTTACATCAAATATCCTCAATGGAAGAGGGGATATTGCACACAAATATCATAAAAGCACTACATATTACTTTCACTGGAAACTAATTTTCTACATTAGATATGACTGGATAGAATAGAAGTGATGCAGGATTATAAGACATAATACCATACACAGCTGCAGACTGACACAAACACCATTCAGAACAAGAGAGAGGAGGTGTGTGAGGTGCTTCTCAGCCAGCCACAAGACTTTCTTTCCATAGTTTGGAAGATAATGGCTGCATGCAAATGCGTGAAAGCATATTTCAGATTTTGTCTTTTACATTGAGATTACAGCCCAGTCTTGAAGAGGTAGCTCCTGCCTTCTGGAGCACTTAGTTAGCCTAGTAGAGAGAAGCTGCTTCTTAAATTTTTTTCTTTCTATATTTTATGCTATTGTTTTATTTAGTTACTCCTTTTTAAAGAATTTTTTTGTAAAGTCACAACAAACAAGAGTTTTTTTCTTTTTTTTCAAATTTAAAATAGCAAACATTTTTAAACCAGGTAAATAATATAATTGCATTCTAAGAAATGCTTACCCCTAGTTGATTTTAGTGTTTTGTTCAATTATTAAGTGAAACGATGAAAGCTTTTCTTTCAAGGGTAAACATTATATTTTTTCATATTCTAGTAAATCCAGACCAAGAAAATTACTATTTCTCTCATAAACATCATTACTGAGCAAGAACCTCTGGCGACAGATGAACAAAGAGAAGCGCATGACAGAAATGTTCCAAATGCACAGCAAGTGCTCTTTGGAACTCATTTGCTTGTGTTGGGAGGGATTGAAAATTCAATTAACAAATTTATTAAATCTTAGTAAAAGAGTACCAGAACTCTCCTAAATGCATAAGCTATCATAGACAATTAAAAAAACCCCAACATTCATATACACAGTTATCTCCATTCACCACATTATGTAAAATAAGTAAAAAAAAAAATCAAAAGTGATTTCTATGAAAGATGGGGTGAAAATAGAGGTCAATGAGTCAGGCCCACCACAGGACTTTGAAAAGGCATGCAAGAGAGGCCCTGTCCAAGTACAAGAGTGGGATGGGATCCCCAAAGTTAATTCTTCATTGAATTATGAAGCATTATATTAATAGCATAAAGATCATGACTGGGAATGCTGTTATGGGTAATACCATCATTGAAATGGAGTGTTCTTTGCACTCAGATATTGAATCTTTACAATTAGAGTAATCAATAACAAACCATGCTCCTAGAAATCTATGCTGATCAACAGCACTCATCGTTCATGTACACAGTACATTTTGATGACTGTTACACTAAACTAGTTGTGTAGCACTAGGATTAGCACAGGTAGATTAGATCCACAGGCAGGAAAGTCATTAAGGGCAAGAGGAGCCAATGGAGGAGCTCATCGCAGTGTTGAATCTAGGTACCATTGCCATTTGGAAGGGAGTGGATGGAACAGGCATTACAATACCTCAGAATAGCCAGACTATGGTTTTAATATTCTTGTAGCAGCAAAAAAAGCAAATGTACATGTGTCTAATTATAATTATTATTTCAGAAGTAAAACAAATGTTTCAGCCATCCTAAATTTGCTTGGGCATATTTAAGGCTTGATTCCAATTTAATTTACAATAGGATCAGATGACTGTAACTTCCCTGACAGTAGTGAAATTGCTCCTGATTCACAGGAGTGAGTGGCATAAGTGAGATTAGTCACAAAACTACCACTGTACTTAAAACAATTTTCTACCAAAGCAGAGATACAAACCATGTCAGGTGTTGTCAGAAAATCAGAAAATCTGTTCCCACCCACTCAAAAGGTTTGAATTTTGAACTATATAATAAAATAGACAAATCAGAAAGAATTGTAGAAACAGTACAACTATTCTGCCAAAAATTCTGCAGAACATGCCTGCAAAATTATACTACATAGTCTGCAAAGATATCCCATATCTTTGTAGACTATGTATTACAAAAGCATTTTAAAGTGAATTACATGAGCCCAGCAAACATGCTTGTTTTCACAATACATTTCCATCTGCCTTTTGTGCCATAGTCACTCTGAGTTATTCTTAACTACTTTACAGGTATAGCAATAAATAAAACAGCATTGCTAGAGAAATCTACAAAAAGAGAAGGCATTAGAAATAAATCAAAACCCCAACCACTGACAAACAGTAATTCACAGCATTAAATGGGCATGAGAAGCCCACATTTACAAGACCCTAAACCAGTATGAAAAAACCCTCATAAAAATTAGGAGTGCAAACATACACCTATTAAACAAAAATATCCTAACAATGTAAAATTAAAATAAATTACAAGTAGAGAAAATAAAATGAGGTCATAGTTCACTACATTGTAAAACTTAACAGCCATAATGGTGATTCATACAACCAGCACATAACTCCATGCTGTAGGCCTTTACACCTTCTTAAATTCAGATTTGCAGACCTTCTACAATGCAACAAGATTTTTTTAATTGGGGTAAAATTTCTGAGACTAAAAAATCCAAACTGTCTTAAATCACAGAGCAGTGGTGCTGTTCCTCTGCAATCAGTATAGAGAAGGAAAAGAATGGAGGCATGAAGAAGGAAAGGAAGAAAAAAAGAATAGTAAAGGAAGAGGCAACAAGAGGAAGAGGAAAGGAAGTGAAAGAGTTAAAAAAGAGGATATGAGAGGAGGAGAGAGGAGTAAAGGAAAGAGAGGAGGAAAGGAAAGAGCAGAGGAAAGAGGAAAGCAAAGGGGAAGAGAAGGAAAAGGAAGGGAAGGAAAAGGGAAGAGAAGGTACTTTTTGCTTATTGCTTGTTCTATCCTTTTCCAAGATCTTGTGAGGGTTGAGAATGTAAGTTATAACCTTTTAAGTATTGGGCAATCAACTTCTCAAATCCCATTTTCTGTCACCATCAACAGAATAATTTTATGAGGGTATCCTTCCATACCCATCTCCTGAAAAAGGCATTGACAGTTGACTGTTTTCAATAAATTTTACCTCAATATCAATTCTCACTAGAATCTTAAACAACACTACTCATTTATCTTACAAAACTACTAAAAAGAATGCCTTCACCTGAAAAATTTTTCTTTGCATTTACCTGTAAATGAAAATGTTTGTTACAAGTCATGTATTAAACGTTCATGCAGCACTAAAAAGAAAGGCTTCTGTACATTTGTTCCCATGTTCACTCTTAAATTAAACAAATAAAATCAGGTAGGACAAAGGAAGGCTGAATACTGTACAGGCTCACAGGTAACCTTTTCCATTGTTCTGAATGTTTCACTAAATTTTGTAACTCTGATACTAGACACCACTTCTATCTTGCTTCCACAGTACGAAAGGAGCCTTCAAAAAAAAGCTCATCTTGCCTTGTTGAGCTGTCCAGGTGCATCTGTGAAGTGTTCACATAACTAATATATGTAATTCATAGCACCAAACCATTTGACCAGTCAGATAAGTTCCTAATACCACACATGCACACTCACGCTTCTTTACTGGTGTAACTATGATCCTACACAGATGTTTTATAAATTTGCTGTCTCAGCATTAAAAAATAAGTGCATCAAGTTTCTTTGTACATTCAAGTCACTTTCTAAGGCAAATTGTCTACTGTATGTACTCCCGACCGCTTTGGTATTTTGCTTCAGTTAATCGACAGTGGACATGGGTGTTTTCAAGCATGTGGACTAGTCACTTCTGGCTGGAGTGAGTGGGCTTTCGCTGGAAGCATGCCTTAGACTAACAATTCTGCATGTTGTAAGAAAGGTTTTAGACTTCTGGATGGGGTGCAGGCTACATGCATATTTGGCCTATGATTGTTAGGGTGTGTCAGTATGCAGAGTTCAAATTAAAGTGAAAAGCTGCTGATGAGTGATTAGGTCATACATCCCTTCCTAGCCATGTTCTCTTTCTTTTTATGTTTGAGCTAACTTAATTCTTTAAAAAAAGGATCCCCATAGTGATAGCTCAAATTGATAAAAATTTAAGACTTTCTTCTCATGTGAGAACACAAGCAGACTCTAGTAAGCGATACATCTATTGCCACGAGACTAATGCAGACCTAATAATATACTACTTTCTCCTCCTACCCCTCTCTCTTTGTCTCTTTGTATTTCTTTAGAGGGCAAATGCCTCTACCTGGCAAAAGTCAATTGGGGTTGCTAGTGCATGGTTTCAAAATGTTCAGTGGAGATGCAACTGGATCTGTATTTTCGCAGTAATTTGTACTCTACTGTGGGAAGACTGTTATTTCCCTTAGCAACCAACAAAGACTGAAAAATATTAGTGACTTGCATCACTGTGACACAGTATAGCATTTGGCAGGTATATAGTTCAGCAGTTGAAATAGATGACTTGAATTTTCAGGAAAGGTGTTTTCACACTGAAGAATTTCTGGAAACGCAGTTTAATCTTGTGATGCACGGTCTTGTTCTTACAGCTCAATCTTGCATGCAGGAAAAGATTCATCTTGCATAACAACAGTGCTGCTGCTTGCCAAAACCATGATGTTGAGATCCTGCTGCTTCTCATGGGTCTCTTGATACCATTCCCTCATCACTTCTGAGTCATGGGTTGGGATTAAAGTCACCTGCAACATGAAGTAAAAGTCCTATTTAATGGACCACAGAAACAGTTGATATGTAAAATGTCTTTTCAAGAAGCCCCAGCCAACAAGTATGTTTCCCTTTCGGAAAGAGTGAATTTTTATGCAATAATTACTTGAATAAATGGATGGATAAAAAGAAATCAACATGTAGGTAAGGTAGAATGACTGAAAATAAGGTTTATAAAAATAAAATGTTGGTTTTGTAAGGTGCTATTATAAATAACTATGTAGTTCTTGGCTTTCACAATTATGTATTGGCATTTGCAAATTATATTTCATCACCACAATTTTGATATAGTACAATTTGTAATCACTTTTATGTGCATTTAATATAGTATAATTTGTCAGCTTTTTGGGGCAGTGTCTTGGTCCCAGTGTAACTTGTATATTTTAGTGTGGTAAACGTAAATTATAGTTTAGGCTCTCACAAAATACTAAAGTGGATGTTATGTGTTAACTTATGCAGAAGTAACTGTAGTTGTGGAATAATAACTGATGTCTTTGTTTTTATAACTAACTGACAGAAGTGAGAAAATCAGATGAATTTGTGAAATAGCTGATGTTGATTTAAAATACTTGTGGAAATAGCTAAAACGGTCTGCATGGTCAGATAACATTTGTAAAGATGTAAAGACCACTGCCACTGACCCTTCAACTATCACTATCGCCTGCTGAAACCACAGAAGTGAGACACGACTCTCAAAATCACATCCATGATTACTGCATGTACTCTAAAAAGATGGGTCAGCAGTTGAACCAAGCTAAAGAATCCCTGGAACATATAAACAAGTTTAAAGAAGTGTTTGAATATGTTTAATCTGTATGAATATGTATTTGACTAATGCAATGAAAAAGTACATAAGAAGACTTGCTATGATTAGCCAGTGTGCCTCTAGCTACAGCTACACGCCCATTGCTGTTTACTGTCCCTTTTATCCCTTATTAAACTTTTAAAACTGTTGAAGAGTGAGGCTGGTTTCTCACAGTGCTGAGATGATCTTTCAAGAGAAGTATAAGGTTGCAATCTGCACTGATAACTCTTCAGATTACAGACAAATATTTTTTTTACTTATTCATCATAATGCAAAGGCACATGAAGTTTCCAAATGCATGCAATTTCTCTAAAAAGTGTGAAACATTTCTTCCCTACTTAAAGGTGCAACAATGCCAAACTCAGATCATGTATCATGTATGTGGTGTAGTAAAATTATGAGATGGCCAAGCTGGCCCTATAAACCAGTTCTTAACTGTTTTAAAAACCAGGAACTGGTCTGAAGGGACAGCAGTGCAGCTCTGCTTCACACATCACTGGTGCACAGCCAGGGTGCCTGCTGGGGTTTAGGATTCTTCCTTTTGTTTCATTCTCTCAAGGAATTTTCTCCCAGATATGTTGGTAGGAGATAATAATGATGGGGTACTTAAGAAAGGCAAAAGAAGTTGCCACACCTCAGAGGAAGAGTGCAGCTAGCTACTCTCTATTTTTACCTGGGAGTTTGTCTGGGAAGGACAGAGATACCACGAGATTTGCTCTGGGTAAAAGGTGTTGGGTGCAGGTCCTCCTTCCTCTCATCATATTCTCCATTCCAAAGGAGGTTCCTGCCTTTCTTGGCAGACACCTGTCTTTCAGACCAACACAGGGCCCCATTCTCTGGCAGCCACCATCTGTGCCAGAGGTGCTCTAGTTTCTCATAGCTGAGAAAGGTTAGATTTCCAGATTGAGATAGCAATGAAGAGCCTACCTGCATGTTACTCTCCCACTGCGCCTTGCCCTCCAGCAGGGAGTCCAGAACAGCCCTGCTTGGCTCCTCGGCCGCGGCATCATTCCCGCTCACCACATAGTAGGATGACCGCACCCTCTTGAAAAACTCAACATCAACATTCTTGCTGTTGCTGTGGTTGGGAATGTACACCAGATCCAAATACACTGGAGGTCCTGGAGGCACTGCTGTAGATTTTGCCACCTTAGTATTCCCAGGTCCTTTGGAAACCAAACAACAAAAGAATATATCACAGGGTGGTTAAAAGCATGCATTTATTAATTACTGTTATAACCACTGAGGTGAGATGTGTCCAATTATGGAATTACCCTCCTACGTACAATGGCAAGTTACAGCTTTGTTGTACCCCAATTATGATTGTAACGGGAGCAAAACCCTGAAAAACTGGAACTATATAATACAATAAAAAATCACTACCATATAACAAAAATTTGGCTGAACCTTTTCCAGTAATATACTACTATTATCCAACAATTACTATGCAGGGCTGTGATTACTGAATTACCATTCAGTAAATGGTGCTATTATTTTCCTGATGAAGAAGTGCAGGTTTTTGAAAGTCTAGGGTATGACTGATCATAAAATCTTGTATCAAACAGGAGGCCATGGAAATTTGAAGCTGTCCTGAAATCTGAGGTACATAGCAAGACATAATAGCAATTGATGCACTCAGGCTGCCTTACAGATGCATCAGGAAGCTACTACACATGAGCACAAAGAGGAACTTGGAAGGAGGAAGTTGCAAAGCAATTCAGGGAATAGAGTCAAGTATTTGTCTGCCTGCTGTACCCTTATTTGCATACACAAAATATCTAATTATCACAAAAAGTAAGGGGAAGCGTTTCTTTGGTGCTGTACACAGTATATATGGTACTTGTTCTAAGGGCTTCAGTCAAAATGAAGTGCAACATGTAAACAATTAAAACTATTACACAAAAAATCGCATCTTTTGCTCTAAAATAATGGTGTAAACTAAAAATCGGGCTTCAGTCAGTAATTTTACCTACATGATTAATGTTTATGGTTTATTAGCTTTCTCATGTTGATTAAGCTTGGTAAACCATTATCTGAGCAATATGATCAATTTAGGGTTAAATAGTGTAAGGCCAGAAAACTCCCTTACAGCTGTCTAGCATGTTCGGACACACACCACAGGGCAAAATGCCAAATGAAGTGATAAGATTTCCTGATTTAGACAGGTTTTGCTATTGGTTTTGTTAAAAAATATGTTATCATCTTTGATGATAAAAAAGAAATCTCAGATATCATTTTAATTTGTACATACCAACACCGATTATGATACTTGTTGCTATATTTTTGCAATTTTATGTCATTACAAATTATTTCAACATATACCTGAGAAGTATGCCTAATGACTTTAATATAGAACTTAAGTGCTGCAGAAATGCACAGCAAGAATAACTACATTGCTGCTTTGAGATGTATCTTCTAACAGAGATGCAAATGATGGGGTAAGAAAGGAACAGTGGACTACCAAAAATGGGGAAGCTAAGGACAATTGACTGCTGGTTTGTTGTGCTGAATTCTAGAACTGCTCCTTGTAAAGAAGCTTTCAACAAACATCAGTCCTCACAGCAGAAAAATCAAAGTACCCCCCAAATAGTGCCTAACAAGGTCTGCTGGAAACAACCTATTAGCGCAATACCTCCTTCAGTAATCTAATTCACAATTTTTTGCTACTTAGAATGTATAAAAGACATTCAAAATTACATTAACTTTCTGTGTTTTTAGTTATCAGTGATGGCATAAGACTGGATTATGTGATGTACATGCTTACTTCACTCAAAATGCTTTTACTAATGGTAAATTTTTTTAAATGCTGCTTTTAAAATCAATTCAGCAAAGTAATAAGAGTATCCAAAGAGAGATAGTGACTTTGCCTCGCACAATATTAAATTGCATTAATTTATGTTAAAGAGAATTGTATCTACTTATTTCTCACAATGAATAAAAGGGTTCAACTTGCTACTGATTTTACTTCACCTACAAAAGTGGTACTTCTAATGCTATTAGGTGGTTAACTGTTCAGACAGATTGTATTAAATTCTTTCTATTTTATGTACTCTCTGGGCAAACAGACATCAATTTTCTCAGATTATAGAAGTGAAAGTAGTGACTTTCATGCATTTAAATGTGGCATTTACATGTTGGATTTGTACTTAAAACCTGAACTTTCTTTGAGGATATGCCACAAACCACACTTTAGGCTGATATAATAGCAAACTAACTACACTGCAACAACTAAGAAAATCATAACACCAGGGCATTACTATTTGTCTTTACCTGTGGTTGCAGTCTTTGCTGACTTGGATGTTGTTGTATTTGCTGCATTCTTGGTGTCCTTATCTTTCTCTTCCCCTCGAGACTTTACCTCTGGATTAGAGATATTTTTGGTTGCCTTCTCCACAGATTCCTTCTTTTTTGGAGAAGCTGTTCTGGAAATTTTGTCTAAAGATTCTTTTGTAGCTGGCTTTGGTGAAGCCACTTGTTTCGATTTACCATCACTTTTTTTAACAGGAGAAGATGACTTGGTCTTGGTGCCCTGCTTTTTTGTCTTTGCCTTTTCTTTGAGGTCCTTCTTCAAAGGCTTACCTAAATTCTGTTCAACTGGCAGAGCCTCTGGATCAACCATGGTAACATCAGGGTGCCTTGGGGAAGGGCTGCGATCCTGCATTGGGACAGGTGGTGGGTCAATGTGTTTGTATGTAATTGTCTTATCTGTTGGAATGGTTTCCGATTCATCTTCTGAGTCAATGTTGGCATCTGCAGTGATGGAAGGACATTCCTCAGTCTCCGGGGGAACATCCGAATCGGTCTGAGATGGGGCAGACTCGCTCACAGACGTGGGAGGAGTTTCATCACACTGCCGCCCTTGCTGCTTTCCCCCAGAAGGAGGCTGAGCTCCCCCAGACTGAGTTAGTGGCTTCTCCTGATCTTTAGACTGTTCTTCACTTGCAAACCACTCAAGGGGATTTGGGTTGATAAACGAAGGTGAAAGTTCTGTTTTGGGATGTTTATATTCACAAGAGGACACAAGGCATAAGTCAACATCTTGACGGGATTCTGCTAAGGATTTAATCGGAGTAAAATGTGCACTTGCTTCATAGGAATAGCTGGTAGCTTCAGGTGACCTCCCAGTGCTAGCTCTCCCAGTTGTCTCAAACGAGTAATCTGTGGCTTCAGGTGAACTGGAGGCTTTCCCAGTTGTCTCATAAGAGTAAGTCATGGCCTCTGATGACCTGGTGGCTCTCCCAATTGTCTCATAGCAGTAGCCAACGGCTTCTGGTGACTTAGAGGTTTTCCTTGTTGTTTCATAGGAATAATCCATAGTATCAGGTGATCTGGTAGCTTTCCCAGCTAACTCATAGGAATAATCTGTGGCTTCAGGTGATTCGGTAGTTTTCCCAGCTGTCTCATAGGAATAATCTGTGGCCTCTGGTGATCTGGTGGTTTTCCCTGTTATCTGATAAGAATAATCTGTGACCTCAGATGACCTCATATTTTTTTCAATTATCTCATATGAATAGTCTGTACCCTCAGGTGACCTAGTAGTGTTCCTGGTTATCTCATAGGAATAATCCATAGCTTGAGGTGATCTAGTAGATTTTCCGACTGCCTCATAGGAATAGCTGATACTCTCTGGTGACCTCGTACTTTTCTCTCTGGCCTCATATGAATAACTAAGTTCTTCTGGTGACCTGCTACTTTTCTCTGAATCTTCTTTATCTGGGCTGAGTAAAGGTTCTGGACTGTGCTTTGATAGGGGTTCCTGATAACCAAAAGCTTTGATAGGAGACACACGCTGTAACAACAAAGGTGTGTGACTAGCTGACACTGCTCCTGTGATTGCAGGAGAATACAGGGCAGTAGATTCCCTTGGAGATAGTGGAGACAGGTCAGATTTTGGTGACAGCTTTTCCCCCAGGCTCTGCATCTTTTCTGAGGTAAAAGAAGAATGCAGTGACATCTCTCTGGGTGGAACACCACCTGAAAAAGTTTCCTCTGGCAGTGGTGAAGCTACCTGGGAAGGTGTATGAGCTGATGAAGTTGAGGATGAAGCTTCAATTTGAGAAACTGAAATAATTTCTGAAATATCTTTCTCTTGAGAGTAAGATGACTGTTCCACAGGTGAAGTCTTCTGTGCAAAAGGAGACTCCTGTATATCTGAAGGGCTATAATCTACTTCTGTTGGTCCGTTTTCAGATATATGGTGTACACTAGAGGCTACAGCAGGATATTCTGGAGACTGCCTACTGAAATCCATTGCTAAAGACTGCTCAGGTGACTCTTGACCATATTCTACTGACATAGCTGACTGCTCAGGAGATCTGTGATCAAGCACCGGTGTACTTGATTTTGCAGTTTTAGGTGAGAAATCTGGTGGAGAAATTGACATAGGCCTTGGGCACTCTTCTTTAGATGGAGACATTTCTGTTTCCTGGAAAGTTGTTGGTGTTTGAACAACTGACACTGAAAGGGAATCATCAACTTCAGTAGAGTGGGGAGAACCAACCTCAGCATGCAAAGAAGGAGATACATCATCAGTAGTTGGTTCTGGAAATGAACTAGTGGCAACAGATGCTGTAGAGACAGAAGCTACTCCTTCTATATGGGAATAGGTGTCTTCTGCAACAACCTCATCAACAGGGGTTGCAGACTTGTCAGAGACAGTGCCTTCAGAAATTGACATTTTGGTATCTTCTTTTAAAGAACCAAACTGACTCATATCTATTTGAGTTGGTGAGAGATCACCTGCTAACTTCCGCTCATCCAAGACCAGTGAAGACTGGGAGCTGCTGGGTTCTGTATCCTCCATTTTCCTTTCCAGGCTGAAGCCTTCCTTAATTACCATAAATTCCATGCTTTTTTCATCTTGTTTTTCTTGGAAGAGGCCCACAGAGCTTGCTTCAGAAGCTGGGCTCATCTGAACAGGTGATTTTTCCTTTTCAGGTTTCCCCTCAGAAGGACTTTTATAATCTCTGGTGGGAGACTTTAAATCAGCACTCAAAAATGCATCGTAAGTGGTCTCTGAACCTATCAGTGGAGGACTCCGCAGAGGCGAGAGAACCTTTTCAATAGGAGATTCTGAATCTGGCACAGGCTCATCCATAGGGCTTATTCTGCATTTCTCAGACTCATCTTTAACTTCACTGAACTCAACGCTAACAGGAGCTTCTGTTGACTTTTCACTGGTTTCAGAGGGAAGCTGACTGGACTTTTCATCAGTGGGAGACTGATAATAAGGTGTGTGGCCAGCACTACCAGCAGCAGACTGTGACGGAGATGCTACTTCTAATGTTTTATCTTCTGGGCTTGTGCAGTGCTCTTCAGCAACTTCTTGGTGTACATCAGGCAATTTAGCAGTGGGGACAGACTCAGAAGGAACCTTGATCTCATTGGGAGTGAGCGAAAAATTCACACTACGTTCACTCAGTGGTGTTTTGGCAACAGGTGATGGAGGGGACAAACTGTCAGCTGGACTCTTGGCTGAGCTATGTTTTCCACCATCTTCTTGATAGGGTTCTCTGATTTCTAATTTGTCAGTGCCTTGGATTTCACTTTCTCTTTGTCGGTATACATCTTGGAATGCAGATTTGCAGAATTTGTCTTCTTCTAATGAAGAGGGTGGTGAGATGGTAGAAGCTGAGGCATTATAATCCTTTCCTTCTGTGGCCTCTGTTTTGGATCCTTCCGATATCCCATTAAAAGCATCTGGAAGTGGAGAAAGTTTAGTTCTGCTGAACTCCTGAGAGTACAGTGATGTCTCATACTTGGTAATGTTCACATATTCCTGAGAGGGCGACTCACTTTCCTCGTTGTTAGTTTCATCACTCATGACATCTCGGGGTGTTGACATTTCATCCATTGGAGTTGGTTCACTAGATATTTCAATGGTGGACTGTGTGTAACCTGAAGTAGCAGTGAACTCCTCAGGTTGATCTTCTCTATTTTCTTCATCAGAAACAGTGGCTTCGCTTTCTGAACCACCAGGCAGAGTCTCGTCATGGATAGAAGAAGCTGGCTCAATCACGGGAGACTGAGACTCGGAGCGCTTAGTTGGTGTAATTATGAGTAAGCCATACTTATCCTCGGCTTCACCAGATTCTGCAGCTTTGTCTACCACAGCCATCACGTAATCTTCTTCGGCTTCTGTTTTTTCAGTTTCTTCTTCATCTCTGATGTCTTCTGCTTTGTCTTCCTCATCTTCTTCAGTCTCTTCAGTTTCTGCCTTTTCTATTGCTTCTTCCCGGTCTTCTTCAGCTCGTTCATCGGACGCCTCATAATCTGCCTTTTCAATATAATTTTCATCTTTAATGTTAGTATCTACTTGAGTCATTACTTTTTCTGAGGCACCTGGAATTTTTCTTGATTCTTCCACATATGGTTTTGTGGCATCCAGTTGTGTTTTTTCTACTTCATTTTCATCTCGTTCTTCAGCTTCTTCTGTCTCTGCCTTTTCTTCATAATCTGCTTCAGATGATTCTTCCAAGCCAGTGCCCTCATCTTCAAACTTTTCATTGTCATCAACCTTATGTTTTTCCACAGGTTCCAATTCTTCAGGTGTCTGTTCACACTCACCCTCAGCCTCTGTGGTAGTTATGCCTTCATCAGATGACTCAGCAGGTCCTTCATTATCCAATTTTTCTTTTTGTACTTCAAAAGCGTCTTTTTGTACTGTGCCAGTGAGTTTCAGATCATCCTTTATAAGTGCAACCTCAGATTTTGTTTCTTTTATTGTTTCCACTTCTTCAGCTTTTAATTCCTCAAAATCCTTTGTTAAATCCTCTGGTGAAGACATAAGGGATCTCTCTGCTTCAAGCTCCTTTCCACCGGCTGTAATTTCTGCAGCTGCTACAGTTGTGGCTCCAACTGCTGCAAGGGCAGCTTGTGCTCCACTGACTTTGAGGTCCTTCTTCACACTTTTAACTTTTCCTTTTTCCTTTGGCTTTCCAGCAGCTATTGCTTCTTTTTTAGCAGGTTCTTCCTTCTTTTGTGGTTTAGGCTTTGCTGCTGGCTTTTTGGCTTCATTTGAAGGAGTAGCTGTCTTCTTTGTTTCTTTAGGAACCTTTTTGATGTCCTTTTTGGCTTCTTTGTCTTCCTTCTTGATTTCCTTCTTCTCTTCTTTTTTAGCTTCTTTTTTAGTTTCTTTTGTTGAAGCTTCTTTCTTTATTTCTTTCTTAGCCTCCTTCTTGTCCTCCTTTTTCACCTCTTTCTTAACTTCTTTCTTGGTATCTTCTTTTTTTTGTTTTTCCTCTTTTTTGATGGGTGTTTTCTCTTCTTTTTTAGAAACCTCTTTCTTTGGTTTTTCTTTGTCCTCCTTCTTTTCTTCAGGCTTTGCTTTGACTTCCTTTTTCACTGTCTTCTCCTTTGACATTTTCGGTTTTACATCTGTACCTTGTTTTTCAGGAATTTCAGATTTCACTAGTTGTTCTTCCTTACTTGCTATGTCTTTTTCCACCACTATTGGTTTGGTCTCTACTTTTGCTGGTTTTTCTTTTTTAACTGGAACTTTTTCTTTACTTTCCAGCTTCTGCGGCTTTTCTGGTACTGGACTAGGCTTCACAGACTCTGGTGTTTCTTCTTTAGATTCCTTTCTGACAGGCTTATTTGGTGGTGTCTTTGCAGCAGGCTTCAGACTCTCCTTGCTATCTGTTCGTTGTTTCAATTTCGCTTGTTTCACAGCTGGACTAGCAATGTTCCCAGTTAGGTCTTTTTGTGTAACCATTGGTTGTTTAAGGAAGTCTAAGTGTTTGAGTTTTTCTAGTCCCTCTAGAATATTATACTGTGTGCTGTTTCCAGGAAAGAGAACTCGGATTATTTTTTCTGCAGGATTAGCTGGATGCCACACAATCAGGGATGAGACAGAGGTGAAATAGGATAAGGGAATGTCAAGCTCTTGGCCATTAGGTAGTAGGAATTCAGCTTTATCTTTGTTAGTACCACTCCACTGCTGCATAAAATATTGCATCTCTTTGCTATTTTTGACAGGATTAAGCACATACATCTCAAGTTTGCCAACTCCCATTTTCTGAAATAAAATGATAGGGTCAATGGTATTTCCTGTATTTCTGAAAAGAGGTTCTGGTGTCATAGACAACTTATTTAGATACTGGAGAGTAAAGCAAGCTTCTTCTACACTCCTTTTTACTCTAAAATTAGGATCCAGGTTCTTCAGGTTCTCAGGTACATTAAGGAACACAACTCCTAAATCAGGCGAGATCAGATTTTTCATCCAGTCACTGTTGGTAGTAGACCCTTGGGACTGTTCCTCTTCTAGTTCAGCTATCTTTCGCTGAAGCATGCTGTTGATTCCTGGCAGATTGTCATCTCCAATGTGAGTGAGCAGAATGGAATCTACCCTGTCCAAGTGCCGGATAAGTTTCCAAAAACAAGATTTTCTTTCAGATCCTCCATTGATAAGCATATTGAATCCATTCACTGCGAACAATGCCGAGTCCCCTCTTCCCCCTGGGAAAATGTAACAGCAGGGTTTGGAGAGCTTCAAGAAACCTCCTGAGGTTGGAGGCTCCAAAATGTCAAAAGGCGATGGCACTTCTACTGATTCTGACAGATACTCTGTGAATTCAGAGAGTCCTTCCATCTCAGGCAATATGGAAGCTGAGTTGAGTTTAATGTTAATGAAGTCTTGAAGGTTGTGTCTGTCAAGGTTGGAATTTTTCCAGTCCCCTTCTTCAGGGCAGAAAAGAGTTAGGCTGGCTTTGTTGGCAGGGTGTGTGGTGCTCAACAATTCACCAATCTATGGTTATAAAACAAAAACACAAGAAGATGCACACAAATTTATTTTTTAATGACAATTAATGCCAACACATATTTCCTGATCAGATAGATAAAACCTTTTTCATTTGGTTCTGCACTGGTGAGTCCCTATTCTAGACACTAAAGTAAGCTGGTATCACAACTATTTTACTGCCTTATTTTTTTAAAATACAAAGGAGGACCTTATTTCTGCCCAAAGGACAACAGGATACAAGGTTCCCCCTTCCCTTCTTCATACTTTATAGAACTGGGGGGATAACACAGCCTGAGCTGCCACTGTATGTCTACCATGGGCTCATCAGTCTCCCAGCTGGTCCAAGGGCACCCAGAAGAGACAGCCAAGTATCTAAAGGACAAAGCACAATCTCTCAACAGGCAGAAATCAACTGCCACACAGAGGAGGCCAGCATCCTCCCAGGGGCAGCTGGCATCCTTTCTGCTTCTCTTGGGATATATTCCTCCACACCACTGTTTGTGCAGGTCTTTTTGTGGGCTGGCTCCTGAAAAGTCAGTACTGCTCCCAGATTTATCAAGATTGGCTGCAGGAGAGTTTTCCAAAACAGTGATCACGAGATGCTGGAATTCAGAGTCCTATGAGGAAGCAAAGCAGTAAGCAGGACTTGCTGCTTAAGTTCAGGATTTATTGCTTACTTAAGTTCAGAGGTCCTGAACTTCGACCTCTTCAAAGACTACTTGGAGGAATTCCATGGTTTAGTGTTTTGGAAAATATGGGGGTCCAAGAGACTTGGTCAGTATTCAAGCATCCCTCCTTCAAGCTCAAGACCAGCGTATTCCCAATGAGCAACAAAGGGGTCAGGAGACCTGCACGGATAAGCAGGGAGATTCTAGTTAATCTCAAATGGAAGGAAGAAATTTATGGGATGTGGAAAAGGGCACAGACCATGTGGAAGAACTATAGGAACATTGTCAGAATATGCAGGGATGTAACAAGGAAGGTCAAGGCCCAGCTAGAATTGAGTCTGGTAAGGGCCATCAAGGACAGCAAGAAGGACTTCTACAAGTATATCATCAGCAAAAGGAAGAATAAGGAAAATGTGGGTCATTGATAAATCAGATTGGTCTCCTGGTTATGGAAAAGAAGGTGGAATTACTGAATGCCTTCTTTGCCTCAGTCTTTACTGCTGAGGCCAGCCCTCAGATCTTGCAGATAAGGGAGACTGGAGAAAAGAAAGAATTTTCTTGGTTCTAAGGGGTTGCACTAGAGATTGGCTGGGCAGACATAACATCCATAAATCCATGGGTCCTGATGAGATGCACCCACAGGTGCTGAAGTAGCTGGCAGATGTTGCTAAAACACTCTTTGAAAAGTCATGGAGAAAAGGAGAGGTGGATGATGACTGGAGGAAACTCAGTGTTACTCCTCTATTCAAAAATGGGAAGAAAAAGGATCCAGGAAACACTGGCCAGTCAGCCTAACTTCCACTCCTCAAAAGGTGATGAAACAGGTCATTCTGGAGGTCATCACCAAGCAAATAAAAGAAAAGAAGGACATCAGGGGCAGTCAGAAAGAATTCCCCAAGGGGAAATCATGCTGACCAATCTGACAGCCTTCTATGATGGCAGGGCAGGACAAGTCAATGAGGGGAGAGCAGTGGATGTTGTCTGCCTCCACTTCAGCAAGGCTTTGGACACTGTTTCCCATAACATCCTCATAAATAAAGCTCAGGAGATGTGGGTTAGATGAATGGACAACAAGGTGGATCAAGGACCAGCTGAATAACAGAGGTCAGAGAACTGTGATCAGCTGAGGAGAATCCAATCTTATTCAAACTCTTTATCAGCAACCTGAATGAAGGGATGGAATGCACCCTGAGCAAGTTTGCTGATGACACTGTGGGGAGTGGCTGATACACCTGAAGGCTGGGCATGCCATTCATGACCTCAAAAGGCTGGAGAATTGGGTGTAGAGAATTAAGTTCAACAAAGGCAAATACAAGGTTCTGCATCTGGGGAGGTGTAACCCCAAGAACCAGTAACAGGATGGGGGCTGAATTGCTGGGAAGCACCTCTGCAGAGAATGACCTGAGAATCTTGGTGGATGCCAAGTTGACTATTCTCCAGCAAAGTGTCCCTGTGGCCAAGATGGTCAATTGTATCCCTAGAGGACACCATTCCTGAAAAGCCAGCACCCTTCCTTCCATCAGGAAGTGTGTAGCCAGCAGGTTGAAGGAGATGATCTCTACTCAGCCCTAGTGAGATCACTTCTGGAGTGCTGTTCTGAATTCTGGTCTCCAGAGATCATGAAAGACAGAGAACTACAAAGGGTCGAGTAGAAGTCACAGAGATGATGAAGGGACTGGAACATCTTCCTTAGGAGGTGAGAACATGGGAACTGGGCACGTTTAGTCCAGAGAAGTCTGAGAGGTGTTCTTGTCAATACATATTAAATATCTCAAAGGCAGGTGTCAAGAGGATGGTGCCAGACTCTTTTTGGTGGTAGCCAGTGACAGGACAAGGAGCAATGGCCATAAGCTAAAACACAAGTTCCACTTCAAAATGAGGAAGAATTTTTTTTATGTTGAGGATGGCAGAGCACTGAACAGGTGGCCAAGGGAGGCTCTGAAGTCTCCCTCTCTGGAGATATTCAAAATCCACTTGGACATTTTTTGTGTCAACTGCGTTGGGTGACCCTGCCCTGGCAGGAGGCTTGGACTGGGTAAGCTCCAGATGTTCCTTCTAACCCTAATGATTCTGTGATTAAGAAATGAGTTAATACTTCAGAAATGGAAATAACTGTAAGTTTTTGGGCCCCTCTCTTCAAGGAAGACACTGAGAAGCTTGAGCATGTTGAGAGAAAGGCAACGGAGGTGGTGAAGGGCCAGGAGAACAAGTCTGACAAGGCGTGGCTGAGTGAGCTGAGGTTGTTTAGTCTGGAAAAAAGGAGGCTTGGGGATCTTATTTCTCTCTGCAATTGCCTGAAAGGAAGGTATAGCCAGGCGGGGGCTTGGTCTGTTCTCACAAGTTACAAATGACAGGAGGACAAGAAATGGTCTCAAATCGCACCAGAGGAAGTTCAGATTGGGTAAGAGGGAAAATTTCCTCCCCAAATGGGTTGTCAAACACTAAACCAGGCTACCCAGGGAAGTGGTTAAATCACCATCCCTGCAGGTATTTAAGATCTGTAGATATGGTGGTGCTTGGGGGCAGAGTTTAGTGTTGAATTTGGAAGTGCTGGGTAAGAGCTGGACTTGATGGTCTTTGAGACCTTTTCCAACCCAAACAATTCTGTGAATTTGTCTTTTCCAATCTTAATGATTCTATGAATCCATGACTCTAAATTTTGTACTTCTGAGATTCCAAGGTCCAGAGCCAAAGAAAGATCAAGGAGAAAAAACAGGGTTAAAAATGCTTGTCACTAGTTTGATTTAAAATTAATGGACCACAAAATTTGAAATCTAGAGTAATTATATTAATTTTGCCAGTTTTACTTAAATTCTAGTAGCAAAACCAACTGCTGCAATTAAGGCACAGAAAATATGATTTTCCATGACACAGTACAGAGAGGCATTTTTTATCCCAGGGTTCTGAACTAAAAAACAGTATTTGATGGTCCCAGATAAGGAGATAAACATGAAAAAGTATGACATATTTTACCTTATTTCAGTCCCACAGATACTTTCATTTGACTTTTTTTAACTGACAATTCAGCTAAATGTAGCTTATTTCTGTTCTATTTGCACTTAACAAAGAGACCACCAAACTTCTATAGAGAAGTAATTCAGATATTAAATGTCAATAGAAAATGTGCCAGCACATCATCATGAAAAATACCATAATCTTCTTTGCAGAGATTCAGTTGTCAGTTCAAGATTTAAGAACATTTTTCACAAGGATGGTATAGATAACACTACTGAATAATTGGGAATTCTTGGACCACAAGCTGTATCAACAGAGGAAATTAATATATAAAAGATTAATGATGTTTGATTGTGTTGGATCTCTCTGGGCCTCTCTGTGTGTAGGTCTCACTTTTTTCTTTGTGTTACTTAATTTATTTTTGAACATTTACCAAACATGTCACTCAACAAAGATGCAGTGGCTGTTTTAAAAATACCTGTCCAAACAAGAGATAAATAAAGTCCAAAATAAATATTTTCTACCTTCCTGTATCATTGTTACTGAGTATCTAAACCATTTGACAGGAGTATAAATAAATCTCACCAATATGTCAGATATGGTCCTATCTGAATTACAGCAAATGCAAAAACAAAGCAGAAAGAATAAATGGAGAAAAGGCTGAAAAAGTTAAAAGATAAGGACAATTGGGGAACCATTACTGTTGTTTATTGCAGAATTAAGAAAAGAGGGGCAGCACAGATGACAGCTTTGAAATGGATTTAGATTCTTATGACAGGTCTCTGATCAGGGTTGAAAACGCATTATTAGAGAGAGCCAAATGTAAGAAAAAATAATTTACTCTGAATAAATAGATCCAAGTCTGTTGCATGCATAAGGAAATAAAACTGGAGTACAGACTGCTTCTCACAAAGAGACGATTTTCTGTCTAGATTAAAAAAAAATATATGGTAACATACTGGGGAATGAATATACTGTGTCAAGGTTTGGGGTGACTCCTCTCCAGTTTATATTATACCATATTTGGATTTCTGCTTCATGCTTCTAAATTCTGACTTTTTTGCTCCCTAAAGTTGGCATGCATAATGCAGACAGTGTTAAGCCACTGGAAGCCCAGGCTAATGAAAAATTAAAGGACATTTATTACAGGCACAGATTGTATCTGTTAGGAATAGCAAATTCAGTCATGCCTCAGAAAAAAGTATTCAGAGGATTTGAATTTCAAATGGTGACACTAGGCATAGACAGTAACAAAAAGATGTAGCTATTCCTTCTCTTCTCCAAATTCAAAACCACTGTGTGAGTAAAGAAATATACCAGCAAACCTGAATAAACCTTTTTTAAACATTGAAAGACATCTGTTGTGGAATGCTTGAGTTTTAAAGGTATCTCAGCCAGTGAAAACAAACAGTAAATTGGCTGCTCAGAGGAAACATGGTTATTACTTCCTACCCTGAATCACAAAGGTACAAAGCATGTGTTGGGCCATGTACAAAGAAAGACTTTCGTGTTTTAGCTGCTGTTGCAGAAGCAGGGGAATGGGACATTTCACACCCTCCCACATAGGATAAATTGAAAAACCTGCTTTCAGGCTTTTCCTGAAGAGAGTTCTGCATGCTAGAGACAGATTTCTGAATTAGACTTTATACAAATATCTCCCAAAGTGTATTTACTTACTTGCAAGCACATTCCTGACCTTAGTTCAGGTTTGGCCCAGTGAAATAAAAATGGGCAGAGGGCACAAACACTCCCACCTTACATGGTCATAGAATCACAGAATTGTTTAGGTTGCCAAAGACCCTTAATATCATTGAGTCCAACTGTAAATCTGTCACTGCCAAGTCCACTAGGATCAGGACAGCACAGTAATTCTTTCATCTTGTCACCACATAGAAAACCAGTAGCCACTTTTTCTAGACCTTTTTTCCCAATTATTTATTTTCAATTTTTAATAAAAATGTTGCACACGTGAACTGCAGCATGACAAATATGATCTTTCTTTGGTTTTTTGAAAGCTTGCAGACACACTGAGACCCCAGGGTTTCAGAAACAATAGGCTGGAGGCCAGCACTTGCTGAGAGCCACACCAGCTGGCTGGTGAGCACACTGCCAGCCACGGAGATGAGCCAAATGAGCCTTACTCTTAGCCCACAGGAGTGTGTCCTGAACACCCACTACTGCAGCAACCCCACAGCATCGCCAACTCATGGCCAACCCCCATCCTCCCACTTTCCAAGCAATAATTTTGTTTCTGAATGGTAATGGTAGCATTTGCCCCTAGTTTTGCATGTAGTCATAAAGTAATTATGTGTTGCTAATTAGGCAGACATAAGGAACTTGAGCTTGTAATTTCATAGAAAAGTAACTCTGAGAAGTGCCAGTGAATTTTATGTGCCAGGACTGTCTCGGGGAGCAGGAATCCAGCTCTTTCCTCAGCCATTTGCTGAACAAAGAGACTTTGAGAAAGATCAAATGGATACAGTAAGGTCAAACTAGAGCTGACGCAAACTATGCTATTTCAGTGCTGAACTTTCCAACCTCAGCCTACTGACATGCTTCTAATTAACAGTGGAAACTAAATCTGTATGGATGCAGCCATACAGTTTATTTAAATATATACTTTATATGACAGCCAAATTAAGTATGACAGCTTGTTTACTATGGATTCCTGCCCTATGGGAGCTTTCAGACACAGAGCATTAAGGAAGAGAGCAAAGTAACAAGTCATGAAACAAATGGTAAATACTGGTATATTTAATGCTTATCATTTTGGTATGTAAAAACCACAAGTTTTACAGATCCACTGGCCATATTTTAGACACTATAAAAAAGTTAAGCAGGTAGATGGTGCAAAAAATACAGTTATTCTAACAAACACCCTCTGTCTTATTAATGCCACTTGCTAATTAGCCACAGGCAAGAACCTGGTGTCAAGTTTAATTCGACTATTTTGTATGTACACCTTAGATTAACAACCTGTGTATTTTTAACACAGGATTATCTCCTTTCATTTTTAAGGATTCCTTGATTTTTTTCTTTCTGGAAGTTGTAATTTAATTTCCCAAATTAATATTCAATTATTTTGTTAGGCAATTTAAATTAAATCTAAAGTAAAATAAATAAATTTTTTGCAAGAAAGCCTGTAATAAAGAGTAAAGAGCAGCAGCACCAGGCTGCCTGTGGTAAGTAACTCTAACAAGACAGACACTTTTAGCCTTCCTAGGAATCTCAGCCAGCACACAACAAAGCAAAGAAGACGCTTTTCTAAACATACCTCTTGATCTGTGAAGATCTCAATGAAGTTCTGGAAGGAGAAGGACCCTGACTGAAGAATGAGTTCTCCTGTGTTTTCAAAGCACTGGCCAGTTAGAACAAGGAGTTTGTGCCTTGCAGCATCTGTGATCATTAAGCGCACCTAGAGTGAAGAAGAGAAATACATCAATAATGGGAGTGACCACGGGTTTCAATAGTCCCGTGAGAACACAGAGTTTATTTCTCCTAATTTACAATCAGTCTCTGGAACAGGACTCCCAAAACATTATGGAGTTATACTGCTGCTCACAAAAGACAATGAGAAAGGGTAAAACATGAAAAAAAGGAGGGACAAGATGGAGTTAGAAAGAAGGTCTGAAGAATAAACCAAATTAATGACATGAAAAAACCAGCAAGGAGCAGAACAGAATACAACTTGAATGAAGAAAACATTATTTTAGCAACAAACTTATTCATAATACAGTTCTTGGTATACTTTTACAGAATTGTATCAGGACAACCTTCGTAAACTATTTAAGAGCACATGCTTGTTACTTTACTTGACCCTCACTACAGCTACTAATTGTTCTTGCTTACCACTCCCAAGGGGAAGATTTATGTGCAGGCTAGGAGAAAGCCATATATTCTAAATTTAGGAAGAAAACTAAGCAAAACCTGTGTAAGATTCTATAGTGTCAAGTAAATGCTTTGCAAATACTTCAAAAGTCTTACCCAACACTGAAATACCAATTCAGTCTGTGGTAAGCTATGAATTTTAAGTGCACTAATTCCTCTATTAAGGAAGAAATAAATCAAACCAGAACAGTGATTTCAGAACAAGGCTATCCACATATTAAACTAATTGAGCAAATGAGCAGAGTCCATCTGGGCCAGCTCCACATGATAATGCACCCAAGCTCCATCTCCATGGAGATGACACAATCAACTCAGCTCTCCTAGCAAGATATTCTTTCCAAGGTTTGTATTGATTGTTAAGCAATCAATTTCTCTAAATAACTCTTGTGAATGCCAGCAGGCTGAGCCAGGGAGGCTTAACTCGAATCTCTGCTGAACAACTCACGTTTCTAGTACAACAAGAAAACACACATTGGAGAGTAGGAGAGTGTGTATCTCAAAGAAGATCCCAATTCTACCGTGTCTTCACTCTTATTTTATTAAATAAATGACCCTGATACTGAGCAGCAGAAAGTTCCTTTAATTAAACATAGGACTAGTGCTGGTGTGCCACTAATTGCACTAAATAATTACATATTCAGAAATATAATGTATGGATTTAATGTATCTATTTCTATTTCAGACAAAAATATAGATAAGTGCAAACATTTGTCTGACGTGCATTACTCAAATCTTCTCTGTTTTCACTCTATTAAAACTGTATCAGAACTGGCTTCCTCTTCTAAGTTTTCTTTTGTTGCTGCCAGCAGTGCTTATCAGTCTGGCTTATCAGTGTAAACTCATCATGTTTTCCAACAGTAAAACTACTTCCTGACTTGTCAATCACTGAAATCACTGATATTTGACTATCATATAATTCCCCTTCAATTTTATTAATTGACAATAAAATACATTCTGCAGAGTTAGCAAACTATGCCAAGAAAGTAAATAAACAAATATTTGCAGATTACAGATCATAATGTGTACACATGGAGGACCTTAAGAGACACATAGATTTGTGTCTGGGTACAAGTAAGGTTTTTTGAAGAATGACCAGAAATTTGTCTCCTGATTTCAAGACCACCTAATTTTAGAAGAAATACTGCAAGGTGATGATTCTGTTCAGTTTAACTGCTGCTTAAAGTTCAAAATTTGTTGAAGGAAGTGCACAGCAAGATGTAAGCTCAGTCAAAACAGAGATTAAGATGGAGTGTGAACAGAGACCAGCACATCAGCAGATCAGTGGTTTCCCACGATATGGTACATATGATATGGTACAGTCAAAGGAATATTAAAGCAATGGAGTGGGGACTTCCTAAAAAGGGTGTAAATGCTCATCGGGGTTTTCTTGAGGAAACAACAATCTCTCTCTCTTTGGGTCTCTTTCTAATGGGAGGTGTTTGGCATTTGACAGGACATGACAGGAGTTTTGGGCACTATCACATGTGGACTACCACCAGGGTACCAGGTATATTGTATTTCTTTCTAATTTTTTTTGTTTGTTTCCTTGTTTGACTTGGTTTTCTTTTTTATGCTGCTGTTTTACTTTGGGTTTTTTTTTTTTTTTTTTTTTTTGCTTCTTTGTGTGTTTTGTTTTTTTCCTGAGTGAATAGATTCCAGTTCTTCTTCTGGTGAAGTCACAGCTTCAGATGGTATATCTCTGTCTCCCCCAGACCCACCCTGGAAATCTCTGATATATGAAATGAAGTTCTATTTGTCATAGTGAACAGAGAATGTCTACTCCAACCTCTGATTTAATTCTGCCACCTCTTTTTGATGGTCTCTTTCTGAATTGTGTCTATTCAGAGCCTCGCTTAGCCAACCAAGTTAAATCTCATCTGTCTGACTGGGTCCAGTTAGGCAGGATGAAAGCAAAGATCACCTCCCACAGTTTTGTGAGATGAAATTTACAGTAACATAGCCAAACATCTTCCAGAGCCAATGGAGTAAGCCCAGGGTTCAGAAATCATTAATGGGAGTAGATCATGCTCTTCTATGTAGTCATCCATCAAAGGAATGACAAGCAGCAGTAACAGAAATAGCATTTCCCAGCTTTTGGCAGTTTTTCGTCTCCTCCACCCCTTCACAGATGCACACACTTGATGGCTTTTTACTCAGAATGAATCCTGGTGACCCCCTTGTCCTTACCAAGCACCTCTAATGGCTTTTAAGAAATTTTCACGCACTGTATTTTAGTAAGTAAGTTCCCATTGACTAAGGTGGCTTTTTAACTTCTACAGGTTCAGAAACTTCATTTGTTTTGGAGTCCTTTCTTCTGTTTGTGTTCAACATCATTTAACAATTGACAGCAAAATAGTTTTTTCACCAGTGACCACCAGCAGAACTGCTTTATCTCCCAAAAGAAATTAGACTGTGGCAGTGCTTCCCAGCACAGACCAGAAATGCAATTATCCTTATTATTTCAGCCTTCTCACTAGCTAAATGAATCAATTTTGTCTTTGAGCTACACAATCAGTTCTTTGACTCTGCTGAGTTAATACGGAAGAAGCAGTCCTCTTATGGGCACTCTCCAGGGTTCACTAATCATGTCACATGCTTTTTGAAGGACAGATAGATCAAACTGGAGTCACCACCACATAGCTGGTAATTCTCTCAAACCCAAATTTGTCCCTGGGCACCTTTAGACACTTTCTTCATATGTAAAACAGGCACCTAGAGCTACCAAACAATGGCAAAGCAAAAGAAAAGCTTAACCACAGCTGCCTCCACTCCCTCAAGAAGAGAATTTGATGCATTATGAGAAAAGAAATGCTGGGATCAGAGGCGCGTTTCTGTCCCATGCTTCTGACAATTTGTTAGGAGTCTGGGAAACCAGGAAAAGATCAAGGGATGTGTGACATTTTTCATTATATTTATTCCAAATATACCCTTTCACTCACAGTCAGGACCTGCTCTAATCGTCTGCTAAGACTTTGAAAAACAGTATTTGAGTTTGTCAGCCTCTAAGCTGGCAGGCAGTGACTGATGCTCCATAATCACCTCAACTACATCTGCCTCAGTGCCCTCATCATGTCCACTTAGTGGAGCTTTCATGACATGTTCAACAAAGTATTTCTTACTCACCTCAGTACTAACTGCTTCATCAGAGGGATTGATAAGGACTACAGTTTCTAAGACATCACTTCTGTGGTGAAGAATCTTCTGACCTGCAAGTGCAGAGAGGAAAAAAGAAAAATTAAATTCAACCGTTGCGGTATAGACCAGGACTTTGCAAGAGTTTGCTGTGTATCTCATTATGTGACAGCCCTCTGGCTGACTTGTCTGAAGGACTACCTATAACCCACCTTGTTCTCACAGAGCTGGTGCAAGTAAGGGAGTAACCATCATTAGCTGAGCATCTGGCCCTGACAAATCAAGTGAAAACTAGAACCCCTGCTGCCAAAATGCTCCCTTCAGCCTTCCACTGGTATTGATTAACATAGGGACACTGCAAAAAGTTCCCTGTGGGGATGGTTAGACATTTGCCATGCTGCCCTACTTTATCTCGCTCCTGCTTACAAAAGCTGTAGCAAGCAATGTCAAGCAACAACAGTGACAGGGCATAAAAATAACATCTAGATCCTGAATTAGTAAAGTCTGGGCAAGTTGGGAGCAGCCTCACAGCCTACTGGCTTTCACACTAACTCTGTCTCTGTATTTAATAGTGATATTCATCCGACTGGGAGTGAATGCCAGAAAAACAAAATAGAACTGTTGATTTCCCCCCCCCCCCCCCCCCGCCCCGCCACACTTATGTTAATTGGCAAATTCTTATCAGGGTCTCTCTCTGTGAGAATTGCAGTGAGTTTAATTAGCACTGGATTGTCATTCAGAAATCCAGACTGGTAATTAGTCCAAAAAACCAGAAGAGCCATCCCTTCTGAGCAAACTGCTTGGCGCAGTATTAATCAATTAAAATAATTAATTAGGCTTAAAAGGGAGTACAGGACACAGACCTATTTGCCAACTTAGATAACCTCCACTGTAAAGAGACGTAAATTAACAAGACTGAGGACAGTCAGGCTGAAAGGAGCTCCACATGCCTGAGAGCACTGTGTGAGAGAAAGGGCAGCCAGCCATTCCCACCGTGTCCCTGGCTGGGCAGGCTTGGTGCTGCCCTACCTGCCCCAGCGATGCCCTCTTCCTTCCTCCCTGACCTGCCTGCCCCAGCCCCGCCTTCCTCCTCCTCCCTGCCCCCTGAGCTCCCACTGTGCTGCGTCTGTCGCTGCTGCTCTGGGCAATCTCTACATTTATAAGCATGTGAGCATACAACCAAATGATAGAAAGTGATGGAGAAGCTAAATAGTGTCCTAGAGTAAAATGTGAGGGAGGGTTGTTATCTATTCTCTTGTGCGTGACAGTGCCTAGAAACTTAGGGATAAACATCTACTTAGTTTGAAGAAACCTAGTTTTCTTAACATACATTCTTTCTGCTACGCTTCCTTGAAAGAAGGATCCAAATTATATATTACAAAAGGGGAAGAGGGCAAGTTTCACTCCCTCTGCAACATCCAGTTCTGATATTACCCTTTGTAATTCATTTTATTTTTAGTTTTGCTTCCTTGCCTATCAGAAATGCACATATAAAGCTGCAGTCAATAAAACATCCAGATGGTTCTGTTACCACAGACTCCTTCAGAAGATGCTCTGCGCTCTGATACTTTAGTTGTCAGATTTCCCTTAAATTAAGAGATTAGGAGGAGTTTATTGAATCTTATCAATAAGGAAAGGAAAGGAACCCTTTAGGAGACACTGAAATTTCTTGTGTAATAGACAGCTGGTGACACTGAGCACATACTGTGCTTCAGGCTAGACTAAGGCTCATATATCATTAGACGTGAACACATTAAACACAGGCAGAAAAGAAATGCAATTAGCCACATGCAAAGTTAGACAAAAATGCACATTTCTTTCATCGGGCTCAAAGCACATACTTTGGATTTAACTGAAGCTGCTCCAAGTCGTGTGTCTGTGTAGCTAGGAAGGATTTTACCTGAGGAGTCACAACTGCTGCTGACCAACACCAGTGGTGGTTACTTACATCCTACCAGACACCCTGTTGTGGTGCTCGTGTGGGTTCATGGGCCCTGAGACTGATCTCCAGGGGCAGGCAAGTTGTCTCACCACGTGCATGGTGCTCACTCAGAGATGCACGTGTGACTGTCTCCCTCTTCAGCTCCTTGGGATAAACACGTTACTGATTCCCACACAGGGTGGGGACCCAGCGCTGGCAGGGCTCGAGTCACTATGAGGGCTCCCATCCCAGGAACGTCTGGGAAGTTTGCAGCTACTTGCTGATGTCAGTAACATGGTCCCATGTCCCTGCTTGACACATAGGGGAGACTTTGAAAAACTGTTTGCAAATTTGTAAGAGTAATGCAGGCTTGCTGCCCAGACTGATATCCTGGCATGCTCAGCTCATTCCCATGGGAATGGTTTTATCAGACAGAAATTAACTATCACAGTGTAGGAGCAGAAAGCAGCAACAGCACCTCATAAACTGGCAAGAGACTGTGACTTATTAAATTACAGATGGGAGTGGGAGAACCTGAGACTTGTGTACATCTGGAGTTACTTTACTGGATTTTTGCAGCCTCTCTCTACACATGACAGATAATTTCTGTGACTTGACAGAGGAAGGAAGGAAGATACTTCCACATTGCACAGAAGTGGATGGGTAGATGGATTTTACCTGCCTACAGTTTCTAGGAAGCAAGTCAAAGCTCCTTATAAAGACTTTAATATATAAATATTGTTTGTGTTTGGAAGAAATCCAAGTATCTGCCTATCTTTTATCTTTATTAATTAAGGCTTCAAATTAAAGACTGATATGAGCAAAGAGTCTGGCAGCTGCTTGATTCAGAACAAGAACAGAGAGAAGTAAATAGTGTGTGAGATTTGCTTAAGATTCACTCATCAGCCTAGTTTCTATGGCCATAGGATCCTTATGCCCCCCTACTCATCCAAATATCAATGAAATCTATTGTGTGATTATTGAGATGAGGCTGGTGTTAGTCACGTTTCCTAGAAAAGTGACAGAACAGTTTTCTTAACTTACACAGTCAAGTCAGGCAATCAAGCAGCATGAACATGAGAGACATTTTTAACAGTAAGTATGTAAATTTGTGCAAACACAAAGTGCAAATGAATGGCAAAGGAAAGAAATCAAGTCCTCATTCAAGTTTTGTTTAACCAAGCATCTCTACTGACACACTTTTCCTGGGCATGCCTGTGCAACCCAGGCCATGGGTGTGCCTGCTGTAACAGGCTACTCAATAGAAGAGTTTCCACCAGATTCTCCTGTCACTCCAGGTAGAAATCAACATTCACTTACTCCCTATCAATACAATTCCTGCACAAAGTAAACACAGAGGAAGCAGGCAAATCCTTCCTGCCATCATTCTTGGCAGAAAGGGTGAAAGGAGTATTCTCCCCGGAAGTATGCCTTCTCCCTGAAAATGGTAACCAGATCTGGCATTCAAACACATTTCTCTGGCAGCTTTGACCATCTCTCATTTCTCATTGTACAGAACTCCAAAGCCTGGTTTCACTGCCAGGAGGCATGACTGTGGCAGTGTGACGCCAGCCACCGCGCTGGGTGGCATTAACAGATGGCACAGCCCGCAAGGCTGGCTGAGGGAACTTCCCGCACACCTGGAATGTGCAGTGACCTCCCTGCACCTAGAAACCTCCACTGCTCTGCACTTGGAAGGAGCTTCAATGCCCAGGTCCCCCAGCTGCACCTGGTCTTGTGGGGAGAAACTGAGAGGAGAAATTCTCCAAAATGAACCATAAAACATCCATCCCTAAAATTCTAAGGGAAGCTTAGCCTCTTGAAAAACAGTATTGGAGCTTGTCAGCCACCATGCTGGGAAGCAATAACTGATGTTCAAGAATCATCTCAACTGCAATCTGTTTCAGATTTACCAGGTCTGATGAAGGTTATTGAAAGGTTATCATATCCCTAGCACAGTAATCCAATCACTAATACAATTTAAGTAAATTCAAACTCTCACTATTTCATCTGCTATTTCTAGTCTGGACTTCAAAATTGTCCTCCAAAATCAGACAGGTTAACTTTGGGCTCTTTGTGGTTGTTCTATATTATCAACAGAGCACTCAAGAGTCTGGACAACTGATCATCTGATGGTTGCTATGTCTTGTGCTAACTGAACAAATCTATTTTTCCTTGTTTTCAATGCAAAGATCAAGGGGTATAAATTGTCAAATAATACTGTAATAATAATACAATAATACTGTAATTGTGACCCGCCCCAAATATCCTATCTGCCTGGAGGCACTACATGGCAACAACAATTTCAGACCACAGAGAAAGTAACAAGACACCCTTTTATAGGAGACTATCAATTATCCGAAGAAATCTTGCATAAATTATATGGAGCACTCCATCCTCTTCACTTTCTTTGTTGAGAAAGGGATACCAAAGTATGCTAAGCTTCCTGCTGAACTAAACTGCAAGCTGGAGAAATAGGTAAGTTTCCAGCACTGAGAAAAGTAGTGATTTTACAGAGTCACCAAAGCAAATTCTGATGCTGTAAAACTCTGGAGTTCTGTATCTGCAAGTAAGAAGAAAATGATTTGCAGACCTGACGAAGAAATAGCTGTCTAATATCCAGGGACTGGACTACAAGAACAGGACTTCACAAAGCTCCTTCAGAAAGGTCTGAAAGCCCTGCAGGTGATGCCAGGGCCTGTGGAGGGCAATCATTCAGTCTTGTAACTAGCTGACACAATGGGGTGTGCATAACACAGGCATAACTTCATTTATGCCAAAGAAGATGGATTCACTGCCTCCAGGGCTCAATTCAGCCCAATGGCTTCTTAAATTTAGGCTGTCATCAAGGAAGGTATAATAATTTTTTTTTTCCAGCTATAACTCCTATAAATGTATGAATATCAGAATATTTTACACATTTCTAGGTGAAAATAAAATCCTGCTAGGATGCCAAGCTGATGTGACAGCTGTGAACAAATCTCATAATGAGTTAAAATTGCTGAGCCCTCTGATGGAGACAAAGGTTTGAAAGAATGACACTAAGTGCAAAATGTGACCATTTTCCTTGCCATCATTTAAACCTGCTTGCTCTGGATATGATGGTAGGTTCAGATTCATATCTAATGTTACATGGTTTTTATAGGGAATTATCTCTGCAAAGTTAGGTTAATCTTTCTTGTATCTGATCAGCTGGAATGCCAAACTGTGTTGTGACTGTCCAGAAAGCATAAATTTCTAGTTTATTTTCTCCCTCTCCCCACATAAATTGATGTTTGAATTTCATTTGGTTCAGCTGCAGCCTGGTGATGATAATTAAACATTCTTCCTACCCACATCTGACTTAGAACAATTTCTTAACTACAAGTCCTGAGAGGCAATATGTCCTGCATACTCTTGTATTGTATTTCTTCATTTCTAAGCTCAGATTTATTTAATGAAATAAAGCCCGTTGCCTACAATTTCATTTTTGTTTTTGGGTAAGTCCTTATCTGTCAAATCTCTTTAAGGCTTATACCTTCAGACAATAATAGAGTCCTGAAAGTGGGAGGCTAGACAGAAGATGATTATGCAGTCTGAACAGTGACTGCAAGATTCAGCCTCCAGTTACTGTACTCAAACCCAGTTAAACAATCCTTGCTCAGGACACTCAGACAGCAGTGAGAAAATGCAAGTCGACCAATTGGAACTAATTTTCATAGCTGGATTCATATTTTCTGCCTCAAACTTTAATCTCTAATACTTGCAGACCTATGAACTGAGCTGTGCTAGGAGCTGTTGCAAGAAGTACAAGTGATTGCAGGGACCTCACTGCTCTGAGACCATTCGCTCTGAAATATCCTGAAATTAATCCAAGACATTACATCACCTTTTTCACACCCTGTTGATCAACAGTTTAATTGTGTCATCTTTCCACACTAAATATTGATTTCTTCCATGTCTGCCAACTTTGTGTGGCATCTAATCTTCTGTCAAAATTTATCAAGTAGAAGCAAACTGCCTTTTCACTCCCACCTGTTAGTGCTGGGCAAATTAGTACTCTCAACTCTCATTTCTCACCTTCAGAAAATGGTATTTCTCACATAATTCTGGATATTTGACAATTTCAGGACACTATGGACTTCTAAAGCATTAAAAATCAAAGACTACCCTGAAAAGTTGAAGCAAATAATTCTGAGTAAAATAACAAGAAAAGTTTACGTATTATCATTTTAATGTCTACTAAAATAGATTTATCTCCCAAAAGAGAAAAGACCGAATCAAGTAGCCTAGGGATTTCATTATTGATTTCATTGAGTCTCTGGAAAGAAGTGAAATTTAAAACCAATACTTCTGAAGACCTCAATAAAATCAGAGTCAAAAAAACCCCACTTGCTGTTTATATGCTGCACTTGCAACAGTAGTGGAATCCAATGTGCAATAAATGGGCTCACCCTCGACTTTGCTTAAGAAAATATATACTAAATAGTCAGGCAACAGCATCAATTTATTCAATTAGTTCAGCGACAAGTTACTGCTGCGGAACATTAAAATTCATTACCAATGGAAAAAAAGGCCAGCCTCTTAGTGAAATAGGTGGCAATCTGGTTGTTGGAGTACTTCTTGGATTAGGAAATCGATTTGATTTCCTATGACAACCAATTATTCGCAACACATAAGATTTTATATTTCTGGGGAAACATTCAATATCCTAACCAGTTGTAGAGACAACAGAACTGTGGCAACACTCTTTGCTTTCTCATACGATGCCACAGTCTTTCATGGCTGTCTCTGAACTCTGTAATTTCTCTTCTTCCATTGACCTGTGTAATGTACAACTCACACGACAAGTAACGCTTAAATCCCAGTAGCCTTGTACACAAGTATTTAGCAGCACTGTGATTTCAGCAAGAGGACAGCAAGCACAGGACATGAATATGAACTAGAACACCTGGAATTATGCTTTCCAAAAGGAGTCTGCAGCTTTATAATCCTACTCCAAGAAATTATCTTCTGTGATTACAGAAAGAGGAAAAAGAGGAGTGTTTAGAGAACAGAGTAGTTCAACATCAGGGCAGAAAGAGATGAGTGATGGGGGTTTATTAGAGGGCTATGCAATGTTCCTAGCCAAGAACTGCCTTAACCAACATCATGGCTGTAGTCAGTGTAGCTTTGAGTAGACAACACCTCTTTCCAACTCAAGTGTCTGACATGGGCTTTCATCACGAATTTATTTACCTGAAGCCACTATCTCCCTCATGAATCACTCCTCCAACCTTGAAACATGCAGTTTCAAAGATGCTAGAGAACTACTTAATTCATAATTGGTTTGCCCTTTGATCCTTTCTATGTGAATTATAAAGCATTTTCCATTATTTTCAAGGTGACATATAGCATTTATTAATGCTCCAGATAATTAAAATTTAAGATCTTCCTCCAAAATATTCACAGTTTCAGAGTGGCTTCCTGAAATATATAGCTTAATTGTGTTGCAGAATATTTCCACATACTGGTTTTGTAGATACAACTCTACAGACACTGTGATCTCTAAACAACTACAATTTATTTTATCTTTAGAACAGATCTGATAAGTGTGACAGAATTTTAATCCTATGAAATACATGTAGGGAAACAATATCCAAGGTCATATGGAAACAGAAACATGAAGCTTTTTGTCGCAGAATGAGGCCTTTGTCGGGGATGAGCCATTTGTCGGGTGCAGGGAAAACTCGGGGCTCAATATGAGTGATAAGCAAGTTCCATTTATTGAAGAGAGCATCAGACACTTATACAGCAAGTAATAAGCTCATGAATATTCTGTAATTTACACCGTCCATTGGCCACACCACAACATCAGCTCTTCCTCATTCCTTAGGGAATACATCTCTCTTTTCTCATGTCTCTTTCACTATTTGTTATCATACTACAGCTAGGCCCAAGGACACGCTATCTTGCAGGTGCAGGACTTGGAATTAGCCACACCCTTGTAGTTTTCCAGTCTCTAGTCAGCTAAATTCCCAACAGCTTTTGAAGCCAGCTAGAGTGTTGTAGCTAGACAATCCTTTTGGCTCTGCAAGTACATCACAATTTCGTGTTTTCGATAATACTGACTATTTAAAAAGCTAAGCTACACATAATGGATTTTTTATTTAATGGACCCTGTTAGCTATTTCCCAGAGCTGAAATCCTTCTATAAACTATTTCCCTGACTGTTATGATATTGATATCATTTTACACTAGCAATGTAATCACTGCCGACCTTGAAACCCTAGGTTCAAACAGCAACAGAAAACAACATCCAGTGAACTTTGCAAGGAATTTGTCTGGGACTATCGAGACAAAAGCCAAGCAATTTGATCTTTTCCTCTTGCAGATTCTGCATGTGACAAAATGGAGGCAAGCATGCAGGTAAAAGTGAGATTCTTTCAGAGCATTTGTCTTGAGTTGCATATCTCTAGATTACAGAAGTAATAATCTTAAGAAGTTCTTAAGAGCAAGATAATAAATTAATGGCATATACACCATGGTCAGCCCTATATTTTTAGGCTTTTTCTTTGTCTCTCATTAATCCCTCTCCTATCCTTAAATCTCAATTACATGGAAAATAGCATTGCTCCAGGATGCACTGCGGAGCTGGTCTGGAGATTTCTTTTTCAGCAGCACAGCACAGTGCCCGAGCACTGCATAGAAACTGGCAGCCAACACGCACCGTGATGGGAGACTGCAGCAATGCAGAGCTGACTCATGACTCCTGAAGGTCAATAAAAGTCCTCAACTGAAACTGCATTTGGGAGGGTTACTAACCAGAGAGAGAAGGAGAGGTGTGCAATATCAGATCTCTTCCACAACCCTCTCTGTCTAGAATGAAGGAAAATTTCTTCTTTGAATTCTGGAAAACATCTTGGACCTAGGAGTTAAAATTATCTGGAGCAGAGCAAACTGCTCCCATTATAATTTATTTAAAATAGTTACTGCAATGTGATATTTAACTTTGGTCAGTTATTCAGAAAAGGAATCTCTCACATCTCAATTGTCAAATAGCCAAATAAAATCTTATTTAGGAAAAATGCTACTTCTTTCTCAATACCCCTATCTCATACTTCATGGTTTATTGAACACATCATATTTCATAATTCACAGGACTGGTTAGAAGCATAAGTGCTTTTTTGTTGTATCGAGTGACCGGTATATTACATTACAGAGAAAACTGTTTAGTGGTGTTAAAGGTGCTAAGCAGGTTTTTTCCACCAAACATGCTTGGCACTTTTTCCAAGGGCTGCTTTTTATGGGAAAAAAACAAACCCAACCAACAAAACTAGCGGACTTATTTTAATTACTTCTTAAAACAAAGTCCGATTATGCCAATCTCCATTAACTAGCTTAGCATCTACCTCAAATCCAAGTGTACTCCATAGGAACATTGCCACTGAGGAATGGAAATGGTTCCTTCATTATAAAGATCTGCTTTTGAAATCAAGCTAGGAAATTTCAGCAATTATGGTTCTCCTTAGTGGTATTTAACCAAGTAGCCAAGACCCTTCCTTATATTTCAAAAGAATACTCAACAACCTCAGTTAAATTTATTTTATTTCCTTTCAAATGTTGCCATTACTAAAACTTTTTCTTTTTACATTCTTTCCCTTTACTTCCCTGTGGTGCAGTGCCTGGCTGTACTGCTCAGCCCACAACATCCTGACTGCCAGGGGAGGGAAGTTTTTTCCTTTCCTCTGCAGCACACTCTGCAGATGCTTCCTTGCACTTCACCGCAACTCCCACTTTCATAAGGAAAATGGAGCACAGCAGCATCAGGGAAACTATGACGTAAATTTAAAATGTGTTGCAAAGGGATAAATACTGAAATATGTATTTCAGAAAAAAATTATTTCAGAATTTTGCTTTGCCTCTTCCCAGACATCTCTATCTGAGTATATTTTTAGTCTTTTGCATCTCCTTAGAGAGAAGTATCTGAATTTTGATCACTTCAGAAGGTTTCTGTTAATGTTTCTAAATTGCTGCAGCCTTCTTACTAATGGGTTTTCATCACTATAGCAGCTGAAGCCAAAACCAAAGCTCCAATTAGAATCCTCTGGAGAATATTTCTGGGTCTCAGTATCATTACCTTACATGCAATTAAGTTTTAAGTTCATCTGCCATTCCTGCTGAAAATCTGACAAGTCAATACAACCTATAAGGATGTCACACAGAGGGAATCCATTCCTTCCCTCGAGCACATTTTCTTTGCCATGTATTTATTAAAATTTCTAGTTTAGATACAATTTTTATTCTTCCTCCTAGTTCAAATCAGAGACAATTTCCTCACCTTGACAGCCCATGAATAATGAATGACAGATTCTGTTTGCAAGCACTACAGCTGTTCTCGGAGCCTTGCACTGCAGATTATACACTTTACTTTGCAGTATTTTAAGATTACTTATGTTTGAATTTTCCTATGGTGTGGGGAATCAGTAAATTTTCTTGCGAAAACACCCCACAGTTAATAATCCACCCTTGATCCCTGTACTGTAATGCTTATTATGTATTAGAAAACCCCTACATTGTTTGTCAAAATATCTTCCTAAAGATAATTTACCTAGTGGAACTCTTTGAAGAACTGTGAAGTTCTTGTTCCTCAAGTAACATCACAGCTTTATTGCTATTCCATGAACAAATCATAGAATCATCACAGCCGTATTACAGAGGAAAAATTGTATTTTTTTAATACTTGGGTTTATTTTTGTGCATTTTAGGAAACTGGAATTCTGTTGAATGTAGCATTACTATCAGCTAATTCACCAGCTGTGGAATATCCCTGAGTCTCTGCAACCACTACAGAATGTAACAAGATGCTCTGTTTGTAAGCCTTTAATGAGAACTAGGTATAAGCTTTTCCCCTGGCAACCACCCGGCTTCCCGGCTTCATAGCAAAATTTGCCCAAAGCTTTTATTCTGCTTTACATATAAACAGTGTTGCTAATCAGTTTCTAGATTAAATTCACTGTCCCTTTCTAGCAGCAAATGCTTTCCTGGTCTGAAAGAGCAGAGCAACTGTTCTACCCCAAGGCAGAGACAAGAGAGAGCCTCTTAAAAACATCCAAACCCCTTCCTCCACTGATACTTTACTGAATGTGTGCGATTCTTCACTGTGATGGTTTTATACAAACTGCAAATATAATATGAAATCTATTGCCTCTGCATACAATACAGGCAAATACTAGTAATTGATGCTAGGTTTTACAGAGAAGAAAATGAGAAGCCACACCTGTTTCAGCACAAAGGGAACATTCTTCTGGGTTTCATTTCTGGAATTAAAACAAGCCATAAAGTAGTAGTCCCTCCAGACTTAGGCGTTTAATTTTTGGATTATGTGCTTAAGTACAACCAACTGAACTACATTATAAAGCAGAAAAATACAATACTATCTTCTAATTAGATTATCAAAAACAGGGAGACAGATAAACATTGTTTATCAAAAACAAAAAGCCAGCACATATCTTCAGGAAATACAAACCCATATTCAAACATTGTGTTGCACAGGCAATGTCTTCTCATACCTAACCTCTTAAAATTTCACCAAACAATTATCCTTACCAGTGGCTGAAACTGTAACAGCAGAAAGCAATGCATAAACAAGAAATAGTGATAGCCCATTTCCACTGATACAAGAAAAGAATAGCCACCAACAGAGGTCAGAGGACTTGGAACCAGAAATCAATGAACCAGCAAGTGTGACAGCAAAAACTGGTCCTCTAAATGGCATAGTGGAGTGATTCCGGAGGCAAGTCAATCATCAGTTTGGATGTTTTTATTTCTTGACTGGCCCTGTATTGTCTCCCTATACCAAATTCTGTACAGAAGGATGAGTGAGGAATAAATCTAGCTCTGAAAATACCTATTTTAATCCTCAAATGTTTAACTTGTTAAATCTTTTTCTCAGGAAGAATAGATGCTCCCAGAAATAGTTCAGGTAGCCTCTGAGCTGAGGAGATGACTACTGTTGCAGGCCTTAATGGGAGGATCCTTTTTGCTTAAGCTTAAGCAAAAGCATTTACAAAAAGCATTTACAGGAGGAAACAGAACTCACACCTGGCAAAACCATTTACTCCTGTGTATGCAAGAACTGCTGCGGAGAACTGTGTCCTGCTAATGATCCACCAAACTTCCAGACAGGCCATGACAATGCTCAGCACATATCAAAACTAGTTGAAAATGAAATTAAAAAAAGCAAAATCTCACTCTGTCACAGAAAGCAAAACATTTAATTAAATATGAACTCTGCCTTAGATTCTATCTCTTGCAGCTAAGTCTTCTTACCTTTTACTTAATCTTCATTGTTATTTTGAAGCCCCTAATCACCTTTTATGCCTCAAAAACACATAAAAGGTGTTTTTGAAAATAAAACCTCTGAAAATACTTAATATCACCTAGTAGGAATAGTCATACAATTTTAATCTGGTCCTTTGTGAAACTCTTGGAAACCTCCATCGTACTATGATTGCTTAAACTTCCAAGCTTTATTCTTCCCTTTTTGTGCATGCTTAACTCCTGTTAATGCCAAATGAGAATTATGTGCATACAACAAAGATTAAACTCTTTCATTGTCTAAAGGGTGCTATCAGCCCTGTGCTGCTTCAGTGAAAAAAAAAGCCTCAAGGATATTGCAAATACTGTGGGGAATTAATCTCATTATACACTACTAATAGCATTTGTGGCAGTGTTTGGTTCTTAGATCAACCATAGGTGACCACCTGGTGCCTGGTAACTAGAAAGCTGCTTCCACAACACATGCACAGACCAGGCTCTTCTTGGGAGACAATCTGTAAGCTGCAATGGCTCTAGACTCCATACACTTTCTCTCCCACTGAGAAGAACATGTGTTTTTATTTTCAGTTTGTATATTTTTAATTGAAGGACAGAGCTTTGTGAAAAAAGCTGGTTTTTTTTTAAAGAAACATGGGTTCAAATACAAAGATTTTTAGTTATGAATTAATACACTGTGATGCTTTCCAGGGCAAACTTCACGTAGGCTTGTCTTCTTGAGTTACCAAATGATTACTCGATCAGATTCACCTAGTCCTTTCCAAAAGTAAAATTGCTGCAGGGCTGATTTTAAGTACTCTTCAGGAGAACTTTCAGTGAAAATAAGCACATGTGTAAAAGACAAACTAGGATACTGAAAAATACATGAGATGTCGCTTTTATTGTCTTGTCTGTAAGTATTGTAGAAGATAAGTATTACATTTACAAAGGTATTTTTAATTAGGTTTTCTTAGTGTATACCAATTAAATCAGCAGGGTCACGCTGACTTAAAACAGCCAGCGACCTAGCACACAAATGAGTTTTACTGCAGATTTGAACAGAAAGGACACAGTCACTAAGCAACTGTTTGCAAGCACCAACTGAATAATTAAAGCTGGTTTCATCATACAGATGACACATCATGCTGTGAAAAAAATTACCTCTGGCAACTCCCGTTTCTGTATCTGAAACCTAGAAAACTTAGGGTTAAAACACAAAGAATGGTGATCACCAGCCTTTTAAAAAAATTTCAGATTTCTAATCACATCTGTCAATTGATACCAAGTAGCCTCCAGCAAAGGACTGCCAAGATGACACATATCTAAGTGTCAAAATTGAAATCTATAAATGTGTTGGGAGAGTATTTTTAATAGAGCTGATGCGATTTTACAGGCATACAGCAATTAAAATACAGTTCTTTCATTTCATGTGTTTTAAAAGATGTCTTGTATCCATATTCCACCTGGGGATTTCATAAGGTATCTCTTGAGCAATACAGAATGGATACTAGAGATACAAAGATTCTGTTTAAATCAGAGGATTTAAGTTTTTGGGCTCCTCCCCAGCAAGCTTCAGGCTTTGCCTTTGCCTCTGTGCACACACTACACCTGAAAATGTGCTTACGGAGCTCTGAAGTCTGAAAGCTCTCACCTGTAGCCCCAAGGGTCATACTGTTGAAATTATCTTAATGATGTATCTCCCTGATAAAAAAAAAAAAAAAAAAAAAAACCAAAAAAAAAAAAAAAACCAAAAAACAACTGGGGAACACAAGAGTCAGAAAAAAGAACAGGTCTTGGGAGTTTCTTAAAGACAAAATCCAGATAACATTGAAAAAATGCTCAGCTCTCACATAGTTGAGAATGAGACAATGTGGTAAATTTGGTAGATAAATGATAGTTTTGTGGAAAAATTTGAAGTATAAATTATCTACCAATAACAAATATCAATAATCTACATTAGGATTTATCTAAGTCTCAAAAATTCCTGCAGGCTTTCACCTCAAAAATTCTGCAGAACACAAAGTGGCAAAAGTGAGAATTTTGTACCATTTGGTAAACTCCATGAGGATATTAAGAAGATTTAACAATGTGGCCTTGGATAGGCATGCACAAAAAATGTCCATTTCAACATACTTTGAAGGAGACCTCTAGAAAAAGCAAGAGAAAAACATCTTCCTGACTCAGATATGATGGTATACCACTGTGTATTTTCCAAGAACAGATGAATACATGATAAATAAACAAAGTGTCAAGTGTAAAAGTAACATTAGGGAAGTCAAGCACTGTACAAATTCAGAATGCATGTGCCTCAAACTCTACCTGTCTTACAGTGAAGAGCATGTACTAGGTCTGCACAGGTGGCAGGGCAAACGGAAACATCCCCTTTGCTCAAAGGGCGAGATTCAATGTGTTATCTGACTATTCTATATTGCCTGCCTTCCTTAACCTAATGACCATTTCTGGAGACCTCTTCTTCAAAGTACAGCCACTGAACAGGTTTTTATTCAGGTTTTGTTTTATCCCCAGCTGATACATAAAATTACTGTCATTCAGTTTCTAGCTCACACTCTGTCACAGGATGTGCTCCATATCCCACGCCCCTCACTTCCATGCAGTCCTACCTAGACTGATGAAAACCTCACCCAACCCAGATAACCTGTACCTTCCTCATTTGCAAGAGAACTGGCACTGAAACAGCTGATTTTTAAACACCCACAAAATATAAATTCCCAGGATTATAAAAAGAGCCATTGGTTATAGCGGCTGTGCCAACACAAGCCTACCAAGGTGGCTAAATCCCATATGTTGCTACTCAGTTTTTAATAGGTCACTGGGCAAAATTTCATATATTTTTTTATGCATGCTAAAGTTAAAACTGAATATGGCTGCTGGTAAGCATGGGGTAGGAGATGGTATGTGTCCATAAAGAGGTTTATATATTTTCTGCACATGCCTAAGAAAGATAAAATGAAAAAATATATGTATTTATCCTTTCACTAGGACTGCAGTACTGGAAACATTCAGTGCTTATCCTAAAGCTGCTTGTATACACCCAGTTAAGAGGACAGAACCAGAAGAAGACCCATTTACTAATCTGCATATCCTGGGGATTTCACAAACACAGTAAGAACACCCCTGATGACAGCAGGTGCCACCCAGACAAGAGAGGTCTTTGGTACTCTCAGGAGAGTGTCCATTAGGAACCCACAGGGAGATTGCACCCCTGTTTTGGGACCCACCCTCTGTCACAATCAGCAGATTTGCTGAGGTGAATTGACTTCCTCATTGCTTCCAGGAAAAAGCTGTTGGGCCAGACCCATGCTTTCCAGTGCTTTAGGAAATCTCTAAAAGGGTACAATTAAATCAGATTTAGATTTCAAAACAATGTCTCTGACCCCCTCCCTAGTATCCCTTAATTCACACTTTGAGGGTGTCATCAAGATTGCTGGATTTCCAACAGGTCTTCTTTGGCCTCTTTTCTCCAAATAATGTGAGAGACTGCCTGTGCTGTTGTTTTTAAGTGACAATGAAGCATGGAATATAGTCCAATCAAGTTCTAAGCAAAAATATTGTCTGGTATTACACTAATATTTGATTTGTTCATCAATAAAACTCTTATAATAATATTTACGGCTGAGGGAAAGGTTCCCCTTTTATATGCCAAAGAATAAAAAAAATTATATGAAAGAATCTTCAGAAAACTGGCACACTTATTTGCAGACTGTCCTTGGACTGGTTGTTATAAAACAAAACCACATGTTCTTTGGCATAGCTCTCATTGTTTATAGATTTAATCTATTTACTGTTAGTGAGTATTAGATGTTGATCTGCAACTTCAAACAAATCCCTGTTGTTCACTGAGGTGAAAGCATGGGGACTTATACTTTATATTATAAAGACACAGCATGTTTGCTCTTATTTAAAAATATTTATAAAACATCCCATGCAACTCTCCTTTGAATTCTATTAATTGCTTTCATTTACTCAAGGATACTGCAAATTCAATTGGCATTGCAATATTTCATTTAATGCAAGAAACTCTCACAAATACCTTATCATATTCAACTGAGTCAGAGGAGAGTTCTCAAAACCTTAAGGGCTCACTTATATCTTCAGAGCCTATGTTAGTTTTCAAGTCACGTCAATTGTATATGCACCCCAAGTGCGTGGAAAGGATACATTCATGAGCAAAAAATAAATTTGTATGTCTGACCTTATGTTCTAATTACACTGATGCAGTTCTCTTTTCCCTCATTTGACTTCTATGTATTAACATTCCTGTGTAATAACATATCTATGAGATGGTGCTTCACTCTCATTTTCTCTGAATGTTGGTCTTTGCCAACATTCTTATGCTCACCCATTTCAAGTATCTGGGTACTATCTACTCCACTATTATCAGACTTACTGTATATGCCATTCTTCATCCATATGCAATCTTACAGTTTCTATAGTGCCTTTCTTTCTGTTATTTTCATCTCCAAGAAAAATATTCATTTCTTATCTCAGCATCAGATAATATATTAAACAATAGGTTCATTTAAATTTAAATTACAGATTGCAGTACATCTCCACAGTTTGTGTGGCAGTAAATCCTAAACCCTTCTGAAACACAAAAGGTCTTAATTCTGGCTCTGAGCATCTTAATTTCAGTGTTTGAATCTTTCCTGTTCATAAACCCAAGATGTGAACACCAGTCACACAAATTGCACCACTCAAGTAGTCTGATGGCTTGCATGGATCTGTCTGTATTTGGCCAAATCCAAATTTGGATTTGGCCAAACGATGGGTACATGTAGCTCCTAGTGGCTTGGAAGGAAATAGGAAAGCAGTAAGAAACGAGATCTGGGCAGGTTTGGCTCTCTGACCTTTTAATGTGGATGAGGTGTCCAGTCCCACCTCACACCATGGGATTTAATCTCCTTTGCACCACCAGCATCACAGAATGTTGAATATGTTTGTGCTAATTAATTACAAAACTGCCCTCATTTCTTCACTCATTCCTTTCTCTTCCTGAACCTTGCTTTCTTTCTGTCCAAAATGTAATTTTCACAGACAAGAACTCACATGAGAGGTAAGTGAACTGACACAAACATGCAATATAAACAAGTAACACAAAAGCAGCATGAGCTGCCCGTGAGCCCAGCATGCATTAGGTGTGCTGAGGCTAAGGACACATCCAGGACATCCAGAACATTCTCTACCTGTCAGTCTCCCAGCAGAGTGTACATGGGCAGCATCAGCCCAGCCGGACACAGCTGTCACTACTGCTTATGGCCAGGATAAGGGCTCATGCCTCAGCTGTGGAGACCCTCCTCCTTGTACCCCACTCTGGAATACACTAAGGGAAAGGAGACCTTTGTGAAAATGTCCCTGATAAAGACAGTCTTATGCTTTTTTGGTAAAAGCTTTTAAATGGAAATAATTTTTTACACAATTTCAATTTGGAAATTGTGGGGGGCAACAAAAAAGAGGTAAGATATTACATGTTTGCATGCATCTGAAAAATCCTGCACATAAAGAAAAACAAGACATTTTATCAAATTGTGAATTCTATTGAAAGGGCTTTTTCAATTAAAATATGTCTAGTTAAAACCTTTGAGCAGCTTTGCAATCTTTATTTTCAGTAACAAAGGTCAAAATTACATTTTTGGTTTCCTTCAAGTGTGCCTTCCAGCTCCCTCCCTGAGCTCCTGGGAGCTCTTGCTTGCTTTATTCCTGACAAAACCCCTCCAGGCCACAGGGATGGGAGGCTAATCCCAGTGTGTGCCACATTTACATTTGGAGTGAGTGTCTCAGAGCTGCAGCTGCTGGCCTATGTTTCTGTCATTATTTGCATTTCAAACAGAATCAATGGAAGCAATGAACTACAAAACAAACTGAAGTTCTACAGAGAAAACTAATGCCTTTTTTATTCTGAATCAGCTACTGGAATACTGAAAGACTGAAAACTTGGTAAGACTGCACAGTCCCTAATACTGAGTACCACATCAGATGAGACCAACAGTACTTATCTGTCAAAAACTGTAATTTAAAAAACTTCTACAGTTGGTGGTAACCTAGTTTTTAATAGGTAATTACCTATGTGATTAAAGCCTAGCTTAAATACTTCAAAATATGATTCCAAAAATAGTATAACAGAAAAGACATTGAGGCTAACTAACTCTTCCCATTTTCTTCCCCCAATACTTCATGCTGCTCTATGTTTCACATGCTAGAAAAGTCTGAATTTCCTGCCTGGAAGTTTGATTTGCAGTTCCCAGACTAATACCTATCTCAGCCCTACTGCCATATCCTTTAGGTAATTTCTCACTTGCATCCATCCACAATCTGAAAACTTGCTTAGGAGGCTAGTATCAGACATAACAGAGAAACTGCAGGCAGGTTATAAATCCAGGTTCTGCAGGGAAATGGAAAAGGCAGAGAAGTCAGAGAGAATACCCCCTAACAGTCTCAAGTGTCTAACATTAATCCTGTTCATTCTCCCCTACTTTCAAGCAGCACTGTCATCCATGCCCTGCAAATTATATCTATTGTGTCAAAATACTAAAGAACACTTCTGACAAAAATCCCTAAACCACAACTATTCCCTGGTGAGCAGGGCAGTGAGGGAGCACTGGGATTTGAATTGGCCACAGCGATCCTGTGGGTATTACATCAGACCTCCGAAGCTGATGGCTAGGACACTAATAGCAAGAGTAGTTTGTTTCTTAATGGACCTCTGGGTTCTTCAGCACTCCCTTAGTACAAATAGTTCAGCATTAGTCCTTCCCTTGACTCCTTCCCCTTTTTTCCCCTCTTCATAGCTGACATAAATAATCTTTTATGCAGAAAGTGGCAGTACCAAGGTTACTATTTTATCTTCCAGTCCTTGATAGTGAAAGTTCAAAGGATTGCTAGATCCTGCAGGATCTCATCTCATCTCTTCTTAAAAGTCTTACAAAGATGTCTGGATGCACAGGGAAGTGTGTTGACTCGGTAAGACACAAAATCAAGGTTCTGTCCACAAAGCATCTCTTGATATCTTGCAAAATAGTTTGTGTGTCATGAATTAATTCCTATCCATAAGCAAATTGTTTTCTGCCTACTTAGAATCTCCCTGGCTAATATGTTTGCTAGTTTTTGTTATAATTTTCTGAGTGCTGTGAAAAAGGTTTTCAAACAGCTTCACTTCAAATAAGCGAAACACAGTCCATTTACTGTTCATGTTTCTGTTTGTAATGTTGTTCAACGAGTGTTTAGGTAATACTTGCATTTTATAACTACCTATGCAACTGAATCTTTTTGCCAGTTATAGCTGTTGTACATGATTTGCAATAAGAATAACAGAAGTACTAGAGAAGATAAGATTATAGAATAGAAGGATGTAGGATTACAGAATCATAGAATGGTTTGGGTTGGTTAACCAAGTTAATTCTGACTTCGTTATTGGTTTAATATTGTGAATTCAGACATAAATTATTCGTCCTCTCTCATACACTTCTATATCCCATTGCAAGTTACATAGGAATTGCCCCCATGGCATGGATTCCATCTCATGTAAATTGGCATAGCAACAGTAGGTTCACATCCTGTGTTTAGCCTGCAAGAGGCCCAAAAAATTCTGCTTGAGAATGTCTTTATCAACTAAACAGCTCATGTGAACTGAGTCCTACAACCCATGTGTACAGTGGTGGTCCCAGCATAAACTCTCTTTTTATATTATCAGATGGATTAAGAGCTGTTGGGAACAGTTGAAACAAGAAACAGTATTTCAGTAGAATGCTTAAAGCCAAGTTAAATTAAAGGCCTAGGTCTAATTCTACTCATTTACGTTCAGGCACCTGTTGTATGTCCTTTTTAACCATCTCATTTAAGCTCTTCTCAACAAAATCAGATAAGAAGACAAACTGGAAGGCAGAGGGAAAGTTTAAAAAACTGCACACTTAAAAGTGCTATTTTTTACATCTCTATAAAAGAGCCCAAACATGAAAACACAAGCAGGCATTTACATCTTTGAAGGACAGGATCAAGCCAAATTTCTATGACCATGGAGTGAGTCACCTGAGTAAGAAGTTTAGAAGTAGACCCAACCATGTAGTAGCAGAACTTCACTAAAGTGATAGGTATACAATTTTTACAATAAAGCAATTATGAAAATTTCAGAAGACAATCTCTTGATTTCATATCTATTCATCCCATGTATTAACTTTTCATTGGGTCTTAGGGTAACATTGAAAATGCATTTTTAAGGAAAAATGTTTGTGAACGTGCTAATTATTTTAAAACACTACCTTTAAACTCTTATAGCTTATTTTTTTAAGTGTTTGTGAAATCAGAACCCAGATTTGCATCCTTCTTTGGTCCAAAAATGCTACCTCCTAGTTTGTGCTCTCTTCTGCTGTTGAAGACAAATCCAATCAGATCAGATACTTATCCAGTGACAACTTAAGGACAAGTGAAAGATGAAAAGGAAAGTTATTTCACTTCCCTCTCTTACCTCCTAGCATGTCTGATTTTATTCATGCCTGTCTTTTGTGATCTCCTTTTGTACCACACAGAGCTTATCAACTGACACAAAAATAAATGCATAACAAATATTTTACAAGACCAGACAAAGGGATTTGCTAAATATAAAGAAGCTGCCTGGTCAGACTTCTACTCTTATCCCTTAGGGTGAGTACTGTTGCTTCTGACATCTCTCAAGTTTTTGCAATACCATCTCAAGCACTACTGGCAACCAGTGATTAGTCTAGTTCTCAGACACCTTAAGGGTCAATAGAGAAAAAAAGGCAACAAGTTCTACAGATTACCTTAAAATCAACTTGTGAAACTGGAGTGCTGTAATGGATGGCTATAAACACTTCAGGAGGAATAGGCTTTTGGGTAGACCTGCAAGTTAGGAAGTGTTTTGATTATCTTGATGATGGTCACAATAGGGTTCCTTGTTCATGGGTAAGAATCAGGGGGAAAGCCAACACAGCAGATATCCTGGTGAGAGTCCAGGATAGACCCCCAGCCAGGATTAAGAACAGATGAAATATTCTATAAGCAGCTAGGAGAATCACTGACTCTTGTGCTTGTGGGGAACATCAAATTAATAGATGTCTACTGGAAATGCAACACAACAGAGATGAAACAGCCTAGGACATTCTTGGAGGGTGTGGAAGATAATGTCCTGGAGCAGCTGGTGAGGGAGCCAACCAAGGAATATGCCCCAAGGAAATGTGCTTGTCTAACTTGATCTCCCCTTCTGTGACAAAGGGTCCCACTTAGTGGATGAGGGAAAGGCCATGGACATTGTCTGCCTGGACTGCAGCAAATCTTCTGACACCATTTCCCACAGAATTCTTCTGGAGAAACTGTCTGCTTGTGGCTTGGATGAGTGCATAGTTTGCTGGCTAAAGAACCAGTTGTACGGCCTGGCCCAAAGAGTGGTGGTGCATGGAATTACATCCAGCTGGTGGCTGGTCACCAGTGCTGTTCCCAGGCTCAGTCTGGGAACCAGTCCTATTTAGTAACTTTATAACTGATCTGGATGCGGGGATCAAGTACACCCTCAGTTAGTGCATGACACCAGGTTGGATGGGAGTTTTGCTCCACTGGAGGCTGTGAAAGCTTTACAAAGACATCTGGACAGTCTGGATTGATGTGCTGAGGCCAGTGGTGTGAAATTCAACAAGACAAATTTCTAGGTAATCCTTTTCAGTCACAACAACTCCAGGAAGCACTACAGGCTGGGGCAGAATGACAGGGAAAGGCCCTGGAGGTGCTGGTGACAGCAGCTGAGCGTGAGCCAGCAGTGCCCAGGGGGCCAAGAAGGCCAATGGCATCCTGGCCTGTGCCAGCAATGGTGTGGCCAGCAGGAGCAGGGCAGGGATTGACCCCCTGTACTCAGTGCTGGTGGGGCCACAGCTGGAATCCTGTGTTTAGATCTGGCCCTTCATGGTAGGAAAGGCACTGAGTTGCTGGAGCAGCTCCAGAGAAGGACAACAAAGCTGGCGAAGGGTTTGGAGCTCAAGTCTGATGAGAAGTAGCTGAGTTTCTTACATTGTTATCTCATGTTCACTCAATATCATATTTCTGCATAATTCTTCTAAAGAAATCCTGGCAATCTTGTATAACAACACATTAAATATTTTAAGTAAGGCTTGCATGTGGGCCTGTCATGAGCTGGCATCACTGCTTTCTGTGTGGAGCAGGAACAAGTATAAGACAACATCTGGATCCACAGCAACACACGTGAAGTGGTCTAGCAAAGGAAATCAACAGAATGATATAAACATAATATAATTTCCTAACAAAAAAATTGTTTTCTTTTATTTCCTCCTGGGATGTGGCTATATATCTAATCAGAATCCGTCTGACATTTTAGATCATTTGCAGTGTACCTGTTGTAGCTAGGTCATAACCATATCATGGGAATGGCCCAAGAGCTCAGACACAAGACATTTTCAGGGTTTTTATTCGTAAGCTGGTTCTGAGTGTTCTACCATTTGACTACAGTAATTTGCTTCCTTTAGGAAAAACATATGGGAAGTTAAAAGTCTATAGTACCATTTTGAAATGCAAAATTAAAGTTCACAAAAACACTGGTTTTCAGCTACATTTCTAGTGCTCAAATTGCTTTTCTTTCTTCTATAAATACAATAAATAATGAAGTCTCATTTAAAATTACCCCTCTCAGTTTAAAATTTTCCCGTGAATTATCTAGTTCTGGCCTTTACATTAATCCAGTGGTCTTCATGACAATTATGCATTTTCCTATGCTGATGGGCTTAGAGTCTAACTAGATGGGAAACCTTCAAAAGATGTGGAATAACATGAAAAACATATGAGCAAGTCCAAGAAAGCATGACAAAGGGAACAAGGGTTTCCAACAGAACAAACATAACCAGGGGCTCTATGACTCCCTGACCCACGCATCCAGAACAAGGGCACACCCGGATGCTCCATGGGGGAAGCTCTTGCCTTTGCCTTCATCTCTGTTAGTGCGCACTACACTGTGGTCCTCACAATCATGTGGGCCACATAATGTGGCAATGTGGCAGCAGCAGAATTAAGTTTAGATAGAATGGCTTGCAGCAGCACTGACTAGTCATATTTGGTAATACAATCTGCATAAAATTTGACTATATGGGTTCCTCTGATATTAATGAAAATTTTCTCAGCTTTCCTTCTAGAGAAACTCAGAATGGAAATCTGTTAATATAAGGCACAAAGGCATGGCTTCCCATCTCCTATGTTTCATTAAAGAGGAAGAACACTTAATACTAAAATAATTTTTCACATGGGTCTTGTGTCAACTTTGGCCCCTATATCATTTATGCAAATTATACATACACGTATAAACTGCTAACTGTTCATGCAGACTAAGCATTCCTGGGCACATATGGTCTCCCACTAGGGAACTGATTCCATATTTGTGCATTTTATTACTTTGCTAACAAACGCAGATATCTTTGTAATTAAACAGGCTATTTAATGTTCTGAAGAATGTGACCATGTCAAGATTTGCTGCAATTTATTCCCACTTATTAGGTTCATACTGTAGAAGGGAGCCGTTAACAAAGGAATGAGATAACAAAAAAACTCCAAACCCATTAACAAAGGAATGAGATAACAAAAAAAGCCCAAACCCAACTACAGAGAAACACAATAATGATGAGTCTCCCTTTATCCTCACAATTTTTTTTTTTTTTGCTGATGACTGTTCTGAACAGGTTGTCTGTGTACTGAAGAGCCACTCACCTGGTAAAATTAAAGGTTTAAGCTTTGCAAGAATTTTCCTTTAGTACTGATTAATCCCAAATTAATGTTTGAAGATGACATATAACATGAAGTATATGATGCACTTTTTTATTTTCATGGGAACACAAAAGCTATTTCAAGTAGCTTTTGAACTTTTGAATTCACAAAAGCTGAATTTCAGCATAGACTATTAATAAGAATTGTCTCCAGGGGAAAAAAAAATATATTTATTACTTTGGAGATAGCAAGATTTCCTTTGGGCTGATATAAGAAAATAAAAGGCTTTTGAAAAGTCTAGATAGAATTTTTTTACTGGCTTTAAAAAAGGAAAAAAAAAATGTACAATTAAGGCAATACTAGTTACACTGTGCTTTGGTATAATCAATAGAACATTTTTACAAGTAATGACTAAAGCCCATTCAATAAACCTCTGAGTAACACCAGGGAAAAGAAAGTTTCCTGTAGTCTCCCACATCACCTGTTTCTCCTCCTCTCAGTGAGCATTAGAGCCATTCTCTTCCAGGGCTGGCTGCAGGTGGATGGATGTACCAAATCCAGCACTTTGGGATGGTCTTGTTTCAAAAGCCATCTCAAAACAAAGTTGCACGAAAAACAAATTCAACCCTCCAGAGTGATTCTGGAGCTCTTTTCTTGCAGCCTTACCTTGAGAATTTTCAATCATAAAATGCAGAAACGTAGTTGGCAAACTTGGCTCTCAACTTAATGCCTGTGTCTACTTTGGCTTCTGTGTTCTGCACTTACAACTGAGAGAGCAAGAAAGCAGCTGGCCACTGTGAAATACAAAGGGGGTCTCTGGCCATCCCCACCTTAGGGGGTTGGCCATTCTCAATCAACATTTGAGCCTGTCAGAAGGTGTGAGCAGGTGCCACAAAAGGTCTCAACAGATCACAGCTCCAGCCCCATGGATTGGTGCCTGAGTACATTTTTATGGAAAGAGCACACTAATGGGCAGAAAATGAAGGAAAAATTGAAAAAAAAATTACTCCCTCCCTCTTCAAAGCTTCTTCCAGCAGCAGCCACAAAAACTGGACATAATTAAATCTCCAGGAACTGCAGGACATTCTTTCAGCCCATGCAGAAGTGAATGATATGACAGTAAATTTCTGCCATTTTATTCTTTTATAGCCAGGGGGGACATCCAGAGATGGCATAGAAGGTGAGTAAAAGCCATCTAGTCTGTCTGTTTACCACTGATCTCCCCCTTGATATATTCCTCAGTCTCTGTCGTTCCTCCCCTGAGAAGTGCTGTCACTAACCCATCACTCCTCCTGTGCCTGAGAGGATGGTGTCTGCAGCCTGAGAGGCTGTGCCAGAGCTGACCTGTTCATTATCTGGCAGACTGCGCTCTCACAGGCAATTCCATTAGCAATATCCATCCCAATGACAAAGTACATCTTCTACGTGTCCGGTTTCCAACCACATAGATCTAAGTGTTATTCTGGGTCCCTTTTTTTGACGTTGGAAATCACTGACATAGTGCAAGTTGTGTTTATTGCCCTCTTTCTTTCAAGCTGCTGGATTGACAAAAGTTTTCCTTTAAAAAATGTCTTATATGCTTTGGTGGTAAGGACACTGCTCTGGCTGGACTAAGAGAACTAATAACAATAAGCTTTCCACAAAAGACCCACAAAAAAATAAAATTATCTTTGAAATGTGAAGCTGCATTTCAAAAATATTAATATTCCAAAATTAGGTTAAGAATGTTGGGAAAGGATCCTTGTAAGTTATTTGAACTCTGCACTTAAATTCACATTATTATTGTTGTTTAAATGAAAAAAGTAATCCAGTGAAAATTAAATGAGCAATTTTCATGTGAAAGCCTCTGGGCATTATAAAGATTCACAGCACAAAGTGTCATGCTGCTTCATAATAAATTGATCTGAGTAAGGTACTAAATATCTGCTGCCTTTTTATAGCTGAGAAAACATTTTGCATTACCAGTTTCTGAAACAGATTGACAACAAAAATTTTTCTTCAATACACAGCCACAGGTTACATGCTCCAGCATCTTCCAGTGGCAGCATCCATCCTCCTATACTTTGGCAGGCAAAATAACCCTGATTTAATTAATTAGTGTCTTCAACTACTGTTGAGCTCATTAGCAACCCTCTAACATTGTATGTTCTGAAGATATATGCTAAAGTGCAGTAATTGTAGGTATTGGTTCATTAGCAAGTATGATCAACATGGGTTATCAAAAACATTTTTCATGCATAACAAATAGAGCAAATTGCTAAAACAATAAAAGAAATATCTAAGATCTACAGCAGGTTCATCTACATGATGCAATAATTTGTTAACATAATTAGAAGCAGATTTATAATAACTTAATTTTCCACCTTCTTAAGTCTAAAGGAGACCAGGGATATTGTCCTGCTTTCTGCGGAAAGTTTCTGCCCTGGCTGACAAAATATCAGGTGAAATTAAGACTGTGCAATGAAGAAAGGGTTCTTTTAGATGTGATAGACTCCCTTTAGAAATCTTGCTGATTGCACAGAGGCTGTGTAATTATGGGCACTTGTGAACTGTACTTCATTACAATGACAAAGTGTTGGCACTGGTGAGACATGTAACTCTCTCAGTATTAAATGAACACAATTCAAATACTCTTTTAGAATCAGCATAATCATTTGAAAAAAAAAAAAACCAACACAGGGACATGCTTAAGGAACATGGTAACAACATAGTTGCACTTTCCCCTCCAAAGATTAAAACAAGGTAGTATTTATTTCCTCCTTCTTGGGCAATAGAAATCTCATGATTTTCAATATTTTCTCTTGACTTAAGAAATGTAAATGTTGCCATCAGATTTCTACTGGAAGCTTCTGTTCTTGTGTATTATAGGCAGAGGCGCAGTATTTTAATCTTTTCCATATGAACCACAGTACATTTTAAGTTTTACACACTTAATTTTCAAAGGGAATTACACTAAAAGGAGAACTATTACTAGATGTCAATGAATAGACCTATGACCGATGATAGTTCTAAGTTTTAGAGACGCACAAGTATTCTTCCTTAGCTTAAGACAATAGTACTTACCTATGGAGAAGAGAAATAAACAGTGGAAGGGTTGACTGCCTTCATTACACAAAGTAACATTACTGTGTAGTTCATAACTCATTAACTGGAGAAATGCAAATTTAAAAATAGAAATATTTCTACTATACACTATTATAAACATATATTAAACAAAGCCATACATAAGGAAAATGTACAAAATTTTAAGTCTTTCACTTTGACATTTTCTGCTAAAAAGTTTTGATTTATGGCTACTGTTTCAAGACCTTTGTGAATGTTCATAAATTAACAGAATTTACATATTGTTCTAACATGTTCCCAAATGGGAAAACTGCTTCCCTTGTAGAAAATACTAAAATTAATTAACAGAATTTACATATTGTTCTAACATGTTCCCAAATGGGAAAACTGCTTCCCTTGTAGAAAATACTAAAATTAATTTGAGGAGAAAAATAATGAAATGAGAATGAATAATGACCTGGTCATGCAAGCTCTCCTCATTTGGCATTTATTGTATGGCCCCTGTAAACCCGGCCGCTCACCTAAGTGTTTAGAACACTAGACTATGCCATGCTCACCTTTCACTGAAAATTTGGATAATCAGAATAAATTTAATGGAATTATGGAAACTTCTTCCCAGCACAGTGCTTGCAAATTACTCAACAGCTACATATATTTACTTTTGGGTTTGATAATTTTTAGTGGATACCTTGACCCGTTTGACATCCTCCCACTATGCTCTGCAGCGCTGCAAGAAAAGGGCAGCAGTCCCCAAACCCAACTCCCTCTATCAAACCTACGTGTCAGATAAGAATAGCAAAGCAGAAGAATGCAGATAAAACTAGAGAGAATACACGGTCAGTCAGTGTTAATCCTTTTTAATATTCCACTTCTCACCAGAGAGGATTTAATTGTTTCTTAAATGGCTCTAGGGCCTCTGAATGAGCAAACCTGTCCAACAGAGCAGACATTTCTTTGAAAAAAATCTCTGTAATAAATATTGATCTATCACAACCATAGATAATTCTGGAGTCATGGCTATATCTCCTTGCCTAATTAAACTGTGCTAATATGAAAATGCGGGCCAGGCCCATAAGGCACAAGAGATCTGAGGGAGTGTGGAAATGCCTGGAAGATGCAAGCTCTGGGCAGAGGCACAGAAAGGCGCAGGAACTGTACTTGCATGCTAATGAGCTCCGACAGATCCTAATCCATACAGATGCAATTTAAATTCCCTTCCACATCCTCAGCCTTAAATTCTCCTAATTAACCCGCAGCCATGAGATAAGCAGCCATGCAGAGTGGGGGGGATGGCTCAACAGAGGTGACAAAAGGCAAAAGGCTACTCTTTGGCACTTCTCTTTCCTCGGGATTTGAAGGTTGTGTCAATCATTAAGCCAGACTCAGAGGGGTAATCAAAATGTGATTTCCTTAATTTCCCCATGACATTTTAACTTTTACCTTATAAGCATTCTGGGATTTAGAGCTGGCAAAAAAGTTTTAGCAATCACAAAACACACACTTCCACAACCACGTGGCAGCACTTCAAAGCATTTCACTCCCACTTGACAAGGAGCTTTGTTAAAGATGGGAGGCAGTATTTCACCAGCTTGGCTTACCGTTTTTGTAGAGACACTCAGCTTCCTACAGAGATTTGACTAATAGAAGTCAATTTATTTCCAGCTCCAGCACCACGCAGACTGGCAAGGATACCATAGAAGAGAAGTGCTACACTTTATTTTGAGTGGTGTCACAGCAACCCAGCAGTGTTGCATGTTACTACATGTAGAAACATGTTACAAACCACAGTTCCCAGAGCCATATCCCTCAAACTCTCTGTAGATGGGATTTACAAACCGCAGTTCTTCACAAGCACTCCTAGGATCTACAGACTGCAATTCTTCAACAGCAGTCCAATGCTGCAACACCTAACAGGGCAGATCCAGAGAGACCTGCCTGTTTCCAGTAAAAATCCTCATAATTTAAACTCATTCAAAATCAGTGTTTGTCAAAGTGTTTTTTAGTAATCACAATAAGACAAACTGCTGTCTATGGTTTTGGGCATTTTGTGGGCTTTTTTGTTTTGTTTTGTTGTTTGGGTTGTGGGTTTTTTAAAATGAATGGTAACAAAGAGCTGCTTTCAGTAAGCATTGAGAGCCCTGCTACTCCACTGCAATTAAATGAGATGAAAAGTGTTTGATTGTCCATTTATCAGTATTTGCATATATGAAAAGATCTTGCCCATGCAAATGTATGCAGGTGTTGTTTAATAAAAAGGTTCTAATGTGTTCTTTTTTTAATACAACTCAGAAATCTGAAGGAATTGCACAATTTCACAAATGGCAAATCTCAGCTTTCCATCTCTATTACTGTTATTTTCAAATCAATTTGAGTGATCCCTTTAGTGTTTACATTTAACATCTGGCTAGTATCTTACTAGCTTATTTGAAGAGAGTTGGTGTCCTCATTTTGAATTTTAATGAAGACCACACTGCATATATCACTGACATTAGATTCCCTACTGGTACACTTGGCCTTGATGGAAAGCTGAAGCAAGACAAAAAGAAATAAATGCCATTACATTACTGCAAATGAATAATCTAAATCATGGGTCGTCCACAGCACCTGACTATGACTGCCACATTCAGTCTTTACATAGTTCAGGGGCAAAATTAAGAAGTAAACTTCAGGTCTCTTGATTTATGATACAGCTCGATTTATGATTTATGTGTTCTACAGTCACTTAGAAAGCTATGATTTTTTTTTCCATCTCTGAGAAAGGAAAAATGCCACACTGGGACTTAACTTGTATGAACACTTACAAGTATTTTTAGATGGACAACACTGATTTGCTTTGTCAAACTACCTGCTACTGCACTCCTATATTCCTAACAGAAAGTCATAGCACAGACTGAGACAGGGAGACAGGGAAAAAAACTGAGATGTACTAAACTTGACAAGTGAGTCAGACTTTACTTGCATAGGTCTCAGGTCTTATTCCACGCTGTGCTCTGAGAGAGAGACAGGCACTATTCCAGGTCTGACTGTGGATTATATTGCAGCTTCTGAACGGGAGACATTCAGGCCTCTTGGAGGTACCCAGAATATACAGAGAATACATGATCTTGTCAGGCTGATTTTCTTATCTGTATCTAGAGATGTGTTAATTTATGCAAAAATCTAGCTGTGTATAATGATCTTGCTTTTTCCCCTACTAGCTCTGCAGAGTTAATGTTAAGCCTTTCCATAAAATGATCACTATCTGAGATAGTGATTCCACCTGAGAAAGTTCTTGACCTGAATGAGCTTTTCCTTCATTGACACTGAGAGATCTGAAGTTTGTTGAGCTCATTTCACATTGAGGGATTCATCTTTCAGATGAACATCTATCAGTCAACAGAGCTGAAGTCTCTAAAATTTAAACTCCCAGCAAGATCTCAGTGAAAAATAGAAACATATGTCTCACATTAAGAACTAAGACATAAAAACATTACAGAAGTATTCATACTGACTTTAGAATGTGATCATTTACTGCACAGCAGTGAGCATGGGCATTGAGAATGCCATCTGCTGGTAAAAGCAGCATGAGGAAGTACAATTCCTTGTAAGGCAACTTCCAAAAATTAGAAAGTTAAGAAACATGATGTGGTCAGTTGTTTGGTTTGGGTTTGTTTGGTTGTTCTTTCTTTTTTTTTTTTTAACTGCTAATTTGAAGTTGGTTTTTTTTCTTCCAATAAACTAGCTTTACCTGCATGATATGATTAATTTTATATAGAAACTTAGGTGGGAATGGATTTTGAACCAGAAGAGAATTACAACTTTATTTTGCACTGGAAAAGATTGACTTTTGAAAATTGTAACAATTTAAAAGATATAATACATAACAAGGAAATATGAATAGAGCTGAAAGACTGAGATTGCTTCTACTTTCTTGCTCTTCTGGGGGGGGAAGCCATATGAGAAGCAGCTGAGGACACTTGGATGCTCAGCCTGGAGAAGGCAAGACTGAGGGGAGACTTCATTGTGGTCTTCAACATCCTTGTGACAGGGAAGCAGAGGGATGGGTGCCAATCTCTTCACTCTCATGACCAGTGACAGGACTCAAGGAAGTGGCATGAAGCTGAGTCAGGGGAGGTTTAGGATGGATACAAGGAAAATGTTTTTCACGCAGAGGGTGGCTAGGTACTGGAACAGGCTCCCCAGGGAAGCGGTCACAGCACCAGCCTCATAAAGTTCAAAAAGTGTTTGGACAATGCTTTTGGGCACATGGTGTATGTGGTTGCTTGGGTGTCCTGTGCAGGGCCAGGAGTTGGACTCAGTGATCCTTATAATTCCCTTCCAACTCATCAAGTTCTATGATTCTGTGATTCTCCTATTTCACCGGATCTCATAAGTAATTGTCAAGCATTTATGAACTATTTGGTGAGAACATGGAAAACTGTACAGTACAAATGAAAAAAAAAAGTCAGCAGTGAATCTCTTTGTTAGTGTGCCATCACCTAGAGCAAGTGATTCCAAGCTTTCTGTGGCCAGTTTGTGATTTGACCACAGTGGACAAAACCTGTCTGGTAACTCCACTTACAATCCAGTGATTGTTATCATAGGACTACAGCAAGATGCACAGAAGCCATATCTCTGCTGGTTTCAGAATTGTCTCTGCTGAGTTGAAAACCTTTTCTTTCTCTTTTTTTTTTCCCTCCATGATAACTGATGAAGTGTTTTATGGCATCCAGTTCCATAGCCAACAGCCAACCAAGTTACCTAAACTAACTAACAAAAACCAACCGTTTTTTGTGAGATAGTTTAGGTAACCAAACCAATCAAAAGGTCTAATATTGGCCTAGTGTTTTCTGAGAGTGTCCCATCTTTGCAAGTCAGTCGGAAACACGGGACAGTACATGACAGTAAGATTTGGTGGGGTTCAGAAAGGACTTGATCTAAACTTGATTTGATTATTGCTTAGACTAAGTTAACAATCACTGACAAAGAGACGTCCATCTGCTCAAAAGTAAGACCAAAAAAAAAGTTGGAAGGGACAGATGTCAACTCAAACATATTTAATAGCAGAGGGAAGCCAGAAACAAAAGTAAAACTACAAAACATAATTTGTGAGCAGACCATGACTACAGCTTTTCCTAAACTCATCTCTTAGAAAGTACATATTATTTATTGTCAGCTGTGGTGCGGCTCCAAGGCAGTGCACCTGGAAGATCCAAACCTGACAAGATGCCATTCACATTTTTCCACTAAGTTACCATGACTTACTCTGACATATAGGAAGGTTCCAAGAGGAGGAGCATGGATAAAGGAAGGTAAGCGTCATCTTGGATGAACACAAGTTTCTCTCAAGTCCTGAAAACATCTGCTAATTTGAAAACAGCATTTTGGGAAAGAAAGGAACAGGATACAATGTTTAAAATAAACTTAAGAAATTTAAAGAAATAAGGAAAATAACATTTTTAAACATCAGCATCACAGAATGAAGCCTTTGATCTCTGCTGTGTCCATGCAAAAACTGCCCCTGCGGGGCTACCAAAGCTGTCTCTGAAACAAGGCAGTAGAGCCCTGTTAACTCAGAGCTGTGGGGAAGATAAATGCTGGTCTGGTGAGACCTTCCTGATGGATCTTCTGAGAGGCCCATCACTGATGAGATCATTCCTCTTCAAGGGACTGAAGTCTGGGGCAGAACTCTCCTGGGTGGAGGTACCAGCCATCTGTGGCTGTCGGGCTAGCTCTACAGGACTGCCCTGCATACCGCTCTTTCACTTCCCACTGTGAAAGAAAGATCTCAGGGCGCTCCCTTCTTTAACATCGTCCCTGACTAAAAGTCTAGGCATGAAGGCAAAAAGTGTTAAATCTGCCAGGATTGGAATATTGCCCTGAATATAACACGCTGTATACAACACACAACTGCTACCCTGGAGAGCAGCACTATGCTAAAAAACTCACTTGATTCTCAGAGCACTCTAGAATTCATGAGGACACATGTAATTACATAGATTACCAGCTGTCTCCCGACGCTGCATGAAAACTCCAGTTAGGAATGAAAGTCAGAGGAGCATCAACTCTTCAAGTATGTAACGTGCTGTGTGAAACTCAAAAAAGTAGAGATACACCAAATAAAGTGAATCTCTAAATATTTTCTAGATTCTCTGCAGGAAGCTCTGCAAGATTTCTTGGCCCAGAATATACTTTTAATTTAAAGCAAATTAATTACAAAGGGTGCACACAGCCCATGAAAAGGTCCAGAAATGAAAACAATACCTTTTTAGGTATGGAGGGGTCTAATGAATGGCTGCACTATACTGTTCAAGAGACTGAACAGTAAGTCTATCATGTTTAAGGAAATTTGCTGGCTTGATTTTCTTGCTTTCCTTCCTCTGACTACTGTCTACAAGTGGCTGTGGAGAACCCACAACCCACACCAATTAGCACAACCCAGTAAATGAGCTTCCCCCACTCAACAGCTCCTAACAGATTAATACTTTAAGATCCTTCTATTCATCACAAAATGAGTATGTTGGCAAAGTCTCCTTTCACATGATAATCCACTGCTTGACATACAATGACACTGTCCCACCAAAGCTGAAGACAAAATGTGATTCTTGTTATAATTACAGGCTTTAATAGGTACAGAGGGTTTTTAGGCGCAGAGCAAGTATTCTCACTAGGGAGTCTTCAAGAATACAATTGGTCCACCCAAACTATTTAGGCCATTGAGATGGTCCTATGATCAAAGACACCCATCCCTACTTTTTAAGAGTAGGTTTTAGAGAGATAGGTAGATAAGATAGCATATTGAAACATAAAAAGAATGAATTACTGAAACAGGGGACAGGAAGATTAAAATATGTAAAGTTGCTGGGAAATGGTAAATGTGCAAAAGCCTAATTAGTATTGAAAAATATTTAAATCTTCCATGTCTAATGAACTTTTAGAATTTGAGCTTTGCAGCTAATAATGTTAGGTTTGAAAAAATCAATAGCACCATATAAATTATTATGAGCAATGCCATTAAATTATTGCTTTGAGACAAGCATTAAATCCTATCCCAAGATTCTCTTGAAGGCTTACTCTCTATATCTGTTTAAAGTACTGGCCACATACAAAACATAGATTTTTTATTTCCAAGTGTTGTGGTTGTGCAAGTTCTAGAAGACCAGGAAAACTACAGGACACAGTCTGAGATTAAGAAAGCATGCTGGAAGGCCATAATACCCATCACAGGGTGTGTACTGCTTCCAAGCCTTAAGATCAGAAGCAAGACTCCTGTACTTGGCCTCTCTTAGGGCTCTGTCAAATTTCATCCCCTTTGCTTTGAGTAGTTAAACAATGGTGTCAGCAAATAAAAACCTGACTGGAACACAAATACCTGTGTGCAACGCCATGTTCAGCAACAAAAGCTAGAGTAGCGGAGGAAGGTGGGGTTTTTAGTTACCAAGATGGGAGCTGTTTAGAGACTGGCTGGGAATTATTTTGCCTGTGTGAGGTGCTGAGCAATTTTCTTCACCATTGTAATTGGTTTGGTTTTGGTTGTTTCTTCGGTTTTGTCTTCACCTATTGACTCACCTTTATCTGGACCAATGAGTTTTCTTACTTTTGCTCTTTCCAGTCTCTCAGGTGTGGGGAGAGATTCAATCCACTATGAAGAGCTTACAAGACCTAGGAAAGCTTATTCATTAGTCAGGACATGGGAGACAAAGCTGGCATCAGTCTTCTCTGAAGAAAAGACTGAAGGAAAGCACTGTCGTGACACTGGCCCAGCTTCCAAAGGCAGCCTTTGATAGCGGGGAGTTGACTTCCATGTGAAAGTCTGCGTAGTTCCTTAGAATCACTCAGAGATTATACAGGCTAAGAATATGGCTAATCTCTCACAAGAAAATTTTTTTTTCTTTTTTTGTTTTTGCTTTGGAGGGTTCTTTTGTGAGGTTGATTGCTTGTTTTAAATAACACCCCAAGCTTTCCAGAGTTGCAGATGGGCACAATGTACCACACATAGCAATACATGAGACAGGGGCAGAGGGACACAAGATGGTGATTTATCTCACCATTACAGACAAGCTTTGAAGTACTAAAATACATAAAATTGCAACACCAAAACAATACTGAAATTCACACAAGTTTGTTTATGAATTGGTTATTATTTTAATACAATTTTTTACACTCAATCTTTTATTTTATCAGAAACTGGTTTTGAATAACAAACAGAATAAAATCTGCAAATCCAGGTCACGAGAAGCACTACTTTTCTTCTCAGCTCTAGGAACAGATTACCACCAGCAACTACAACCCCAAACTAACCATCTTGTCTTTTTGGTGGGACCATCTGGGGGGGGTTGATGCAAAAGCATACACCTTTCTTACAGAAGTATCCAGCTTTCTATTTGGGACTGACTGCAGTGCTTAACTCGCCTACTCATAGGGGCTGTGAGGTACTGTGGGATACTCCTGGCAGTCAGGATCCACGGATTTGCAGCCAGCGTGGATGCACCTCTTGTACCTGTCTCTACAAGGCAGATGACAGCTGGAGCACTTGTAAGGTCACTCTCAGCAGCCACAGTGCCAACTCTCATTCTACAGATGGCAGTGGGAGTAAACATGAGCTCCCCATTCCACCCAGTCTGGAGACAGGGAGTGTCTCAACTCTTCTTACTTGGGTCTGGTTCTATCTCTGAATACTGGGGTAGGCAATTCACTTCATATGAAGTAATGTTTGTATCTTTCAAGAAAGAAGACAAAATGTTCACTTTTTTGCTAATTAGGGGTATTTTTGTTTCTGTTCCAATTTCAAAATACTAGATAGTACTTTCTCTAATCCGAAATCCAATCCAATTATTTCAGAGATCTTTGGATTCAGTCTCTTCGCATTAAAAGGCCAATTAAAAACCTTTAATATTTCTCTCAAGTAACTCATAAATTAGATGAGAAAGTAAAAAATTCCACAAAAGCAAAGTTGGTAAATCTTAACAAAATTAAGAAAAACAGACATCTGACAAAAATGTTGCACATGACAAAAAGAAATTAGATTTTAAAAGTGGTAATGATATTCTGGTTACATATTTATCATAAATCCATGATGGAAGGGATGAAAGGTACGTCATCTGTAAATGATACTGGGCAGAGGTCAGAAATAAAATACTGTTAAAATTTTCAGTTTCAGAAATCCCACATAGACAAAATATTACAAAAAAGATTGCAGAATCTCACAAGCAACACATTAAGAATTATAATTCTATCAGAAAACCGTTAACAAAGTAACCTTTGTGAATATACCTGTGAATATTATAAGCATATTAGGTATGCTTAATTTTCATTCTAATAAAGAGGAATGGGGATTCAAATTTCATAATGCGGTTAAAATGCTATCATTATTCATAACTAACTCAATCCCATGCCTTTGGTAGCTGCCTCACACAAGCCAAAACCTGCTCCCATAAAACAGGGGCTATTCTGTAATGATTGAACTGACTGTATTTAATTTTGATACAGGCATTTAAAAATAACCTCTCACTAATTTTGCTGATTTACACTAATAGCTTAGTGTGAATCAGCAGGTACCAGTGTTTTGGCAGCAATGCAAATGCATGCTAATTTTCTTTGAGATCTTTCCTAAAAAAAGCAGAAATGGAAGTCAATGCCAGAATGATTGTCACATAAGTGCAACACCTTACTCACTGTAAAAAAGATGATAAAGAGAGTTATTAGAATCTCTAGAATTTTTAAATAGTACTAAGAAAAGAAGGCTTTTGCAATTTTTGTATCCAAACACATAGGCTATTACACTGTAATCCTCTCCCAAACCACCAAAATCCTTGCATCTCCCCACAAAAAGCTCCAGGGCATACGCTCCCATCAACACCCTCCAACAGGACCCAGGGGCTCCTGGCTTTGTGCTGCTGAGCAGCTCCACAGCTGCAGCCCTGGGCCAGTGGCAGCTGCAGGTCACCCTGCAGGGACACCATTTGCAGCCACTGCAGCGTGAGTCAGCTCAATTACCTTTCCCAGTCTGCCTCCATTTTCTTTCGTTCAACGCGCAAATACTTTGAGACACAAAGCAAGTCTTGCTGCCAACTAAAATTAACTTCCCCAAATGTATAATGAGCTAAAATGATCCCACTCGATAGCTACTCCAGCTATGATCACAGCCTCTAAATACCTGAAGAACCATATTTGTAGCATATCCCTAAATGTGCATACCAGGCCACCTGAGATCTTAATCAAAATTAATTCCTGGGCAGTTTTGGCATTCTGATAGCGCCTGAAAAATCTGGTGTTGACTTCCTGTCGCTTTTCCCTTTCTTTCATTTCAAATAACAGGTTTAACTCAAGTACCTATGTCCCAATTTGAGGAATTCTGATGAACTGCAGTTTTCAAGTAAATCAGCACAAAACCCATGGTGTTCAGGATTTTATTAGTGATCCACAAGATCACATGGCAAGCTACTAGGTGTGATGTTAAGTGGTTTTAGATCTGCTTTGACAAAGGAAATGGGACTACACACCACTTCATTGAAGTGCAGAGCTGCGCACATTGCTGACCAAAATTCCCAGATCCAAAAGTTCTCCGCAGGTTATGAGCAGCCCGAAACCGTAACTTTTGAAATGGTAACTGTCAGAAGGGAACTTGTTAAGGCTTTATGGAACAATGACAGTACCATAAAGCAAAGACTTCTTAGGAAGCCCGAAGGAAGCAAGCCCACTGCTGCTGCAGATAGCTGCCAAGAGGAAATAAAACATGTCTTGCACTTTGCCAAGATCTCCTTTGGCTGCAGGCAGGCTGGCAATAAAGTAGTCCTAGGCACAGGTAAGGAAGGACTCATTCAAGTCAGCAGTTGGCCTCTGCACTGGCTAATGGGCAACAGGAGGCCTCCTGGTACAATCCACATAGGAAATGCACAGACGTTCCTGATAACCACAGGACAAACTAAAAGTAGCCACAGTGCATAGCTTGAGCAGTATTTATTAGAAGGTTGAGGGTGAACAGCTATTAAATAAAATGGATTTTATCTAGACAAAGGCTTGAATATGCACCAATGCAACAGTTAAGTGTCTCCAGATGGAAACTGACAGATAAAATACCAGTGTACAAATCTTACAGAAGGGCTTTCAACAGCTTCAGCCTACCCCACCCAAAAACATGGTCTTTTGTGAGGATGTTTTATGCAGCTGAAACTTTCTTGTTAATTAAGCAAAGATTGGTAGGTACAGCTGCCATTTCAAATGAGCTCTTTCCAAGACTCTCCACTTGTTCTGCCTCACTACCAGATGCACATCATCTTTTCCAGCTTGTACATTGTTTGCATTTTTTGTCCTTTTCATATTACCATAAGATGGAAGTTATCAGTACATGACAAAGAAAACAGAGGCACCACTGGAATACCCCTTTAAAGTCATGGTGCCTGTTGTCATGGCAACCAATTAATTAGTTCTGTTACTCATTTTTCACCAGCACCTGGCAACATCACCTCTCCAAGATCTGAATAATAATTAAGGAGTCTGCCAAGTCAGCTGCTTTACAAGGTAGTAGAAAAGATCTGCAGGAATTTCCATTCTGAATCTTATTTCTAAGGAATCACAAATCACTCATAAATTGCCCAACAGCTGAATACAGTGTGCACAAATATTACCTTGACAACCCATCCCCTTGAAAAGAACACAAAAATAGTCTTGGGATCTAATCATGCTCCCTGCAGTACCAGTACCTACATTGCTATTCACTACACAGGGAGGGGCATAAGACCTTAAATTCTTTAAGTGAAAACACACAAATGCTTTGACAGACAATCGCTTGCATGTCTTTCTTTTGACATCATAGGTGTATGGCATGGGGACAGGCCCCATTTCCTCCAAGCTTCCTTTTGCAGAAAGATTGCTACCCCTTACATTGTTGCTGTCCATATCCTCAAGCTGTTCTGAGAAGCACACAAGCACATACTGAGCCACCACCCCAATTACCATAATTAAACATGATCATCAAACAGGCTCCAGTCAGCCAGCAGTCGGACCTGAGAAAACCAGGAACCTTCCCCAAGAGTAAACTGTCCCTATATGTGAGCTGCACAGAGACTTCAGATTCAAAAGGCTGGAAAGAAAAAGGTTGTTTAATTACATTCCACAGGCAATCCCATCACCTTGGATGAATACTTCCCTTGGACAAAGCGTCACCTAGTTACCTAAATTCCACTTCTGAGTTTGGGACCACAAAGGAATACAGACTTACAATCATCTCTTTGATAGTCCACCATTTCAATGGTTGAACACCCAAAATTTAATATTTGGGTGCTGTAACAAAGTAAACACTCTGACATCTTATTAGAATGTGGCAACAAAAAAGCCTTCTCTCTGCCAAACAGCAGAGAGGATACAAAGGAGCCTCATACGGAATTCAGTATCAGAGAACAGCAGAAAGAAAGTAAAATAATTCTCTGATCTGTACAGTGGGCTTCTGGAGGTAAAAATGCACTTCTCCACAAAAATTTAGATGAGAAGTTGATCAAAATGGATAGCTTTATCCCTTGATATTGCCTTTATTCAAGTTTCAGGCTCCCTTCATGCTTTGCAAACACTGATTTTGGCAGTTTATTGTTTAAAGATTGAGCAGTCATGAAAAACACATTCATTTCTGCTTGTCAGAAATGTTGATGAATTCCAGTCACATGCAATTAAGCTAGAATTCAACACAATGACAGATTAAACAGCTAAGTCTAGACAACAAGGGGGGAAAAAAATCAAAAATACAATTCCCTGAGAAAAATTCCTAAACAATTCTACATTCTTTCTGCTGAAAAAGGGCTGCACTAGCTTATCTTATTTATTATATGAAAGTAGAGTATTTGTTTTATTTTAATTCACGCAGCGGTATTAGAATGTATAATCTAAAAGAGGCAGGAAAAACACAAGTCATGCTGTAATATTTTTGCTACAGGAGCAACATAGGATCTAAGTTTTTAAAGTAGAACAAAGATAGGGCAAAAATGGGATACACTGCATTTTGCATTTCTTACATTTTCTCTCTGTAAAACAAATGTCACTGAGGAATTGAATTGGCTTCATGACATTAAAATGAAATGAAAGACAAGTATTTTAGGCCCCAGTTTACATCCACATAAATAAGGGGCTACATGTCTTTACTCAAAAATCTTCATGCTGTGTATTGTTTTATTGCTTATGCTGATTTTCAAACCAGAGGATGAATCACAGAAGTATGTAATTTTTTCTTAACCCTGGCAGTGCTTCACTCTCTCTAGATATGGGGAGATACAGCAAAAACTGCTTTAACACATGCTGCAAGAAGAAAAAATTAGTTACACAAGACATTTTTAAAACCAATGTTGTCATGCTAGAAAGGCATCAGGGTCTCTTTGTCAAAAGTGTATAGCACCGGACCTCAGGAAGGTGATTTAGTAGTACAAATACAAAATTTCATAGCCCTTTTCACCACACATGAGAGAGGTTCCAGAAGCTGGAATTTTTAACACTTGTCAGTAGTAGGTTGTACTGTATGACAGCAGTCAATATGGATATGGCCACAATTATTTCACCAATGACAGAAACCTCTACTAGTTTGAAAACGTCATATGTGTTCACACGAGAAACCCAATTAAATTCATTCATACTCATTCAGCAATGGTATTAAGTGTAATGAGATCTTAGAAAACTTACCAAACACTTGATTCTCATGAAACCAGAGCAAACCCAAACTTTACACTTCACAAAACTGGTAAACAAAAGTTTCAGTTTATTGAATGAATCCTTTTAAAGAAGAATGAGCTTGGAAAAAAGGCAGCAAAAGAGATTTAGTCTTACTAACCCGATACATTTCTGATTTCCTCATACAAGCCAAAGAGAGTTCCTGGGAGTGAAGGCAGACTCACCATAATGCAGCTTCTCATACCAAGAAAGATGAATAAGTTCAAGTCCTTTGGGGAGAAACACAGGGCTCGAGCTGCAGTAGTGCAGCAGCTGTGACATCAGTTCTGGCTCTGTCCCACTATGGAGCTAACCTTCCCAGTTATTGTTTTGTGTGTACACCACCTACCACAATAGGCTTCCGTCACTGGACTACAGATTGGTGCCACATGAAGAAACTGTTCAATCAAAAGGTGAGTTTTCTTAACTTTAAAAAGGCCCTAAAACTACTGCGCCAGGCAATTTCTGAGTGTAATTTAGCAGTTCTGTTCTTAAACTCACCTCGAACTTCAGGAGAGAATCGAGCTGAATGGCGAGACACAAAAAGCTTCAGTTCTTGATCCAAGTTGCATTCGACCAAGTTTGTGTCCCATGATCGGATTCCTAAAATTCAAAATACAAAACGCATGTAGCTTGACACATGAGCACTGGAAGCTTTAACTGAGTACTTTTCCATTTGCATTCAAACTATTTGCATATTTCTGAATTCCAAGCCCAGCCTCGCTTTCTTCCAAGGCACAAAGCAATTTTTTAAAATGCATTCAGAAGGATTCTGACAGGAATCAGAAAAAAACCATCTGCCTTTCCAAAGGGTGACCATTCTTCAAGGCCCTGGCTTTAGAGCTGCAGTAGTAGCCACTTTACAGTAAGTTACCAATGTCCCTGACATGACTTTAAAATCCTAAAGTACAAATTTACAAAAACAGAAGTGAATCACCCAGAGGACTCTTCAGTCATGTTGTCCTTTTTAGAAGAAAAAGCATTACCTAGCATGCTGCTAATTAATATTTAAATACAAAGTATTAAATTGCTGACTTCTTCATTCAGTATCTTTGAAGCATACCATATTTTAAATTAAAATTCAAGTGATCTTTTATTTATGAAGTGTCAAAACTCCAGTTTTGAAATTTGAAAATGCTGTGCTTGATCTTTTTTTTTCTTTAAAAACCAAATTGCACATCTCTGTTCCCTACTGTTTTTCCCCCAGCTACTTAAAAAAAGTAAGACACTTGACACTTACATGACCAAAAAAATATATTATTCCAAAAAGATTTTTAAGGACTGAAATTCAACCAGGGAAAAAAGTCATTGCAGCCAAAAGACAAGTTTCTAGTCTTCCATAAGATTTTAATGAACAATTTGGGAAAAAAAAAGAATATACTTCAGATTTTTATATAATTTTGTTTTGAAATTGTTGTGAAAATCTTCTACTTTTGAAATAATGAGCAGGGTGTAACACTACTAGTGAGTCCAAGCACTACTGCCATTTTGAAAACCAAAATTGCACTCAAAAAAATCATCATTACATTTACAGAAATGAACTGGCAAACATAAAATGGATTGCTGGTGAGGAAGTGTCTGAAGGCTCCTCCCCACATGACCATGCTTTTGTATGGAGTTATTGGATTAGACCACTTTGGGGTTTGACAACAAGATGCCTGAAGAAGTCTGTGTCCAAGCCCTCAGAATGAGTCTAGAATTAACACTTCCCTCAGGGTTTCAGGCTGTGGATGTTACTTCAATGCCTCTTCTCATGCTATATGTATTTTCGGTTTCAAGGCAGGATAAATGTCAGAACTTAGGCAGAAGCCATGTTGCAGGGACAAAGCATGAGGGGAAAAGAGGGAATAGCAGAGAAACCAGATCTGCAGTGCTAGTCTCCCATTGCACCTCTGAGTAGGTTCTCCATGCAAATATGAACATCTGCATTTCAAGAGCCTGAAGCCTCTGCAAGAAGAACGCATCCAGGGCTCTTGCTTGTCAGCATCCAAGTAAAGGTAGTAGCAAGCTTACTGCAACATGCTACCAACAATTAAGTAGCTGCCATCTGAATCTCAAGAAAAAATTGAAAATACAGTATTGCCTGTGTGTTCCATAACCACTTGAGAAAAATAACTGAGCTATAACCAGCCACCTCCACTTCCTGACTGACGCATCATTGTTCAGAGGCATAAGTAGCAAGACTTCTGCAAGTCTCCTTACTTTGTTTTCTCAGAAAGCACTTGGCCATATGGTAAATTTTTGGACAAGTTTTGGCAGGCAAATACATCTAAACAGGCTTTAATATCTTCCAGGTGCTGGAATATCTGAGAGCAAGAACACCAAGATGATATAATACCATACAAATAGAGCACATATGAAAACAATAACTATGAAACTGACATTGATCACAAAGCTGAAGTGCACTGAATGAATGAGTGCTGAACTTCAAAAAGCTTGAAGAAAAATAGCTCCCTGGCTTATGACACCAAGCTTGGGCAGAGAAACTACAATGCTTTCTGGAGGTCCACTAAACAACACGGACCATGATTCATCAATGCTGCTAATGAAAGGACTAGTCCACCATCCCTAGCTGCTTTAGATGTGATCCTAATTTGCAGTAGGGATAAGATTCTGATTAGATGTAGTCAAGATTGCTCAGTCATTGCCTGATTTAGCCAGGCAATGTCCAAAATACAGAACTCAACCCAAAAAAAATTGGAAAGAAAAAAAAAAAAAAAGCCAAGGGCATAAAAGCCTTTATGCCCTATGCATACAAGCTGAAGCTGGAATTTGGGTAGACTATCCAAAATATGCAACTGCATGATTCAGAAATCTGGATGCAAAAATTATGCATGTGTATTACAGCAGAACAAAATGTATTAAATGAATGATATCACTATATCAGGTTTTGGGCAGAACAAAGGTAAATGTGGATGAAAAATCCAAGGTCAGTCCAATGATGGCTTAGCAGTGTGGACATAACTGCTGTAAACATGGCGGAACTGGAGCTATTTCTTTCTTTATGCAGTCTTAAGAGTGCAGTGCCACTAGACACAGGAATAATCAGACAGCAGGGAGGGCACACCCAGTAGCATCTGCTAAATCAGTGGAAAAATCTTGAAGCTTTCTCTTCACTCCCCTCTTCTCTTTTGGTGGATGGTGGGTTGGAGAATTGCCTCCTTAGCAAAGTCACATCCAAAATGTAATTAATGAAAATGCGTCTTGCCACACCATTCCCTCCCCACAATATATTAAGAAATGACTCTGCATTCCACCAGGTTGCGTAGCATCACGCCACTGATGTGTTATCAGCAGATGTTTTCTTTGACACGTTGCTCTGCAGTTTGGTGCATGAATCCACAGTTTTCACTGATGGTACCCAGGAGATGTACCAGAGAAGACAGCAAGGCAGAGTTATCAAGAACCAAAATACATTTAAAGCTCTGTTGAGAATAAAGGCAGCAAGAAGTGGGTTTTTTTCCAGACTACAACAGACTTCCCAAACAGAAAAATATTATCTGAGCCCACAATTGCCTCACATAGACAAAGCATCAGACTCCCACTGTATTCATCCAGAAAAATGTACCTCAAAATTTCACCAAGGAGTTTTCATAGCAGGCAAAAATCTCAATCAGATGGTCTGATACTAGAAAGTGCAAGGTGACTTCTAATCCAAAATGATGAATTAAAAGGCCAAACATTCCCTCTAAACACTTAAACCTGTAAATGGGTGTTCTGCTTAGTGGCAGGAGATAGCAGCAACTGAGCAATGCAGCAACGACTGTACAATAGGAGATTCAAGAAGAGACTGGAGAGCAATTCTTCAGAGGAAGGGTATTAGCTGTCTTGAGGGAAGAAATTTTAGCAATTTGCTTTATAATCTTTGACAATTTAATTAAAATGCAGCCAGTTCTCTTGTAACACAACTGAAAATTAGATAGAGTTAAGGAAGTGCAATGCTGAAGAAGCTCTGAATGACAAAGCACCTGCCTCAGTAGCTCTCCCCAAGAGACAATGGTAGCAATAAAGATGAACAGGTTATGATGAAATTGAGATGAGGATGCCTTTTCCCTCAAATAGGAATGAAAAAGAATTCAGAGAAATAACCAACTAAAGCAACAATGGCTGAGAAAGCAACAATAGAGACATAGATGAAGTCCTAGCTGGACTGCTGAACCACACCTACATGACAAGGCTGCTACCAATTCCCCGTTCCAGGATCGCTTCTCCACTCTTAACAATGGCAGTTCCTGAAATCTTTGTTTTCACCAGCCCAGAACAAAAAAATACAAATTATAAAATCAGCTATCAACTGAGTTTAAATAACTGTAAGGTCCGGCAATAATTTTCTTCATTCCACTAATACTGCAACAGCTTGTTGGTTTTTTGTTTGGAGTTTTTTTCCTCCTCTCCGCATACACACTGCAATCTATTGTATCAGAAGCCACAACGAAGACTTATAAAACTGTCATTTCACTCGCAATACCACCCTGCATCGCCGCCTTAAATAAAGGACAAATAAATGCCGAGTCAGAGGAGCCCGCAGTCGGACAATAACGCCGCTGAGCCCTTGGGTAAAAGCCTTGTTACTCATATGGGTTTTCTTTATTGGAACATAAACGCGTCTATAGAACATGGGTCCTGAAAAAATTGTCCAGACGACAGAAAAGTCCCAGCGCCCAAGTTAGACACAAAGGCGCGGCTGCGCTCCCGCCCGCGCAGCCCCTGCCGCCGAGAGGGAAAACGCCCCGAGCCCCGCCGGCTCAGCGTGGCGGTGGGGAACGGGGGCTGCGGGCGGCATCCGCCCCGCAGCGCAGCGCAGCGCAGCCCATCCACCCCACCGCCCGCCGCCCTTTGTCCGCCCCGAGCAGCACCGGGACCGCAGTGCGGACCGTGCCACGCCCACCCGCCGGTGTCTCCGGGCAGACGGGCTCGGCGGCGGGCGCTGCGCTCCCGAGCCGGTCCCTCCGCCCAGCCATGGCGGGGAGGGGGCTCGCTGCGGCTCCCGCACCCCGCTCCGCAGCGCCCGCACCCCGCGGGGGAACGTGGCGGGGTGGGCGATTGCGGCGGGACCCCCCGGGGAATAAAGCGCCGTAGCCCGCGGCTCGGCGGGCTGCGGTTCGGGGGCTCTCCCGGCTCCCGGCCGCGCCCAGGGAGGGGCAGGGCGCCGGCGGGGGGTGTCGCGGCGCTGCTTGCGGCGCCCCGGCTCCCGCCGCCTCACCTCGCTCGATGTTGGTGATGGCCCGCCGCAGGTGCTCCTCGGTCACCAGCTCGCCGATGACCACCAGCAGGTAAAACTTGCTGTCTAGGAAGCGGTGGGAGAGACTGGGCGAGGTGGAGGTCGGGTTGGGGATGCTGCAGGAGGGCTCCGAGTCCACTTCCACCACTACGGTGGCCATCGCCTCCGCCCCGCGGCTCCGGGGCGCTGAGCGCTCGGCGGCAGCTCCGCAGGCGGCAGGGAGGGAGTGAGGGCGGGTGGGGAGGCGGCGGCGCTTTTATACGGAGACGGTGCAGGGCAGGGACCTGGTGAGGAGGAGGAGGAGGAAGGGGGGGAGCCGGCGCATCCTCCGCGCCGCCGCCGCCTTTCCAGCATCCACAGCTGATGTCATCTGCGGCAAATCCTCCCCGCGGCGGCCCCCGGAAGCAGGAAGGACGCGGGGGGCGAACAACGCCCCGAGGGGACGCCGAGGGGTGCGCCCCGCGCCTGGAGCCCGGCCCGGCCGGGGACCCCTGGGCCCGCGCCCCCCGCCTCCCTGCTCCCCGTGCCCGTTCGGGGCGTCACCCTGCCCGGCCGGTTATCCCTAGGCCCGTCCCTTAACACAGGGCGATGAGGAGCCGCAGGTGATGGCCTGGCAGACCTGCTGAGCTCATGCGGGAAAGCCGCCATCGGGTTCCAGCAGCGCTCCAGAAGCGGATGAAAAAGCAGTGCCACTGCCCAAAGCCAGTTGTCCTCTCCTACATCTTGCTGTACCACTGCAGCAAAATTTGAGTCATACTTAAACACACACCCTCACCTAGCAATCTAAATGTTCTTTCTTACTTTTTAAATTTGAGAGCAGTTAATTCGATAAGATACTTCACACATAGCCCTTCTGCACATATTCAATGCCCACAGATATATGACACCAGAAGAACACTGGTTTTGGACAACATGCTGAAACCTCTAGTCTTAGCTTATTCAAAGCTGCAGAAATTCAGACGGCTTTGATAAGTGATGTTGACCGGGCTCAAGCATCTCCAGGGAGCAATGATAGCAGAAAACTTACCCAATGACAGAACCAAAGATTTCATTTCTCATCTCAGAGATATTAGTATCTACACCCTAGTACTCAGTGATAACCACCTCTGAAAAGTGTCTTGCTCTCTCCTAACAATGGATGGAGAAGTCAAATGTGATGTCTGAGATGTTCCTCTCACTTTACTGACATAAGCAAGCCACTCGTTTACACTAAGCATCTTGTTTATATGGCCCAAGTGATGTGGGATAAATTTCACTGTGACATAGGAAAGGATATAAACTTTTATAGCTTGTTTTTTGAGATAACCTCTTGTCCCTGACTAAGACACTTCCTCTGTCTGCAGCTTCTTACAATGCTGGGAGTGCAAATTCTCTGCCTACTGCTCAGGAGCAGAGTGCTTGCCTGGATGAGCCAGTAAATCAGCCTTGTCTTCTTTGTATTTTGTTCCAGGGCACAGTGGACTAATTCGCATGCATTTCAGGTTGTCACTCCTAAGTTTTTTCTGTCTTAGTAGCCTAGAGCTACAGTATCAACCCACAAAGGTTAGAAGAGCATCATTTTAAGTGCTGGTCCATAGTGTTGTATCTGTCTATAGCACCTAGTGGTTTTGATATGAATAGTTCCTCTGCATAAATACAGCACTCAGAGTCTTGGCTTACACAGTGTGGTGTGTTTGGATGTTGCATCCAAAGTACTTTTCCTGGACTGCCGTTATTCTGAAGGTTGTGGAGTGCGGACAAGCGTTTTCACAGCCATGTCAGGCGGCTGAGATGACACAGTAGTAAAGAGCAGCAGTGCTCATTCTTCACTGGAGCTGACACTGCTGGTAGAGCAAATACAATGGCATAGATGCAGAAGAGCTAGCAGCAGTTTTAAGGTTTGCAAGGTATTCAAAGGCAGTGTATCCCACACACAACAGTGTGTTCCTCTTGGCATACCCCTGCTAATCTGTGCCCCACTGTGATTTGCTCTTTCCTCTCAGTTTCCATGGGATGGTATAGAGACCTACTTAGAAATAATGTCCATCTCCTGTAGCCTTTCCCGATACGACACCCTTCCTAATAATTTATCATAATTATAGATACCTTCAAGACTTGCCATGTGATACCCACTGGAGAAAGCCAGCTTCACGCACAGCATCTGTAGTTTTGGGATATGCCTTTATGCCAACGACCAGCAAGAGCAGCTAGTCTCTCAAGCATGGAAGGGGCTTGCCAAGGGGTCTTGCTGGCTGGTTGCAGAATAGACAGATGCTGGCTCCTGGGCATAAAGATAAAACATTTACTTACCTCACAACACAGCAGGTTAGTCAGAGAAATGCACATCAGTACTCAAAAGGCGCTATATGTACTTTTAACCACTTTCTTATTTTAAGGAAATAGCTGGAAAGATGCCTGTGAATTTGAAAAGAGCTCCAAAGAATGCATTTTATCAGAGAATAAAATTCTTACATACAGGTAGGTGATACAGTTACATTTGAAATAGCCTGCTCAGCTAGTCCTCTATTTTATACTGCAGTGTGAAATAACACGCAGTTAGAACATGGTATGATAAAAGATGAACTGTTACATTCAAACTGTCTTGTGATGGGTGATGTGTCACCCATTAAAACCCTATGGACAAGAGGTTGTCTTTGGAAAAAAAGGATCTTGTGCTAACCTCTGCAAAGGATGCAGACCTCTAGCCTTGTCTGTTCACAAGCATATGCTGCCCCATCTGGGATGGAAGGTAGATGGGAAAGGTGCTTTATCCTCCAGAACATATCTCTGAGGAAGCTGCAGGGTCCCAGCTCCATAGCCACTGCTCATGCTGTGTCTTGCCTTGTCAGTATCCCAGTCAGGTAGATTTGTTTGTTATCATCTTTCCCTACCTGGACACTAATTTATATTCTGCAATATGGAGCATCAGGTCCACTGCTGAGTGAAATGTGGAGATATGCTGCACAAGGCTAACTTAGTGTCCTGTGACCCCCACTGTTTGAGAGTGATACCACCTATCTATCTGCAGCTAAATCACAGACCTATGCCCCCTCAGTAGAAGAAACAGCAACGTTCATGGACTGTGGAATGTATCTTACTGTTTCAAAGAGACAGTGATTGAGATCTGCATCTGTCTAGCTTTTGATTGTCTTGGTTTGATTTTGTTGCTTTATTATGTTCAATACCAAATTGGAGTCCCACAGCTGAATGTGGTCAAATAGTGTATGCAAAGCTGTATTTTTTAGATGTTGTATTTTTTAAAGAGGCAGTTTAAATAAAGTGCTTGAAGTTTAAAACATGCTTCTTGGTAGTATGTGCCATTTGTTACCTACTAATATTCAAGCTTCATTCAAGTCCAAACTTCAAATTTTAAATAAAGTTTCAGTGATGTGCAAGCCTTTAGACTGGCCCTTTGTCTCAGGTCAAGTGTCATCCCTACCATGAAAGAAATACATATCCATATGGATTGCTTCACACCAATTGACATACAGACTGGAGAACAAGAGGTTGGAGAGCAGCACTGTGGAGATGGACCTGGGGTTGCATATGAGTCAGGCAGCCAGGAGGGCCACCTGTGTCCTGGGGACATCACGCACAGCATCACCAGCCGAGCAAGGAAGGGGATTGTCCTGCTCTGCTCTGCCCTGGGGCAGCCTCACCTCAAGTGCTGGGGGCAGCTCTGGGTGCCAAACTAAGAGTGAAATATAAAACTATTGGAGAGTGTCCAAAAGAAGGCCATGAGGATGCTGAAGGGCCTTGAGGGGAAGGCCTATGAGGAACAGCTGAGGTCTGTTCAGCCTGGAGGACACTAAGGGGAGACCTCATTGCAGTTACAGATTCCTCATGAGCGGAAGAGCAGGAACAGACACTGATCTCTTCTCTGTGGTGACCAGTGACAGGACCCAAGGGAATTGCATGAAGTTGTGTCAGGGGAGGTTTAGTTTGGATATCAGGAAAAGGTCCTTCAACCAGAGGCTGGCAGAGCACTGGTAGGGGCTACCCAGAGAAACTGGAACAGCACCAAGACTGATAGTTCAAGAATTATTTGGACAACACCCTCAGGCACATGGTGTATTCTTGGCGTGTCCTGTGCAGGACCAGGATTTGGACTTCAGTGATCCTCATGGATCCCTTCCAACTCAGGATATGCTGTGAGTTTTTGAATTTAAGAACTTTACTGAAATTGAACTGTCTTCATTGAGAGAAATGCCAGTCTGAGGATTGCACAATATGTCATGAAGGACATTCCTCACATCAGTAGGATTTCTTAAGGATAGGCAGGAAGGCCTAACTTCTAGAGATGGAGATTTGGCAGCCTAGGCCTGAGGTGACAGAATCACAGAATGGCTGGTTGGAAGGCGCCTCTGAAAGTCATTTTGTCTAATTCCCCTGCTCAAACCGATGGTAGGTTTCTGAGAGCTATGTTCAGTGGGGTTTGAATATCTCCATGGATGGAGACCACCACCATTCTGGGCTACTTCTGATGCATGATGAAGTCAGGAATATGCAACCAATACTATAGCAGATAATACCTATAACACTGTGTACCTTACCTGGTGCCTTCCCAATGTGACCATCATTCTCAATACACCCACTCCACCATGCCCCCATTTTCTGCAATCTACCATCCCCATGTGGTCCAGCCTTAACCTTTCAGGGTCTCCTCAGTGCATTGTTCCTTTAGGGCAACTCAGCAGGGCCTGCAGCAGCAGCACAGGTGCAGAGGGACAGTCAGCATGCCACCCTGGCCCCAGCAGGGCAGAGGTGTCACCCTGCAGCTGCTGGCCATGGTGTGATTAGTCATGAGCCATTCCCTGCCAACACCTGGGCATGTGGTTCATGGAGACAACTCCTCCTGCCTTCCCTCATTTTTTAGGCAAGGAAGCATCTTAATCTCTAACATCCTCAAGCTGGTGCTGCCAGAGGAGCTCCTCCTGCAGCAGAGATAAGGCAATAGCCAGGGTCACCAGAGAGAACTGTACCTGCAGACTTGGAGTCCATGAGAGACTCTTGGGAAATACTTTACATTTTAGGGTGGCAGGCTTTATCTTTAACTACATGGAAAATTAAAATTACTGGACCAACATTCGTTTCAGGTATTTTAAAAATATTAGTTCAATTTTAGTGATTACTTTTTAAATTTCAAAGTAGAAAAAGCTTCTATTTGGTTATTGTGAAATATCCATTTCAATTGGTATTTCATCTGTTTCCCACTCCTTCCACTTTCTCCACAGAAAAGGAGAAGTTACATATTAAAAAAAAAAGTGAAGAAAGCAACACTATTGCTTTTAAAAATAACATTTTTTCTCACTTTTAGCTTTCTGTCTTGAAGTGAGAGAAAAATAACACCAAGTAACATTTTGCGTTACTTCCCAGTGGAAACATTTATTATTTTTTATCAGAGCAATTTCCTTCTTTTACTTTAGTGGAAAAAAGATTAGAAGTGAAAAAAGAAAAAAGTACTTTCTTTAACTGCAATAAGAACTAAATTAAAAGAAAAAGATTTTCCTCTGGACTATTAAAAAGAGACAAATTAAAAAATAATTATTTTGCATAATTTTATCCTGAAATTTGCTATGAACAGAACACGTAGCTTTTCCTGAAAATAAAATGATTGCTTCTCCACTGTTGGAGGGAAAATACAGCCGTTTTAAGTAATTTTTACTAATTAGGATAGTGCTTAAAATTCAGCAATAAATGATAATAAAAGTATTGACGGCAATGGTACTCATTGTACCACAAAGCTGGTTGGATAATTAAAGCATCATCAGCTGCAAAAACAATGGTAAGACAAAGTGGTTGGAATGAGGCAGTAGTTTTGAGCATGCTTTGAGCTCAGGGCTCAGTTGTCAACTCTTCTGAACAAGAGAGAGAATGGTCTGAAAATGTGGGATATAGTTAGGGTTTCAGGAGCTGAGTTTGTCAGAGTTTTAATTCTTATTGAAGGACTGCAAGTAACAGAATTTAATTTGGGTGCTAGAGGTAAAAAACAAGTAATCTCCTATCACACCGACCTGAAGAACCCTATGGTCCAGAGTCCCCACATGTGGTTCCTTTCGAGCTAGTTTTAGAGCTCAGTCTTGACTTAAGAGGGGAGACAAATCAGGCCATGGGTTTAGGATGGCTGTAGGTACACTGTCATTTGCCTGGTTTGGGGGCAGCTGGGAGCTGGGAGTTCCTGCGCGGGGCTGTTGGCTGCCCTGAGCCCCCTGTGCAGCCTGGCCACAGGCTGCCCAAAACCTGTCTGCACTGGCAGCACACCCTGTGCGTGCTGGAGGACCATCAGCCAAGCTGTTAGTCCCTTAAATCACTACAGGCACAAAGGAGAAAAATATCAATGAATATGAAAAATGTAAAATAATGAAAACATTAGCTGTTGGCCATGTGCTGCTCCGTCCTAGATATCAAGTGACAAAAGCACATGGAGGTGCTCTAAAGAAAAAGGTGGGGTTTTTGTTTGTTTGGGAGGTTTTTTGTGGTTTGTTTTTGTTTGTTTATTTTTGTTTTCTCTCCAAGCTGAATTGTCTAAAGCTGCCTCTGGTAACTAAACAGCAAGTAGATATTTTACATAATATTTTCAGGTCATTTTAAGACATGCCTTACAATACTTTTCAGAGGTTACCTGCCAACTCTGCTAGTTCTTTAGGATTGCTTTGAAATTATTATTTTACTAGGGTCCTGTTCTCTCAAGCACTCTACAATAGAAATGACAAATTGCTACTGCACAGAGAATAGAAAGGAAGAAATCTAGGCAAGCATAATTTCATACAGTGCACTGACAGGCTTCCAAACACAGAATCTGGGGAACTGCTCCATCTTCCTACTGGAAAGGTCCAACAGACCCTGCTCCTACACTGGAGGCATCACAACTCTCCAAGGCTGCAGCAATTTCATGTATTGCATAGCTGCAACTAGAGTGGTGCATCGTTTTGCACCCTTGCCCAGGACTTTTTGTGCATGCAAGGACTCTGATGCAGCCTTTCGTTCTTATTATGTGGAAAGTTATGATGAGTCCTATTCCTAAAAGAATAGTTTGTGGCTCTGATACTGCCTAAACAGTATTTAGCCATTCTACTGATGTAGCCCGTAGTCCTGCTGTTACAATCATCCCATCCTTTAAGTGTTTCAACTACCACAAGCCTCATACATTTTCAATAGAACTTGATATTTGAGCAGCATAAATGGTAGAAATGGTTGACTTAATTTTATATGTAACACAAAACAAATTCCACAGTTGGAATTTGTAGGAGACCACCTACATGATGGACCATCTGGTTCCTTTCCCCTTTTGTGCACTTTATTTTTTTGGCTTAATGGCAGTGTTACTATTTGTATGATTTTGCAGCATATTTTTGGCGTTTGTTTGTTTATTTGTTTGTTTCCCTTTGTTTTCTGGGGTTTTTTTTTGTATTTGTCTGCCCCAGGCACTCCAGTAGGCTGACACAAAGTACAGATGATTTAAGGGTGCTCTTTAAGTTAACAAGTCATTCCTAGTGATTGGTATTTTGCAGTAGGTTGGGATGTGCTGACTAAGAGTTGCACTGCAGAATTTACTGAAAGGCCTGAGTGGAGGGTGTACAGCAGGGGTGCCAAGAGAGCTCAGTAACCTGAGCATTTTGCCAAGGGGCTCCTGTTTCAGGAGTGGTCAGAGACCACCACCACTGGGCATTCCAATACAAGGGTTCACCCAGTGCAAGAGTCCTTGTGGAGCTGGAACCATGCTATAGGATAGGCAGAGTATGCCATGATTGCCTCCTAAAAATTGACCTGATTTTTTGTCAGCTTATAATGCAATTTTCTTGCCAGAAGTTGCATGATAACCTCTTTGGGTTATTCTAGAGTGGTGCTATATTTTTGAAATACAAAGAAATTTTGTTGTTTCTCATTATTTGCAAAGGAAATAGAGCAATACTGAAAAGTATGATTTCCAATGCAGGAATATAGATCCATGACCAAGTACATTACAAAATGCAGAAAATCAGCAATTTTTAAAAATGTTCTTTTCCAGATATTTATAGTCTGGTTTTTGAGGTTGTCCTGTGCCAGGTCAGGAGTTGGATTAATGACTGTTGTGGGTCCTTTCCAAGTTAGGTTATCCTATATTTCTATTAAATATTCCATTAAATTTTCCCTAAGATATCTTGAACTTCTTGTATTGTGATGTTTTTTTCTAACTTCTCCTTATGCTGCTTCCAAAACCATTTTGAATTCTGAATTTGAAAGGGTAGAGTAGTTCTTCAAAGCTCAAGGTAGGCAAAATTTGTATTAACCTGATCTATTTTACTGCAGTCATCCTCAGGCATACTTTAGAGATAGCAGCTATTATATTGTCATTATATGGAACAATAGTATATACTTGTGTATATCACATAAATGATACAAGAAAAACCTCTTTCTCCTCCCAGTAATACTGGTAATACTACTTTTTAGATCTTCTACCACAGCAGATGTGCTATTTCTGGGATAACACAAAGTGCCATTGCACTTGGTGAAAAGGCATGAATTACTATATCCTTTCCAAGCAAAGTCATGGATATATATTGCATAGATAGAGTGTAATCTCCATTTTTGGGTAATACAGAGGCACTGTATTTTGGCAATACATGGTCAGAACTGTTTTTTTCATATTTCCCTGAGAAAATCATGTTTCCACAAACCACAATGTGTTGACTCTGTAATAGGAGGGAACAGTTTTATTTATCTGGATATCCTTACCACAAGCTCTGTATGCTTTCTTTGGATAATTTGTGTTGAGTAGGTTCAGTCACAGTGGATTTTGTTATCACTGAGAGAAAGCACTCAAAAAAATCCCTATGACACATGGGTCATAAAATTGGTTTTTGCTAAATTTGTGCATTTATACATTGTATTTTTAACAGCATTAAAGTCATTATAGATGAGTCATTCAAAGAAAATGTTTGCTTGGCTCCAGAGGAGTCTCTGATTACCTTTTGCTTTTTTGACATCTCAAGCTATAGGCTCAGTCTTCCGGTTTGGTCACATCATTTTCCTTGGGTTCAGTTAATGTCTCAATCTGATTTGATAGTAACAAACTCAGTAGAGAGCATAAAGCAGCTGTCCATGGCCACTTTTATAGAAAACTAAATTAAAACTGTGGTAGAAGGACCAGTAAGTCTCCATCTAAAGAAAACTGCTAAAGCCACCTTACAGCGCAAAGTACTACAAAGAGGAATTAATGGAAGAAAAGATTGGGAGACACTGCTGGTTTTGGCAGAGATAGAATTAATTTTTTGCCACAGTAGCTGCTATAGAGCTGTGTTTTGGATTTGTGCTGAAAACGGTGTAGACAATGTAGAGATATTTTCATTATTGCTGAGCCATGCTTTCCGCCAAAGCCTTTTCTGCTCCTCGCACTGCCCCACCAGTGTGGGGGCTGGGAGTGCAGAAGTAGTTGGAAGGGGACACAGCTGGAATAGCTGACCTCAACTGACCACAGGGATATCCCAGACCATCCCAGACCATATGGCATCATGCTCAAGATGTAAAGCTGGGGGAAGATGAAGGAAAGGGAATATGTTCAAAATCATGGCATTTGTCTTACCAAGTCACTTTTACGCAGGAGGGAGCCTTGCTTTTCTTGAAGACAGCTTGCCCATGGAAAGCAGTGAATTAATTGCTTTGCTTGTTCATGAGGTGTTTGCTTTACCTATTAAATTATCTTTATCTCAATGCATGAATTTTCTGGCTTTTACCCTTCAAATTCTCTCCCCATCATGCTGGGGAGGGAGTGAATGAGCAGGTGTGTGGGGCTTTGTTGTCAGCTGAGGTGAAACCTGACGGAGATGAAGTGCAAAGAACACTGATGAAGTTCTAATAAAATGGACAGGGAGTTATTTTCTCCCTTAGAATATTTTCTGAAGTCTAGGTTTTATGCCCCTATTTTTTAGGGTTTTTTTAAGGATGATAAAGGTTGATGGTAAGATTGTTTTGCCATTGGCTTTCCTGGTTAGGAGGCTAGCATGGCAGTTTGGCTCCAGACAGAATTGCTGGCATGTAAAGCCCATGTTCTGCTAGCATCCAGCACATAAAAGGGGTAAATATCAAGGCTGTGAAATATTTTTAGGATAAAAAGTTTCTGAAGAAGAACATGAAATCGAGGAAGAGTCATGTTTACTTTGGCTGAAAAGGATGCACGTGATGCTGCGCAACCTAATGTTAAAACACATATAGTTCCTCTTCTCAGGCTGCAGTCGCTGGACGAAAAGTAGAGTAAGAGCAAAGAGGTGATTAGCAAGAGGGTCATGATATTGTCAATTGAAATTAGAAAGTAATTACAAAAATAAAGGAAGGAATGTAGCAAGAGATTGGGACAGATAGAATAGGTATTGAAACAAACATTAAACATAACCACTTCTCTTCCCATGTATTCTTCTTTCAAATAACCACATAGGAATTCATCATTTGGGGAAGAAGAGGAAGAAGGGTGGTTCTGGTACAATTCTACAGCCCTGCAAAACCCAGGGCATTGCATAAAGTGTAGGTCAAGGTGTGCCCCGGCATCCCCTCCAACAAGTAGAATGATTTCTTGCAGCCATGGTTATCTGTGTTCCCCACGGAGCAGAGCAGTGGCCGTGCAGTCAGCACTGAGAGGGCACCTGAAGATTCCCATGTGGCTACAAAGGATGCAGAAGCCCCTTCTGGAGCCAGCAGAACTGGTTGTGCAAAGCAAGGACACGGTGTCATGTCCCAGGATTGCTATACAGCCTCCTGCCCAACAGCTTCTCTTCAAGCAGCGCCAACATCCTCTGGGTCCAGGGCCAAAAGCTAATGGGAATGCTCTTCTGAGTAAGCATTTCTGGACTGAGTGCACTGTGATCTTCATGAATTGAGAAATTTCTCAGGATTGCTTGCAGACCCCTGCCTCCCTCCATCTCTGCATCGTGTCACTGGTGGCTTAGTCTGTGCATCCATTATTGCACAGCAGCAAGTGCAAAAGGACTAATGACAAGGGTCTAGTGTATCTCCAGATTGGGGTAGCCACTAACATTTTCATTCCATGAGATTTGTTTTCAGTGTCTTCAGCACAAATTCCCATTTAAAAGTTTTTCCTTTTTGTCCTGTTTTTCTTGGGGTTTTTGTTGTTGTTTTGTTCGTTGGTTGTGTTTTTCAGGATTTATTTGTTTTGTTGTTTTTCTTGGTTTGTTTTAGTTGGGCTTTGTTTTGTTGGTTTGGTTTTTTTGGGGGGGGGAAGTTGAGGTTTTTTGTATTTTGTTTTGGTTTTTTTTCTGAGCATGAGCAGGAAAACATACACCAGAATCTAACAAACACTGAAAGCCAACCTGGGCTATTTTGGGTTGATGCATCTATAGTGATATTTTGCACTGAGTATTTAACTAACATTATCATAAAGTTCTCCTTGTGATAAATAAACCAGAATAAAACCAGCTGATCTTCCAAGAACTGAATTTTTCCTCTGCTGTTATTGGCAGTAAAAATTGATAAAGTATTATTTTAGTGTCCAGTGTAAGCTTAAATGATTCTCAAACAATGAAAGGAGCCCACCTGCCAAGGGAAATTATGTATTTTACCTGTGTCCCAAAGATGTAATATAGTTGGCCCCTCATTGTTCTGTTTTTTCATGTATAAACCACAGATTTTCTTGGCTTTGGAAAGCTATTTGAAAAGGTGGATATAAATTCTTCAAGAACAGCAAAGTAAGAAGTGCTTTTTCTCTAGGTTTTAGTTTACATTCATTTTCTTCCACCCAATTTCCTACATGTATATTTTGATTTTAAGGAAGTTTCTGCTAGTGTTGCTCAGTTGTTTGAGAGTTTTTACCTTTAGTATTTGTGGTTTTGATGTCACTGATTGTAAAAGGAGGGAGATGTTCGTGTGCAAGGGAGTGAAAATGAAATTATGTAACACGAGAGGATGATCCTCCTTTTGCAGTCTCCTAACCTGAGGGGTAATTTTATCTACTCTCCAGATAAATTCTAAGCAGGCTGTGATAATATTAACAAAATGAATTTATTATATTGTGACTTTATAATTTGTGCAGACTTTAAGATCTAGGCATGCTGAAGAAAAGTCTACATTAAACTCACATTTTTTTAATGTTTTCCTGAGAGAGTAAAAAGTTTACTCTGTTGGTACAATAGTACATCCAGTAAAATATCCAGCAGCATAGCTCTCTTTTTACTTGTGATACAATGCCTCTGGCTTAGTATAAATTCATTATGCAGTACGCCCAGTTTACTGAAATTCTGGAAGCTGATAACAATAATTAAAATACTACATGACAAGTAGTATTTTATTATGCAATCCCACAATGCCTCAGTGAGTTGTTAGGCACACAGCCAACTGCTTTGAACCACCTGGAAGAATTATTTTTACACCTATCATGGATAGTGTTAGGGAATGATCTGATGGGCTTGCAGATCTGTGGTTATCACACACTAATCACGCTGGTAAGATTTCATCTCCCGAGTAACTAAACTGATATTGAGTAAGTGATAATGGCCAGGGGTGAATATTGCTGCTGTCTTAATGACTGATAGAGCTAAACACATGGCCCAAGACTTAACAACAGGCCCTTAGTCAGCAGGCAGAGCCCCAAATGCAGCTGTGGGTGTTGTGATAAGATGAGACGGGCTGCAGGTGTTTCAGGAGGAAGGGGAAGAAAAAAGCAGCATTTTTGTATAGGCATAGGATATGCCTAAGGAATAAGGTGTGTATGAGCCAGAAGTTATAAATCTGCTTAACATTTCATAACTGTAAATATGTGCAAATTTATCTGAATAGCTTCTAGTCTTTTTATTTCTAGTAAAACTTATTTTGTCAAATTAATTAAAATATCTTAAAACGTTACAGTTCCAGAAAATGTGATATCCTCAGTCTGGATACTTCATCCTCTGATGTCCAGTTTAATCAAATATAGCCTTGATTTTCAAATTTACTTGTGTACCTTTCCAAGCCTTTGCTCATACTGAGACCAACTTGGTCCATGATGAAGTCACAGCAAAAATCACAGTTGTTTCCCTGGGATGACAATTCTTGTGTGGTGGTTTTGTGGCTTCAAGATACTGCCAGGTTAAAATTTGTAGTATTTCTCTAGTCAGGACCAAATGAATAACTTCATTTCTTTTTTTCACTGCAACCTTAAGAACACAATGATTGATCCTTTTGTATTGCTACTTAATTCATGTGCATTAGGTAATGAACACATCACGATTTCCCAATAGTAGCCATGACAAGTTAAGCTTGAAAATTCACCATGAGTATTGAGAATAGTCATGTTCTCTAAGAAAGACACTAAATGTGAATTTCTAATAACGGAGGATATTTTTTTATATACTCCTAAGAAATCCTTCCTAATTTCAGTTCTGTGTACTGTCAGGAGAGGAGATGGTGTTCAGAGCAAAAGCCTAACTGGGGTGCTGTGAGAAGCACAGTGCAGGACTATCCACTTTCCTCCTTCTGTTGTAGTGGGAACTGAGGAAGCTGAAACATTCAGGACACTAAATTTGATGCCAAAAAAATAAAAGTTACTTGAAAAAAATCTTTAAGCTTATCTTGTTAAATATTTTGTTGTATAGGAAAAGTAACTGAGTTACTAGTTTTGCATGAAGGCTGAAGTAGTTTTGGTTGCTCAGCTGATGACAACTCATTGTTTCGTAGAAAATATTGTTATTGATGCATGTTGTGATTTAGGAATGATACTCCCCAGTTTAGTGCTTCCACTGAGACTCTCCAAACCGTGTTGCTTCTTGCTTGCTCCCCTTTCTCCTCCCTTCTCCTGCACGAGAGGGAGAGGAGAATAGGAGGCAAAAAAAGGTTAAGGGTTGAGGTGAGAACAATTTACTGGAAACAGCAATGAGATAAGAAAACAAACACTGACAGCAACAGTATAAATAAAATAGTGTACAAAAGAGAGAGTAATTCACTTGCTCACTGAACAGCTTGACCTGACCACAGCCGCACCACCTGGATTGCTCCATCCAGCTCCTAACTGATGCCACTCAACTACTCTCCATTCCTCTGCCATGCTTCCTCAACAGGAAAGAGCCCCTTCTCCTCAGAAGAGAGTCCCTTTCCCCTGCCCCTGGCAATGATGTGAAGTGGTCTAGAATAACCCCAAGTCCTAGATCTGCCCTCTCCAGGCTACTGCACAAGTTAACCCTGTCCTGGCTGGAACTAGGACAGTAACTGAACTGAAGAGCATGAACATTTTGACACTTGTTCAGTGGTTTTATTGATGAGTTTCATCTAAACTTAACTGTCCAATAAGGTGTTGGAAGGAAAATCGATTTTCTCCTCTTAATGAGTGAAGGGCTTTAAGCATTTTTGCCTTGAGTGTTGCCTCTGGAACATCATTTTGTACTACATTCTCAACAGTACAGAATGCAAATTCAGAAAACGTATCAACACAAAATTCAGACAGACAGTGTGATCATGACAGTCCCACGCTCTTTGAAACCCATCTGGAAAGAGAGCTCAAATTCCACAAGTCTTTGCCATTTTCTGTAACACAAAAGGGAATTTCAAACATGCAGTGGTAATGTCAGTTGCCTGGTTGACTTGTGGGCCGGTTTAGGTGCTCTCAAACAATGGCTTGCTCTTGCACAAGCCTTGGTCTGGTGAATTACAGCAGAGGGACCACGTGGTGACAGAAGATGCCATTTGATTTCTCACCTATGACCATAAGGTCTGTCAAAAAATTTAAAAAAGGAAAAAATTGGGATAACTGATCAATATCTGGGCTGCAAGAAAAATAGGTAAGTGCTGCAAGTATAGAGTTTGTGAACCTGCACACAGGTTGGAGGTGTACAGTATTAACCTGTCATTTAAATCAGTTGTGTGAGAGAAAAATTTACGAAAGATGTTTGGGAAATCATAAACCTGGAAAACTTCAGTGCAACAATTAGTAAGAAGGGTGTCTGAATATGTATTTTAATGCCGTATAAACTCTCCATCTTACAGAAAACGCCTAGCAGAAATCTTTGGGCAAGCTTCATTCATGGAAGTTGCTGACAGCAAAGTGAAAGGGCAATTGGCAAAGGCATGATCTCTATAGAAACACAGTCACCAGAGCCTTATGAACTGTGTTTCCAAGAGCAGAGCTGGACAAGGTAAGTGGAGCTATCACGACTCTCCTTTTCCCGTCTTTAGACCTGTCATGAATAGCTATGCTGCTTCTTGCTTCCCTGACAGCTTAAAAGAAATGCAGCCTATAACTACACTGCTGCTAGCCCACTGTGACTTCTCTTTGTTATCAAAAGGTTTGCCACAATGTGTAACACTGGAGAGCACAGACAAAACCCCCTGCTTTAAGTTTTAATTTACTATCATGGCTCTAGGTGAAAATGCTGTCCATGAAGTTTTCCATGAAACATAATATGAGAATGGATTGGAAAAATAAAGACAAATGAAGATTTTCCTGTTGTGCTGCTCTCCTTGGTGGTGTGATGGGCTTAAAAGCTGGTTTAAAACCAGAGCTCTGCAGGTGGCTGCAGAAGACAGGCACAGTCTGTATCACCTGGCTCTGAAGAAATTTCCACTTTGATTGCTTATAAGCAAGTTGCCTTGAAAGGTGCTATACCATCAGCAAATGATGCCAAAAGTGCTCCTTCTCTGGAAGTTTCAGGCTTTTAGCACTAGGACCCCATCCAACTGAAGGCTCAGCAGTGATGATAAAGCAAAGCTAACAATCAGCTCAGCTAGACAGAGAGTAGTCTCTTTGATGTAGGTAAGGAAAATTGCTTTTTTCAAACAGCAACATTCAAGATTTCCTTTACCTTTTTTGTTTTTCCTTGCATTTTACCTGGATCAGAGAAATGGGAAGCCTTGAGACATCTAATGCATACCTTGTTATGAAAATAGGTTAGTGTTGCATTCTAGCATCAGTCTTGTACAAAACAGAACACTTATTAAAAAATTCCATTCCTTCACCTCCACCTCCTTCACCTCCTAAAAGCTCGTCAATATTTTCACTTTTTTCTGCTGTTGTGCTTTGAGTCCTCAGACTCCCTTAGTCCTGTCTCTTACCCAAAGGCAATGCTGGAGGACGGCTGAACTCCCTCACACAGTGCAGGGAGTTGTGCCAGAACAGATTGCAAGGAGAGTGATGCAGCACAACTCGGCTCCCTCCTTCTCTCAAGATAGAAACTGGGCTTTGAAAACAATAAGCCTCTCCAGCAGGCATGCTCAGAAGCTCCCCACCGACTGCTGATTACTGTCGGCATCCAATTACTGCCTGGAAGGTGTAACAAGCCAAGCCCCAGCTCTTTTCTGATGTACCACAGGGTGAATCACTGCTTTTGTAGTCTTGAAAAATATAAATATTTGATGAGCTACAGGCTATCATTGTCTCCCAACTCCTTTTCCTGCACTGTATTTTTCACACAGGAACCAACTTAAAATCTGTGTCCATACAAAGATCGCAAATCCACCCCTGTGAAATGAACTGTTAAGTTGAATGCATCTAGGTGCATCCTAGATGATAACTTAAATCCTATTATCCTATACTTTAGATGACAGAAGGACTTTGCCATGAGTTGCAGATTTTCTCCTGCAAGAGCCAATTTCTTTAGCAATTTTCCTTGGATTCTTCAAATGTCTTAACTTTTCAGTGCTATTATTTGGATTCAATATTGGTAAAAAAAAAAAAACCCCAGAAATGCTACAACAGTGATGAATGTTATTGTCTCCACTAGAGTATTGATCTGAGATTGGTCAGTAGCCCCCAGTTACTTCTGAACATAGCAGTGTCAAGCTGGCAAAATAGAAGTCAGACTAAGGGTAAGGTCACCAATAAGTTGAGAACAGAAATACTCTATTCAGAGTGATGCAAAAAGAATAAAAACCAAACAATTAGTGTAAATTTTCAGGAAAGAGTCAAGATTACCAAATTAAAATAACGCTTTTTGTTCTTAAATTCAGTGTCATCTTTCTATGACAGAACTTGGACAAAGGGATTTTTGAGAAGCCTGATACAAGGAACTAAGAGCTTCCCTGTAGTTATTAGCAGAAAGGAATATTATCTGTTTATTTCAACACCTGAGAAAAATCAAAGCAATCCTGAAATCAAGGTCACCATAAAAAAGGCTTGCCTCGGAATTCAAACCATGAGTTTTCACAAAGAACATTCACAGAGACAAATCACATTTACAGAACCTGATAATAAAGTTTGTTCCTTGTTTTCTCTATAGGTAGAACAGTTGTCATATTTTACTGCACACTGACAATAGTTTACTCTTCAATTTTCAGTAGTCTCCAGTTATATTAGAAATACTGACCCAACACTGTTATATTACTCCTTGAAGCCCAACATCATGCATCTTCAGAGTTCACACACATTTTTAGATGGAATACTTTTATTTGGATTATTGCAGCTAGAAGAGAAAGGATCATTACAACATCTCCTTGATGAAACACAGAGCCTGTACAATGCACACAACAATATAATTGGTTTTGGAATGGACCAACCCCAGAACAGGATGTGACCCTCACTCTGTACCTAAGGAGGCACAGCACAGCTTTGACATGGCATGACTGCCTTGGCTGCTCAGCAGCAATACAGATATGTGTTCAAGAACTGTTCAAGGCCAGGCTGGATGGGGCTTTGGGCAACCTGGTCTCTGCCCATAGTAGAAGGGCTGGAACCAAGTTTGATCTGTAAGGTTCTTTCCAAACACAATCATTCTGTAATGGTTAATATTCCAGACAAAGCCTTGGGTTACATGCAATTCCCTCAACATGCTAAAAAATGTCAAATCTGTATACTCTCATCCAAAAAATAAGTGCATGAAGCCCCAGACCTTCACTTGGGAATACTCTGTTTTGGGCCAAATATCGCTTTTTGGTTATGTCCTTGTAGCATCATGAACTTAAAAGATTAATTACATGCCAAATTCCACAAAAATGATCAGGGAAAAGAGGCAAGACATTAAGAAAGCAAGAGCCATACAGCTTCTTTGTTTTATATTATCATGGACTCTTTCAGCCCCAAAGGGGAAGGAGTAGTATCTCTAACTCTGATCTCTTATCTTGAATTATTTCAGTTGCTGGATATTTTTGCCTAATCAAAGCACAGCAATTTCTTTCACAAATTTACTTTCAACAAAAATCAGCTTTGGTGAAGTAACAGATTTGAGTTTCTGAAACAGTTACTTCAGGCTTGGGCAAGCACATCTGTAGATGAGGCCCAGATCTATTTCCAGGTCCATTAGAGAATAAGAGTGATGCCATGGTGATCAGTGCAATTATTTTGGTTCAGATGGAAATGGTTTGGCAGGGACATTACAAAGGGACATCAAATGAAATGTTTTTTTTTTTATTAGATAAATGATGAAGATGGTTTCTATATTGTATTAAATGAATGTTTGTTCACTTGTATTTTCCAGTGTAATCTGTAATCCAGTAAATTTACAATCTTTTTAATAAGCATATGTCCAAGAAAAGTATTTGGTAATCAGGACACAGGGTGTACAGAATAGCAATTTAGTAGTCTACATCTAATTGCTGAAAAATACACCTGAAAGTGGAAAAGTGGATATACATAGAATGATCATAGAAGGTTAGGTTGAAAAAGACCTTTAAGATTATTTAAAGGCCAATGCTGTAAAGTCCTCAGATAAACCAAATCTCTAAGTGCCACATCTACACATCTTAAATACCTCCAGGGATAGTGACTCCTCCGCTACCCTGGGGAGCCTGTTCCAATGTTTAACAGCCCTTTCAGTGCAGGAATTTTTTCTAGTATACAATCTAAACCTCCCCTGGTGAGACTTCACCCCATTTCCACTTGTCCTATCACTTGTTACTTAGGAGTAGAGCCTGAAACTCATGTGTCTGCAACCTTTTAGGTAGTTGTGGAGTGTGGTAAGTCACATTTCACACCCCACCCCAACTCTGAGCCGCCTCTTCCCCAGGCTAAACACCCTCAGCTCCCTCAGCTGCTCCTCACAGGACTTGTGCTCCAGACCTTTTCCCAGCTTCATTGTCCTTCTCTGGACATGCTCCAGCACCCCTTTTCTTTTAGTGAGCTGCCCAAAACTGAACATAGTTCAGTAGCTCTTTCCCCCCACATCCAAAAAGGAATGGAGATTCTCCTTAGCTCTCTTTCTGTTGTTAATTCATTAATAGAACAGAATATAGATTTATGTTACAGTAACAATATAAATATAGAAGAAATACTCTATTCCTTCTTTTGTTACAAACAAGGGGCATATGCAATGAACGGCATTTTGCTTTCACTTAAATCCTTCGTAATTATTATTTCTTCTTTTCAATTGAACCAACCCCACCCCCACTCAAAAAAAAAAAAAAAAAGTAAAAAGATATGGTAGTGATGGATGAGCTTGCTAAAAACATGTGGTTTAAGGCCGTCTGCACATATATCTGCTTGATATATGTGTATAACAGCATTCAACATTTGAAAAAATAAAGTAAGATGCCATGAGATAAGATTCCATGAGATATTTGACAGTTCCCCTTTAATTTGAATGCTAGGTAATGCTGATGTTGTTGGATGGATGCCATGAGTACAACTCTGAAAAAAACTATCCAGACCATTTTGATTTTGTCCTCCATCAGTGTAACGATATCCCAGGAGGCTGATGATGGACTTTCTTGTTTGTGGCATGATGGTCCTTGTAATTTTGATTTTTATACCCAGCAATCATGCTCTTATGAACTGAGGTCCTGGAAAGGAACATTTTAATACCCCTACCTTTATGGGTACCTTGTTTCCTTTCCTTTTAAGAAAGAAGACAGGCTATTTGTTAATTTTTCATGATAAATTCGAACCATGATGAGACCATTGTATTTGTCCTTTTTCCTTATTTCTTCAATGGCTATCTTATGGACTTGTTTTGATTCACTGAAAAGGAGCCCATTAATAGACTCTTGAGTGGTATGATTCGTTATTCAGTACCAATGTAGTAAAGCCTTTCATGTAGTTTGCCAAAACCCAGAGGTCTTAATTTCCCAGGTTTCACATTCCTGCTTCAGCTGGCAATGTTGGAAATGCAATAATTAAAAAAAAATGTTGGATGCATACGGTATAAGTAAGAGATATCACTTGGCTGTCAAAATGGATGATCATATTGTGTTTTACTGATAAATGGTGTTTACCTTTTAGATTTAATGCATTTTTTTTTTTAAAGCTTTAACTCACAGAACGAAAACATCTACAAAGAAGTGGTGCTTTCTTTCAAGGCACAGGCACATATGCTTCACATCTCAGTAGTAACACACTGATTCACAGCAACTGCAGCTTCTGTGACATGTGTTTGGATTAAAGTAATAGAAAATAAATGAAATGTTTGAATTCCAAAATACTGGCCAAATCTTTTATTTATTGAGTTATGTAAAAGAATTTGCTTTTCAATGGATTCGAGAGGAGGCAGGGAGCAGTTGGATGCACTGGAATGAAACCAATTTACAGAGCAGTTTTTATTCTGTCGGAAAAAAAACACGGCCACTGTCTTATTGTCCACAGCCAATCACATCAGTGTGAGACTAGGCACTGCTTTCAAATTACACTGGTCTGACATACACTTATTTACTAATCCCATCCCTTGAGCAGGCATTATTTAATTGCATAGCCAGACAAAGTTTAGTAGCAGTCAGGTCAGAAGATTCATGAAAGAATCATGATGAGACTGGATTCGATCTTAATATCTACATCACTTGTCAAATCTTTTTTCATGAAATAAGAAACAGTGCTGAGTTTCCACTTTGTGATGCTATTCTGAGACTACACTGAGCTGTCAGAAGAGGTTCAGAAAAATCTAGGATACAGGGCAGAGAAAATCCATCTGCCAGAATTTTTAAAAAGGAGCTCTTGCAGGGTCTGAACTGACTCTGAGATTTCTGAAGAGCTGACTGATCCCTGCTTTTCAGACTTTAAGGCCTTCAAACAATAATGGCCTTTTGAACCAAGATAATATGCATTATTATAACATAGTGTCTGCTATGTTAAAATTTCTTCTTTGGTAAGGAACCTCTTCTACTCAGTGCCATCTTATTTCCATGCATACACTCCCCCCCAAAAAGCTCCACCCAACAGTCTAGAGGTTTCAGTGCAGCAGGTGCTCAGTTTTTGCTCTGGGGATGGTTGAATCTCCCAGAGCTGGCAGCTCAGGCTGAGGTGGCACCCAGAAGCAGCTCTGGCTGAGGAGCTGGCAGGGCAGCTCTGTGTAGGCACAGAGGCCTCCCCAGAGGTGTACAGCATGTGTACAGCATTGCACGTGGGAAAGCCCATGGACACAGAGCTGACTAGGATGGCCCCGCCGCTCTTAAGGCTGAACAATACTGTGGAAGCAGCCAATGATTAGTGGTGATGGCTGGTAAGTAAATGAGTACACTGCACTGTCAGATAGCCTTGGCCATGTCTTGACATCTAAGCTGATGGAGTTATTCTGGGTGTGCACAGGTAGAGAAGAGATCAGCATCCTGCCTGCTATATGGGTTGTAAATATAGAATAGCATAGCATATTAAAATGAAAGGTGTGCCAGCCTTTTATATACAGTTTGATTAACTTCAAAGGGGCTTCTATAGCACAGAAGCCGTCTCATTTACAAAAATACCAAACCCAAAACAAACAAACAGAAAAACCCCTTGAGAACTGAGATCATTTGCTTGCTTCTTAGATGCAGTATACCTACTTATAATGCTTCCAATGTGACTCTAATGATGAGAAAAATAGCAGTCCTATATTCACTTTTTTCCCACTGCACATCCATCTTCTGTGTTAGACGCATTTTACTCTACAGCCTTTCAAGATCATCCCTTTTCCCCACCCTCTGAGCTGCTGTGTGTCTGAAGTCAGGCTTGTCCTTTGCTGTACAGACTGAGGAGGGGAAGATATGGAAATATCTGTGTTACCACACGTGCATACACACAAGCCCCATGCATATCTGGAAGCACAGGAGACCCCAGTGGTTGTGCAGCCCCCTGTCCATCCCCTTGTACTTGTCCTGCAGCTGCAGCCAGGCTGGACAACAGCCTTTTCTCCCCCCACCATGACCCATGCTGAAACCCAACAGTGTGAAAAACGGAGTGCCAGGCATGACATGAGGTGATCCCTGATACATGCATATTGCAGACTCCCTGGATTTTGCACCCAGGGTTCAGTAGGAATTTGAAGTCTGTCATATCCCAGCAGTGTTTGTCTGTTTTTTTTTTTTTTTTTGGTTTTTTTTTTTTTTTTTTTTTTTTTTTTGAAGGCATGAAGACAGTTCCTAGTTTAATGTGTGTATTTGTGGGTATGCTGCCCAGCCCATGATCTGGTAAAGTTCAGAGAATACATCTATTGCAAAAGAACTGGAAATAAAAAATTCCTGTGAAATTCAGCCTATGTTCATAGCCACTCAAAAATCATAAGCCTCTAATTTCCCAGTCTTCAAGAAAGTCTGCCAGGATAAAGAAAATATGGTTTACATTGTGCTATATTGAGCAGGGAGACTCTCACACAGGGGTCACAAAACTTTGCTTACATTCCACCTGGCTAGAAGCATGTAGCTTCCTTGGGAAAAAAATATGCTCTTGTTGAATTATTCAGTTTTACTTCATTATACACGCAGATATACTTTATGATTGCTATCATTATTCATTTCTGGTTTTTTATTATCCACTAGCTCACTTCCAGGGTGAATGATTTGGTGGTGGATGTGGCAGAAATCGGTAAGAAAAGAACAGTGACTACTTCACACAGATGATAATGTCCTTCTCTGGCTCGGTCCTGGCTCTTCCTACAAAAGCATGAGCTGTGCATTATTCAAGGCCAACATATTTCTGCCAATAATAGAATTTAACAATTCCCCCAAACAAATAGATGCATGAGGAAGAGAAGAAAGCAAGGGTAACCTGAGAGGGTGTTCATATAGATTAGCTCTGTTTAATCTCAATTTAACTCACCATCTGCCTCCTCCTAACCTGCATGTTCAAGACAGCACTGTATTTCAAAAAGGAGTGAGAATTGCCTGATGCATGTGGATGAAACAGCTGATTCCTGTACAGGAGTTTGTTCATGGTTCTCTTTCTGTCCCATCAGGGTGCCTTTGTTTTAGCCATGCTAAAAATAAACACTGTACACTTGCACTGTGGCTCTTTATGTATATTTTTATATATGTGATGCGTAGAGAAACTAATATGTGTATCTGCATGCATGTGCTGTCTCTAGGTGTGTGCACAAGTATACACACACACACACACACACACACATCGCGTTTTTCTAAATGTATTCATCTACACATAAATTTTAATAGGAATAACAGTATTTGAGAGGCATTTTAAAAGTGTATATCTGGTCATTCATGAGAGAAAGGGAGTAATAAAAATCCAATCTCTGGTTTCAGCACGTTTGTTATTAATTATTATAATAAACACTTATCTATAGGGAAAATAGAATTTTCACAGGATTAATTGAAAATTTTAAAGTCTTGATATATCTAATGCATGAGTTATTTATTTGGATTTATGTTAGAAGAAAACAAATACATTGAGTAACCCCTCAAATTATATTTTCTGGCAGCAGCTTAAAATAAAATGGTGACTAAAAATGTAACAGATGATGCCATTTTTCCTCTTATACAGCTCCTATTTTCAGCCTTCAGAACTGGACTTACACTGCTTTCCCAGGAGGAGCTAGGCTTATGGCTTCTTGGGCAGCTGGCTTCCAGAGGAAAGGGCTTGTCCTAACCTGAACAGTGGGTTTGCCCTCTGCCAACCCACACATCTCTACCGCCCCACAAGCTTTTATAAAGGCTATTCTCTTCCAAGAACAGAGAAGCATCCTCTAAAACATTAATGAGCTGGAAAGATCACAAACATGTTAGGATCTCTTGGTCCTGCAGATAACCCAACTTGGTAGCCCAGATTTGTTTTCAATTGCACAGGAGCAGTGAAAGTGAATGGTCTTCAAGAGTGTGTGCTATCCCAGCTCCCCATTTGCATTTTCATAGCTTTAGGGCTTTTGTAAGCAAACACAATGCTTTGCAATGAGCTTCAAAAGCAAAACACAGAGTTGAATAATTCAGGCCCCCTATTTTTATTACATTTCAGAAATGGCCCCATCTATATGTTTCACTGCTAATTTATACGCCACAAGAACCCTTTTGGCTACACAAAGGTCCCACAAAATGTAAGGTCACAAAGATGCTGCTTCCACTTTTTCTATTACTAGCAATCAAAGGTGTCCTGCCCCTGACACTATTTATTCCTTAAGGTATTCTTCCATATCAAAAAAAACCCTCATTTAAAATCCTGGGTGGGAAAAACATTAAGATCTGAAAGACTACAGGAGACACAATATCTGCACAGGCCTGTGTGGATTTCAGGTGAGAGCTGGTGCCCTTGTTCCTCACTGAACAACAGAGAGGAGCAGAATTCATCACTCGCATGTAAATAAGTAGGTGAGCTCTGTGATGTATTGCAGGGACCACCCCCTCTGCTCCAGCAGCCTCCTAGCTGGTCTCTGCCCGCAGGAAAGCCTCTGGTTTGATAAGTGCCACCTTTCTTATCTCCGCTGTTTTCTTCTGGCTGGCTGTGTTAGACTTTTAAATTTTGTTCAATCCATCTTTCATATCCTCTCAGCACCACTTATGTCTCCTCCCTCTGTTCTCTTTTGTAACTAGACGCTTTTAAGTGTCTTCACCATAATTTCCAACCACTATCTATTTCTTTGCGTATTTACTCTTGAAAGAATTTGAGAACAAAAACATTAGTTTTCAGTCAACCAGGGACTTTCAAAACTGATCAAACCTCTTCTCCTCATTTTGTAATGATTCTTATAATATTCCCATTTTGCTAAATGAGCTTTTTAATGTACTTTTTTCTGTCTATGCTTTCTAATGGCTTTCTAATTACCAAAATTTATAGAGCAATTTATATTTAATAAAGCTGATGTCTGTTTGCTTAACACAAGAGAATGTTTGCTAATAAGAGGGCACTTAAATAATCAGCTACACAGTCCTCAGAAGCAATGCAAGAAAATAGGAAAGTGCAAGTCACAGTGGATCTGTAATGAAACAATGCCCTCCACCCAAGAATGATGTGTGAGAGGAGAACCTGAGCTCTACTGAATCAGCTAATCAAGGAAACGGAGACCCCACTTCCTTGAAACAAAACCAATAGAGAATTACTATCTCAGGACAAGATTCAAAAACAAAATAATGAAACAGGAGGATCTTAAGCCTGATGCTATAGCATTTTCCATGATAAGGGATTTTGTGTTGTAAAAGTTCAGAGCAGGCACTGCCCAGGCAGGTTTCACTTAGTGCCTGGATGCAGCAACACAAGAATGATTCCTATTTCTTGCCCTACCCTCTAAAGTTTTCTCAGATGCTCCTCCCTCTCATTTCAGAAGTACTGCACTTAACTTTTGGTGTCCTAATTTCTTTTTCCATCAATATATTTTGTGTCATCTCCCAGAATCTTTAATTTGCTCACTTTCTATTGTTGGAGAGTCTTACAACTGAAGTATTTCCAAGAGTATGCCTCACAAAGACACATTAAAAGGTAGCAGAACAATCTGAATCCCAATATGCATAAAGTACATTGTTAACAAAATTTTCCTATTTTTTCCATTTACATTGTTTTTTGGGACATTGCCACCCTCCTCAGAGCCCTTGGCCTTTTGCCATCACTTTGAAAGGGAAGCTGCCACAAAAGTCAATGGGAGATTAGCGTAACACTCAGTGACAGATTTGGCACGTTGCAGCTCTAATACTGATTTTGCTTGAAGGGTCATAAGACTTAATAAGCGTTCATATCAACCCCCTTTGGCCATGTAATAATATACTCCATCACTGATGCAGCATTAAAAACCTGAAATTCATTACACACTGAACCACCCATGGTAATTTTGCTATCACTCACCCTGATGAAAGTCAGCTTTGGTACCATAGATATTGTTTCATGACAGCTCTACAGTTCTTTTCAGTCATCATTAGGTTGTCTCCATCCTCTTGCTGCTTCTGCCTGCCTTAAGGTTCTATTTGCACTACTAGTTTTTAAACTCCTGCCTCTAAAACTGTTTGTGAAACATACAGACATGTTTTTTGTGTGCAAGTGGGTATTCATCCATTCATTCAAATTCATACATTCATTGACATATACTTCCTAGTCCGTCTTTGCATTCATACAGAAATGCTAATTCTGTATGAAAGCCAATATAAAGGAAGGTTTAGCATATATACTTTTGAACTCAAATACCAGTTTGAATCTTGCTGGCATTTTGACCTTTTCCACTCACCAACTCAGACTCAGAGGCAGAAATGTGCAAAAATAAGAACTGGGGAGGCTCTGTTTTCATCCAATATTTAAGCAATAAGTGACACTAGTGAAATGGGGCAATTGTTTCATCACTGAGAGAATGAAGCTAATTCAGATTGATTTGGGATGAAAACACGAAGTATTACTAATCCCAACTGAAACACAGCAAACACAATTACCATTCATTTGGAGAAGTAAAACTGAAGATATGCCAACATTCTTTTACAGACCAAGGACAACTAATAATTCTGCACTAAACTTTTTCAGCTGAGTCTATATGCACACTTCATGGTGTCTAACCTTTGAAAAACAGCAAATAACTTCTAATAATTAGCAAGTAACCCCTCAATTAAGTTTTAAATAAACTCTAGCCTTGGCAAGTGATTATCCCCAATTAAAACTGGGACACTAATCAGGACCTTCACCAGAGCCTTTCAGCTGTCGTCTGTGGGCTGCTCCTGAGAAAGCTGAATAAGAAAAGCAAGGGCACACACACGCATACACATACATGTGATATTCCCTGGGGAAATGCCACTCCATCACAAAGCAGCAACAAATGCAGCGGGTCTGGCTCTGTAAAGAGTGGCCTGCAAGCTCATTTTTGGCTCACTACCTATTATCCCATAGCATTTCACCCTTACTTTCACAAAGGCCCTTGCTATACCTTCCCTTCTGATTTGCCTCACTGTTCAAAGTGTCCATGACAAAAAATGAGTGTGTGGTGCCTTTCACTGTCTCTGGCAGCATGGAGATGAAAGATGTCCTTTGTAAACAAGAACCCCTGCTGCTGCAATTTCAAACCAATGGGACAAAACAGAGGCTGACAAGCCTAAAACCTTTTTTCAGACTTCCAGTTCTTCTTTCAGGGTTTTGCTGGCTGAAATGCTGTTTTTCTAGATTTGTTACTGGACTTGCATCCAGTGTTTACATTGAACTACCAATATCTGCTCTATATTGCTTCTGTCACAGTGTTTCAGATAGCATACATTTTCATTTTATAGCTCTCCTGCTTCCCTTTAACTTATGACCTTTATTGAAAATGAACCATTTGTTTGCAGAATGTCAGGCGAAAGGGTTGAATCACAGGGGCTTGGCATCTGTGAAATGCTTTGCAATCCATTGCAGCTGTATTGGGAAAGCAGTGATGGAAAACTATAAAATGCCTGGGATTATAAGTTTATTCTTCTAAGGCAAGGACCCTTACTTGCCTTTGGATTGCCAGGCACACTTCACTCACCAATATACAAAAAAAGGGCCTGTTATGAATGAGCACTCTCTTGGCGCTTCCCTGATACATTTTTTTGTTGTCTCTTCTATCAGTATTTCTGTCATTTTTGTCATATCTTTACTGCTCTCAGTATCTCACAGTTCTCCTCAGTGGGCCCTAGGTACTTGCATGACGTGCTTCAGAAGCCAGATGGGGACTGGGTGAGTTCCAGAACTCAGCAGTGTTTGGCAGCAAGGTCCACACTGCAATGCTGGGACATGGCATGTTACAAAACAGAGACAAAAACCTGTTTTGCTTTAATTTCAACAATTCATTAAACACGAGCCAATCAGCATCTTGCATCTGCATTGTTTACCAGCAGCCTAAAGAATGCTGTAGTGTAAAAAATGCATTAATCTTGTGTTCATAGAGGGGCAGGATGAGCTTTGCACCAGTGCCTCTAACAAAGGGAAGGATTAATCAGGAGGAGGATGGGATGAACATGAGACTACTTGCGTGCTGTTGCTGCAGATATTGCTGCAGATATTCCTAAGGGGGTCTCTTCACACCCAGACTTGGAGCTAAGGAAGTTCTACCTGAGAGCACTATCTAGTTTTTCAGGATTTTAGCTGGAACCTGGAACGGGACTTAGTAATTTGAGGAAGGGAAAGCAAATCTTCTTCCTATTACCCACCACCCCACTGCCAGTGCTTTGCAGGAGTGTAGTGGCAAGTTCATGTGTAGTTTCCCCTATCATAAACCACAGATGGATATCTTCATTCCTCTGGGTGCAGTAGCATGAGAACCTTGTTGTGGCTTCTCCTAGAGGAGCACAGCATTCAAGGGGCACTGGCAAAGGGCTGAAACATGAAAAATGGGCCAAAAGTCAGTAGCATAGGCTCTGTTATATATATCTGACTACTGAACTGGTACTTGGGTTGTCCTGCTAGCTGTATGCCAATTACTGACAATTCATACAAGTTCTAATGACCTTGGCAGTGGTCAGAACAACAGCATTTTTATTCGAGGGCTTTGAGGGCTTGACAGTATGTTTGGAACACATTGCTGGAGAAAAAAATAAAGAAGCACAGGGAAGGAAGTGTCATCTATACAACTCAGAGTTAATTTGGCACCCTAGGAAAACAAACAATCCATGCTTACCAGAGTTTACCAGAGGCCCTGAGTAATCCAGCCGATCAAGGTTAAGCAGGGGTGGGGAGAGAGAGGAAATTCTGCTGAAACAAAAGAATCGAACTCAGAGAAAAGTACGGACCCCTTGGGAATTTTAGAATGGTTTGGGTTAGAATGGACCTCAAAGATCATCTAGTTCAAATATCCCTGCAACGGACAGAGTTCCCTCCCAGTAGGTTAGGGTGCTCAGAGCTCCATCCAGACTGACCTTGAGCACTGCCAGGGATGTAGCATTCACAATGTCTCTGGGCCACCTATTGCCCTGCTTCACCATATCCACAGCAAAGAATTTCCCCCTAATATCTAATCCAAGTCTCCATTCTTTTAATTTAAAGTAATTCCTCTTTGTCTTATCCCTAACTGCGCATGTAAAAAAAAAAAAAAATCTCTCCATCTTTTGTATAAAACTATTTTAAGTACTGAATGGCTGCATATACACAATTTTTCACAGTATATGCAGAATTGGAAGGGATCCACAAGGTACAACTCCTGGCCCTGCCCAGGACCATCCTCAGGAATCACACCATGTGCCTGAGAGCATTGCCCAAACACTTCTTGAACTCTGTCAGGCTCGGTGCTGTGATGACTCCCTGGGTAGCCTCTACCAGTGCTCAGCCACCCTCTGGTTGAAGGACCTTTTCCTGATATCCAACCTAAACCTCCCCTGACACAACTTCAGGCCATTCCTGTGGGTCCTGTCACTGGTCACCACAGAGAAGAGATCAGTGCCTGTCCATCCTTTTCCTCTCACCAGAAGAAGATGTAGGCTGCAATGAGGTCTCCCCTCAGTGTCCTCCAGGCTGAACAGACCAGGTGATCTCAGCTGCTCCTCACAGGGCTTCCCCTCAAGGCCCTTCACCATGCTCATGACACTCCTTTGGATTCTCTCTGAGGGCTTAATGTCTTTAATATTGTGGTAACTAGCCCTGCACACAGTTTGCAGGACATCTCAGGAGATGTTGTCATCTGAACCCTGCTCCTTAAAAGAAGAAAACACGACCAAACATAATAGACAATTATGATATAACTTGCCTTGAAGGGACAGGTGTCCTTACCTCTCAGATCATGAGCTATAGCCTTGAGCATCATAGAGTCCAGGCGAGTGACCCACACTGGCCCACTGTCAAGGATCGATTAATGTATAAGTAGTGGACAGGATTTCTAAAACGTCTTTTATGTGGAAAATCTTGTGTTTATGTGGAAATTTCTTTCTCAGAACTCAGCTGTGCTATTAGGACCAATGCTTGTCTTCCCTTAGGAATGATGTAGATTTTTTTTTTAAGGGTGATTTTTCAGTGTTCTCATTCAAAATTTTTTCTGCAGTTACACAAGATTACTTGTAGGCTGTAATATATGTTGTGATCTCTCCCTGCAATCTGTCTCAAACAGCTGGATCACTCCATAGCAAAATCAGACTTCATCTCCAAAGCATATTTATTATTCTTTGCCCTGCAGCTTAAATACCTAACTTGTATTTTCTTCATTTTTTGGTCACTGCATATATTATGTACTTCTGGGCAGGCTTGTATTGATCTGAAAAAGCATCATAAATTTTCCAGGTTCAGATTCAAGTTGCATTAACTGAAAAGGCAGATTACTGTAAAATGCAATATTCTGAAGAATCAATAAATCTTGCTATCAGAACAGATTAGGGTTTTCTCTGCCTCCCCTCACTTTCCAGCCATCTCTTCAGAGGGAAGCAGGAAATTTTGCTGTGCAGGAGGAATGGTCACAAACCAAGTCCTCACAGTACCTTCCAGCATTGCTCTTCCCATGGCAGCATCATCCACTCTCTGACTACTGGACTTGGCACAGACACCAGAGCAAGAGAAGGGCTGGATTTGGCAAGTTAATTAAAGTGGCATTGGCAGAGTGTTTCAGGTCTACCAGTCATCTTGCTGTCTTAATATAATTAAGGTGTGCTGGGCCTGCATCAATTGCTTGTGTGATCCCTTTTAGCATTCCTCTATTTATTAGTGTTGATTTTTAAAATTTATTGATGCATTTCAGTGTTTCCTATTTCAGTTCCCACAAATATTTTTTTCATCGCAAATATCTTGAAAATATCAAGAATAACAGAATGCTATTTTGATTTTTGTCCTCCTCCTGCATATTCTTCATTGTAAAATCACTATCATGGACGTCTGGTCACGACAAAATCTCATTGCAAGGAATACTGCTGCATTAGACTTGTTGCAGCCTATTTTGCTGTGGGCAGCTTATCACACAAATTTTATTTTGTGCAGCGTTTATTCCAGGTCATGGATCTATTTCCTGTGAGTGGAGATGAAGTTTTCCTACAGTTACTACAGCTACTTCAGTTCTGACTCTTTTCAGTATACAGAAGATTCATGTAAAGACGTTTCTTATTTGGGCAACACAGCCAAAATATCCTGGAAAACTGAGAAATTACAAAAGAACAGGTGGCCTTTCAGAGAGATTGGACTGGGAGAAATCACAGATTCAAGTGTCTGAACCTGCTTCTCGGTGGGGTTGTAATCAAGACTGTTAAAGCCACTTGCATTTTATTCTTAGCACAAGGAGAATGACAAATCTCACATATTACCAGTACCATCAGCAAGAAGATAAATATTTAACCTCAGCTCCTTTGGTCCCTGTAACTTCCGAAGTTGTTCCATGACAATTTGCCTATCTTGTAATCAGGAAATTCTTTAGAAATCCTGCGCAATCTATTCCTTTGCTAGTCTTTAATCAGTACCTACCCATGAAGAATCATAGATTTTTTTTTTTGACAGCTGAAAATGCTGAATTAAAGGCAATGTTTGGTTTTACTGTTGGTTGCCCTTATCACCTGGGCTAAAATCTAGCTGAGTGCTGGCAGCAGCACTGAGCAGATCAACAATGCAATTAAGTCACATTAATGGATGGCATGGTGGGACTCACCTTTCTTTCTCCAGCCGTCCCAGTGAGGCCTTTACTGAGAGGGAAGACCCCTGCACCCAACAGCAGCTTTGTTGCTTCAAGGGCCAACCAGATCAACCTGCCCTGGATCCCTGATGCCATGCCATCAGGGTTTCCCCCATACCTGGATGTGCCCAGTCTGACAAGTTGATGAGAAGGAGCAAAGCAGTTGGGTCAGTGTCTCAAAGTCTGGGATAGCAACAAACAAAGCAGATGGCTGGGGTTCAGTGAGATTCCCTTTGCCTACAAGGAAACATTGCCTTTCTTTAAAAAACCCAAACCTCTGGCCTCAGCTTTACCAACCAGGTGCATCTCATGCTGTCTCATTTTCCCCTGACTTAGCATTCAAATGTTCTGGTGCATTTCTCAATGAATAATTAATCTCATTTTGAGTCTTTTTGCTTTAACCTACTGTTTTCAGCCTTGGTTTTATTTCCAAGCCCTACATTTTTAAGTTTAAAATGTTATTTATTCCTCTTCAAAATTTCTATTTAATTTATAATTGCTCACTAAACCCAGAAGATAGATGTGACTATCAAATCTGTTTATTTTGGGAAGGGGGGAACAATAGAAGAAGGGAAATGAGAGTAGTTAATAGCAGCTTTAGCACTAGGCAAAAAGGAATCACAAAATTCTATGAACTAGCTGGCCCTCTAGTCCTGATCCCAGCAGGGTCAGGGACAGAGTGTTGCCCTGGAGCATGTCCAGGTGAACTTACAATATCTCCAACAGCACCTAACAATACTGCATCATTGTTCAGAAAACTTAAGTATCAACAGAGAGCAAGTTAGCTATAAAATACTCTTGCTGATTGAGTGTGTGAAAAAATTTTGGCAGTATTATCATCTGAGACAAATAATGTCTCTTTAAGAATTTGGGAACTTCCTCTTATGTTACCAGGATACTTTCAGTTGCATCTGTCCATCTAATCTAAGAAAATTACTACTGCTTTCCTGTTTTCTGATGCTAAAAATTAATTTGTTTTCTGTATGGGGCGTTTTAATCACTTGCATGAGGAAAATGTTGTGGCAAGCAGGGTATTTTATAATCCTGTGTGTCCCTTTAATAACAGGTATATCATATTTTCTTGCGAGACTTCAGGAAAGAGAGTTTTGGGATATGATACCTTTGGGTACTTGTACCTGCAGGCCAGTTCCATATCCTACAACCTACACATTCACAGCAGTGACTGTGCCTCCTATCTCTTATCAGTTTATCCTTTGATGACTCTTAGCCCTCAGGCGTCTTCCAGTGACATACAACATGGTACAGCAATTACCTCAGAGGGGCCCTAACAGCTCACCTGCATCTCAGGAAAGCACTCTTATAATGAATCCTCGTCCCCGCTGCCAGACATAAATCAGTCAAGAGAGTGCACACAACCTTCATCTGCCCTCGCCTGAAGCAAGTGTTGCCTGGTTTGCATCCCATCTGACCTTCTCGTAAGGTTGCTGCAAACTTATTGCCCCTGGTGAAAGGCCATATCTGCACTGGGTGACATGCAGAGGTGCATTTAATAAGTTGAAAAATCTTGTTATAACTTTTTCTTTCTTCTTATTTCACATGACGAAAAAATCTTGCAGGCAATTTAAAATTCAATTCTACAAAAGGGAAGTAACTGAGTTTTGATTGAAAGTGAGCACTTGTATGTGCAAAATGAAGCATGAAAGAAGTGAAAATGTAATGGGAGATCCATTACCCTGGGGTGGAATGAAGCAGACCCTTGACCTTGGGAGACACTCCTCCCTTACAAGTTAGAAATAAGTAGATGCATTTCTAATCAGCACCGCCAGGGTCAAATAACAAGAGAAAAACGAACACAATCCACCATTTGTCTGGGACTAGAAGGTGACAGCGCTACACTCTGTGAGAGGGACTCAGGCTGTGGCTTGGGAGGAAAGAAGCCAGGAAACCCAACTCCTCACCAGCACAGAAGATGCTGGAGTGACAGCTCACTCCCGGGTTGTGGAAAGCATGGGGTTACAGGGCTGTCACATGAGTCACAGCAGCAAGGTCTGTCAACTGCTCTTGTCTCCTGAGAAGACTGGATATGTATCAGGAGGGGGATCTCTGAAACAATCATACTGTTTCACACAAACCCCTGTCTGTGCATAAACAAAATGCAAGATTTCTCCAAGCTCCTCTCCAGCCTGCATGTAAATCTCACAAATGCATCTGTACTCAGGTGAAGTCAGCTGAGGTGATAAATGTTTCAATAAATCACACAGCTGACTTCTTCTTTAGCATATCCACTTGCAATCTGTAAACAAATCCTGCCAGGAAGTAAACTAAATTTCCTTTCTATGAAATTATTTATTTCAATTCTTCCAACACTCTGGCAACAACAATATAGAAATCACAGAAATAATGTGAATGGCATTTTCTGTTGCTCTTGCAAACAAGCTAGTTGATGTTAGCAGTAATGTTCAAATGACATTGTAAAGCTAGACTTTCAAAGCCAGCTTGCATTACCTTGATTCTGATCCCACAGGAGAAAATGAGGTCAGCTTTGACAAATACAGAGAATCTCAGCCATGAACACTATTGTTCTCACCCATAAGGGATATTCCTCACTGAGAAGGCGGTAAGCCATTAAAATATAAATTACCTTATGCCAGACTAACTTTGGACCTTGCCCTATGGATGGCAGTGATGGTGTTGCAGCTCAGACTATGTACCACAGATCTCTTCATGTTGACCCAGGTTACAGGTTCTGTTCAAGGTCTCAGAGACAGTCTATGGCAGAGTGAGATATCAAAATCAGCTTTCCTAATTTCTGCAGCACAACCACTATTCTTATCAGTGTGTCACTGATTCTTCAGTATTTATGTGTGGACACCATGTTAATTTATGGTGTTTCTTTATGAAGTGTGCCTAGAACAGCTGGATTTGTCACAGGTGCAGAAGCAAAATATTACATCAGACTGAGAATGAATTACTGAGACCCTGATCTCATTCACAACTCAAGCTCCTCAACTTAAAGGCAGTTAAGGTCTACCTTGATAGCACATGTTTTTTTCTTTTAATTAAAACATTATCTAAGTTTAGTCTATGTTAAGAACAACAATTTTGATGATATTTCTCTTGCCAAAAACTCATCCTGCAATAACTCTTTTTCCTTTTCAAAGCTTTTGTCTTACTCAATATTAGAATATTAATTCATCAAAACCATGATTGTCCTTCCAAAGTTACAGCATACTTGTACTTCATTTTAGTACCAGAACATTATTCAGCAAAAATAAAATTAATTATATCAAGAACAGTTCACAGTCAGTGTGCCAACTTATTTTTTAAGGTACCACTAACAAAGGTATGCAGAGTTTTTCTCTGACTGTTACTTGAAGTACAGTCTTTACCTTTATGCTTACCTTTATGTATAAGTTCACTTTGTTTTTATGGTATTTGAAGACAACAAGTGTCAAATTCACAGGTTTGATACCCAAAGCATCCTTCTCCAAATAAAATCATCTCCCAAGCTTTTAATCACAAACTATATTCATCTAGAAAAGCCATGAAGCCCTAAACACAAGAGAACAGGTCCACATAATAGATGGTCTAGTCAACATGTCTCAGTTTTAAGCACTGAATTCTCAAAATGTTTGTCATAAATCCAGAGTTCATGAAGAAGGGGAAAATTTTATTGAGAAGCTCAAGGATAGTAAATAAAGATTGTGTCACTACCATTTTGGAAGAAGAAGGAGCTCTGAAAAAAAATAAAGTAAATCATACACTGCTGAATTGTTTACTCCACTACACAGGACATATTTGGAAGAGTATTGCTTTAGAAGGGAGGTTAAACTCAGTGCTACTGCAGTCTGTGCTGTCAGGTGAGTAATTTTTCTTTGGAGACCAAATATTTTGGGTTTTTTCCCGATGACTAAAGTGCTTATATTTGCTTCTTGTCAATCAGCCACAGGGAATTGTCTGGTGGGTCTTGAAGCGTAGAGTGACAACATCAAGGGGAACACTAGTAATAAAGGAGCAGCCACTGGAGGGGAAAAGAATTAAACTTCTGCTGAGCCTGGCTCTGTTTCTCTGTTCTCTAGGAATTAGAGTTCAATCAGGCATTCATAAAAGTCAGCTGAAAACTTACAGAAGGAGTCAAGAATGTGATTTCACTCAGTGCTCTGCCGCCGAAGTGCTCATATCGCAAAGCAGAAAAGTGTTGCTGTTAAACACCTATCAAATTAAACTAGGGCACACATGCTGGAAGAGAACAAAGGGCTTCAGGGGAAAAAACAGGAAAAACCACAATCTTTTATTTGTCCTTGAAACTACTAGAACGCATCTCTCTCCCAAGGTCTGTAACCGTGCTCTGTATCAGTCCACGGTGCAGCCCGGAGGTTTTTCAGGAAGCCGGAGTGTCACACTGTGCTTCTGCTGGTGGTGTTTACGCTGCTCTGCTGGGCAGTGTGTGGCTGAGACGGCAGTGGTGCCCGTGGGGAGGGATGGCACGCCCGGCGGACAGCACTCCCAGCAAGGGTCCCGCTGCAGCCCGCCAGATGCCAGACTGCGAGCCAGGAGCCAGTCCAGCAACGCGACTGCCTTTCTGCTCCGCACAGCGCCGCTGAGCTGCCCCCGGCGCGTCCCCCTCCTTTCTCTCATGCAACAAAGGCTATTCTATAGGGAGGGGCATTTCCAATTCAAGAGTAGAAAAGCTGCGTATTCAGTATTTCTGGGGGGGGTGGGGGTGATGGGAGGGAATAATTACACAGCAGCACACCCAGTTGCTCTGGTTTTGTCTGATTGCTTAGCAAACTTTCAAAGGAAAGCAAGTAGTCACTATAGAAACTACCACATCATATGGCTGTTCGTTTTGCCTCTGAGATACAGAATATCTTTAACTAAGACATTCTTATTTTTTCCTGCCTTTAGAACACGCTGCACAATAAATAGCTAGGCTTTGTTGTGTGTGGGTGTGTTGTTGTGAGGTTTCTTTTGTTTGTTTGGTTGGGGTTTTTTGGTTTTGTTTTTATTTTTTATGTTGTTGGGTTTTGATTTTGTTGTTGTTGTTGTTGATTTTATTATTATTATTTCTTCAGGTTTGTTTTTCCACCACTGAATTGAGTAAAACGGTAGGGTTTACTTGGAAATTGATTTCTACAAGTGAGAAATGATCAGTCATTTCAGTCTGTTTGAGCTTCATTTTTAGTATCAACATCTTATCACTGTGGAAGAACTCACATTGAAGGATAGGTATAGTAAAGCTGAGTACAAAAATAGCTGTCAATCCACAGCTCATTGGGAAGGAGAGGTGAAGAGATCACATGCATAAAACTCCAGCAGGTCCCAGTTTGATGGCCAGTAATTCAAAACTCAGTGTCTACAGAGTTTTAGAGAAAAAAGCACTAGCTGTTTGCATTGACTTTGTAGGTAATAGAGCTGTCGCATGAAAGGTAAAACATCATAAAAAGCACTGATATGTGCAAAATCCCTTGAGTCAGTGAAGCGCTCAGTAAATACATTAAGAAAAACACAGTGTATGTAACCTTCCAGGGATGATTTCCCTGTAATCCATGGTGACCTATTTCTATTTTATTATCAGCACCATGACAGAGCTGAGAAGATATAAATCATTCAATGGCACAAACCCACTGAACTTCGTCTTTGTTCAAATTTTCACCTCTCAGTTCCCGAATCTGGTTTTTCTTTTATTTCTTTTCACTGAAAGGAATAGAGGACTTTTGTCAGAAGTTTATGATATGCTGTCTGGGCTCCCTCTTTTCTCACAGTGAAAGGCTCCCTCTTTTACCCATTTTTTTTTTTCTTTTTTGTCAAGTGTTTCTTGGGACATTTGCATGAATAAATAATTACTTATTCAGAAGTGCAGGATTATTTAGTGAAATTCTCTGGATGTTTTCCACTCCTTCAACACAGCTTCCAGCTCAAAACAACCTGTTCCCCCAGCCCAGCCTGCTCCCTCAGCCTCGTGTCCAGCTGTTCCACCACAGAGGCTCAAGTTTCCTTGCTGATCCTCAGATGGTACTGTCACCGTGTGTATTGCTGCTTGTTTACCTTTTCCAGCCCCTCTTCATCCCCAGACTCTCCAGTATGCCAGCTGCCCTTCTTGCATCAAAGCAAGCTTTTACCTGCTTAGTTCTGCAAGGGCTACCAGGCCTTTACTTTCACCCAAACGTGCAGGTTGCCCTCTGCACCCTCTGTGCGCTGTGCAGAAAGCAGCAGCAGAAGGAGAAACATTCCTGGGGCCAGGCTGAGTCCTTCATGCCCATATGGTGGAGCTGGAGGGCAGAGGGGACAGAGCTAACCAGCGCTCAGATACCTGGGTGTGAGCAGTCCCAGGAGCTAGGCAAGGAGCTCAGAGCATTCGGGCATCTGACCAACTGACCCAAACTGTGTCTCTGTCCTGCACAGAAAGGCAAGCCTAGGAAGCCAGCATTTCTGTCCTCATACCCTCCTCAGAGACACCACAGCTCTTATAATGCCTCCATGCATATTTCATTGTTTAACTACTGGAAAATTACTGTTCATCAACCATAGCCAACTGGCCAAGGTCTGAAGACTGGAAAGAATTAAGAAATATGCAGATCCTGGATCTCTACCAAGCATTACTTCAGCAGAGTTTTCAGGCCAGTTTTGAATGAGGTACTGGATAACCCCTATCCACAAATATAAACTTGGTCTGTGATACCTTTGTGTATCAGCTTGGCAGATTCCTATTCAGATGTCTGCCTACTGTTAGACCTTGAAGTTACAAAGACAGATGATAAATGGAGGCATTTCCAATGGGCCAAAGGAGTCTGTTCACAGTCCAATGCTATTAGATGTTTTTTCATTTAGATGATGACAAACGTACAGCTGGAAAAGTTGGAAGTTGAAGCAGAATAGATGGACTAGTGAATAAATGAGGTTATCCCTACTGTCAGATCTGTATTCCAGTGGAAAGACAATTTCAAACTAACATATTTCATTATATCTATAGATAATGTCTCAGATTGAAGGCCATAGGACACACAAATACAGGAATAGTTTGGAGGCATGGGATTCAAAAAGATTCAGAGTCAAGTAGGTTAACCCACTGACCCTGCCCTTCCAGCAAACCTAAAAAAACAAGCAACAAACACAGAACTATCAGCAGAAGTAAGGATGTGTTACTTCAAAGCTATATGTGGCATTTATGCAGAAAGCATGGAATCCCACACTTCTGCTGGGAACCACCGTGATGGACACATTGCAGCACTGAAAAGAGCTCAGATGAAAACAAGGGAAATGACAGGATGTCCAGGAGAAGCTATTTACTGAAGAAGCACAGTCTAGTCAATTTAGCCCAAGGAAAGGTTGAGGGGTGACTTGCTCCCTGTACAGGAATTTCTGCATGGACAGGTAATTACTACAAGCAAAGCAGGGGCTTAACAAGATCAAATGGCTAGAAGCAGAAGCCAGCTGAATGCACAGTAAAAAAAGCCTCCTGTTTAAAAAACAGTTACCAATGGAGAAATTTTCTAGGCCAGTGTTCTCACTTCAATGTTTTATCAAAACTCCCTTTTTTTCCTTTGAAGATGTGTCAGGAGTTAAGCTTTTAAGGTAGGAATAACTCAGCTAATTTCTACGGCCTACTTAAAAACTGTGGCAGCAGCAGCTGCAGATCTGACTTCCAGGTCCGTGTAACACACCTCTTAGAGCAGCGGCTGGAGAGGGCTGCCAGGGAGGCTGGGCACAGCACAGTGCTCCCACAGGACAACAACCTCTGCAGTCTTCTCTGTTGACAGTGCCAGAAATCAGCCCGAGGAGAGCTGGATCCCTGGAGCCGGCTGCTAGCCTCTGTGCATCACAAGACAAGGCAAAAGGTTCAACCTGCCAGAAACAAGCACAGATGGTAAACAGAAATGCCACCAGGGGAAAGATCAAACCAGCAAGCCTAAGGAAAGCTCAGAAGACAGTGAGAAGTCTGGGAAAGAGAACCCTGCCTGCTGGGACCTTGGGCCAAGGGCATTGCAGAGCTCAGCCACTTTCCTCCTCCCCTGAGACCACCTGCCCTCAAGACCAGCAATGGCTGCAGGTGTCCCTTGGGGCCTCTTTGTTTACAGGCAACAAACACTAGCATGGCTCCAGACACCCAGCTGCTGCAAAAGCGTCGTACCACCTCCAGATGCTCTCTCATTTCCTTCCTCTTCCCTCATCCATACTCTAATGATACCAGTCATTATCACCTGTCAGCTCTCCTTCATCAGGCCTTCTCCTGCTCATTATCACTACCTTCCCAGTTTTCCTCCTTCTCCCACACCTTTTAGCAATGAGCAATGTGCAGTGTGATAGAGTCCAGTATACAAATGCTTAAGCACAGTTTGTCCCTGTTGTGTGGCCACCAGGAATATGTAGGTACCTGTTGGAAAAAGCCACACACCTTCAAGGAGCTGGAGTCTCCAGATTCTTCCCAACAAGGGCCTTTGGCAAATGTGAAACTCTAGCACAGAGCTTCCAAAAACCGAAAATAAAAATGTAGTGGAAATATAGAAAGAGTAAAGTGTAGTCATTGCCAGGGATAAGAAACTAGAAATTATCCACTGCTGTAAAAAAAGCTTAGGAGAGAAAAACAATTTCAAAGCAAATGCTATGTTAGCAAAAAAAAGATAAGGTTCAACAAGGCACCAAAAGGGGAAGCAGGGATTTATAATAAAAGAAAAACAGCTATTGTAGGTATCCAGAAGACTGTAGCAATTACCAGGATTACAGACCTGGTTATACAACATATCTGGGAAACTTTACAGCTGAGTGTCCTTCTTCACTAGGAAATCTAAATGTTTGCACTCTTCACATATAAACCCATCAGCTCTTTGGAGCAAAGACTACATGCATGTAAACATAAAACACCACCAGTACTCAGACATTAAGCAGAGCAACAAAATGTTCTGCATGGCTCCCAAAAGAGCAGGTAACTGCACCAGAGACTTGTCTAGAAAAATGTCATTAATTGTTGCAAAAACACTACCAGAGAAAATTCTGCTTCTATTAGGAAGGATGGCTTTTCACTTCCCTTTGCAATTGGCAGCCATCTGTTTTTGGTTCATAAATACATCATGTTAAGACCATAAATCTCAGTGACAAGGCTCATGCTTCTGTGGACCGCTGGCCACCTGCCCTCACAGTAGCAGTGAATTTTGTTATGCACCAACAAGATTTTCATCATTGATCTGTGCATTCAAACCTGATGGCGTTTGCGGAAGACTTAATACACAGACCCTGTCACTGCTGCAAGTCCCAGAAGATTTGGACTCCTAGGCCTGCTCAAGTGACCTTTGCTGCAGTCAGCACAGGATGCACTCCCACCACAGCCTATCTAACATGAGTAAGAAACAAGAGCCTCAACAGTTTGCATGCCTGCAGTTGAAAGCCTTGCAGTATCCTTCAGCCATTAAAAGATGTGTGACCCTGAGTCTTAAAACCTGTGAAAGCAAGGTACTCTCTATAGTCAGATGACAGGAGGGAGGCTATAGAGCCATTTCAGTTCTCTTTCAACAGCCACAGAAGCTTTTAATTGCACTCTCTACTCCACAGGGAATACAGTACTCCTTTCCTGTCCCTGTGCTGAAGCAGGTGCTGTTTACCATTCTCACCCTCCCTTAGGAATTTTCCAAAAGGGAAATAGCAGCCTCCTTGAACCAAGCCTGTAGAAAACTTGTTGATGAGGATATGAGAATCTGATCCCATCTCTTGTCTTTTCTCTTGTCAATATGAGAGTAGTTTTAGGTAAATCTAGGGAGTTACTATTTTTGAGTATCTACAGCTGATTCCAACAACTTCCCTGGGTGCACTTCATGTCAGATCCTGAGCTGTGCCCATTGCCACAAAGGCAGCCTGATGTGGTTCTATCACTGCATCTTTGATAGCTTCATTAATATTCTTTATAGTAAACTGTCTTCACTCCAGTGTAACAGGAGTTAGAGCCTTACCTTCTCTGAGTATGCTGAACTCCTAAAACCACTTTAATTCCGTGGGGAAGACAGGATTTTCTATCTTGACAGATTTCTTTTCCCTTTTACAATCAAAGCAAAATTCTTGACTGGCTATCCTATACGTTCAATTTTTTAGAAAAATACAGACCTTGTATTTCATGGTTTTTTACACAGCTGTTGGTATAATGCTGGTTGTGTTTTATACTTGCATGTCTGAGGGGCAGTTCAGCTGGTAGCAGTCTAGTTAATACTGTGCACGTACAAAAAAGGTATGTCCATTGAAAAAGCTCTTTAAGGGGAGAATGGTTGGTTTCCATTTCCCATTGAAAAAACTGGGGTCCTTTGTGGAGAAACCTTTCTTATTAAGTGTTAGAACAGTATTTAATAGGCTTTTACAGCATAAGTGTTTAGGAATTCAGAAACCGCCCACTTGCCTGACTAAGCAGGCAATGAGGGCTCTCCCAATGACTGCACCACTCAACTTACAAAGCATCTCCCTGATGCTGGGGAAAAAATATGCTAAGAGTAAATTCCAAACATTTCACTGAGGTTTCAGCTATTATTTATTTTTGTCCTTTGAAACAGCTTTGTTTTTTCAAAAGAAATCTTTCTCTCTGGAAAACACATTTTCTCCTGAGAAACAGCAAAAAAAAGCATATAAAGAATTTCAGTGAATTATTGCACAGCAAGTGCTGTAGCAGACTGCACCAAATCTTCATCTCATCTTGCGTCCCACCATTGGCAGAAGCCAAAATCCAGTGCTCAGGGCAGGGCAGAGTGAGAGTGTTGACAAGCTGCCCCTGAACGCTGTCCTGGGAGGAACTGGCAGCACAGGGTGTTGTCAGTCAGGGCAGCTGGGTTTGTCATTAGCAGCTTCCAGTGGCTTTTATTTAGAGAAGCTCAGTGCCTTTTACATTACTGTGGGAATTTAGCACCTACCTGCTGCTACTCCTGTGCCCAGGAGCTCCCATGCTCAGCAGCAGGTCACATGAAGATCCACATTCCTGTGGCAGAGCATGTGATGAAAAAGGCATTGAGTTGTTTTTCCTCTGCCAACACACTGGTGCCCTTCAGTGTCTACAGAGCCGTCTCAACAACACCTTGTCAGCTCATCTTCAAGGTAAAACCTCTCATTCCTTGGGCAGTGGCTGCCCTTCCTCTGGTCATCCCCTGCCTCTAATTGGGTTTCTCTAATTTCTGCCATATACCCTTTGAAACAGAATTTGGCAGAATAACCAGCATGTGGGGACACAGCATCACAAGCAGATATATCCTATCCTCCTTCCTCGTAACTCTATTTTCAATCCCAAGCAAATTTACCATTTTCTGGACTGCTTCTGGCTTTTTTTGCTTTCAAAGACCTAATCCAAAGCCACCATCTCATTTCCAAGTGGATGTACCAATAGTATCTTCAGTCCAGAAACTGAGGGAAACCGCCTCTTCCCTATAAAAAATTCAGATTTTTATCAACCCAGAATATGTTCATAAAGAAGGGGAGGCTTTGCTGAAAGAAAAATCCCAAAAGTTGCTTCAGGAAGGAAACTTTCACAGACACTAGGCTAAACTATGAGGTTCATTGCACCTCATCTTTCACAACACTGACTTCTACCCCAAGCAAAGCTGTGCTTCTCCCAGCATCACTGAACAAACTGTGTTCCCTACACAGGAAACAGCTCCTGCCTCTTCCATCATTCCCCCAACTAGGACTGTGCCTGTCATGTTGCTAATTAGCCCACAGCATGATTACTCAGGTCAGACATATTGTAAATTGAGTTCTAGAGGCTCTTAAACCCTGATATTTGAGTTAACCTTTAATTAAAATATTTATAAGCACAAAAAATCCTCTCTGAGCACACTGCACCAGACAAGACACTGAAAATTAATTGGCCTAGTGAAAGTTAAGGATTAAGAAACAGTGATAATCAGAAGAAAGGACAGCAGACACTGTTTTAATGATAAGCTTCCCTAAGTTTACAGACAGGAGACATCAAGAGGAAGGCTGCAGTATGTCTGCAAGTAAGTAATTTTTTCTGTAAAAGGTGAAAACAGTAACTACAGTTCAGCCAATAGGTCAAGAGAAAACAAATATGTTTGAAAGGGTAAGTGAAAAGAGTAACATGGAACATTTCTAAAAATCCTACTGATGTTAATAGAAACACATGAGCTAGCACTTTAGCAACAGAGAGAGGAATCAGCAGCTCCTTTTTTTTTCTAACCCCACCTTCCTTTGTGAGCCTCAGCAAGCCAAGCTCAGTATCGATCTGAGGCATTTGTAAGGCTCCACATAAATTTCTTTCCACATAAATCAACAAGTTTTAGCAAAATCCCTCATGCACTTTTAGGAGTTCCTGGCATATCTGCATTTTTGTGTAAAAATAGCAAGCATGGGTATTTTTAAAATTTTGGTTATTTCAGTTCCTGTAATGAGCAGCATTTTTATTTCCTAGGCAGTTTGTTGTTGTTTGAGAAAGAAAAAGGAAATTCTCGAATACTAATCTGGCATTTGGAGTCTGTATCTTGCTCAGGAGAAAGCATTGCCTATTACTTTGGAGATATATGCTTAGGAAAATTTGTTCATATTTCTAAACCACAGCAAGAGATGAAAATACAGTTCAGGTTGTGACTAGTTGATTTATTTGACCTTTTCTGAAAAGGAGATGCCATAGACCAGCAGACAAGCTGGCCTTGTGCTTATCCCAGAATTTCACATATGTTTTGAAAGGCTGGGTGTACTATGGGCCTGAATCTTCACGGCCTGGTGGAGTTGCCCCTCACCATTTCACTGTCTGGGCTGACATACTGTCTGTGACTGAAGCTTGTAGCTCTATCTAGCTCAAAAGACTCAGGCCATAAACACAGACAAGTGATACTGCGCAAAAGGGCTGAGCACGCAGCTCATCAGTGGCTATCCATCACCCAGCTGCACATTCTTACTGCTTGCTCTAAGTGCAAGGTGGCTTACAACTACCACAGGCAAGCCATTACATGTGCCTGTGACTGCTAGAATCTCTCTGAGGTTTGTATTCATTTCTCAAAGCATCTATTTATAGGTGAAAAATAATCGCTGTATTTTTAGAAACACATTTGCTGGACCCTTTTAGTGACAGCAGCCAGAGATAAAATAGCCATCCACTCATAAAGTAAAGGAGTTTTTTCCATACCCTTCAACTGAGATGGTGGTTTTTTTGCACATATTGAAATTCCATCTTAATAGCACAGAAAATGCAGGTGTCTCATTGCAGTCACACCCCAGTAATGGCTGTGCAGACTCCTGCCATGAAGGTACTTCTTACACAAAAAGTGTAACCAAAAGCCAAAGAGAAAATTTTGTAGTGGGCAGAGAATATCTTAGGGTAAAAATAAGGTTAAAGCTAATGTGTCCTTGTGTCACATCTGGGGTACTTTTACTTAGGAACAAATTGCAGTAAATTTTGTAGGAAAAGCCTGATGCTGTGAACACAAATATATCAATTTGTGAAAGGTAATTGGATGACTTTTCTGAGAAAGGCATGAAGTCTAAACATCAGTCTAGAATTTTATTTCTTTCAGAGCTAATAATAAAGAGGAAAAAGACAAGAGAATCTCTTTTTACAGAGAGAAAGCATGGAAAAAAAGGAATTTTTTCCTTTCTTCTGGAATTTCCTTTGAAACTGTCTGACATTTGTGATGACAGTTACATGTTTAAATGCAGATAGAGTTAAAAACCTCACATGTGTTATACATGAAAAATGCATAGATATTAATCATGATGGGTTGTTGCGAGATGCCTGCTGCTTTTAGGTGAAGTCCTAGAGAAAATGTATTGGATTTGAATTTACTCCTACTAGAAAGGATGAAAGGCAATAGGTAACCTGGATTTAATTTGAAAATTTTGTGTTTATTTAAAATTATTTTTTAAAAGAAAGTATGATAAAGAAGATAAAAACTGGAAACAATAGTAAACAAGGAGGGCAATGAACAACCAAATCAGTTTGGGAGGTAACTGAAAAGCATCCTCAAAAATTAGGGAATCTTAACTGATAATAAATGACTTTAGGAGGCTACACAGTGACAATCTTAAAGGAAAGTTATACACAAATACTTCTCTGAAGGGGTGCTTTTTACTTCCTATATCTTTGCCACTATGTTCTTCTCCTCTCTCTTATCACTGCTTTGCTAATGAGATACCATCTCCCATCATTTTTTTCCTGTCACTGACCCTGACCCTGACAAGAATAGCTTCTTGTACGCCATAGATTCAATGTAATTTAAGTAATCCCCTTTAACTGTAGAAACTGGAATTCTGCCCGCTGGTGATTATTCTCATTTTCCCTCTCTCTGCACTGTAAACTTAGCTAACATGTCTTCACAGAGGACTCTCCCACGGAAAGAAAACCCATAAAAATTACAAGTCAATAAACAAGAAGGCAGATTTAGATATTCACATGTGGATAACCACCATGGCTTGTTTATATTAAAGGGGTTCATGCTGGCAGTAGCTGCAAAAGCTGATTGACAGAAGAGTGATTTTTAGTAATCAAGGTGCCAGCATTAGATGGACTGTAATTCTGAGGTTGCTATGAAAGTATCATGGTGAGATGATCGATAGATAAACAGACAGATATATATAGACATATAGATACTCTCTCTGTGCTCATATTTACAGTATTTCCACCTGTGAGTTGGTGTGATCTTGCTTCATCACTTTCCCTGCAGAATAATTTCGGCATCTGAGAAATCTTGTGGAAACTGGTTAGTGAGAAGTTAGGGACACACTTCTCCACTATTTCATAATGCCCTCTTTCCTTACTCTCTTTTACCCTAGTGCACAGCACAAAAGGTTCATTCCTGCTTCAGAAACTTGCGTCACAGCCTGATGAACTCTCAGACTGAATTCTGCTGCTGAGACATCTAGCTGCAGATACGTCACTGCTCTGAAGAAAAATTACTCCTACGCTGTACCATGATTTGTCTTCAGCTGCATTCAGTGTGTTAAAATCCAGCACCACAACGATGAACTGACAGATCAGAGAGAGAGGGTGAGCCTTAAAAGGACAGCAAGTCTCTCTGGCAGGGACATCTTTTGGAACACACACAGTCCTGAGAAGGGGCAGAAGGATGAGTTTGCTCTACACCTCCTGCACTGAGGACAGTAGAAAACATCTGTGAATTTAAGCAGAAAATGTGCAAATTTAACTTTTAAAGAGGAAAGTGAAATTACTTGTACATTTAAGGTCTGACGTGTCATGGTGGCATGGTTCATATGTTCATACAGAGCATCTCAGAAGTGTTAGATGGGATGGCACCCTGGAGGTCTTCCCTCTGATACACAGTCTGAGACACGACTTTCTCCATATCTCCGAGAGTTTGGTGGGGCTTTGCCTAGCCGAGCCTTTAAAGGCTGTAAAGCTGGAGACTCCTCTGTGAAGTGCTGCATGCCCTCCTAGCGAGTAGGATGCCTGTGCTGAGCTGCAACACTGGGGCCTCACCTCACTGGTTGCTGTACGGCCTTGGCAGTCACCCCTTTGCACAGCAATTCTTAGACTTTATGCTGACTCCTCTTTGCAGACTCATCTCCTTCTATCTTTCCATGTGCCTAGGGACTTGAAATCTCAGCTAGACCCTCAGAGGACCCTCAGAGGCGTCTTGTTCTCCTTGCACAGCACCCTGAGTGCACCCTCACACAGGGCCACATAAACAGTTCATAGCTCCCCATAGTGCTATGGCTATGATATCCGGTATGCGATGGTGCCTTCTTCATATAATGCCCACTGGAGAGGACAGTAGGAAAAATCTGAGACTCTGGAATTTATTTAGCACAAATATAAGTTATTTTCATACAAGGAGTACTTGCTGACAAGCATGTTTTCTGCTGCTGTTACTTACTTTTTTCCTAAAGTTCATCAGACACAGGACAAACACAAAAAATCGCTTTTGCAGAAGTGATTGGGAGTGTGGGAATGTACACAGTCCTCTAAAACTTGTTAGGAACATAGATAAAACCATTCACAGCCATCTTTCTCTTGTATTTTTAAATCAGCTTGGGACATGTCTTATCATGACTTCTAAAAACCAAAATTCTTTAGCCAGGCAGTACTGAGGTGAGTCCATATTTTACAGGCATGGGAATTTCAAGAGTCACAGCTAAAGCAAAGTTATTACCTTCGATTGGTTTTGAAAATTTTGGATGAGAAGGTATTGATAAAATTTTACTAGTGATTGATCCCTAACTGATTAATTACTTCAGTTTCAAAACCTGGGAGCTTTGGAGAAGAAGAGAGGGAGCTTGGAAAGTACTGTTTGAAATGCATAGTCAGAGTGCTGCTGAAGGTGTAGGAGGCAGTTGTTGTCAAATGCAGAACTAGGCTATTGCATGCATTGGACACGCTTACAACTTTGTGAAATCTCAGGATCTTTCCAACTAATACAGCACACATAATGAGAAAAGATCATGGTGTTTCTTTATCTTCAACAACAGCTCATGAAGATTTCTATAACAATTGTACAATTCCTGTACAATGCTCATTGACCTTTGTGTTTGCTTGGCAGAAGTAGCAGCCCTGACTGAAGTAGAGGTGCTGTTCAAATTAAAGGTAATCACAGTATTTGTGTTTATGGAAAACTTGAGTGCTAGCACCAAAAGACAAAGCTCTTGATCATAGTTTTCAGGCATGAACTCATGCTAGATGTTACAGACTGCACACATGACCCCAGTGGAGAAAAGCCTTCCATAAAAATCAATTCCTCAAGACAGGAAAAAAAAAACAAACTCACTTCATTCCCCATTCCAGCAGAATGCAAATATCATGTCAGCTTCCTGTACCTGCATGCCAGATGTGAGCATCTCACAACTGCTATGTTTCCAGTCTGATGTTGCCTGTCAGAAATGAAAGCCTGTCAGGTACTCATTTGAGCAGGTATGTGTGAGTGTGTGCAGTGTGTGCATGCACACATATGCAAACTTTTGCTGGACACATCCACACATTGAGTTTTTAAGTCACTAGAAATGTTTCCAAGGCAGAAAAAAAGAAAGAAAACCATTTTTACTTGAAACTCTTGTCTTCATGTGTTTCCATTTTTCTGAATTAAATGTACTTTTGTGAATGTTTCATGGTCAGAATCTCATATCAGTAGTTTTCCTTCCCCCAGACATGTTAACAAGATTCCACACAGTTCAGAAAATGAATTTGCAAATTAAACAGTCTATTCAGATGATTTTTACCCTTGACTTCAGTTAAATTTAGATTGTAATTTTCTTTCTATAAGATGAATGTACCTTTGTCATTGAGGATGAATTTGGGCTTATCAATGCTTCTATACATCAGGGCTCCAACCCCTCTGAGAAGCCTACAACAAATTCCCTAACTTCAGTGCTCATTAAATAAATGAATTTGTTCCTGAGCAAAGGGCACTGGAAAAGATGAAAGAAAAGAAAATAGGGGCAGCAATGAGGAAGGGACATCCACAAGTCATGGCCTGGTCTCAGGAACTTCCACTGTCACCTGATGTGGGAAATTAGAAACATGGGATGGCAGCCTGTGCTTGCCTCTCTGTAGACACCCTTATAGATTTGCGGAAGTGATTTGCTTGAAAGAAGTGCATGCTTAGAGTAGAATATCCCAGGGCTTTTAAAAATAGTTTTAGGCTGGGGTTTTCATGGCTGTAGAGAAATAGACAAGGGCACCCTAGACTTTGATTCTGGTAGGGTAAATTAAAAAAAAAAAAAATTGTAACATTTTTGCTTTTTTCAAAAGAGCATTCCATGTAGCCCTGCATTAGTTATGTTAAACCTTCACACTGAATTCACAATATTTTGAACTTAGAAGACGCAACATGCTAGTGCACAATACATTGCTAATCAGTCTGTCCTTGGCATAATTTCTGTATCAGTTGTGGACTCTGTATCACACAGGTTACCATTCAGGAATCATGGCTTTACTAATCTATGTGGATAATTGCAGCCTTTATCTCCTCTGACAGGCATTATGTTGTCAGGCCAGGCAGCAACTTGCTGATGAACTCATGAAAGAGCAACAATATGTAGTCTCAGACAGCTATAAGATCCAGCCCCCTCCCCCATGCATTGCCAAGCATTATTTAATAGACCGTTAAACACATTTTAAAGTCTAGCTACAGTTGAGATTTAAAATTTATTTCACAAATCCATCTTTGTTGCTAGTCTTTCAACTAAAAACTTCAAATTTTGTTTCATCAAGGAAGGAACCAGCACTCCCATCTGGGGTTCTTGAGAAATGTGTACCAAGGTGTGAGGGGCACACCCAGTGTGCTGTGCCTTCATCAGGGTAGTGAAACTACATGTTCCCCAAAATGCTGCCAGGAAATGGAGGGGCTGGGGCCTGAGATCTGGTCAGGAGCAAAGGACTGGAGGCAGAATACCTGCAGGTCCTGACTTTTCAGTAGAATTTCCCCCTGGCAAGCCTACACCTTACTGGAAGCAAATAGCCAAGAGACACGTCTAAAGTCCAGGCAAGAACTGAAATATCACACCTGGGTTCTAATTTCTCCATAATGAATAAAATATGCTCTCTGGTCTAATCTAAACATACACATAAATATATCAGTAAAATGCAGATGATTTAAGTGGGTGTAATCTCCTTAATACAAATGAGAGCTGCCATTTTCTGCGCAAAGCCAAATATCACTGCCATGCTGCAGTTATGTAAGGTTTACCTCATGGTTGGTGGGGGATGAGGGGGAGAGAATGTGTGAGAGCATTGTGAAAAAAATTAAACATTTTGTCTGCGTCAAAGAAATCATAGCCCAACAGTACAGAATGGAGTATGCCCAACTAGCTATCAGAATAGTACTCAAAAACAAAAGTCAATGAAGCAGTACTATATTTCACAATGAAAAAGATGGCATTAAGCTCGTTTGCTTTAAATAATAAGATATATTTCTGAATAACACCCTTTTAGCTGCCTGCTGTGCCTATGCAGACTCAGATCAGTGATCATGAACCTATTTTCCCAGGAGGTTACTTTTCAGTAAGTCTCTTCTGTGTGAAATGTCACTTGTAAATGAGGAATGGGATCTATTTAACCATACGTTTGATGGGAGACAAATTGCTGGGGCTGTTATTTTGGTGATTGCTCTCTCTACAAAGCCCAGGTAGAAGACAAAGCATGACACATCTCTTATAGACTCAGTGCAATAAAGTGTAAATAATTAAAAGCTTTTTGATATTATCCTGTCTTCTTTTAGAACATGTCTTCAATAATTCACTTTTTTTTTCTCTGAAGTGTTTTGTTACACATCTTCAGTAACTACCACAGTTTTCTTGATTAACCTTGATAGCATGATCTACTCTATACATGCATGTACATTGATGTGTTGCTGTTTGTATGCTGTGGGAATTTTCCTCTTCTATACTTATAATTTTCCACATCACATGTGAATCATCACATCTTCTCCCTCTATTGGCCACTGTTAGCAACAATAGGTAACACAATTGCAGCCTTCAGCGTTTTAAGTAGGATTAAGATTAAAGACCTGCAGTTTCTTCCTTCTTTTTACTGAGTGTGCCTTTGTTGTCCATGGAGAATTCAGCCTGCCCTTCTGGGTGCTGCAGAGCATCACTTCCCTGAGTCTCAGGTATCATACAGGTAACATCTTTCATGAGACCAGACTACCCCGATTATTATCACTTTATATTCTAGGACCTATTAAAAACAAAACAAAACCAAAACAAAATCAAAAAACCACCACCCCTCCCCTGCCCCTCCAAACTTTGAAAAGATTTATTTTTAATCTTGTAAAATGTTCTCCCTTTTTAAACTTTAGAGATTTTGAGGGAGAGTTTTCTAGGTTAGAAAACTAATTTCTAGCTAAAAATGTCTCACGTATGGTCTGTAGAAATATGTATTTCCTTCATTCATCTTTATGACTTGATTTCTATGCCTGTTTCTGCTCTTATTTCAGTCACCAAATCTACTGCTTAAACAAATAATGATGGGCTCAATCCCTAAAAGTTTCATTTGAAACACTTTTATTTTTAGGCTATTTTTACTCTGTTTTCCATGCCCATTAATTGATTCAGTTTTGTGTTTCTTTGGATAGAAAGAAACTATTGCTTTAGTACTTCAGAATAGGTTTCCTTTGCTAAAGCTTTCTGAATCTTAAAAGACTGTTTCCAAAAAAACTTGAAGGAACAATACTGAAGAGGGTAATTGTGGAGACAGTAGATAAGAGGCTCAGAGTAAAAATGGTTTCAAAATAAAATCTTGAAACCATTGGAGGAAATTGATTGCTCCTCACACTTTGTAATTAGCACTTCACTAACCTTTGGGAAAAACAGACCCAGAGCAAGGCAGGATTCATATTTCGAAGACAGAAATAGAAAACATTAATGATTTTCCTATAATGTCTCATTTACATTTTTGCTGTGTTTCATAATGTGCATTGGGTATTTCTGTTATAGTTTGCCATTGCAATCATTCTGCCATATCATATTTAGTAATAATTTTTAATAATATAAATATTTATCTACCTAAATATTTATCTATCTGTTTATCTATAATATTTATCTACCTAGATTTGTCTGTGTGTTTATATTGATATGCATGACTGTGATCCTGCTTGCACAGGCGCTTTTACATGTCTAAATACAATTCTGAAATCTGGTACATGACATACAAAATATATGGTTTATTAAGTAAGTACCTATTAAGCTGACTTAAAAAATTCTAACAATTCTTACAAACATATGTAATACATATATTTCTGACATCTATGTTTTTTCTGATTTGTCACGTTTGTCCAAACTAATCAACTGAGACCACACAGCAATATCTTTCTTTCATTATCTTTGTGGGGCCAAAAGGATTGATATTTCAGTATTTATCCTGTAAACTGGTATGTTTCATATATGCTTCACTGAATACACACCTATTTATGGGCAGAGCAGGAGGACCATTCACCTTCATTAAATTTCTTCAAGACTGATGCTCTGTTTACTAAACTCAGACTGAAGTGCATGATTATTTTTCAGTAAGATCTCCCTGATGGTGAATTTTAAAACTCTTTGAAATGTACACCCTGGTAGTGTTAGCTGATGTGCCTGTACCAATGAGTATATGTTATTCAGCACACACAGGTATTTCTGAACAGCTGAAGACATTCATGAAATGTGCCAGCCTCAACACTACATATATGATCTGCTCAGTGAGGGCATCCTTCACCTAGACTTCATTTTCTTTCCTTAACCTGGCATATTTTCTAGGTCTGAGGAGGCTCCTGCTAGGTGTCTGAAATGCCTACTGTTTCTATAAAACAATGATAGTAACATCACTTAGTAAAATGCTTCCTGGCATACATTAGTACAAAAGATTGAGCAAGACAAAGCAGTAATGATGAAACAAAGAGGGTGAAGAAAATCTGTGTATATATTACATCCAAATGGGGCCCGATACTCCAAAAATTTTGTACAAACTGGCTTCACCTTGGATCCAAAGGAACTTGTTCACATGTCATATAGTCCTCTACAGAGCCAAGATGAAATGCTAAACAATTTTGAAATTGTCTATTTTTTTGCATTTACTGTCTAAAAAATCTGCATTGGTCTTACATAGTGAACCTCAATAAAAAATGTAAGCAACACCCACACCAGATGGAATCAGATCATGACCATTTACCCTCTTTCTTTAGGCAGCACGTGGTAAAGGGAGAGCAGTGATTGATTCTGTTTTTGTGTGGCCAATTACATTGACTAATAATGTATCATGAGCAAGAAAGATTGCACAGTCTCACCTGTTGAGCATCCAGGACAAAGCAGGTAATTTTGGTGGAAATGTCAGCAAGAAGAGAGAGAGAGAGAGGGAAAGCAGTTGAGCTAGCAATCCACCTCACTACCCAGAGGACTGACATTCTTTGGGGCTACATGGCAGTGTTGGCTTTGAATTGATGCCACTTTGGAAAGGATCACCAGGCTGTGCCATCATTGGTCCAAGTTTCTCTGCACTGTTGATAAATACACTCATTTTTGGCATCAAGCCTTCAGGTTAGTGGGGAGGGAGAGGGGTATTACCTTCATATGTATAGTTAGCCATCAGCATGCTTTAGGTAGGCTTCAGAGTAGTCTTCCTCACTGAACAGAAATGTTTCACAAAAAGTTTCTTCCCAGTGTGCTGGGAAAGGGCTCCAGAGGAAACCTGCCTGTTAAGATAAGCACCTTGCATACAGCAGCTACCCAAACTCAGCATCAGGTACTTCACATTACATGTTTATGTGAAGTTTGTATACCAGTGAAACCAGCAGGGTTTATAAAAGAAATTATTAAATGTACACATGGGACTTCTACCATCAGATCATAGTGCTAGGAGAGGCCAGGGAGAAATAAAAGGTGTAAACACAGCAATAGATGTACTCACTAATCAAATACAAAGACATGAAGCAGAAATGCCAGTCCCAGCATCCAGACAGCAGCATCAGTGAGAAGGAAAATAGGAATGAGAAATGCCATTTTGAGTGAAGGGAGCTTCTTTGGAAGCAACATAGGATGCATGATGTTGGGTTACCCCTGCCTGCCCTCCCTGTGGATATGGCAGCCCCCTGGACTTCCTCCAGCAGAGTGTCCTCTTTTGGCACCTTGGGTAAGTAAGGTGGTGAGAAAGATCCTTCTTGATAAGAACGGAGCTGATGATTTTCTGGTTTCATACCTTTTGCTGTAATTGCCAGCATAATATTTGACCCTTTTTGACAGACATTAGTGTAATATTTTCTTTCATTTGACTCCAGGAAACTGAATACAGACTGCTCCTCACTCAGAAGGTGTCAAACATGTCAGAAAGAGGTGGATGGCTTGTGGATTGCTGTGATCTCTCTTCAGACTAGGGTGATTTAGCAACATTTAGGGCAGTTGTCTACTAACCTGAAAGCCATCAAACACCAAGACTGTAAGGAGATATTGAGGTTTGTCAATAACCACAAACTCATCACTGATGCCTAACATAACTAAAACCTGGTTTTACATTGCTGATGGTCTCTGGGCTTTAAAAGCAAAACCAAGAATTTTGCTTGCACATCATGCAGTTCAGAATGAAAATACAAAAATACCAACCCCCAAACTAATCAAGAACACACAAACAGACAAAGATAAAGGTGTGTACTGTGGAAAGCTGCACTTGTCCTCACCTTCCAGCTCACTTCCAACGTGACCTTGGGCAAGTAACTCGTCTGTGCCTCAGATAACTGGCCATAAAATTGTGCTCTCATCTTTGACTGACCTTGTTTATTTACATAGCATACTAATCAGAACAGATGCTGTTACTTAGCCTGTGTTTGTACAACAAGTAGCAGAGACTCTGACCTTAGCTGGAGGTCACATGTGACCAACATGTTGTGAAAAATGTCAGGATGTCAGAAACAAAAATTATGCTAATATTTCTCTAATCTCAACCTCTACATTAAAGAATTTGTCACAGTACACAAAACAGTTCAACAACACTTCAGATATGCATGGATGGCGTGTTTTTCTCTGTGACTTTCTGGATTTATGTCTGACACGGAGATTGGAAGACAGTGGACTTGGCTTCTCCAGAATACGGGGATATTTGTTACACTCACTTGTTCTGCTTCAACAGCAGATTCAGTTTGGCATGACTCCTAAATTATGTGACTTGTCTCAGTTCAAAGAGATATAAAGCACTAGTACTTCAGGTTCCTGTGCTAAATTTAGAGGGGATATTCAATAATGTAGTGTCGTTTTCTTGTCAAAGGCAGAAAAAAAGAATCCCCATGTAAAACAGAATACTACCAAGCCTGTGTTTGTTAATTCACCTAAGGATGGAGGCAATGAGTGGCTTCTGGCAGAGGACACCAGGGGGATGGATAGCTGATGGCAGAGCAGTTTGCAGCCTCAGAAAAACAAGTCCCACTACATAAGGAATGCTTCAACGTAGACACACATAAATTGCTTAATTTTGGAACTTTTACTAAAGCAGTCACAGCACTGTGTTTCTTAGCATAGGTAGCAAAACCCTTTCTCAACTGCAGAGTCTACAGAGTCCAGCAGACAGCATGTCCTGAGCCAAGTGCTGTTCCCCTTTTCTGTAAGAGATGCCTAATCTCACCAGACCAGAGTATGCTTTGGTCTCTACATTTGGCCCCACACCTCTAAAACAAACCTTGAAACAAACCTTGAGATGCATCCACTCTTGTTTCTTCTACAAATTCCAGCAATTATTTTCCCTAAGGGTTATTTTTTATTACCTGTAAATTTACCCTTTATTAAGGGTAAATTTTTAATACCAGAAGGACTTGTTCCTTCAGAGCATCCCTAGGTCAGTCTCAAACTTACAACAGGCTGTGCCAGACTCATCAGGGAAGGCAAAGCCTTTAACTTTTATCTGTGTCAAGACACTGGTAGCCTGCTCTGTAGCAGGACCACACAGCAGAAGCAGGGAGAGACATAGGGGTGCTCAGGGATCAGCTTTGCATTACGGGAAATAAGGATTAATTTTTCCCTCATGCCACAGAAGCAGCAAGGAAATGCTGAAAAACCTGGAAAGCAAAGAACAACAGGAGGTGGGCCAGATCTCTTCGATATAAAAAATAGCTCTGAAAAAGTATTGGAAACAGTATAACTAGATTCACTGCAGAGGATAGTTGAAATGTCCATGTTGTAGGTTTTGTGGCATGCATCCTCAAACATTCAAAGCATCTCAGTTGGAGATGCTGAAAATTTTCCCCAGTTATTGGCTGCCAGTGGTGCTTACCACACACCTTCTGCCAAGTCCACTGATCCTTCTATCTCTGACCTGCAGTAGAGAGTTGAGTTTTGCAGCTATGATGAAAATTCCACTCCCTTTTGGGATAATGATCAAAACCCTACCCAAATTTAGCAAACATATCCACCTGTCCCAAGCAGGCCAGCTCTGTGCAGAAAATGTGCTTGCTCTGCTTGTGAATGAAACCAGACAGGCAGGGGAAGACAGGACAAAACCCATTCCTCTCTTCTTGCACAGTGCCTTCCCTCCATTGCTCTGCTGTCCCTGAAGCTGACAGGAGAACACCGCTGGATCTCCTGCTCCTACTGTGGGCATGTCTTGCCTCAGGAAAGCCACTTCTCTCTGAGCCAAGCACCCTGCTCTTTGGTACAGCCACTGCTGCATGGGAACTAGTCAGTGTGCAGCCTGCTCTATGCCTGTGATCATACCTTTCCACCCAGATGCTCGGCCTTGCTTAGCCTTTGCTTCATTGGACTTTGAATATTGCGATACAAGGCTTCTCAGCAACATCTGGGTGTGCACTGTTTGGAAGGTGTTTGCTACTAGCTGTCCTTTATACAGTATGTTGCTGTGGCAAAGAGATTTAAAACCATTGAGGTCTCTCCTGGAGGGCAAACTTCACCTTTACAAGTGGCCAGTTACAGAGCAGGGTCCCATGTCAAAAGAAAAAGAAAAATCAAAGAAAGTTCTTTTTCAATTTATTTGAAATTCAGGGGAACAAAAATATGAGGAAAACACAGAAATACTAAATCAGGTCACTCTGGGTTCAACTCCTGCAGACATAAGACATCAACACTATGAGGAGGAAAGCCCAGCAAAGGCAGTGCAGGCAGCAGGGCTGCAGACAGCCTTGCCAGGGGTCACAGGCTGCCCCTACGCCTGTCATTTGTCCCCACAGGCATCTGACTCCTTGGCAGCAAGAGGCAGAAGCAGCCCCAGGCCCAGGCAGGCATCCAGGGAGCCCTGTCTGTTTGCAGCCAGAGGCAAAGGCTTATGCAATCACACTGTAAAGCTGAAAGGCAGCTATTCTGCTGCCTTTATTTTTTAAGACAAGAAAAGCATGCGTCTACAAGCTGAATGCTGCTGTGCCATGCTGACAGCATTTCTTGTCGATGACCTCAGTATTTGCTCATTCTGACATCACTGTCAGGAGCAATATAATTCAGGCTGGTGTCCTGTGAAATGCTTCCTGGGCAGATTTATAAGAGAATAAGGGCATGTGCCCTTCTGGACAGCAAGCCACTATGTGCTTACCTTTCAAAACACACTGTGAATAGTAATGAGGGAGATTTGAAACATTCCTTTTTTTCCATTAAAAGGTCCACTGCTGATCACTTCCAGTGCATTAAGAAATGAGGGCTTAAACCCTGAGGCCTTCACAGCATTTTCAGCAGACTGTTGAGGAAGAACATTCTAGTGTAGAGGTATTCAAAGAATTTCAGAACATAATATCATCTAAGAAATGAGCCCATCAGAAGCCAGACTGAACTGATCCCTGCACTATGACAAACATATTGCCTGGACATGTGTGCTAGTTAGCAGAAGGTCATCATGCATGCTGATATATTGGAACTGCCCTGCACCTTTTGTTATCAAGCACTGAACCCAGCTCAGCACTGTACCTGTGTTTCAGACAATGTGAGATTGCTAACTGGATTTTGATGACATTTAACTGAGAAATCGGGCTGTCCAGGTCTGAGGACTGCATCCTGGCCAAGGATGCCATAGCAATTTATGCTGGGGTTAAGTTATGTTTCCTTCACTGTGAGCAAAAGGCAGATACCATAAACTACATGTAGAAGTCAATGAGGAGAGGAGCCTAAATTGTATCATGGCATCTCTGTTGCAATTATTTGACATGCCTTGCAACTAGAAAGGGCTAATAATTGAGGCAAAGACCTCTCCAGCCACTGCTGCTCAGGGATATGTGCCAAGTTGTGACTTGATTACTTTTCCTATTTATTGATCTATCATCAAGATGTCTCTTCTCCACAGTTACCTCCAGCAAAAATGTATAGCAAAGTAAAGCATACAGACAGTGTCTTAGTTGACTACCTCAAACACATGGCCGCCATCCAACTAGATGACTGGATATTACATTAAGGATGAGAAAGGCATGGAATTCCAAAATTTTTGTGGTCTTTCATCCTATTTTCAAGCTTTCAAAGACTTACAACACTCTACCAACAATCCCCCTCTAAGTGGGCAAACTTTTTGTGGTTAGGCACAACATGCTAACTGCAACGTGATTTCTTCAAACAGGAGCCAAGACCTATACATTGACTAATTCTATACTGCTGTTGTTATTGCAAAATGAAAAAAGATAATCACCATTCAGGTTATAGTGGCTACAGAACTGTACAATTATTATCTACTTATGTAGCTCAGTGGAGGAATTTTATTAGGGAGCTCTATCCACATATATGTTCTGCCTGAAGGGTTGTGTCCAAAAAGAAATTGTACTTTTACATCTCTGCAGCATGCACTCAGAACTAATTTGCTCCTCAGTATAACTATAAAAAGCCCATGTAAAAATTGAAAGGTGAAATTTCTTGAAAATTATCAGCTAAAGCAGCTGATATATTTTCCTGGTGCTGCATTTTTTTGCCATGCCTGTTATACCCTAGCAGTACTGCAGCACTGTTAAAAAGCAAGAGCTATAGTTCTCCTGTGTTTGTTTTTTATTGAATGTAGTGGGAGTGATGTTTGAAATGAAGAGGGATCTTAGATAAACAAGAACAGTGAAGAATTTCACCGTGGGACTTAGGGGCACGTGACACATTTACTTTGCATAGGCTCCCAGTGGGAACATAGGGAATAAATGCAATCCTTCCTCCCTGCCTGCTCACTCACACATAGCGAGGCACAGACAAGGATTCAGTTATCTGAGGCTGATCTCAGGCACAAGATAAGTTGCGAGAGATATTTCTGGGCAGGAGAACAGACATGGATTTAGTCTTGTTAAACAAACACCCTGTTGTTTTGCCATTGTTGAACTGGGTGCAGAAAAAATCCACTTCCCACATGAAGCTTATCTACCATACAAAGGAACAGCTCTGGTTCTCATCATTCCAGCACAGCACAGATCCTGCCACCTGTGATAAATAAGAAAGAAATTGCATTTCAGTTAATTTCTCTTCTGTCCTGTAAAAGCTAGTTATGAGCCTCCTTCCTATGAAATATAGTTTCATCTGAGGTTTTAACACATTACTTTGATTCTACTCTGAGTTTTTGTGTAAAAAGGTACAAGACAACCCTTCTTTCCTGTCTGCATGCTGGCATTATTACCAAACAGGTCATGAACAGGTCACCAACAAGGGGAGTTCTGGCACGGCAGGCTGAGCTGCTTCTCACTCCTGATCAGTGGAGGAGGAGCTTTGGAACATGACAAACTAATTGGTTCCAGATCTAGCTTTGCTCTTGGGTGGATGGGATGGCAGAACAATGGGACAAGGAGTAATTCCTTCAGTTCCAAACTTTTTACAATGCTATAGCTTTCTCCAAGGCAAAAATAAAACTCATGACCTTCCCCAAAGGTCTAGGTCAACTGAAACTTCTTCCTTTTCTAACATTTTATATTCATTTCCATTTGTCTTTTACCTTTTTTACTGCAATTAAATAAACAAGATTGTGCTTCAAAACAAAAAAGAAAGTTATTTTTTTCACTTGAGAAATTGATGATAAACACAATTTCTAAGGGAGAAAACAGCCAGAGGTCTCCTTTCTGTGATCTCTCTGCAATGCACCAGTGAAGGTCATTAACATGTTGCAGTCCTGTGCTAGCATCCAACTGTCCTCCCCCAGAAAATCCCACTTCTCTGAAGTCCCAGAGGTTTTGGTGCTGGGTACAAGATCAGTTGTTGTGAAGCCATTCATTCCTCACTATGTGTTTGATCATGGCTGGCACAGAATCTGGCTTCCTTTCTCTGGCTGAACGGTACACTCTAGAGCAGGTTATTAACTAATCAGTGAAAGAGGGAATGTTTGAGCATGAGTTTTCAAATGGATGTCACTGATGCTTGGCCTCGTAACATTTCTCAGTTCTGAATGCATGGCTATTAGCACAGAACCTCAGCCTACTGTGCTTATGGTAATCACACACAGAGAAGCCAAGCTGAATTGCTGTCCTTAGCTTCCAGAACACTTTGGGGATACCATTTTACAGTGTTTGAATTACTAGTCCTGGCTCAGATTTGGCTGATTAAAGGTGGCTTTCATTTTCCTTATCTTACTGGTCATCTGTGGCTTCAAGGTTGAATTACATTTTATTGTTTAATATCTGAATGGAAGGAGTGAGCAACCACAAAAAAAAAAAAAAAAAAAAAAAAAGAGAGAGAGAGAGAGAGAGAAATAGAAAAACAAAAAACAAAAACCAAAACAACAACAAAAAAAAAACCAAAAAAAAAAAAAGAAAAGAAAGAAAGAAAGCTGAGAGGTCTGTGTCTGTGTCTACAGCCAGCACACATGGTGTCCTCTACACAGACAGGAATCAGACATCCCAACTTGATTCATTCTCACATCAGATGGGATGTTAAAACATGGCACGTCCTTCTGAGCTGGTATGGAAAGTCTAAAATTTGCTGAAGTTCAAAAGTGGCAGAAAAAAAAGCACATCTGCCCTCTCCATGTGCTGCCCAGCCCTGGCACCTCTGTATGTCAATGCAGATGCAGTTGCCACCAATAGCTCCCACATATTTCATCCAAGTGGATTCAGTCCTGGAAATGCCCAGGAACAATCCTGATGGCTGACATTCTTCCTTTGCCATTTGCCTGATGGTGAGAGACAAGAGTGCATGAACATCTCCTTTGGGATACCCAGTAATAACCTTCAGTGTTGTGTGGAGAGTTTCTAACCTGAACATAATGAAAAGTCTATTTGCAACGTGGCACAGTTACTGAGGGGCTGAAATTTTTCATGCAAATTTAGTTGCTGTAGACTTTCAGGGCTATTGCTCTGCTTGTTTTAAACTGTGAAAACAGCTTAAAAGATACTACTGTAGCTCTTCGCAAAAGCCCTGCTGCCACTGCTGTCTGTAATTTCCTTCATTCCTCATCTACTGTGATTGCCTTATTCATCTGTTTCATGTCAGGCATTTCTCATAATTCAGTATCTTTTAAAACAGCTAGAGTTTGCTCTGCAATTATGTGGAATGTTCATTTCTTAATCCAAAATAACTGTAGCCTTTGTGGGATCAGATTTCTGCGCTTTGCTTTCTATTAATATGTGATCTAGCTGTTGCTGATGCAGTCACACTTCTAGGAGAAGCAGAATTTGCAGAATCCACTGATCATCTGTGTGCATGAGACAAGGACCAGGCTGATTAATGCAGTTTGGGCTGCTGCCCTCTGGGGTGCAAGGGAGCAAATCTTTCATGGCGAGGAATTTGCACATGCACTATTCAATCCACAATAAAGGAAACTGCTTTGAAATAGCAGCTCTCACTCTATGGTACTTAGTGTAGCAGAAAGATTTCCTTGAAACCTGCAAGGATTGAGGAGTATAAGAAGTCTCAGCCGTAAGAACAGTCAGGGATTAAACATTGGTAAAAGGACTACCTGTTGAATTCTTATAAACTGCTTCCACATAGAAACAAAAGAAAAAATATCAAGATCTGCTCAGACCTGAAAACGTTTTCACATTTCAGAGATGCACAGCAAATTCTTCAATGTTTTTTGTTCCCCTGCTGACCTCTCTTTAGAGGGAGCAGAGCTCATTGCAACAGTGGGTTTTAAATGTTTTAAGGAGTTTTTCCTACAGTGTACAGACATCTCTTGTTGTAGCTACAGCTGCTTGTGACAAGCACGCCAATGCTTTTACTGCAGAACAGGCATGTCACAGAATCAATGTCCATGAGCAAAGCAACCCTCCAAAAGCACATTTGTGCCCTTCATCTTCAGACAGACATTTTGTTCGGGCATGAGTCCGGCTGGACTGGCTCTGTGATGTCTCCAAGTCACCAGGACACTTAGAAAAGCCCAGGCCTGAAAATAAGTTGTTTTTCCACGAATCAGCACATGAAATATAACCTCCTTCCATAGCAGAAGAGATCAAATTTGCAAATGAGTACCTGTGATTCTCAAACAAGGATAGTAAGGCTTTCTCTTCAGACTTCTAATGAGTTCAGTACTGGAAAAATTACACTAACTTATTGTACTTTAGATGCAGTTTCCCAATGCCAGTAACAAGGTGATTGTATGGCAAGGGCACTGGGCAATCTGAACCAGCCCTATAAATACAGGTTGGACATAAAGGCCATGCTGGTCTCATTTGGTGGCACCACCACAAGCCATAGAAATCTCTGTGGCAGCAAAGGCAAGTCAGAAACTCATGGCTACAGCTATGAGTGCTTTGCAAAACAGAATGAAACCAGCTGTTTCAAATAAGAATAAGTAGATGCTTAAACTGTGCCAAATGTAAAACAACATGAAAACACAAGGAAACCCCTCCTGGACTGCAGTAATTAAACCCCTGGTGTCACTGGGACTGTGGAGCCAGCAAAATTCCATGACAGTTGGACTAATGCCAATATTTTTTGCAAGTCTCACTTCTGAGTTCAGGTGGTTTTTCTCAAGTGACTTAACTGAGGTGAGAAGAACAACTATCTGAAAAGCTTGCAGAATTCATGCAGTGTTGCTTGACAAATCTGCTTGCATGTTTCCTTTCATTTGCTCAGATTAAAAGAGGGACGAAGAGGGGTGACCTGGTGATTCTTGGCCTACATCCTAGCTGAGCACTGGGAGCACAGATGCTGTCCTTTTCAAATTGCAGATCTGCTCCTCCTACAGCATGCTGGGTTTGGTGGACTTCCAGTTTCCTGTGGTAGTGATGCACAAAGTAATTTCCCCATTCGAAATCTCCAGAGGTAGCAAGGAAGAACCAGATCATCTGACAAGCAGAATTGACAAACATGATGGGGGAGACCAGTGACTGTAAAAAAAGTTATTTGATTAGAAGGAGAGTCGTGTTTTCAGGAATGAACAAGATGTATCAGCCAGAGCAGAAAAAAATCCTCAGGAAAGAATTTGAGACACCTTAGACATATTTGACCTATGTCCAAGTAATATTGTGGAACTTTAAGGAAACTGTGTTTCTTGTACTGCCTAAGACATTCAATAAGGAGGTTAAAAAAATCTTGACAATTCCTTCTGTTAAACACTTCAGTAAGACTAAGTTTCTGAAAAAAGAAAAAAGAAAGAAGAAAAAAAAAACAAAGGAGAAAAGAGAAAAATTTAAAGGTATTCCCACTGTTCTAGGTGAAATAAAAGGACCAGTCAAAACGACAGCCTGAAAACTAAAGTGTAGACTAGAATTTCCTGGCTGAGTCTTGATCATAGAGTTCACTAACCTTCTCAGTTCTTCCATGTGAGATATGGGACAACCAAACCACCTTGCCCATGGGAAACCTTACCCTGTGCTTTCTACTTGCCCAGGCATCTTCAGGAGAGTTCTGTATGCCTTGGCAAGAATACTGTCTGAGAGGCACCGAGGAGAGGTATCAAACAGCTGCTGGATCTCCTAGACAGTGCCTGGGCCCTTCTGCAGAAGGCTCAGAGGGGATTTACTGCCAACAAGACCTCAACCACACTCAGGTCACCAGAGATGCCTTTGGCTGAGAGGGACTTGATTTGTGGTACCTGGTTTTCTGGTGGACAGGTCCCACTCTTCCCTGCGAATGTCAGGCAGTCAGACAATTAAGAAACACAAAATAAAATCAGTAGGAGGTAAGCCTAAATCACGTGAAATACAGTCCTTCTTTACCAGTACACCCAAAAGTTAGTAATTTCTGTAATTTGCCACCACAGGGGTCTGGGATAGATGGCATCAGCATGGTGGGAAATGTTTTAGATGGACAGACTGACATCAGTTCTACAACACAATACAGACAGGATGGCTCAGAGATATCTTCACCAACATATCTTGTACCAGAGTCACAGAAGGAGAAGAAAGGGAGGTCGAAGGCCTAAATTTGTGCGCCATAAGCTTCTCCTACCACTGTGGCAGAAAACAGACTTCAGGGCAGGATCTGCCAGCCTGGTCCCACCAGGAAATCGTTGCACCCTTTAGGCATCTTCATGTCTCTGCACAATGAGGCTTAGCACATCCAGGTCTCAGCTAGGCTCCTCGAAGATTTTGTTTTTAATTTTGTTTTAAGACAATAGCTTCCATGTACCTCACATGCACCCTCTTAATCCTCTTAAGGAACAGTAACATATTAGGCATTGATTTGCAAGCAGAGAATTGAGCAATGGAGAGAATTCTGGCATTCCTGCTGAGCATCTGGGCACCTTTGGCAATGGCTCGGCAGCTCTGACAGGGTGCAGAAACTAGGAGGAACTGGCAGTGGAAAGATTTCTGATCTTAAAAATGTAGATGACAAGCTTTGCAATTGTCCTTTCCAGGCTGAGATGCACTGGTGAACCAGGAACACCACCGAGGATGGGAACATGCAGGAAGTGCCCACATCTTTTCTCTTGTGCCCATTGAACTATGAAATATCATCACCTTTGCTAGCAACAGTAAATCTCAGCTGGGGACAAGCAAGTACTCTGCAGTTTCACTTAGAATTGAACACTGGTATCATCAATGAAGTGCCTCATTTTTCAAACAATTTCACTAAAAGGCTATTCTCGAGCTAGGTTGGATGCAGTGTGTAAGGTACATTAGAAAGAGGAGGGGCGTGCTGTAAGTTCCAGCACCACGTGATTGTACTACACACACTGAAAGCCATGCACTCTGACACTCAGGACAATCAGTTGTCACCCCCAGACAACAATGTGTTGCTCTAGAGGGGATCCCCACCCACTTCAGATGCCACACGTTCTCATTTAACAGAGAAGGTTTCTGGTGCCTGAGCAGAAAGAGCCAGAGCTTCTGTAGATATTAATCTTCAAAACGATGCTATCAAGATATTTACAGTGCTGTGTCATGGCACCATTTGCTTCCTCAGAAAACGTAGCATCTCTGCTGTGCACACCACAGGGCTCACTGGCTGGGCACAATCAGATGTGACTCAGGACTGTCTGACTCAGCAGCTCTCCAGACAGCAGGTCAGATACCAGTGCCAAAGGTCTGTCACTCTGCACTCTCACATGGCAATACAGAAGGAATGCAAGTAATCAACATATGAGCTGTAACACTCAGCTATTAATCACATGAGTGGATAGAGCTCCCAGGATAAGATATACATTGGGTTCAGCAGGAAAGTGTCTGTTCATCTTTTTGGCTTTTGAATTTGTGATTTTTGGAAATCTGACTTCCCTCAGTCACCTTACCCTGCAGTAGTTTTGTGCTTTAGAAGGATGGTGCTGCCTGGCAGGGTGTCAGGAGCCCACTTGCCTAGCTGTATGAACTTTTGGGGCCCTGACACTGATCTTGTCTTGTGGGACCATCAAGTCCACTCCTGATCCCTTTGAGTGAATATAGCACGCTCACCTTGGTCTCCTAGGAGCAGGCATCATTTTGTGTGTCTCCCTCAAAAATGAGTCACCACTGTCCTATGCAAGATCAGACCTCTGCAATCTGTGGAGATGGACAGCTTGAGGCACCCAAATTCACAGGCTCTTTGTCAGAGTTTATGGTAGTGCTGACTCATTTGCCTGCACACTATCTGCATCAAGATAGAAACAAAAGATGTGGGCAGAAGCTCCATCGGTCCCAGACATGTTTCCTGTTGAAGGCAGTTTTCAGAACCCTTATAATTGCAGTAGGCTGGATTCTTTTGCACAGGTATCGCTGATATTTTAATGCCTTCACCTTCTAACAACTTTCCTTGCTATCTCTTCATTTATTTGCTCAGTATTAACCATTAATTTGTTCAAATACTCATCAGTGTAACTGCACTGCTGAATCTCTGTAGTCTTTTGTTTACCCTGGCTAGATTTATTTCACATAGAAAATTGGCACAAATCCCAAAAGACACAAAACTAATGAAGGATTGATTTCCATGGTGACAATTACTGCCTGTTCAAGTTATAAAGGAAGAAAACCTGGCATGCAGATGACATTGGGTGATACTGTTTACAGTAAGTGTGTGCTTCAGTCTGGAGATTCAATGTAAAAATGTTATAAACACAAACTGAATTTATTTTTTGTAACAGTGAGGCTTCAATTGCAATATTCTTGTCAAAGCTGGTTATTCTACCCAGCAGTGCAACAACTACACCACTCCTATGGTCCTAAGAGATGAGTGTAATATTTTACCTCCCTTAGCTCAATTCCTTCCAAGAACTATGCTGCAAATATTATGCCCTTCCTTACTCGCAATTATTTCCACAGATAACCCAATCTTCACTTGTATGTAGCTATAAGTAAGTCAGTAACCAAAGAGAAAACATCACAGGGATGCTGTAGATAACATTAACTACAATAAGAGACTTACAGACCAAATGGCAAGATGTAGTGTTGATTATTGATACCATATCAGAAAGATTGTAACAGCCAGATTAAAACTCATCAGAATGATATGTCATCAAATGCAGAAGTATTCTCCACTGAGGCATAAACATTAGCTACTACAATGATGACAACATATTTCCAGTGATTTTTGAATATCTAATGCCAGTCAGTCCTTATAAGTGTAGCAAAAAAATGGCTGATAGCCAGCTTAAATATCAAAATAACAGACCCCAAAGGCAAACCTAAAGCTCTGCTGGGCTTTACTGTTGCTAGCAAAGGTGATGATATTTCATAGTTCAATGGGCACAAGAGAAAAGATGTGGGCACTTCCTGCATGTTCCCATCCTCGGTGGTGTTCCTGGTTCACCAGTGCATCTCAGCCTGGAAAGGACAATTGCAAAGCTTGTCATCTACATTTTTAAGATCAGAAATCTTTCCACTGCCAGTTCCTCCTAGTTTCTGCACCCTGTCAGAGCTGCCAAGCCATTGCCAAAGGTGCCCAGATGCTCAGCAGGAATGCCAGATGGGGAGCAGCCCCAGCCCCACCAAGCACAGGGATGTTGCCTGCTTGGGAGAAGAAGGGATTGCAGGGGGCAAAGACAAAGGAGCAGCAGTTGATTGTGACAGAGTGCTCCTGCCATCAAAACATCTAGGGCACAATGTGAGATCCTAGTAATGACTGAGATTTTATCTATCAGCTCCATGTTGCTGTCCTACTTTTTAACATGGAAAAGCAGGCAATGCATTTTTCTGGTTTAAAAGAGAGAATATACTCATCTATCAAAAACAATTCACCATATTTTTCCCCTTTTATGGACTGCCAACTGTAAGAGACTACAAGAAGTCAGTATCCATACCAGGAAAGAGCACAGCAGTCCTACACTGAACTGTTTTTTTTTGTTCTCCATCTGAAAGCAAACACCAACACGTGATGGCATAAAAACTCACCACTCCCATCCACATAGAGTAGTCTCTTCAAATAGTTCTGTGAAAAAATGCAGCACTATCAGAAACAAATTAATTTCAGTTGAACAGTTCTTGATGCAAATTATGCAAATCTCCATATTGAAAGATTAAGTAGAGGGTACATAGTTTGGGCCATAGATAGGATGCCTTAGTCCTTGCCTGGCTCTTTGGTCATCATTCCACAGTTCCCAAGGGGTCACAGTCCGCCATCCACTGGCTCTGGTGTGGAGTCATCCATGGGCTGAAGCTGGATCTCTTCTCCCCCTTGGACCTCCATGGGCCGCAGGGGCACAGGTGCCTCACCATGGTCTGCACCAGGGGCTGCAGGTGAATCTCTGCTCTGGTGCCTGGAACATCTCCTGTCCCCTCCTGCTTTACTAAGCTAAGTGTCTGCAGAGCTGTTTCTCTCCTCTCCCTCCTCTCTCTGCCTGTTACACAAGGTTTTACCCTCCTCAAATAGATTATTTTGGAGGTTCTACCAGCATCACTGATGTGCTCTTCTTTGGCCAGCAGCAGGTCCGTCTGAGAGTCAGCCGGCACTGGCTCTGTTGGACATGGGAAACACTCCTGGCATCCTCTCACAGAGGCCACCCCTCTTAGCCCCCTCCTGCTACCAAATCTTTACCACAAAACCAAATACACATAAAGAGCAATCATCTCTCAAAGGTGCATGTGAGTGTCTGAAATACTCTGTAGGAGGTGATCCAGGCGGGACTGCACTACAGTTTCTATTTCCTCCTTCAACTGGGACTATTAAAACATTATTTGAAAAATCAAAGGAGTGGTAATTTAAGTATGTCAGAGAGTCAAGATAAGCCAACGAACCATATAATTTTCTGCAAACATGAGCTGAAGGGGATAAAGCTAAAAACAACTGTTTGAATTTGTGAAAGCAGACAAAGCAAAACCAACTGAGCAAGGAAGAACTGCAGGCAACATTGAAAATAAGACAAAAGTCTTAGCATCTGATAGCATTTAACTTCAATTAATGTGTAGTATTTAATTTCAATTACTATATTAATACAAGTTGTAGGATCTTGGGCATAAAAAGTTAAAGAAAACAACATGTTTTTGTTGAGCAGAGATTTTGTAATAAATGTCTTTTTATATCTGTAACTTGTGCCTCTCAGTTCTTCCAGTGTTATTAATAGGTAGTCACTCCATCAGCTTTGAACACATCTGGCTATATATAATCCTACACATTTCCTCAGTTGCTAGGAGCTTAGAAGAGTACTTCAAGATCAACCTGAAGACATCTGTCAGCATCCACAAATAATGAAGAAATATTTCAAAATACAGTTTTGTGAGCAATAGCAGTTATTTTAACAAGGAAAATACTGCAAGGTCATAGTATTGTGGTCACTTAGTTTGGAATAATTCATCAATTCAGTGTCACCAAACTGTCAAAGTAGTGAATATTCAAAATACTATTTACCTTGTGTCTATGTGTGACATGTGCAGGCAGTGTTTCTGTGCAAACTGGATAGTAGAAAAACAACCATTTCTAAGTCTCATGGCTGTAAATATAGATATTAACTTGCAGTATGGGACTATTGAAATAGATTACTAAAGTCCTAATTTTTGTGACTTAAAAAAACATAGCTAACAAAATCATTATTTGATTTATTATGGCCGCAATCCAGGGAATGAATAGAACAACATTCTATGGACCCAGCGCTAGGTTCTGTCCTTTCAACACCATTAGAAACCAAGCAAAGGAAAGTAATTAATTCCCTTAATAAAATGGAACTTGAACATGTTCCATTAAATTCTTCTTTCAGGAACTTTGGACGGTCAGTTTAGATACTTACGTAAACTTTCTGTCTACCATTAATCATAACATTGACTTTTTCTTTCATTAAATATCTAATTTTCATTATTTCTGGAAATACAGAAATGCGGGAGCTTTATTTCCCTAGTACATTCTAGCCTCCCTACATTATATTTAGATGAGAGGAGAACAAATTCTTGGAGACGGTTTTTGTAAATAAACCAGCAATTCTGTTTCAAACTTTTATGTGTCATTCAAATGATAGAAGTAAAGAAGTATTTTTTATCCCTCACTGAAAATATTTTATTAATGAGAAAAAATACTCATTTAAAATACACATTTAGATTTACTTCTTTGGTTCTAAATGATACCCTGTCACAAGACTAAATTTAAATGTGAGAGTAGTCCTCTAAATTAAATTACTCACTTTTCTAAATTAGATATGCACATAAATAATGACTCTACATTATGAGAACCAAAGAAATTAAAACAATCACTGACAATCAATCCAGTCCCCATTCAAGCTACATGAGAGTCTGCATATTTTTTCCACTTTTGTTGCAATTCTAAAAGTTATTTTTAATTTATGAATAAATTCTACTAGCAGTACATTAAACAGATGCAAAAATGGTGAAGGATGACAAATTATCAAGTGCCATTTCCATTTCCTTTTATTGTCCTAAAATGATATTTTCCTTAAAAATAAAAAAAAAAAAACCACCATTCAAAGGAAAAATATTTAACTACAACCCTTTAAGCAGAAATAAAAATCCAAGGGTGGAAATTTCCAACTATCACTGGTCATGCTTTGCCATGGTAGATGATCTGTACTATATGGAGCATGTTCCTCATGAACTCGATCTTCCTGTTAGATTTTCAATAAGCAAGGTATCACAGTCATTCCAAATGTCTTTGCTTCTGAAGGAGCATTAGTTGATCTGCATTAGAAATCTTACATTACAGGTCCTTTATTCTACATATTTCAAAAAGTTTTAGGTAGAGAGATATATTTTCCTCCTATTTGTTCCATATTTTGTCTTTTGCACAAAAAATATAGCCATATGTAAAAACTGACTGTGACTCCAAAAATTCTGCATTTAACTGACAGAAGTAGGGTTCAAAGGTCAGCCAGCTACAATATATACTGAAATGGATTCCAAACAGTGACACTGTTGGTAAAAGTAATAGAATATTGATGTCCCTTCTATTAGTGTATGAAGAAGGTAAAGAAAGCGATAAATTATCATCATCTGTCCTTGGAAGAGTACAGTAAGCAAATGCAGAGTTCTCCTTCTAGATCTCTTCTGTTGCTTCTTAGCGCTGATAAAACATTCGTTTTTGGACCAAGCCCCAGGACTAGAGGCAAAACATCAGCACACTGAGAGCAGACAGAGCGATTTTAGTCCTAAGGCTATTTTAAGGGTGCCTCATATAGAAACCATCTGTGATCTCCACGCATATGCTTGTGGATTGCCAGTCTTATGCCTCACTATAAAATGGTGGGGGAGAACTAAGACACATTTCTGACTTACATTTATGACTATCTTCATCATCACAGGTCTGCCAATTTTTTTTACTGATTGTAAGCAAGTGCTTACCTTTTGGCTTCTAAACTGATTTTCTGAGCCCATAATGCTCTGCCTTGCCACCATCAGTGTATGCAGGCCGGCTCTGTACTGGGCTGATTCTCATGGCGTGATGCTATGACTCAGCAGATGGACACAGAGGCTGCCCCTAGCCCGTATTGCTGGTGGTCAGTGCTGGCAATGAGCGCACCCTGTTCATGGCAATAGCCCCTAACTTGCTTTTCCCATAGGGATGCAGGGCAGATGGGCAGCAGTCAGTGAGAAGGAGAGAGTAATTGAGTGGGAAATCAGGCAAAAGCCTGTAAAAATCTGGGAGAAAAGCTTAGCTGGAAGGCCAGTATTTATTAGGCCTGCTGTTCTTGCACAGATCTAGGCTAGAATAAATGAACAGAATGCAAATCAAAAAGCTAAAACAGTTAGGGAAAGGCACAGAGAGGAATGCATGCTTCATGAGCACTGATTCATCTGATTTATTCATTAAAATATTTCTTCTCCAGAAGGCACACACCTTGCACTGCTTGCAGCCATCAGTTAATGTATCCCAGGACTCTGCTCCTTCGCGTAAGCTTGCGGTGCTTTTAAGGAAGAACTAAGTGTCCCACAGCATACTCCAACTGCAGCATGCAATGAAGTTTGCCCACAGGTATAGCAAGGTGATAAAACAAGGCAGCCCAGTCCCCAGCAGAACCACAGCAAGAAAAAAAGCAAGAGATGCACCAGAGGAGGCCAAATATGCCAAGCTGCACCAAAATAGCAAAGAAAAAAGTGATTATGGACTTAAGTCAAGGTGAAAATAAGACAGTGCTGCCAAAGGGCTGGGGGGAAGAAATCAGTTTGGTCAGGTGAGAGAGAGAAGGATCGGGAAAGCACAGTAGGGAGAGAGCAAGGTAGGAGAGGGATTTTGTGGTACCATAATATATTGCTACTCTTACAATTTTTGCATACTAAAATTTTCCTTGTTTTTCTGTTTTCAGCCTTTGAGACAAGTGGGAATCTTAAAAGTTTGAGCTTTTGCAAAATTAAATGTTAAGTCAGTAAATGGACCGCACTAAGCCTACTGGAATGGTGGTAAGGTGGTCTCCAGGGCCTTTTCTGTACCTTCCCAAGGGTGAGACAGTATACAGTGCTGAAGAGTATCCCAGCACTCTTCAGTGCCAGCTTTCTTATTGCTGCACTCACTGTGATGCATCTTTCCTCTGGTCTACAACGTGTATTTATTAGCAATAACTCCTGTAAAAACTGGGAAAGGGTAGGTAATGTGTAATGGACTTAATATTGGTCCTACCATACCTTGAGATTGCAGACCACTCACTAGTTTATGAAAAGACACAAGTAGAGCAAAAAGTAATAACAAATTACTGTAAGGAATTTTAGCAGCAAATGTTAAATCACAAAAGCTATTTGATCTCCTAAACCACAAATAATTGAAATGTGATCTAAGTGTTGGTTTGCTCTAATATATCTTTGCAAATGGAAGATTATGATGCTGTTAATGCAAGTTCATGAAATGTATTGTATTCTTCCTTCTACTATACCAAACATCCAAAAATAATATAATTTCATATTTTCCATTTTAAACATAATGAGCCAAATTTTCAAGTGATATCAAAAGGCCATTTTCAAAAATATACAGAACAATTACAAGGCTGATTCTTGTTCAGTTATCTTGACAGTGCCTACATAGCAGATAATTTGTCTTCCAGATGGTAATTATGTATCACACAGATACAGAAATGCAATGATCTTGCACAGACTGTAGCTCTTAGGGATTTGGCACCTTTCTGATAAGTAAAAACAAAGGGCACAATGAAAACATGTTTCCCTACTCCTTCATTACTATTAAATCCATACACTGCTTTAACATTGTAAATATTTTCTGATATCATGTTTGGCTCCAACAGTTCCTGCAAGACTATAACAAGAACACAATCCAGTAGCACTGAGTTTCTCAGAAACTCTACTGAATTTACTGTCAGGCCAGTCATTCTCATTTATAAGTTCAGGCTTTTTTTCTCTCCTTCTAAGAGCTTCTGCAGTTTCTCTTGATACCCATTGATCAGAGTGGTAAAAAATGCTGTGTATCATTGAGCAACATCTTCTGGTACAGCAGCTCCATTAGCCCTGCAGCTGCTGGTGCAGATGCAGTGTATGCACTTTTGCAGCAAACAAGCCTTTCTTAAAAAGCCGCGAGGGTCTGTGGCGATAGAAAGATTCCTGTTCCCTGCCTGGGGTGGGCAGTGAGATCTAGATAGCCTCTTTGGCCCCTTGACTTTTTTCACAAGACTTCCAGTGCCACCATCTTCATCCTCTCTCTGCACTAGGATGCTACAGGGAGTTTTATGAATCACCTCCTTCTGAGAAATAGCACCTTTCAAGTCATATTAGCAGCCACCACAAGAGTTTTGGTGTTGCCTCGATTACTCCCTTTTTGCCCCAGGGTTCCTGGAGAAGGCTGTAGAGCCAGTCCTCCACCCTGTGAGCCTGCACCACGTCCAGCCTGTCATTTCGCAGGATGAGGGTAACACAGACTCTCCAGCCTGTGACTGCTTCCTGAGTGCTGATGGCACAGCCTAGATAAAGGGTCCTCCCCTCAAACGTGCTTGTCTTCAAACAAGCAGAATCAGCCCATTTTCTCAGGGCAGTCATGACTCCATGCATCACCAGCGAGGCAAGTGTTTGTTAACACTGTTTGACTGGCTCAGGAAGTCGGGTTCCCTTTTTTCCTCCCAGGCAGCTCGTTTACAATTAGTCATTTATGACGCAAAGAAGCAAGATGGGGCAAAGGCTCTCAACTCCTCTGCTGTCAGGGAAGCCCATGCACGCCTGTCCTTCGAGGGGAGGAGGACAAATGGAGTGCCACCATTCCTGGGTGAAGGCGGGTGCCAGAGGACTGGGGACAGACACGGGCACAGCCCTGGTCTGGTCTCACAGCAGCTGGCATGGAGCATGCTGCAGAAGCTGAGACAAAGCTGAGCCCAAGGTTCAGTTTTGCCCTTTTGGTCAATGAGCACTCCACTCCAGTTATATGAAAGCCTCCTGCAGGATTTACTTGCAGGATTTTAATTTTTACAGAAATTAAATGCATAGATACAGCAGTGGATTACCAAAGCAAGAGGACACACACAACATAAACTTGACAAAACCCACTTCTATATTGGTATTGCAGGAGCTTGACTGAAAGTATTGGTTCTTGCTACAGTATTTTAAACTTGCCTTTCTTTATGATCCTTGTTTCACGGAATTGTCACTGTCTTCTGATACTGAAAGGGAGAAAATAACACATATTTTTGAAACATATTTTTACTTTACTATCTAAGGGATATCAGGAGACAGATTGAAATCTGCTGCCCAGCCCCTACAGTACCAGCCATTTGGAGGGCTGACAATTTTCAGAGGCAGAGAAATGCAGAGAAAACAAAGCTTATAAGTTAATAATTGCTGTGGATATGATTGGTAAAATATGCCAAAAGTTTAAGTGGCCATATTACAAAGCAGATCAATTCTGCATTTATGCTGACTGCAGAATCATTCCCCACGGTTTTTGACCACTGAGCCTTGGTTCTTGCTGCTGCAGGCCCAAGTCTTCTAGAGCACCCAGCACCCACTCTTGGGTACATGATACCCAAGAGAGAAGGCAGAGGCCTGAAATCTGGGAGCAGATTTATTCTCCCAGGTTTAAAAAAAAAGATTTCTTCACTTGGGTGAAAGTCAGATGTGTGAATCAATGCCTGACAGTGTTGTTCTAAAAACAGGCAGAAGGCTGAAAGAGTCACTTTAATGTGTTTTATGGCCTTTGATTTTTTTTCCTACATTATCAAATTTTTACAGCACTAGGATTTTGCCAACTGTATGTGATACCAAGACAGGAAGTTCTGCCAAAGGTTTTGCTTGAAGGTAGGGAAAGAAAGAAGAGAATGTTCTTCCATTTAATGTCTGTGATGAGCAGTTTATAAGGTCTGCATATTTAAAGTACTTTGCATTATTCTTGCACAACTCTAGCCTTGCTTTAGAAGCAAAAACATGACTGATCATCTCAGTTGCATTCAAAAGTTTCCATTTCTTGACATCAGCTGACATTTTATGAATTATTTACAGTGGGACACTAAAGCATACATTACATCTCCCCTAAAACCTTAACTCTTCAAGGCAAATGTCTAGACTTTCTGTCATTGGAATATCTCATCCAAAGACAGTATGCAGAAGCCAAACTCAGCCTTATGGCCCCTCAAACTTATTGCTGCCATTTTATCATTCCACAGATTCAGACAATGTAGTTAAAATGCACTGAGCCTTTTAGTGAAATCCAAAGACTGCAGTTTTTTCTTAAGGCAAAAAACTGCCAGGCTCACAGTGGGAACCTTTGAAAGACAGATACAGGCACTGCTGTGAACATCTTCCTCACCAGCTGCAAATCCTCAAAACTGCTCTACTGGGGAAGACAGCCTGGTTCAGCAGATCCCCACAGTCATGCTGCTAAATGATTTCCAGGAAATGATGTTGAGCTCCTCTGGGAGATGTGGGCAGCACTAACATGTATCAAAATGTGTCAAAAACAACAGAAACCCAGATGGCACAGAGTAAGGATATCTATCCAATGGGGTAGGCAGGGGTTGAGGACTAGGACTTCCATCCACAGAATTACAGAAACACATAATGGTTAAAGTTGGAAAGCACCACTGGAGGTCATATAGCCCAACCTCCCTACTCAAGCAGGGTCCTCAGGATTCTGGACTGTATTCAGGTGGAATTGGAGCATCTCCAGGGAAAGAGAGTCTGCAGCCTCTCTGCACAATCTGTTCCAGGGCCCAGTCACATGCATACAAAAGAAGTTCTTCCTCATGTTGAGGTGGGACTTCCTGTGCATCAGGTTATGTCCTTTGCCTCTTGTCCTATTGCTCAGCAATATCAAAGAGGGACTGGCTCCATCCTCTGACACTCAGGCACTTGCATACATTGTTCATAAATCCTGACAGTCTTTTCCAAAGTGATCAGGCCCAGCTTGCCAAATTTTTTTAGCTATAAAGATGTTCTAGTCTCTTTATACCAAGGAGCCCAGAACTGGACATAGCACTGCAAGTGTGGCCTCAGCAGGACTGAGTACAGGGGCAGGATCACCTTCCATGACCTGCTGACCATGCTCTTCCCAATGTCCCCCAGGATACCATTGGCATTCTTGGTCACAAGGACACACTGCTGGCTCATGGACAGCTTCTTGTCCACCAGGTTCTTTTCCACAGAGCTGCTCCCCATCAGGTCAGCCCCAGGTGCCTGAGGCTGTTCCTCCCCAGGTGCAGGATCCTTCATTTGCCTTTGTTGACTTTCAGATGGTTCTTCTCTGCCCATCTCTCCAACCTGCCGAGGTCCTTCTGAAGGGCTACACAGCACTCCAGAGCGTTGGCCATTCCTCCCAGCGTTGTGTTCTCAGTGAATTTGCTGAGGAGACACATTCCACCTTTTACAAGTCAAGGATGAACAAGTTAAACAATACTGGCCCCAGTAATGAACTTTGAGAGACTCTGCCAGTGACAGGCCTCTGATTTTAACCCTCTGGGCTCTGTTGTTAGTCAGTTCTTGATCCACCTCTCTGTCCACTCATGCAGCCCCCATCCCTGAGTTTGTCCATGAGGATATTATGGGTAATATCAAGAAAAGATTTTCCAAAGTTCAGGAGATCCATCCGCTGCTCTCCCCTCATCCATTCATGTAGTTGGTTCATCATAGAAGGCAATCAAGTTGGTTAAGCATGATTTCTTTTTGATCAATCCATGCTGACTATTCCTGGCCACCTTCTTGTCATCGTGTTCAGAAATGGTCACCAGGATGAGCCATTCCTTCACCTTCCTGGGGATTAAGGTGAGGCTGCCCAGCCAGTAGTTCCCTGGGTTGCCCTTCCTTCCATTTTTGAAGACTGGGGTACCACTTGCTTTCCTTGAGTCCTCAGGCACCACTTATCTTTATGACTTTTCAGAGATAATAGTGAGTGAAATAGCAATGAAACTTCAGTTCCCTCAGCACTTGGGGATACAGCCCATCAGAGCCACAAGTACAAACTTGTGGATGTCAAATTTGACTTAATGGTCCCTAACCCAATTCTTCCCAGCCAAAGGAGAGTATTCCCTCTTCCAGGTCTTCTCCCTGGTCTCCTGGGTCAGGGTTCCCTAAGGGATGGGCTTGCCAGTAAAGAAGAAGCAAAGAGACATTTGGTATCTTAGCCTTCTCTACAACTTTGATTGTAATGGCCCTGTTCCATTCAGTAGCAGACCTACAATTTCCCTAATTTCCTTTGTTACTGATATACTTGATATATTTTGATATATTTCTTTTGTCACCAATATATACTGATATATTTTTGTTTCTTTTGTTACTGATATATTTGAAGAAGATCTTCCTCCTATCCTTAGTCAGATTTAATTCCAGCTACACCTTGGCCTTCCTCACTGCAATTCTGCCTTTGCTGACTATATCCATGTATTCATCCTAGGGATTCTGTCCCTGCTTCCATCCCATGTCTGGGTTTTTCCCATTCCTTGTACAACCAAGCAGGTTTCCTTTTCCTCACTTGCTAGCTCATGGGGATGGAGACATCTTCCTTGAACCTGGAAGAAGGAATCTTCAAATACTGAGCATCTTGTTGGACTCACTTTCCTGCAGGGCCACTCCCATGGCATTCTTCCATGAAGTTCCCTGAAGAGGCTGCACTGAAGTTCTCCTGAAGTCTAGGGCTGCAATCTGATGTTCTTCATCCTTGCTGGATACTGAACTCCACAATCCATGGTTCCTGCAGCCAAGGCTGCCTCCAGCCTTTCTTGTTGATTAGTACAAGATCCAGCTGTACACCTTTCCTTGTTGGAACCTTCACAGCAGCCTCTACAAGAAACTTAACATAAGCAGTGACCTGAAAGGAACCACGGGGATTGTTATCACAGCCTTGCTGTGTTTTTCCTTCAACTGACATCAGGGAGGTTGAAGTTGCCCACAAGAACCAGGACTCATGACAGTGAGGCTACTCCCAGATGTCTGCAAAAGGGCTAATCCACATCCTCCTCTTTATCAGAGGGCCTGTAGCAAACACTCACTGCAGTGTCACCTTTTTTAGTCTGCCTTTTAATCCTAATACATAAAATGTCACCTTGCTCATCATCCTCCCTAAGGCAGAAATCCAGCTGCTTCCCTGCAGTTCTGTTCATCAGGCTCCAGGCTAAGCCTGTGGGGAGCTGAGGTCCCCATCCCTATTCACAGTAGCTCTACTGTAGCATTCAATGTGAATATTATGATGGCAAAGGTGTCTGCACAGCTCCTTGTGTGTCTCACCAGTATGGATCACAGAGAACTGACCCAATTGTCTTTGTGCTGTTTTTCTGTAAGAATATGTGAATATTTTCATAGGAGGGGATTTGCTGTAAATATATGTGCCTGGAAAAGAGAAAATGGTTGAGCCTAATGCCCAAGCATGCCTAAGCACAGATTTCCCTATTCAATGCAAGACTCAAGCACACAGAAGATTTAACACAGCACATTTAACTTCTTCATGTCATCCAGAAAATCCATATGCCACCTGGGAACTGGGCAGATCTAAAAGAACCTTTTAGATCTTTGGGGATATACACAATTTTCCCACTCTCAATACAAGTGAAATCCTAGACTGGATGTCCTTGTTCAAGCACTTGCCTTAGAAAAAGAATATCATGGGAATCATTCTACATTAAATGTAGATAATTCAAAAATTTTTTTGCCCTCCAGAAGACATGAAGGGCAGGGCAACAGCAGGCAAAGGACAATAGTTATATTGATTTTTTGGTGATTCAGGAAGGGCTGAGGTTCAGCCTCAGCTGAAACAGTTGCTTTCCCTTGTATTGATGGGCTACTCTACAGTAGAACAGACCAAGGTAGGCAGATTGCAAGCCTTTTCCTGCTGAAGTGAAAGTGAAGGCCGTTTGAGAGTATTATTTATTTGGATAAGACCAGTGCTTTGATGAACGCTTGCAGTGATGTAGGAAATTGGCCATGAAGCAGCTGTTTGAATCTGTAGGTGTCTAAATGGTGCAGGTCTCCCCTTTTTCCAGATATCGCCTTCCTTTCTTTTCAAAATGCCTGTTTTCCAGCTGATAGCATCTGCTTAAGTCTCAGCTTCTGACTAAGGGGTTTAATGGCTGAAAAATTGCCTAAGGGTCAGAATATTCCATTAGGTTCATCCTTGGGTCACTGCATTGAACCAAGACTGCAGACAGGAGCCTGACCTCTCCAAAATATTTTGTGCCTTATAGAAAAATGCAAGTATTGTACTTGATGTATTGTTTAAAAATGTAATTGATTTTAAAGGACTCAGAGTCTCTTGGATGAAGCCACTAATGGCACTGAAAGCTGTTATTGCCATTCTAAAATTTGCTGAAATAAAATTAATGCTATAAAGAGCAAGACCCTACCTAGCAGTCTAACTAGGGTTTTTTTTTTGGTACATCCTGTTCAGAAAACCTATGTGAAAAAGTATGAAATTTATACCCCGCTCTGATGAATCAGGCAATGTGTTGAGGATATTCTGGCAGCTAAAGGGCACCTTGTCCTATATTCATATCCCCACAGAAAAGTGTGTGTGAGTGTCTATGTGGTTGTTGCCTCTTACCTAAACACACATGGGTGCAACATGGGTGCAACAAGGTAATTGCATGTACAGGTTCAGCACAGGTTGGAGACGAAACTTTCCATGTGCATGTATGCAAAAGAAATCTTATTTGTCTTCATCAATTTCAGAAGCTTTACTCCATTTATTCTTCTGCAGGAGCAGCAGAATAACACCTTATGTACAACTATGCTACTATATGCAGACATATATGAGGGAAATGCCATTAAAGAATCCCAAGCAATTTGGTCAGTAAAGCATGCTGTGGTATCTCTGGCAGTCTTTTAGAGTGCTACAGAACTGGTTTAACTGGTCAGCCATCTGTACAAAACTTTAAAAATGTTTTCTGCTATAAACCATATAATCTGTAGACTAGTTCCTTTCTGACAGAGCACAAGCTGTGACAGTCCCATATTTTATGCACAGCAAATCTCCTGTGTACCTGTAGATCAATCCATCTGGTATAAATTAGAGTCTCTGCGAAGAGAAGTATTGGTTTTCTGGGTTTTTTATTCATCACAAAGGAAAATGTAAATATACTCTTTGTATTTTTTATTCATCACAGAAGAACGTGTAAATATACTCTTTGAAAACTGAACATGGAAAAAAATATGGCAATGCACCAAAGGAAAAGCACAGCATTAAAAACAAGCATGAACGTATTTTTTTTCCTACTGTCTGACACAACATACAACCAGGGGGCATGTCATATCTTTATTTTCTCTCAACAGCACAACTATATTCTGCATATAAAACCCTGGGGAGGAATTCCTATAGAGAAACTCCGCAAAGTCCTTCAGCCTACCACATGGCTTTTTGATCTGCAAAAGGGGCTTTTCCCAACATCACACAGCACAAGCCATCAGATGCAGATTTAATGGCCCAAGCCCCAGCTGCTGCTGCTCGTGAGAGCAGGATTTGGGCTGGGCACGTTACTGTATACACTCCCCTACAGCTGAGCTATATAAGGAAGACTCATATCTTGTGCCACTTAGAAGAAAATTAAACTGTTGCTGACGAATCTAGCCATGATTATTTTCCACTGCAGAACAGAGATTAGCTCAGTTGTTTAAAGCATGGCGCTAATAGCACCAGGATTGGAGGTTCAATATGGGCCATTCCCTTAAGAGTTGTGGGTCCCTTCCAAATCAGAATATTCTGTGATCTGTATCAGTGAATTGCTAAATAATGTTTTGAAAACAATGTTAAAGGACAGTTTTAAACCAACTCTTTATCCCACAGCTTTTCTAGGCCTATTAATGAAAAATTGCCTGCGGTTTTATTTTACTTATAGCTTATTTTCTCAGTCCAGCAGCTCCCGAGAAGCACAACATTGATACTGCTGGGGTAAGTTGTAGCTCTTGAGACATTCCCAGATACTTCACTGATAAACACAAACAAGAACCCCCCAATATTATTTAATTTCAAGGCTAGTGACAACATCCCTATTACTAATATATGTGCCAACATCAAAAAGATGATGATCGTCTCAGACATAATTAATGCTGATAATAAACTGGTAGCATTGCCACAGATTGCTAAAAGATATAACTGAGGATCCTGGAATTGACACAAGGGACGGTGGCATTGCTCCCCTAGAATGGCTGCACTAAGAGCTGCCAACACTGCCACAATATTTCACTGAGGCATTAATGCCTTTTTCCCTTTCAGGAAATGTAATTGCCTGCTCTCATAGTCTGTCACCCAAACAAAGAGAGTGAATGCCACGCCTTGCAGAACAGCCCTCAGAAAGGCTGGCCTGGGACCCGTGTTATCCCTGGGGAGCAAGGCTGGCTGAGAACACAGTGAAGCTGGAGTAAAGCAAGGGCCTGGGCTCAAGCATTTACCATGCATCCCTTCATGAAACACAGGTATGGGGGGAAAGCCCTCTCCTCAACATGCAGGTTTCTCAAAATTGTAAAAGATTGTCCATGATAGAAAGCCAAATTTATCCTCAGCTGCATCCAGAGCAAGGTGGGCAGCAGGGCCAGGGAGGGGATTCTGACCCCCTGCTCTGCTGAGCCCCCACCTGCAGGGCTGCATCAGCTCTGGGCTCCCAGCACAAAAGGTTATGGACCTGTTGGGGAGAGTCCAGAGAAGGGCCATGTGTGGATGTGACAGCCTGGTTAGGCAGTGAGAAAACCACATAAAATTTCCCAGAATTGCCTTATGAGACTTTAAGGAATTGAAGATAGACAATGATAGTTTATTATTATAAACAAACTGCAAGTGTTGTTTTCCTACTTTCTGTTTTCTTGTTGTTTCAAAGATTGTTTATAAGAAAGGCATTTTGTTAATTAGCCAATCAGATGAAATGTATTGATTAATTGACCGATCAGGTCTATCTGTATTGGAACAAGGTGTAAAAGAGGATCTGAAGTAAAGATCTGGGATGCTGTGTGAACCAGTCTTCTGGTGAGTCTGTGTTGTTTCTTACTACACAGCAACAGCCATGAAGATGATCAGAGGGATGGAGCGCCTCTCCTAGGAGGACAGACTGAGAGACTTGGGATTTTTCAGCTTTGAGGAAAACAAGTTCTGAGGAGACCTTCTAACATCCTTCCAGTACCTAAAGAGGGCTACAAGAGTGCTGGAGACTTTTTACAAGGGCAGGTAGTGACAGAACAAGGTCGAATGGTTCAAACTGAAAATAGAGATTTTGATTGGATATCACTGAAAAAAATTTATTATGAGAGTGGTGAGACATTGGAACAGGTTGCCTGGAGAAGTTGTGGATTCTCCATCCCTTGAAGTGTTCAAGGCCAAGTTGAATGGAGGCTTGAGCAACCTGGTCTAGTGTAAGATGTCCCTTCCCATGGTGGGGGATTGGAACAAGGTGATCTTTAAGGTCCCTGCCAATCCAAGCCCTTCTATGATTCTCTGCAATTGTTTTTCTGCAGATTATAAAACCAGATAGGGTCAGTGAGAAGTACAACCAAAGTAAAAATGTATATTGAAGAATGTAATTTTATGTAGAAAAATATATATTTCTGTCTGTATGTGTCTCATAGTTATGATTTCCTCCCCACTGCTTGTGATAATTACACACACATATAGCAAGTTGCAGAGCTCAAGGAAAGCTGCATTTCTTCACATTACTCTCTGCTGACTAGGGTTTTTTGTGTCCATGTCTGACAAATAGTGTTGCAATTGCCCAGGATTCTGGTGAGAGCAGAAGAATACTTCTGCAATGTCACTCAGTATGGCCAGGAATAGTTTTAATTTTACGGATGAGCATTTAACTTATGCAGTGCCCTTTAAATCAATGTACTAGGTACACACATTAATAATTAATATTTAAATGCAATATAAAATGTGACAATGCTGCACATTTAATCCCATATAGTTACACCAAAGCTGAGTTTGGCCCACTGCATTGATTTTTGCAGATAAAAACGAGGCACAAATAACCCAGGAGCTGAGAGGGGAAAAAAGAACCAAATATGTTGCTGTGGGGAAAATACACCAAAAAACTGGGGGGAAAAAAAGTGTATGAAAGAATGGATTAAAACCTGAAATGCAAAACGTTTATTTCTGTGTAAATACAGCATTTGGAATGTACATGTATAATGCAGTGGCAATATTTCCCTTACAGACATATGTGTGTTGAAGAAAAAAGGCAAAAAACAGCTTGTGGTAATCTAGGGTGAATGTCAGCAATAACCAGGTTCACTGCAGTGAAGTACACCTAGCAGTTTGGGGTCTTTTGTTTTAATAAGCCCTCTGAAGCTGGAATTTTCACAAGTGCTTTTAAATTAGCTCTGCACCTTCTTTGTTGTATGAGGCCAGCCTGTGTGTGCATCTATTACCCACATGATGAATGTCAAAAAAGGAAAAAGGCAGAATGCAAATTCAAGCTGCAGCCAATTAAAAAGGGCTGGAAGACGTGTCAGGGGACTGTGGAGCAGCCGCACTCCCTGCTCGGTACGGCTGGAGCCGTGGTCTGTGCCTTCAGCTGCAGACTGACTGGCACACATCCCCCACCCCAACAAATTGCAAGGCAAACACTCCCTGCTCCGAGAGCCTGCCTCGCCAGGCATCGCCAGGGACCTGGCTTGCCGAGTGCTGCACTGCGAGGCCATGCAGATCCCAGCGCAGCTGAAATGTGAGATCATTTCTGGGCAAGACAGTCCCAAACAATGAGTGCTCCCCACCTGCTTGAATGCATTGGTCTGGGAGAAAAATCGTGTAAAAAACTGGCTTGTACTGAGACAAAACCAAATCAAGCAGCTGCAGCTTAAACCACCTCAGAGTCTATGTGGTTGTTTCTATCTTCTTGAACCCTGTAATCCTGTCATTAGCCCCCTGAGTCACCTCGCACCTTCATTTTCCTGCTTAGAACTTGCAAGCAGGATCTATTTTGACACAGTGAATTACTGGGAGGCAGAAATCTTTGCCCCAGTCAAGAAATCAAATATTCCTATCTCTCAGCTATAACACAATTTACTTCCCACAAAGTTAATAATCCTTCCATCTAAAATTACACATAGAACTTCCCATATTTTCTTTCCTCACCCTATCCCCAGGCATCACATAATATTTGCAACCCCAAAGAGATAAAACATTCCAGCTGCTCTAAAATATTCAGAAGTTAGCTCACAAGAGTCACTGTGGTCTTCACACTTTGTTCTGGAGCTTTTAGTGACACTAAAGTGTTCACAGACAGACAAGAGTACAATAGCAAGATTGCAGAACAGAGGAACAGCAAAAGTGTACTAATCACTCTAAGACAACACAGTAAGCAGCAATTTATTTCAAGACTGATTCAAACAAAAAATCTCTGCTCCAGACATAACACTTGATCAAGATGGTATTTTGCATTTGGATCTCAATAGGTGGAGGAAGAAACCTTTAGGGAATAAACAACTCTTTCCCTATGGATATTTCCTATCAGCATTTCTTCCTCTAAACCTATATTTTGCAATGGTCCAAGTTGTGTTGCACAGGTGGCTTCTCTGAGAAAGGAAATTGCATTGGAGAAACAGTCAGAAGTATCCAGGGGAACCTAGGGTACTTGTAAGTTCAGATTTCATGCCCCTCCTTTATGGTTCAATGCTCCCAGGGAGCAGGCTACTGGTGCCTTACATTGTGGCACAGAGGCACTGATGTCTCATGTTCAGCGACAGCTGCGAAAGTAAAATTTGCATCTCTTTCTCTCACAGCAGCCAAGAGGAATTAGGTACAAACAGATAAAGGCATGCTTAACCTCTTACTGGAAGCTAATACATCATTGCTGTTTGCCTATACAAACTCCTACCCTCATAAAAGATCATCACACACTCACATCTATATATTCAGCTACAGCAAAAGTTTCTGCATATTTGTGCAGAAACTGGGCACAAGTGCTGGGCATTGCTGGGCATTGCTGCCAGAAGTAGAAGTTGGAGGTTGCTGAGAAAGGACAGTGAGAATACCAGGAGATCTGCTTTCCTGGAGGTTATCAGTGGGAGCAAGAGGGGTTACTCGTTGCCTCAGAGACATCTCAACAAAAGTCACTTTCTCTCTCCTTCATGAAACTTTGACATTTCCCTCGCTCAGGAATGAGCATTGTCTTTTGGGTGGACAATGGTTGTGCCATGGGTGATGGCCCAGGATAGCTTTATCCCATCTTCGGCCTGTCCTAACTTAAATGGAGGATCAGAGCATTCACAATGAGATGAGACTAAAACCAGAAGAGATCTGTTGTTCACCCAAGCACACCTGCAAGGATAAGGCTTCAATTTACTCAGTACTCTGAGTGGATGCTCCTGGGGTGGAAAAATGCTATTTTTTATTGTCTGCAATAATAATGTTTCCACTCCAATCTCCACACCTTTCAACATTGATTTGGCTGTAAAAGTAAAGACACTCTCTGGCCCTGCTCTATTCCCACAACTTCTCTGAAATTTTAGGACTCTGCTGTGCAGTCCTCTCCAGCGCAGTCCCTTGCTGGAGCCAGCAGTAGCAGCAGCAGGCCTGGGCTAGGGACAGTCTGCCAGGCCTCACCAGGGCCATCACCATGGTCCACCAGCTGGGGCTGTTGGAGGAAGGAGGAAATTAATGACACAAGGGCCTCTTGAGACAAATATGTTCAATCAGCAGCTAGGGAACAAAGTTAATACATTGCTGTAGAACCATGGAAAGCATTTCATGCACTGTCTCCATGAAAGTTGTATTGCCATTTTCCCAACGCAAAAGCTGTTTTTATGACTTTTACAGCTCCATAATGTGACACAAATAATGCATTGATCCTGGGTATGCTGGTTTTGTCTGGGATAGAGTTAATTTTTTTCACAGGGGCTGGTATGAGGCTGTGTTTTGGTCTTGTGTTGGAAACAGGTTAATAGTATAGAAATATTTTTGTTGTTGCTGAGCAGTGCTCAGCCTGCTCAGCAGGCTTTTCTGCTTTTGGTACAGCCACTCTGGCAAGGAAGCAGGGGGTGCTTGGGAGGCTGGGAGGAGACAGAACCAGGACAGGTGACCTAACTGACCAAAGGGATATTCCATGTAACATCATGCTCAGAGTATAAAGAGGGGAGAAGAAGAAGAAGAAAGGAGGGGACATTTGGAGTGACAGAGTTATGTCTTTACAAGTATCCATTATGTGAGATGCTCTCCCAGAGATGACTGAACATGAAATGCCTCCTCATGGGAAGCACTGAATTAATTCCTTGTTTTTTCTGCTTGCATGTGCAGCTTTTGCTTTGCTTGTTGAACTGGTTTTATGTCAACCCTTGGGTTTTCCAGGTTTCACCCTTCTGATCCTCTCCCCAGTCCTGCTGGAGGGGGAGTGAGTGGCTGCGGGGGCTTGGCTACTGGCTGGGGCTAAACCATGATATTGGGAGAGTGGCCAGATACCCACCCTCTGCCATGGGCCTTCTCTGGTGCCACATCCCAGAGCATCAGCCCCTCATCCATTCCATTGCATTTTGGACAAGCTTCCAAGAGCAGTGACACAGGCAAGCTTCCTGCTGTTTTCACTGACAAGTTCATTGTGTTCAGTTATTGTTTCCATTGATGCTTTCACAGATCCTAAGTTAATGTGTTTTTCTCCTGTATAGTGCAATGACCTGTATTAAGTTTTTTCAGGCAAATCAATCATCTACTTATTTTCCTCTGCATGTGCTGCCTTCAACAACAGATTGATAATGAGAGCACACAGACAGACAGAAATCATATGATTAGGCCTTCATCTCAGGGGACATTGTAGTATCTGTCCTGATTTTCCTCCCTTTATTTCTGTCCTTAAGCCAGGATATCTCCTTTCTTAAGGATCAAAAGGGAAAGGAGAAGCAGGGGAAAAGGCTGGCTTCCTGAAATTTGGCCCATTTGAGAGTTTTTGTACTTAAGCTATTACAAAAATAATTTCTTCTACTCACATACAAGGCTACAGTCACACATAGCTGCTTGTCTTGGCTACTGCATCTTAACGATCTCCCAAACCGTCCTAAAATGGGACCCTGGTCCCTGGCAACTCTTGGCTGGACATGCCTGAGCACTCACACTTTGGGAGCATCATTGATTTAAATATGACCTTGCATCCATAAAAGGAGAAAATAGTTTCCAGACATGACAGTGAAGCCTCAGAAATAAATTCTTTGAAGGAAGAGGTGGCAGAGGGAAGGTTAATAAAGTGTGTGAGGAAGCAGAAAGAATTTTCTATTTGTCTCCAGTGCTAGTTGGGTATTTACACTGAAGTGAATAAAGAAAATTAAAAACTAATAAAGCATTAGATACCAGACATTGAATCAGAATTATGGTGCTGGATCAATGTTGTCTGGAGAATGAAACATTACACAAGCTAAAGATCTGATCACAGTTAGTAGTAGATGGATTTTATAGAACATGGATTTCTCATGTTCATAGTGCTTCTCTCTGCAGCACTGCTCCTTTTGTTCTCAGTTTGCCTAATTCAGCACTATTTGGTGGGAAAACAGTCTCATACTTTCATTGATGCTGTTTTAATGCACAAACTTGCACTCCTCTGACAAAGGGCTGTGGGTAGAGAACGCACACCTATCGCTGCATCATCAGGCGTGGTGACTTCAACAGGAGGGATGCATGGCCAGTAACTCTTGCTGCTCAGGGCTCACGTCTCCAGGAGCATCCAAGGGCAGATGCCAGCCAGGGAATCACACCTGTCCTAAGTGTGCAGGGATGGGCCAGTCTGTGCCAGGGTACAGGAGCTGCTGCTCCCCAGTGTGAGTAATGCCAGACACCTCTCTCCTGCTGCTCATTGCTGGAGTCCTGCCATGGATCTCTGCAAGTACAGCAGCACCTGCAGGTTAGAAACTTACTCAAAAATGTAATATGAGAGTTTGTATTTTCTGGTACTTCTGCGTTCCCAGAGGGCAAGGAAGATACCTAAAAACTAGATACAAAGCTCAGTAAAACAGAAGAATTGAGAAATACAAAACCATGTTTGATGGGAATGTATAATTGTTTGGCATCTGCTACTAAGGTTTTTCACACCAGGAGAAAAACAAGGAACAAGAACATGGCAAGGAACACCTTCAGTCTGGAAACACATTAATTGTAGAGCTAAGTGGCTCACAAATACCACCTTTCTTTAATGATGTTGACAAGAAATCAAGGGCTTATCTAAAATACATGTTATTCAGAAATAACTCACAAACAGTTTGTAACAACTGCTGTTCAAAATTGTTTTGCTGTGCTTCATCCAGCTAATGAGCTCAAATCACTGCTTTGGTCATGTCAAGGGTTGGACTCAGATTGCTGTTGCAAATTCATCCATTTAATAATTTTGAAAACAGTTTCCCAACACTGTTGCAAATTACTGACATAATTCCTGCACATCTGCAGTGTGGAGCATAACCTCCATTTTCAGAGCCAAGCAGTGCTGCTCAGAACCAGCAGTCAGAAGCCATGGCAGCTCAAGTCCCACAGCCTGGCTGTCACTGCCCCCCACCTTGGGGACCTCCCCTGGATGAACCAGTGGGACAGCTGGAGCTGGAGAGCAGAGGGATGGTGTTTCCAGTGTCACTGTTGAGTGTTGTCCTGACTTCCTGTGCAGGTGCCACAAAGCTTGCCAGACAGTCACAGAAAGGGGGGATAACACACACACCTGCTCCTTGTTGCCAAACAACAGGAAAGCCCAAAGTGCAGATTCTAAGCTCAGGGGGCTCTTGCCAGACTCACAGATTGGAACTGTCGGGGGTCTTGGGGTCCCAAGACTGAGAACAGTGAAACACTGCTAATATTTACATGAGCTCAGATTAACAGGGGGCCAAATATAGTGCGGGATCATTCACAAGAGAGACCCAAACCTGCTGGTAATACATGGACTCCAATATTTCTGGCAGTAATTTCATTCTTTGTGTTTTATATAAGATGAAATCTAATGAAAATGGAAATCTTCTGAAAAATAACTGAAAACAAGGGATGGATTATAGGAAAGAATCAAACAAAGGCTGAAAAGAAAGCAGGGTAGATTTTCTGCTTCTTCTCTCCTATGCGTATATAAAGAATGGCATACTTTAAATTGTGAAACCATTTCTTAAGCAGTTTATCTCATAAAACTCATTATGCAGCTTAAGTTTAAAAAAGAGTATATTTTAATTATTGCAACCTTCTTTAGAACTGGTTTGAAAATTACTGGAAAAAGGTATTATCCCGGAACTACATGTTCCTCCACCCCAAAGGGAAGGAGCTTCGCAGGATCCGGAACAATGACTGAACTACATTGTGAAAGATAAAAACTATTATTACGGTAAAACATTTAATTAAAAAAAGCCATGAGTTTTGGCAATGTTATGAGCTTTCATTATTCAGGGCACACAGCAGCTTCCCATCAAATGGGATTATAAAAAGCGTTATTTTCTGGAAAGGTTAATTTATGATTGCCCATATCAGAACCTTTTCATGTGTGTCTCAAAGCTGCTTCATTCATTGCTGAATACTGATTTAAATCAGAAATTCATCCATTATCACCATTTTCAAGCTCCCATTCCAAACAAGTGTAATAAAAAGGAATGCAAAACCATGTTAGATTCTGCTTAAAGAGGCTGATTCTTGGATATATTTAACATGCTCATATTAACTGAAGCTCATTTTAACAGAAGTTACTTCAGGATCTTCACTAGGTAATCAAGTAGTCACCCCTCTTACTGGCAATGCAGCTGTTACAAGATGCTGGCCTTGGCCATGAAGCAGACGGGATCTGTGAAAGCATTTGTTGTACTTTCAGCTTTGCAGGAATTGTGCATGAACAAAATCACACTTTCTTCGATACTTGAGATTTTACCACTAGCAACCCTGCTGGTAAAAATGGCTAATAATCAGATTAGTTAAAAAAAAAACCAGAATGCTGTTATTAATGTATCTGATCACACAGAAATGCTCAAACTTAATATATGGTTCTCTCTACAAAGCCTCTGTATAAAGCCTTCCTTCATAAGCATTTCTCAGTGCTTCATTCAATATTTCTACCATACAAAGAATTAATTAGTATTCTCACAGATGTAAAATATTTAGAATACTTTTTAACTTCTGCAGAATGTTATTTTTGTACAGGCATAATTATAATGAAGTATTTTTGCTTACTTATTTCACTACATGCTAAACATAGCTGGTTTTGAATTCCAACAATTAAACCACTCCAAAAGTCCATTTGAAGACATTAGTGCTACAACCAAAACATAAAACTTATTCATATTTTTCTTGTCCTGAAGTATTTAGAGCTGAGCTTCAATTGGCAAATGAGTCAGCCCTTGTCTTGGGTCACTGTCTCCTATTTCTTTGCTTTATTTCTTAGGATGGAAACTCTTCACTGACAAGAAACTGAGTCTTAGAGCAGAGCTAAAAAACACATCTGAAATGAAAACTGCTGTTTGAGATTTTAACTGTTGAGACATTGTACCTATGCTTTTGCAGCTGTAATGCTCATAGTGGGAAGGTAGGAAGACGACAAGAGTTACGAGGTGGGTCGGTGTGGGTGCCAGAGTCCTGTGGACATGGGCACACAGTGGAAATGACTCCAAGAGAAGGCTGCCAGGCAGGAGCAGGCAGGAGTGTGACCACTGCTGCAGCTAGCTGCCTCCAGCAGGCTCACAAGTTTCCAGAGGGACTTTCCCAGAGGCTGGTGCAGATATTTCCCCAGGTGCAGCAGCCAGAGAGCAAGGGAAAGCTGGAGCCATGGAGCCTCACTGCATTGCATCACTGTCCTGTTAAACTGCTGTCATACTGCTGGACTCCAAAGGCAAATTTGGAGCAGAGGGATGGATTTGTAGTTTGTGTGGAGGTCTCTGGTGAGGTTTAGTAGCTGAGGATATACTATTATCCTTTTGACATTTTTCTCTTTTGTATTCTTCAATCTCAAAAAAACAAAAGCAAAAACAAAACCAACCCAAAACAAACAAAGAAACAACAACAAAAAAAACCCAAAAAACCAAAAACACCGCCAAAAACAAACTATCCAAACTAAAAACCAAAACCAAAACCACAGCACCCCAATACCTGAAAAGTATTTTCCAAATAGTTCCTGTCTGCCTAACACAAATCTCTGAGAACTAACCTGTATAATTCCACCTTTTGGCACCTTGGGCTTGTTGTGTCCCGTACATTTATCCCGATTTACTTACTGCTTGCATCAAGCCAGTATTAATCTGGTATGCCTAATGTAGAGAACAGAGAGAGTGAGAATAACCTAATGTTAAACATAAGTTCTATTTATGTATTTTCAAGCAATCAAGTTAATCTGAGTGTACATCTTGAGTGTGACAGTTAATAATCTGCCACAGCAGTTAAAACCAGTCCCTTTAAAGAAGAAATTCTGCACCTCAAAGGTGCAGAGAAGTGATTCTGTACAGATATATGAAGATAACAATAACTGCCATAAGGCTTTATGGACACTTCTCAACCATAAGGCACCATGAAAATGGAGCAGATGATAAAAGACATTCCAGCCTAGCTTCTAGCAGAGCTTTTGAATGGGTTCTTGCTAAGAAATGTGAAAATGCAGAAGATGATGACAAAGTGACTCAGAAAGCCTGGATTATAATGCTATTCATACTCTTGCCCTTGGTGATAAATTAAATAAGGTTTATTCAAGATTTTCCCATAGCTGTACTATATATTTTGATCATAAAAATTCACATATTGCCTCAATATAGTACTCCCTCTTAGCAGAGGATAAAACTGGAGGCTCATCTCAGGAGAACGCAGTAACTTATATGGGCGCAGTTTGTCTGAAACATTGAAAGTAACAAAATTTCTGCCTATCTGTTTTTTATTACAGAATTAAAAATAAATGATCCCAGGATTTGGTAGGATTTTTCATAGCTGCTTTGGGGTTTTTTTGAGGCCAGAGTGCTGTATTATGAATTTTTTTATCTGTAAAGAGTATGCTACAGCCAAACAGCTTGAATCTTGACAACAGATTATGTTTTGCAGATGATTTTGGAACACAGCATGAGAAACACTATCTATTCAGAGATTACTAGAAAAGTAGAGTGAAATTTACTTCTAGATAATTGTTCCATTTAGATGATAAACTATGCAGCCAAATACACCACAGATAGTCATAATTTAATCCTAAAGACTATAACATATTCTGAATTACTTTTATTCATCTGCCAGAAGTGTTTCAGAATGATAAAAAATCCATTTTGTCAAATGTGAGAATGCCTGAATACCAAAGCATCCCCTCACAAGACAGTTGTGGCTTCATCCTGCTGCTGAAATGCTAAACATGTCTATCAGCTATTATATTTTACTTCTGAATACCAAGTCAATTGAAAAAATCTGACTTTACATGCATTAACATACACAAACCATGTGTTCCTTGAAGGAGTTGGGGCCCAAAGGTTGCTTCAGCACATTGATCTAGAGTTAATATAGTATTTGTCTATAAACATTTTGTCAAGTGGGGACTGGAAAAGCGATTTCACTCCATCATGTATTCAGTCTCAGGCCTGATTGCATTTTATGAACAGAGTCAGCAATTGAAACAGTTTAATCTTGCTGTATTCTATCCCATTTTTTATTTTGTATAAAAAGATGCTGGCCTTCCAACGTCTCAAGTTTGCCAAGAGGTGTTACCACACTTGTTTATACCCATAAACTACATATAATATCGTAGGCTGAGAGACACAGGAATGTTTGTGTATGCATCTTTTAAGACCTTTGCACCACTTGTATCCATCAAAGTACCATTTTAAATCATAATATGAAAATCACGATGACTGAACTTTCATTTTTGAAGTGCAGAAATTATACTTCAGTAAAGATGTATTTTAGCACAGGCAGCAAGGAAGAATTAAGAATTCACATTAGAACCAGTGACACATAAGATATATGCATTCATCATGACAGACTGTCCTCTTCCCTGCTCCTGTATCACCTTCTGTACTCAACACCCAGGACAGATGTAGTCTGAATTCAATCAGTCCACAGCAGGAAAGTGAAATTCCCTCTCCATTGTAAAGGGATCAGGTTGTGATCACCTTCCTTCCCCCAGAAGGATTAGGCTTCACTCCATTTCTGTGGCTGGGGTGGGTGGCCCTTTCTCCACACAACAGACTGCAACTGCACAGGTTTTACCAACAGGTTTCACCCTGAGCTGTGGACGCTTCCCATTTCTCCTCTCCTAGTACACCCTGCTGCTAGGCCTGGAATTGCTGGGATGTTTGCAAACCTTTGTCTTGTAATATTGCATTGTCTGTACAGATCTTCTCTGCATCAGATGGCAAGTTCCCACTTTCCTCCTAAACCCTGTGGAACAGCACCTTGCTTTGAAGTGGAAAATGCTGCACTGGTTGTACAGACACTGTACTGGGCAGTGACTGGTTTTCAATAACTGGAACTGGTAAAAAATATTGCCCTGTGTTTACCTGAAAGGGAGCCCAATAGCTACAGTTGTGGTTCTGGCTTATGGGCTTTGGGGTGCTCAGCTGGCACAAACGTTTTTCTCCCACATGAAGAATCAGTAAATTGTACCCTCTGCAAACCTTACTCCTTGAGCCTTGCCACAATTTTTCCTTTAACCGTGATCTTTCCAAAGGCAAAACTGTGCACTTGTCAGAAGCTTGTGAGAGGCGAGCTCTGCTCTGCACATCTTCTGGACTGAACACAGGAGAGGACACGGCTTGTTGCTACCAGACATGATTCATTAATTTGTGAATTTTAGAGGCAAAGAGACACTTTCCTATGCAAATCTTATTCTGACAGGCTCTTTCCTCCCATCATTTAGGAGATTGTTTCCAATGGGCCAGCAGCGATTCTCACTGCCACAGCAATCACAGTCACAGTCAGTCATGTATTTTCACAGACTGAATTTTAAGAACATGTCCCTGAAGGGAATGTCTTTGAATAGCTTAGTCAGAATTGTATTTAGCAGCTCTCTTTTGACCCTGGAACAGAGGGCTTGAGTCAGCAAGTCTGCAATGACTATATTTCTACAGACTTCTTCACTTAAAGAAAAGTCCTGGATGGAGTGATGTTTGAGATATTTAATTATGGCATTCAAACATCTCCATTTATCAGCAAACAGCTTAACAAAGATCACAGCTGATGTAACAGTTGCCTTCTTTGCTTTCTGTAAAGTTAAAGCACAAATCTAGGCCTTCCTTTCCTGCTTTAGATATAGTGGCATTTTGAAAAAGCTGGTCTTTTCCTGACAGAAGTACACAGTATATCAATACATTCTTTTCCTCAGAGGTATCAATTACACCTAATTGAAAATTTAATTTTTCAGATAAAATATACTTCTGAAACAAGAGGTGGAGGGCCCTAAATGCTGGGGACTTTTCTCCCCTGATGTTTTTCCCTACAGTCCAGGAAGAAGAAGATCACTGTGGCTAAGTCCAACCACTACAGCCAAGCACAAGTGGTTGTTTCTTGGGGTTGGGGTTTTGTTTTGGTTTTTTTTTTGGTGGGTGGGTTTCTTTGGTGTTTGTTTGTTTGTTTTGTGGGGTCCCTTGTATTTTGAGCTATGCTACTGCCCAGCACTGCAGTGCATATTCCCACACAACAGCTACCAGCTCCTGCGTCTCTTGGAAATTGAAAAGCAGGCTGTGACTCAGCAAAATGCAATCAGACTGGAAAATAATATAATATGCAACACAGAGTGAACCGCAAGTAGCTCAAAACCCAAAGGACTATAAACGCTGAAGAAAATCACTACTTTTCTATGGAAGAATATTCTTCATTAGAATGGCGTCATCCGTCACTAGCTGTTACAGCAGTTAAAGTAAAAACAGCTACAAACACATCAATATCTCAAATGATACTGTATCATTCTTTCTTCCTGTACGCACAAGAAGCTTAAAATAGATAACTCTATTAGCGCTTGATTTTTGCAATGCCTTGTTCCTGCCAGCCCAAGATTTCACTCTCTAAAAGCTTTTAAAAGGCAGGCTTCATTTGAGCCTGGCTTTGTTTGACATGACGGCTATCTTGTGAAATTCCCAAGCTGGTAACTTTAATCCTTTCCTGATTTCAGATAGCTTCTAGATAATGAGAGAGTTTTAACCTTCCCCTTACCTGGCCTCCTTAGTGATCAAGAGGGACCACCAACAGAGAGGACTCGTGCCGCGTGTGTGGTTTACCTTTCCTCTTACAGCTTTCAGAAATTGCTGAGCCTAGAGTGGGCCCTGAAGGGAGCAGAGAGGAAATCTTTTTGGTTGGACTGATTCATTTCTGAGGACACCAAGGAAGCCAAAAGAGTTTCCACACAAACTGGGAGGGTGACTGACTAGACCAGCCTGCTATTCCCAGCCATAAATTTCTTCCACAGATATCTTTCATGAAAAAACAGCACACCTCATTCCACACAGCAAAACATGAACTGACTCCTATACACTATCTAATTAGTCTCAGTGGAGAGTGAATCTCAAAATGTCAGCTCCTGCAAGTCATGCTGACCTATATCAGCCAAGAATCTGCCTTCTAAAGGCTCTCAAGAGGACATTAAATGGATTCCAGCGTGACATTCTCCATCACAGCTGCCGGTTCAAGGAGAGCTCTAGTATAAAGGGTGAATGGGGAAGGTAGTGCAAGGTTGCAAACACTAAGTGCCTCAATGTCTAAACATCATCTTTTAAGATATTTCTATTTCAGCAATACCCAAGTCAGAATTGTGAGACACAGCTATTCTCACCCATATGAAGAGCAATCTGCAACACTGTGCACACAACCTCTGCTTTTGTTCACTTTCTTTTTACTTATTATTTTTTCCTTAGAGTTCTGGGTAATGAACTCAAAGATGAGAGAAACACCCTACTCTATCCAGAAATGGCAAAACAAAATCAAGAGCATGGGGAAAGCATTTACAAGATTGTTCCATTATTTTTTGACATAGTGTTCCACAATGAGTCTCATCTCAGACCCTGGGGTGACATATGGCTTCCACCAGCCTCCATTTTGTACTAGCAGTGGCCATAGCCAGATACCCAAGTGGACAGCAATTGCTGAAAGCCACAGCTGGGCTCCTGTCCCTACCACCCAGCTGAGTCTCTTTGGATAGCAGCTCTTCAGAGTTTGCCAGACTGTCATGCTTTGCTGCTGCCCACATGCAGAACAGCCATGTTCTTTTGAATCACTCTCAGAAGCATTGAAAAAGGACTGTGCTGCTGTGATTTCCTTATAATGCATACGCCTTGTCAGGAGCTGGTGCAGGCAATGCTACATTTGCTGTAACATCTCTCATGATTCCATCACTTCAGACAAACATCACCCAGTTTCTCTCTAGCTTCTCCAAAGCACAGGTAGCAGGACTGAGCTGTGCCAGCAGCTCTCATCCAGCCTGAGCAATAGGATGGGGAAAAGGAAAAGCAGCCCTCCCCTTCCTTCCCACCTCTGTACTGGGTCTCTGTCTGCCTCAAGCCCAGTAACAGCCAAATGCTGCTTCTTGGGGTACCCACAGCAAAACTGCTATTTTACATCCATGGGACATGGAACTAAATCAAAGAGCCCAAACCCAGAGCTGAATCCCCCAGGACCATGGTGTGTACTGGTGTGAGGGCTTTCTTCCATGTGCCACCAAGGCTGAAGATGCTCTGCTGCAAGCTAAGCCTAAAAAAATTGGAATTCTTCTTCTAAAATCAGCTAATTTCTCCTCCTTGACTAGAGAAATGAAGGAGATTGCACAATTTTTAGAAAGAGAAAGCAAAAAGGAACTTCAATGCCCCAGGCAGCAATGCTAAAGCAGATGGTAAGATGTGCTGCAGGGAGAGATAACCACAAGGATTATAACAGCAAACCATGAGCCCTGACTGTTATCAAATAACTACTGAAGTAGAAGGATCTGTCTGAAATCCAGTGACATACGGACCAAGGCTGAAATTTATAAAAGCAATGCTTTGTTGATGCTTCCACAAGGAACATAGACAGCAACCACCAGAAAAAACCAAGACTTGGCTGTGTAGATTCAATAGGCTAGATTTAAAAGGATTTTTGGTGTCAGGTTCCAACAATCAGTTTAAAAAACTGGAGACCTATTACCTCAACAGCTTGTGGGAAATTAGCCTGGATAATGGCCACTTATGTTAATACTTGCACAATGCCCTTGTGAGATACAGAGTGCCCACCCAAAACCACCTGGACACTTGCGTGGGGGAGCAGCAGTAGCAGATGCTTTTCCCTTTAAGACCCAAAGGCTCAAAGCATTAGCAGCTAAGCTTCATTTAAATGAAGAGTGAGGGTGATTTTTATGGGAATCGTGCCCTCTGTTGATAAAGGTGAAACACTTTACTGAGATGGTGTTGCTGGCTGAGGTACGGCTGTCTCAGTAAGAGATGTTCATAGCTTGGAAAGGGTTGATTTTGTTTGTTTGTATAGATTTTTAATTATGTTTTTCATATAACCCCTCAGCAGACATCACCTGAAAAGTTCTTCATTGAAATGCATTAATCTGGAAAAGTTTTTCTGGTCACTATGTATGAATTTTCCTCCTGGGATGAGCGTGAGAAGAGAAGGGTCACATGTCCACCTCCCTCTGGTGACTATGCACCTGAGATAAGAATAACAGTGTCTTGAGCAAACAGGAGCACACCATGCACAGCCATGTGAGTGAGTTGCACCATTTGCAGGATTTCAGTGTCTGAGTTAAAAAATAGAGCAAGAATGAGAAGACTAATAACAAATTAAATATATATCACAAATTAAGGCTTCACTAAGTATCTGCATTTCCTTATCTGTTCCTTCAGACATTTGTCTTTTCCAAATCATACTTCTAACAAATATTGTCTCCCCAAAAAGTCAGAGGAGGCAATGAAACTGTTCAAATTTGCCATGTCACATTCAGCATTCTGAATATGCCAATACAGCAATATAGAATACACATAAATTTTTCTTTAAGAGTATTCTTTAAGCAAGGCTTTCTAAGCAAGTGTTTTACCCCCCTGGTGTATAAGACTGTATCACATTAGCTCAGGTTAGACATACAATTAAACCATTGGGGCAGGCCCTCCAAGCACTCTTTTCGGCCTTCTGCTCTGTAGGCTTTTCTAACAATACCCAAGTGTTGTGTTCATTCGGGAGATTTCTAATGACATTCACCCCAAGCCTTTCTGAAGTCTCATTCTTCTGTGCTGGCTTTGGATCCCTTTATTCTACATACCTCTATATCCTTTTTCATGTTTGTCATGCTTGCTGGAGCTGAAAGCCACCCTTCCCAGAAACCAGCCATAGATGCATTATTTAACATCCTATGATATGTATATTTTATATTTTCATTTTTTAAAAAATGCATTACAAGCAGTGATTTCAAACTTTGGTGCAATTCTTGGATGCAAGTTTCAAGCAGATTGGCTGCAGGGTATGTGCACAGACACACACTTGGATGGAAAATATCTGAGGAGTTCTGCAAAGACTTGCTATTTCCATCTGAGAAGTGAATATGTTATTAGAGATCAAGACATAAAGCTTGGGAAACAGCTAGTGTGGTTCAGACTTACAAGCTTAACGCCAGGAAATCTGGCATTTGCCCAACAACAATACTGGCTGATTCTCAACAGGAAGGGAAAAGTCTCATAAGGATCAAGGAAACTTTGGAAATGTTAATTAAATGCTGAAGTTAAGATTTTAAGTCAATGCACTTGGCCTGACCCCCTGTTTGCATTGCTGCCTCTGCCTCGCAAGAGACAGCCATCTGTCATGCAGCTGCCCCGGCTTTCCAGGCCTCACCACTTCTCCGCAGGGAGACAATATTCATCACCCAGTGCCCACACCAAGTGTCCCTGAAAGGGGTGGGGGAGGCAAACACCTTTCCCTCCTTCTTTTCTCACCCATCGTGTCCTGGGACAGCTGTCCCACAGTCTGAGGACAAGTCCTGCTCACCCTGCTCAGGTAAGAAACATTAACATGGAGAGAGTTTCCAGGCTCTGTCATATTCCTCAAGATTTACCATAGACCAAAGGGAAAAGAAATACAGTTCCCAACTCTTAGAGACTCCAATATATACATATGGGGAGACCTTATGGCATTTCAGTGCTTAAAGGGGGGCTGTAAGAAAGAAGAACTCAAACTTTTAGCAGGGTCTGTTGTGACAGGATGAGGGATCATGATTTTAAAATGGCGGTTCAACTTAGATGAAGTTTAAGAAATTTTTTACAATGAGGGAGGTAAAACACTGGCACAGCTTGCCCAGAGAGGTGTCCCTTGTCATGGCAGAGGGTTGGACTAGATGATTTTAAAACATCCATTCCAACCCTAACCCTTCTGTGATTCTATGATTACAGACAAAAATGTATCCTGTGATGACAACTTTGCTGAGCACAAATAATGAAATCCAACTGGAAAAGGATCCTAAAAGTTCACCATTGCAATGAGACACTGCAGTGCCACTGAAAGTCCCATTGCAAATGGATTATCTTGCTCAAACATGACAGGTGTTTTTGGATGTGGTACAGGAACACATTAACAAGAAGACTGCTCACAGAAGACAATAATAGATGCACAATTTCTTGCTTTTTTGCTCAGCTTGTCAAGGTTGTGTACTTTATATAAAAACAGATATAATAAAAGAGTATATTCACCCCCAATTGGTATTACAGAGCCCACTTACATTTGCTTAGGATAGATAATTGTAATATATCATGCTACATTGTGCGCCATTAACCATCTTCACAGCCATTGTCATCATCTTGCAAATACACATGCTGCTTGATTTACAAAAGTTCAACATAAGAGTAATTCTTAAAGGGAGAGTGTGCTAGAGACAAAATAGGCTTCTCTGTTAAGCCTTTGCCTGAGAGGAGTCTAATCAAACATACCTTCCCATGTTCTGTATTAACTGGCTGATTTCTTTTTAACCTTGAATAGTAAGATAGTCTCTGGGAGTCTAAAAATCTCATTGAATAATTAGTCATAATTTATCAACTTACATTATCAGTACATTCATTCATTCCACAGACTGGAAGGAAAATCTGGAAGTTTCTAATCAAAATCTCTGCTTGAAACAGAGTTGATACCAAAATTATATGAGATCTTTCATGGCCGCACCCAAAAAGGTTTTGTATATCTCCAATGGAAGACGCCCCAAAGCATCTCTCAACATCCCTCCCTGTTTTAGTGTAAAGACTGTCAAAATGAGGAACCCTTTGCTAGTACATGATAGAATTTCCCTTGGTGAAAATTGTGTCCTTTTATCCTTATATCTCAAAATAGGCTCTATGTCCATGTCCTGTATAGCTCTCATTAGGTACCTGGAAACAGTGTCTAGATCCCCATCACTAGATCCTCTTTCAGGCTTTTTACTCCCTGGTGAACTCAGTTCACCTCCCAGGAAAGCCAAGTTCAGATGTGCTATGCCGCTCCTGGCCTCTTGCAAAGTGCTTACTGAGGTGAGAGGAAACACATTTTCATTCACCTAAACCATCACTTTCAAACCAACTCCTAATTACAGCTGACTATCAGGAAGATTGATTTTAAACATCAACTTTTTTCGTCAATAGCCAAGATTGCTATTCTGGTCCCACATCAGGAGTGGCAAAACAAGCTGAGCACAAACCACGGTTATTTTTGCTGCTTCTAGCCCGGCCAAGCCCAGGAAACAGGGTTTCTCTAGGGACAGGACCACCCTGTGAGTCTGCCAGGCCAAGGAGTTGTGGTTGCAGATGGAAAAAACAGGAGTCTTCCACGGTTTTCAGAACAGCTTGTGCTTTTTCTATGCCAGTACTGATCTAGTTCTCCTTTTGATTGCCTCACATTAGGAAGACATTGAGAAAAGAAACCTGGGCACTTGATTTATAAGCATTTTGGAGAAAGAACTGCTTTACTTACACTTCCAGTACACCAAGCAAACTGTCAGATCTTAAACAAGGGATTCATAAATCCCTTGTAACTGTGTTACTAGGCACATAGGAAAGCACTACATATATAAAAATCCTAAAACTTGTCTAGCATTTGGAGCCATCGATGGCTCAGCACTCCTCTCAAAAGAAATCTTGTTAATTTTAACATCGGATTATGAACAAGGGCCTCTTCCCTGTTTAACTTAGGACAGATGAGGCATCTCTGCATCAGCTGTTCACAGTGCTGCCTGTGTTATAAATGCCAGGGTGATCAGATTTCTCCTGCTTTTTTAGATATTTCCACTGTAATTTCCTAAAATAATAAAAACATTTAAAAATTATGCAGTAGTATTACCAGAGGTAATCCTTCTTAAAAGGAGATAAAAAACTGACTAAACTGCTTTTGAGACAGCTCTGTTCCAAGCCCTTCTGTTGGCATTGTCTGTACCATTTGCTGACCATGCAAGTGGGTGAGTGCATTGAGAATTACTGGGTGCAGAGAGCCCTGTCCTGCCCCTGCTTGCATGGGGCTGGGCTGGCTTTCTGTGCCTACACACTCCTGGGAGGCATGAGGAATAGCCATATGCCCCTGCTGCACTTACATCAGGGGCTTCCCACCCTCACATTTCTCATATTATTCTTTGCAAAGGAAATAATTTCTTGGAACGACAATAACACACATCTGTGCCTTACTCAGCACATGACAGGCAGAATTAGGCTTTTCAAAATGGGAGCTATTTAATCTTATCTCCTCTGTAGCTCTTTCTTTCACTTGAGCTTTCTCTAAAGCACGGATGAGTGCTAATGGTGCCCACCACACAACAGTGCAGCACGGACAACACTGTAGGTAACCACAGTGTGTACTTGTGGCCAAGAAGGCAGTGGTGTCCTGGGGGGCATTAGGAAGAGCATTGCCAGCAGGTGATAGAAGGTGATCCTGCCCTCCTCTTCAGCCCTGCTGAGGCCACACCTGGAGTGCTGTGTCCACCTCTGGGCTCCTCAGGACACGAGAGACATGGAGCTGCTGGAGCAAGTGCAGTGAAGGACTACAAAGATGATTAAAAAACATGAGCATCTGTCTTAGGACAAAGAGCTGAGGGAACTGGGCATGTTCAGCCTCAAGAGATGTTTGAGAGGGGAAATCATCAAGGTCTATAAGTATCTGATGGGTAGGAGGCAAGAGGATGGAGCCAGGCTCTTCTGAATGGTGCTGAGCAATAGTGCAATAAGCAACAGGCAGAAACTGCTGGACTGGAATTTCCACCTCAACAAGAGAAAGAACTTTATTGTGCAAGTGACCAAACACTGGGACTGATTGCCCGTGGAGGCTGTGGAGTCTCCATTACTAAAGATGCTCCAAAACTGTTTGGACACAATCCTGTGTCATGCATCCTGGGAGGCCCTTCTTGAGCAGGGAGGTCAGAACAGATGACCACGGTGATCTGTTCCAACCTGACCTGCTCCTGGGATTCTAGGATTCTATAACCTTTCAAAAATATTTGTTTTCCAACATCCCCATTCACTTGTGTTTTGTGGTGTAAGCCACCACTTATGGAACAAACAGACACGCTCATCTGTTAATATTTTTACTTAAGCCATGCAGAGGTCTTGAAGAATTAGGCCAATATCTAAATTCTGGTTTCAAAAACCCATGAAGTCACAGGTCTAGTTAGAATTTGGCTTCAGTTTGCACTTGAGATCAGTCTGTATCCTAAGATCTGTTGCGGCTGAAATTTCTGCCTTTCCTCTAACTTGTCCTTATTACTGCACTTTGGTCAACACAGGGGCAGGTTTCTTGATGAGGCTGTGAAATACCCATACCCATCTATGAAAAGGTCTGGAGAAACACATGGTTGGTGTTTGACCACAGACCCCTGGTGTTCTCCAATATGAAGTCTGCTGTGGCTCCCAACACCTCGTTCCGATTTCCCCAGTTCCAGCTTGATGCCCAAGGCAACTTCTGTAGTTTTCTCTGACATGCACTGAAATGAGCATCACTTGTGCTTTTGTGTGGTGTCCCATCGGTATGTGCCCAAACTCTGTGGCAAAGGCACATCAGCAGCTTCTGGAGATGGCAGGGCCCAGTATCGTTGTTGTCAGCTTTCTGGTCAACACAGATGGTGGTCAGGGCCAAGACAACAAGCAGAGCTGTTTGCTTTGGGGCTTTTTTTAAGTGTGGGAGGAACTTCTATTTTAAAAAATAATGGTGTGTTGATGAGTGCATTACACTAGATTTCTAGGAAGAAAAACACCGTCTTCAAGCTGTATCAACCCAGGACCTAATCTTGCTTCTTGCTTTCATTGTGGTCAGAGCTCATCCTGGGGCTGAGGACAGAGACCTCCCCTATCTTCATGCTCTCTGTCTTTGCTTGTCCTTTTACCCTTTATTCATCTTCAGACCCTCACACACACATTACTGAAACTGTTGTGGTTTCCATAATACCCCTTTCCTGCTCAACTACCTCTGCCTTTTCCCCTTTCAAGCCCCCCATTAATAACCATCTCCTTCAGGAACCTACTGTAGTCCCCCATCATCAGAGATACTCCTGAAGGCTGTGCTTTACTATGCAGAAATCAAGGAGATCTTCTTCTCAGGCCCACATGCCACTGTCTCTTGTTATTCCTATTGGTCTTCATTTTCCATGGCCTCCACTGACTTTGCAAAGTTGTCGTGTCAAGAAGTACAGATAGTGTTTGATCTGAAGCTGTGCCACTCAGTCCTGTAATGGAACTAGAGTCTTCTCAACAGTGATATTCGGGGCAAAAAACATCCCCTTATCATTTCCCCTGGACAACCAGAACCTGTAGAGCAGACGTTTCAGTGAGCTACACACAAAGATGCTTAGGTCAGAAAACAGTAATTGCAGTCTAGCTGTATGAAATATGCATAGTAATTAACTATGACAGCTTTTTATGACTGAAGTAACTGCGGCATATTACAGTGCTTTTGATTTGTTTTCTTAATCATCAGTCAAGTCTTGGATAAAGTGAAAAATCAGCTTTCTGTTAAACTATTCAATTCATTTTATGTGCAGGCTTTATTGAGCAACCAGCATTAAAATTGCATTCTTTAATTATGCCTTAGATAAGAGCACAAAAAAAATTCAAAACATTGCATTTTGCAAAAGAACTCTAATGGCTCAAAAAAAAAAATTTGTCACTTAATTTAGCAGCAGCAGAAATACCCACAACTCCATATTATTCCGTTTACTTTACAATTCAAAAAATTAATTTATGTACCCAAATGAACAAGGAAACATTCAAAAGTGGCTTAAAAGGGCCAATTATTAGATATATTTCAAAATGAAATATTAGTCTCCATGGGTCTACATGCTCTGGCAGCCATCTCTTCAGCAACAGCCACCTCTAACGCGCAAGCTAGCTACACGTAAAATGGCAGTAGTGCTTATTTGAAACTCTTCCAACAGTGATGGAAGTGATGAAGTTTCAGTGTGATTCCATACAAGCTAATATTAAAGTTCCTTTTGTCTTCAGAATTTGACAGATGCTGAATTAATTCCATATTGTTTTATCATTTGAAGTCCAAGTAAGGTTTTAGAGATGCTGAGTAGGGCAGTTCCGTTGCAAAAAGCATATCTCCCTAGAATCATAGAATCATTTATGTTGGAAATGATGTTTAAGATCAGCAAATCCAACCATTAAGCCAGCACTGCCAGGTCCACCACTGAATCATTTCCCTAGGTGCCACATCTACATGTCCTTTAAATAACTCTGGGCATAGTGACCCAATCACTTCCCAGGCAGCCTGTTCCAATGTTTGACAGCCCATTCCGTATAGAAATTTTTCTGAATATCTAATCTAAACATTTCCTGGCAGAGATTAAGGCCATTTCTTCTAATCCTGTCACTTGTTACCTGGAAGACACCAAGCCCTGCCTCATACAGCCTCCTTTCAGGCACTTATAGAGAGTGGTAAGGTTCCCCTGAACCTCCTTTTCCCAAGGCTAAACACCCCCAGGTCTCTCAGCCCTCCTCATAGGACTTGTGCTCCAGACCCTTCTCCAGCTCCATGGCCTTTCTCTGGTCTTGTTCCAGAATCTTGATGTTTCACTTGGAATGAGAGGCCTAGGGCTGAGCACAGGATTTGAGGTGTGGCCTCACCAGTGCTGAGCACAGGGGGACAATCCCTGCCCTGCTCCTGCTGGCCACACCATTGCTGGCACAGGCCAGGGTGCCACTGGCATCCTTTGGCTGGCAATATGTTTTACAGAGCACAATGGAGACTAAAGAGGTATTTGGTGCAATGAAGTTATGTTTGATTTTTGGTGTTTTGATAGCAATCTGAGCAGAGGTATCTCAGAGATCTGCTACCCTATCTCATGGTTTCATTTAAGCTAAATGAGAAAGTTGAACAGTTCAAGAGGGCATTAGTGATAACAATGGGGTACTGCATAGAAATTCTTCAGCATAACCATACCAAGACAGATGGGGCTTTCTGCCACCTGGTTTAGTGGAAGTTGTCTCTACCTATGGTGGGTATTTGAAACAGACTATCTTTAAGGTCACTTTTTACCCAAGCCATTCTATGGTTCTTTGATAACCAGAGGTTGTAAACTCTGGCCCCTTATTTTGATTCCCATAAATAGGGACTGTAAAGACATAGATATTTTTCTGCATTGACCACAAATGACCACAAAAGCCCAAGTAAAGTATTGCTGTCATCAACTCTGTGTGCATACTGATCACAAAAATTACTAAGGAATGATGCCTTTTTGTTAAGCTATAAACCACAGACTCCTATGTCTGTTGACATCCTTTTGAAACCTTAATCAAGAAATGTTATCACTGCATTTTCTTCCTCTCTAAATACGGATTATTCTCCTCACTCTAGAAGAGAACTCTTTGCCAAGAAATGTACAGAGTGTGTACTAGAACCACACCACCCCTGTACAAAGGTATCATATATAATCACAGATATGAAGAAGATTAATTCTGTTCACCATAGCACAGACTTGTAAAGCCACCAGTAACAGACCTTATTTAAGGAGAAAGATGTAACTTTCTGATCTGTCTTTGCCTTCTCCAGGCTCACAGCATACATCTGTTGTTCCTATGATATTGAATATACAGGGTGAGTACTATCATTATGGTAATAGGTTACTTCAATCTAACCACAGAACTGTAAATACAACATGTATTTATAAAGTACTGGGAAGGTGTCCAGATTAGCTCAGAGCAGTGCAACATTTAAATGCTGTTATTGTGCACTCTTAATTTAATACCTGACATTTTAGTTGTGCCAGAATTATATGCACAGCCTGCTACTGCCATTCAGTGGGAGTTACTGATATAACACTGGAATAGTGTGCAGAGAAGGACGCCAGGCAGCACTGCCAAACAGAAAGAGTTCCTGAGAGAGGTCCATGTCTATTTCAAGGTCTTGAAAAAGATTTAAAACATACCAAAAACCACCATAGTATGTGACAAAGTCTATTGCAAAGAGAGTGTCCTATCACCAAGAGGTTTTCTCTCTCCCAAGATTTCCTTGCCAGAGGGCTGCTCCCAGACCCTCATTTCTTGAAAGTCAGGAGAGTGCATATTTCTCTGTTGTTATGGTAGCAAGGCCCCACCATTAACCGAACTTGCTTTTTAAACTTTATTGGTCTCAAGAAGATCCTACACCAATGAAAAAAAACTTTCTTTTTCTCTTATCCTCAGCAATGCTGTAGATCAGACACTGCTTATTTCTAAAACACCACAAATGTCACAGAGAAAATGATTTTGAAAATTTGGATTTTCCAGCACATGGCAGAAGCCCCACTACATACTACAGCTTTTTCAAAACCCATTTGGAATAAAGGGTTTGCACATCCAACCTCCTGCACAGCACACAAATCTGTGCAAGAAGGTTGGGGAAGAGGGTATTTCTGTGATTGGGAAAGGCACCCTTGCAGTTAATCCATATCACAACAAATGATTGTCAAATGATTGCCACACTCTTCCTAGGTTTGGCTTCAGCTGGATCTAATGTTACTGCACAACTTTGTGTCAGAGACAAAAATGATCTTGCAAGAGCTGTTGTTTTATCAAGACAGTCAAGACAACCACAGTGTACAAAGGTGAGGAAATAAGAAATGTCTCCTAATGAGCGTGTGCTGTATATCACAGTAAACTGCAAGTGGTGATACATTGCACTGGTGATGAATGCCTCCACTCACTTACTCATTTGATTCCAGCAAGACCTTGGATTCATTGGTGGGAGTGTCAGGATGGTGAGAGATGGTCCTTGCCTTGCCTTGCCCTTCTTTAGTTTGTAATGATTCTACTGTGCTGCCTGTAAATTAATTCCTACTATATTCTTCAAGCACGTGCTCATGTGCTTGGGAAAAAAAAATTGTGTCTTAGGCATCAAAATCATCCTAGTTTAAGGTCAATTTGTCCTAGCTTCATGTGTAAGTTTTCCTACAAGCAGCAGCTTGCCTTCAACAAGACAGTAGCTTTTGTAGAAGTCCTGTAGGTCAGCCTAAGGATTTCTACATGTGCAAATACCAGCAAAATAAACATTTAAAAATTTACCCTGCACGTAAAGGTACATGATTAAAATCATACTTCAGCCCATGCAAATTGTGAGCCTGTGTTAACCTAAGGAGATTTAGGATAGGGTGTTAGCAGTGTTATTGCTATTTCAGCAGCACTTTCAACTGGAGTAGCAATGCAGAGTGTGAAACAGGTACTGTCCCCTCTTCCCATCCCACTGTTCTCCCCATCAGGCAAAACCATCAGCAGGCCAAACCCAGCTTCTGGATGGGCAGTGAAGGCATTCTGCTTTGCATTGATCTTGATCTTGTAAAACACATGGTTAGGTGTGCAGGAAACACATAATTAGCTTTTGCAGAAGGCAAAATCTCTAAATCTCTTTGCATGAATAATTCTCCCTCGGGAAAGAGAGAAAGACTGACAAAACTCAATCTCTCAAGTTAGCATGTGTATCACTACAGCAGTATTATGAACATTTTTACTGACTCCTCAGTTTAAAACTGAGAGAAGATACTATTTTCCAGAATGTTTGAGATCTGAAACTCCTGACTTGCTGAGTATAAAAGCCTGTGTGCAATTCTGCCTTATATCCACAGGTGTCAGTGAAAGACCAGCACTTCTGACATTTATGAGGTAAAAAACCACTGAGTTGGCTCCAAACATAGAAGTTTAACATAGCTTAACTCCATGACTGTAGGTTCATCACCTGGAAAATATACACTTCTAAAAAACCTCAAGAGACATTTCCTGGCAAGTTCAGAAAAAGCATTCCTAGAATGAGGCAAGCTGAACAATTTAGCAGAGCAGTTCCTTTCAACACTGATCTAATCCTTTCCTTTGTAAAGCTTAAAACCCCATCTCTTTTCATTTAATTCTACAGCACAGACATCTCCAATTTCCCCATCCCTTAGTTCCTTCCCTGTGCTAAATACCTACTGTGTTCTACCTTCATTTCCCTGGACTCTGCAAGTCTAGGCTCACATTCTCTGTCAGCACTGGGTAGCTCTGCCTCATTTGTACTTTCCATGCCAATTCCACCCAGCCACCTAGTGCCTCTTGCAGCCCTTCAAATTTAGGCTTCCCAAACTAGTTGATGCTACTCTGGGTGCTGCTGGAGGAGTGAAGGAGATGGGAAGCCCTTAGATATGGTTGTTTGCAGTCCCCACACCCAGCCCAGGCGCATGGCATACACCTGGCTCTTGCAGGTGAGAAGGCAAGATTGGGTCCTAAGGAGAATCGTTGTGACAAAGGGAGGGGACCAGTCCTGGTAGCTGTCCCCAGGGAGATGTGATCAGCTAAACAGCTGCCCTCTCCATGGGGTCTGCCTGTGTAAAATGCTGTGCTATTTGCATCTTTGTGATCTCCATTCAGGCAGGGCTCCTTCAGGGGATGCATCTTAGGCAGGACAGGACATTCCCTTGCAGGAGCTACCTGGCACCATTTGGGGACAAACACCCCCTACACATGAGTGACAGATGTAAATCACCTCTTTACTGTGAGGGAGGAAAAGGTGCATAGTCCTTCCCCAGCAGATCACTGCTCTGTATGTGAGCATACCTCTAGCTGTCTGAGCAAGTATTTCTGACAGGAACACACTGTGGTGTAAAGTCACCCTCCCTTGTCAAAACAGACCCACAGATCAAGCTGGAAGACAGCTACATGGCTTCTCTGGTGATTTCATGAGGCAGCTGAGAGTGACCCTGGCCTCAGATGAGAGCTGGTACCAGCTGCTGAGGCTGGCGCAGTCCCAGCCAAGCCAGGGCAGGAGGGAGCTCCTTGGGCCAGCGCATTCAGCTGCAGGAGGAGGCTGGGCTGCTTTGCCTCTGACAGACATGTCTGGAAGGAACAACGGGGCGCAGCTCTTCCAGATAGGCAGGAGCTAGGATTGCAGGGCTTGCCAGTCTGTGGCCCTTCAGAGGTTTCAGCACTGCAGTTCTACAAAAACTAATAAAAGGCATGTAAGCATCATCACTCATCCTGTGGAAACTCTCACTTCTGTGAGATTCTACTTTCCTTTATTTAACTACTTTTATTTAACTTTTACAAAGAATGCAGAGAAATTGAGAATTAGGAAAGAACTGAGATGGATGTTACCAGTGAGACTCATGAAAAATTGCAACTGTGATGCTGTCAGCATTTTAACTGAGAAGAATAATTATTTATATGGTCATTTCTGATATGTGAAACAGTAGTTTGCAGGAGAAGGGGATAAGATGCAATGCTTCAATCATGCAGGTTGCTTAAAGAAATGAGAAGTCCTATGGAAAACATGGGAAATTTTTCCCTGAATGAAGGAAACAGTGTATTAAGAATATTTCCTGTGGTGCAATGGAAGTTAACATAAATTCTTGAATTAAAAAAATCATAATAAATGAATGTATTTAGAAATGGAAATGTAAATATTATGCCACTGTGAAAAAATAATTTTTAAATCTGAAGCATGGTAAAAGTTTCCCAACAAAAATGACTGTTCATGAGATTTTATGTCATGTGTAAGCAGATGTAGAAATACATTCTGCTAACTACTGCATCTTTTGAAAACTCCACTTAACTTCCAACTGTTCAAAAATCCTTCTGATTAATCCTGTAACTGGAAGAGAAACCAAACCAACATTACAGTCTGCACAGACCTACATTTATCTGCACTATTTACTGTCAGTGAAGTAGTTTCATGCCTAATGATTCACAAAGAGTTCTGATTACTAAAAACCTCTTCAGCTGCCATTCTTCATCAAAATCTCTAGAGCATCTACACAGAATTTGAAGGAAAATCAATAATTAATGTATTGTATTGTCTCATTGAGCTAATTCAAGGTCTAGTGATTTCTTTTATTTGGAAAAATGTTCCATTAGAACTAGCTCCAACCCTGTAAGTCTTGCAGACTACTCCAATCATGTGCTACAAAAGAGAAACAAGTTCCCTGTAACTTCTCTCTGAGGTTGTTTCTGAGTCATGCAGCCCTGGTCCTTCACAATGTCCAAACAGTGGCCACCTGTGCGCAGGTGTTGAAGCCATGAAGCAAATGCCTGAATCCCCAAGCTGTGCATAGCCCTGTCTCACCACCTGGCCAAGCTCTTCTAGGATTTTTAGGGTTCTTTGCACTTATTTTAAATATGCAAAGAATAAACCAACATTTTCATCTGACATGATACATCACCATGTGGTTATCTGTCAATTTGTATGATTTTTATGTCTACAGTCAATCAGATGTTAGGAAACGTTTGCCTTTTTAAGCTGCTCATAAATATCAAAATACAGCTCACACACCACTGCTTGGGCTGGATAGCCAGCTTGGTTTGATGTCAGCTGTGCCCAGGCACATTCAGCACAGACAGCATTGCAGAGGAACAATGCTGTGCACCAGAATGGAGGTACCTGGCAGGGCCACGGCTCGAACTGCCAGCATGGCAAGTCCTGCCTGACCAGTCCAATGGCCTTCCAAGATGCGGTGATAGCATCTGTGGACAAGGGAAGGGCTACAGATGTAATTTATCCGGACTTCCATAAGGCCTTCAACACCATCCCTCACAATATCCTTCACTCTTAAACTGGAGAAAATTTGTGATCATGTTACTCTCACTTATATTCTGTATTTAGTATGACATCTCTTCTGCTCAAAGGGTTTTTTTTAAATTCATGTTTTTGCAGTGCCTCATAATATTCTTATGAGGCCAAATTACCTGGTGAGAAATGGCATGAGATAGAAAGGTGCCAGCAGTATGAGGAACTATGGGTTGAGAAAGGAGGATTTCAGGCTAGTGGGGAAGACAAAGAAATTGATATTTACCCATAAATTTTACTTTTGTGAAGAATATTACAATCTTTTCAGATTGTTATTTAAAAGGCAATGACTAGGAAAGTCATATGTAACCTGAAAATAGACATTTACTTCAATAAAAATGATGGAACTACTTAATTATCCACTTACTTCACTCAGTGCAGAAGATAAAATACTTCTATGATCAAGTTTTTCCAATGCCACAGCTGAAGGCACAGCCTTCTCTTTTTGCCTTGACCTGGAGCATCAATTTCAATATCCATCTTGTTAAGAACAAAATCTTAATTCAGATGAGATGTCTGAGGGCTGGGGAGTGGGGGTGGTGTTACAAAGCCATATTTTGCACACAGATGAGTAATTAGGCTGCAGTGGGTATGGGGGATTCTCCTTTACCACTGCAAGATAACTCCCTTTCATCAGATAAGTTTGCAAACAGAGCACAACAGAGCCTTAACAATAAATTTGTCACTAGGAGTTCAAGATGTTTTGAGTTATATCAAAGGAAATAGCTCCCAGAGTGAGATCACAAGTTGCATGGTCCAAAGCTGTCTTTGCTATTGCACAGCTGGGGGAGAGATCACTGAACTTCCATTGCAAGAAAATAACAATACAAAATTTCATTATTTATGTTCAATCTCTGTAGGTATGCTTAAGACAGTAGAGATGGATACAGATATGGTCTTCTGCAGGGAACAGAAGCACTGACCAATGGCAGAATTTAAATTGTGTATGGACTGACATATTATTAAAAAGCATAAATTTTAATACACTCATATGCCCTTCCCTCCCTTTTGCTCCTGTCTAAGATCTATATGGAAGCCTTCTAGTTTAAGTCCAGACATTCTATGTTTAAGGACAACAAGAAATTCAAAGAGCTGTCTTTTTCCTCTTTAAAAACACTGGTGTTTGCATATATTTGCTGGACATCATGAGTGATGAATAACAGCAGAGTTAAAATGCTGCTTATCAGAACTCTACACATATTGAGGTGTTTTGTACCGGAGAATTCAAAGGAAAGAGCAAAGTTTCCAACAGTCAAACCTCATTAAGTGTGCAGGTATACTTCTTTGTGAGAGTTTTTCTCTGTCATGCTTCATGTAGATCATCTTTGCTGGCCTCAGCATTTCCAGTGGAAACGATCCAGGAGTAAATCAGACATTGAGATTAAATGAAGCAGAAAACAAAACAAATTGCACATGAACAAAGTACTGAAGGGTATGTAGAGACTTCATCAACTTGGTAGTTGCATAGTCTACCAAAGGGTTAGAGATAAAGGGAAGGAGTATTTCCCTTTTCAGTAACAGTGAACAGGACCTGTAGTGTCCAGGAGAGTGGATTGCAAGCAAATAGGATGGAGTCAGTTAGAAACATGGAAAACAGCAAAAAATGTTGAAACCCACTGGATACACTTGAAAACAAGTACTGGATACTTTTCATCTCTAAAATGTATCTGTCTCCTTTGAGGAAATAAGAGGCTGTAAAGGAGGATTAGTCTGCAAGGTATCCAGAGTGAGTTGTCATATAATAAACTCTTTCTTTTCTGTGATCTCCCTCCAAGAGATGGAAGGCTGCTTTAGTTTCCCCACCTCCTCCTGCCCTCACTGGGATGAACAGGAACTCTCTACCTTTTTCTCATAGTTCCTATGCTCCAGCTACAGCTATTTAAGTAATCCTTACTACGAGTCATTAAACTATGATACCTGGTTTATAATCAGGAGTTAAAATTGGACAGTTATGTGCTGCTCAACTTGACATGCTGCATGTCTTAAAGAGAATGCAGCATCTTTAAAGAAAGAAGCTGGCTTTGCAGAAAGGATTGAGTAAGGGGCAGGAAGAAACTGGGAAAAAATGGTGAAGATGAAAAGCAGGAAAGAAGAGAGAGAATGAGAAGCAGAGAGCAGAACTTCAGCCTGAGAAATAAAAAAATCCAATCTGAATATAGGCAGGAACTGTTTCTCCTTTGGGGGTATAATCAACAAGTACACAGTTACCAAAAGGTGAAGTTGTGCCTTTCCTCCTGACCCAGCTGCCCAATTCTAGCTGTTCCTTCTCTTGGTGGAGGAACTGAGCAGCTGCAAATTGAACAAGATGAGTGGAAAAAAAGCCGGGGGAAAGGTATTTTCTCTGATTCAGACTGTAGCCATTTGAATGTAAGTGCTGGATCAAATGGGAAGGGAGCAAAAGAGGGGCTGGGAAGGACAGAAGGCAGTGACCATGAGTTAGGAGACAGGGACATAATCCTTTGGATAGTGGTTTATGCTGACTGAAGGGCTGCAGCATCACTCCAGAAGTTAAATTACATGTGCACCATGTTCAATAGGAGCTGAGAGGTAAATACACAGGACTGCAATTCTGTTCCTCCTTCAAGGTTAGATTATTGAAGGCTTTGAAAGACCCAACCCCAAAAAATTCAGGAGATGAGTCTGGATAAAGAATCTGTTCTGGCCATATTAGAAGATACAGACTCTGTTCAGCAGCTACATTTTTGATGGAAAAATCTCTGCAGCTGTACTTCTAGTATCTTTTTAATAGCATTCTATGGGTTCAGTGTTTGGAATGTGATGGTAAAGACAACAGATATCAGGAACATGGGACATCACACTTATGAGACCTAGCATGGTTCAGGTAGACAGAGTCATTGATCAGGGATGGTCATCTGGGAAGAGGAAGCTGGGAAGGTGTCTCCAAGTGACTTACCTGTGAAAATGAAGCATCAGCCCACAAGCTATCATGAGGTTCCTGCATGTGTGTGACTAAAGGTTCGCATTTTTTTCATTCCCCAGAGAATAATCAGTCAGGAACAGAAGTGAGTTAAGTTGCTGACATGATGAGCTGGAGACCAGGTTCACCTTAAACTTTGCAGGTGAAACACCTCCAGAAATATTTTATGCCTTCTTGTTTTGGAGGCAACAAACTTTTGGACGAGAGAAAGTTTGACATCATTTCTCTAATAGACTACACTATTGTTTTAATTAGAGTATGTTGTATGAGTTCTCAGAACAGTAATGCGGTTCAGATTAATCCACTGAAATGAATTTCTAAGTCCTTACAGTGTCTATATCTTCCTTTTATCAAAATCTGTTTATGCAAGGTATCTCGGGAGTAAAGAGCAGGGAAACATGTCACTATGGATATGTATTCACTGGTATTTATTCTTTCCTATTTAGTTAGTTTCACAGCTATTATATATTTTCAGTCTTTCATTCTGAAAATAATCAGGAATTTCCCTCTTCTAAGTCCACTCGTTTTCAGGCTAAGTTTCTCCTGGTTATTTTGAATAATTTTTTTCTTATGCTTTCATAGTTAATAACTTTAATAGTTCTTTTCCTTCTGACCTTGCTGTTCCCTTGTTGATGTGCTTGTGGACAATAACCATATTGCCTCTCAGCTTTCATTTTGCCCAGTACAGCATGTCCAGCGCCTTCAGTTGCTTCCGGTACAATGGATGTTATTCATTCTTGTCCAAATCCTGGCCTCACAGGACACCCCAAGAATCATGCCATGTGCCTGAGAGCATTGTCCAAACGCTTCCTGAACTCTGGCTGGCTGGCGTATGACCACTTCGCTGGGGAGCCTGTTCCAGTGCCCAGCCACACTCTGGGTGAAGAACCTTTCCCTGATATCCAACCTAAACTTCCCCTGACACAGCTTCATGCAATTGCCAGGTCCTGTCCCTGGTGACCAGAATGGAGAGACCTGTGTCTGCCCCTCCTCTTCCTCCTCTGAGGAAGTTGTAGACTGTGATGAGGCTTCATTGACTCATTTGGACCTCCGTGATGTTGCAGACCAGGCTGCATTTCACGTATGCATACATCAGCCTGCACCATCTCTTCGGCCAGAAACAGGGTCTGCTCTGTCACTCCACACCCATGGAAAGTCTTCAATAGAGACCCCTATTTCCTGCAGAACCTTTGTGACCACCCTAAAAGATTGCTCTTCTTAGGTGGGAAGTGCTCTTTTGTCTTCTCTAAGAGGAAGTCTGGTGATCTACAAAGGAGACAGAGTTTGCACATGTCTTGTGAGGGGCTGAAGATGTTCCTGTATCATGTATAGTAGGGGATCTCTGAATAGTGAGAAGCAGTGCCAGTATAGTGTTCTGTGGCAGCCTGCAAAGAGAATGGAAAGGCTTCCCAGAAGCATGGAATTAGTCAGCTTTTGCAATGGGACTGCCAGCCTCTGCACGCACCTGTGGCTCATGCATTCACATCCCATAGTGGCTGGAGACATTCCTCCTTGAATCATCAGGGAGATACCAGCCTCTTGCACTCCATTTTCCTGTAGGGCAGCAAACTAATTGTAGGTCTCTCTGCTCCATGCATTAATGAGCAGTGCTGTGTAGGTATTTCCTGCCAGTATCAGCAGTCTGGTTTATTAACTGAAAGTTAAAGAGGCCTGGGAGTCTGCCAATATTTCTGGGTCCACTTGTCAAAATGCAGACCTTCATCTCAAACACCCACCTCCTAAGACACTTCTTATTATTCTGGCTTTTTTCGGTTTGCTTGCCTTTTTTTTTGGTTTTTGGTTGGGTTTTTTTGCTTGTTTGTTTTTGGAGGGTTTTTTTATTTTTCTTTTTTTTTTTTTTGGTGCATGTGTGTGTGTTTGGCTGACCAGTTCTCCATCAGTCAGGCCTGTTCATTTGCACAGAAGTGTGCAGACTTTGCACAATGCAAGCTTCACACATGCCACAGGCTGTAGTTCTTGTCCATATGCTTTCCCAGACAATTCATATTTGTGTTAATTGCTCCTTAGGCAAATGTTCTTCATTCTCTCTTTTTAAATTGTTTTGTATTTTCTTGTGATACACACCTTCTTCATTTTCTTTGGCAAACCAGACATGCTGTAAGTGCTGAAAACCTGCCTCTTTACAAACCTGCCTGCTTGACTGTTGACATTTACCTGAGTATTGATTCATTCATTTGGTTCAAATCAGAAATGAGGAGACCTCTGCAGGTAAAATTACATATCAAAGCATGCACTGCATTTATGGGAACAAATACAGATAACTGTAATTTCTAATGCCAGATTCACTCTGAAAATAATTTTGAAAGATATTTTAAGATCTCACTATATGAGATCATTTGTCAATTTTGTGTAAAACTCAAAGGATTCCTCTAACCTAGAGCTGGACTTTTGCATCTATTCCACTTAAAATTCTTAAGTTACACCTATGCTAATTAAGCTCTACTGATGTACAATATTTGATTGCATCGTTCAGCCAGCCTACTGAAATGACGTCAAATAAGAAGAGTTTCAGGAGGTTCAATCTCATTGTGTTACAATATTTAACTGTACTTGAAAGCCAGTAGGAATGCTTGTTTTAATATTAAACAGTCCAGCACAGCCAAACAGCTAGCTCTAAGCTTTTTGTGCTTTGTTAGATCAAGAGCTACCAGCAGCTCCTTCAGGGTTCACTTTTGATCTGCTTTTGATAAAACTGCTCAAATCTTCAAGCCAAGACAGAATGCCTGACTTTGCCCCTGCTGTCGAAGGCAAAAAGGCATCAGTGCCAACAGCACTGTGCTTCAGTGCCTCCCATACCATAAAACTAAAGACAGATTAAAGAAGTGCTCAAGGCAGTCCTTGTCTTTCCTAGAGGAGAACAGTACTGTTCATATGGGCAGTACCCCATGTTCTCATGCTTATCTGAGCCCTACTTGGAGGTATCTATACAGGCTATGTGTCTTTCTTGGGCTCCTTATACAAAATCGTATTTTACTGCTAGACCTCAATTTAAAAATCCTTAGGACAACCATCTTCTGCAGAAAAGATGTAGGAGGAGTAAAAGTTAAAAAGAAGAGTGGCACTTAAATTTTGAATGGAAAATAATACTTGTTCACTCTCTCCCTAAGTAAATCTTCCCCCCAGACATTTTACACTGCCATTAAACCATATAATCAGCTAATTACCTATAATAGCACTACTATTTAACTGGTAATTTTTTTACCAATTTATGATTGGAATTCTGCCAAAATCCTCACACATGAAATGGTGGAATACAAATCTTTCTGTAAAATGAACATTTCGGCTGGCACATCATCTACAGCACTGATGCATGAACAAAAGGGACCTTGTCTCATGTAGAAAGGATCCTCATTCTTTGGGGTCAAAGTTATCCATATTTGCTAAGCAGTGCTGTAAAATTGTTTCCTACTCAGAAATTGTGCAGATACAACTGTGCTGGAGGCAACACACACAGCTGGAACAGAGCAGAGGGGAGGAGATGGCCCTGCACAGCCTCTAATCCACACTGCTCAGCCAGGCTGTGACTCTGTTTACCCACAGCTCTGATCCTTATGCTCAGGTAAACAGACACCAGAGCCTTCTGTTTTGTGGGCTTGGTTATTCTTGTTTGGTTTGGGTTTTCTTTTTATTTTAAAAGCATTCTGTTTCACTGTACACATGATAATTTGCTTAACTCTTAATTCCACAGAAAAAAGCATAATGTCTGATTCAATAGATGTTCATATGCAGTTCATAGCTTTCCCAAGCTCCTGGATATCAGGCAAGACATGGTATTTTAAAATATGTGAACATGAGACAAATAAGTATGCCTGTATTTTCATTGCCAGAGCCTTCCACTATATCTTCTTGCTAAGAGAAAAAGAAGAACACTGGCTACTGTATTTTTTCTTTCCTGACACAGGAACATTCTGGTTTTCACATATATAAACCAAAAGGAAAGGCCTCAGATGTCTTGATAATCCATCATGTTAATTTCAAAGTTTTACAAAAATATACAGTTCAGATAGATATATCAATAAATAGCCTGATAGACCACAGATAATTCCATATTCATAAGGGAACTGTCCCATTTATGTGTAATTTTTTCTGACTAGCCAGTTCACATAATCACTTTAAACTATTTAAAATGTTAAAGATTTAAACTATTAAACTTTGAATTATTGTTAGTTATCACAATTTTTATGAAACTTACTGTATGTCATTCTTTTAGTAAATAAATAAAACAATAAAAATTGGAAAGAATACCTCGGAAAAAAAAGAATATCTGATTAACCAAAAATAAAGTTTAAATATTTGTTACAATATTGTCTGTTAAACATCAAAATTTTATGCTGTGATTTGAAAACTTAGTATCTCAATTCTCCTTATTTTAAGTCTTTATTGCAGTTTTCTGTTACCTGTTTCTAGAATAAACTATTCTCTACCATTTGAGGAAACCTCTCTACAAAAATCCTGCTGTGAACTATTTTCAACCCAGTCAGTTAATTTCTGCTTTTTTCAAGTATTTGTAGAATGACTTATACCCAGTTTCCTTCATGAAATTCAATCATTCATTCTCAAATAGGAGCCACACCTCCTAAAATCTCAATACCTTCAGACACGAAGAGCAGCCCTGGCTGTGCTCATGCACCTTGCTTTGCTTAGACATCATCACATCCCCAGGCTGGAAACCGATCTGTGAAATATCATTTTGATGTTCAGATTGCATTGACTCTCAGTCATTCTTAAACTTTTCTATGCTCTCAACACTGTCACTAATTCAGGTATGATATGGAGAAGAGACTACACCTGCAGAGCTTAAAATAATTTCCCATTAACTCAGTTATATATTTCTAAGGAATACTGGAATTGCTAGAGAAACCCATTGGCAAATCTGCTTTGAATTATTGACAAAAACATAAAAAACCGTTAAAGTGAGTTATTACAATAAATCATGTCAGCTAAGGCTGCTAGAAAGTTACAGAAGAAAAGTCAAAACTGGTGTAAATTTAGTTTTAATTTTATTAAAAATAATTCATTTCAGACCAGAGTAAAACATATAAGCTTCCAATTTCTGGTAAAATATCACTTTTTAGTAGCAAATATGACCTCAAATCTGACATGCATCTTATATCATGCATGTACTGTGATATGATATGCAGCTGGTATTAACACGCCACAATTATTTGCATTAAAAAGTCTATTTTTTAATTTTCTGACTGTCAAATTTTCCATTTTGTTAGTAGTTAAAAAATAAGTTTGTGTTTCACAACTCTCATAAAAATGTGTAAGATATCACAAATTTCTTTTTGAGCAGCAAGCAGCATAATTCCAGAAACTGGTTTGTTGAAGCCTTACATGTTTCAACAGGATACAGGATAAGCAGTGACCTTTCAAAGTGAAAAGCAAATTGCCAAACAATCACAATCGTCAAATCATCCAGTGGAACACCCATTAAGTTCATCTTCAATCAGACTTCCTAAGAATTGCTTTTTCTCCATCTGGACTGCTACCTTTTGACCTTGGTCTGCAGCCAATTCTGCTCAGTAACCTTTACACCATGTTAGTTATTCCTTTTTCCCACCTGATCTCATTAGAAGCAACTTTCTTCCTGTTTTGTAAGAGAAATAGGAAATCTGCTCATCCAGTGTGATGCAGTCCAAGACACTCACTGCCAATAAAACAATCAAGCTGCAAAATGTTAGGGAAATTGGAAAAGGCCAAGAATAACATTACAGAAAATCTGAAATGATGGAAAACAAGAAAAATAATAGAACCCTGATAATTAAGCAGCATTATGGTGCTATTGCCACCTTTTTTTTTTTTTACCTTTCCCTTCATATACCCGCTGGCTGAGGTACAGATGCTGTTTTCAAGGATAATAGACCCATAGTCTGTTTCCACAGATGAAACCAGTCTCTTGGAGAAAACACCGAAATTCTGCAGCCTGCAAAAAACTCTGCAAATCTCCAAGAGAGAATACAATTTCCTGTCCATGTTTTCCTGTAACATTTAACTAATCCTTTATCTCCACAGATATGATGCTATAATGTTCCAGGTATAAATTTCAATGACCACACAGGCAAGTGAGTATATGTCTATACAGAAAACAAGAAGTAAAAATTATTTTTATTGATGTCATTCTTTCATAAATACCATCTCGTAGCAGAAGGAGTAGCATTACAGAAGATGTGAATTACATTAATTAACTGAACTTTAGATAGCAGTCATGAATAACTCAATATTTCTATTTAGGTGAGTTAAGATCTGAAACATCAAAAATCCCAGAAGTAATAAAAAGTATTTTGCAAAATAAAGTATGTTTAACAGATATGCAGAAAGTAGAAATTATACAGAAAAAAGATTATTGTAAATTCAGCTGGATCTGTTAACCTGTGGGAAAACAAATTGAAGGGAGAGCATTCATTAATATTTGAAACAACAGAGCATGAAGCAAAGGAGTCCTGGTGAACAGTTCTGCAGCAGAAAGAAGATGAACTGGTGGACTTCATATTAGGCAAGACAGATGTAAATTACTTGCCTTTTGAAACAGCTTATTTTAATGTGTCTATGTCACAGTACACTTTTGCAGTTACATTTCTGGAAGGGCAGCTGTTGCTGTTGAGTGGACACCCAGCAGCACTGACTACCATTTCACTGTGCTTCACCTGCCTCTCACGTTCTCAGCTCCACTCACACCTTCCCTGCATGAACTCCTACCCCCAACACAGGGCTTTACCCTCCTGGTTTCCAATTTCCTCTGTCGCAACTGGGCCACCTCTTTTAAAGACCTGAATTTGGCAAAGCCAGTGTCTAAAATAACTGTTTTCCCAACACTCCACCTTGTCCCTTAGAAACATGCACCTGCCCACAAGCTGAGTGGCAACTCACATTAGTGGGAATCTGCTCCACTTTATGTCTTTTCCACTGAAGCAGGTCCTTTAAGGGAAGTAATCTATTTGTTGTGTCACCAGTTGGTTTTGCAGTCGAATTTTTTGCTGTTTTTGCAACTTGAAACCTACAAACCAGTATAGGAAGGTGTGAGCTGGCTGTTGTAATACCCATCCAATAATAGCTATGCAAGTTAGGCAGATGGAGAGAAAGCTGAGTGTGCTCTTCAGAGCCCAACATAAGTTTGGGGTAACTCCATGTCTAGGAAACCTGCTCAGTAAGAGATGTGTTGCCTTCTGCTGCTTCTTCTAGGAGCTCACAGACGCCCCTCAAGGCTGCCCTGTGTCCCAGTCTGAGGTGCTGCACTCCTTTATGAACTGCATAGGTCATGCAAGTGCTTCATGGCAGCTTCCTAGGCTCTCAGGACTGCATGGCAACACTTAGTGCTTAGAGAAGTAAATCCTTTGTTGAACCTAGATTGACACCTGTCAGACACTAATATTCTTTATACCTCATCTTGGCAAGTCAGAGAGAAAAGGTGAGATGACATCCCCCCTCAGAGAACAGCAGTTTTTACTGATGCCCCTTCCCCTCCCATGTCAATGTCTGCATTTATATGAAGCATATTTTCCCTCCAAATTTTAATGGGGATTTATGAAGACCATCTTTGCTGGTTGTGGTTTGGTCTTCTTTTAAAGACAAGTAAGTCAAATTTAACAAATACAGGTCTCATTCATTAGCAGTGAAGTGCATAAACCACTGCAAATCATGCAATGAAGGGAGCAGTCCAAGTTTACACTCCAGAGATTACAGCGGCAAAGGGTTGGTTCAGGAAGTTTCTGCTTCCTTCCTAAAGTAGGTAGAAGGTTACAAATTAATCTCAAAAGAGTTTATAAGTCTTCAAAGAGTTAATGAGTAGGTTAAAACTGCCTGCTTCTCTTAATTGTCTACAGGGCGGTTGTAGCATATAAAGTACCCATACATGAATATGAGAAGTACAGCAGAGAGAGCCAGCAAACAAACAGCAGACAGGAACAAAGTGCTGTGTCTTCTGTGGAGGATGCCTAAAGGTCTCTTTACTTTCATTCGTCTTTTTATGCTCTTACTCAGTTTCTCCACTATTTGCCTGGGAGTACTTTGCATGTCCATGAATTCCTCCATGTGCAGATGTGGGAACAACAAGCTAGTGTTTTATTGCCTGTTAGCTTTGGGGCTCTGTCTCCTTGTTACTGGCATTTTTTGGAGCACTTTCCATGAAGTCCTGAAATACAGGGCCCTTGGCATCTTCATTCGAAGTCCCAGCCACAGAGAACCACATGTCTGCACCATAGACAGGTATGTGTTGCAGATTAATTGGGAGGGAGGGATGCTATTTTTTAAACATACAGTCTTTGTGAAAAGAAAGTAGCAATGCAAGGTTTTTACAAAATGCAAATCCTGTAGCTATTTTATTATTTTTCTGCGGAGAGAACTGTAGTCGGAAATTTTATTTGCTAGAGCAAGCAGCAATGTGCAAACAGCCATTCATGAAAACAATACCTAAGGTAAGGTATACTACCTGAAACAGAGAAAATTTCAGACTTCCCAAAGCTTCCAAAGCCATGCATGGAGGCAGCAGGTGCAGCTATTCCGAATTCACGCAGGAGCATACTGAGTTCCATCTCAGCAGACAATTTAGGATGCTGCTGGGGGGTGGGCACTCATGTAGAGAGAAGCTGAGTTATGCAGGGGGCCTCTGCTCATTCATTATATGGCTCCTGCTTAAATTTTATTGTCTGATTGTCCCCCCGATTTAAAAACCTCAGGAAATTCAACCTAAGGCTAAGAACCTTCAGGCTAAGTGCAAGGTTCTGCATCTGGGTTGGTGCAAATTGAAGCACAAACACAAGCTGGGCAGAGAATGGTTTGAGAGCAGTCCTGGGAGAAGAACCTGGGGGGGTTTTGTTGATGAAGTAGGTCACTGTGACCCAGCAATGTGCACCGGCAGCCCAGACAGCCAAATGTGTCCTGCGCTGCATCCAAAGAAGGGTGACCAACAGGTCAAGGGAGGGGATTCTCCTCCTTGGCTGTGTCTTTGTGTGTCCCCACCTGGGGCATCTCATCCAGATCTGGCATCCTTGGCACAGAAAGGGCATGGACCTGCTACAATGGGTCCAGAAGAGCACCATGAAGATGATCAGGGGAATGGAATGCTTCTCCTGTGATGACAGGCTGAGAAATCTGGAATTATTCAGCCCCAAGACGGTTCCAGTGAGTCTACAGCACCCTATGTACATGAAGGGAACTTATAGGAAAGATGGACAGGGACTTCCAAAAAGAATGTGTTGTGACAGTACAAGGGGAATGGTTTCAAATGGAGAAAGGATATGTTTATGTTAGATATTGGCGAAAAATGCCTTACTGTGAAGGTGGTGAGGCACTGGAGCAGGTTGCCCAGGAAAGCTGTGGCTGCCCCATCCCTGGAAGCACTCAAGGCAAGGCTGGATGGACAATCTGGTCTAATGGAAGGTGGCCCTGCCCATGGCAGGAACTGAATGATCATTAAGGTCCCTTCCCAAGTCATTCTGCGACCCTATAACTTTGTCCTTTACAAAGTCTGATGCTTTGAGAGAGACAGTTTCTTAAACTGCACTAGACTTGGCAAGAGTCTTTAACATGTCACTGGATACAAATTTCTTTCCCTGGAGTGTTGTGGAAACCGTACTAGAAACACCGAGAATGGGTGCTCTAAAGGCACTATAAAAGTAACATTCAGTAAATTTTGGTTAGATAAGCAGAAACGTACCAAATTTATTTTTAAACTGTGGAAAACAATGGTTATTGCAATAATAAATAACTTTGAACACTGATCCCATTCTTCTTCCAAATTAAACTTTTCTCTCACTTGTTAAAATACTCACAAGCATGAGCGTTTGTATGCCATGGTTGGGAATTTTCAAGGGGAAGGCTTATCTTTTTAGAGTGCTGTGTTTTAATAAAACATTTTGTACAAAGGCAAGGCAAATTATACCAGTTATGCCTACATTTTACATTAATGTATTTCATTCTTTAAACACACTTAGATATCGGTTTACTGTTAAAACCTCATCTAAATTTTGGAAACATAACAGACGAAGCATCTAACCAAGCTCTGTGAGATAAATCACACTTCACCATAATGTGTTTCTTTTTGGCTTGCTTATTTTAGGCCTGACTTCTATCCTCCCTCTTATGAAGACAGCATAGATCCTGAAAAACTGGTCTCCCCACTGTCAGTTGCCTCCACAATAAAACAGCAAGAATTCATCAATATTCCTCCGCCTCCATACAGTGAAAGCACTGTAGAGTTTGTCAGTGAAACAAATGAGCAGGAACAGCCACCACCATACACATTATCTCTGGAGCAACAGCAAACAGCTGGCCGAGACCCAAACCCCGGAAGGGGGTTAAATTCTCATATATTCACGCAAGAAATCAGTTGCCAACAGGATACAGATTTCCAGATGACCTCAGGAAGAGCAACACCTGTCAAAACATGAGAGACTGGCAGCCAGTAAAATCCTGCATCTGCGAAGCAGGGAAAACTGGAAGAAGACTTGTGTCAGTGATCTAATAGTAACACTACTTAAGGTGAAATTGCACAGAAAAAACATTCATCATTTGTGACTTAGAGTGGAGATGGAGGGGATATGTAAAAGTGCTCAGTATTTCAAATTAGAATAAATCTCCAGAGAGATAGAAATGCTCAGGCTGTGTCTAATAGAAGTCACCATCTCTAGCAATAGGAGTTTCTTATGCTGCAAGATAAATGAAGTAGCATGGTGTTATCAGTCTTGACTTGTGCTTCATAAGGAGTTTCAGAAGAAAGCTCTCATTTTTGGTTTTGAGACATTAACTGACTTGGGAAACCTATTAACTTAGCTTTTGTTTGAGATTTGTAGATTATTTGTTGCAACAGATTATTTTTGTATTGTATGCCTTTCAAGTTATTTGTTTTATGTGAGGGGTGAAAAGAACTGCTATTTTACTAGTGAATTAATTAATATATTTTGTATTTGAAATAAATGCCTTGAGTTTGTTTATATGATACAAGGTGCCTATGATTCACGATAAGGGCACAATAAAATACGCCACCTAGCAGCCAGAGAGCTTTGGTTATGCTTACATCTCCTCAGAGGGAACTATCAATTTCAGGAGGAAAAACCATGCCTGATACTTCTGAGCCAATTCTAAGAGCAGTTGCTTCTGTCACAGCTTACACAAGACTGTGGGAACTGTATGCTGTTTCTGACACAAGTGGCTTCATAATCACACAACAAACACCAGAAAAAGGACAGGTTTGGACTCATCCTTCTTCTGTTACATAGATCCTTCCTCACACAAAATCACTGAGGCAAATTTCAGGCCACTGTCATCTGTAATTCCAGATGGCAAGAAAAATTTCATGAGGGTTCACTCAGATTTGAACTTGTAATATTTATTTTGGATGGAATTTTTCTTTCTGGGTTGGAAGGTTTGTATTGGAGAAGATCATTTAGTCCAAGCCCCTGCAACGAGCAGATACATCTTGAATTAGATCAGGTTGGTCAGAGCACTGTCCAACCTGACCTTGAATTTTTCCAGGAATGGGGCATGAATCACCTCTCTGGGCAACGTGTTCCTGGTTTTGTTACAGTGAGACAGAAAAGCTATCACACTTTCCAGATGTTCACATACTGTAAGACTACAAGTTAAGCATTACAGCTGTACATGTGTGGTAGCCATGGCTAAGGCCAGGGAACTGACAGCTGCATCAGTTTTGTCTTTCAAAGAATTTCATCCTTTATGGAAAGAACACACAGTTCTTCAGTTGTTGTAAGTAGAAAGGAAAGAAGAATAAAAAGGGTTGGACAAGCTACAGAGGTGAAAAATCCTTTCAGGACAAGTTTGGGATGAGAAATGTAGAAAAGTACCCAGAGGGAACAAAAAAGAGTCCCTGAAAGAGACAGAAGATATATTTTTCAAAGTGACTGAGAAGCAGCACACCACAGAGAACAATAAAAATCAGAGGAACACAACACGTTATTTCCAAAACAGTTAAAGAGAGGATCTGCTTGAGTGACCTTATTATGGCTTTACCTCCTAGCATTACCACATCCATCCTGCAAAATCTCCGGCTTCTTTACTCCAGAGTCCCACATTATGAAGGCAGCCAACATCATGCAAGTATTAGTGCAGGCATCAATCACAGCAGGTAAGACTGATTAACCAGGAGACATCCCACAGCAAAATCCTTGTCCTCTGCATGTTTAGCTTCCCCCCCACCCCCATGGAAATCTAAGTTTTACACTAGGTGGTATTAAAGCAAGACTGAGAGAGTGGAAAATGGCTGGGACTACAGTTCTGGGTCATACTAAGAGCAAGAATTGCAGGAGTATCACTGAAGTTTGCTCTTGGAGTGGTTTGCTATTGGAAACATATTCAGAGCATGTCCACACGTATTTATGAATACATGTGGAATTTCTTTCCTTTCTCCCAATTCCACAAGAGTCCTGCAGTGCCCCTTTTTAGTGCCAGCCACTTTCAGATGTTGTGAGGTCATAATGGATCTAGAAATGTGAAACTGAGGATAAATGCATCTTCAACCTGCAGTATGCAATAAAGTATTTGACACAAAATGTTACTGACATAGGGAGAACATTCACATTAATACCTAATATTTTGATACAATCTCGTTTTAAGTTTCTCTTTTCAGCTGATGATTATGAACTCAATGCAAAATGCCATGGGCAAAGAGCTCAAAAAATGTCAACAATCTTAGGGCAGCAAAAGGCTTTAAACACTTTGATTTTGATTGTATTTAATAGCGTGAATTTATCTTTGCCAAGAGTAGCAGCTGGAAATTTCACATTAAAATAAATTTTCTTTGGGCTGAAGGATATGAACTGGTCAAACTAAAGCTTCAGAACACAACAGATTCAGTGCATTGACACACAACTTCCTGACACTGGTGACCGAGAAGCCAATCTTGGCACTCGCAACACCAGAAGAAATGTGTGGGCATGTGGAGGTTTTTTCTGCAGGGATCATGAGACATCATGAGATGGAGAATTCAGAAATTTGAGAGGAGGGAGAATACCAAAGAGTGGAACTGAAGTTTACAGAGCAGACTTTAACATCTTTAGAGTTGCTTGGAAGAATCACATGGGTTCTGGCCCTGGAGAAAAGGGCCAGGACAACTGTTTAATTTTCAAAGATCTCCTCCTTTAAGCTCAGGAATCGTTCAGTCTGATATGCAGAGATCAAACAAAGGCAGCAAAAGGCCTACCTGAATGGTCAGAGAGTTCCTGACTAAGCTCGGATATAAATAGGAAACGTATGGTAAGTGAAAGTGGGGACAGCTGAATTAGGAGGAATGCAGAGCACTGTACAATCATGCAGGGATGAGGAAAGCCAAAGCCCACCTGGAGCTGAATGAAGTGATGCTGTGGTTTAAGATCAGCTGGAAATTAAGGTCCAAACAGCCACTTCCCTTCCCCTGACCTCCTCCAGTGAGAAAGGCACAAAAAGGGAGAGATTATGGGTTGAGACAACAATTTACTGGAAAAATAATAAGATAAGGAAAACAAACAGTAACAGCAACAATACTAATAAGAACAATACATAAACGAGGATGATTACACCCCAAAAATGCTTATGGAAGTCCATCTATCCTGTTGTTACCATGGCCCGTGACATGCAGCTTTTCCTGAGACAAAGGAGAAAAATGGCAGGTGTTACTGCATGCCTGGTGGAAACACGGCTTTTCCAGAGACAAAGGAGAAAAGAGTGGACATTACCACAGCCAGTGCGGGGTTCTTGTCCCACATCTGAGACAGTGGAAAACAATGATGGACAAATCTCCCAATCCAGTCTGCATAGCTTCACCCAGACTACACCACTCTGCTCAGCACTTTGCTTTCACAGGTAAAGAGGGAACAAAAATGTCTGTCCTTCCACTCTGCCTTTTCTTCTACCCAAAGCCATGCCCTACAGCGATGACATGACTAGTATAGAATAAATCACATGTACACATCCATATGGCTCCAGCTTCCTTGACCTTCCCAAACCTCCATCCCAGCAAATGCAAAAATAACTCTGTATAGACTAAAACCAGAACAGACGGGAAATGTGAAGGTTAATGGGGAAAGTTTCTACAGCCATGTGAGTTGGAAGAGGCCATAGAAAAGGCTGAGGTGCTCAATGCCTTCTTTGTGTCCATTTTTACTGGTAAAAGCAGTCTTCAGGAATTTTAGGCCTTTGTGACTACAGGAAAAATATGCAGTGAGGAAGACTTACCTTGGATGGAGCAAGAAAAGGCCAGCAAGTACTTGAAAAAACGGGACACACACACATCCATGGAATGACTTAGGATGACATGCACAGAGCTCAAGAAGCTAAATCATGCTATTGCAAGCTACCCTCTATTGCCTTTGAAAGGTTGTGGGTGACCAGAAGTAGTCCCTGAGGTAAGAGAGCAAATATCACTCCTGTCCCTGAAAGAAGGAGGATCTAGGGAATTATAGGCTGGTCAGCCTCACTTTAGTTCCTGGGGAGGTGATGGAATAGCCAATGATGGAAACCCTTGCCAAGGACAAGATAGGATCAGGAAGGATTTATGAAAGGTAAATTGTGCTTTAACCAACTTGATGACCTTCTAATTGAACACTAACAAAGGGAAGTCCTGCCCCTGTGGAGGAACCAACCCAGACAGCAATACGTGCTGGGGCCAGTGGGCTGGAAAAGAGCTACACAGAGACGGACTGGGGGGTCACGTGCTTAACAAAAAGTTGTCAACTCACCAACAACTCACCTGCACAGCAAAGACAGCAATTGACATCCTGAGCTGCATCAGGAAAAACAGCAGCAGCAGCTGGCTGGAAGAAGGTGATCCTTTCCCACTGCTCAGCACTGGTAGAGTTAAGATACATCTGGAGTGCTGGGTTCAGGTCTGAGTTTCCCCAGCACAAAACAGACATGGACATTCCAGAGTACTTCCAGCAGAGGACCATAAAGGGACTGGAAATTTTGTCATATGATGATACACTGAGAGAGCTGGGAGTGTTTGGTCTGGAGAAGGCTCTTGAAGGATCTTACTGATTTCTAGAAATACTTGGTGGGAAAAAAAGAAATGTACAGACCTAGACTCCTCTCAGTGACAACACAAGAGGCAATGGGCACAAACTGGATGACAGGAAATTCCATCTGAACACTCCAGAAGCTTTTGCTATTCAGTTTTTGGTTTTGGCTTTTTTTTTTTTCCACTATGGGACCAGTCAATCACTTGTACATGTTGCCCACAGAAGTTCTGGCATCTCAGTCCTTGGAGATAATTAAAGCCAACTACACATGGCCCTGAGCAGCCTCCTCTACCTCCTCACCTCCTGTGAGCTGGGACATAGGTGATTTTAGTCCTGATGGCACCTTCCAACCTTGAGGATTCCCTGATCCTCTGGTTCAGGTGAGTAGTATATCACCTTCCAAATTGTCTCTGAACACATAGAAAATATGAGGTTTAGGAAACAGAATGATCCAAATAAATGTTACTGCAATCACAGCTGAATAATACAGGAATCTTGCAACTTCCAGACTTGAGGAAGCTGCTCATTAAACAATAGCACAAAAGGGCGTGGGTCTCTGTCACAGTGCCTAGACATTGTGGTAAGATGAAGAGCATTAATAATAGTTTTCCTTCTGCTAAATGTATGGTCTGGTTTCGGAGCTCTGCATCTTTTTGTAAGTTCATACAACTTGCTTTTTTCCACACATTCCTCTATCATGTTAACAATTAAAAGACCTCAGGAAATGCAGCATACTCCATGTGGCTACAGTCCTCTCCCACATACTTCAGATATAAAAAGTTGTGCTTGACCCTTACAAAGTTTTATTCATCTTCTTGCAGAGAAAATACCAGTAACATTTTATCAGTATCACCCATCACCATAAAAAAAGGGATGGCAATTTCAGGGTAGGCTACTTCTGCAAGTCTGTTGTTTGACAGCTATTTAAAAGCAGACTCAAACAACCCTTTTCTGAAACAGCCCTTTTTCCATTTCCATACACAGGCACAACTAATGTTCCTCCAGCCCAGGACAAAGTCAATACAGAGATTTTAAAACAGGCCCCTTGGTTTATGATTACTGCCTTCATGAAAGTAGACTGCCATCTACTGCAGCTCTAGTGACAGCTTTCTGATAAAAGCACAAGTATATTTCTTCAGTCTTCATCTGTTCTTGAGTCTTCCCACTGCATCCTGAAAGACACGTGGCTGCAATATATTTTACTTTTCAAACTGTATTCTCATTTCAGAAAAGCTTGGCAAATGGGATACTCCATAGTATAAACAGCTAGTTCAAAAATAATTTCATTGTCAGAGAATGTGTATGAGATTTTAAAAATTTTAGTGGACTGACTTACAGAATGTTCCCTCACAAAACCCAATAATTTGAACTGTCATAATTCAGAATGTATCTATGCTTGACCATGTGTGATCTACTATTTAAGAGATTATTGTCCTGCACCTAGAGAAGTTGAACTAAAATATATATATAAATGAAATTATAAATTAATAAATAAATATAACTATAAATATAAATATAAACATAAAACATTATATAAACAAGGTTTTTGTGAAGATGAGCGCTCTTACATTATAAAGTAGATGCCCAAACTGTGTGAAAATGTCTTGGTCATGATCATATAAAAGAAAAATCTTTGTAAAAAGAGCTAAAGTCTTAAAATCTCTTTTGGTTTGTGGGAACATTTAAGGGCAAGGTAGGACACTAAGTGAGAACATACCTCATTTGTTTAGAACCAATTAAGTAATAATGTAATTGTAATAAAGGCGACTTTATTAGGATGCTTGAAAGTGCAGGGTGTCTTGTCCACAATTATGTATTAAGACAGACATACGGCATTACTCTTTATTGTATACTAAGTGTTATAGCCATTTTCTGACAGAAGTGTTCAAAGAAATTTAAACAATTTCCTTTGCTGCGATATTATATAAGTTGTACTAAAGTTTGACAACCACAATGAATTGAAGTACACTGCAAAGAGGCAAGCTGCACAAAGCCATCTTGACGAATGATACAAGTGATCATACCACTTCCAAGGAAGCAAAGCTTTCAAGCAAATTACATGCATAAAGTGTTTGTGTTCTTTTTCAGAGCACAGTATTGTAGCTAGAACTACTGTATCATCTCACAGGCAGAAAAATGCTGATGTCCATATCCCCAACAGCCTTCTCAGATCTATGCCGGGAACATCTCTTGTACTCCCCAAAATTTTATTGCATGATCCACTGTTACCAAGAATCTAATAGAAACCATGTCCAGAGGGTGAGTCAGACTAGTATTTCTATTCAATTGATTAGGGTTCAATTCCCTCTCACTCACTTGCTTTGTGGCAAGTGGAGCATGAATATTCAGAAGACTTAAAAAATCTTCCGTAACTCCTAAACAATTGCTGAACTTGCAGAGATTATCTTTCAAACACAGTAAGCACCAGTATCATCTCCTGACATGAGGAATATTATGGAAGACAGTCAGATTCCATACCCGACATATTGCTGGAAGGACAAAATCAGCTTTATAGAACAAAGGCCTCCTTCTGGAGGAAAACAACCAAAGAGTCAAAAAAAGAGGAAAATCTAAAGGCACAAGTCACATTGATATGTTTTAAAAGCAGGGGTAAAAAAGTATGGAATAATCCCATCTTTTGGAGCAAGTGTAAGTGTGTATACAACACGGCTGTCAGTGTGCATCTGTGAGCAACAGGAGAGGCCTGAGAGGAGGCATGGAGCCAGGGGAGGAAATACACCCCGTGCAAAGCTTAGTATACGGCCCTGTGACTCAGACATGCTCTGTACACCTCTTCAGAAACTTACCAGAACGTGACAAGAATCCCAAACAACACTCACCAAACATGTCTTTGCTTTGCAATTCCTCCCTCTCTCTCCCTTACTGAAATTTCTCCAACTTTTATCATAGCATTCAACACCAAGAAGTTGTCATTTTTGGCTACATTACTGACAACATTTGAATGTTAAGGCCTCCTTCTTTGGTTATACTGTTTTCAGAAATTATGATACTGCAGGTAAAACAAGTCAATACACTATTGCATTTGGAGATCAATGCAAATGATTACGCTTAATGTTATATTGAATTTTTCTTCCCACCTAACTTTTAAAATCATACAAGGCACAAATGGCTAACAAGTTTTAACAAGGTTCTGTCTCTTCCTTGCTGTTCCTCTTTTGGCCCTGGTTTAACAATCTTCCGTAGCTTCAGGTGATGACAGTGGGTCCCTTTCGTCCTGTCCTCTCATGAATCTGAGATATTTTCAGTGCAATTGCAATAAGAGGACTCAGGACGGCCTAAAGATGAAGAAATACATTGAATTACATAAAGCAGAAATATCAAAAAACAACTTACATTTATAAATCCTTCTTTTAACTGCATAATTATACAATAATAATAGTAAATAAGAATATCAAAAACTGACACAGCTATGGTGTCTATTGCTGTTATACTTGACACAATGAAGTATCATGCTTAGCATATGTTTTGTGAAGTGTTACACTGAGTACATCTAAGCTATGCAGAAAAGAGAAACAGTAAATATACACTGTATTGATCACTCTCTGTGAAACAGGAATTGTGGAGCTCTTTGAAATCTGCAGTACAAAACAGCCCAGAAATAACAAGAGGTAGACCAGCTTCTATTCTGATGAGGGAAAATCAAACAGATGATATTTTCTTCTTTCTCTAAATACACTTAATATGTGAAGCTTTGGGTCAGAAGGGACTGTAACAACTAACTACCTTAACAGAATTCAAAGAAGTGTATTTTGACTAATACCACATGTAACTGTATTAACAGGATAAATTCCAAAAGAACAGCATGAACTTTCAAGTTTCGGGCTACAGACCTTATTAAACAGCCATTTATAGGCTTGAATGGGTGAGTACAGATGACAGCTATGATAGTACCACATGAAAATCAAGCAAAACACAACTTTTTAAATGGCAATTGGATAGTCTTTCAGTTAGTTAAATGATTCACAAAGATAAAATGGCAGAACTGAGTTTTGTGTGAAAATTTTCCTTTCAGAGACTCATATATTTGGTTACCAAACTAATTCTTTGATCCTTAGAGATTTTCTACAGCTGTCTCTTTCAAATAAACTAATTCCAGCTTCATATACATTAGGTTTGAGAATCAAATGAAACAGAACAGTAATTCTGGGGAGCTGAAATTTAGAGATATCTTCTTTTATAAGCCTGTATAATCAATATTTTGAATGTGTTTCAGCCACCTGACAGTTTCTGACAGGAGGAGGTGTTTCTTTACTTATGCAAACAGTCAGACAGTTAAATCAAAAAGAGTGAAGAGACTAACTGTGCAAGCAGAGTCATGGAATAACACCATGAATGCCATTGGTGTCAAGTGAGTTTATGATTAAGCTCAGTTATGCACAAGTGTGAGCAGTCTGACATGTTATTGTTAAAAAAGCTCCATATTTGTAGATATCTGTCTTCTGAATAATCACTGAAGCAGAACACAAGTCTATTAAAGTCAAACATACTTAGAGAAGATTAATATGTCGAGCACAAACTCGTATCTGTGAGCAAATGCTGCAAAAGTAAATATTAAAATGTGCCAATTTATAAGGTCTGGATGAGACTAAAGCATTTGAAGTTCTCCAGCACTCCCCTAAGAAACCTCTTCCTTATTTAATCTAAAAAGTACAAGAAAAATCAAAAAGGAACTGTCCTGACCTGCTTTACTGGATCCTGCTTTTTTAGGCAAGAAATGCACTCTGAATTTAAAAAAAAAAATCCACACTCAACACTTTACACAATGCTGGAACAAAACACAGAATCAAATGAGTTTATGTGACACTCATTTACAAAAACAATTTAGCCTGCCAAATGATTCCAATTACTACTAAGTATTCTGCTTGTTGCAATCATGTTTTTCAACAGAGAAAGTTCTTTTTTAATTCTGTCTTTCTACACTTCAATTTAATTTTTATACTTTCTTCACCCACAATATGTAAAAAAGGCAAAAGTGCATAATATATGGAATAGCAAGAACAGGACAGAATAACAAGAAACTAGTACTACATATGTCTTTTAAAAATTCCTTTACATCTGTCATGAATAGTTTACATTACAGCTGCAAGAGATAAATCTTAGCCAACAATCATTTATCACTAATATTCCTCTAGAAAGGCTTCTATATCTCAAGGAGATCTTTTTTAAAAGTATTTTTAATTGGTTCTGTCTACTTGAGAAACTGTAAAACTTTACTATTGACATTTCAATTCTAAGTGACAGTTGAAATTACTCTGGATGTTAAATAGCCCATTTATCTCTTGGCAACTGTTTAGGACATATGGCATGTTACCCTTTAGATAAAATGTAAGAATTGAAAATTACCAGAACTGACTTAATCAGATCTTGCTTTAGTAATCATAGGTAGAAGTTATATCTCTAAAAAATTAGCTAGGAGGAAGGAATGATTACGAGAAAATAAATCAAGATATCTAACATCAGGCACATACAGATTAAAAGCTTTTTCCTTGGGAATAATCTGTAGCAGAGCTGTCAGACACGTATAACTCCTCTTGGCTCGTTAGCAATTTTTCTCTCCGTGATCTTGCAAGAAAATTCCATACAATTTCCTCTCTTCTAATCAAGATCGCGGATAAGATTTTTCCCAATGATGCATCAGGTTTATCAAAAAGTTAGGAAGGGCTGAAATGTACCTGATTGCATGTTAAAAAGCTCAGCATTGTGCCTGTACATCCTGCCATAAGGGCTCAACACAAAGCTCGCCACAGTGTGCTTGCTTTGGCCTTCCATTCCAAAAACACCCAGAAGTCTTTGGAAAGGTTTATGCTACAGCCACCTACCTGCCATAAGGATCTAAGGGGTGAGGCTCATTGTGAAACAAACTGAACTGACTCTGTAATATGCACAGCACTGGTGGTGTTCACTTGATTCAGCTGAGAAGAACAATTTCCACAGAAAAAAAGGAAACTGACCTCTCTAGTCTTGTGCATAGTCTGCCCGTTAACTCAAAGAGAATTACAATAAAGGTCAAGAAACCACTTGTTCTGCCTCTGGCAATAGAGGAGGGCAGGCATGAAAGGTGAAATAAACAGGCGGAAAATGGAAACCAAGTGGAGCATGAAGACATCTATGTTCACAAAAGATTAGTTCTTTTCTAGTATATCCAAAGAGCTTTAAGGGAAAATTAGGTTTGATTAACTAATTTCCTTGATTCATGGAATATTTGATAATTAGTGTCCCATGATTTATTTCCTTTGCAGTCCAAGTTGATTTAAAATTTCTTCACTCTACAGCGTGACTTTGAGAAGAATCTGAAGCTAAATTACTTGAATAGCACAAACATGCTGCATTATCTAAGAGTGTGTTCAAACAGATATAAGTCTCCACATTCCATGTGTCCTCTAAGAAAATCTTATGAATTTTAACAGTTAAGGCAAAACTTTTATTATGGTTCGACTCCAGCCAGCAACTAAGGACCCCACAGCTGTTCACTCACTTCCCTGACCCTGGCAGACTGGTAGAGAATTGTAAAACCCATGGACTGAGATAAGCACAGCTTAATAACTGAAATAAACGAAGATACAATAACAAAACTAATAATAAAAGGAAAAAGAGTAAGGAATAAAATCCAACTAAACTCACACAAATTATGCACAATACAGCACCCACCACCCACTGACTGATGATCAGCCTGACCTGAGCAGCCATCAGCCCCTCACAGCTAACTCCCACACAGTTAATACACCAAACAAGACGTTCTGTGGTATGGAATACCCCTTTGGCCAGTTCAGGTCACCCATCACAGCTATGGTCCCTCCCAGATTCTTGTCCTCACTGAGAGAGCACAGGAGACGGAAAAGTCCTTGACACGGGTTAACTTCTACTTAGCAGCAACTACATCAGCGTGTTATCAGCATTATTCTCATACCAAATCCAAAACAGCACTGCAACACCTAGTAAGAAGAAAATTAATTCTAGCCAGATGAAATCAGAACAATTTCATATAATTTTTATGGACTGTACTGCATGTTCTGATAGCTAAACAGAGTAATGCTAAAAAACCCTCAAAAGTAAACAGAGAGGCAATAATTTTTCATATACCAAACAAGATCCACCTGAAAATCAGAGGGTTTTTCTCTCTGCTTCTCACTTTTCAAAATCCATTTCAGAAACTCATGAAATGAATCTTTGATGATCAAGATGTATTTTTAACCTTTTTTCCTTTTTTTTGTGCTTTCTAATTGGCTTGCCTTTTCCAATAAAAACACAAAGAAGCAACTCCTGCCCTGAAGTCTTTGCTTGGCTACTGCTAATCTTATGATTCCGTAGCTAACTAGTCCATTATTTACTAGTCTACAGCAAAAGTAACTGCAGTATTTGTGATTCACTGCATCCCATTTAAAGAGTACCCAATATAGACTGCATACAACTGAGGGAATTGGTTGATGTAATTGCACAGCCACTCTCCTTGATATTTGAAGTCATGGCAGTCAGGACAAGTCCCAGGTGACTGGAAAAAGGGAAAAATATTGTACCCACCCTTAAGAAGGGTAGAAAGGAGGAGTACTGAGAAACACTGACCCGCCAGCCCCACCCCTGCCTGGGAATATCACAGAACAGATGCCCCTAGAGCTGTGCACATGCAGGACAGGGAGGTGATTCAGGACAGACAACACAACTGCACCAAGGGCAGATCCTGCCTGATCAAGCCAGTGGCCCTCTACAATGGGGTGATGGCATCAGTGGACAAGAGAAGGGTTATGGGTGTCATTTATCTTTATTTTAGTGCAAAGCCTTTGGCACAGTCCCCCACAACATCCTCCTCTCTTGACTGGAGAGAGATGGACTCAGTGGGTGGACTGTTCAGGGGAATTGGTTTGACAGTCACATCCAGAGGCAGGTGGTCAATGGCTCAGAGTCCCAATGGACTTGAGTGAAAAGTGGTGTACCTTGGGGGTCCATAATGGGACTAGTGTTATTCAGTATCTTCATTAATGACATGGACAAAGGGATCAAGTGTACCCTTAGCAGATCTGCAGATGACACCACCCTGAGTGGTGCACTTGACATACCTGAAGGATGGGATGACATTCAGAGTGACTTGGATGTCACTCTGGATGTCATCCCATCCAGAGTGACTTGAGAAGCTTGAGAAGTGGGCCCATGGGAATCTCATGGAATTTTTAAGACCAAGTGCAAGGTGCTGCCCATGGGTCAGAGCAGCCCTGGTGCCAGCACGGGCTGGGCATGAACAGATCCCAGCAGCCCTGCCCAGAAGGAATTGGGGGTGCTGGTGGCTGAGAGGCTGGACATGCCCCAGCCACAGGCACTGCCAGCCCAGAGAGCCACACGTGTCCTGGGCTGCATCCAGAGCAGGGTGGGCAGCAGGGCAGGGAGGGGATTCTGCCCCTCTGCTCTGCTCTGCTGAGACCCCACCTGCAGGGCTGCATCAGCTCTGGGCTCCCAGCACTGGAAGGACAGGGACCTGTGAAGCAAGTCCAAAGGAGTGACACCAAGCTGAACAGGGGCATGGACCACCTGCCCTATGAGGAAAGGCTGATAGAACTGAATACATTCAGCCTGGCAAACAGAAGTGAGTGACCTAACTGCAGCCTTCCAGCACCTAAAGGGAGCCTAAAAGAAAGAGAGGAACTTTTTACATGTAGCGACAGAGCAAGTGGGAATGGATTAAAACTGAAAGAGCACAATTTAGATTAGATACTAGGAAGAAATTCTTTACTGCGAGGCTGCTGAGGCACTTCAAAGTCAGGTGTGGATGGAGCTCTGAGCAACCTGGTTTAGTCAGGAAGGCTGGAGATACATGATCTTTAAGGTCCCTTCCAACCCAAACCATTCTATAATTCTGTGACTCTTTGTCAACCCCTATTTATTGCTGAGAGAACTCACATAATAAATTATAATGTACTGTAAAGAGAGCTAATTAGGTCTTTATCAGAATAATGGGGACTAATGACTACTGACAATCTTTTCAGGACAGTTACCCTGAAACAGCAGCACAACATGTGGTGGAAGAACATGCTGGATTTACAAGTACAATCATGGTGGATCATTTCTTTCTTTGCTTTTGTATATGAAACTTCCTGTTTGGATCTTATCCAAGTTCAATAATACATCCACGTGGCTAAAAAAAGGACAAGACGTGTGGAGATGTACAAATATCAAATATTGAGGTAACATAACAAAGTAAGGCTATAAATGAGATTAAAGGTCAACAAAGTCTTATTTTAGTAGTTCATGCCCATTGAACATCTCTCTCTACTTTTTATAACTGTAATAAATTTAGGAAAACATAACTCTGTTCACTTAGAAAAACATTCATGCCAATGCATAAAAGTCCGATTCATGTAAGATTTCAGAGAGAAGCCTGTTTGTTATAATGAACTGAGCTTTCTGAAATGCTAGTTGGATGCCTATCTGAATAGTTAAAAACAACAAAATAATTTTAAAATATAAATCATCTATGTAAAAACTATCTGGAAAGTACTATTCACAGGAATGCCCAGTGATGAGGGGCATCACTTGTGACAAGCCACACCAATAGAGTGAAGTTTAATTCTAGAGCAGAATATTTCAGTTTTAGAAAAGTGTTGGGCATTGTTTTTAAGACTTTGTTTTAGATCTAGATTGCATCACCACTCTAAGTTATGCAATATTCAAATGAGTAATATTTTGAATTGAATTTGATTTGTTTGAATTGAAAACACTGAGTTGTTTCTGAAACACTTTGGAGAGAGTATGATGTTAATTTTTCTTTATTGCTCCTGATTTTCACTGTAGATACTGGCTTGCAGAAAGAACTGAACAGAAAAAAGTAGCAACCCCTCATTTCCCAGGTGTCCATGAAGCTGCTTCTGCAAATTTCTTTAAATGGATCATTCAACAGCTAGAAGTCATGGCTATTCACATTTGTCCATGACCTCAAACATACATTATTGGCATGTTTTACCACTTTCCTCTGAAGACTTTTCTTGTAAATCAGGAAGTTGTCGATGCTTTATGCTAGGTAGAAAGTACTAGCAATTAATTGTATGAAAGATAGTACTAAAATAAGATTTGGGTGACTCTTACATTCATTAACACCTATGGTTTACAACACATACTGGCCTACATATAAACCAGAACAAAAGGTCAAGAAGGTTCAGTTCAACTCAAAAAGTGCCACAATTAGTGCTCCAGAATAATATGCACATCTCAACATGCACATTGGAAGATGTAGTTCAGACATTTACTTATCTGTGAAAAATTGACCATCAGAAGCTACATTGTCAAAGACTACAGAAGCAAAATAAAAAGAACTTGAACACTACCGTAAAGTTGGATGAATAATTTTGGAAAAGGCTTTGTCTGGAAAAGGAAAGCGGGGGCGGGGGGGGGAAGGATGCTGGTATGAGGCAAAGTCAAGCTAATTACCATAACAATTCCACAAAATGGAACCTCCAACACAACTGAGTTGACTGAGTTTTGTCACGACTGTGACAAAAAGCAAAAGATGTATCAAGGTATTTTTGCCTTTCAAGTCAGGTTTTGACTGGAATTGTCACCAGGCAAAAACATGGAGCAGTGCATTATCTAAAACAAGATGCTGGAAAGACGTGGTGCAATAAACAGGACCATCTGAATATTTACTTAAGCAGCTAATCATCAAATAATGTTGTCTTGGTTTATGACATAAAAGGTATGGAAGGGAGATTTTCTTGATCAGCTGTTTCAGAAAGAGTGCAATAATACAGAAACCACATACAACTGTCTCCTCAGCTACAGAAAAATATAATTCAAAATGTAACAACTTTAGTAAATATCATAAGGTAATACATAAAGTATCCATATATAGTTAATATACTCCTTTATGTCAGTGCTTTTTTCGTAACTGACCACTTACATATATGTTGTGTTCCTGTTACTGACAGCAAATAGGCAACAAAGTTCTTGAAACTACAAATCTGTCACACCTCTTTTAGATGTGTGCCTGTCAATATGAACTTTAAAGCAAACTGAACAATAAAGGAATTACAGTATCAGGGAAACTATGGCACCCCTTTCTAGCAATGCTGTTTTCTGAAAAAGGAGTATTTTATTCACATTCTTTTACATACTTCACTGAAGACTATAAAATGTTCTCCCGTGAAACATTTAGTTATTTTTGTAAATGAGGATCTCCTAAAATTTATGCACTGTCTTGAAGTCTGCCATCTGCCTGTCAGATACAATCTATGACCCTGTTGTTTCTAATGCACTGATGTTGTTGGCAAAGCATGCAGCCAGGGCAAGGAAAGACAAGCAGTGGGAACTGTGCAAGATTAAGCAATGAGAAACCAAATAAAGAATTTATTGTATTAATTGAGATGAAACTTATATTTATTCCAGATGTTATGCACATGGCAGGAGATGAGGAGGGTGTTTACAATACCATGTATTTCCTGAGGCAGTCTGGATATCAAAATGCCTTTCTGCACTGCATAAATGCAGGAAAGTCCCTGTAGCAAGTTTTAAGGCAATGATGTTTCTACCCCTGGGATTATTTGTTCGCTAGTGAATATTCTGATTAAACAGCCAAAAGTCCTGTGATCTGACAGGCTTTGTTACCAATACAGAAAGAGAAATCCCTTCCAACCTTTTTTCTGTCCTTGGGAAAAACAGGCCCTTTTGGTGCGCTGAATAAAAGACCAAACTCTGAAATCCTCGAGGACAGTCATAAGCCCTACTGGCCTGCTTAGGATCCCCTGAGGACTTTCCCCTGCACCCTGGCCAAGGCCCATTACAGCCTGTCCCAGGGGTGTTGGTCCCTGCCTGAGCTAAGCCGTAGGAGTGCCTATCTCCAGCCTTGTCTCTGCCTCTGCTGCCTGGGTGAACCTCAGGCCCAGGAGAAGCTACAGGCAGCTTCTTTCCCTGAAAGACTGCTTGGATATATGCTGTATCTTGTCTCCAGTTTTGACTTTGACCCTGTCTCCTGAGTAGGTCTACTCATCCTTGTCTCCAGCTTTGTCTCTGGCATCATCTTTTCTGCTGCCCCAGATGAACCCTGCCTCTGATCCATCACTTGTTGAGGCAGCTTGCTACCACAGAGCTGCCCTGTCCTCCTCACCTTCCTGCTGCAGGACTGTTCCCTGGACAAGGTGGGCGCTGCCTGTGGTGCAGCAGGATGTCTGGCTTCTACTGCCTTGTGCAGCAGACCCATTCCTGCTGCTCCCTGGACATGGTCTGTATTCTGGAAGACTTCATGCACCTCTCTCAAGCAAATGCAAGCAGAATTTAATAGATCATATCTGCAGGCATGGGATCTGCAACATTTCTGTGACAACGGAAGCACTTTCATGACTGATACCTGACCGTTGAACAGCGTAAGAAGAAACTCACTAAGTTTATGGTCAGAATCTGGTGAAGCATCAAACACTTACTTAGAGTTCAAATTCATTTGACAGCATATATGTTTTCGTAGATTTGCATTTGCATTCCAGTCATGAAGACACAACTACATGAGACTTAATACTAGGGAGTTTTGATTTACTACAAGCCAAATGCTTAACTTCTTTTCCATGAAATATCCTTAGTCCTGCCTTGCATATCACAGCATAAAGAACATTTACTGAGAAGAAGCTAAGAGTGTGGAATGTAATTTATTTTATTAATTGCATAAGGCATCTGCTGGACAATCCAGCAGCTTGCTCTTAAGCTTTACTCTTCTTAGGAAAAAGGTTATGATATGAGATAATTCTGAGACAGTTGCAAGTCTTTCCCTTACAAGGAATCCCTACATTGTTGAGACTCTGGTATCCACATTTCCTAACTGTACTCTGATTGTACAAGAGTCCTTGGAATGCCCTAATTAAGTGGCTCTCAGATAATCTCCTTCAAAAATTGTTATCTTATTTTTAAAATACTGTTCCATAAATCAAATCACAACTCTAAAAAACTTCTGAAAAAAATTCTAACCAGAATGACTTCTCTTAACTTTAATCAGTGAAGTCATTGATTAAAACTGCTGGTCCTTACTCAAAAGGTGTACACTTACAAGACCAGGGAAATCATCTACAAACATAGTACATGGGTCAAAGCATTGAGTGTTGCTTCTGATCAAAGATGAAAACCTGTAGCCACTGCTATACCAAGGCAGTGCTTTACTTACTGACCTACTACAATCCTGTGGCATTACCTGTGGTTCCTTATTGTGTTGGCTAGGATCCTTTTCATAACTCTCTGCATAGATCCGCAGAGTAGCTCTCACATGACTAGAAGCACTCATTCGGAAGATGAGTCTGGAAGCATCTGAAAAAATAATCCGCAGCCCCTAGGAAAGGAGAAGGAACATCATACATGGAACATCATACAGTACCTTAACAAATCACCAGACACTGCTCCAGAATAAAAGTGAAAGGAAGAGTCATCTGAATGCCAATTCTTCTTTCCCCACAACTTTGGACAACGCACTCATTACTCGTTGTTCTAGGTTGACTATATGATGCTTTTATCCCCAATTGTCTTGTTCTGTTTATGCTGAATAAGTTTTGCACCTTTAAGACTTGTTCCAGAGAGTGAAGGGGGGGAGAGAAGAAGCGCGCAGTTTGTTTTCAGACACTGCACTCACTCCTCCACATTCCTGCTCCGGACTGTGATATCTGTGGATTTGCCCTGAACCAGGACCCTCTTTTTTCCCCCTGGAACACTAAAAAAGATGTTGTGCATTCCCTCCCACTCCTAATAACAAATACTCTCTTACTGTGTTTTTTTTATTTCTTTTACTTGATTTGCTCTTACTCTGTGTGGGAAAGCACAAAATCAACAGCCTGAGAAATGAGTATAAGATCACTAAAGGTAAGTGGCTTACAAAACAGCTACAGAATCCTTGGATCAAAAAATAGTTGTCAATACAAGAGACAGGACCAGCTGCTACCCCTCAAATACTACACAGCAATATATGACTGCAAGAATTTCAGTAAGTCTATAGTACAATTTGGAAAACTTAAGGAGTTAATTGGTTTCAAGTACATTACTTCATGCACATTAACTTGTGCATAATAAAGAGGACTGATTGATTAATTAATTAATTAATTCATTAACTAAAAATTTGCTCTTTGCTGCCATCTTCACATTTTTTTTTTTTTATCCCCCCCCCGTTGTACTGCACATATGAACACTTTTTTCTACAGACCACAGGCCACATTCTTGGATCCACAGTTTCTGTACAGAAAGGCCCTTAAAGCCGGAGGACTAAATTGCACAGATAAATTGTTGTAGTGTTGCAATATTCTACCAGCTGTGCACTAATACACATTCTAGTTCCCTTTATGTAAATGGCATCTTTAGACTAAGTACAGCCTCTGATAAGCCACTGAACTTTTCTCCCCCTTTGTCCTTCTGCTGTCAAAGGTCTATGCACAAACTGAGATCCTTGCTACTTCTGTTTAAAGGGCAGTAAGCCATTAAAAAATAAAAGAAGATAATTAAAAGATATGCATTTTATTTTTCCAGTTTTATCAGCAGCTTGACAAGACACTGATGTTGGAAATGCAGTGTGTCAATATTCCAAAGTATAAGTAAAACCTAAGTAAAACCTTTGTTTCCTCTGATATCTGCCAAAACATCTTTAGCACCATATAAGGCATTGTTTGATAATCACAGACTCATAGAATGGTTTGGGTTGGAAAGGACTTCTAAAGGTCATCCAGTCCTGATGTCACCAGGTCATCATGTTCACTGCAGTGGGCAGGGACATCTTCAATCAGATCTGGTTGCTCAGAGCCCCGTTCAACTTGACCTTGAATGATTCCAAGATGGGGCACCCACCATCTCTCTGGACAACCTGTTCCAGTGTCCCATCACTCCCATCGTAAAAAAAAGAGTCTTTCTCACATTTAGTCTAAATTTATTCTTTTAGTTTAAAGGCATTACCCCTTACACTACTGCAGCTCTGCTAAAAGAACTGTCCTCATATTTCTTACAAGCCCTCTTGAAGTACTGAAAGGTCACAATAAGGTCTCCCTGGAGCCTTTTGTCTCTTAGTATAATGGCCTACTTTTACTTCTCATCCTTATAGTTCAAATTTTACCCAAAAATGCCACTGGTCCCATCCTTGGCTTGCTGGACCCTCAGGAGCAGCATTTTTATGTGCTGATATGTGCAAAAACAGAGTACAGCTTTAAAAATTAGAAGTCTTCAAGAACAACAGAATGCTTAATTTGATTTTAAGTCTCATTATTGTGGCACGACAAACAATATTAATGGGTTTCAAGAAACAGAATTAATTAGAAGCAACAGTCTGTGTGTATTGTTTGTCTTCTATTTTCTCGTTGCTGTGTTTTCTGAATATGTTGTTTATTAACACTGAATAACTACCATGGAGCCAGCTTCTCATTCATTGCAGTTACACTGAATATAAATCTCTCTCCCCTGTGTTCTGGGGAATAAGACTTGGCACATGCTCCTGAACACTTAGCTGAAAAATCTACACAAAGCCTATGACAGTCTGAAAGAGATAGCTGCATTCAGATGATGAGCAAGCTACCCAAGGAAAATGGCAGCAGTGAACTGTTGTTTCATTTGCATAGATCAATAACCTCTCTAATTTAGTGTGCTCGGAGAATCCACTGAGGCTGCAGACATATCAAGCTAGGAATGTGTCCTTGCCAAAGGACAAACTGGCTGAACTGTACTCTGAATAAATAGGAGCTACTCCCTATGAAAAAACATGCTTTCTGGTTTTATGGGCTCACTTTCAGAGTCTGTCTGAAAACAAGCCAAGTCATGTTTCTCTCTTTGTGTTACATGGTGATATGATTAGCAATTATATTCCCATACAGAATAAGTGCTTTGGACGAAAAAATTAAGGGAAAGAAAAGTGCAATTAAAATTCACAAGCTGCTTTTTGAACTACAAAGGTCACGAGTTTGCCATGTCTGTAATTTTCCACTAGACTTGGATGTGACAATATCCTCATATCTTATTTCAGTAGTAATATGCAACAAGAAAGTAGCTCAGTGGCAGACACGCTGCTCATATTTTCTGGATGCAATGATGAATGGAAACTGCAAAGACTCTGAGAAGGAAGGCATGAGAATAGTTTTAATGGCTTGTAATATAATTTCCTAGGGTCTGTTTAGGTCAAATAATTTAAAAACCAGAGGAACTACAACCATAAAAATATAAACAGCATAAAATAAGGACAAATTTTAATTGGAGTCACAGCTCCAATTACTTGAATATACATTCAAGTTACTTGAATATACATTTACACCTAGTAAAAGTACATAATGAATTTCGAACACATAATGTTTCCAAACACTGAAGGCTCAGTTGGAACTGCAGCTCTTCATAAGCAAGGAATCTCAGTATAGATGGAGTCCAGAAGGAGCTGGTAATTTGGGCTAGGGATGTCAAATATGCCTGCATAGGCTACAACCTTCTAAAGTCTTCTGCATCCTACTGGCTACAACAGATATTGTAATCAGTGGGATGCAGAAGTATCCTATGCAGAAGACCTCTTACTGTATCTCAGTTATGTAGATCCTGAGGGTCACCACAAACAAGAATCTGATTTTTTGTTTTGTTTTGTTTTGTTTTGTTTGGTTTTGTTTTGTTTTGTTTTGTAAGGTATAGCCAGTGGAGATTTCAGACAGCAAATTGAAAAAGGGAAGACTTTCTTTCTGTATGATATTTTCTGCTGTTCTGGAAAAGGAGCCCTCCCTATTCATGCATTGCTTTCAATAGGGACTTCATCCCATCCTACGCTCACTGTGTCACTATTGTCCCCAGTTATGTAAAGCAAGCACAAAATAAAATAATGGTGGATTATCTTATCCAGACTGAGCAAATCTTAAGTAGGAAATGCAGTATCTATTCATTCATAGCAAAGGAAACACCATCCCACAAATAAATGGACAGTCTTGCCAGCTGAACTTCAGAAACAACACTGTTGGAGACAATATGCCAGCTGCAAAACTTTGCTAATCCATCACTTCAGACATACCTGTCTTTTGGTCACAGTGCCATCCACAGGATCTATGTACTCAAAGCTGTCTGTTCTTTCCACACTGTAGATATTGTTACCCACAGCAAACTGCTGATGACTGAATGATTTGTCAGTGATCAAAGCTTCCAGGTCTCTCATTATGAAATATGCTGTTCTGGGTTCCAGCGCTTCGTAATCAAACCTTGCACATATATAAAAAAAAGGTAGAACCAGAAAGTAAGTCCCCAGAGCTGAGAAGACAGTTCTGCTTTCAGAGAGCTCTATATACTCACAGTTAGCAATTTACTGCTTACTTCAAAAATTAGCAATGTACCTCTGAAATACTGATTGCAAATGAAACCAGCACACACATGCCAATCCTGTGCCGTTACATGTGTGCAACCATAGTTTTACATTGGCCACCTGACTCTAAAATCAACAGAAAGCATCTAGAAAATGCAATTTCTAAAGCCGCATAGAAAATACACAGCTAGCTTTCAAAACTTAATGACACAATCAGTGGAGTGCTCAACAGAAAAGTGAAATAGAGAGAACTTTGCTACAAGTTTTGAGGAACAGCTGTGTGCAAAAGATCTTACAAATGGCAAACCCTGGATTAAGAGAGAGGCAGAAGCAAAAATGAAAATGACAGCTAGAACTTACCATATTGAGGCCTTAATAAAAATTAGTAAATGTTTTTATCTTTGGAAGAGTTATCCTGAATTGGAAGCAGGCATAGGTTTCAGCTCTCAGTAAACAATGTCACATGGAGGCACTTACAGGAAAAAAAATGCAGGAACAAATCTTGCTGGGATTATGTTTCTTTTTCAACATCATTTAACAAGGTGCACCTATATATTCCACAACTAAATAATTCAAATCTTTCTGCCATTCAATATTTTTAAATTACTCATGCTAGCAGTGACATATACATATAGCTCCCTTTTTTTACTCCTCCGAAAAAGCTTGTCTACAAAACAGTCATAATCTGTGGCACATTTTCATTCTGTATGAATGCACACCTAAGTGCAGCTGAACACATCTAAACAAGCAATGATTGTAGCAGAATGCTCCTATCAGCTGCATAAGTGCCTTTTCCTCATTTTACTCACCTGCAGTAGTAGTGCCGGCCAAATTTGGCCCAGTGATCCCTGACAATCTCCTCCACACTCTGCTTTCGAGCTGCTAGGATTGAAAGCCAAACTAGCACAGCCCACAGTCCATCTTTCTCTCGAAGGTGGTCAGACCCTAAAGAAACAGACAACAAGCACATTATTTGGTATCACTGCAAATCAGAAAACAAGGTAAGAAGGCTGGGAAAATGTCTCATTTAACTGTGCATGTCACATAAAAGTAATCAATAGTACTAGCCCTAGCACCTCTGATATGTTCTAGACAGAAAACCAGAAGTAATGCTTAAAATGTGATCTATTTATACATGACAAAGCTCATACTTGCAAAGTTAAATAAAAATTTGTACAAGTATCTGAAGAGAAACAGTAGCAGTATGAAAACATGTGTAGTCATTATTCCTTCTTACTGATATACAGTGTTTTCACGTCTCTGCTGCTGTTTCCCAGAACTGGGCTAGATATGCGAACCCCAGACATGAGCCAGAAGGTTCTCTTTTACAGAGTCAAGCTTAACAGCATCGCCTTATCTCTGCAGATGTTCATCTGCAGATGTCAAACTGCAGAGAAAGAACTTCCCATTCCATAAAAATTGGGAATTTCCAGAATGTTTATGACCTCCAGTCAGGACAACAATCAAGTGCTTGAAATTATTCTTCCGGAGCAAAAAAAACCCAAAACCAAGCAAACCAGAGAGGGGGACTGCTCCCTTTTTTATATTTCTTCATACCTCTCAGGGCTAAGGAAGACTGGATGCTCCTGTCTAGATCCCTGCATAGGTTTATATTTATGAAGAAAGTAATTGTTCCAACAATGAAGACTAGGAACAGTTTTGGAATCCTCCACACAATTCAGCATGTGGTCTCAGACCTCAGATCCGAGACCACTGGCACTCAGTAAATACTGATGGCAATTTTATAAGCTAACACACAAGAAACTTGAAGAGATATCAAACATGTAGCCACTGCTCTGGCATAATACTACTAAATTTGGTTAAAGTTTGTTGGCTGCAGCCTTAGGGTTTTCTGTCTAGTCACACATTATTTAAACCATAAGTACAAAGCAAGTGAAGCAATTCAGAAGTTTTGTTTACTTCATGAAGCACCTACTGATTATGGAGGCAACAATTTAAATTATCTGTCTTTAGAAGATAGTTAACAAAAGAGAGGAATCTAAAAACTCTTATGCTGAAAACCTGTTTTCTGAAATATTCTCCTCCTCAAAGACAGAAATCCTGTTGCAGCAAGACAGCTTTGTACAGCTTGGCTTTACGTAACAGGCTGCAAGGTCCACACAGACAGCCATCTGTCAAAATAGCAGTGTTTTGCTACAGGCAGAGGACAGCTCCCATAATATAAACTGACGAACTGAAGCTGTTAATCCAGTGAAAAACAGTCAATCTATTAAAGGCATATAAGGAAAATAACAAGATGTGCAGAGAGAGACCATGATTCCTAGGTCAATCACTGCTGTTACCTTGAACTTGCAATCCCTCTTCTTGGGAGAAAGCAACAATCAGCAGCCTCTGCTCATATGGATTTTCTAAGAGCCCATTGTCCTGGGTCTGCCACAGATCTGCCTGCCACTTAGGCTTCTTGCATTACATTCAGCCTCAACACTGTTTATTTAACAATAATTGCTCTTAACATTAAGTTAACTACCACGGGGTTAAGTAAATGCAAATTACTATTCAGTACAATATTCAAGCTGTATAGGAATGATTATTGAACACTTGTTGATGAGGATAAAGATTTACATGAAGGTCTGTGTGTTAGGTTTTACAGAAAACAAGAACACTGTGGATGGACTTAAGAGCTGAGACAGTAACATGCCTTCACATTTGCAAAGTAGCCATCATGATAGTAAGAATATCTCTTTTTTGCTACTTGTTCTGTAATCTGCAAGCTCTCTGCAACAACAGCATTGCCCTATTACAACAGCCAGAGTACAGGCCTGGTGCTTGAGGAGCTGCTGGAAGAGGAGACACAGCTCACTCTTATCCCTCCCTGCTCCAGTACCGTGAAAGCATGGAGTGCCAACCAGTCACAGAAAAAGGGCAGGGTTATTTATGAGCTCTCAAAGCTTTGCAAATAGCTTCAGATAAGAAAGGAAAACAAACGTCTCTCTACAGAGTCAGTCTTTCAGACATTCAGGCATAGAATCACAGAATTGTTAGGGCTGGAAGGGACCTTAAAGATCATCTCTCACCTCTTCTACTTCCTCGCTGCAGTAAGGAAGTAGATCAGCTTAAGGATATCTTCTACAGGAACAGCAGCAATATGTCCTATGTATAATAAAGTCAGCTTACTTGTAGGCAAAGCAGGTAGCAGAGTCAAAGCCATTGTCACCAAAGCCAAGAGTCTGTTCCCAGATAACGGTGCAGGCTTCTGCCCCTGACACCAAAAGAGAAATCCAGAACAGAGCTTTCACTTCCCCCCGATATATTGTTCCTCTGGTAACAGCAAGGAAAGTTATCACATCACCACAGGGGCTGGGGATGCTCAAGGGATTGGAAGAGCAGGGCAGGAGCAGCCAGGCCAGCAGCCAGGGCCTGCCCAGTCTCACCAGCCACACAGCAGGGCAGTCGGGGCACCAGGGCAGCCCAGCTCTGGCCATCAGGCACCTCCTGGGAATGGGAATAGGGCAATACCAGGCCAGGAAGTGGGAGCATGGACAGGCCTGGCTCTGGGGAACCCCTGGCCTGGCATGGCATGGCAGGGCTGTGGGGGGCTGGACACTGGCCCTGCTGCAGCATTGCTGGGGTGCTGCACCAACAGCCCTGGCGCTGCTCCTGGGCAGAGTGAGGGAGCCCCAGGGGCCCAGACAAGGCCCTGGTAACAGCAGGCTCACCCATCATGGCTGCTCCTTTCCCTCTTAACCTGCATGCCTCTGCATGTCTCTCCTTTCAGCCACTCATTCTTAACACAGAAAAAATTCTGTTTTGCCTAAAATGTCATCTCTGTGGCTGATTATCACCAGCCATTTAAATGGCTTAAGTGTCTTAACAGACACCAGCAAGAAGTGGAGACATGGAACTGAGCTTAACCCCTCAGCAATTTGCTCCAATACGAATGACCATTTATTCTTCTGCTACATAACATTTGGCAGACTGCAGGCCAGCAAATCACACAGTGAAAAGCACTGCAGTCCTTCAGCAAAACGGTCTATATCATGACAATGGAACAACAGGCTACGCTGAACATTAAAGAGATGAGTTCTGATTTAGCAAACACTTTAGGGATATTTCACTGAACCAAAATGTTATAGTGAAACGTGGACAGAGCATTTCTGAAGAGCTCTTTGCTACATTCTGAACCTTGTTCTAGTATGGCTTAAGTGCATAAATCTATATGAGGAGGACCGAATGTATTATTCTTCATAGACATTTAGCAGATTTGGCATGTTCTCTGTCCTTGCATGCCCCTCAGAGGACATAAATTGTTGCTTCCCTGGAAAGAGAAAGCAATGGGAGAAGGTAACCAAGAGACAAAAGTCTGGATATCTAGGATCTGGATATCCTGACTCTATTTCAGAATCAAAAATCACCAATTAAAAATACCAGCCTGACACAAGGACAAAAATTCTGTGTGCCCAGAAAGTGTTTCAGTTTGTTAGTCTTAATGGAAGTGAAACTAAAAACATTGATCAGCTGCATACATATATGTTGTTGTACTTATTGCCCTTCCTCCTTTCAGCAAATTAAAATCTATTTCTGCAATTTTGTTACTCTGATTTTCACCATCTGTAGGTGTCTTTGCTTGCTCTGTCTTAACTGAGTCCTACTGTCCAGCTCACGTTGTAGAAACTTTCAGGAGGGAGTCTACTCTGCTGCCTCAGTTCAGCTAACACCATTCTTTGCTCTACAGATCCAATGAATTTGCAGAGGCAGACCTGTCCTGAGCAAAGGGAAGAAGGAAAAGGTGCCTTGCAGCTCTGTATTCCTGAAGTTGCAATACTAACACTGCCCCCAGCTTTCTTGGGGCTCTGAGTAAACTCAGGATGATTCTCAGTGCTACTTTTAATTGAAACATCCTGGAATTAATTAATTCCTGATTCTGTTCAATGACCTGAAGCAGAAGGAGACAGCAGAAAAGAGGAGTAAATGAATTTTTTTTTCTGATTAACCCTTTATATTTAACTTGCATTTGTAAGAGAAATTATAATAACCGCAACTGTTTCAACAACTTATTTTTATAAGTTAATTCATTATTTCTCTATATAACAGTAGGAGAAGTTATTTTTTTACTACAGTAAATTGCTATGTCCAGACTCAGAGTAAACAAACTGGGCAAAATTCTCAGAGCATGTTCCCATTCATAGAGAAGTATGCCACTTACACAGTCTGCAATGGAAGAAAAATCTTCAGAGGCAGTACCTTGAGAAACAAAGAAAAATCATGCAAATATGTTCATATTATTTATTATTTTTCTACTATGTGAAAGCTAATTTTGTCTGTATCTGAGACATCCAGTTCTGAGAGGGAAAGCAAAACTTGTGGGTCATATGCATGAATAAAAGGTAATTGCTTTTCCCTAAATTAGTAATCCCAGTCTATCATCCTGCATTCTACAAATGTGATTTTAAAACAAGAAAATCACAGGAGTTCACAAGCTCACACCAAGTAATTTTGTTTGCACATACCCGAGTCTTACAAATTTTTTGTCCTGCTGAAACTTAGCAATATTTTAGGCAAATGGAGATTTAGGGGCATTCTGATCTGATAATTTTTTCAAATTAATAAGATTATTTTAGATTTGTATTACTGCAACAGATAATCAAATAGCTCATTTGTGGCTTTCATTCATGTCAGCAACCACACATTTTTATATTCTCCACTAGCTCTTCTTCCATATAATCTTTCAGGAGAAGGGGGTTGATGTTAATAGAATCTGTGAATTTGGAGATGAAGCAAGCAAATTAATGAAGGTTGTAGCAAGCACTGAAATGGTTTAAACTGCAGTAAGATAAATCAGCCACACAGTTCTCCTAATCCTGATTAATACCTTGCTGATGAGATTTAGAAAGTAATTGCTGCTGCCGAGGCCTTCCTTTGAACTCTGTGCCGGGCATTAGTCATAGAACCAGAAAGCTACTAACCTCATCTGACAAGCTCCCCACACTGCTACAAAAATGGAAGAAGTTTTTAAAGCATTGGTTTAGCTCCAAGATCAGCTGCCAGAAAACAAGTTTGGGAAATACAGCTGTATGGGACGTTTTCAACATCTTTTCTCCTTTTATAGCAGAAAATTTGCTTTTATTTACTTGCCACACCAAAGTCCCTTATGTTATAAAACCAGGGCTCTGTATTACTTGGAAATTTCAGCCGGGCTTTATTACCTGGGTACACAAACAACTGATTTCCAATGCAGTTTGATGAAGAAGGTGGATTTTTAAAACTTCTTTCTCTTACATAGAGCTGTAAATTTCCTATCCTGATCACTATGTAGTACACTTACATAAATATTCCATGCTGAAAGCTAAAGAAGTGCCAAATTTCAGTTCCCTAAATAGGTATGACTGGGCAAAAGCCGTAAAATTGATTCAAATGCCCAATACTGGCAGAAACATGTGAGGGTCACACAGCTTAGGACATTACTAAAAGATTCGCAATAAGGTAAATATTTACTGCTAAAAACAGATCACATTGCTGAAGTACTGGTCATCTACAAACCAGAACATGTCTTAAAAATAAACCCGCCTCCTGGCATATGAGGACACTTTTCAGACATCTGTATTGAAATGAAAGATGATAAGGAAATTGAGGCAGTGAGAAAAACAAACTTTAGACATCACAGCCATTACATAATTTGCCCAAAAAGTGTCACAGGATCACAGAACGGGTCAGGTTGGAAGGGACCACAACAGGGCATCTGGTTCAATCTCCCTGCTCAAGCAGGCTTGTCCCAGAGCACATGGCACAGGATTGAGTACAGACGGTTCTTGAATATCTCCAGTGAAGGAGACCTCACAACATCTTTAGGAAATCGCCTTCTGAATCATACTTTTTTACACAGCAATTACACACAGACTGAGGAATTCAAACCCCACGCTCAAGTTCTCTGGATGCCCATGGAATCGAATCTTGAGTGTCCAGATTTGCCTTTAGATGGAATTGGATAAAACTTGAGGTCAAGAGGCTTTCTGCACTGAAGTGCTGCAGGTAGAACAAAGTTAATCTGATCAGAGCATACTGAGATGCCAATATAATGCTGTAGGCTAGCTCTCCGTGCTGGCCAGCAGTATGTTCTTCAAGCACTCATTTACAAGAGTCAGGATTTATGAGGAATTTGAAGAATTGATGATAGAAGAACCAGACAATGTAAGAACACAGAGTGGTAAGGAATGTAGAGACTAGTCTACAATCAGGTCCTGCAAACTTGGAAGAGAGGCTATAGTACAGAAGTTTTATAGTACAGAATTGTTTTAAGGCCTCACAAGAAAGATACAAGTAAAGAAAAATGTCAATGGCAAGTGAAGAGAGGTCAGGGTAATTTTCTTGCCTATCTAGAACAGTCAAACCCTAGAGGCACTTCCATGACCTCCGTGAGTGTTTCTCTTCCCAAATACAAACACTATCAGATACTCAGGAAAATAAAATTAGACCTACAGAGATCATATTGTCCTCATTATTACAGTAGGTCAAAACACATTTTCATTTCTATATGACTGATCTCCAGGGATAAAATCCACCAGTACTTGGGACACCCTGCTTAGCAATACCTGAATGTGCTTTTGCAATGTGAAAGGGAAATCTGATGTTTGTCTTTTTTTATAACTTCACTTTAAAGTTTAAATGGCAAGTTGCCTCAAAGAAGACATGGCTTCAACTGAGCACAACCAGTAATTCCCCTTTTCTCCCTCAGTCAAAAGCATCTGAAAGAGTCCTACTCAACACCATCAGATGAAGATGGTCTAGGATAATAACGCCTCAAGCAGAGACAGAGCTTTGGCAGTGGTTTTTCATGACATATGGCACATATGTCATGACAAACCACTACCTCTACATATAAGCCTACATGCAGCAGGAGGTGCTGCACTCTGTGGGCTAAGGTACCTAGATATACTTCTAGATATACTTCCACATATGGGAACTCACCACCAAAACTCTTACAAGCTCCTTCTAGTTAAAATCCACACAACTTTCTTCAGCAGGATGATGAAGCCAAGAGCTTTCTTCCATATAATTTGTGGGCTACTGAAGTCATACCAATGTCTTTAAAACTAGACAAATTTCATCAAAGTATCTGGTTTTGTATGTGCAAGAGGAACTTCAGTATTTAGAGGGAAGAGGTACTGAACAGGCCCAGTGAAGAAGTATTAAAAAGCAGTGCGAGTTGAAAACACCCCAGTTCACACTTCAAATGGGTTAATGGAAATGCAGTTCAACAACAAACAACAAATAGTAGCACATTCTGAAAGGTACAAGATCTTCCTGCCCTTCTCTCCCCAAATTACATCTCTCTGAATGACCTCATAGAACACACTGTAGAGGAAGTTTGTATTCAAAAGATATAGTCAAGACCATACAAACCTGTGCCACTCAGTGCAAATAGTGAAGGCATTCAGTTTGCCAATCACGACATAGGTTCCCATTGACAACAAAAAGAAAATTATCATTAATTATAATTTTAAATTCTCTTCCTTTTTACATATAAGACCCCAAAAAATATAAAATATTTTTCATTCTTGCATCATAGCCCATTCAGATCCATACAGTAAACAAGAAGATAAATACATGAAGTGCCACGTCTATGGTTGTTTAAGGTATCATTATTTTTTAAATAGCAACATTCTGCTCTAATTGATCCCAACCAACAAACTTAATTCTGGACATAAATCAATTAAAGCAAAATGAAATTTGTAATCAAGTTTCACTGCATGGTAATTAATTTTCTACAAAGAGCTGCAGCCAAGGTATTACACATTCAAAATAGAGAACTCCATATAACTCACATCAAAATATAGAATAAACTACTAGCCAGGCAAATTATTAAGTTATTCTGGTCTGTGCTTTTTCAGAGACTTGCAATATAACCCTACTGATAAACAAAAAGTAAGAATTTCTGTGCCAGAATCCAGGAAAGAAAAAAATAAACACTCCGAAATTTATTTTATCATTCTCATAAACTAAAACCACATTTATGTACATTTATAGACTACATACTTCAAATTATTTGCTCTATTTCTTACTGTCAATACTATTCTGATGGCTCAAATTTGTCATTCATTCTGCATTCTGTTTGATTGGTTCTTTGGACTGATAAGGCAGAAATAACTAGGGAAAACACAAATACTCACATGCAAGTGAATTTCTTCTAATGATGATTTTATCTGACACTTGAGCAATTGTGATGTTCCAAAAAGGAAAGTCTGAAACAGTTTTCTTAGATGAACCATCAGATATACCAGTCCTTTGTACACCTAACCACATTAGGAAAAAAACATGTGGCTTCCATATAGACAAAATCCCTCCAAATGCTGCTGCAGTCTGTGAAGACTTGCAGAGGAACCAATGAGGCTTTCTTGCATTATGTTCAAGTCAGAAGAGAATGCCAGGCACCTCCAGAAGCTGTCTGGGCAGCAGTAAGGTTGCTTGCCTCTGCTGAATATCCATTTCCCATATTTTTCATGCCTCAAGTGCTGAACACCACACTTACAAGATGGACCTCAAGATGTGAACAACAGAAAGTTCTCTGTTTCAGCACGAGACAGAACTAATCTGCTGATTGTTTTGGGTTTGACTTAATTTCTGATTATGTATTACTTACCAGTACCAAAACTCTCCTCGCCACAAAGGGAACAACGTCCAGAGTCCATGAGATTAGAAAAATACCTCCATCCCGCTGGTGTCTCATACACAGGAACCTTCATTACTTTTGCCACTCTGGGAAACATACAATAAAACATCACATGATTAAGATCATGCTTTTTTTTACATATGATCTGAGGTCAGTTGAGGAATATTCTACGTCTCATTACATCTCCTGACAGCAGGAGTAGAAGTAGAAAAATAAAAACCAAAACCAAGAACAGATCAACACTACCATTCAATACTGATGCTTGTCTCAGCATCTAACGTCAGCCAAAACCCAAGTATGTTTACACATTACGTGTATTATTTTGGAAAATGTAGGACCTCAGTTCCATAGGCTTTACCAGTATCTTTCCCTTCTTACTGACCAAGAAACAGCTAATCTAAGGATGGACAGTTTTGCTGCACTAATATCTTAATGGAAGATAAAATATCATGTTGAAGCATCCTCCTTTACAAAATACAGATAGTCAAATAAGAAAATGCTTGAAAGATACTTTTACTTCTTGTAATGTCTTCAAAGACAAGAAAATACAGGAATGTTTCAGTATCTTCTTTAAAAACCTTTCCTAGTCTCAACCTGAATCTCAACTTATTCTCCCTGTCTCCTATCATGTAATACAAGAAACCCTCTCACTATCTGTGTGATGTGCCAGTGTTTTCAAGAACCAAAATTAACCACCTTGTAAGTTGGATATGCATTCTTTTCCCCAGATTGTTAACTGGTAAATATTCCTGAATGAAAAAACCCTTGCATGGACTAAAAAACAAGAAAGAAAGAAAACCCTACCAACAACTCCAAAGAACTCTTAAGTCTCAAGATGGGGATTTACACAAAATGAGTATTACCAGTCTTCTTTCTAGTTATATTTTCTGGTTTTCATTGTGTGCCTAGGGTTTTCAGAACCAGCTATTTTATAACATGGAAAGTAAGAACTGAGACACAGGGAAGCAATCTGACCAACTACCAATGACCTTATGATTGCTTCAACTATCATACCTAACAATACTTCTTGAAGCAAGAGAGTTTACTTAATTTTAACTGCAGTCAAACCAAAGCAAAGCAAATTAATCAAAGATGGATTCAACACAACACAATCTGTCTAAAAGTGTCAAGGTGAAAGCAATCACCCTTCTGGTCAAAAAAACACCTGTTTTCTGATGGCACATCTCTCTGTCTCACATTAAGTGCATAAAGTAGATGGGATAAAGTGTCAAAATATGCCAGCACTGACCCCTTCAAAACCTGGTACATAAGTATATCTAAATGAGAGAATCACAGAATCGTCAAGGTTGTAAGAGACCTTCAAGATCATCTAGTCCAAACATCAACCTAGCTCCACCACAATCACCCCAGGTGCCACATCCAGACACCTCCTGAATACTTCAGAGAGTTACTCCGCCATTTCCACGGCCAATTTATTACAATGTCTAGCCACTCCTTCAATGAAAAATCCTTCTAATATTGAATCTGAACCTCCCCTTGCAGAACTTAAGACCACTTCATCTTGCCCTTTGACTTGATACATGGCAGAAGAGATTGACCTCCACCTGGTTACAACCTCCATGCAGGCAATTACAAAGTGATAAGGCCTCCCCTTTTCTCCAGGTTAAAATCTTCAGCTCCCTCAGCTGTTCCTCACAGGACTTGTGCTCCAGACTCACCAGCTTCATCGCCCTTCTCTGGACACACTCCAGCACCTCAATATCATTATCCAAGTACAGGGGGACAATCCCTGCCCTGCTCCTGCTGGCCACACCATTGCTGGCACAGGCCAGGATGCCATTGCCCTTCTTGGCCCCCTGGGCACTGCTGGCTCACGCTCAGCTGCTGTCACCAGCACCCCCAGGGCCTTTTCCTGTGGCAGCTTTGCAGCCACTCTGCCCCAGCCTGTGGCACTGCCTGGGGTTGCTGTGCCCCAAGGGCAGGACCAGCACTGGGCCTTGTTGAGCCTCACACCACTGGGCTCGGCCCATGATCCAGCCTGTCCAGATCCCTCTGCAGAGCCTTCCTGCCCTCCAGCAGGTCAGCACTCTGGACTGATGGCGATGCTTGTGAAATGACTGAGCTGAATTATACCCTCTCATCCAAATGATTGACAAAGATGTTAAACAGGACCAGCACCAGTACCGAGCCCTGGGGAACACTACGGGTGACCAGCCACCAACCAGATTTAGTTCCATTCATCACCAAAAGTGATGGCACTACAGTTCAGCCCTTAAGTATTCTCTCTGAAATTTTTTACACTGTTAGCCTGCACTGTAATGTAGTCTCCAAATCAACCTTTCTTTTATGTAAGAATATCCATTCTAGGTGCTCATATTACATCTAAAATCAGTGATTTTTAAACGAGATGGAGTAAGAATTGCTGATATTTATTTGAAAATAGACAAAAATGTACATGAAAAAAAGGGTATTACCAAAACTTTTAATCCTGAACTCAGATTTCATATCTCTAGTTTAGAGGTAGGGGCGAGTATGTACCTTCTCGTGTTTATACAGCACTACATATATTATTAACCCTTAGAAATATTATTCCATAAAGGGAGGTTTCACAGGGCAAAACTGAACAGGTATCTGTCTGGCTCTTCAAAAAGTCAAGAACAAGAAAGAATTTAATCTCTGTGTGACAATAACTTCAGGCTGAAAACAGGACTGTACTGCCAAAAAAAGAGAAAACATTAAACCAGAAGGCAATACCTAACATGCTGGCAGAGCAAAACCAATTCTCTTAAGGTAGCCTAACAACACAGCTGAAATATGTTTGCTTGCAGAAATGTTCCCATATCCTGGTACAGTTTTTGGAGAAGGAAATCCTTTCCCATTTACTTTTCTACATTCCTCTAGCTGGGGAACAAATAGCCTAGGATGGACTTACCCTGACCAGCACTAAAAGCTTCAAGAGGCTGTAGCTGTTTCCAAAGAGTTCTAGGTACTAATGTTGTTTCTGTTGGCATGTGGGCTCACTTTGCACAGAGTTCATAGTACGATTAGTTTGTAGTAGGAATGTGACAGATTGTTCCATGCACCTTCTTTTTTCTTGTTGTTTCTGGCTCTTAATAATTCAACTAAGTAAGTAAATAGAAGTACACTGAAAATCAAGCATACTTCTTCCTTACTGACATTTTTCTGAAATAAAGACTCATCACTGGAAGTCTCAACAAATGCAGAATGTGCCTTTATGCAGCCCATAGACATTCAAGGTGAAAAATTACCCCAGAAAACATGAGGGGTGGGTTCCCACAGAAAGTTGGAAAAATTCTCAAAGCTGCAGACTCTGAGAAATAATATGCTGCATTAGATCAAACACATAATCACACAAAATACAGGAAAACACCCTCAGAGGAAGGAAACTAATATGTGACGGTGAAATTACTAGATCTTCAAAGCCAGGGAAAACAGAGATTAGATGTGGGAAAGGGGAGGGATTTTTAATGCTCCTACATCTACATCTTTCTAAACTAAAAATATGACTGGGTATTCAGGAGAGAAAAATTTTTAAAAAAATCCTCATTTTTCCAATATTTTTTTCACTCTGTATTTACCAATCTGCTTTTTAATATAGACAAAATTCCTAAATCAGAGCTTTCAATCATTGATACAACAAGAAGCCAGATATTTTCTTAAAGAAGTTCCAGTTGAGACTGACAGAATCCCTGTGGATCAAATTTGAAAATAACTTTCTGTGTTCTGCTGAACTGAACATTTGCAGCACTATTTAATGGAGCATATGGCTTCCTGACAGGCTTGATAGATGCTAGGCAAATAAATGCTTAGAATAAGGGTTTCAGGAACTTGCAATTCTGCAAGAACTGCTGATAAGTCATGGTAAGGATTTTTATCTTCAACAAATCATATGTCCATTAATTACATTTTGCAATGTTTTTAGAAATGCACCCTCACAGGACAGTTCAACCAAGACTACATATGTACAGCTTTTTAAGTTTCTCTTCTTTCTGTATACTTACACTAGATCCCCAAATTTGGGGAGTTAGAAATGTAAAGTCAAGGTTAATGTAAAGAGTTTTGTCTGTATGAGCTCTCTTGATGAGAGAGGATACTCCTTCTCTCAGGAAGTGAGTCTTAGAACTGGTACTACAAGTGGTATTTATCTTGAAGAAGTCCAGATAACACAGTAAATTTTATATATACTTAGGTATGTATAATGCATCATCAACAAGATACTGATACAGCAGTGCACCTGTAAGGGTGATACCTCAAGCTCTGAGCTTTCATGTTGTAGGTACTGGCTGTTAAAAGGCCTGATTTAATGGATAGAATATACTTCCAGAGCAATTCAAAATAAAGACTGGGGAAAAATATGCCCTATAAATAGGCTCATTTCCCTAGCCTATTTGAAGTAAAGACATTCTATTTATGTCTAACCACACAGTTGATATACCTGTGTTTATATGTTCCATGAGTATAAACTATGTTGAAAGAAGACAACAAACCATGGACATTCTGGTTCTTGTCATCTTGTACATTTAATGGGACTGACTTCAAACACTACACTTGCTTGCCTTCCTTTAGTGTAAGTGCTGACTACATCAATGAGAGTATACAGTAAAATTTCTTCTGTCCGTGTTTGGCAGTAATTACCCCTTGCTAGACTAGGAAACAGAGTATTTACATTTAGAACCAAACTGTAAGGTAACCTTAGTTATAGCCTTAGAATAACCTTAATTAGTCTGCCCATTTCAGAACTAACAGCATTTATATTCCCAAGATGCTGAAACACTAACTAAGGAGAAAAAAGTTAAATCAAAGAAGAGTGGACTGCACTTTTTGCAATTGCACAATATTTATAATTATACTTTGTGAATTTACAAAAAGTAGGAGCAGATGCTTTTAAATGAGGAGATAACAAAATGAGTGAAAATAAGAATATAAATTATTGTACAGTTCCATTGTTAAATTTACCCTCTTACTGTTTCACAGTTGCACTGTAATTTTTTATTTTGAAGAGCTAGTCCCACGCTACCTATACTGACTGCCCACTTTATTTTCAAAGATAAGAAGAATGTATACAATGCAATGCTGACAATCAGTTTGAGTTTTTTCATCTCTAGAAAACAGAATTATTGGAGAGGTTAGTACCAACACAGAAATGTGAAACCAATTCTTGAACTACACAATAAGGCATGACCACTCACTAAATCATGAGCTGGCCAGCTCATAATAAAGGTAATAATGAACATAATTATAGTCTTCTAATAAAGATTAGAATTTTTAAAAATTTCCTGACAAGAAAAAAAAAATTAACAGCTAGTTCTAACATTACCCCTGAAAGACCTAACAGACTAATGCGCAAAACTTTACCAAGCAACTGGACTACTTATTCTACAGCTTCACATCTGAATATCCCAGGTCTTCTTCCTTACACTTCATAGCCATCTACATGCCACCTAACTAGGAAAACATAAGGTACAGGACTCTTGATAGCCCAGATTACTTTCCTTGGAATTCCAAAAATATTAGCCTGCTAAACTATGTAAAAAAGATTTTCATTTTTCAAACACATGGTTTTTTATTTAAAAGTGTTAAAAATCCTTGTGATAACTTTCTTTCAATTTTTCAGTAGATACAACTGACTATTTTTCACAGATAGACTCATAAAACCAAGTGGTCCTTGATGGCATCTCCCAGACATCGTGGTTTTGCACTAGCAAAACACCTGTGACACCCAAAGAATGACCCTGATTCACATTAACAAGAATCAGAGGGAAGTTTTCTCTAACCTAATCACTACAATGCCACAAAAACATCCTGATGAATATAAATCATTCAAATACAACAGCCTGCAGCAAGCTGAGTTTCTTATGCCAGTGAAACTCTTATAACTTCCAAGAATAGACCAGTCAATCAGACAGAATCATCCTGCCAAAGTTGTGATGCCTGTTCACCACAAAGATAAAGGTCACAACACTGGGGGAAGGGCTTTCTTTGACAGGTCTCATGAACTTGTAAAGATGTAAGAGACTGGCTAGAGATTTGTATTGTAGGTGAAATGCTGTCTAGGGTAAACTGCAGCACCACTTTCATTCTGGAGTCTGAACTTGGAGGAAGAAATAGGTATTAATGAAAGAAACACTAGAGAAGCAGCTATACATGTTCTTGTTTCTCATCTTCCACACATGTAGGTATCAGCTGACATGTGAAAGATGCTAATAGGCACCTGGATGAACAGCCTTCAAAACACTGACTGGTGTTCCATGGATACGCTGATTTTCAATCCTGCTCCTCTCTGTGCCAGCACTGAGGTAGATAGTTCAGAGACAATCCTTCAGCACGTCTTCCTCTGCAGAAGGCTAAGCACTGACAGGCACTAACAATCAGGAATTGAAGGAATTTGTGGGACAGATGTGGGCCACTGAAGGACAGCGTGTTGTTGCAGCACTCCAAAAGAGAACAAACCTCTGTAATGGTTTCTTTCAGAGTTACTATGGCTATAGAAGGAAAAGGTTTCTCACTATGTCTTCTAAATCTCTACTTAGCCACTGAAGTAGTCTTTGTTATCTAATCTCCAGCTGATAAAAGCCTAATTTGATTTTAGGTGTGAAGCATATTTTATTTCAAAGACAAGACTGTTATTTGACTGAAACTGAACTGAAACAGACACTGTTTTTCTTTCCACTTCTGTAGTTTTGCTTCATGCAAAGAATTAAACATATCTTAATAAGGGACCTGCATCTGATTTATCAAGAAGAAAATTTCTCTAGCTGAAAATAAGTCTTCACACACAGTCTAACCTTAACCTACAAACCTTTGTATTTGATATTTTACTGCCTGAGTTGCTTGGATTTTTTTTCCAACACTCTGGACTTTTCTGAGGTCAACACAAGTAATTTCTGTTTGCCTACATCAATTTTGCTATCCTTTTAATAAAGATACTGGGTTGGCTGTTTTCTAACCATATACTACAGAATTTAAGTGTACTTGCAACCAGACCCAAAACTTAATGGTTTCATTCTTTTAGACCACTGGGTCCCATCCCATTCTCACTGCATGGTATTTCCACTTGCTCTCTTTTTGGTCTCTTCTTTCCACTGTTGGAAAGCTCTTTGCTACTTCATTTTTCAACTTCTGAAGTCTAATTAATCTCACCTTTGGTCAGTTCTCTCTTTGTTCCTACTATTTTTCAGGATGCAGGAGTCATGAACCAAATGATTGCAACTTCTGTTTCAGTCCCGTCTCTAAGTCTTCACTTTTTACTTATGCAACTGCAATAGACCGTGAGAAATTCACAGTAGTAGCCATGACAGCAGGAGCACTGGCACCAACTATAACATGAAATAGATGTTCTGCTTCTGGATGTTTTCACTCTGTCTGTGCCACCTTCCCTTAAAAGGCTTCAACTGCATATTGTGCAAGGAGCAGAACTAAAACAGTCACCTCCCTTATATGGTCAAGTATTACAGTGTTACTCCTTCCCAGTCTTTAATTTCTTAAGCAAAAAGCAGTGGAATGCGAAGTCCTCACGCACAACACAGATAACCAGGACATCACTAAGATAAGATGCAAGCTGTCATGTCTGGCAGAGAGGCTGTCAGGACACTGTGGCAGAGAAAAAAATAGACAAGTTCCCTTACTTTTTGCTTTCTACTATGCTACATCTCACAGAGAATAATCCTATAAAATAAATCAATACAGAAAAAGCATCTGGAGACACTTTAACTATGAAGCATCTAAATAAGTTAGGAATTTTTTTTGTTGTTTTCCTTCCTCCCAACCCCTGCAATGTTTTAAGTAAAGTACTTAATACAGGTGGAATAAAAGTATGCTGAACCAAGCTCTAGTGTTCAGGGATAACTTGTGTCTTGAAAACTGGCAACTTCAGGTGGATTTTTTTTTGGCTGACAATAGTCCTAAGTAATGGATTGCTGATAATTGCAGAAATCATCAATATATCTAATCAGTACTAGATGAATTACCTTTCTATCAAAGGAGCTTAGTGGCATTTATGTAACCTAAGTTGTGCCAATAAACTGTTTCAGTATTTTCTCCTGCCTCTCAGTCTCACATTGGCCTTTCTTTGTTTTTGAAATCTTTCAACAGCAAAAGCTAAAAATTGCTCTAGCAGAAAGGCAAAATCATAGAATCACAAAGTCACAGAATCATAGGATGAGCTGGACTGCAAGTGACCTTGAAGATCATCTAGTTCCATGGTAAGGGTGGAACTAGATGCGCCAGGTAAGGATGCTACCCACTACATCACATTGCTCATAGCCCCATCCAACCCGGCCTTGGGCACTTCCAGGGATGGGCTGTCCACAACTTCTCTAGGCAACCTGTTTCAGTGCCTCCCTACCCTCAGAGTGAAGAATGTTTCCTAATTTCTAATGTAAATCTCTCATATTCAATTTGAAAACATTCCCCCTTGTCCTATCACTACGTGTGCAGGTGGAAAGCTGTTCTCCATCTTGTCATAAGCCCTCTTTAGGTATAGAAAGGCTCCCCCAAGGTCTCCCCAGAACCTTCTCTTCTACAGGCTAAACAATCCCAAGTCTCTCAGCCTGTCCTCACAGGAGAGGTGCTTCTGACTTCTGATCACCCTCATGGTCCTCTTTTGGACCTGCGACAAAGGTCCACACTTTTCTCATGCTGAGGACCCCAGAACTGGATGCAGCACTGCAAGTGGGATCTCACAACAGCAGAATCCCCTCCCTGATCCTGCTGGCCACCCCTTTTTATGATGCCATGTGGGACCATGTCAGTGGCATAACACAAACTTAGCTATATGACATCTGTCAGTCTTACCTTGTCAGCCACTCCACTATACAGGGCCATCAGGTTGGTCAGGCACAATTTGTCCTTAGTAAAGCTGTGCTGGCTGCCTTGGATCACCTCTTTGTCTTGCATGTGCCTTAACACTGCTTCCAGGAGGATCTTCCCCATGATCTTCCCAGGCACAGTGGTGAGATCACCAGTCTGTGGTTCCCAGTTTTCCTTTCCTCCCTTTTTAAAAACAGGACTGATGTTTTCCTTTTTCTAGTCTCCAGGGACTTTGCCTGACCAACATAACTCTTCAAATATGATGGAGAATGTCTTGGCAAGAATATCATCCAATTCCCTCAGGAACCTTCAGTGTATCTCATCAGCCTTGGGCCTATTTAGCTTCATCAAGTGGTTTCATACCCACTCTTTGCTGCCAGTGATATGAACTTGACTCCCTCAGCCCCCAGCTGGAGGTTCAGATACTTGAGAGGTGTGGAAAGCCTGACTGCCAGTGAAGACTGAGGCAAAGAATTCATTGAGTACCTCAGACTTTTCCATTTCTGTTTTCACCATTCTTCATTCTCGTTTACCATGGCCTTTATTTTCGGCCCTTCTTTTCCAAGCTATGTACTTACAGAATTCTTTATTGGTATTCTTCACATCCCTTGCCAAGTCCCATTCTATCTGTGCCTTAGTTTTCCTGACCCATCCTTACACATCTAATCCCTATCTCTGTACTCTTCCCAGATCACCTGTCCTGCTTCCATTGTCTATGTACTTTCTTCTTATTCCTCAGTTTGAGAAGCAGATCCTTGCTCCGTCATACCAGTTTCTGTCCCTCTCTCTTTCATTTTCTAAACACTTCAGCTCAAGGAGTTGCCAGGTATGGTCTGCTCTTATATCCTTAAGGACAATTTCCCAGGGGATTACATACACTAATTATTTAAACAACTGGAAGATTGCTTTTCTAAAATTCAGCATCCGGTCTATATTCCTTGCCAGGCCCATGTTCCTTGGGATCATGAACTCAACCCAGGCATGGTCACTACATTCCAGTCAGTCTCTGACCTTAACCACTCTAATGAGCTCATCACTAGCACTAGTCCAGGCCCAGTAATGCTTCTCCTTTGCTCAGTTGAGCTAATAAATCCATTAGTACAATCTACCTGCCTCGTGTCTTGTAATACCAGCAACTGGGCTACATGGAACTCCTGTTCAGCACAATCACCACCATACACAAGGAATATTGTGTGGAAAGTCAGACACTTGGCTTTAAACCTCTACACCAAACACATTTAAAACTTACTATCTCCCTTTGGCCCCTTGAAGTTCACTGGACTTCATCTGTCTTCCTTAGGAGCAGACTTGCACCATCACAAGGATGATTAAAGCACTTATCTCAGGACTCAGGCCCCCAATACCCACAGTGAGGCCTTGCAGTCAGTCATATTCCTTGTTGCCAACTGTAGGTCATGGTGTGAACAGATGGTATTTCACACCATCAAGTTTTCCTATAAAAGTTCTGCAGCACCTCAAGCCAAATGTTACAAGCACCTTGTGCAACACACAAAAAAGACAGCACTCTTGAAAGTACTTGAGACACTTTACAAAATAATGGAAAACCAATCCTCACAGGCAACCTTCTGATTCTATCCCAAAGGGTAAAAGTAAAGTCATTTGCCTAACTGCATACAGAGCCAGGGGAGCACTGCAGAACTGAAATGCATCTGTAAGCAGTAAAGAGCTGCAGCACAGATCTAATCAAACCTCTGAGAAAGGACTGCAGAAAGCCACTGCCTCTTCCTCACTCCTCAGGGAGTTAAGTGGTCAAAGTAAAAATAGCCAGCACAGCTCCTTGCTGAGTCTGCCTTTGCCTTCAAAGCTAATGTGATAAAACCCTGTCCACTAAGGGCAGGAGGTGCAAGGATACTTTTTACGGACACTATACTCTAGCCTAGTCTCACTAATCTGTGATGGAGTGAACTGTCACTGATGCAGAACTCACTGGTGAACAGAATGGTAAATGCACCTTTAAAAAATATATGAAGCAGATAGCACACAAGCTGGGATTTATCACCCTACAATTGCAGGGCTGCAAATAGGTTATTGTTGCAGTGACCAAGGTATGAAATTACTGCCAGGGTTAAAACTATCACATGAATTCAAGTTACACATATGTTGTAGTGAGACTGTTACCATCCCAAATTTGGAAGCACTATGAGCCATTAAAGAATCTGCTTTCTGGAAGTTAAATCACTTTTAGGAAGTTACACTGGTGGAGTCCTCATATGCAGGGCTAGGTTTTAAGGCCTTAAGTACCACTTTGGCTTGTCAGTCCCACTCTGAAATGTGGATAATAATGCAGAGTTCTAACAATGAGACGCCATAAGAGAAAACAGTTCTCTGAAGAGCTGAATGTTTAATTCCATTTAACTGATGTTTGTACATATAGAAACTGAGAGCTATCCCTCGTTTTGAGGAAATTCAGCCTTAAAAATCCTACCATGGATTTTATAAGAAGCCACTCACTTCAGACATGAAATCAGCCAATAAGTCTGAGGCATCTGCTTCTGCTCAGTAAGACTATAATGGTGTGGATACTCCTGTCAGCATGAAAGCAGGGTAGGTCAAACTACAAAACAAACAATTCCTTGCAGTCTCCAGAAAACAAAAAAAATCACAATCTAAACCTATTCTGTCAGCTTCTAATAAAAATCACAGCAGAGATTTTAGCATGGAGCAGATCTTCCAAAAGGAATCAGAAATGGATGCAACTCCTAGACAATAGCCTTTGGTACAGTAATAATAAAATTTCATTGAATAAATACCAACTCGGAGTTTCCTATGAGTAGAGTTGCTAAGGAGCACTGTCTAGTTCACCTGTATTAAATACATTGTTAGGTCAAGAGAAAACCCAACATTCCTGCTTTTTTTAAAGAAAAGTTTATTTAATCATAACGCAAAACGCTTAATTTCAAAGGAAATATTTGTGCTCTCATTACAAACAATTAAATCAGTGAATTAACTTTTAACTGCTAGAAATTACTCTTAGTTACCTTTCACTAGGAATAAGTACATTTTAAAATTATTTTTCCAAACTATTAATAGCCTTTTGAACTTATCACACTACCAACACTGATTTCTTCTTTCCCTTCCAGTGAGTGATAAAATTCAGAACGAATCCACTGTGTTTAGAACTAACTCCGACTGTCAACATGAATGCCTGTATCTGGACTGAGTATCTGTATCTGAGTTTGCAAAGAGCAAGCGTTTATTTTAAGTACGGTATTTATAATAGTGTTCTTTTCTGCTGTGTGAGCAGGAAAACACAGACATGGCAAGATGAGAATAAACAAGAAAGGAGACTAGAAAAAAGTGTGCTGCATTTCTCAGGGGCAGGTCTACAAAGTTCATAGCCAAAACTTTTTGTGGGAGGACTATTGATTTAAGCCCAGCTGCATAATCACCCACTTTTAGGCACCTTTGAAAGTGAATAAAAAATGCCACAGTGACCAACAGAGCATGGCACAGGTACCTGTAAGCTCAGGGTGAAGGAATGATCTGTTAAGCAGGAAGCAGTCTGGCCCATCAGTGTGGCACTGTGTCCCTGCTTGCTAATCCCCTTCACAGGCCAGGTTTGGTGCTTTGTAGGCACAAACAGGCAGTGGGACTCTACAGAATATCATCTGCACTGCCCTGCATAGATACCATGTGACATACAGGCTTGCCCAGGCTTCCATAAAAACACCTCACTGCATGAAGAATGTGTAACTCATGGTTTGATTAATCTGTTACCTTCCTTAACCGCAGCAGTGTTCAGAATGTTCACAAGCTTTACATGATTTCACACTACAGTACTGTCTGTGGACATGCAACCCCATCTTCTGAGTTGTGTTCTTCAGCACTCTTCCCTTTCCATATCCTATGTCCTTCTGGCCCAGCTACAGCATGCCACCCACACTGAGATTTATGAAGAGATGCAATCTAGGAGGTTTGTGCTGGGGGATGCTGACTCAGGCACAGCACAGCTTCAGTTTCTCCTTTACAGAACAACAAGTGTTTTATACAAGGGTTCAGTGCTAGAAAGAAATTAGTAAATAATAAATGGATGAAAATAAAAAACAAATAAGTAATAAAAACCCCAGTACTTTCATAGAGATCTTCTTTTTTCCTATTTTCCATCCATTTATTTTTTTAAATAAACTTCTACAAAAGGATTTCTTATTTCCCTTCAAATCTTTAGGGGTTCTCGTGAGTCCAAAAGTAAATGTGCTTAATTACTTGCTTAACTGGTACCAAGAGGAAAATGTCAACTATTTTGCTTTACTGAGTGTTTAATACTCAATAAAGCAAAATAGTTGACATTTTGCTCTTTTATTATAAAGCAACACTAGCTATGTGGACTGTAAGAGCTGTTTCCAAGAAATCTGTTAACAAATTCAGTACCTTACAGACAGAAATACCACTCCCTGGGAAGAGGGAAAAAAAATTATGCCAAGGTGAACAGGTCTGTGTATAAATAAAAATAAGTTGGAAGGGTTATTGTTTAAAAAGGAGGGAAGAAGCAATTTCAAAGTACAAAATTCAAGTGTTCGTCCTCTTGCTTCTGAATTCTCATAATAATTTTTAATCTACAGAGAAAAACAGGATGCTGTCAGCACACTGTGTAAAGAAGCCAAATGATTCTGTATTTAACTACACCTAGCTGAGAGGTTTATCTGTGCTGAGACTACAGATTGCAAAGGTTCCTACTGCCTAGCCCCTGCAGACTCCTCCCTTGCCTTTAAGCAGAAGTACCAATAGGAAAATTCTATTTTCTAGAGGAAAAACTCTAGCATTCCACTTAAAGCCCATCAAACCAGTTAGCTAGACCAAGTATCAGTCACCACTATTAGGTTAATTGTAGCTGAGAGGGACTTCAAAGCCTGCAGGAGGAAAGCCAATTTGTCAGATCCACACAAGGAAAGGAAACCTCCTAGAATAAACAGCTACTGAATGTTAAGAAATTAATTTCCTTCACTGAGACTCTGCCCATATAGATTCCACTAACTTGGGATCACCTTCCAGCACTCCCGACTCACAGGGTAACATTTAAAAGATTTAAAGATAGTAACTAAATAAGGAACATGTAGAACAGCTCTGGGGCACGAGCAACAGGCACAGAAGAAACACAGTGGACTCCTTGCCCATTTTGCCTCAGGTACGGAAATACTCGTAGCTAATGCTTGGCTAAAGCATTGTCAAGACTCTCATCCATTCATTAGTAACAAATTTTAATGTTCTGAATGATTCATTTGAAGAATTTCTAGAAAAGTTACTGCCAGGCCTTCCACAACTCTTTCCAGTGAAACAAAGAATTGACTGATCTGATTAAAAAAAAAAAAAAAAAAAGAAATATCTATAAAATATGACATGTGGGCCTTGATATATCCTACGTTTAATGGCGACTGTAAAGATAGAAATGGAAGGGTCTGATGGGTTAATTCAAGCTGCAGTTCAGTATCATTACAGTAAATTCAGCAGGACAGTCTACATAATTTCAGTGAGCTACAAGAACCTTGATTAACTCTCTAATTTTGCTGGCTGAGTGATACCCACCACAAAGACAATTTCTGCAAAGCAGCAAAGTCAGATTGACACTGGACAAGGAGCATACAGCTCACAGATTGGTAATGATGTCAGTAAAATTCTCTAATTGGCAAAAGCAAGAATGAATCAATCATCTTAAGCATTTCTAAATGATGGAGGAGAAAAACAAACTTTATTTGTGCAGAGATTTGATCAAAAAAAGCAAACAGAGCTTTAGTTGTACCTGACAGGTAGTTGATTCATTTGAACAAGAGAAAGTACTCTTAGAAATCTATACACAGCAGTGTTCCTGAGACCACATTTTTTGATTTGATTTTGACCACATAATTTGATTTTAGACAACAATTTCTTATATTTCTGAAGAACAATTTACTCAATATTCAATTATCTAGGAGAGGTGTAGAATTAGCTCTTGATTCTGGAAACTTCAAGACCTCCCAGCTGGTGTGGACCAGTGCCCAAGGGCTGACAACCAGTGCTGACTGGCCAACAAAGGAGCTATCCTTACAGTCCCATCATGTTCCATCCTCTCTAAGAAATCAATTTGCACTTGGGAGGAAAGATACTGAGAAAAAATACAACACTGGATGATTGCAGAGTTAAAACAGCCCAGTAGACTACTCCACCACTGAGTGATCAGCCAGTCAGGAGCATATCCTAAAGAACTTAATTCTACAATTTACAAGTAGAGCTCTGACTAAGCTAATTTTCTAATACAATTCAGCAGTAACTTTATGGAGACATTTGCTCTATCTATATTATTCCTCTCTGGAATCAAAGAAAGATTCTGCAAGTCAGTCAAACCATCCATAACTACACATACTACACCTCAGATCCATTGTACCAAATGAAATAAACAAAAATAACAATCTTTTAAGTAAATTTACAGACTATGGCTTAGTTCACTCTGTAATATTCTGGCAACCTCATGATGTTGCACTAGTGCTAATAAATGCTACTTGCACAGTGAAACTATAGTAATTTCCATCAAAAGCAAAGCCATACTTCTCATAAACTCAGACAAATTATACAATTGATAAAAGTGATGAAAACAAAAATTCTCACTGGTTTTCCAGTCAAACCAGTTAGAATAAAAAAACTATTTATGCATTACAGTTGCAAACAATATATATGGGCAACATATCTTCTCTTTAACATAAGTTACACACCCCCTCCATGTATAATACAAAAGTTTGTGAAAATGCCATAATTGCCTTTGAAATGGACCTTTCCACAAACTCAAAACTTACAAGTCTGATAACTTCCAACAAAATGTATTGGAGCAACTAATGTTGTTTCTAACTGTTTCTCTTGGTTACAAACGTACTGTACAAGTCTGCGTAACTCTATCTTATTAGGGGGTTGTTTTCCTCAGTGTATGGGTTGTTAACAGGTGTATTCATCATGATGTTCCACACCAAATGCTGTCTCATGTTGCTTTAGTCATCAGTTTGAGATTCAGATCCAAAATGCATAACTTCTTACCCTCTTTTGCAAATGTTTCAAGAGTCAACTCCCAAAAGAAGTATAGCCTTCAGGACAGTGTGCCTGTGACGCCATGCCTTATGAAAACCTCATTGTCCTTTCCACACAAGCTCTAATAGAATGATTAGAAACAGCTGTTGACATATACAGTATTCAGCTATGGCTGGGCCAGAAGTAAGGATAAAGCAAGAGACAAAAGCTGCTTTGCGACAGACAACTAGCAAATACACACACTTCTGTGAGCATAATGAGAGAGAGGTGTGCTTTGGCAGCAACATACCCCAACAGAATTTTGTCTTTCACGTAATAAAACCAGCTGGCACAGTGCTCAGAGTCCTTTTGAGGTGAAATCAGAATCATAAACTGTCTCAAGTTGGAAAGGACCCATAAGGATCACCAAGTCCAACTCCCTGCCCCTCACACGATGACCTAACAATTAACCATATGACTGAGATCATTGTGCAGATGCTCCTTGAACTCTGACAAACTTGGTGCTGCAACCACTTCCCTGAAAAGCCTGTTCCAGTGACAAATTGCACACATATGTACTACATATCCACAGAGAATGAGGTTTGATTGCAGAGCTCACAGTAGTAATGAAGAAAAGTCCAACCAGCTGGAAAGCATGCAGCCGTGCTCTCCAGATGTACTGCAGTAATCCCTAGGGCTATTCATGCCCTTCCTGGCTGAGATACAAGAACCACTTTTCGTTATTATTTCAGCACTCATGTGCCTATAGAGTAAGTTAACTCCTCATCAGCAGGACAAAGAGAATGCACAGTGATCAGATATGATGACTTCTAGCATTCTGTGAACTTTTACACAACAAATAAAGTTCTGAGTTTATTTTAGCCTTCAAATTCTGCCATGGCTAACCAGCAGGAAGATTATGCCTTGTTCTAGAAAAGACACTGTCCACTTCTTTTATGGCAACAACTGACTCAATATTAGACAGCCTGTCTCTGCCCTATTCCCAATAGCATAGCCTGTGATGAGCTAAACGCTGCGAGCAAAGGCAGGGTTTATTTGAATATAAATACAAAAAACCAGCTGTCATTGCTAGGCTGTAGTATGCTGTGTTAACAGCCTGACTTGTTAATGGTTTCCTGAGTAAGACAGGAAATCTTCTTAATGCATGGAAATAACAGAAACAAACAAAAAGGCTGATTAAAGCAAGCTGGTCCCTGGAAAATGAAACATACCTAAGAATATAAGAAACACCCAAGCATAAAATGACACAAATTAATTTTAGTAGTGGACCTCATCTCATTAAGGAAAAGCTTCGTGTTTAGTGCAACAATGAAATATCAGCCAGGTAATGAACACAACCTACAGAAAAACAAGCAAAATCCCAAAGCATGAACAAGTTCAAAACACTTAAAGCCTTCTCACCTCTCCACCCTTAAACAGGTATCTTTTCTGTTCTAGTCCCAAGTCCTGCACAGTCACCGCTGCATACAGAACCCATGGGTTTTTCAGCAATACAAAGGTCTAAGAAGGCAAGGAGAAATGCTTTGTAAGTTTTCTAATTCTACAAGAACTTTCAGGAAGATTTTACTATACCAGAGAAGAAAAATGGCATGATGAATTGTAAGGTGTAATAAAGAGGTGTAATCCTTTATATTCTTCTGCAGATACTTAGTGGAGGTGAACCTCAATAATGTCATAACTAAAGACTGGCCAGACCCAGGGTCTCTTTCAGGATATGCAATAATCCTATGAACTAAGCACAGGCAAAATACTCTCCACTAACTCAGGAGTACACATCTTATATTCATTAGCCTTTCCTGGCTTTGAGGTCAGCTGGTTCACTGTGCCTATGCTCATTGATGAAGATGAAAACCAGACATGAATATATCCACTACGTATGTTACAAAACTCTGTATTGCTGCCATTCAAATTGGGTTACCAGTACCCTGAATTATCTGAACAACAGAGAAAGAATGGCTTTAGGTACATATCAGAAGTTACTGATTGCCTCCCTAGCTGCTTCTTCACCTCCTGAGTACTATAATACTACTTCCACCCTCTCATTCAGAGACAGCAGGATAGCTCGGAAAATGATCAGGACAGAAACAATGCTGTTTCTCTAGATTGACAATTCCTTGATTTTGAAGAAAATTTAAAACAAATAATATAAGACAACACAATTTTTTTCTATAAACTACCTTGCTGCTACATAGTAACTACAAGAGTGCAAAGGTGCAAGAAGGCTCAGCAATCTTGGTGGTGTAAGGGCTTTCCTGCAAAGGTCTCCTTATAAGGACGCAGTATTATAACTTAGATTGGAAGTGACCATGGAATGTCTCTAGTCCAACATCCTGAACACAAAACTTGCTTCTTTCAAATTTCTTTGCCCCCTGTCCTTCCACCATGCACAGCTGGGAAGTGCCTGGCTCCAGGCAGTGGCTCTCGACAGGCACTCTCTGTAGGTATGGGCGGCTGTTGTTAGGTCCCACCAGAGAAGACATCCTTCTCCAGGCTGAACAGAGCTCCCAGCCTCTCCTCTCAGGGCCTGTGCTCCAGGCCCCATATGTGCTGGTGATCCTATGCTGAACTCACTCCACTTTACTGATGTTTTTCCTATAGTGAGGACCTCAAACCAAACAAAAAGCAAAATCTGGGAGTGGTTTCACACATGATAAGAAGGAAATAATAACTTTCTCCACCCTTTGCACCAATATCTTATTCATATGGCCCAGGATGTCACTGGCCTCTTCTGATTCCAGAGCACACAGCTTCTCAGACAAATATCCCCCAGGATGCTGGCCTGTCTCTGCAGAGCTGCTGCTCAATTCCTCTGCTGCACTCTGCCTTTCTGAGGGCATGGTTTGTCATTGCTGAATTTCATTAGGTCTTTGCCATCCACTCCTGCCAGTCGTCCAGGTTCCCCTGACTGTATCAAGAACAGTGTGGCCAGCAGGGCCAGGGCAGCCATCATCCTCCTGTATTACTCCTGGTGAGGCTGTAGCTGTGCACTATGTCAATTTTTGGGTCATTCACTCCAAAAAGGACTTTGAGGTTCTGGAACATGTCCAGAGAAGGGCAACAAGGTTCATGAAGGATCTAGTAAGATCTAGTAAACATGTAATATAAGGAATTTCCGAGGCATCTGCATTTGTTTAGTCTATAGAAAAGGAGGCTCAGGGGAAACTCTCTACAATTTCTCTGCAAGGAGGCTGTTATTTGGTGGGGGTTGGTCTCTTCTACTGTGGCTACAGTGAGAGGACAAAGGAAATGGCCTTAAGCTAGAAAGGGGATATTCAGATTAGATACTAGAAAAAAAATTTTCACTGTTATAGTGGTCAGGCACTGAAACAGGTTGCCCATGGAAGTGGTGGAGTCAATATCCCGGTGTATGTTCCCGGTGTATCTCCATCTAGATCTGGAGATGGGTTTATTGGTTTAGGCGCAACAGTGGCAGGCAGTGCCAGGTGAGTGGTTGGACTGGATGCTCTTGTAGGTCTCTTCCAACCTTGATAATACCATGACTGCTGGCTCTGCTCTCCAGCAGATCAACAGGCACCACACAATTTGGTGTCATCTACAAACTGGGTTTGAGTGTCCTCCATCTCCCCCTTCAGACCACTGACAAATATGTGGACAGGTCACTGCAGTACCCCACTTTTTACCAGTTAATTAACCAATTGCCTGTGAGTCTGAGCATCAAACCAGACTTTTACCAACCTAGCTCTCCATCCATTGAAACATAAAGTCCCTGGATACAGAAATACCATGGCACTGCTAAAATGGCAGTAAATGACATCTACTATCTTAACACCATCAACAGATTCCATCATTTTATCAGCCAGGCAATCGGTTTGGTTAGATACTATTTATTCTAGTAGCTCCCTAATTATGCCATTTAGATTGGAATTGCCAAGCTCACACTAGTTTTCCTTTGCTCTCTCGCAAACTGTTGTGTATATTTTAAAGACTGAAAATTAATAAGTGCTCTTTTTGGTTGTAGGACTTGTCTGGGAAGGGAAAGGAAAAAAGTAGACAAGTACATGACAGTGCTCATAGAAAAAATACAGAAAGAAGAAGAAAGTATAGTATGCCATAGGTATAGACAGTTACTACAGAATCAAAGAATTGATGTTGGAAAGATTTTCCACCTCTTTCGTTTCCCCCACAAAAGGAAACCGGAGACAATATTTCTTCTCCTTCAAAATCAATACAATAATTCAATTGATTATTACTTAAAATAAGATCTGATCTAACAGGACTCTCAATCTTCTTCAAACAATTTTAAGTTCCCTGGCTCTGCCAGTCTCACAGTGACCTTCAAAACACACAGGATGTAAAAAACAATTTACTGTCCCCTTAATTTCTAAACAACCTAAGAAGATTATACTTCAATATACCCTAGAAGTAGAATTTTAAACACACTGTTTTGAAAATCTGAGCCAGAGAAATTTTCTTTTAAATCAGCATGAAGCATTCTCCATGAAGGTCAACCATTGACATTAAAATCCTTTGATGGGAGAGGCTGCTCTTGGGTTGACACCAGCTGTGCTTTCCAGCCTGGGCAAAACAAAACATGTTCAGACATGCTGATATACCAAAGAGCCTTTCTAAGTTGAAGCATATAATAAGATTGCATAAAACCTGAAAGAAAAGGGGTCTTTAACTTTTAAGTAGTCACAAAATCTTCTGTAACTGACTGGATGCAAAATTCCTCAGATTGTTTTAATTAAAACACTTTTGGACTTTTTACCAGGAGATTTGTAGGAATTCCTGCTGTTTATTCATATCTGTGTACTTTCTGAGATATTAGACACGTGGCACTAGGAATCTGTGACTTTGTGTTACCCGCCATCAATCTATTGCACACTACAAGTCTTGCTCCAGGCATTTTGCAAAACATTTCTTTTTCTCAGGTAGTTTTTCAAATACAGCACATTAAGCTTAGACAAAAGTCTGTTTGTTTGTGAGAACTACAAATACACATACTTCTAAATAGAAGTCAATCAAGGTTACAAAACATATTTATTTCTCACCAAGCACCAAATCTTTATCTCTCTAAGTCTGGCTGACAAACTGACTTCACTCTCAGCCAAAGATTAAGCTGGAAACAGAGCACTGCATAGTTTTCAACTCATATTTTCTCTTACATGAAGAAAGCTTTCAAATCACCTTTATGTATTCAGTCCTGCAAGCTTCACATTGCACAACCAATGAACCTGCTCATTTTAAGCCAAGCAGCTATAGCAGTCCAGTCCATGCACAGGCCAGAATCCAGCTACCTTTGTGTAAAAGTAAGAGCTGTGTGTTGTGTCAGGCTGCTCTGCAGCCTGCCATTCCCAACAGGGAACAGCTGCCCTCAGGCCCAGAACTGGCCATGGAATCCCTCTCAGACCCTAAAGCTAAGTTGTGTGCCAAGTAAAAGCCATGGGACTGCCATATCAGTATTCTACTGATATTTCACAGGACAGGACACCAACATGTTTTCTGTCCTTTTCTTCACGAGCAACCACTGAAAAACACAAGATTCATTCTCTCCTGCAAATGTCAAGAATATGCAATGGATCATATGCTCATTTTTATATTTCACTGAAAAAGCGTTTGAGTATGCAACTGCCATTGTCCTGTAAAGTGTTGAGAATAAACATTTACCCCGTACACATTTAAAATGTAGCCTGTCATGACTACAGCATGTTTGGACCAGTGTGAGCTAGGATAATGAAACACTGGATAGTCAAGCATATGGTGGGTTTGCAACAGTCAAATATGCAACACTATAATAAAGCATAACAAATCCACCATCAAAAACCATAAAGACCAAGACAACTCCCTAAGGATATCTTTGAAAATGTTTGCAATGATAAATCACCTCCACTGCTTAAAAAACATTCAATGACAAAAAGATAGCAGCTAGATTACACATTGTAAAAATCAAACCAAGAGACACAGCTAAAGAAAGAACATCAGTGCCTTGTAATGATAGCTGGTTTTTCCTCCACAAATCTTCTCAAACATGTCATATCTGTGTAAAAAAAACATTTAGCTGTAGAACATATTTGAAAGCTGTTACAGAAAAAACCCTATTGTTTTACTATATATACAAGTATACAAAGGATTTATATGGACATTTTTAATATCACAGTGTTACTCTAGAAGTTACAAATCCTAAACACCTTTCCAATCACAGTGGTCCCCAACTTTATATTACACTTCAAACATGTTAAATTACATTCATGAAGGCTTTATGAAGTTGTCCTTTTGCAGCATTCCAGAACACAAATTGTCCTTCTGCTTTATCTAATTTAAAAACTGCTTATATGTGACATGCACTAAGTTTGACAGACGTGTCTTAAAAAATTCACAGCGAACCTATTTCAGAAAAAAGGGAGTGAGACTGAATTATCATGCTGAAGAAAGATAAAAGGAGGAAGGTTATGGCTGGCATAACTTGAACAAAGCACAGTCACAAAGTGAAGGCAGTATGAACCATGCAGAAAGACATATTTATGACTTGGAGAAGCCTTTATGTTGAAAAAATCCTTCAAACTCAATAGTAAAGGGTGTCCATGCAGTGAAAAAGAAATAGAAAGTACCTATACTGCTTCTGGCACACAATTACTGACAACATAGAAGAAATGCACAAGAAAAGACAGACAAAAAATCCATGCAGGATTTGCATGTTAAGAATTCAAGCAAATAATGACGAAGGCACAAGTGGGATGTGGTGTGTTGTGGCCTGAGGTACATATTTGAAGATAAAGAGGAGACGCTGAATGGGAAGGAAGTGGGATAAGAGGAACAGGGGAAAACATGGAAATGTGAAAGGTAAGAGAGAGCACAAAGATAGATGAAAATAAAGGCAGTGTTTAGAGAAAGAAGAAATCAAAGATGTAAGAACAAGAAGGAGGGAGAGAGGGTTGGACTTCATGATTTTATTGGTCTTTTCCAACCTAAATGTTTCTCTGACATAAGCAAAGCTTCTTGGTCTGCTTCAGACAAAATGGACCACACTCTAAACCGCAACGTTACTTACTATCAGGGGCAGCCTCCTTAAGGCGGATTGGTTAGAGCTCATAGCATCTCTGCCCTCCATGTCAACAGGAGGTAAACAACCCAAAACACTTATTGTCACCACAGCCCCCCTCAGAAGCTGTCTCTAGATGATCAGACAACAAAGACAATCAGCAGACAGAACACTGGAAGTTGCATTAAGAGACAGGCTCCCAGATGTAAAGTGGCAGGGTACAGCACAGTAAGGTGCTTAGCTTTGCCCAGGCCAAGTGTAATGAAAGCACTTACATGCTGTTGAAAGAACCTTGCCGTAGAAACAACCTATCAGATGCTAGTCTAAGAATCCCACATTCTCTCAGAAACCTTTTTCTCTAGTACCATCTTGACTGCTTTTTATACACACACCCAACTTCATATTTCCTGCAGAAACAATTTTTATTCACCCTTGTGATTCTCATTTTGTACACTGTTAGCTAACATCTCAGCATTTAATTTCCTTTCCTGTTATGCAGGCATCAGATAAATCAGAATACAAGGATATGAAACAAGAATAGTTTTTTGAACAGGGAATACAGGTTCCCAAAACAAAAAGAATACCAGCCTGTGAGTACATATTGCCAGAGAATTGAAGTCTGGAGACGTACTGCCACAATCCTGTTGATGTTGGAGCATATTAAAGCAGATGTTTCCTGTAAAGTGTTATCCTCTCCCTACAGTCCATACCAGTATATTCCAGCAGTCACTTCAAGCAAATACAAGCAACACTGGTTAAGTATTTTGAGTGAATTCTCTTGTAATTCACTGCTCCACTTGTTAATGCCATATTTCTAAGCAACATTTAGAGTCTTTTCGATTATTGCTTCCTTCTTTTTAAGTTTAATAATGCCCTTTGAAAAAGTCTTAAGCAACACATCATGCACCTAAGTGGAAAAGGAACAGACTTTCTAAATCCCTAAGTTATTGTGCATAATTTGTTTTTCTCTAATAGAGCTAAGGAAAAGTTCCAGTTCCAGGCTAAACTGTGGCCACACAATATGGACACACCATACAAAGAGGTAGTTTTCCTTTGCTGTCTAGCATAGACTTCAGGAAAGATCTCTGTGACCTCAGAAGATAGAAGCCAAGTAGGCAGGAATTGATCCAGTTCTCCCAGAGGAAAGCCACGCTTATTACCAAGCAGGCCAAAGCTCAGTGACCTCCAAGGAAGTTCCAGGCGTGTGTGATACTTCTTAGACTGTTCTAATCCACGCAGGCAGCCCATACCCACCTACCCAGGGACACATAAGGACCTACTGAGAGCTTAGGGGACAGGATTAAAGGGAGAGCAGTGACTGGAGACATTACAGCCTGAGGGTCTGCCACAGGCCACCTGACCAGGCAGACCAAATGGATAAAGGCCTCTACAAACAGACAGGAGCAGCCTCACCTTCACAGGCCCTGGTGCTCATGGGGGCTTTCAATCACCCTGGTATCTGTTGAAAGGACAACACAGCAGGGCATTGGCAATCCAGGAGTTCCTAGAGTGCATGGATGAATTTAATATTTTTCCTCCAAGTGACAGGGGAGCTCACAAGGAGACATCCTAATGATCTCACCACAACAAGGAGCTGGTGTGGAATGGCACTGACCATGAAATGGTGGAATGCAAGATCCTCAGGGCAGGGAGGAGAGCACACAGCAAGCCCACTGGCCTGGACTTCAGAAGAGCAGGCTTTGGTCTCTTCAAGGATCTGCTCGATAGAGTGCCATGGGACAAAGCCCAGGAGGAAAGAAGGGCCTAAGAAAGCTGGGAAACATTCAAGGATCACCTCCTACAGGCTGGACAGAGATGCATCCCAATGAAGAGGAAGTAATGTGAAAACACCAGGAAGCCTGTGTGAGTGAACAAGTTGTTCCTGGACAAACTTAAACACAAGAAGAAAGCCTAGAGAGGGTAGAAGCAGGGGCAGGTAGTCTGTGAGGAATACAGATTAATTGTCCAAGTAGCTGGAGATAATGCTAGGAAAACTAAAGCCCTGATAGAATTAAATCTGGCCAGGGATGTTAAAAGCAACAAGAATAGTTTCTATAGGTACACTGGTGATGAAAGGAAGACTAGGAAAATGTGAACTCTTTCCAGAAAGAAACAGGAGACCTGGTTACTGAGGACATGGAGAAGGCTGAGGAAGTCAGTGGCAGCTTTGCCTCAGTCCTTAGCAGCTGCAGTGCTCCAGCCACACTGCCTGAGCTGCACAACCAGCGGAAGGCATCCCTGCCCATGGCAGGGGCTTTGGAACCACATGATCTCTGTGAAAACTGCATGGTCTACACTGAACTACATGACAACATGGAACTCCTCAGTCTTCAAGAAAACAAGGAGAACCACAAAACAAAATAAAAAAATAAATAAATTAAGTGTCCTGGACACAGACTAAAATCTTCATAACAATAAATATTTGTAAGAATGGAAGGGAAAATACTTAAGTCCTTCCATCATTATCAGTTGCTCAGTTTTATTTAATAATCAGGCTTAGCTCCACGAAACTACATAAGGCAGTAATCACCATGAAACAATCTTTGTGCCAGAAGGTCAAGTAAACATTGCAAAGAATATAATTCAAACAGTCACAGAGCATTGACAGGGACTTGAGTTCATGCTTTCTGACATATTTATCAAACTTTATGGAAAGCAGATAGAAAAACATGTTTAAATGTCACTGTTTCTTCAGCTCTTACAGAAATGCAGATATGGTGTTTACATACAAAATGAATTCTACTTATATCGTATTTCAATATAACGATAAGGAGATTTTTTGACTACTGAACAGAATAAACGAAACACACCAAACACTGACCTAACAGTATTTCCTTAAACTAGACTATCTACCCACAAGTAAGGAATATATCCCCAAAGCCTCTGTCAATCATTAGAGGAAGCTGCAAGCTCTGAATTTAGTAACACCTCAAAACTTCCTGAATAGGCAAACAGTAGATACAACAATCAACCTTTCCATAAAACCTACCTTTTGCTTTAAAATTACTATTTCCTGATTAGACACATTTAAGGGAAGCAGCAGATCACTCTTGTCATAGTAAAGCTATGCAGCCAAATGAATTGAGACACAATTGATTTAGCCAAATCTTTTCCAAACAGAATATATTAATGCAATAAAAGAAACCATCTTGTCTTGATATTTACAGTAAACTCAGGCCTGGATGAAACTTTTTCAAAATTCAGCTGCTAACACAAGATGCTCATATTTCCTCAGTCTAAGGAGGGTTTTGATTTTTTGTATTGAATTATTATTTCATCATTTTTAAAATTCCACAACTTTCATAAAAAAGGTCTGCCAGATTAGGCTGTAAACCATTATTTACTAATAAAGAAAAATAAAATTTTATGGGAGAATACAGTGAAATATTGGTACATAAGGTTTACCAATTTACTTCCTCTCCAAACTTAATTAAATTCTTTTAATGCAAGTAAAAACAGGAAAAATTAGTCTAGGTTTTGACAACCAAAATCTTGTCAAAACCAGTTTAAAAAATAAAGCACATAAAGATGGGGAAAATTTGAAGCTCTTACCAAAAGACTTCACAATTTTGGAATTTCTATGCAATAAAAAGTAGAGATAACTAATGTAATGACAAGGTGATACAAATAAATATTTCATCTTACTTGTCCAGAGCTGTGCTGGTAGGCATGCTCCTGCCAAATCCTCGGACACCCGTCTGACAAAAGTAGGGAATGCAAGACAGATGGGCAGCAATTATAGCCAGCGAATCTGATGCATTAACAAAGAAACCATTTTGGCCAAGGATCATGTAGCGGTCCTAGAGAAGAAAACAAATTTAAAATAGCATCCTAAATTCCATGTATTGAGGACACTTAATTTTTTTTCCTAGATCCACTGGTGGTAGAGAGAAAAAGGGCAGCCTTTGGGTAATTCACATACCTCTCTGGGCAGAAAAATTTACTGGAATCATCCTGGCATGTTTATAATCTCACTACCACACCATCACTCCCTCCTGCCTTGCAAATCAAAGCTCCAGATCAACTTCCAGCTTCTGCCTCCTACGTGTCACTTCAGCAGCTCTGTTTCTGCCAAGAGAGTGCTTCTGTAGGAGAATCTTTTTGCCAATGGTACACACTATTATGGGAGTAGGAGAGTGTTTTATGTTTACTGAGAATAGAAAACAGCTTTTGTTCTTCAGGACCTTTTAATCTTTCTCCCACCTTGTCATGGCAGAAAGTTCTTTTGTAATACAATGCTTTTTATTATGGTGACAATGCAACATTTAAAAATTAGAATAAGCAGAGGTTATGACTCAGTGCTTTGTTTAGCTAAAAAGCCCTTAATTCATGATGCTAACCAAAAAGGACCTAATGTTATTCCTGTTTACTGTGACAAGATTGCATAATCTATTTGCTGCGTGCTCCTAACCAAGGAAAAAAGTGTTACACCAGCACAAGACAAAACCAGCCTGATACTTAAATAATTCTCATCCTGCCTTCAAATTCTGCTTGATTTTCAGTCATCTGCAGAGAAAAACTACAACATATGTGTCTGATTTATGGGTTGCAAATGTTACCATCTGTACCTGAAAGTAATACCACTTTCAGCTTCAATGGGTTACTGAAAACCAGATAAATTATACTTACACATCCCATATCTGACCCCAGACAAAATAACAACTACGGTGGAACCTCAGGACAGATCTAAATACTTACTCCATCAGCATCAAAAGCTGCTCCAAATCCATACTCGCCACCTTTCATAGCCTCCAGCAAGGCAGTTGCATATGTTAAATTTGGATCAGGAGGCTGTCCACCAAAATCCTCCAGTGGAATACAGTTGATGGCAGAATTTGCAGGAGCTCCCAATTCATCACACAAGATTCTTCTCACATAGGGTCCCATAACTGTGAAAACAGAAATCTGCCATGCAGTCACAAAAGCATATGCTTGACATTCAGATTTTTCACAGCACTGTGGACATTGCATACAAAATATAATTTCAGCAATTCTATGCATCTGTCCTTGCAACAACCCCCAAACTATTATTTCACAGAGGAATATGTGATTGTCCTTAAAGTAAATAACTAATCAGTATGAAAATAGTCTATTTACATGAAAATCAAAATGGTGAAAGACACAGAGGTTTTTTTTTACAGATTATTAAATAAAGAAATTATCATACACATAAAGGAGTTTTTCTCACTAAAATAAATAATAAAAACCCACTATTCTATGTGTTTAAATAACACATAATAGCAAGGAAAGTTAACACTAGGTGAATACCTATGGGAAATACACTTACCTTAAGATTCCAATTCATGTGAAAATTGCAATAGATTTGTCCACTAAAGAATTTTACTACATTTTAGTTGGTACCATGCAGAGAATAAACTAAAATTGTCTCGAAACTAACTCCAAAATACTTCTTTGTTTTGTTAAAGATATGACCAACTAAAACCTCGTGCTGTTACATACCATAATTATTACTTGCATTTGGTGACTGAAAGGTCACTACCTGAACACTCTGCATCCCTGATGCAGGTGTGAACAGGTCACTCAGAGGTAAAAAATGCATGGGTGACTGCTCTCTCTTTCTCCTACCATACTCCTAAATCTTGCTAATTGGAGCAGCAGAGACCTGAGGTAAAACTGTGTGAGTGAAACCTCTTTTCATGAAAATGTTGATGTTAATTCCATAAACTATACCATGATTCAGATTGTTATCTAAAGTGGACTCCTATCAAATTACTCTTTTTTCTGCCAATGTTAAACTACCAGCATGTACAGCTATAAAAAAACATTCCACTTATATACACTTAATCTACACGTTCTTTAAATTGTTGATACCCATCTCTCCACCAAAATGCAAGGTCATAAAGCCAATTCTCTGCCACCTTGCAAATAAAGTAAACAAGCTAAGTCCTTTAAATTGTTTGTGATGCATCAGTTTTTCTAACCCTAAACAGATTATGCATCTTTTTGACAACATGTAAAACTTCTGAACATGAGAGCTCCAAGGTATTTTAGTAACATCTCTCCAGTATAGTACACGACAAGGGGCAGTGCCTTCCTCACTGCTCCCTCTGCACTGCTAAAGGACAGCATCTGCCTTTTTGACACAGTCTGGCAAAACTGGGTGTTCAGAGCTATCACGCTTTACTAAATAAAATGCTTTACAGAAGTTTTCTAAGTCTGTCCAGCTCCTTTTATGGGTCTGTTTTTGTAATCCCATTAAAGAATGAAACCTGGTTTGCTTGACATAATCTGTTTTCCATAAGATAACGCTGAACAGTCTTACTCACGCTCCTATCCTTCACATCATTATCTGCAGCAATCTTTATTTATATATTCATAATGTAGCCTAAAACAGATGTTATCCTGGTTTGTGTTTCCCCAAGTGATACAGCTTATAATTTTTTAATATCAGTACATCATTGATCCCTTTGCTGTCATCTATGACACTTTCACCTTGTCCACAGTACTCTGAAATTCGCTCACTTTTAACATTAGTGAGACAGAGGTCTGAGCTAACTCTTTAATTTATTTATTCAGACTTTACTAGTTTTATACCATTTGTAATTTCCTCTTAGTAGAGACTGCCTTGTAACCTCCTCAGTCACTGGACACTACAGTACACTTCATCACCCTGTCACGGCAAGATTACCTCACCCTGCTTGCTTCCAATGCAGAAAGAAAACTGTTATTGGACACATATGTCCTTACTTATTTATCAAGTAAGATAAATCTCTTTGCTTGGTAAGAAATATAACCCGTAACTAATACTGCCTTTGTTGTTAGTATAAGGTTCAAATCCTTCCTTATTACCCTTAGCTTCTACTACATAAAAGTCCAACATTTATATGCTGTATGTTATTGGGAAACCACTGCAGTGTACAACTTTTATTGGGAAGTTATTTCAGTGTACCTACTGAAATTCTGTCCCAATAGTACTTAAGTCCATACCTCCATTCATGGCATCAATCCTTATTTTAATCTGATTGGGTCCAGTCAGCAAATTTCTGATGGCATTGAAGTCAAAAATACTTCGAAGGAGATTGAGGTAGATTTCCACGGAATCCACAATTTCCACTAGAAAAATCACACCAAAAAAGTGACTACAGTTCACCCAAGTGAAGTTATTTCCTACAGATCTCTTCCGCCCAACAGAACTAAAATCAGGCCACACAATCCCACATCACACAGCTTTGCTTTGAAAAGAGGAAGAGTCTAAGGCTCCCTCTGCCTTCAGTGTGGCTATTATCAAGCTTTAAGCCTTGAAAAGATCAACAGTTTTGCCAGCCAAAAGACTCTAGAGATAATGTAAGTTGACAGCTCCTATTTTACTGAAGACATTCACGAGTGTACCTTACATCAAAGTAAACTCTTAATAGATCATTCATTAAGCCACTGAAAAACTTTGCAAGCTAAATAGGTTTATTTTCAGAGGAAAAGGATGTTCACGGCAAGTTGACACCACTCAACTTCTACCTGACAGAAGTATCTATCTGCATGATTCCTTCAAGAGAGACATGCAATCTATTTTCTAAATTGTGGTACCAGGAATACCTGTGTTCAGTTTGTTGTATATATACTTATATATATATATATATATATATTATATATATATATACTTTTGCATTGTAGATCTCATTGATTTAGGAAAGCAAAGGCTTATTGGTGTTTTTGCTAAGTTCTTGATAACTTGAAATTTAAATTCGTAAAAGGAGAGCACTACATTTTTTCTAGTTCTTTTGGAACATTAAACAAAACATTAAACAAAAATGAACTCATGAAAATAAGTCTGTCATAACGAAAGTAGCAACCAAACAACTGTCAAAAGCCATGCTTCTCAGTCATCTTGGAGTTAATTACTTTTCCTGCTTAAATTTAAAAGCATATGTAATACAAATGTCTTTTCATCTGGTTAAATTAGTATCTTGAAATATCTTACTTATAAGTTAAATTATTACTTAGAATCTCATCCAATTTTGCACAGAAACACTGACCTCACACTAATGCTCTTCTTAAGAGTAACATGAAAATGAGAGACATTTTTTGAGCCTGAGAAAAGCACTTATAATAGATTGTGACAATATGCTTGAAGAAACAAAAAAGGGTTCTCAAGGCTGAAAAATTATCTGTGAAACCTACTTGAAAAAGAGTCAATTCTGTGCTATATGCTGAAAGTTTTAAACACTTACCAGGACTATATTATTGGTCTTCTATGCCCTGTTCCTTACAGCATTTTAGTAAGCCCTAAGCTTTACACAATTGAACAAATGTGGCAACTCTGGTGAAGCTGCTCACACATGTGAATATAAAGCACATGAAGGATTAAAGTCTAGAAATTATTTTAACTCCGGCCAAACCCAACCTCTGTTGTTCCAGCACCTTTTGATTCACAGAGGGTTGGATTCTTGTAGCCTTGATTCACAGAAGTTAGTTCATACAATCGACAAAAAAGCAGAAGTTTCAAATACATAAGAGAGTATCTTGAATTAATTTTTCAATTATTTTCATTCTTTCTGCACCTTCAATCTGCACTGAAATCTGTGTAAACTGTATTTTTTCATGCACTTATAAGCCAGTTGCATTGCTTCAGTAGAGTTCCCTGATAGCTCTACTATCTCAGGTTGATGTATTCTTAGAAGATGTGATTGGAAAATGATTTTTTTTTCTTAGAAAAACATACAGAAAACCTGAAAATATTTGTATGCACTTTTATACATATTTGGGGGAGAGGAGTGTCTCTTTTTGTTTGCCTAAAAAAGCCAAACATGTTCTTTACAATAAAATAAAATACCCCAGTGAAATCCAAATTTAAAGACTTTTTTTTAAATGAAAAATTTTATTTCTCAAAATGTAAATTGTCTCAAAATTTGAAGTTTGGGTGAAAAACAAAATGGCTTTAATTTTAGGGCATCAGGAATGCAGAAAGTTCTTGAGGCTGCATAGAGTTTTACAGTATTTGAAATATATGAAATATACACTAATTTTGAAATACTTATCAGGACCCCTACATTTGTTTTTGACTCCTTCAAGAAAACAGCTTTGTTAAATAATTTTAAATCAATTGTAAGCATAAAAGTATTCACTATGCCTAAAATTAAAAACGTGCTTAAGCAATCCCTTTACATTTGGAGTCGCTGGATGTAGAAATCCCATAACTTTTCAGAAAGTGTGAACAAAAATGAATAAACTGAGAGTCTCACTTACTCTTTTATCAATTAGTCTTCAATAAGGAAACCATTCCTAGACCAAAAAGGTTTGTGTTTTGTGTTTAACTACTAGCAAGCATACATTTAGCAAAGATATTTGGCTGAAAGAGGAGGCTGAATGCACTTAAAAGTCTGTAACTCAGAGTCCTGAAATGCAAAACAAACATAACGCTTACCTATAAATGCACACAGCATTGGAGACAAGCAAAAGGAGCTGGAAACCATGGTGCATTTAGAAAACTACAACCTAACTGCAATCCCGGAAACATGGGACATGAGGTTCATGACTGGAGCACTGCAGCTGAGGGCTGCAAGCCTTTCAGAAGAGACAGGCTGGGTCTTTTCAGACAGACAGGAGGGGTGGTGGGAGGTATTGTGCTCAATGTTAAAGAAGGGTCAGATTGTCAAGAGCTGCCTCTGATAAACAGCCATAAACAGACTGAGACCCTGTGGGTGAAAATCAATGAGCAGATCAACATAGGGCTCTGTGGTTGGCCACCTGACATGGGGAGTCTCTTGATGAGACCTTTTGCTTTATTAAAAAAAACCCAAACTCTACCCCCATTGGCAACCTCAAACTTCACTGCAATCTCTCCTCCAGGTTTCCTAGGACTGTGGCTAGCTGTTAGAATACTTCCAGCAGCTGCTTTGATCTTTCAGATGATATATGATAGACCAGCGTCATCTATCTAGCCTTCTTAAAGGTTTTTGACACTGTACCACATGGCATCACATCCAATATCTCTGAATTGCAGAGACATCTGATGACATCTGATCTGATGGATGGACTATTCAATGGAAAAGCAGTTTGCTGGGTGGACACAGTCAGATTGTTGTGGTCAATGACTCTATGTCCAGGTGGAGACCAGTGAGGAGTGAGTTCCCTCAAGGCTCTTGGTCTTCGGACCAGTCAGTACCCTTCAATAACTTCACCAATGACATCAGCACTGACACTGAGTGATCCTTCAGCAGGTTTGCAGATGACAAAGCTGAGCAGTGCAGCTGACATAACAGAAGAAGGAAAGGAACAAGCTTGAGAAGTGGATTTGTGAGAATCTCCTGAGGCTGCACAAGTCCAAGCAGGAAGCACTGCACCTGGGTCAGGGCAGTTCCAGACACAGGCACAGACTGGGAGAAGAACTCACCAAGAGCAGCCCTGCAGAGAAGGACTTGAGGGCTCTTGGGAATGAAAAGCTGGGCATGATCCACAGCCCAGAGAGCCACACGTGTCCTGGGCTGCATCCAGAGCAGGGTGGGCAGCAGGGCAGGGAGGGGATTCTGCCCCTCTGCTCTGCTGAGACCCCACCTGCAGGGCTGCATCAGCTCTGGGGTTCTCAGTACCAGAAAGACATGGACCTGTTGGAGCAAGCCCAAGGGAGTGCCACAAAGATGATCAGAGGGATGGAGAACCACTCCTAAGAGGACAGGCTGAGAGATCTGGGATTGTTCAGCATGGAGAGGTTCTGAAGAGACTTACCGCTGCCTTCCAGTACCGAAAAGGCAGCTGAGAATTTTGAAACAGGCAAACCATGTTATGACAAGGGGGAGGGTTTTAAAGTGAAGGAGAAGGGATTTAGATTAGACTTTAGGAAAAAATTCTTTACTGTGAGGGTTGTGATGTACTTGAAGAGGTTGCCCAAAGAAGCTGATGGACGCCCCATACCTGGACATGTTCAAGGCAAGGTTGGATGGGACTCTGAGCAACCTGGTCTAATGAAAGGTCTCCCAGCCCATGACAGCACAGTTGGAACAAGATGATTCTGAAGGTACTTTCCACCACAAACCATTTTATGATTCTTTACAGTCTCTTATTTTGGTAACTTTTAGTAAGGTATCTTGAAGAACTGAAGTTCTGCTTATATAATTACCCATTATAATTCTGCAGTAATACTAATATTTAGACTCAATGGATTTAGCATGAGTAAAAGCACACATGGATACCTCGGAAAGGTTTGAATTTGTTCTCCAGATCAAATTCTTGTCTTCCTAGGCGTGATAAATCCACTCTGAGATCAGGACAAATTGCATATTCCTCCAAGGTTTTGCTGATTTGATAGATTTTTTCTGAAACTATATCTGGAGCAGGTCCTATAACAGAAAATAATGTGATGGGTCATTTCTTTTAAATGAGGATTTCCTATTTTAAAAATGACTGCTATAGCAAACATTTTTCTGAATATATTTGAGTTACTGTGGAATAAAAAAACAAAGTACTGCAGTAAATAAAGTCTGTTCTTTCCCTACAACACAGGTTTAAAACATTTTTCAAAAAAATAAAACATGGAAATACACTGCATTACTCACAACATTTTGATTGACATAGAGTAAGTTATCCAGGGGCAAGAAAGATGAGGTAACCACAGTCCTATTTGTTTGGGCTTATTGGTCAAGGACTGCCTTTTTTCACTCTGCAAGGAATCTCAACATAGCTATCAAAGGAAACCTGCTCTTCAGCAGCACGTTCTGGTGTTTCATAGACTTTCTGCAAATGCACACCTGTGAAGATCAGATAGCTTGGTGTTCCGCATTATTTCATTAGAAAAAAATACTGTTTTTAGAAATCTTACCCATTTAACAGTGGTGCTGTGTTACAGTTTTCCTCCACTACCTGAATGAAGCTTATCTTTGTTGGAATTCAAAATGCCTTAATTGCTTAACAATTAGCAATTACGACCTGGATTGGTTATGTCATTCAGAAAGAAGAAACATCTTTTGAGTTACTTTGACTGCTACAGCCTGAAAGATGGCTTTATTTTCAAAGATTTACTGTCAAATAAATTAAAGCTGCCAGCTTGATGTGAAAATTACTAGATGAACTATGCCATATGCAGTGAAAAGGTTGAGTCCGAGCTGCAACTGAGTATGAATTGCAGTAAGTCCCTTTCTGGCTTATCTGACCCTGCACAGCTTATATTAAAGCTACACTTCTACTCTAAAAATTATATGTTTTATTCCCTCTGTTGTGTTCTCTCTCCTCATCCAAAATGTCTTTGAGGGCTTTTTCAGTACGAACTTTCCATTTGTCTTGCAATGCTGCTATATGCAGTGCATTGCCATGTAAAGTAGTGTCTTCCATCTCAGATGCAGTGCACCAGATGGCCCAAATCACTACAACAAAAACCAGCCACTAAACTCTTCATTTAGCTTCCAAAATGACTTCTTACTTGTCTCCATTCATTTAGCTTCCAAAATTGAATATTACTTATCTAATCCAAACCCATCCAAAGGGTGAGGATGTCATTAGCTATAGATCTTCCTTGATAGATGGATGTATTGTCTACTGATATTTCCAGCTAAGGAGATCCCACAGGTCACTCTACATTGTCTTCTACACCTACAGAGACAAGTCATTTCTGCTTGACATGGATCTGCGAAATAGACTGAGCAAGAATATAGAGTAACAATAACCTTCCCTAGGAGCTTGTTGCTGTGCTTAAACACTGTCTTCAAGTTCAAACACCCTGCCTAATACTTAACCCACATTTTCTCAGCTGGAACTTAAACCAACTACTTTTCATTATGGCCCAGCTGATTAACATAAATAATTAAACCTTGTGACGTGTGTTTGAGGACTGTTTCATACATAAAGCTTACTAGTCTTTTTGAATTCTCTTTAAGGCAAAGCACACTAGACTCCAGCTGTTACCCATTTATCAAGCAGATTTTAGATGCATGTGGTGTTTTAAAGTTCATAGAGTGCTAATTCATCTAATGGTTCAGCTCTAGTATATGTATGCTGTGACCCTGGCTTTCCTACTGGCTGACCTGACATAGTCCCTGTAATCCCTCTGGGATTCAAGCCTATTCTGTTTATAAAATCACACTCATTTAACCCTGCATATTTTTCAATTACACAAGAGAGAAGGGAGAAAGCCCCCCATCTCAAGTTCTCCCACCTTCAAAATAGGGAAAGAAACATTATTTAAGCACTTTCAGTTCATTTTTTTTTCAGATGGAAAGCACTCTACATGTGTGAGATATACAAGGTGTCAGCAACCTCACATAATGTTATGTAAGTGTACACAAATCTGTAATGTAAACCATACAGAACCTATAACATATACAGGTAAATTAGAACCCGTAACAACATAATTTGTTAGCTGTCAATTTCGGAAAACAAGACTTTAGCTATACACAAAAATTCCCTTATTCATTGTTGGAATGACAGTGGTAAAATGGTACTACTCCCTACCTGGATAAGTTACTTCCTGGGTAAACATAAGAAGTTTCTCGTGTGCTTTCTTCCACACAAGACAATGAGTCACACTGCTTACAGTACTTCTGAAATTACACGCTTTAAAGTAAATGCCAACACGAGCAACACAGAAATATGAAGAAAACAGAACGCCCTCATAGGCATCTTTACAAAAGGATCAGAATTGTTACAGTAATCTGGATGCCTACATAAATGACTGCAAAAACCAGACAGCAAGTTATTTATAGAAATCTTACAGCTACTCCAAAGGCTTCAATGAACACTTAATGCTTATTTTTCAGACCCATGTACACAAATACACTTATATTATTTAAAGAAAAAGAGATGCCTACATCCTTCACAGTTTTAAGAGAGTAAATAAAAACCACATAATTACAGACAGCTAGTCATCCTCACAAGCCATTTCCAGGATACCAAGATGCAATGTTGTAGTGTCTTTTTTTTAAAAAAACCATACCTCCATTGGAAACTTCAAACTTGACTCCAAATTCTCCTCCAGGTCCCCCAGGACTGTGGCTAGCTGTTAGGATAATTCCACCAGCGGCTTTGATCTTTCGGATGATACATGAAACAGCAGGTGTGGATAAGATCCCATTCTGTCCAATAACCAATCTGCCAATCTACATGGGAAAAACAAGCCAAAGTAGTCTGAGCAGTACTACATTTTTGAAAATTAGTATATAAATACACACACAATAGGAATATATATACAGGATAGAAATGGTAAAGTCTTGGTACAGAACATACTCTTTTGCAGAGAAATATCCATGAGTTGGTTGCATGCTAACCTGGAGCACTGACAAAAAATACTGTAACCTGGCACATTTAACCCCAGTGGCCTGGATGTGACAGTACAGCAAGCAAACAGCAGTGACAAGGATTTGCAAAGCTCCCAAGCACAACACTAGGCTATCATCCTGCTACCAAAACTTGCCAGGCAACCCCACAAGTCAGCAAATCCTCTCAGATATTAGTACAGTTCAGGGCTGACCCCGTGGATGCATTTGCAGGGCTGGGACTTTAACAGAAAGAGAATAGAAAGCAAATTGCCTTTCACAGAGCAGCCTTTCCGTGTAATCACAAGTACCGCTCCACATTAGGACCTACAGAATCTTGTAGTTACACTTCCATTGCATGACAGCCTTGGATGTCCTGCCCCACAGAAAGCATTGCTCCTCCTTCAGCTATCAATGGCTCTTTGGCTATTCCAAATGAATAGTTTCCCAGGGCACAGCTGAGCAGGGGAAGTTCCCACCAGTCTTAAAATAAAAAAAAAAACCCTTTCAGGCGGTGTTATTAAACACTGACTCAATGTGCTTGGTATTATATGCAGTTCCACTGCAAGGTTCCAATTTCAAAACCATGCCTTCATCCCCTACGCAGATACTACAGTTTCAGTTTAACATAAATAACCTAGGAGCCAACAAGAAATGTATTTACAAAGAAATACAAGAGAGTTCCAAATGCTGGGGAACGCAAAAGGAAGATGCAAAAAGCAAGGGTAGAAGGAGAGGTTAAGTGTTACAGATGAGAATTGAGGCAGCTGCACAAGGAGCTTGAAAGGATATTGTTGAAGTCTGGACTTTCTTAATAACATCAATATTGAAAAAAATCAAATAAACCCCTATCATCACCACCACCACTACCGAGCAGTAGTTTGGGAAGGGGCAGGGCTGTTAGAGTCAGCAGAGGGAAAGGCAGAACACCAAATCCCTTTCACTCCCCATCTGAAAGCAGACTGAACTTCAGAGTTCATTCTCTAATTTGAAGGAGATTTGACAGCTCCACAGTCTGTTCAGCAAAGCAACAGCACAGGAGGTGTCACTACCTGCCTCCTGTCCATATGGAGCTGTTCCTTCGTATACAGATGACCTTCTCTGGGCACTCACAAGAGGACCTTAATGGTTACTTAAAAGTGTGGGTTCAAATAATTTCAGAAGAGCAAAGGATTAGGAGATTATTATTAATGATGGTTTTGTACGGTATTTTGATTTCAAAAATAAAGACTACAAAGAACTTATCAACTTGTACCATAAATTACTTTTTTGATAATTCTCACCAATCACAAACTATGTCTAACCGTTCCTCTTTCAGTAAGAACCACAGGATCTGCTTTTGAATTTTAAAAAACGTGCAGAAAATGCACTCTTCTGAGATTTCTACCTCAAGCTCTGATGAAAGAATAATTGTTTGTCTACCTGCTTCTCTTTTCAGAGTTTTTGCAGATAATTCTGAAGCCTATGGAATGTTGCTAGAAAACAGGAGAGCTAATACGTTAAGAAACAAACAAAATATTACTGTGCAAAGAAAACTATTATTTTAAAAACCTTGAAATTATTTGTTTTGAATATTGTTCCTCCCTTTTTTTAAACTATGAAGCACGTAGAAAGCTAGAGCAATGACTCAATCTTCCAAATACAGCTGTCAGAATGGGTTGCCAGCTCTTAAAACAGTATTGTGTATGAGTAAACAAAAGGAATATGACAGCAATAACGCTTTACAAAACGCTTGAAAACCACAATCTGAATCTATCCGGAGGCACTCAAGTATAAACATATTTACACTTGCATGCAGGCTTGTTACAAACATGGTTTTGGTATTTCTAAATCTAAAGTAGTGAGTTTTAAGTTTTTGTCCTCAGGCACATAACTGTATTTTTCAAACTTAGTAGAATCCTTAAATTATTCAGAATGCACAAATTACCTATGACTATCTCTGCTATATTTAATTTCTTCCCATTCAGCAGATGTCGCATAAACCAGTTTTCCCATTTTTCTGGATGCCAAATATTAATATAAATATGAGTCATTTGATTTGCCTTAAGCACTTGTAATGAGGCTACTATTCCTATACTACTTTGAAATATTATTTATTATGCTAATTTCTGTACTATAGAAATATTGCTATATTTAGCATTCTAAATTAAGGATCCTACAAATCAAATTACATAAATGATACAATAGTATTTTATCTGCAGGGACTACAATAAAGTTTCACGTTTTATTAAGGCCATCAGGGCTTCTACAAAACTCCCTCAAGACAGTGCAGACCTTAGAGGTATAAATGTGCTATCCATCTTCCTTTGCTGTTTCAATTTTGGTGGCAGGAATGCACAAAGTCATCTTCTCAGAAACTCTTCATTTTGAATCAAATGCTAAACTAGCATTAAATTATTTCTTTAATTAATTTAATTAATACCTGTTTTTACAGACTTCTCACAATCTGAACTAAAACGGTTACCAAACTGTACCCACATACTGGGTCACAATTAAAGTTCCAGTAATATCCTTCTGAAAATCTTGGACAATTTCATAGTATGGAAAGATTATCTCTGGAATTCAAAAACTTGCATGGCTACAAGATCACAGGCATGTAATATCTCTTCTATTACTGCATCCCTATGCCACATTCTATTTTGTTCCCGTACTTTAGTAACAACAGCAGAAACAAAGATTCTCAGCAAACAGTTACAGCTGAAAGAATAAAGTACCCTAACAAGTACTTTACAGGAACATTTTTATGCAATATTACCACTTGCAGCTGTGCCTTTTCGGACAATTCGGCTGATTACTATGGAGTCACTTAATGTTTTTTTTTAATTATTTTTCCCAGTAATCTCTCACATGCCTCAACCAATTTTACTTCAAAGAACATGAAGCAAGTACGTTATATCCTTTGGGCTGTGCCTTCCTGTATTTTACTAGTATCTTTAGGATACTATAGTAAAATTCAGGAATATGAACCCCACACTCAGTGTAGAAGCAAATAAATATCACACAGACCCAGGGAGGGAGGGAAGATTTGCATGAAAGGCCATGGAAAATAAAACTAACATGGTATTACATAGGAGACAACCAGAAAACTCAACTCTGCCATCTCACACTTCTGCAGCATTACTAGCAATACCCTGCAGTCTCTCTAGCACGTTGTCATGACTTTCCACATTCAGAGTAACGACACTGCCTTCTGATCCACCACTGAGAGTCACAAATAACAGCTTCTTGTTTAAACGTATCCTAAACCTTCCATTAAAAATTAGACACTCCATCCAGTTGGTCTAATGGAATATTTCCATCATACATAGAGGAATTGTATTGCACTGCTACTGGCACGACACAGGTGAAAAGGGAAATAGACCCTCAAATACTCTCCTAGCACCTCTACTTTGTCAAACTGATTGTTGCAGCCCAGAATGGTACAGGCCCTCTGTCTGCCCTTCCTCACAGTCCCCCACCTTCCCATGATGTGCATCCCTTACCCAGCAGTGTTTCTACCATCCCAGCTGTGTGCCCACTGAGGGTAACCCTGGCTGGTCACCCTCAGCTCTGATCAGCAGTTGGTGGCACATGGCAGCTGCAGAGCACGGGCCAGCCTGTAGCTGTGCAGGCTGCAGCAGTGGTGCATGCACCTGCAGCCCGGAGCTGGAGGGCATGAGCCAGCAGCACCAAGGAGGAGTAGAAGGCAGGCCAAGCACTGGCAGCTGACTGAGCAGGGGACCTCATCTCATTCCTTGTACTGGAGCCCATGCCAACCGTGCTAGGCTGTTAGCACACAGGGAATGTGGGATGAGTCACCAAGTTAGAACAAGAGGAACCTAGCAACTCTAAAGGGCAATCCATTTACAGATGATAATAGAAAATCGCCTTTATTTTTGTACTCAGCCAGCACAACTAGCCATGGCTCTCAGTATGTGTCTTCCAGCAAGGAGATTAAAGTTCAGTTTATCAGCACTGCTGGCACTCAGGACAGCTGAACATTTTCAGTGCACCTTTCAAGCCTTCCCCACGTTTCATCTGATCCAGCCTACATCAATTCACTTCTTTCCCTGTGATACCAGCTACATGCTTTCTCATGACATTAACCTCATCCAAAGGGATGGATCTTTGCTCACATGAGTCTCTTCCTCTGCCCCTATTTATATAGCACAGCACTAAACAATGCTATCAAGGAGATTTAGATATTTTCCCAGCAGGTGTATCTTAACAGCCAAAAAATAAAACATACAACTAGTACTAATGAAGTAAATGTGAAACTTATGCATTTACATTGTACTTGAGAGAAACAGAGGTGAAGATGACCAGGGTGAAGATGTTAAAGAGGGAACAGAGCATTAGAACATGGAAATGGGAAGCCTTTTCAATAGCTCCCTACCAGCTAGGCTGCTGAATTTTCGAGGACTGTGTCATTAGCAAGAGAATCATACATGAATTCAGGTATTTGTGAGAACTGTGAGCAGAAGCGTTAGGGGTTTGGCTTCAGAAAGCACTAGGGAGAAACTGTGTTTCTAAGAAACTTGCAGTAACTAAGAAAGGGGAAAGAGCATTACTACAGCAAGGTGTCAGAATCACCTCAAACTGGAAATTTCCTGAGGTCAGAAAGATATTCCAGCACGATGAGGAATGTGACAGAAGCAGTAGGAAGGAGGCAGGCTGACAGGAAAAATTAGTCAGCATAACTTGGACGAGAAGCCCCTGCCCCTCTAAATCCCAAATTTCTTCAGCACCTCAGTTCTTGTGGCCACTCAGCACTGAAACCCATTCTTGTAGTTCCTACCAGCATGTGAGGCCCTCAGCCTCTGCAGGGCAGCTCTTGCTTCAGCTGTTGCTGCACCTTACCCCACCTGGCCAACAGGTGCAATTCCATCCATGACACTGTCTCCACTGGGCCACAAGGGCAATGGGGCTAGGGAGCAGCACTCCTCCATGTGCTTCCCACCTTCCTTGCAACACACCAGTCCCCTCCTCTGCCCTGCACTCACTCCCTGCACGCTCCCTCCCCTGACACTGCAGATGGAACCGCTGTGCTGGTCTCACCACTGTCCCCACTTACAACAGTGTCCCCACAGAGCCCTGCCACACCCTGGGCCACATAAACCCTGGCCTCTCACAAGTCCCTACATAACAGTGATTTTGACAGTAAGTAGGTAGTACAGTATGTAACATAGTCTCTGAAATCTTTAGGCATCACTGAACATCTGGTTGATATTATCACCATGTTGAGAACATACTTTTGAAGTAAATTTAAAATACTCATTATTCATACAAGGCTGGTTGGTCTTGTATGTGACAGCAAATCAGCAGGGAAAATTCAAGCACATATGGAGATTAATTTCAAAATTGAAAGAACTTTTGAAAGGAATGCCTTTTGAATAAAAAAATCCCTATTAAAAAAAAACCCTACAGAATTATATCACTCCTTCTGCCAAACCTAGAGGATCAGTCTAGGCATCATAACAAGAGATAGCAGTTTCAACTCTGCTTTGAAGTAGGAACTTCAAGCCTGGATTATGCAGTGTTTCCAGCTTTCTGTCCATACACATCCACACATGAATGTGTATATACAGAAATATCTCTTCTCCACATGCTCAGAAGAGATAAGTTCTCTCTTCTTCTAGCAAAAGACAAAAGTTCTCTTCGTGGGTTCTTTCCTACATTCAAAACTGCACCAAAAAATTTGTATCCCGTCTGACCAGAGGTTTCTGCCACTGGTGTCCTCCTGCATTTTATAATTTGTCAGCAAGTGACCAAGAGGAGAGAACCGTTCTTTTCCTAAGGCTGCGGGTAAAATGCTGAATTCCTCTTCCTTCAACAGTACCATTTTCCTCTAAAACATCCTGAGCAGCAGGTGCTTGTTCGATACCTTTGTTTCCCGCGTACTTAGTTTTAACTCTGCTACATTTTCTCCTGCAGAGTGCCCCTATGTTTCAGCTCCCATGCCTTCCTCCTTCTAAGAGAAGGGGCGAAACAGCAGGGCACGGCCGGCAGTCTCCAGCGGCTGCCACCCCGCCGATGGAGCCAGCGCCTGTCCCAGGCCGGGCGGCGCAGCCCGGGGCAGGTGCGGGGCTGGCGGCGGCCCCGGCGGCGCGCAGCGCTGGCACACAGCCCCAGGCGGCTCCTCCGCCTTTATCCGTGCCCCGGGCGCTCTCCGGGAGATGGCACCGGCGGGCAGGGCGCGGGCGCCGCTGCCAGGGACGGGGAGCAGGGGCACCCGCGGGGCGGCGGGAAGGGCGAGGGCACAGCTTACCCCGTTGGCCGCGGCCATCTGAACGACGATCTCGATGGCGGTCTTGCTGAAGTACCTGCCGTCGCTGCCCACCACCATGGTGCAGCCCTGCCGGTCGCGGAGGTCCACGGAGGAGAGGAGGCTCTGCACGAAGTTGGGCAGGTAGTTGCGCTGGCCCTCGAAGAGCGCCGTGGGCCGCCGCAGGCCCCCTCCGCCCGTGGGGCGCTGGTCCTCGTAGGGCGCCGTCTGCACGGTGAGCACGGGGATGGGGGTCCGCTCCATGGCGGCTGCGCTGGCCAGCGGCGGCCCCGGCGCACGCTGCCGAGCCGGCCGTGCGGAGCCCAGAGGCGCTCCCGGGCGGCCCCGGCGCGGCGGGGGAGCCGGGGCGGGCTCGGGGGCCGCGCCGCCCCTTCCCCGCCCGCCCCGCCGGGGGCCCCGCCGGCGCCGCGCCGCCCGGCAAGGCGCCCGGGGCTCGCTGCCATCTGCGTGCGGCGGCCCCGGCCAAAAATAACCCTGGAAAGCGAAGCCGAGAGCCGCGGGCTCCTGCCAGCGATGTAACTGGAGGCAGCGAGGAGCGGGCGAGCCAGCGCTGCACACTTGCTCGGGGGGATCACGGTCTGTCAGCGCCGGGGCCCCCGCCGGCACCGGGCACCCTGGGCACGAAGGCAGCGCCTCCCTGGCCACACGGAGCGCAGCATCCCGGCAGGGTGAGGCCGTGGAACTGCCCCAGGCAAGGGAACAGCGCAGCAGGCAATTAGAGAACGAACAAAGAGAATCGAGTTTTTTCTTTCTCTATTGCTCAAAAGCAATGTTTTTGTATAGTAAGTAAACTGAAGGAGGGGCTTGCTTACTAACTGTGCTAGTTTTTCTCTCCATGCTCATTGTAAAGCCAACCATGAAGGTGCCTTTCCCTATGCTAAACCAAGGCATTTCATACAGATGTATGGTAAAGCTTAGTTCATTGGCATGGGTTCATTCTGCTTAAATGAAATGCAGAGGTGGTGGCACTAGCAACTGCAAAGATGCCTGACATTTCCCAGTATAAAGGCTGTGTTTATAGATGCCTGTGACTGTCAAACATCAGCTGAAATTTTCCATCCAAATGCTCTTTTCACACTGGGCCCACACAGCATTGTTTTTTGTCAGGACAACTCTCTTGGTAGGAGAGCTGGGAAAAATAGTCATGTAACCTCGATGCTATTCTTGTGCTTAGGAAATCCCTGCAGACCTGCATCTGAGTAGGCAAATATAGTTTTTTAAGGCATTTTTCTCATTTCTGTGAAAGAGTTTGCTCAAACACCACTCAGAAGCCAGGTGGAGTGTTATGGTTCAACAAAGACACGTGTTTGCTGCAATGACAGGAGATGGCCAGGCAAACATGGGTTGAAATGTTTTTGTCTTCTACAGAGGCTGGGAGTTCATTCAGCAGTTCATTAAGAGTCAGTGAGAGTCACCTGCTGAACAGTAACCAGAGGAACTCAGTCATGGTTTTGAGCCCTATTTCTGCTGGCTTTTTGGTGGTTCATAGCAGATAGAGTGTGACTGGTTTAAGACATAATTTTCTACACGTACATTTCTTTGGCAGGGACAGCTGCCATCACATTAAAACATGCTACATGCTACGGCAGGCAATGCCCAACCGTTTAGTTTAAACAAAGTAAGCCATTTAAGCAGATACAGGAATTCTAGCTCTGTTGGCAGAATACCTTTATAGTGGACCATATACTGCAGCAGAGGGCCAGAGAACACACAGGAGGACAGTAATCTCATTTCTTTCATTAGACCTCCTAGCCTGTAGTCATGATTGTGGCTTCCTATACTGATTCAGAATGCATCTTAAGCAGCAAAAGGGAAAAATCTGCCCTGTGGAAACGCCAGTTCTCATATACCTAGTATAAACAAAGCACAATTTTAATGATGCCACTGTATATTAAATAATTTTGGGCACTGCCAGCAATGAAATCATGACATTGCACTAGTATGCCTTAGTGAAAGCTGAAATAAAATCAGATAACTGGTATCTACCAGAGCAAGGGCTCTACAAGGAAACAGCTGCAAAGGTGGAAAGCATTAGAACAGATGAGATCCCAATAAAGGAAAACGCATGACCAAAGTAAGAAGAAGTGTTCTTTGAAATAAAGAATTGACTGCATTTTTCATATGGATAGAGGGAATGTGTTGAGCATTTAGAAAAAAATATATTAATTTGAATCAATTTTAAACCTCTGCAAACACTGACATTCTCAGAATATATATTTTAAGATGGGCAATCAATGACAATTTCCCAGAATTGCTTGTCTCCACCTATGTAATTTATGTACAGTAATGAAAAAATGTACTTTAAAGTCTTTTCAAGCATTGCCTTGACAAAGGCATTACCAGAAATGTAATGAGCACTGTAAAATTTTTAGTTCAAACTCAAGCTCTGCTTTAGGTAAGTCCATCCAAAAGTTTATGTAACCTCTCTTTCATTATGATTCTTGTAATACTTTGTAAAACTATGTTGTAAAGTCATGCTATTTCAGGGAGACCTCAGGTTTTGTTTTAAAAAATAAAATGCCAGCCTTCACAGGAGGAGTGCAAAGGATGAGGAAATTAATGCAGAGAGCCTGAACGTTTTAGTACAAAAGCTGAAGAAAAGGAACAATTTTTTGCCTTTTTTTAGTTCAGTTCTTCAGTTTTCCAGCACCCAGATTAGCATTATGTGGATACATTTATCCATGGGTAAATGCTTCGATTTCTGTTTTATAGCAATACAGTCCTGTTCTCAGCAGATGTCATTGAGAAGTGGAGATCTCTGTAAATGGCCAATGCTGCAGAGCATTAACTGATCACTGCTGTGTATCTTCAAAGAATGAATAATTATCAGTTTGGGGTGATATTAAAAGTCTGGAATGTCTCCTTGGGAAACAACAGCTAAATTTATTCTTAGTATTACCAAACTGTGTTGCGAGTGAGTTTTTAAAAGGTTGTTAAAATAAAAACCAGCTTAACGGAGTGACAGGAGTGAAAGTTAAATTTGTTCGGTTTCCAACTAAAACAATTAGCTTTCTGAATGCCAATTTTAGAAACTTGGTTTGACATATGCAATCCAGTACAGGAACATTTTCACCCTGTAGTTGGTTTCTTACTCGATTCTTAAAGCTTTTTAACTCCTGAGCCTTAAAATGTTCACCACAATTCGTCTTGTGACAATATGGCAGTGTTAATTACTTTAAGAGCTGTATTGTTGTGGTTGCCCATCGTTTTTTTACCAGCATTGTACTAGTACCTTTGTCATTTTAGACCCAGTTTTTTCATGCACTGAGCTGGGAATTGGGTTGTTGCCTGTGTGGGCTTGAAGGAAAGAAGTCTGTGCCATTGCAACAGAAGCCCTTTATAGCCACACAATTACTTCTAATTCAGTTGACCTGGTGACCTGAAGTGTCCCCTCTGCAAGACGGCAGAAAATACTGACGGATTTTCCTGAAGGTAAATTGTAGAAGCCCAGCCCAGTTCTGATTTTATGCCAACGTACAGGAAATTGCCACGGACATGACACTTCTTTCTGTCAAGGAAAAATATTTTGTATCAGCTTACAAATGTTGCAGGGGAATTGAACCAATTGCCAATAAACTAAGCAAGTTTTGCCTTTAAGTTCACAATTCATCACTAGTATAATACCTGAGTTTTAGATGGAAACACATTTTTACAGTTGTTTCATGCAATATATGTTCCAGATAGAAATGTGGATACTCGAAATTAATTCAGCCATTCCCCATGGTGGCATATTTTGCAGTTCAAATTCTTATCCTCACTGAGCTGGATACTCCAGTTCCTCTTGTGGTGCAGTTATCATATGAGGAATAGCATGCACTTACTGTAAGTTTTTAACTTGAGCTATTGAAACAAAAAAGTTCTGAAAATACAATGACAGTTTATTTAAACCACTCAAAAATTGCAATTCAATTAATATATCGTTTTATTTTTATAAATAAATTTCTATATTTTCATTTGCGTTATTATGTAATAAGAACAAAACTACTTTTAAACCCCAGTGTTTCCAAGTGGGGCATTTTCTACTTCTTTTTTAAAACTTGCAATGATTTTGTTTCAAAATGTAAATTACTTAGAAGTTAAAAGAAATTAAAAGAGAAATTAAAATTGAAAAATTGGTGGATATTTTGACTGACTTTATCTGTCTTGTCTTTCAGTTCAGAAATTAAAGCTTTTCCAGTGAGCATTTCTATTAGGTTAGAAAAGGCAGAGAAAATGTATTTTATATTCTTATAGGAAAATTAGTTCCCTTGTTGCAGAGTTTTATTGAGATGAAGTATTTATGAACTCATGGATATCCATTGAGTTCTTTTCCGGAAATTTTACTTAATCCCCTGAAAGGCTATACTTCACTACAGCTGCAAGTTTGTAATTACTATGAAACAGGGTGATTGTTTTAAGGAACATTTTCACACAAACTTACATGCAAATTGATTTACAAAGCCCAAACGGGAAAAATTCCCTGAAAACATATTTCTCATAACTGATAACTGATTTACTGCTATGCCAGCAACTTACGATTGTTGTGTAAGTCAGGTCTGACTCATAAAATTGCCTGTTACTATCCATCTAATCAGGAGAAACAGGAAGGAAAAGAAGGTTTGAGAGAAGGAACCAGAACAATCATCAGTCATTAACCTAACAGAGGCAGCAATCCTTATAAAAGGAACATCCTCCAAAAAGTCCAAAGGACTCAGAAAGTTTATTAAAATAGTTTTGCCCACTCTCAAGTGAGTGATACTCTCTCTCTCAAACTGAAAATAGGTTAGGTAATCTTACTTTATGTAAAATTAAGTGTGCAGTCACCCCAGTCTTGCTGGACTGTGTGACGGAGATAGATATATTCTGTTTAACAAGCTGTTTGTACTGCCAAGTAAGCACTGTGTTGTCAAGGCCTGATTTAGCAGGAACTTACTTCACAGACACTGTGGAAGCCTTACGCTTCCATTTATGGTTATTTACCAACTATGTCACCAGTTAAGAGTGGAAAATTTATCCGTATGATTGTCATTCCAGCACATGATATGCAAAAAATAAAACACAACTTCCAAACTGTTCCTACTGCTGCAGACCTGCTGATTCCCAGTCTGATTTTCAGAGGTGCAAGAAATAGCCACTGCCACTGCGTCCAATGAGAGTGACATACGACAAGACCCTCCAGGCTGTAATCCTCAGATGACACAATGTTCTACAATGTTCTACATCTTACAGACGCTGCCAACCAAATGGCCTCTTTCACATCATCACCCACTTGAGCACTCTGGGTTCCCAGCAAACAAACTACTTCAGGGTCTGAAATCCCCTCCTTACAAGTAAGCATGTACTCTGTGTATCTCCGTCCTTCTCAGCAGTGGAATTACTGAGTAAAATGAAAACCTCAGCTCTGACACAATTGTTTGATGCTGGGAGCTGGGCAGTGATTACACAGAAATGGGACATTTATTCTCAAATTTATCCTGCCTATCTATCTCCTAGCCCAGGGATGCTAGGTAGTAAAGGTTGCAGAAATATTGCTGGTTTTCTTGCTGTACTAATAGATTAGTACATGAAAGAGAAACCAAATTGATAGCAGAGATCTATTTTTCATCCATTTTAAAAGCCCGTGATTTTTAACATTAAGTCAAAGCACATGAAAAGTTTAAAAACACAGGGAAAGAAATGTTCCCGCAACACCTCTTCACCAACATATCTGAAAGAAGATACACAGTCAACATAATGATTGATACAGGGATTCTTTGCCTTTTATATGTTTGCCTTCTACAACAATAAAGCAAGGGAATAAAAGCAAAATACCATCACTCTGCTCTGAGTCGTAGCATCTCTGACAAGAACTCAAAGCTTAAACTACTCAGGAACACAAACACAGAAACACAAACAAACAAACCCAAAAAAAGGAAGAATGAAGTAGCATAGAAAAACAGCTCCTTCAAAGGGAGAAATATTTTAATAGCAACATTATTTCTGAGTTTTTGGGAAAGACACAATATGTTTAAGTCTCAGTTCAACAAACAAATTCACTGGCCTTTTAGAAAGCACTTTGACACCTAAGGATTAAAAAACCCATTTTAAGGAAGAGCTCCAGACAGAATTCCAGTGATTCTTTAAAAAGTGTCAATGTCATGATATAGATCACTTTGCATAGTTGCTTAACCATTTGCTTTGGGGTTCTTTTGCACCCACTGAAAAATAAATACTTTACCTCACCATCTGTATCTGACTCTGCCATTTAAGGGAATACTATTGGACAAAGCACTTGAGATTTTTTTCTCTTTTTAAGAATTCTTCTCTTCCTCATGTCAAGGGTCAAGTAATTGTCCAGCATATATAGTCTAAATTCTACCTGACAAATTGATTCTGCCAGGGAACTTGTTTTATCTTCTGACAATGGCTTATGAAAGGAAAAAAAATTCTCACAGCAACAACCTGTCTGCTAAACAATCTTTCCATATTCAAGTCACTCTGATTGTTTCTTCTGGAAGATCAGACAGACATGAGAACAGTTCTTTAAAATTATAAAAATAGTCCGGAAGAAACCTTTCACTAAGGTCCAGGGAAAAACCACAGAAAACTAGTCAAAGGCGTAATTTCAGGATACCTCAAGAGATTTGGATCCAAATCCTGACAAGCAGCTGAGGACCCTGGGTGACTGCAGGTGCCGCCGTGAAGTGTGGAAAGTGGTGGAGCAGCGCCTCCTTCTGTGGGCATATCTGTTCTCTCAGCCTCTGCAGAGCTCTGTCCGCAGCCAAAGTCTGATTTATTTTTCTCTTTTGTAACCTACCAAACCTTTTGGTGCATCTCTGAAGAGTTTGCTCTCGGTTCTCACAACCTGCAAGCCAGGAAGCGTGTTTAGTTAGGGATATCCATTAGTACGTATGTAATTTGGAAAACTGTTGTCAGACAAACAAGCTTTCTGTTTTCATGTATCTTCCATTCTTGGTTTTGCCTGACCTTTCATCTGGTTCTGCAGCCTACTACTGCAAAAATGAATCTGTCATTGAACTAATTTGAACAAGTCAGTCTTATTTAGGCCACAGTGCTTTTAGAGAAGTAACATGCTTAGTTACTCTAGAATTACCAGTTATTTTTCCCCAGGATGCTCCTCTTGCACAGAAGGGAAGGGCTGTTTCTACCTACCTATTTAACTGAGGGTGCTGGTTTGACTTGCTCATGTTGATCTTTGTCTGCCAGGTTTTAATTTGGATCAGATTATGTCAAACATGCCAATTCCCATCCAGTCACTTTCATGGCTATATAGTTAATCAGCAACACTGTCCATCCTGTAGCATCAGGAATACCTGAGGGTTCGGGGCAGATAAAAAGAAAATCCCCACCAAACTAAAAAAATTCATGAGCACAGCACTTTGCACTCTGACCACCTCTTTTTTGAAGAACATGATTAAAGTAATCCCTCCTTCTATGACAGTGGGTCAGGAAAGCTAAAACTTACCTTCTCAGGCACTTTTGATATCATAATTCAGTCCTGCAACTGTGTCAGCAAAGTCATCCATCAAAACCATGAAGTCAGTATTCTCTTACTTTTAGAAGAAAGAGGAAAGAATTTGCAGGGGGAAAAAAAACTCACTCTGATTTTAGAGTGCATCAGTCACTAGATTCACACTAGAGTCAATCAGCCTAAAGTGATACAGATTTTTATTTTCCATAATCTCTCTCTTTTACCAACTAGGAAAAAAGACCAAAATCAAACAGAATTTCTGCATCGCTGTACAGCTGACAAAGTTGCTGAAACAAATGTTACCACTAGATGACACCAAATACTCGTTTAATGTGACTTTTCCTATCTGTGAGTAGATCGGCTACTAGAAGGGAAAAACAAAGTGGAGCGGCAGGGATAAATCCTCTTTTGGAACAAATTCGGTTTCCCCTGGAAAAAACAGCAGAGTTCTTCACCAAGTAAAATTTTCTTACTTATTGGATAGTAAAGTCTTTATTTCAGTTCAAGTAATATGCTGCTTTTAACTTTGAGTTGTCCTCTGAAATATGACTTTCTGATATTCCTGTTTGCAAACCAGAACTCCAGCAACTGTGTCAGTTTTCATTTTTACTCACCTTCCTCCAATTCCTCTAAGAGAGACATTGATCCCACAGGCATGTTTTCAGAAACAAGTAGCAGAACATTTACCAAGAAGCAAATAAAAACATTATGATTTTTAAAGTTTTGTTTATTCAAGCTGTGATTTATAAGCAAACCAATCTATTTGAAGATGTCCCTGCTCAGTGCAGGGGTTAGACTAGATGGCCTTTAAAGATCCCATTTGAACCAAACTGTTTTATGATTCCGTGGTTCTATGGTTATGCTTGAAACCTCCTGGAAAGAACAGCATAAATGTCATAGAAATGTCACGCCTTTTACCAGGTAGTCCCCAGCATATTGATAGTAGCCATATCAGTTAACAACAACCAGGCCCTTTCATCTTGTTGTAACATTACTATTATATTGTAATATATTGCTAGCAGGCAATTGTAGTGTATATGTAGGGGTTTTGAATAAACTTTATGAGATCCTATGCCATGGTTCTCACCAGCCTCTTGTTTACTAAAACAAAATTCTGCACTGGTCAAGACAGAGAAATGTAGCCTTTACTGTTGCATTTAAGTGAAATTATAAAAAATACCAATTTTAATAGTATAAGATTATTATTAGCTGCTCATTTTGAGAAAAAAGAAGCTTGAACATTTCAAGAGCAGTACAGAGAAATCAATAAAGAAACCAAATAACAAAGTAATTGTGCTTGTCAATTGAAATTATTAAACTGAAAGAGATGCAACAGATATGAATCCTATTAAGAGAGCAATGTGAAATTAGTAGGTATTTCAGACTAGCTGAGTGAGGACAATAAGATTAGTAAGTCCATTCTGCTCAAAGACTGGAAGCACTACAATGAAAACACAATTTAGACCAGTATTTTAAAGTAAATTCAAGTTACAAGTGCTTTACTCATTTCTCAATGAGCAATACACATCCTAGAATGCTTGGCGCTTGATCTGTTGGAGCTGCACTCTTTTCTGAAAATTTCTGTGGATGTTGGTGTATGTGGTGCACTGGAGCCCTGGTGTCTCTGTGAAGCTGCTGGCCATAGCCAGAATCGGATTTCCTCTTTGTTCCCTTAGCCTGCCCGTACACAGCTGGAAGAGCAAAGGACCATGTGTAGGGCACTGGGATGGGAATGTAGCCTTGTCATCCTGCAGGATGCCACTGCCACTGCCAGTAACAGGCCACAGGCTTTGCAGTACATGTGTAGCACCTCAGGGCTGAGGTTTGGCACACCTGGTCTGGCCAATCTTTTCCTGACCCGCTTGAAGCTCTGACTACTTCAATTTATTTGTGACAGCAGTATCTCTAACTGGCCAGGTGTAAATTGCTAATTTGTTTTACTTTTTTATCCTTGGATGTTACAGCTGGTGTTTTTACAGCTAGTAGTTACAAGCTGCCATTCTGTGTAGGATGAGATATTTATGGCTTTAATGTAAGGATGAAGCATAGGGAAACATCACTGATACAGTATCAGTGGCCTTGAGAAGTGGAGACAAGTATTGTAGAGGAGTACAGGCATTAGGGGTGATAAGAAACGCAGCACAGGCCCAGCACTGGAATCCCACTGCTATAAACAATTCAGCTACAATCAGTTAAAACCATGTAGACCTAGACCTGTATTTAGTGTATATAATGTATATGCAATTTATATAACAGATCTGGAAGCAATGTGAAGCTGTAGAGCAGTGCAAGATGAGAAAATCATGGTTGCTCATGTGGGCTGAGGGAGGAGTAACAAAAAATGGACACTGTTTGGGCCAGTGTTCCTGGTAGCAGAGGAAACGCCCCACAAGGAGAGGCAGATGCTGCTGCTGTGAGCTCTGCAGGGCAGCTGGGCTGATGATGGCAGTAGAGAAACAGAGTGGCTCACAAGGACAGCAGGTGGCTGGGAACCCAACCCTATCCATCCTGTGTCCCCTCTGGTCACATCCTGCCTACAGGAGTTGGAATGGAACATGGAAAACATGTTCCATGCTCCAGCAGGTGGGAGGTTATACATAAGGGTTAAAAAGTAAGAGTCTAGTAAAATACTACCAAACTCAGAACTGCCTAAATTTAAAAGGGCATAATAAATTAAACTGTGATCATCCATTCATCTTCCCAGGTAATTCCTGAAGATTAAACCTAACAGGTGACATAAACAAATGGCACAAGAGTGTAAGGATATAATTTTTGTTAAAGTTTAACAGAGCTCCTAAAAACATGTGTAAAGTATACCTTGGGGAAAAATGCTGCTTTGTAAAGTCTATTTCTGTAGATGTCTGATATTCATGAAGGCACAATGATCAAATCATTGCAATTTCCCTCTAGGACAGAAACTCCTCAGCCTCTGCTAGGGAACAAAATGTGTGGGGTTTGTTGACAAGATCACCTTCTACGTAGTTTTGTGCTCTTGGTGGAGGGACTGAACCACCATTACTGCGAGCTATCTGGCTGGGAAGTAAGGCCAGGTCTAGATAGCCATCATTTCTTCAGGTGTGGCTGTGCCCCTGTTGGAACCTGCACAGGAAGAACTGCTAATGTTTGTCTTCACCAGATCCCTCCTCACCCTAACCTGAGCATCCCCTGGCTTCCCCACCATCCACACCACAACCCCAAGACAGGGCTCAGTGGTGTCTGCCTGTCCATTTCACCCTCCCACACAACCTCACTTCAGCCCAATTGTAGCTCCTTGGAGAAGGCCATCCTTGACATAGCTCCCAGTAACACAAATATTACAGTAATTACACAGCTTTTACAGAGCTGTCATTATTTTTCCTTTTCTTTTGGTTCTGGCATGATGCAAACACAAGACATAGGACCCCAGCCTGTGGGTGTACGAACAGATGAGAAAATATTGGTTAAATAAATGTCCAAGAAATGTAACCAGTGGGCTTCTTGGGAGATGGGGATAAAGATGAGTTGCTTGGCATTTTTCCAGTGTCATTATGCGTGAACAGAATAGAGGACAAAGCACTGGGGCATCCTGACAGCCAGCAAGAGGAGAACAAACTCCAACCCTGCTGAGGAGCTGCTTGCTCTCCATCCCAGGGGATGCCTTGAAATATGCAGGCAGTTTACAGAAGACAAGCAGACAAGATGTGCATACTGCCTAGAGCTTCTCTGACATGAGCATTGCAAGCAGTGCAGGGGAAGTCCTAGCAAGAAGGGTAAGTGATACCAACATGAGCTATAGAGAGTGCAGAGCTTATACTTCCAGGTGCAGCAAAAAAAACCCCAGTATATTGACAGTCATCATGGAAATTTTAGCGTGTGGTGGAGTGTGTGGTGGGTGAACAAATATTTAAACATAAGCACCCAAAAATGACTTTGTGTAAGCCATCCATGCCTTTTTCCCTTATGACTCATGGTTGAATCTCTTTTTATTAGGTCTCTGAACTTTTTTTCAAATTGAAAATTAGCAACACTTCAGAGATTAATTGCTTTAAAGAGAACAGAGTTCCTCCATTACATGAGGCCTTTATAAGAGGCATTTTGATCACTTTTCCTGTGACAAACAGAAGCAAAAGCTTCTATTATAAACTAAAAATTATAAATGTATTATCCACAAATTTAAATTTATGTGATCTTAATACTCAATGAATAACAGTGATGGCAATCATTTGACAAATTTTCATGCAGGACTGTGTGTCATTTATGCAGTCCGAAACAGTGTGAGAACATATACTAGTTTTATAAGAGTTCTAACTGCTAAGGGAAACAGTGTCACTCAGCTATACCAGTTCACTCAGGTGCCACCAAGGTCTGCTAAACACAAAGCAACATTGTCTAAGCAGATTGTTCTCTCTTTATACCTTGCTTCAGAGAAAAAAATAAGTCCTGAAAACTACTTCAAGCTATCTAAAGCTACTTCTAATGTGAGGAATGAAGTCATGCCTGCCGATGTATCTACTGGGAGAATAAAGAGTTCTATCTTACCTAAGAAACATTATTTAAATTAATCAACTGAGACACCAGCTCCAGGCAGTGAAAGATTAATGTCTTCATCCTCAGCTCTTTTGAAAACAAATTCCAAACTCATATACTGCAGTAGAAGCAAAGACTGCTGATACTGCCTGAAGGAGGGACTGAGGGAATGGCCTTCCTTCTTTTCTTTTTAATGTTAGGTGTGAGACAAGTTTCTGCTTACTCAGATACATCACCAAGCATGCACAGCAAGCACTATAGCTAAAAGTCCATCCTTCAGAACTGCATGTCCTAGAATTTCGTTTGCAAACATTTTTAATTCTACATTATCTTCCTGCATTGACTCATTTTGCTTTCACACAGCTGCAGTCAAAATATCCCTCTAAAGCTAAGAGGTGAACGAAGAGTACTGGAGAATGTACAGGGCAAGAAGTTCAACTCTAAATTGTAATGAGCAGACTGAAGCATAAAAGCTTCAGACTGTGTTTTCAAAGTAGTGTCACACAACCCCATTAGAAATCATGCAGAGCAGCCTGAACATAGTGGAAAGGTGCAGTCCCCAGTTCCCCAGATCCTGAACTGGCAGGGTGATGGCCTATAAGATTGAAGTGTTCAGTTACCTCTTTCAAACTGCTGACTATGTGACCAAACACTGCATGCACAGCATTTGTGTAGACAGCAATTACTCCACATGATCTTGTGCCTCTGCTACCTGTGTATTTTTAGTTTCATTACACAACAGGTTTACAGGTAGAACAGTACCTGGGATGGGTGCATACACTCAAAAATCACAAAGCACGTGGAAAGAGATGGAAGACAGTTTAATAGTAAACACTAAACACTTTGTACTGTGATTATACCACTGGCAATAATCACTATTGCTTCATTCCCAGTGGAAGAGAGTTAACAAGAGAAAGCACTAGGCTTCAAACATGTTCCCCATATCCCCACAGTAACGTTTCACGTAGAACATAACAGCCTTTTGCCTCTCTCCATTTCTGCACAGTTCCATGATGTTGCTGACACAGCTTCAGCCAAATCTAAAATAGGAGAATTGTGTTTGATTCTAGACCATAAGAGCTAATCTTAAAGCAGTAGGTCAGCTGGAATTCTTAGGAAGACTTCAGGGTTCAACTGTTGCATAAACTGCAAGAGGATATAGAAACTACTATAGTCCATGCCATTCAGTCTTTTCTGCCATAAAATCCTTGCAGTATTAAAACAGACATTTAATCTTTCTTATAGCTTTATGTCAACTGTTTCCTCGTTCTTCTCTCACAGTGGCTATGAATACTTCTTTGATGATCTCCTTGTCCAGGTTCCTGCCTGTAAAGAGAAATAAAATATCTAACTGTATTTTAAAGTGCATTAAAACACATACAAGTAGCTTCTTCTAACCTAAGGAAATATTTATTATAACAATCAGTGACAATAGCAGCATTAAAATTAAGGCAACAACAGACTTCAAGCACAAATAAGGGAAAGGGAAAAAAGTAGGTTATTTTTGGTAATAAAACACTTTGCACAGCAAACAAATAAACAGAAAATAGAAACATAGAACTTCAGCACTGCAAACTTTTCAGAAACAAAACTGATTTTAAACATTTTAAAGCTATAATAACCTTCCTTACAGTTACTAAATATTTGATCAACCATTCAAACTATCCCCATCACCCAATTTATAATTACAGACTTTAGAAACAAGATTAAATATGCCAACACAATTTATGAAAGTTTAGTATTTTATTGATTTGGTTTGATTTGGTTTGATTTTGGTGGCACTAATGGGGATAGTGTAGACTCCTCTTAGCTGCAATTTTGAACTTCAGGAGGTTTGATGGATAAGCCTTAAAAAGAGGGTTAAGCTGAACAGACTGACTGCACTAATTCTGGCCAGTTTAGCCTGATTGCTTTTCACTGGCCAAGTCTGTGAGACTGTCTGTGAGAAAACAGCTTTTTAAACTCAAACAAGGAGATGCATAATTTCCTCTTACCAATTAGGACCAGCCTGTTTGTTCTCTTTTCATCTTCTTTCCAGGCTACTGAAGTCTCTTCTAGGTCATAGAGTTCATGGACACCTTGGACTATCACTTGATGAGATTTGCCTTGAATAGATACCAGTCCCTTATCAGAAAAATAACTGTTAGGGTATATAAACAAAACTTTAAAAATAAAATATGTAAGAGGGGAAACAAAACTTCCAATCTAGTTCAAGCAGGGAACAGTACTTCTGGCACCTGTGAACTTGTTAGTTAAAATAAACATATATTATCAATCAACACATGTACTCATAACATTCATTTTCACATCTCCTTATTTTGTTAAAGGCTAAGAATTACATTTTACCATACTTTGCCTTCTGTTCCTCATTTGTCAGTACCTAGGCTGCCCAAGCAAAAATTAAATGTCATCGTCTACTATGCCTCTTTGAATGCGTATATGGTGTTTGACATGGGAGTCCATGAAAGCCTGCGTGCCAAAAAAATGATGTAAAATGAACAAAAATGTCTGATTTCAGATTAGTCTAATTAAGCTCTTATGCTCAGTATATTTACTTTTCTGAAACAGCATCTCTGAATATTGGGGAAAGAATAAACATTTGTGAAGTAGAACAACTAGCAACAGAATTAGAAGAGATGACAGTCAGCATGAGTCCATTAACTCACATATCAAAAGCTCTATTAAAACAGTTTTCATCACTTCATAGCACAATGTTCTAAAATATTTTAGTGGAACACATTCTGTAAAACATGTCTTATACTTCCTGGAAGTTCCTCCCAGAATTTGCCCGAAACCAGGACTTCTCTAAAGAAAGAAAGTTTAAAATATTTCATAAATAGGTCTTCCTTTGACCTATTAGTTGGAATTCTGTAACTATTACTGCCAAAAGGGTTATGACTGCAGATAAAATATAAATATAAAAGCAACAAACTTTGGAACCTGTTCTGTAATTAGTTGCCTGAGGTTCATTTGCTTTGGTGTATTTGTCTGTGACTGAGGGACAGCACACATCTTACCACAGGCTTCACATCTCATAAAGAATTAATTTGATTCCAGTGCTCAATACACCAAAAACACACTTGTGCACGGCATTACTGCTTTTCAGGCAGCTTCAGATACATCAGTGGCTACTCTCTTCTATTTGTTACGAAGGAGAAGACCAGGATGCTCTAATTTTGTTGCTGAGAAAGCAAGAAAGCAACTTTCCTTCCTACAAGACTAGAATAATTATGTTTCTATCTATGATAGTCAAGGGTTCTCAGGAAACAAACCAGTGCTTTACTTTCTTATATTTCTTACAGCCTCACAAATGACTGACTGGATTCTTATTTTTTCCTTATTTACTGGGCTGCTTGGCATAAGGTAAATGAAAGTAGATCCTGAATTGTCACCTCTACTCTTCTCCAAACAAAGCAAGTGAAGAACATATGAAGTGCCCATGAAGATGAATACTTATGAGCTGCATCTTTAAAACTTGTTAATTGTAGACCACAACTACTATTGCATTCCTATGTTACACCAAACTGAATTTCTGCATATTATGGCAACAATTTTAAGTACACTTGGCTATCTATAGGATCCAATCTACAGTATCCCAACCCTAGATATGTGAGATGAATAGTATCTCTCAAAGAAATGGAGGTAGAAAATTAAAAGTGATTTAACTATAGCTTGATTTTTAACCCTGCCACTGATGTATGGGGACTGTACATCTGCCCTCCCCATTTAAAACAAGTAGGATCAATGTTTGCTCCTCTGCCAGCTATCTCTCTCTGAGTCATTCATGGAATGGCAACTTGCTACTCTCCATTTCATCTGCTCTCCTACAGTGACCAGCAGCACCTTTGATAGGTCCATAACTGACAGCACAATGCAGTTTTTTAGGTGTAAAGACGAAAAACACAAAACAAAGAAACTGATAATTTCTGACTAACCTTCAGTCTTATGACATCCATGGTGCATCCGGTCTTATCTTTCACATTCTTCTCCCACAGAAGATTCTATGAAAAGAAAAAGTTGTTTTCATAAAAAAAGTGTCATGGGATGAGTTTCTATAAAATTTACAATGATTTTTTGAGTTGACAGTGATGTATTACTTACCTGAATAAAGAGATTTAAGTTTTCTTCTTTTATATTTCCTGGAACTTCAAATGTTACTGTAATTATAGCCTGCAAAAGGCAAAACATTTATTATTACCACACTGAATTAACAGCCCGTAACAGTAATTTCAAAAAGTGTTTTTTATAACTTGGCCTCATAAAAAGGCAAGTATATGACAACATCAACTTTAATAAAAAAACCAAAACTCTATTTCTGTTCTGCTCTAATTTGCTAAATTAAGATCTACTTTTTGTTTCTGTTTGGGTGTGCACTTATAGGGCAGATACAATGCCTTGAAGAGTTTAGTGCCATTAGCTGCTACCATGTAATTCTTTGCTGTAGAGACTATTATGATCAAGCTTTCAAATATGGTTAACAATGCTATTTTTTTTGCTTACTGATCTTGATGACAATACTATCAGACAAAACATACAACATAATTTTCATAAAAGGCAATCTGTACTTGCCTTGTAAAAAAAGCTGTTTATAAACAGACTATGTAGGAATAGATTCAGAAAATCAAGATGTCTCCAGTTAAGTTTTGCGCCAAAGCAACTGCCAGCTAGCTGCTCAGGATCAATTACCAAAAGAAAATATGAAAATAAAACATGTAGTTTAAAATTAACAATTTATTTAAAGACTAAATAATGTCTTATTTTTGTCACTATAACTGCTCCATGGTTTGGAAGAACAGAGAGAGAATTACTTCCTGTAATACTTTCAAATTACTACCTTCTGATCACTAGTCTAAACTTAAGGAAAAAAAAATTAAAGCAACAAGCAGCAAATGTTTGTCTAATGATAAGTAAACTTATCTAAACAACCAAGAGCTAACACTCTGAGCAGCTTCAAAAGACGTCAGACCGAAGTTCACTGTGCTCCAAGCACAGTGCAGTTTGTTTCTGCTGACCTTCAACATGAAGATAATAAGCACACTTTGTCTTACAACAAGGACTTGCAGCCTACTGTGAGAAGTGTTCTGCCCTCATTACGCCTCAAATGTCTCAACAATCATCTTAAATATGTGGGTGCTAAACTAAACACAGATACTAACAATGAGTTCTGTCGAATGGCTACACACTACAAAACTAACATTAATCTCCTTAATAAAACACACAAGGATACTATAACTCATAACATTCAGGAAGGATTCTATTCAACATTTCCATCTGCTTTAGGGATCTATTAAGATTCTATAACTGAGCATATTTAAGAATTTTGATTAAACAAAAACTATCAGTATTGTCATTGTAATTAAGCATGAACTGATTTTGCATTTAATCTGTAGTTCCAAAATTAAGTTATTATTGCCTTTTCCTGTTCCCAAGACTAGCAACTTCACTGTTAAATTATGCAGTTTAAAAATAAAAATACAGGCATTTCAGGTAAAAATACATCATATTTTAACCTGAAAATTCAATTATAGAAACCTTCTGCAGAAAGCTCACTTCTCCAAGACGCCTTAAAAAATTAGAAATTTTTACTTTTTTGCAGCCTCTGAGGGGACTCGTGGCCTATGGGTGAACTCCACCCACCTACAGACACCCCAAGGAAGGACTGTGACCCACAATTCAACTAGAGAGATTTTGTTTTGGATAGAAAACCTATAGGACAGAGTGGCTACAAATTTAGGACTTGTTCCTGCAAATACCTAAAAAAATAAAAAGTGGTTCTATTTGGTTCACTAATACTCTCCATGTGAATCAACAAATGATATAACTGTCCGGAGCACTGGAAGCCTATAAGCTATTTTTAAAAGTGAGACTTAACATAGCCATTTAGAATCTATCTACAATAAAGCACATTCCTTTTGTGCAATCTAGGTCATCTTCCAAATACCTTAGAACACATTACTCCCTAACTGAAACCTTCTGAAATGGTAACAAAATTAGCATGCAATATTGAACAGCCCTGTTGTTGCAAAAACATCAAAGCAGTATTTTTGGTAATTACCTTATCTAGATGTGCATGTGTTGTCTTTACATGCTCAAGCTTTTTCTGCAAACTGAAAATAAGTAAAGTTAAATGTCGCATTTGAGTAGGATTGGCAAAATGTCATTATTACAAAATTTTTAAAATTCCAGTATTGCAGAGCAAAGCTGAAATATCAAAGATAGACTATATATTCAGAATAAACTTCAACAGTTAATTAATTTTTAATCTCAAAATAGAAACGTTTAACTATATTTGTGTGCTATAGTTGTTTGTGTTAGAAAATTATGCTTTTTAAAACATAAAGAGAATTATAGTCCTGATTTGCAATATCTTCAGCATTAAAAACATTTATACTTCAATGAACACAAGGCCCTTGATACTGCTTTCTGCAAAAAAGGCAAACTACATCATTAAAACAAGCAAGAAAAAATAAACCACTAGAATTTATCAAGTTAATAGATGTTCATATTTTTAAAAACTTTACAATTATTTGAAAATGAAGAAGAAAAGAATGTACAAAGCTGTTGCTTGAGAGAATGAAATCTGTAACACTTATTGAAATACTGTATACCAGCTTCCACTTCTCAGCTGTACAGCTCACTTCTACTATGCAGTGTGCCTGCTAACTTAAAACAGATATTCTCTACTCACTAAGACCCTAAGTTCAAGCTCTACTTGGGAACCTCTTTTGTAAACTAATATTTAGGGTCTTACTCCATCTTTTCGTGTGAAACTTGTATTGCAACTTTAGATTTCACATCCACATCTGTCTCAATTAATCAAGATAGCACAGAATTTCTTCAAATACCTTCTTCTGCACTGTTTCTGTTTTCTCTCTATATTGTGAATAACAGAGAAGAAATACTGTAGCACAAGTTACTATGATGCCCTCTGCCACTACATAGAAGATTGCCCATTAAAGTCCCTCCTCCTAATTTGATGACTGTAAAATTTTAAGAAGCCTTTATGGTGGGGGAAAAAAGGCACTATCTGCTACAGAAGTAGTTCCTACTTCTCCTACTTCCTTTGCTTTGCTGTCTTATTCTCATACTGCCCTTCACAGAATCTAGAATTCATTATGTGCTTCCTGTGACTTCAGGGTATATCCAGACTACAAGGCTCTATCGCACAGTCACACCAAACAGATGACACATCTGTCTGCTGACAGAAATCCCTCCTGCAGTGTGCCATCAAAAGAAAAAAATTATTTATGTACTGGTGTGTATTTGTGTTCAAGTGGGTGTTGGATGCAAAGTTTTTCTACTCAGGTGATGGCACTGAAACCACTACTATTTTATGTAACAATTTCTGTGTCTAGGAACTAAAAACAGGGTAAGCAATTTTGCTGTGCTGAGTTTAAACATAAACAAAATAAACTGTCTACAATCTTCTTGGTAATTTAGAATTTGTCTTTAAATGCTGACAAATGTTTTAGAGTGCTTCCTCTGTTTTAATACCGAATATTAAGAAGCTCAAAGCAACTGAGTGAGATAAGAGAGAACACTACATTGAGGAAAGCAATAAAGATTTTTTTGTCAGTTCCTAAAGAACTTTCTCAGATCTGTGGAGTGCAGCAAACTAGTAAACTTCACAGAACACCACCTAATATTACAAGTAATCAGATCTAACTGTGAACTGCTGTTAACAGGAACAATCTTTTTCTGGTTCACATCTTTTTACTGCTTTATCTCTGCTGTGTGGCTCCAGGATGAGTCAATTCAGTTAGCTGATCCATTATAAGAACTTGGAACATGGATTTATGATCTGGCTTACAAACTAATAGTTATCTATTGCCTCAAAAGGATATACCAGTCTCCTTCCTTCCTTAACTTTGTTTTGGATGCCTAGTTTATTATTTTGCTGATGCTGCCATTGGTAGAAATCTTGAAACAAACACTACAGTATTTCACAGATTAGACAAAGCCAGTGCCAGCAAAAAGAGACAAAACCTATCATTTTTTGATAGTACTGTACCAGTTCAGAGGGAAATCTCACAAGAACATGTTATCTAATAGATGTTACTAATTTGCATGTCTGCAATTTCTCCCTGCTGAAGAATGAAGATGATATTACCCTCCTTTTCCCTCCTTTACTTTATGATTGCTCCAGTACTCCTCACTCCCTTTGCTGTTCTTCAGGTCTTTCTGTTCACACAATGAACCATACGACCTTTCTCCCTTCCTTCTCATTTTACTCCTGCATCCATCCAGGATGCTGAATCATGCATTCAGCATTTAAAAACCCCAGGAATGACAAACACAGTTAGCAGAATTTGTAGAACCTTGTTTGCTGTGGAACCTCAGTCCCTCATTCTTTTGTGTGAAATCTACAGAGGCCTCCATTTCATCACAATACAAAGGAGAAAAAATTTTGAAATGCTCTGAAAGAACCAGAGAAGTGTACAAATCTACTCTGATACTAAACCAAAACTTGCATTTTGGGGAAAAACCCAACCAACCACACAAACTCTGGCTCACTTAACTTTATAAGGTCAAAAAGGTTTTTGCAGGCATTTGAAGAAGAAAGGAATCCCATCTAGTATTACCACTTATAAAGCAGTAATTTTTAAAATGGGACTGTCCTCGTCTAGACAGGACAGACTAAACTAGAAATTCTAAGAGAAACTTTGATGCAAATTTAAACCAGGATTTCAGTGTATCTGTTTCATACACTGGTATTTTTTTTCTAATAGAAGAGAAGAAAATTATCACCATACCTTACTCCAGATAAACTGTCAAAAGCATGTAGGTCCAATACATTAGAGAGATCAACTCTAAAGAGAGGGGAAAAAAGCAAGCTTTGTGTTTTTCATGTATTTTCATGTATTTAAAGGTTTTAAAGGTGTTTACTGAAGCATATATTTCTTTTCTTGTCTATAAGACTAATGCCATTAATACTTAACCTTATTTTTGCATATCAGTGGTTGGTACTGTCTTCTACAATAAAATGCTGTGTTTAGTTACACAATAACATGTAAGCACAGAAAAAAACTTTTAAAATTTTACTGTTATACAGTAAAATACAAGGTATTTCCAAAAGTATGATAAAATCCCTTATTCATTTTGTCTGAATAAAAAATTATTTTCCCTGAAGGGGTAAAGGAGCTTTGAGCCTCTCAATACAGACACAAACTCCCAGAATACATGTACCTTATATTGACACACTGTTAGCAAACAAAACTGAAACAACTTTACGAGGGAAGCACTACTACTAGGAATTTCAACTCTACAATTTGAAACAGACAAATAAAAAATGCAATACAGAATAGGCAGTACCAATCATATCTGCTTACAAGAATGGTCACCTATAAACTTGCATAAGAAACTTTTCTTCACAAAGCAATACAGACTACAGATTTCACTGCTAATAGCAACTGACAGCTTTTCAGATACAGTTAATGACATGGGCTAAAGAAAAAGAACATGACAGGTAAAAAGCCCCACCTCTGGAATACAAGCAGAATCATTAAACTTTTACATTCAACAGTAGTTGTACCAAGCAGTTTCTAAGATGAAAGATTTATAATGGAATACACAAACAATTCCTGTGTAAAACGGATGACCAGCTCAGTGTCAGTTCTCAGCAGTGTTCTAAAAAACCACATAGCAACCCTCCCTTTTGAATGTGGGGTTTTGAGGAACAAACCCCTCTTAAAAAGGGTATGTCCTCAAATAACATGCCAATAAATCAATTTTGTGCTGATTTCACATTTGGAATGTTTAATAATGGAAGAGACTGTATGTATCATTTGCAGAAGAATATTTACAAGTAACAAAGAGTTGTCATTGAGGACTGAATCTGAGGCCCACTTTATCTCATATCCAAAACATAGTGCTAGCTGGCATCAGACACCATAAAATACGCAAAGAGACCACATGTTGGATCTCCCCCTAATGGACATTTAAAACACAAATAAGGTAGTTCAGTATCTTCTTCAAAATTGGTCCAATATGATCACCCAAAAACAGCAAGTATTTTTCTCTACAATTTCCAACTATATTTGACAACAACTTTAAAAAGCCAAGTATACTTTATTATGAATATAACCTTTCCTTTAAATTTGCTTAAATCAAAAACCTCTATTTCACAAACACTGACCACAATAATCCAATAATTGATGTAAAAGTTCACAAATCAGTCCTAGCAGTCTGGAAGATCTACTGCTGTCCTAACTCTCCTGGGAATACAGAATCCATTTAAGTCCTTACTAAAGAAAAAATCTGAGTCAGAATTTCAATTATAATTGGCAAAAACCAGTACAATGATTTTTTTTTTTTTTTTTTGGTCTTTTAACTTCCTTCCACTGCTTTCAAAGTCATTTTGTAGTAACAACTTATTTGCAGCAGCAATGAGAATAATATTTAGGGTGACACAACTGAAGGAAAACACGGTAGCGCACATACCAAATTATCAGCTCAAACCAACCTGGCTGTGCAAACTGCTCTTCAGTCACAAGGTTGATTGACTGTGTATCTTTGTGGCCAAGAAGGCCAAGGGTGGCCTGAGATGCCTGAGGAAGAGCACTGCCAGCAGTTCATGGAAGGTAATGCTGCCCCTCCAGTCAATCTAGTAAGGCTGTACCTGGAGTTCTGTGCCCAGTTCTGGGCTCCTCAGCACAGGGAGACACGGAGCTCCTGGAGGGAGTCCAGGGTATAGCAAGAAAGATGTTTAAAGGACTGAAGCACCTCACTGATGAGGAAAGGCTGAGGGAGCTGGGCCTGTTCAGACTCAAAAAGATGACTGAGAGGGGACCTTCTAAGTGTATAGAAGTATCTGAAGGGAGGGTGGACCAGGCTCTCAGTGCTGCCAGACAACAGGACAAGAGGGAACAGGCAGAAACTGACATACAGTAAGTTCCACTTGAACATAAGCAAGTACTTTACTGTGTGGGTGATAGGAACAGATTGCCCAGAGAGGCTGTGGGGTCTCCTTCATGTGGGATATTAAAAAAACATCTGGACACAATCCTGTGCCATGTGCTCTGGGATGACGCTGCTTGGCAAGAGGGTTGGACAAGAGGGTTGGACACTGTGCTCTCTTCCAACCTCACTCATTCTGGTATTCTGTGACATGAAGACTAATGAAGAAAAATACAAACTAGAAATATATTTTTACTTCCTAAAAAAAATTTTAGATGCTTATTCATAAAGTAAATATTGGATCAAATATTTCTAATTCAATAATTTTCCATTAATAAAACTGATTCAATAGAACACTTTAAACTGACACAAAAGAAGCAGGATCTAGTACCTAGTAATAGTGGCCATTTAATACCTTGATCTTTGTGTCTCTAGAATTTTAACAAGTCCATTTATTGACCTAAAATAAAACAGAAAAATCATTAGTTAGATGAAAATATAATGGTGATATATTGTTTGAATATGTTAACCATGGACAGCATCATGCGAAATAGCATCCCAACTCCGTTATCAGCTTGTTAAATAACTATCAGGTATGGGTTGAGATATTTGGTTTCCACTAACAGCTGGCGAACTTCACAAGTTTTGACAAGATGCCACAATGAGAACAGCATTTTCCTATCCAAAGCTATTCACAATACACTCTGCTCAGTCTAAGCTCTTTTATTTTCATATTTCAAAAAACTAATACAGTTATTAAATATTTTAAAATGTTAATGCTTCATTTGGTTTATCATGGTACTGATAGAAAAGAGTAATATCTTCAATCATTAATTTGATTCAGACCATTGGTTCATCTGCTTCCACGACAATTGTTTGGGACTTCCTCGATATATATTTCCATTTGCTAGTGAACTCATATTTACCAGCAGGTTTTTTTCCACTTCTGCTAATTCTCAAAAAATGGCATCAGCTGCTCAGCAATGTAAAAACATAAACACTTAAGACAAAGGTCTGTCCTTACTAAAGAACATCAAATCTTAGCAAGATAGACAAAATGCTAAGATTGCCTCTTGTGAAAGATACTTCAGTACTTCTATATACTTATACAGTCTCTTTTCTCTTATAAAGCTTATCAATTTTGTCCATCTAATAATGAGATCTAATTTCTATTTTAACAGCAGTAAAGAAGTAACTGTATTTAAATTAATTTTTGAGGAAGTAGTGTTACAGTCATGCCAAAATTTCATACCTCACAGACGTTCTGACTTTATTCAGTTCTTCTTCTGAAACCAAATCTGTTTTATTGATGATTATAAGATCAGCTAATGCAACCTGCCTATATATTAAGAAAAGAAGGAGAGAAAAGACATCACTAACAAACAAGTACTTTATCTGTAAGGCAGAAACATTATCTCTCCCATGGCTCCAAAAGGTATATGAACATTGTTAGCACAGAAGGGCAAGCATTAATCAAACTAGAACATGATGGAGAATGATTAAAACACAACTGACTTCTCAGTATGTTCTTCTGTGCCCTAACAGATCAAATCAAGGCTTGCTAGATTCTTTTATTTCAGGGTTGTTTTGTTTATTTGTTTGTTTGGGTTTTTTATGTAATCTAATCCAAAGTGCTTAGTGATTTAACAACTTTACAAATCCCTATTTGCCAATGAGATTATATCCTTATGTGATCCTTGTAATGCAATACTTGAAGTTTCTTTGCTTTATGAAGACTTCAACTGTTACAATAACCCTTTAATTTGTGGCTCTCTATTTATTAAAAAGTATTCTTCTATCTCCAGTTCTGCTTCAAGCATGACATTTTTAATTCCACCAAAAAGGGTGCTTCTCATTCATTTAAATAAAATCCCATCACTATTAAAATAGAACAGTTCGTTGTTGGCAGAAAGATCAAATGAACCATGATGTTACTTTTCCACATTTTACCTCATTACACCAATCTACCTCTGTTTAAGCAAAGCAGGAGAAAAAAGCCCTATAAAAGAACCCACTTCCAATGAACTTTTATACAGTGCAATTCCCAACTTGATATATAAAATTAATTTCTACATCCATACCGAGATGCTTCATTAATAAGGCCTTCTGGTTTCTCCTCTGTCAAGTGCTAAACAAAAATTAAAAGAATTGGATTAAACATCTTCAAATTACATTTAAATTGATTTGCAATTAAAGAAAGCCAAATCCAATTCAGTTGAAGTCTGTTTTTTGACAAAGCATTGAGGAAGATGACATCCAGAATCTTTTTGTTAAATGATAGTGAAAAAGTACATTTATATATTCATCACTACAGGGATTTTTAATTAGCTTAAAGCAAATTCTCCTAATTGATTTTATTATTAGGATGCTAAAGGGTTGAAAAACCTTATAATATTTAATTACTTTTCAGCTTTACAATGAAGTAAAAAAGTTACCATAACATAGAGTAACAATGAAAAAATATATCTGGAAGAAAATTAGGGTTCAGTTATTTTACAAAGGAGTGCGAACTCAACTAACAAACAAAACACAGGCTAGGCTTGCAATACAACATTTCTTATATGTAACTTCACATTCTTTTTCTCTGAAGACTCAAAGACAAACTGTACTTTCATAGTAAAAACTGGTAACTTTTTCCAGGTTTGCATGAATAAACCACTGCTCTTTGGCAAGTCTGTCCAAAATCAGAAGCCACAGGAGTTTCAGGATCATCTCCATTTGTCTGCCCAAGCTAGGGTCCTCACAAAAGAATTAGTGAAAGGGAAGAAAATACCTGCATCTCAAGCAGCAGCATAACATTTAGCAAGACAAAGGCTTACTTAACTTAGGCACAGCAACACTGTGCCTTCAGACTACACTGAAGCAGCAAAGGTCTAGCTATAAGTTATTTTCAGCCCACTCTGCCATGGAGGTAGCAATCTCCAGGATAGAAATGTCACAGACATCTGGAGGAAGAAAAACTTCAAACTGGTGCTGTAATATTAATAAGAACTTGCCGCTTACACTTACATCTCTAGGAAAGTTAGAGTCCTGTGCACTCCTTCATCAGTTCTAAATCTACCAGTAATATTACTTTAAAATCTCAGTTTCCAGTTAGAGAAATAACAAATTAAAAGTGGAATCAATTGTCATGGGAAATATACAGCTTTTTAAAAACCTTGAAAACTTTTTTTCTTTATTGGAATCACCAGGCATTTAACAGTATTTTACTTGTAGAAAAGCAAAAATAGGTTATTGCATACTGGGAGTCTATTATGCAAAAAGAAACAAAACTATTTCCTGCTTGTGCACAACCTAAACAGAAAATAACAACAAGATGACTCTCGGAACCTCTCCTCTAACCTCTTCTTTGCAATCCTCTGTGTATTGATTCTATTCAATTACTGTTTAGGTTTGTTGCCTGAAAAGATCAAATGTCAGTAGTGCAGATGTCAGGTCCTGGAAGTTGAGGACTGCAACTTCAAGCTGTCCAACTGTTCACCCTCCATTAAAGAAATTAGTATTTCAGATTGCTGTGTGACAAACCTATTAGACTGGTAATCCATGGTATTAATTAGCATGGGGATGGTGGTATGGTTGGTCACAGGGGATGTTTGTCAGCTTTTCTGCGATGGGTTGGTTCTTTGAAGCATGACATACTTAAATTGCTACACATTATCTAAATGCCATTACCTGTATGGCTTTCAAAGTTCTTTGAATAATAAGCAGCTGTTGAGGTCAGGCTTTGCAATCAGAGGAACTAAACAAGTTAGCAAGTCCTTCTATACCAAAGTTTACTTAGTACACAACTAAGAAAGTCTGAAGTTCCTGCTATTCTGTGTAGATGTCAGTGTTTTACAGGCTTACTGATTACATTATGTATGTTTTCACTGAGGTCCCAAAGGTAATAGCAGATAGAAAATTTAAATGTTTCAAAACATTCTTGTGTTGTTTCTGTTATATTACTTGATAGTCTAGCATTTTAAAACTCATTTCCATTAACAATGTAGTGCTGTTGTGTGCAACACAATTATATTTTATCTGAGACTATTTCAACATTGCATGAAGAAAAAGATAAACAGAACAACATTTTTGCAAGCAATATATAATATAAAACACATCTGAATTAATATGAGGGAACCCAGCTGAAAAGGGGCTGACCAAAAACAAGACATGATTTCTTGTGATAGTTGAGGCAATTTAGAAGACGGTGACTGCTTGGAAGGGCAAATCACCCCCTTCCCCTCACTATTCTACCAACTTCTCCACAAAAGTTCTTGCAGAACACAATGAACTTAACTTTCCAAATTGCTATGAGGTTCCATTTTCTCTGTTCCAGTCCAAGACAAATCTATGAGAGAACAGGACTGCTAACCTGATTTACCCTTTTGTTAAATCTAATCTGATATCCTTTTTAGGTTTTTTTAGCAAATTTACCCTTTTGGTAAATCAGCTATCAGATAAGCACAAATGAAAGGAGAAACCCAAGTAATCCAAACAAAAAAAATGTTACACGGGATGAACTACTCTCTTATTCTTAAACCATTATTCTTCAGTTCTCTGAGCTATCTGCAGCCATTGTAGATGCAGAAATATTACAAACACTTTCACAGCCTGGAATTTCTATATGATTACTATAGATGGGTAATGTAGTGGCTGGCTCCTGCAATTAAAGGATGAATATTATGTGTGTGTAAGAGAAGTTTCTATTAATGTATAGTCACCTTATTGTGATTTGTTGTTTGGACATTCTCTGTTTTCCTCATAGTCCCCCTTTCCCCTAAGGTCTTTCTCCTTATTCAATCCTTTTGTTGTATTTTGTTAAGGTTTAAACATTTAAATAAACATTTGAAATTTTAAAAGTGAGCAGCATTTCTCAAATGATGAAGGTATTTTTTCATATGCTCACTTTTTTTTAAATCCTGCAAATTCAATACCCAATCAAAGCAGTAACCTCCTAAGTTATTAAGTTGCAAATAGTTATATTTACACTCTATTACCGAAAAAAAAAAGAAAAAAAAGCTGAACTATTTGAATTAATCACAATCTTTGCCGACCTAAGGTCACTGTTCTATATGTCTGTTCTTACATTATACTTTATATACAGATTAATACCTGCTCTTTTTGTCTGCTTCCATGTAACATGTTAATGTGAAGCAGTACCAGGACACCTGTGCTCTCATTTCTCCCTGCCACACCTGCCACTACATTAGTACCCTTCCCAGGTGGAGCCCTAACTCACTTGTTACCACACTGGTATAAGACATCTGTTCTTAGTCCTCTCCTTTCAAGTAACACAGACCAGTGACCAATTTCTCCATTGTTTTTACAGCAATCCAAATGCCTATTTGGATTAAAAGCCACATTCCTGAGTGAAGAGTTAGAACTAGAAGAAACCAAGAAACCAAACCTTAGCAACCTGGCATCTCTTGTCACACCTGTTGCTGTGTCTGTAAGAATGTGAATTCCTGCAAATATCAGCACTTCCTCATGCCATCCAAAAGACAGTAATAATGAAATATGTTCTCATTCAAAGAACTACAGCTATTGGTAAAATTAATTAATCTGCATGAACATTACTGCAATAGCTGTTCTAATGCTGCAGTTTTAAGCGATGTAACAAATCTAGTAACTTACCTGCAATCCATGCTTTGCATCAACAACTGACACAATACCTAAAAGAAAGCATTAAAATAGAATAGAAATGTGCTAAATGCAGCTGACAGTTTAACAACTTGCAAACCTCCTGCACAAAGGTAACAATATCAGCACATTTACAACTAGTTATAATAAACTGGAAGCACTGAAAGTATGTGAACATTAAACTTGCTACCTAAGTATTTTTTTAGTCATTGTCCTATCTGTCATTGTAAAATGTCTACAGAACCAGGTGAGGTAAATTCTTACAAAGTAGATGCCTCATCTTCCACAAGAGGAAACTGGCTGAGGTATGCTTTTACAGAATATTGAAACAAATTAAAGGACTGACTGATGTATGCAGCCATTCTGATGGTAAATGACCAGGAATTTGCAAGTCTCTGGCAGAAACTCAGGAAGCTCCTTCTTACTCAATGTTTCCTTCCTTGGTTAGATGGGTATTTTACAGACTGAACAAAATGTTAGTAGGGCATTTTTTTAAGCCAAAAAGTAAATTTTTTTCCTACATTAAAAAAAATGCTCTTTAACTACATATAGTGATGACTTGTCTTTCAGTAATCTCAGGTTTTTATTAGAACACAGCAAATATTAGCGCCAATGAATACAATAGGTGAAGAAAGCAGAAAACAAAAGGCAGAAACATCCAGGTGTTGACAGTTTGTGAATTCAGAAAAATAGGAAACCCTTTAGGAAACACTGCACTTCAGTAGAAGGGGAGGAAGGAAGAAAGAAAAAAAAGCATGCTGTAATATTACTCCTAAATGAGGTTTTATAACAGCTGGCTAATGAGATTTTCCCCTTACATCACTGTCAAGAGATGTCCATATCTGATCCCTTAGAAAAGCATTAAAAAACTTTTCCTGGCTTTTGCAAGACTGAGCACCTCCCCAAGTAAATAAACAAGCATCAGAATAAGCAGGGACACCTCTGTGATCAAATCTGCCAGTGTGAAAACCAAGTTCATACATTTCAAACATGTTCTCAAACCTTGCCTTAAAACACCAATAATACATTACTCTAAAGGCAGATATGAAATGCCAATACACAGGAAAATAAGCCTGCACTTACCATCAAGATAGATGTCACTTCCCAGCTCAGAATCAACCCAAAACATGGAGGCCACAGCTCCTAAGAAGCGTAGTATATATACAGTTGCAAAATTGAGATTTTTCCAGTAAACTACCAACTGAGGTATTTCATAGAAAAACTCTATTTGCAGTGCTAACAATAAGATCAGTGACTAAAGTCATTGCAACACCTAAAACTGTCCACCTGAAGTGATACGACGCAGCCCTTCAAACACCACTCTGTACCAGACCCAAATACCTGTCAGCTGTTCTAGTGCTTACTCAGGCAAGATATAGCAGGGACCACAACATGAAATCATTTGCTGGTATCTATTGATTTTTTTCCAAAAATCTTAATAGTTTTCCAATTTGACTCAAACAGAATTTGTGTGTAACAGAGGCCAAATCAATGTCCTGTCTTTTGAAGAAAATTACTTTATAATGACAACTATTTAGCTTTGAGCTGGAAAGCACCAGTCTCCTAAAGGGGAAACAATTGAATTTCTGATAAGAATTTCCTTCCCTCTCCATCTACAACAGATTTTTAATGTGGATGGTTTAGAGAAAACTGTTTTGGATAGCTATTTCTAACATGAGATCAAGTTTAATGACCTTTTTTATAATAAATACTACTAAAGAGCACAGAAGGATTTTGTAAAATCTATTATTGCTCTTTAAGAATGTGCTAGTCTGTTTCACAGTATATTTTACAACTTCACAAAATATAAGGTCTATCACAATCAGCGAAACAATATAACAGATGCTAACTATTTAGACTTTAAAAGGAGGAATGCAGAATATCAAAAGTGTATTGAAAACTACTAGTTTTACAGTATGCTTCTCTTTGCTAAGCCCAGTGTCTCTTCTAAATGGAAATATATTTTAGCCGGATTTCTACTAAGCTTTAGATTCAATTTAGACTAAGGTCAGCAAACAGAACTCAACAAAGACAACATCATACCTGCACCTTGAATCAGTTCATTGGAGTCTGTACCACCACCATAGCATAGGCACCTGACAAATCACCACTTTATATTACAACTGTCAAAGTGAACTAACTGGTGAGCTAATAAGCACTTCATAAAAACAGAATTATCATGGTTATGAAAATCGTAATGTGAACTACCTGGATCTGCCAAACCAGTTGTTTCTAACAATATATAGTCAAATTTTCCTCTCCTTTGCATCAGGTTCTCAATTGCTTTCACACCATTGTCCCTGTAAGAAGAAACAATTAAACCTGAGAACAGAGAAAACAAGCTGAAGCATGTATTTAAATGTATCTTCTGATAGAAGAACACAGTGTCAGTATCATCAAAGCAAAAGTTCTGAGACAGGACATTTGCAGACTTACAGTCTGCAACAAAAATTTAGTTATCTGCTGGCACATTATTAGGCAAATTTTAGTTTTCTGCTTCGTTTTAGTCTAAAAATAGCATTTGCCTAATCCCACCAGGTTTGTTTTCAAACACTGAACAACCTGTAAAGGAGAGTAGGGCTGTGTAGATATGGAACTATTTGGTTTGGCAGCTGATATTACAGGAATAAGGGGTGATATAGAAGTGAAGCATGCTGACCTGCCTTTCTACCTCACCTACACCAAGATTAATGTGCCATTTACTTAAATTAGAGCCGATGAAGTCAGCCTAAAGCAGAAAAGTATATCATTTTTTAAAGAAATCATTGTATATAAAACACAGTAGCATATAAAACAGCATACAAAAACAATAAAAAATGTATATAAAACTTTTATGCTTCTCTTAAGACAGCATTCCTTACACCCCAGAACAACGGAATCCAGTAAGATCCTCTGTTTTCCACTTACTACCTATTACTATTTAAGACATAAGATCAGTTCTCCCAAATTTTTAGGACAAACAGGCCATGACCCTTATTTACAAACTTAGCACAAACAATTCAGCATTGCAACAAACAAAAATGGTAAAAAGACATGTCAAAGGAACAAATACTCTCTTGCTTTTTACCATGACCATCAGCTTACAGATTTGGATACTGTGTTTCATTAGGTCACAAAAAGTTTTCCATTCATCCTTTCTGATGGATACTATATTGAAGTAGTAACCAATGTACAAAGAAAGAAGCAGACTAAGCGTTTTGTGAGGAAATTGGGAAACCTGAGTCCTAGTTCCAGCCTACCTGAATCTTCAGCTCTCTACATGAAAGCACATTATACTAACAATAGAGGGATAGATCCCTACTCTAGAACATCCCCATGCTCTATAAGTCGGTATTTAGAGTACTTTTCTGAAAGACACCAAGTCCAAATCCAGTAGGGCAGCAATAGGAAATAAATTTCTACTTCCCAAATTCCAATTGTTTCATTCAACGAAAGAAGTCTCAATCAATTCTACCATCAGTTTCAGGAATCAAATCCTGGATGTCTTCTCCCTTCCTCAATTCCCCACAATATCCACTGGAAGAACTTGCACAGAATTTGCACTCACTTTACGGAACAGCACAAGCAGCCATTTCTGAGCTCCAGCCATTCTTCATAGAGTTCTCCCCCTTGACTGATTGCCAGAGATTTCTCCAAGGCACTTCCTGAAAACACAAGTAGTGCTATATTTTTAATCTACAATCTTGCATGACAATGCCTGTAAGAGAGAGATATGTGGATTACATTATTTTCTCCTGAGACCACATTTCTGACATGTTCTTAAGATATTTGTATTTTCTATTTTATGAGAAATTTAAAAGCCAAGACAAAGCTCATTCCACAAAGATCAAACCCCACTGGATGATGGTACATCATAAGTGCCACAAACTTTGCTAAAAGAAAGGGATGCCAGCCTGTGCCTCCCTGTCAAATAAAGGCTCTGTCTGTACGTTTTCTTTTAGGCTCTGTGACCAGAAAAGCTACACACACCTTTATTGATGAAAACAAACAAACTGAGAGACTCCCACCAACACAGTATAAACTGTAAACAACGTAAGCTTCTGACTATGCTACAGATATGAAATTACAGCTAGAGCAATTAAAAGTTCTGAAAGCAAAGAGTTCAAAGAATCACAGCCATCAAGCACACATCTCCCCATTTTCTTGGTCCATGACAACTTGTGATTTGCAAATGGCTGAGGGGAAAGGAAATTTAAAAAAATATTATCTACCAACATATTATTTCAATTTCCATTTGCTTGAAACTGAGTGAGACAAATGGAGGTATAGCACTTCCAACAGGGCGATGTATTTATTTACTTTACTCTGAGGGCCTACACTTATGTGCAAAGTAGATTAATGCACGTCACTATTTTATGAAAACCGGCAAAAAGACTTTCTGCCCTTCTGAAGACTGTGACGTATGTTAATAATTTCAGTAATGGATTCAAAGTTACAACAGCCTCAGTTTCCAGCAGTTTTATGTACTTGTCATTTTGTGGCAAAAAGAAAGGCTTCCGCACGTTTACATACCTTCTCCAAATTCATTCAGAATAACTGCTATTCTTTTATTATGCTGTTCTGTCAGTATGTAATTTAGAAGAGTTGTTTTTCCAGCTCCTAGAACACAGACCATATTTTTATTAAAATGTTAAAAAGAACACATAACATTTCAAATAAAAACTAAATACTGTTATGCATGCACACGCACACTTCATGCATTTCTCTTCTAAATAGAAGTTTTCATTCTAATGTCCTACATTCTATTCTAATGATGTAGAAATTAATTTGTACATATATTTCTATCAGGACATTAAATTGCAGCCTTAAATGACTCACATTTTTTCCATTCATTAATTGTCAGTACTTAATAAGCTTACAAGTTCCCTACTAGCTGGGCAGTTTTTTCCTACAACACTAATTTTTATGCTTCTTTTAACAAAAGGCTCACCTAATCTTCTCCCTCTTTAGGGCCTTTTCTGACCCGTTCTGCCATCAGTAACCACTGATGTGCCTTTAAACGGGGCATTGTTAAAAAACATGTTACAAAACGTGTTCTGAGGAGCCTTAGGACCAGTTTCATCTCATGCACAAGATCACAAAATTGTCAAGGCTGGAAGGAATCTCTGGAGATCATCCAGCCCAAGGCAGGTGACCACTACAACTAGGGAACCTTCCTTACTTGTCCTTAAGAGATTTTTCTCTGTAACAGTGTGATGCAGTACAAAGTTACAATTTTCAGGACAGTGACCGCGATCCTAAATTTAACCAGATTCTTGCAGTCCATAACTGCGTGTAGCACACAGTAACTCTGCTGGTCGAGAGGTACGGGAAAAACGCCGAACCTCGCGTTTTTCGGACTGCAACGCAGTCTGCATTTAACTGAGCCACATATGTTGCACTATTCTGACGCTAAGTGACCAAGAGCCATTTGTCAATCGTGACCTGAACGAGGCGGCTCCTGAAAGCAGGGTGGTGGAAGCAGCAACGCTTTGGGTGCTCACACCGCTCCTCCGAGCGGCCCTGCAAACCCACGGGAGCGGCCGGAGGGCCCCGCGCTGCTCGCCCGGCCCGTGGGGTGCAGGCCCCCGCCCGCCCGCAGCCCTGGCCCCGCGCTGCTCGCCCGGCCCGCCCGGGCCTTCCCTGCCCGCACGCAGTCCCTGCCGAGAGCCGCTCCCGCTCCTCACCCAAGTACCCCGTGATGATCGTCACGGGGATCTTCCGGTCGGGGCCGGCATCGGCCAGCTCCGCGCCGCCGGCGCCGATGGGGACCAGGTCCGGGCAGTCCTCGTCCTCCATAAGCGCGGACGGCCCCGCCCAGGCACCCCCACCTCCGGCGCCCCCCTGCCGTCACACTCCTGACGTCGCTCGGGTGGGGTCATCGGAGGGACGTCACCGGGTGGCGTCACGTCCCGCCGCGCCTCGGCCCCAAGGGCACCTCCCCCGCGCGGGGCTCTGCGCAGGCGCAGCTCGGGGAGCGGGGCGGAGCGGGGCGGAGGGAGGCGGAGGGGGGCGGAGGGAGGCGGAGGGGGGCGGAGCGGGGCGGAGGGAGGCGGAGCGGGGCGGAGGGAGGCGGAGCGGGGCGGAGGGAGGCGGAGCGGGGCGGAGGGAGGCGGAGCGGGGCGGAGGGGGGCGGAGGGGGGCGGAGGGAGGCGGGGCGGGGCGGAGGGAGGCGGAGCGGGGCGGAGGGAGGCGGAGCGGGGCGGAGGGGGGCGGAGCGGGGCGGAGGGAGGCGGGGCGGAGCGGGGCGCTCTCCGTGAGGGGAATGTTGGTCCGGGGGTTCGCGGCGGGGCCCCTTGCTCCTGCAGGGACAGCGCAGGGCACATGGCACAAGCGTGTGTCAGGCGGTTCTTGAACATCTCCAGTGTGGGACACTCGGCACCCGCTCGGGAAGTGTGTTCCAGTGCTCAGTCACCTGGACAGTAAAAATTCTTCCTCACGTTCAGGTGGAACGTGATCCGCTTCTGCCTGTTGCCTCTTGTCCTATAGCCTGGCGCTGCTGAGAGGAGCCTGGCTCCACCCTCTCACACCCTCTTTCAGACGCTGTTAGACGCCGATGAGGTCCTCTCTTCTCAAGGGGGTGTTTCTTCTTTTTCTTGAGTGTGAACAGGCCCAGCTCCCTCAGCCTTTCTTTGTAAGACAAACGCTGTCCTTTACTCACACCTCTCTTTCTCTCCGTTGGACCCAGGAGCTCCAGGAGCTCCATGTCTCTCGTGTCCTGAGGAGCCCAGAACTGGACCCAGCACTGCAGGTGTGGCCTCAGCAGGGCTGAGTACTGGATCGCCTCCCATGACCTGCTGGCAGGGCTCTTCCTAATGCCCCCCAGGATACCACTGGCATTCTTGGTGGTCAGAAGGACACACTGCTGGCTCATGGACAGCATGTTGTCCACCAGGACCGCCAAGTCCTTCTCAGCAGAGCTGCTTCCCAGCAGGGCAGCCCCCGGCCTGGTTCAGACGCACCGGAGCACTGAAGGAGTCCCAGTGTGAATAACAAACATGGTGCAGGGTGCATTTGCTGTCATCTATCTATAACCAAATACTCAGCAAGATGAATGTTGGCTTTCTCTGCTCTCCATTAGGGACTGTGAGGGGGCACATACCATGTGTAAGACACAACTACAGTTAATTTTAACAGTATTATGTGCTCCCCAGCTTTTTGTGGGACAGAGGTTTAGCAAATAGGTAACACATTTCTCCATGTCAGAAGGTGTAAATGTAACAGCACTGGGGAGGCACAGATTGGCCTGATGCATGCTGATACATGCACTCGCCCAAAACCCAAGTGGGGTTCTCTGCTGTCAAAATAAGGTTCAGTAGCACTGGTTGGAGTACTGTTATGGTAACATATACTGGGCTTCATCTTTGTACATCTTGTATGGCATGTATGGTATTGGTAATAAATGTACTTGTTATTTATTCTTGACTCTTCCTATACTTGTGTAGGTTAAAATATTTAATACTCATAATATTTGATAATATTCTGCTCTAAATAGTTGGCATCTCCTTTAGTCACTCTAATTTTAACAAGCATGTGAAATGCTTGTTAAAATTAGTGTGACTAAGAAATGATAAAAGAATTCATTTAATCCATTGATTCAGCTTGTCCTTGGAGATACAACCATATTTATTCCAACAACAAATTCCAATAGCATATACAGGCTGTTGATTTCTAGAATTTTAAAACCAATGCATTATGCAGTGCATCTTTTTGCATTCTTGTTTCAGTAACTCATGTTACCTTGTATGATGCATCCTATTTCAGAGGAAAAATCTGATCAGCCTTTCAAAGCTGTATCTGGTAGAACCCTGCCTGATGGTAGGTGTTTTTGCTGTCCTGGGACTGCACAGCTTTATAAAATTTTGTTATTAAAGCATTGATTAAAAAAAATTACAAGATTGTGTAAAAGAGGAGAAGGTCAGAAAGGCATTGGGAATTAGCAGTTTTGCATTGCAGCACAAACTAAAAAATGGAAGTAAGTTGTCTTTCCAAATGAGACTATTTGTAATACTGGAATTTCAGTTACATGTCAGCGAGATATTTGGTATGGGGAAAGAAAGGTGATTAAGCCAGTGTCATGGTTCCTTAAGTGGTTCTGCTTTTCATCAGCTCACATGACACTGCTTATTATTTTTTTCTTTTGAACAAAATTACCTGAAACAAATACTATGGTTTCTGGGTTTCTTTTTGGTTTCTTTAAAGTTAATATTCAAATACTAGAATTTTGCTATAAGTGTTAGCTGTTCTTTCTTTTCTGCTGAACCATGTAATGAAGTCTACTTCGTACAGACAGATGTAAAACCTGTACATTTTAGTGTGGTGGCAGCCAAATGAGCGTTGCAAACTTAAATCTGGGTGGCACAATTGAAGCATTTTATTCTAAGATATTTGTAGACAAAACATACAACATCAGAAAGCAATAAAGTGTTGCTGGGTACCAGGAGGTTGTGTTTAATTATTACTTTAGTTGACTACACTTGAAATTATTAATTCCCTTTCCTAATGCTGAAGATCTCAGTGCAAGCCAGGCCATTTTAATGATGAACCAAAGACTGATTTTAATGATTAAGGCTTTAGCGGAGAATTAGGGAAGAAGACTGTAACAGGAAAATAAGGAAGAGCATTGCAATTTTTTAATTCCTGATCCAGTAGCAAGGGGAGCATGATCTGAGCAAAACAGCAGGAGAAGAAAATCATTGGTGTTTCAGTATTATGTTGAATATGAGTCTTAAAGCACAATAGCCCTGTGAGGTTTCTACATGACTACTAGTCAGTAGTATAGTAGTACTATATAATAAAACTACAGTAGTGTATATAGTACTATAGTAGAACTATAATACAATATAGTTCAACAGCTCAGAGAAAGGGATTGAAAATTCATACAATGATATCAGTTAACCTGCAAAACAATAAGGAAATAGATATTAAGTTCAGTTTTGTGAACTCAAAATATAAGTTAGTAGGCCGATGCATAACTTCAGTCAGTATGATTTGCATATTCCCCAGGGTACATTTACTTCTTTCCTGTCTGTTACCTGTTAAGTTATTCCTATATTAAGTTATTTTTATTTTCTTATCTGGACTTGCATTGACAGTTTCTCCTGACAAGACAACTTTATTTTTCTTTGAAGAATGCAGATTACTCACATGTCATTTAAGAGAAAGAAGTTCTTACTGAAGTAAGTGCATCTGCTTTTTAACACTACTACTTTTTATGGCTTATGTTCTCAATATGCTTTTATAATCTGAAACTTAGTGAAACTAGGAGCATTAGAAAAAAGGTTTGGTTTACAATCAGAATTTAAATATCAGCCTCATCGAGCAAGTTGCCTTGTTGTATCTAAGAAAATTATGTCAGCAAGGAAAAATTTTGTGAGTGTTGTTTCTGCTAGAGTTTTGTTCACTGTGAAAGTGAGCAAATGTTTCTTTGAGAAACTCAGATGTGAATTTGGCCAGTAGAATTTGTATTCCTCCAGAAGAATTTGCACAGACAAGGGGAAAAAGAGGATATGCTTTTGCATAGGCTAGTTTCTTCTTTTAGACTCAAGGGTTTCATAAAAAAAAAAAAAAAAGGCTGCAAAGTGATCTAAGTTCTCTTTCTTCTGCTTTACCAACACAAAACTGAAATTTAAACCTAGGAGTAACTTTAATTTTATTTTTAAGGGAGTTCAGCATTTCATTGTCAATTTATTTAAAACATAAACAGAAATAATGGAAAATTACACTCATTTTTCTGAGGTTTAGTCTACTAAGTTTCATATAATATTTTTTGTTTAAACCATTTTTGACTAAATTACTTATATTTTACTGGATACAGTTGAGATATGTGACAGAAAAACCACTGAAGTTGATGGCATGTCATCTTCCTTTAAGGAAGGAGTGTCTGCCTGCACTGGCTACATTACACTCTTCTGATGCAGTAGGAAGGTGTAATATGAGCAAATATTAACAGGAATTGTGTTCTCCTGACAGGTTGCAAACTGAGGTCATCACAGTTTTCCTCTTGGTGTGAACCTCCAGATATTTGATGGGGTCATCAAATCACATAAATTAATTAACAAATTCAGCATACCACTGGTGTTTTTTGCCAAGAATGCAAACTTAACATTGTGAAAGATATTGAGAAAACTCCCATGGATCTAGCTCAGTTGCTGGTCAATCAGCAAAGGTACATCCTCTACAAAACAGCAGATGACACTTAAGCAGGGCTTTGTTGGGATATAGGCCATGCCTGTGGTGGGATATGAAGTTGTGTTTAGCAATGTTCATGGTGCCTTGATACTCAATCATGCAGTAGCATTCCTTACAGGGATACTGCTGCCAGTGAAGAAGAAAAAAGATGTTTGGAAATGTGTGCCTTACAAGAAAAAAAAATGCCTTGGTAGGTGACATGTGGACATGCCAACATGCCAATCATTGTTTCTTCCAGTGTTTCTTTAATCCCAGCCTGCAAACTCCTTCAAAACAATTTGCAGCAGTATCCATTCTTCCCAGACACCTACACAGAACCTGTGCTGACATTACCACCACTCAGCTGTTCTTTGTGGCTGGGTCTGCCTCTCCTTAGCCTGCCCAGTTACAGCACCCAGCCAGCCATGGACCCAACACCACCCAGTGAGGTGCAGGAGGAAGACCAAGTTACAGTGAGAGCATTTGAAACCCAAGAAAAATTACAAGAAAGCATAAGTTATGATTGATTCTAGGGCTGAGGTGGTGAAGCAATGATTAGGACTACCACTTGGGATGCATGTGTGTGTGACAGAAGGATGGGGATAAGGAATGGGGAATGCAAGTGTGGTTTCCATTGTATCTAATACAACACCTAATAGCAGCTACTGACACAAAAGAAAGCTAGGTATGGAACACAATGATCTGTTCTGAATTGCACTGTTTTCTTTAATTTTGATTTTTTGATGCCTTCACTGGAACCTGTTTTGATGAATTTTTTTTAATCCTCTGACTGGAAAGATCTTGTTCTACTTCATGTTATAAAGGAGTGCTTAGACTTCATTACCTTGTATTGGTAGGTTGGTTTGTTGCAAGAATTCAAACAGTAGTACTGGTTAATCAAAAAACTGGAGCACTCACTCATACTGACCATATTGAATTGGATAAGATATCTTAAAAATATCACTTCACTAACTTCTCATCTGGTAGTGCTCCAATGAGTTACAACCTTGTAAACTTTCCTAATAAAAGTCCATATTTTTTCTTTTTTTTTCCCCTTTCAAAAAAGGCAATGTAACTGCTGACATAATAGATGAAATGAGTATTTGATGAGTTTTGCTGCTCCTATGCCACAGTAGGGTTCCAATAATTCAGTTCATCATAAATTATCTAAGTGTTTGTTCTGTATCTGCTGAATATGTGGTTTTGACTGGTTTGGCTGGGTTTTGGTAGAATAAATTTTCTTCATGGTATGGGGCTGTGTTTTGGATTTGTGCTGGAAGAAGTGTTGATAACACAGAACATTCTTGTTATTGCTGAGGTGCACTTGCGTAGCATCAGGGCCTTTTCCACCTCTCACCCCAAACCACCAGTGAGGAGGCTGGGGGGGCACATGGAGTTGTGAGGGGACACAGCCAGGACAGCTGACCCCAAATGACCACAGGAATATCCCAGACCACATGGCATCATGCTCAGCATAGAAAGCTGGAGGGAAGAGGAAAGAAGAGGGGCCTTTCAGACTGATGAAATTTGCCTCCCCAAGTCACATTACCCATGCTGGAGCCCTGTTCCTGGAGATGGCTGAACAGCCACCTGCCTGTGGGAAAGAAACAGTGACTGATTTCCTTGTTTTGCTTTGCTTGTGTTCGCAGCCTTTGTTTCGCTATTAAACCAGCTTTGTCTAGACCTACAATTTTCTCACTTTTATCCTTCCAATTCTGTCTTCCCTATCCTACTGGATCAGAGTGTGAGACATAGTTGCAAGCTGGGGTTAAACCATGATAGCACCCTCTCTCTCAATGTATATACATACTAGCCAAAACTTTAAAGTTTTGGAAACTTTAATTTTTTGTGTCTCCTCAGGAATTTTTTTCCTGCATGTGGCAAAATATTTTAGAGCAATCCTTTTGTCCATGTTTAACAAGAATACATGAAGCTGCAAAATAAACTGTTGTATCATTAATAAATGGATGTATTTGTGCACATTGGTACATTGCTTATTTGTGCTGCATTTCTGCTAACTCTATTTCTATAGCAAAATTTAACAATCAAGGAAGGCCCCTACTTTATGCCACATGAGCTATTAAAATGAAGCCTGGCCTCTTTTTTGTAGTTTCAATGAGTTAGTGTCTTGCCAGACTAAGTATCTATGGGATTCAAAAGTTTTTCTTGTCACCAATACATGTTGAACTACAGCTACATATCAGTAATTTGTAACTAAGTGATATTTAAGTTCAAGTTACATGTAGGTAGGTAGCTTTAGCTTTATCTTGGTGAGATAAAGACAGGATGGGTGTGGTGGGTAAGTTCCAATAAAGTGTCTAATTTATTCTTCCCAAAGCAAATATTTGTTAGGTAACAACATCCTATTAATAATAGATTTTAATATTTTCACTCATAAGTTTCTCTGAACTATTTCAGGTCTTGTTCTGCTGTAGATCCTTGTAGGTTTTTTTCCAAAAACATGTTTCGGTTTTTAAATTTTTATTTACCTCTATTTTCTTTTTCTTAAACCTCTTTGGTATTTCTACATTTCCCTAGGGGCCCTTAGCCAGAAGCTAACCTAGAGATTAACATTCATATTTGAGACCATACATATTTAACAGCACTCTAAAGAATGGTGAATCCTACAGATAAAAAGATAATTGTTAGTAGAACAATTTTAAGCCCTCAGTGTTTGACAGTCTTCTGTTTCATGCCTCATATCCCACTGTTTTCCTCTAGACTCCCTCCAGGTTACTGGGAATGGAAAGATAAGCTATGACTGCCTTCACTGGGTGAATCCTAATGTTTTTGCCATCAAAGCACAGATTTTACAAAAACAAGGCAATCTAACTGAACGGGCTCTACTACCTCAAAATTCATCTGTAGAAACCATGTTTGGCTTTTGTTTCCCCTTTCAAATGAAGGGTGAGTTCTCCTTATCTGCAGAAGCAGTGAAAACTACATCAAGGCAGAAAGAAAAATACCAGTCAGGAAACATAATTTTGTAACAAAACCACAAGATACTTAATAGAAATGGCCTTTTAAAAAAGCTGAGCAGTAAGTACTGGTGAATAGAACAATGGAACAGCAGTGCCAAGCTTTGTGCCAAGCTGAGCTGCTATCTGGTGTTGGTACCTGTGAGTTTTTCTTACACACACGGTTTAGATGTAAGAAAAACACAGATCTAAGTGCACAGGTGTACTGGCAAAATATTGTCCCAGGTAAGGAGTTGACATGTATTTTCCTCTCATAACTTGCTGTCCCTAATTGCCCGGACAGGTTCACCCATGCGCTAGTGAGGCAGAAGGAAGGTCCGTGGCTATCTCTGATCCCTGCGGGGCGGTGGGCGCGGTTCTGCCCTGCTCCGGGCTGCCCTTCTCCGGCCTGCTCCGCCCGATCCTGCCCTGCCCTGCCCTGCCCTGCCCTGCCCGGCCCGGCCCGGCGGCCCCGCCTGCCCCGCCTGGCGGCTCGGGCTGGATCCTCGGTGCCCGCTGCTTCCTCGCCCGGCCCCGCAGAGCAGCCCCGGACCCCCGGCGGGTGTGCATATGTGTGTGGGGTGTGCTGGGGCGGAGACGGAGGTGTCTGACACTCGCACCGCAGTTTCCAAAAGAAATAGGGTCGTAAGGGATGCGCACGGATTCCCGCAACTGTGCGTGTTCAGATAGATGTACACGGTGCCTTCCCCTCATGTCCGTGCCTAAGCGCTTGCCTTCCCTGCTGCTTTCCTCCAAAGTGCTCCCGCGGGGCTCGGGGTTAGCCTTTGTAAAAGAGGGAGGGGAATTCCTGCTCGCCCCCGGTGCCTGCGGGCGCCCTGGCCGAGGCGGACGGCTGGTGGAAGCCGCCGGGAAGGCGCAGGACGCCGCGCTGGACGCTGCCGGCGGTGGGGAACACGGGGCAGGGTGAGCAGCCTGCTGTGCACTAGGGCAGATCCCTCCCACTCCGGCCAATTTCAGTGAGGAAGGTAAAATGCGGAAGTTGCCACCCAGAACTGTCAGTGGATCGTCGGGTTTTTAGCCCGGAGCATGCAATTAAGAAAAACAAATAAATGAAATAAATCCGCCCTTCGTGCGTACAGCCCGTCTCGGTCCTCGTCGGCAGCCGACATTCACGGCTGCTAGCCCGTATGGCGACGCTACCTGCCGCAGACAGGAGGGCGTTCGCCCTGAAAATCAACAGGTAAGCGGCTTTCCTCATACCCGGCAACGACCCCTCGCCAGTCTCAGCCTGGCCAAGACAAGGGGCGGGCGGCGAGCAGGGCGGCACGGCTCCTCCCCTGGAGACCCCCGGGGCGGAGAGCGATCTGACCGCTCCCGATAGCCGCGCTAGCCAGCCTTGGACGGGCGCCGCTCCGCCCGCTGCTCCGGAGCTGCGGGAGCTGGGGACCCGGGCTGCACTTCTGCTGTAAGGTTTGCTCTGATGAAGGGGGCTCAGACAAAGCCGGCTGTGGGTCCGTGTCCTCTGGCAGGAAGGTGACGTCCAGTCGCACGCCGGGAGTTCGTTCCCCATCTATCCTGTCCGAAGAAGTCCCGAGTTCTTTGGAGGGGCTGCTCGCTGCCGATGGGGGTTCCCCTTCACAAGAAGTGGCAAAATTACCTGCTCCCTCTAAATTAGCACTGCTGACAAATAAGGAGTTTATGTAGGGCATCAATACTGCAATGACATACATCCCTGGGTTTTGTTTTTTTTTTTTTCATTCTTTCATCTATGAGAAAAAAAGTCCCCCGATGACTGAAAATATATCTCCCGCATTCCCTCCCTAAACCAAATAAATTAGAGTTCAGTTGTTGGAACTCCATACTCTTGAGACTAAACTTGCTGTCTAATGGACTTTGGTGTCTTTTCCCAGGGAAGTGCTGACTCTTAATTTGTCTGTGCTCTGTGGTGGCAGTAAGAAACCAAGACAATTATTTTCATATTGTTAGGTTAAAGGAAAAAAACAGGCCTCCTTTTCAAGAGTCTTGTCATCTGAAGCAAAAACTGTTTCCAGGGTGTTGATGTAAGTAACAGGTATCTGAGTTTGCTGACACATAAAAGAACAAATAGCATAATGGTAATATAAACTGAGGATAAGTTTCTGTGCCAGAGAGAAAAGTATGCAGAGAAACTCCGCCTCCTCAGTAACTTGTTGGAAGACATGGGGTTTGCAGTCAGGGAGGATAAAATTAGCTCCTCTGTGATGTGCCGTTCTCATGGCAGAATATGCATCAGCGTACCTTTCTGTATCCTTTGGGAATTTATTTTAAATTTATGGTGGAATATTCACAGGAGTGAGGCACCATATTTGGAAGCCATCAGATGAGGAGCTCATGAGAAGATCAGGCCACAATTCCTGATCATTTGGAGACTTGCTTAAACAGAAATCAGAACTAGCTGATATTTACAGATTTTGAGTTATTTTCTTTCTTCCTATTTTAGGGTCAGCTTTTTGGCAGCTTTCCCTAGCTTTAGTGATGGTCACTGTTCATCTCTATGACTAAAGTCTTACAAAGTAGCAGAGTCATAACAAGGTTCACAAAAGTTTTTCTCTTAAAAACTGTTGTGAAATTAAATTACTGTTCATTTTTTTAAAATTTCTTTTTCTTTTGAATCAATTGTGAAATAGTATTTTGTAGCAAGTTAAATGTTGAAATATAGTATAAAAATATACTGAATATTATTTCAACTTAAGAGTGGACATGGATATTCTCTTCTATACTTATATTTTATTCTCTTTTATCAGTATAGTAGGTGTTTTTTAGAAGCATATTTTGTTTCCCTTTCTTCAAAAGCAGCAGAACATTTTTACATGCCTCCAATGCAGTTTTTAGTGCTGGCAGAAGAGTGATAGATCTTTGCAAGAAGCATTTTTAATGTGGTAGTTTGGATTTTTTTTAAAGTAATTTTAAAAATCAGAGGAATAATAGGTTAGTGTGTTAGGTTTCTTGACTGTACACAAAAGGCTAATCTACAGCTGTAAAATTTTGTTTCTTCTTTTCAGAGTTCATGACTTCTTCAAAATGCAACTTGTATTGAAAGTTGAACATTACTGACAAGGCAACATTTTCAGGAGTTAGTACATTGCCTCTATAATCACTTTGCATCCACTACAAATTTGCATGCAAAACCCTGCCCTTTTTTGTTCACTCTTTCTCTTGCCAGTGATTTATGTAAGCTATATACTGTTTTCATGAGGACCAGCAGAATTTTAGGCTCTGTTCTGCCTAAACTTCAGCCACCTCGCTGCAAACATAAGGTGTACCCTGGTGTGTTTGGTGAGCCATGGCAGATATCTGACCAACCTGTGACCTCTGTTCTGTAAAAAATCAGCAATAACATGATACAAAATGTCTTAGTGGTCTCATTATGATTTAAATTTAGTGCAAGTTCATGAGCACTGAATTTGCAGATGTTTCAGGAACAGCTATTACATGACAAGCAACACATTTGTTTAAAGCTAAGTCAAACTTTAAAAACAGGCCTTCAAATGCCTTCAAACTCTTGTATGCAACCTGCCCACGTAACCATGTTTTCCTATCACTTTATTCTTCCTTCCACCCATCTGGTGTCTGTTGCCCCAACCTGTTGCTTCCTGCCTTTTTTAATCCTGCAAAGACTTGCACATAAGTTTTTAATGCATGAATGTAAGTAGTTCCTTCTGCTTTAATAGGATAGGTTTTATGAATAATCATGTTCATTTCCAATTAGAAGTGAAGGAACAAATTTTTACTGTCCCTCAATTCAGGCAGCCAGAAATCAGCATGGGACACAAAAAGCCAGATCATCCTTGCTGAGTTTAATTCAAGATGGTAATTAGAAGATATCTGGATTGTGCTGTATGTGTCTACTTTCCACAGTATTTATACCCAGGAATCAAGGAAGTTAAAAAATAATTTTGTAAATCACTGAGGGGAAAGCAATTTGCCATTGCTAGAGGTGTGGGCTCTAATATGTACCAGCTGAGCAGTGTAGGTTTGAGAGACCAGAAAAACTGAATTTTAATCAGTTTGTCACAGCAGTGTGTTAGGATAAACACAATATTAACTGAAAAGATATTTTACTTTTATTATTTCTGTTTAGCTAGTGTAATTTATTGTCTTATCTTTCACACAGGTCTTGCAGTAGTGATTGTTTGTTTTGACTTCAAGTGAAGAAAATTGTGCTTCAAGCACTAGCTGGTGCACTGGCCACCAATGCTCCACATTTGAGACATTTCGACACACAAATTACAAAACAGAAAGTTGTCAGTAATACACGTCCCTAACATGTCACCTAACTTTCAGTCGTATGTCTCTTGCAATTAAAAACTCACCCAATAAGCATATTCGTCAACTGCCTCTGCAGACAGCTGTTGTCTGAATTTCACAAGTATTACATAAGAAATTTTCAACATTCATTTCTGTAATTTTATTTCCTTGTCCCTGAAATTGCCCAGTTGGGCAACAAACTTAGCTTTTCCTATTCTAGTTTTAAGATGTGTACTTCAGGATGAGTTTACATGCTTAGATTTATATTAAAGAATAACAAACCCACACCACCAATATTAAAGGAAACATTTGATACCAATATTAAAGGAAACAGCTAAAGATTTCAATTTTTAGGAGCTTACATTAAAAGTCATACTCATATGAAATTTCCAGTTGTACCAGGAATTCCATTTTACATTAATGATGAAAATAATTTTTTTTTTACCTGAAATGAAAAGGTCAGCTTAAATCATATATTGTACAGAGCGTCAGGTCTGAACATTCACGAGAATTTACCCTAAATGACAAAGGCTGTTGTGGAAGAGTCAAGTGCAGTGCAAAAATTGTCTTCATTTCCTATATGCTCTGAGTAGATTGCTGTTCACTGCAACCCCTTCATGGGGTTGAGGCTATCATCTTTGGATTGAATTTCAATAAAACCCTTGTTATATGGATATAATAAGATGTTAATTATTTAAAAGCATTGACCAGACTCCATTGTATACCCTAAGCTCTTTATTTTCATTATTTTTTCTTTTCAAACTCTTAAATATATAAAAGAAGCTCCAGAGAGGACCTCAGTCTTTTGTATGTACAATAGATTTATGTAGTTAGTATAAAAATCTAGTGTATACATGCATACATGTGTGAAATGGTAGTTATTTTGTATTTGGTACACAGAACATTAAATGTAACAGATTAAAGAGAAAAAATAACATGAATGTATTTCATATGTGAGGTATAGCAATGCAAGATAACAATTTATAGTAAATGGGCATTTTTCTAAGACTTCCACAAAAATAAATGAGATTATTCTTTTAAAAACTTGGGGCAATTGCATGGAGTTCACATGCAAGGCTATACAAATCAGGTTTGCACCTTATACCCCTAAAAAGGTTTGCATTGGAAGGGACCTACAAAGATCATGTAGTTCCAAACCCCCTGTTATTGGCAGAGACATCTTTCACCAAATCAGGCCCTTCAGAGCCCCAACAAACCTGGCTTAGAACATTTCCAGCAATGGGGCATCCACAGCTTCTCCAGACAGACTGTTCCAATGTGTCACCATCTTCACAGTAAAAAATGTCTTCTTAATATCCAGCCTAACCTCTCCTCTTTCACTTAAAAGTGAGAGGATTCACTTTCTCCCTTGTCCTGTCACTACAGGCTCTTTTAAAAAGTCCTTCCCCATAGTTCCTGCAGGTCTCCTTTAGGTACTGGAAGGTTGATACTGGGTCTTCCCAGTACCTTTTCTTCTCTAGGCTGAACAAATCCAACTTCTCCAGGCTTCCATCTTCACAGGAGAGCTGCTTCAGCTCTTCTCTGAACTCAGTCCAAGGGGTCTGTTTCCTTGCTGTGCTGGGAGCCCAGAGCTGATGCAGCCCTGCAGGTGGGGTCTCAGCAGAGCAGAGCAGAGCAGAGGGGCAGAATCCCCTCCCTGCCCTGCTGCCCACCCTGCTCTGGATGCAGCCCAGGACACGTGTGGCTCTCTGGGCCTTAAGCACACATTGCTGGGTCACGTCCAGCTTTTCATTCATCAGTACCCTCAGTTCCTACTCTGGACGACTGTTCTCAGTCTCAACCACAGGTCTTGGTGGTTGCCTTAAACATGTTCAATGCCTTGCACTTGGCCTTTTTGAACTTCATCAGGTTCATATGAGCTCACTTCTCAAATCTGTCAGGGTCCCTTCCCTCTGGACAGATTCCTTCCATCAAGTGAATCAAGTGAAATACTCAGCTGGCTGGTGCACTCAGTCCCACCATGTATGTCATTAAGGAAGTTATTAAATAGAATTACTCCCTCCACCTACCCTCAAGGAACAGCTCTTATTACTTATTTCTGTTCTCTGGACATTGCACATTCACTGGAGCTCAAGCAAGGAAGCTCTCAAGCTAGTTCCTTTTCCAGCTAAGACTCCATCCAATTGGAGTAAGAGTCTCTTCAGTTTGGAGTAAGAAAACTGTGGGACACCATACAGAAACTCATGTGGGTAACACCAGTTGCTCTTCCCATGTCCACTGGTGTAGTCACTCCATTGTAGAAGGCCTCTAGATGGGTACAGCACAATCTGCCCTAGGTGAAGTCATGTTGGCTGTCTTTAATCACCTATCTGTATTCTATGTACAGTATAGCTTTCAGAAGAATCTGTTGCATGACCTTACCAAGCACTGAGGTAAGGCTGACTAGCACTATTCCTGGATACCAGTTCTGTTTGCAAATCCTTTAATCTGGCTATAGAAAATAAATACTGGAGTATACAGAAATATCACTATACTTTTTTCATCTTTCATTCAATTTTTTCCATTTTTTCAGCTGACTACAACATGTGTTTCCTTTCAATTGTCCACAGCATTTATCTCCCATTTCTGGTTTACAGGGATAGATTACAAACTGATCAAAGTATCTGCTCAATTCTTTCACAGAATCACACAATAATTGATGTTGGAAAGGACCTGAGACTATCTTGTTCAGCTCTTCTGTTCAAGAAGGGCCATTTAGATGTAGCTGCCTATGATCACGTCCAGTTGGACTTTGAAGTCCTCCAAGGAGGCAGACTCCACAATTTCTTTGAGCAACGTGTGCCAGGGCCCAGTCACCCTCATGGGAAAATTCAGGGCATGCCCATTGCCTCTAGTTCTGTCACTGAGAACCACTGAGAAAAGCCTGGCTCTGTGTTCTTTATTCTGTCCCCTTAGATATTTGTATAAATTTATAAGATCCACTCAAGCCTTCCCTTCTCTGAACAGTCCCAGCTGTCTCAGTCTTTCCCCACTGTAGAGACACTGTGGTGCCTTCGTCAGGTCAGTCACCCTTGGCTAGTCTCTCTGCCATATATCCATGTCTCTCTTGTCCTGAGGTGCCCAGACTTGGGCAGAGAACTTAGGCATGTCTCACCAGCGTCGAGCAGAGGGCCAAGGATCAGCTCCTTCAACCTGCTGGCAATACTCTGCCCAGTGCACCCAGCATAACATCTGGCTTTTTTGCAACCAGGACATATTGCTAACTCATGTTCAACTCTGTGGAAGTCTTAGTCTCCTAGAACCAATGTAGTCATGGTCCTCTAGGACCTCTGATGCTTTTCTGCAAAGCTGTTTTCCAGCTAAGTACCTTCCAGCATATATAGGCGGATGAAAGCGATCCAGGTGCAGGGCTTTGCACTTCTTGAACTTCACAACATTTCCATCAGTCCATTTCTCCAGCCCACTGAGTTCCCTCTGAATGGCATGATCCTGTGCTGCATCAAGAATGTCATGCCACTGTCCTCCCACTTCTGTGTCATCAGTAAACTTGCTGAGGGTACATTCTGCCCTGTCATCCATATCATTAATGAAGATGTTAATCACGATTGGATCGAGTATTGACCCCTGAGTTTTACTGCTAGTTTATTCGCTCTAGCTAGACTTGCCATTGATCATCACCAACTGTTCAGGAAGTTTTCAGTCCAACACACTGTCTGCTCATCCAACTTATACTTCACCAGCTTTAGACATTATTCCTTTAGACAGATGAAGAACCCCCATGTCTTTACTCCAAGCTGTTTTTTCCTAGCTTGTGGCATCATGCTTTTGGTGTCTTCTGGATTTTTATTCAGCATAAGGAATATATTGTACATGGCTCTAAAGCAGGTGAAGAGAGGAGAGAGAAGAGAGTGCTCTGCAACTTCATGTGCTACTCATAAAGACTAGTCCCCACTGCAGCCTCTGCAGACAGATGCTTTACCTTCTACCTTCCCAATGTTTGAAATCAAGGCAGTTTGAGGGGGCAGAAAAGATAAAAAGTATTCGATACCATGGTTTCATCCCTGCTCTATCAGTTACAAGTGCTCACAGCATGTGAACAACTAAATAGTTACTAAAAGCCCCAGATGGCTCTTTCCCTAGGTATATTGACCTGTGTGTCATATTCTGGGACATTTTTACAAGTACTCCTCCACTAAAAGGGAGAGATGTAAACTAGCAAAGGTGGATTGTAAATCGGTTACAGGAGTAAGCTGAAGAAAAAAGCAACATCATAGGCCTACATTGTGCCATAGGGTAATAATTGATATTTTTGTTTAAAATTCCTGTAACAATCTCCTCATTTTTTAAAGGTAAGATTATTCAGGATGATGTCTTTACTACATTTGGTAGCATAGTGTCCATCACAAAGACTAAAAGCCCCTTCCTCTGGCATACAAAAATTGCAACATTTCATGCCTAAAATATATGTAACTTTTAGGAAGTAGAGAAAAAATAGCAAGGAAATGTCCTCATAACTACTTTTCAGAGGGTACTGGTGCCTTTGGTTATTCATAGTGACTCTTGGTCACTATGGGTAATCTTATTGATTACCCTTTCTGGAATCATCTGCTTGCCATACAATGAAGGTGATAGTAGCCACTTAAGTAGGAGGTTGATAGCAAACATAGGCCCGCCCAGCCATATCTCTGTGAAAAATTACAAGTACAGGAAAGATAGGCTCCATAATACAAGTGTACACTTTATCAGCTATTAGGCAGCTGTAGAAACTGTGTCTTTTGCATGAACAGTTGGTCATGCAAGCAGAATACTGTTGTTACAGTTGAGACAGATGTTATTGACAGCTAGGAAACTCTCTAACTGCAGACTTGATACTCAAATAGAGTTTAAAATATAGCCATCTATTTTCTGTTATGGTTGCTTAAGCATAGTATTATACAGCACTTACATATCTGTGCAATCACTGAACTCAGGTGTAACAATCCCTGTTACATAATTAGAGTAATGGGATTTTTGCTTTTTCCCTCGGAGATGACTGCTCGGCTTGAAAGAGACTTTAAGCTCTGAGCAGAAAAGCTCAGGAAAGCATTTTAACATGATTTTTTCAGATCTTATGTCCCTCAAGACTTCAGACATATACATGCAAGGTGAAGCCTAGCCCAGAATTTACGATGAGGTTCTTTTTTATATATATATTGTCAAGGAATTCCTAAGCTTACCAAAGGAAAATGTAGATGCAAATAAGAAACATCTTTATGTCCACCAAGTGCTGTGTGTGAATATTTCTTATTCACTCTTCCAAACAATTGTCACTTTCAAACATGAAGTGAAAACTAGCAAAAAATATTTTATACCTTCTACCATTTTCAGGTTTTATGGTCATTAAAACTTACAGTTAATGAGCATGATTCTATATGATTGTCCTTTTTTTCCTGTTCTGACTTGACTATTTTTTAAATTTGATTTGAGGAACCCATACCAGACTTTACCATTGTCTGTAGCAGTAGAAAAAAGGGTAGTCTGTGAATGTGCTCATCTGATAACACAATTACACTAAAAGTTTGGCACTGTAAATGCAGTTACAGAAAAATAGGCCCAGGTCTAACCAGCTCTTGGGCCAAGTTCACACAAAAAGTCCCTAATACCTTTCCTCATAGTTTTGTAGAATTATACTTGCACATGATAAATCACAGTTTTCTTAGCCTTGGTAATAATGGAGATCTTTTAGAAGGGAGTCAGCAGACCTGGACTCAATATTATTATTTTTCCCTAAAGTCGAGCAAACTGAATTAGATAAAAGCATGTATTATTTCAGTTTTTACATTATCTGATCCTTACAAAGATAATAGTAGCAAGATGTCATGTTTAGAACATTGAGTAAAATGTAACATTTCTCCAGCTTGAAATTTTCCAGATATTTTGGTTTGTAATTTATTGAATGAAATGTCTTGCATAATCCACATATGTTTGTAAGAGTGTGTAATAATGAAATTTGTACATGTAAAGACAACCAGCAGATACAAAAATATATTAATTTTAACAATAGCTTTTAATATATGCCAAATTCTGTGAACACTTTTATTTTTAAGAGTGTGAGCAAAAGATCCAGCTTTCAAACATATCTTAGATACTGCTTTGGTTCCTGCTGAAATCGAATCAAAATTCCCTGTTCTAGAAATAGCAGTACCTCTTCATGTGCTTGTAAGTTGGCCAATGTTTTTTTTTAGGCATTTTAGTAAATATCCTACTTTTTCTAGTTCAACTTAGCTCTAAAGAAAACAAAGTTGCTCTAAGAAGTAACTGGGCAAAAAACCCCTCATGTTTTTCCATAACAGAAAAGTCACACTGAAACTCCACAAATCTCTGTTCTTAGGAAATGAGGGGCCAAAATATTAATGCAAATTATTTTCCAGTTCTGTCCAGTTAGCCTTATTTCCTCCTCTGGCCTTTCCTATACTCAGTACGAAAGACCCTTTTATGAATATATTATGAATTTATTTGAAGTTGATAGCAACATTTATTATGAATTTATTTGAAGTTGATAGCAACATTTTCTGCTGGTTGATAAAAAATATAAACTTTGACCTTGATACATAAAATAAAAACCACCCTATAGGATCACAAAGAAAATTTTGCCTTGAATAAGATGTACATAGTCTTTATTTTAATATTATTTGTTATTGTTGTTAATGTCTGACTTTTTCACTTAGTATCAATAATTGTTTTTTAGTAAAAAGGTGAAAACAAAGCACAATCTTGGTACAGGATTTACAAAATTATTAGTATTACAGTAGCATTTTCTTAGTGAAGCCTTTTGGATACTCAGATAATACACATTAGCTGGACTATAGGTCTTGCACTTATTTCATAATTACTTTGTCATGAATTGGTGGAGCAATGTGCAGACAAAACAAAAATCTAGAGGAGTAAACTAACATTATTATATTACTTTTAAATCACATTATAAGGAGATGATGGCTTATACATTATCATTCTTATTGTAAAGAATGTAAGCTTTCGGAAGACTTCTAAACAGTTTAGCAAAAAAAAGGAAAAAAAGAAAAAAAAAGAAAAATAAAAAGAAATAAAGCTATGCCCTAGCTACAGTTTTGTAATGTAATATAGATCTGTGTGTCTCTTGGAGGCTGTAGGGGCATATTTGTTAAAATGTGTCCTTAGACAAACTGAGGTTAATCCATTCAGAATGAAAACTTTGTGTACATATTGCTGTGTGCTGGTGGATATTAAGGCAATGGGGACAACAAAAAAATTCTGGTGTTTACACACATATTTATCTTCTGTCAGCATCATTATTTAGCATCAAATGAGATATTCATTACAAATTCTCTATTGCATATATAAAATACCACAACCAGTCTAAGTCTACAATAGGATGGCAGATGACATTGAATTATACGTTCTGCTCTCCAGGAGGTACCACTAAACTATCACGTAAAACCTCACACCTAAAACCATTTTCATTGGAAGAGTCAGCCAGTCAACAATGTATACACATGGTCTTCTCAAAAGTTATTTCATAGCTATTCCTATTATCCATGCAGCAATTAAAAACTGTATAAAAACATTGTTCATCAGGAGCAAATCATGGTTTTTTGGTTTATTTGCATGGCCAGGATTAGAAAATTATTTTTATCAGTGCTCATGTCTCTTCCCGAGGGAGAAGCAGCAAAACAGAAAGGCAGAGAAAAATCTTCACTGAATAAATATCATACATGACCTGGGAAAGAAATAAAAATTGAACTCTTGCCCATTTTGTAATAAGCTGACAGCATAGTGAAGTTAACAGTTTCCTCGTCTAGATTTTTTTCTTTCTTCCCACACCATCCCTTGTAAGAAGATTGTTGTTAAGCTTCAACCATCTTGAATAGGATCTTTATTGCTTTAGCTGATATAGAGTCTTAATGTGGTAGACCCCAATGTGGGTGTGTGCCAGAGGGTGTAGAGCCTACCTTGGTGTAGTGTTGGGAATTTGACTAGAGACTGGAAAAGTACAAGGCCGTGGCTAATTCCAAGTCCTGCATCTGCAAGATAGCGTGTCCTTGGGCCTAGCTGGGTATGATAACAACAGTGGACAGAGAGACGTGGGAAAGAGAGAATGCAGGCCCAAAGGAATGAGGAAGAGCTGATGTTGTGGTGTGGCCAATGGGCGGTGTAAATTACAGAATATTCATGAGCTTATTACTTGCTGTATAAGTGTCTGATGCTCTCTTCAATAAACGGAACTTGCTTATCACTCATATTGAGTGTCTGAGTCTCCCCTCACCGACAAATGGCTCGACCCCGACAAAGGCCTCATTCTGCGACAGTGTAGAGCCAGCAAGGAAGGAGCAGCAGTTCAGATCGACCACTGCTGTAAACAGTGACTAACAAAGTGGAGCTCTGGTGCCTTAAGGACTAATTAGAAACTTAGAAGAAAAACAGGCAGTGCCACTTGCACTAAGAACAGGAGATCCAAGTGAGATTCCCATATTTGCTAGTTAAAGATCTGGATCATTGCCCAAAACTTTGTGTGTCTTTGCGTGTGGGAGTGAAAGACAGCGGTAGGTATTTGTTACATTTTTCTCTTCTAGAGCTTTTTAGTTGCTTGTTTTCAGTTGTAACTAGAGTAGTTTCATCTTAGGCTCAGAAAAGAACAAAAGCTAGCTGTGAATTTTCTTTTTCAGTGTCAGATGAAAGGGATTCTTCTTCAGGGTAACCAAGACTGAATATTTAACCGGTTGAGTAAAAGTTGTCACTATTTTTTCAATGATTCTGCTATTCATATACTTTAAGTGTGAATGTGTCTGTCTTTGGGGATAGTTCTTGTACTTTCTATTTATTTATTTATTTTCATATTTCCCTGCTGTCTAATTGCATACGCAGCTCTTGCAAAAGACAACTTCAGTCTGCTGGAAGGGATTGTAAGGTTGTTAAGGATTACCCTTTCTCCTTCCCTTCTAATAGTAAGTAACTTTGGAGAACTTCAACCAGTAGGCATGTGAAGCATAATTTTAAAATTAGGTCTTTTCTTAGGAGGTTTCTGATTTTCAGTTAATAGGTGATCTTTAAAGCTGTTCTCTTTCACTTTTATTTTTCATTTGTTTTTCTCTGTTTAAATTTTCATATTATATACATACTAAAAAATACCCATTGTACCTGCTTTTAAATTACATATTTCAAAGACATATGTCATTGAGCAGAATTTACAGTGAAACTGCAAAACCTGCTTTATGCATTATAAGCATTAATATAATTTTAATTATAGAACCAGCAATGTTCAGCCATAGATCTCACATATGTTAGAGGAAGAAAATAAATGCCTGGTTTATCTTCCTTTCCTTTCTTTCCTGGGCCCTTATCTGGGCCCAACTAATAACCCAAATCTCCAAGCTTACAATCCTTCAAGGAGCTCTGTCCTGAGAAACATTCCAGAATCTGACCTCCAAGATTAATTTAATTTTAAGAACCTCCCGGTGTAGTCTGTTACTTTGGTTACACTGTTAATATATTATGCAAACAATGCTTTGCACTGGAGAGTATTTGTGAAATACAGACTATGTCTCAGCTGTTTGCTAGCAATTGCTGGAGGTTTATATCTACCTGTGGGACTGACACTGCTGAAATTGAGATTGAGAAGCACCAGTTTGGGGTTTGGGTTTTGTTTTGGTTGGTTGTTTCTGTTTGGCTACCCTGTAGTCCTGTCTGGGTGGATCAGGAAGTCTGGTGAGTTCCAGCCTTTTCAAGAATTGCACCAGATTGTATGATTGTATGCCATCATCATTCAGGGCCCAAGACATCACAGAGTGGAAAAATTAGTTCCAATTTATATTATTTTGCTCTGATGCTGTGGTTCAGCCAAGGACCTAAAATCCAGAAAATCCATAGTATGTTGTCATCTGCCATCTTTGTTGTTGACCTTTGCAGACACTTCATCATACAGGGCCACCAGGCTGGTCAGGCACAATTTGTCCTTAGTAAAGCTGTGCTGGCTGCCTTGGATCACCTCCTTGTCTTTCATGTGCCTTAACACTGAGGATGAGGATGTGCCCCATGATTTCCCAGCCACAGAGGTGATGCTCAACAGTCTGTGCTCTGTTGCCTCTGTGCTCCTTCTTTCTCCTCTTTTTAAAAATGAGAACGTTTTCCTTTTTTCAGTTAACCAGGATTTTACCTGACCACCAGGACTTTTCAAATATAATGGAGAATGGCTTGGCCACAACACCAGCCAGCTTCTCAGGCCACTTTTAGTGTCCTGCTGCTGTTGCAGTGGGAATTTTCATCCAAATACTTTACTAGAGCTTTCTTGTTTCAATTTAGGCACATTACTTATTCTTCTTCCCTCTAGGGACATGAACTGTTCACCATTTTCTTTACTTATTGCTATCTTCTATGTAGTCAAGGACAACTGCTGTCTCCTGTCAATCTCCCTTTTTGTGATACAACCAGTTTTTTCAGTCTTTTCTCCTGGGTCATCCTTGCAATATTTTTAGCCATCTGATGGCTCTCTTTTGAAGCCTATTAAAATTGATTGCATCTTACTCTGTGTTGTTATAAGTGTGTACATCAGCCCAAATATGTCTCATTGACTTCTATTAACAGAAATAGGATCTGTTTCTCCTCACTGTGGTAGTTTTATTGGTAAGTGTCCCAGTATACTATGTATACTATCTCAGTGTCTCTTCTGTGATATGGCTTTTTTTTTTGACAGTTAATTTCATTTTTTGTATTTCTGCAGTTGTTTTTTTTTTTTTTCCTAAGTTTAGAGGTTTGCATTCATTTTCTTGACTCTAGCTCTGTGTGTGCTGATTTCAGACTGTTTCTAAAATACGTATATTCCTCCTGGGTTGATGCAATCCCCAGATTTTAGTCCTATGTTACCCTATATCCATGTTGTAAAATAAAGTATTGACTGGAATTAGATTGAGGAAAAATTAAATTGCTTCTCATAGTAAAATTTCCTTGCAATTGTCTTTTGAACCAATGATGACTATGCCTTGAATATGCTGTATTAACCAGCTGTGAGCTCTTTTGGAAACAGCTGTGATGATTCCATCCAGCTGCTCTCTCTGCTTATGGGAATATCATGAGGGACAGTATCAAGAGCCTCACTGAGCCAGTTAAACCATCACAGAAGAGCATAAGATTGGTTTTATGTGACTGCCCTTAGATAAATCCATATTGTCTGTTCATCATCTCCTAATAATCGCCAATAACATACCAATAATTGTGAAACATTTTGGACCAGAATTTACTGCAGTCCATATTTTCTAGTTGCCCTCCATACACTTCATCATCAGACTGTTAATAAACAGGCATGTCTAAGGTGATGCACATTTTAAAGTTAAGTCCAATTTCATGGTTCTCTTGCTTCAACTGAATGGAAACCACAGAACTTTTTCTCAGATTTGTCAGTGACTGCTTTGCATTTATCCTTAACAACTTGCCTTCTTTCCTTCTTTTTAACACATAGATAGACCATTGTTGCTGTCAAGTATGACTGTAAAGCTCTCCTCAGAATCACACAGGCCTGCTGTACAGACAAGGATGGTAAAAGTAAGCCAGGCATAGATTGACTGCAGCCTCTATGAAAGCTAAGACATGACATGTACTAAATGACTGTTAATAGCATTTTCCTGAGGGTCCACCAGTAGTGCCCAAGGCAGATCTTTGATCAGGAAACAGGCATGTCTCAGACAACAGCCATTCTGGCATTATCAAAGAGCCGTCTAGTAGTACCTCTGTTTCCACCTTAGTTCTCAAGTTTTCAAGTGTCTTTGTGCAGATCCCTGACTGTTACACCCACCTTTCCTCCACACTGGCCTGATTAACTTGTGCTTTTGGTTCTTTTAGCAATTGGGACTCTCCTTAATCTAATCCTAGCAATTCTAGGCAATAATTTCTGAGTTGGTTCAAACAAATTTTGCTGTCTTCTCTTCTTCTTACTGTACTTTCTCCTTTTAGTCACTGCAAAACTGTGAAGTCAGTCAAATGAACTATTCTTACCTGATAGTTGCCATTACAGATTACAAGGTTTGTCATCCATTGGACTGATTTAGTTTGCAAGTTCTTTCTATTGGTGAGACACTGGAACTAATTGATGACAATGATCTTGAGAACTATATTTGCTCTCAATTAGCTACATTTGCCCAGGCTTTTATAAGACAGCAAATTTGGCCCCTCATACATATGTGTGCTTCCTCTTGTACTGAAAATTCATATAATTTCCTCTTTGAAGCATATGATAACCCTATATGGGATGTAATTTTCATGATAACCCTATATGGGATGTCTTATATCATTGTTTACTGCAGCAACTTCTGCTATAGACTGTAACAGTCTGCCTCTGCTGCTACCTCTACTATTTCCATCAGTAACAGATACTTTGGCATAGGGTAGAAACTGACTTAGTCTGCAGTAAAATGATAATTTTGGATAATTTAAGTTTTGTACATGCATTCATTATCAGAGATTATTTGTAGTGGGAAATTGAGTAACAATAACCCTGATATACAAGAAGCTTTTGTGGAGAGACACAGCTGTTCCAGGATTTTCCTGGGAAACTGTGAAGAGCTGTGAGAAAGCTCAGAGAAAGGATTAAAACAATTATTATCTCTGAAACTGCTGTTTATAGATATGGTTCTTCGGAGTGTGCTATTCATAGTTCACCAATAGTGTGAGAGAAGATTCCTAAAGGCCAATCAAGTCTTAGGTCCACCATTGTTTCTATAAGAACTGTAGATTTCTAATAAATAAGTGCCTTTTCATACCTTCTGATGATGGTGTGTCTGTATCATCTTTGTGTGTCCCTAATACACCGTCGTTGATATCTTTTCTTTCTAAAATAGATCAAAGATAATCTACAAAGTGCACAGACTGTCACTTTCCCTACATGGCTTCTTGCTTATGTAATCATTAAATAACCTTTAAAAGGTCTTGGTTTTCAGTTTTGGAGTACCACTGATGAGTAGGAAACCCTCTTCCAAATGAATCTCTTCACTTTCTCTATAATGATGGCTTTGTTCTGTCTGTGATTGCTGCTGACCTAAGATTGGAGCAGCATTACACTCATACTGTCAAGGCCTTTTGACCTAAAAACAACTACTCTCATGCATGCAACTTCTATTTTCTAAATCTAATCCAATACGTTGAATACCTTCTGTCAGGTGCCTGTTGCTTTACATGAACAGAAACCTATTAAGTGAAATTCAGGGTTTCATCATGCTCAAAAAAGCTGTAGTAAGTGTCACAGAATAGGTACAGTAGTCATAGGCATCAAGAGGCCACAAAGGAGAAAAAGTGCAGGCAAAACTGTCCTGTGGAATTTGTTAATTCTAAGATGCCTATTAATGCTTACTTAAGTTAAAAGAGTCTCATGTGGAAGGGAGTGCCTTCTTGCCTCTGTGTTTTCTTTGTTCCCATTTGACTGCCCTGGTGGGCTGCAAGCTATTATTTTTACTTGGAATCTGCTCTACTGCTTCTTGTTTTAAAAATATTGTCCTGAACCCTTATGGTGAAATATAGTGTAGGTGTTTTGTGACCATTTCATGGCTGATTATTCTTAAACTGATTCTGATTATTCTAAGTCATATTATTCTAAGCTGATTATTCTAAGTCATATTAACTATTAATTGATTATTTTCCATGAAAAATCACCAAGCTACTCTGCCATATTTTCAGACTGTGTGCATTATCACCCTGAGACTTCTGAAGAATTCAGTTCTGAGGTCTCTCTACTTCCATAGCAATCAGTTACTTAGCACTTACTAAGTTTTTTCCTTAAATGTTTAGCTGATACAGTAAGCAGATTTTTTAATTCCCTCTTTGGTTTGCCTTGGACTTTTTACAACAAATTGCATTAGTAGTGTAAGTATCCCTTGATCAATAAAGTATTTGCTTATGTAACGTTCATTTTTCTTTCTCTACTTTATTAATGTATTTTTGCTTTGCAGATGTGAATCTGCAAGTAATGCTATGAAGGTTGCAGTCACACTTTACTTCAGGCCAAGGTTATTCTTTCTTGCACAGCATTTCCCAGTGGTGAGGGTTGCCAAATAATGATAAAAATCTGTTGGAAGAGTGACAGAATCTTAGTTATATAGGACTGCAAATGTTTTATGAGATTTGCATCAACTGCAAACCAAGAGGAGCCTAGATCATTATAAATATATATTTCTAAACACCAAGACTGGAGACCAAATCGACTAAATGCTGGCATTTGGAATTTTGTAAAGGGATAATTGTAATTATAAGGATTTTTCTCTGCTTAATTAAAGGCACTCGTCTGCAGAAATAAGAAAGCAATTTACTGTTCAACCAGGATTTGCACAGTCCTGTCAACGAAGCTTAAGTACCCCTGGCTTTTCTACATTTAATCTGGTAAGTTCTGTGTTTATTCTCTTTACACAGGTTTGGTATGTACATTGCTTAATTGTTTTAGGGTAAATTAAATGATCTTTTAAGTTGTCTTGCATTTCACTGGTTTCTACCTGAAACTGTTAAAAATACTCTCTGGTGAGCTGAGGAAATTATGCCTTTGAGAAACATGAGAATGTTCCTTGGAGCCTGAAATAGACAATCCTTCTACATATTAATATGAATCAAAGTTAATTAGTAAGTGCTGGAGTATATTACATTCTTTCCCTGATGGAAACATTCAACAATTTCTTCAAGTAAATGCTTTGAGTGGTAGTCCTTCTTCCCCCAGTTTTATATACCGAACATGATTTCGTGTGCCTGATATATCCTGTGGTCAGATGTGGTCACCTGTTCTGGCTGTGTCCTCTCCCAGCCTCTTGTGCATCCCGTCCCTTTGCTGCTGGGGTGGTATGAGGAGCAGAAAAGGCCTTGGATTCTTGTAAGCATTGCTCACCAATAATGAAAACAAACTTCATTATCAACACTGTTTCCAGCACAAATCCAAAACATAGCCCCATAATATTTACTATGAAGAAAAATCAACTGTATCCATGACAAAACCACCACAGATCAATGAATAAAGACAAAAAATACCCAGAAAAGTACAGGCTCAAAAAGCTCAACTTAATACAGTTTCCAGAGCCAGCAGCAGGGGCAACACGCCGACTGTTTTTCAGTGCTGTAGAATGTGTGTGTTAAGTGAGAAATGCTGAAGCATGTCCCAATTGACATAGACATAATTGAGTCAACTGTTGTGTGTCTCCAAATCATCTTCAGCCTTCCATATGTAATCACCCTCTAAAGAAGTCAGATCATATGACAGTGCCCTTATGACAAAGGGAAAAAATGCCAGATCTTTTTATTGCCTTTCAGGAAGATGAGTATTCTGCAAACATACTATACCATAAAAGAAACTGATTATGATTTTGGCCCCTCTCCTTTTAATTTCTGATTATTTTTGTGACATCTGATAAGTAGAAGCAGGAAGTCTTTGTGCACCAGTGATTGTGAAAATCTAGATGCAAGCGGTTGCTTCCTGTGTGAGGGCCTCCTGCCACTACTCACTTCCTCAATTTGAGGCACTGTGATCTTTAACTTGTTCCTTGTGGTTACTCAGCCTGACGAGGCCAGGTCCTTTCTTCTGCACGCAGACAGCCGCTTCTGCTACCAAAAACCTTGGTAGCATTTCAGTTACCAAGTGTTACGCCGTAGCTGCCATTTTGTGTGTGCTGTCACAATCTACATGCCTCTAATTCATCATCCTTAAAAAAGGTATGTTTGCAGTAATGGTTTCTGGCATTTTCTGTCGAAAATCGTTTTGCACGTTTTTATGATATGCAAAAAGGAGTGCCGGCTTCTTATTTAAGCCATTTTCTGTGTTTGCTTTGAAAAGCTGCACCAGTTGTTAAGGAGATCATTTCCCTCCACCTGCATTTACTTTTTACACTACCTTTTTTTACATTTGTGTTGTCTAATTTACAATAGTCAAAAGCGCATATTTCTAATAATTAAAGGTTATTGTTACTTCTGAAAGGAAGTATAATGGTTAACTAAAAATTAGATTGAATTAGGCAAAACTATTTTGCATGCAAAACATTGTATCTTCAGCAACTGAAAAGATGTAGTGCACCTTTATATACTTTAAACTGTGTTTTACTTTAATCTTCTATGAATTACTTTTTCTATAAGATCGAAATATATGTTATATATATTTATATTTATTACATATTATTTCTTTATTTAGATGTAAAAATTGCTATACAGACCTATTTATATATCTATATATTAACATGCTATGATTTACCCACTGACAGTACAGTAAATGACCTTCAACCATATTATGCCAGTAATTAATAAAAAAAAATAGCAAATAAGGTTTACTGTTTACTCATCACTTTTGATCTCGCATTTTCAGCACTACACTGGGTGCAAACCAGAGATAGTGCTTAAACGAAAAGCCAGCAGAGTATTTTTTTTCCACTGACTGCCTTATAATTTGATGGACTTGCTGGAAATGTTAAGTTTTCTTTTTGGCTAAAAAGAGCAAAGACAGGGAAAGACTTTTCCCAGAGAAATTTTTGGTAATTTAGTCGATGCCTTAAATATACAGGCAGAGGAGTGTTTATGCATAAACCAATATAGTTTCCCTTTAAAAGAGGAACCTGAGGTAGAGGGTGGTACTTGGTTGGGTTCAAAGGTCTCTACTAAAATATTTGCAGGAGTATTTAGCAAAATCACATATGTGATTTTTTTCAGAAGTTTAAACTGGTTAGCAGCTCCTAGATGTTTCCAGCACATTTCTTCCAAATATGCTTAACTTTCTGCAAGATATTTCTGGATTTTTTTAATCTGAAAAACTTCCTCAAGTATATGTCCAGAACTAAAATGGTTCCAAAGCTTGCATTTACTAATTATTGTTTTTACCACATCTTCTTTTCTACTGGGGCTGATGCAGCATATTAAGTTCAGAGCCATTTTAGTTCAAAGTTACTGGAGCTTTGCCATTTTTGAGTCTCAATGTGTGTTTCATAAATTGAGAAATTTCTCATTGTCCCATTGAGCTAAAATCCCTGATGTTGTAGAGACAATGATGGTGTCACTGGAGTCACTTCATGCTCTGGTGAAATTCCAGTTGACTTCCATGAAAGCCTTGCATGAGCAGGCCTCAGCATTAATGAGGGAAGACTTGCTTATTTTGACACACAGGTTTTTACACTGGAGTATAAGGAGGATAGCTTAAGAACACATTGGATGAGACAATAGGCAGAATAACATGGAATATAAAGGCGTGTTGATACCAGGGACATTGGAAGCCTTCTTTTCCCCACAATGCATCAGCAGCACCACAGATGTATTTTTTGCTGGCAGCTTCAGAAGACAGCCTTGTGAAACATATCTGGGCTAATCAGTGCAATGCAATCCTTGGCCTTTACAGAAAGGAGGATTTATTAGCTGGTTTTTCTAGAATTCTTCCTCGCAGTAAATAAGTTATTCCAGTGCTATTATTCTAATGCTGCAACTAATTTTCTTCACTTTTACAGTGATGAGGTGTCACCAGCCTTTCTGGAACACACAGAAAATAAACTATATATTTTTCTAAAGCTGTAGTTTTTAGATCTACTTTTTACTTGTCAAGAAAATCAATGATAAAAGATTCTAGTCTCTGTACTTAACTGGACAAATATTGCATTTCCCAAAGACATACAGGGTATTTTTATTTGTTACACGACAAGTAAAATAATTTTCAGTTTTAATACATGAAGTTACATTTATTTGTATGTAGAACATCTCTAGGTGCCAAATCAAACTAGTTTCTGCCTCTGTTTTTGACACTAAACAGATAAAAAGCATGCATAAGTCATACAGCTTGTAGTTGTTTAACTTTTTTCTGAGTGGACCTTCTGTTTAAGAATGGCTAATTAAATATAATGAGATACAACTGCTGTCTATCAAGGTGCAATGCAGTGCACTGTAGAAATGGGAAATATCTATGGTTTGCAGTAATAACTTTAGTAGTTCCATGTAATCTTTTGCAAAAGCACTGTACAAACCCTTGAAAAGTACAATAAATTAAGAACTCCAATAATACAGAATCCAGAAATATTCAGAGATGAAAAATAGTAATTTTTTATGATTTTGAGTATATATTGTCCTCAATTTTGTTTGCAGTTGAAAGCACAGAGCATTTCTATTAGTGTTTTTCAGACACAGTGCCTCAAATGAGTGCATCTTCATGATGGCAGCAACTACAGCACTAACTGCAGTCCTTAGCTCTGTAACTTGGAGTAACTTCCAAGACTTGGTCTTGTTATTCCTAGTGTGTTTTGTCTGCTGTCTCCTGCCCATTGGCATTGCCTGTCACTGCTGTTTTGTTCATCTCCCTTATATCCTTGTTTCTAGATTAGAAGTTTAGATGTTTGTTTCTGATGTGTAATAAAGAATGGGAATTACAATAGGCAAATAAATAAGCCAAAATTACACTATCAAGAAGAACCTTCTGTTGCTAAAATAAATGCTTCTTTATTTCTCATTAGCCTTCATTTTATGATGCAGTAGACCCAGTAGATTTTGAAGGCTTCCTGATGACGCAGCTGAACAACTCGAACTTAGATCTAGCACAAGAACTTGGGGATTTTCCAGAAGATGATTTGGATGTTGTCTTTACACCCAAAGAGTGCAGGACTTTGCAACCCTCTATGCCAGAAGATGGGTAAGGAAAGTTTCTCTCCCTCCAAAATGCTGCAAAAATATTAAACTTAGTTTTGAATTGTTAAAAATGGTTTTGAAGATGTTGATCCAACATCACTCTGCCACCCATCCAACCAGTACACAGTTGAACTTCAAATGTTTGAACTTTGCCACTGGCTCTATTAGGCTTGTCTGCACACTTAAAATTATGCAAGTTTTTACACAACTTCCTTGGTAGCGGCAAGTGAGGTAGGCATCGACAGGAAGACGAGTAAAGAAGGACAGGAGGATGGTATGAAACATAATTTTTGTAGCTGCAATGCCAGAGATAAAAGTTTATTCTGATCATGTAACAACAACAGTATTGAGTTTTTTGGGTTTTTTGCTAGCTGTGTGTTACGTGGCATTGATCAGATCACTAAGAATCTCTTTCTCAGTACCTGTCTTGCATAAATGGGAGGAAATGGTTCATACTTCACAAGGTTTGGGAAGGGGAATAAGTGTTAATTTCCAGTGTAGAAGTCACATGTGATTTTAGGCTGATATTGAAGAAATAATTACCCTGTTTTAAACAGCTTATATAGGTAGCTTGTGGTGACACTGGTGCTCAATGGTCCTGCAAATATTTAAGCCGGTTTGAAAAACAGGCATGCTATGAACAAAAGCATTTTTCAGAATGAGAAAATTCATCGGGGAGTTCTCTGATGTGTTATTAGAAAGGCTATGCAATGTATACAAAATACACCTCAGGGACTGTTTCACTATAAATGGTACCTTTAGGTAGAACTCCAAAGACCTGTTGAGTTTTGCAAGGAATAATGGTGAGATAATATGAAGTCAGCACCATTTAGCCCCAAACTGCTACATCAGCAGAGATGGCTAACTATATAGTGTGTCTGGCATGGGGGCTGGCTCCTTACAGCGTATCCAGGAAATGAACAGCACAGACTATATTCAGTGCTGTGCTGAACTGCCATGCTGAGGGACAAATTGGCTTCATTTATGTTGTCTTTGCTCACAGGGTAGACCTGCATCCCTCCCTGTTCCTGCAAAAGTTGATACATGCTGCTCTAATTTTTACCAGCCAGCTGTTCAAACTAGAGCCCTATGTAACAGAAATATTTGTTCAGTGTTTTCTGCCCGACACACCAAATACAATGAGGCTAAGAGGGAAGCACAGCTTGTGCGATTTTTGCCAGCTGTAGACTAGTTGAGAATCCTCTCTCTAAGCAAGGTTTCAGTCAGCAAGATTCTTCTTGGCCCAGTGCTTTTCTCAAGAAGGAGAATAAAGACAGATGTAGAGATGAGATGCCATGCTAGGTTACCTGAGAACTCTTTGAATCACACAGCTTCTAATATTTTCACAACACATGATTTTCAATTGAAGTTATTTATAGAAAAGTCCCAATCTTTACAAGGTATTCTTGTTTTTTCTGTGGATTTGAGAGAGAATCGACGTGGGAGACAATGAATGGGATTTTTTGCTTGAAGTAACCTTTTATTTAAAAAATGGACAAAAATATTGAAATAATTATTCAACGTTTGAAATTACATCTAAAATAAAGCCATTTCTTACCTATTTCCACGCTTACTTCCCACCATGCCTGATGTTTAAAACAGCAGTTACTTATTTGTTTTTCCAGTAGAAGACCATGCAGGCTCATGCTGTAGAATCAGTTTTAAGCCTGATTTGCACCACAAAGTTATTATGTTATATATCATGTTCTATAAGGAGTCTGTGACAAAGCTCAAATAGTCAATACCAACAAATGTGCTTTCAGCAGATTTTTTTACAGCAGCTTGCCACTTAGCCATTCACATTGATATAATTGATATTGGTGTTTTTATAGAAAATCCTGATCAAGAGTGCCAGGATGTGTTAGGGACGAGAACACAGCAGGGGCATGAACCAAGGATGGGCCTGCAGGCAGTGCAGTCTTTGATCTTTCTGTGTGCAGAGAGCAGGAAACAGGTACCACCGACCAAACTGGGTTAATGTGCTGCCTGCCAGCAAACACACCTCCCACCTGATGCAGAGGCAGGAGCCACCAGAGGCAGGGGCACTCGACAGCCTGGCATCAGCCAAGGCTCTGTCCCACCGTGCACACACAAACCCAAAAAAGCTGTTAGCCAGCCTCGGTAACCAGCTGCAAATCTCTCAGGAGTTCTATGTGGAGAGTGCTAAAAATCATCATACCTTTCACTTGTTCCTGTATTGAATGTGTATCCTACCTACTCTTTTACTCACTTGGATTGGAGAATGCTACAAATTATTTTGGAACAGGTCATTAAAAATTTTAAGAATGGGCACAGGGGAATTATGCCATAGCATCATGATGTGAAGTTCATGGGACATTGGCTGAAAGACCTGTAGTTCCAAATAGTATCCAGGCTATCAAGGAGCACTGACAACCCCCTTCATTAAAGGAGACTTATTTGAAAAAGAGAAAATGAAATTATAAGGTATTCTTAGAACTTAAAGTTTTATTATCCTATCTGATTAGAAGCTTTTTAAGCTTCAAGTTCTAAACTTTAAGTTCTAAAGGGGGTCCCTTTTTAAGATTTTCTTTGTTTCTGTGAGAAGAGAAAATTGCACATACATAAAAACTCGGTATTTGCAAGAATCCAGGAGCTGAGGCCTCTAAAAAATATTTCTATATCTTGAGACTTGTTATCAAGTTTTGAAAATCACTAGGTTGGTTATGTTGTGTAATTTATTTAATTTTACTGTATTTTATAGCAATGTCACTCTTATATTTATAAATAGATAGTGTAGGAAGTGGTTACCTCTTCTCTGTTAAATGTATGCTTGTATGTTTATCAGCACAGTACCAAAAACCTGCATAAGGGAATTCATGCAGTACAGAGGATTTTTTTTTTTTGAACCCCAAACAATAGTTTAGCAGTAAAATAAATACACAGGAGAGGACTAACAGAGAAGCCTTTATCTGACTAGCATGTTTAGATAAATTTGTTTGTCCTGAAAGTATGACTTAGGAGCTGAAATATGTTGCTTTTTCCACAGGGTTGAACTGGACTCACACGTCAAAGACTGTGTTCAGACTTACATCCGTGAGTGGCTGATTGTGAATCGAAAGTAAGCAAGATAAAACTAAATAAAATAAAAAGTACATTTCATCTTACTTATCAGAGAGGAGATGCTTGCTCTTACAAGTAATCCTAAATTACTATGATTTTAGTCAGTGATTGAAGATAAGAACTGACTTTTCAGTAGTATAAATAACCATATTGTTTTGTTTGAGATGGTGTGCATTGCCAAATACTGTAGCATCTGCTTCTTAATTCAGGCTGTAAATGGATGAGAAGTTGATGGGAAGAAATTCACATCAACCCTCTGTAGTGATGACTTCTCTTAGTCAGGAAAACTAATACTGTTTGATCCCACTAAAAGGAAAGATAACAGGTATAAAGATTATATTTGCATGCTTTTAACCTATTCATGCCCTGAAAATTCAATATGATTTGATTTCCAAATGTGTCTGAAAACTCAAGGATTATGGCCTTTCCCAGCAGTGACTGAGTGTCTTCATAGGATTATCCGTGTTATACCCAAATTTACTATTTTATATCAGTAAATGATTTCTGCACTTGAGCTCAGTGTAATTCAACACAGAGAGCTGGGCTTGTAGTCATTATAAGTGCTTCATTTCCTTTAGTCTAATTCATTCTATTTTAATTTTATTTTATTTTATTCTGTCCTATACTGTTTCATATGTAAAATGTGAAGGGGACTCTCAGCCAGTGCTCTCTGTTGCAGGATGTCTGTTCCCAGACTCTTAGGGGAGTCTGTGGGATGTCTTGCCTCCTTCCCCATCACCTCATGCTGTTCTTCAGAAAGAGGTTTTTGGAACCCTCTTTTGTCCATAGCACTTCCTCTCCATCCACTCCTGCACTCATGCCCAGCTCTTGAAAAGCAGAAAGAGCAGCAGGTGGTGGAGTGCTGACCCATTTGCTGCAATTTTGTTGTGCCTCTTCATTCGCCCTTGTTACTCTCTGTTTTTCTGATTTACATCAACAGCCAGTGCCTTATGGGTTTACAGTGGTGATTGCAGAGGAATTTGCACAGTTTAACTGTGCAGCTTGTGCTCCTCAGTGGTGCAGCTGCTGGGGCTTATTAAGAGACTTCCTCCAGGGGTGCTGATGAAACTGATTGAATTCTCAGAACTGCTCTGCAGTGAGTCACTAAAAGTAGGCTAGTGGGTTTTGTTGGCTCTCCTCCCTCACCACTCAGAGCAGAGGCACTAGCTCTTTCACACAGTGCTGTTCTGTATGCTGTAAAGAGCCAGTGTGCAGCTTTGTTTGAGCACAGGAGAAGGGAGTAAGCAGTAAAGTAGGTGAAGTGAAAAATAGAACATGGCTATTTTTGCATTTCTGTGTGCTGGTAGAAGTGTGAATGGAGCCATAGAAACATACATATGTGGAAAGTTTTGCTGAGTGTTTTACTGTTTCATTGATTCGGGTGAGGTAAATTTGCATTCAAAATCTTTATTGAGCAGTTGACTCTGTGGTAAACATGATGGTGGACTCTGCCAGAGAGCTGAGCTTTGGTAGATTTGGCTAACAATGCAAGCAAATTATTAAAAATTGCAAAGAACAAACCACTACCAAATATGCTGCAGTGTCACATAATCCAGTGATAGACTGATATTGGGAATCTCATGTTATGCTTGGACAGTTTTTTTTTTCTTTTAAAAAAAGTGTGAGCAGAAGAAAAGATGTCAAGAGAAAAATGAGAAAAAAGTAATTGTTTCCATTGTTTTGAGGAAGGCTGGAAAAACTGTAGCTGCCTACTTGAGAGATGTTATAGAAGAGGTTGCTAAATACATTGTCTGGTGAGCTATGGGTGAGACAAGTGTGTGACTTTGATCCAGTCATGAATGCGAAGGTTCAGAACAGGAGATTGAGGAGTCTGCAGTGGGTGGCATGAGCAGAGGTTATTCTCAGGCCCCAGGGTAGAGAGGTATGTGGCAGAAAAGCTGAGCACAGCTGGAGTCCATGTGGCCTTGCAGGAGGCTGAATGGGTAGCTTGTTCCTGTGCCTATTTCTCCTTTCAGTTGTCCTTTGGGTTTTTTCCTCATCTCATTTTCTTAATTCAGTGTGTGCCCATTAAATTGACATGTGTATTAAAACCATGGTTTGCCACTTGGTGAGCTTTAATTGCTATAATGCTTTTCAAAATAAATAAGTGGTATAAATAAATATTCCGGGAGTAGTTACGGGGAAAGGCATCTTTAGGGTAGTTTTCACACCACAGGGAAAATGTGAACTCAGGTACATAAATTTCCTCCATTAATCATTTGTTTGCCACCAGAGGCAGTGAAAAAAAAATCTATACAACAAGATTCTTACACATCTTAAAGTCATGCAGAATTTCTGCCTTCCATTCTGGATAATTACAGTGGTTCGAAAACAAGGTCATATCCAAGGAGAGCTGGGATTGTCTTTTTATGACCAGTTTTCATTGCAGTGAACTGGCAAACGATTAAAATGCAAACAATTAAAATTAAAACACATCAGAGCATATAATTCAGTTACTCCCAAAATGTAATAAAAAGGTGTCTCCCTGATCAATAATTGCTTATTGTGTCTTCTTTATGAAAGTATTCAGATGCTCAGTCATTTCTTTGGAAGTATCACAGAAAGGAAAATGAATGAAGCAGGATGTTGTAAATAAGGAGATTGATTACATAAAAGACCATCACAGGATTTAGCAAATTGCATACTAAAGTGAAAGAAACAGAGCTCTGGATGCATCTAACACCTTTTTTTCAGGGTACCTGCTGGTTTTTTTTCAAGCTGCCTCAAAAAAAAGTAACTTGAAATTTGAGAAGAATTTTTCAAGGCTGCCAACCTGAAGGGTTACATTGGCGCACAGAAATAGCCCTCTTCAAAACCAGGCGTTTTTCTAGAAGCTGTAGATTGTTGCATGGAAATAGCTTGGGATACTAGTTAGGTCCAGGATAAGAGCAGCAAAAGATTTGATGTATATAATTGAAGAGGCCAGCCAAGAGATAAGTGATCCTGATCCGTGTTCTTAAGGTCACTGAAATAATCACCATGTCTGATGAGGAGATCAGACCAGATTTTGTACCTAGGTCAGGTTTTCCTGCTGTCTCAGACCTATACTCTGTAGAAAAATTATCTGAATTATCTTTTTTTCCTTTTAAACTGTTCTTAATATACATTATAGAGTCACAATGGTACATAAAAACATGTTAAAGTTGTGAAAGTTGTCAGGTTTTACATAAAAACTGTGCTACACTGCTTTATGCAGAACAATCTTTTCAGTTTTTAAATAATTTTTAATTTGTCTTTTCTGTTTTATTTTCCCTTAACACCTCCTCATGTTATCCTGACCTTCTTGGGCTTCTCCATAAAAGAAATCAAGGGAATTCAGATACTTGTAGCCTGAAAAACAAGGGATCCCGAAAAGATTTTCACAAAACGCTTCAGAAACAAACATTTGAATCAGAAACATTGGATTCTGGCGATGCAACTTTTCAGGTACATTTTCTTCACTTTGGAAAAGTAATCAAATACAGCAGCTTCACTCAAAAGAAGCATGTGGTGTAACCTCCTCCTGAGTGTTGTGTACACTTTTGGTCACTGCCGAATAAGAGAGACAGAAAGCTATGGGAGAGCATCCAAAGGATGGACACAAAGCCGGTGAAGGGCCTTGTTGTGGAGCCGTATGAAAAGGGTCTGAGGTCGTTTGGTCTGTTCAGCCTGAAGAAGAGGACACTGAGGGGACACCTCATTGCAGTTCACCTTTTCCTTGCAAGGGGAAGAGGGGCAGGTACTGATCACTCTGTGGTGACCAGTGACAGGACACACAGGAATGGCCTGAAGTTGTGCCAGGGGAGGTTTAGGCTGGATATCAGGAAAAGGTTCTTCACTCAGAGAGTAACTGAGCACTGGAACAGCTCCCCAGGGAAGCGGCCACAGCACCAAGCCTGACAGAGTTCAAGAAGCGTTTGGTCAATGGTCTCAGGCACATGGTGTGATTCTTGGGGATGGTCCTGTGCATGGCCAGGAGCTGGACTCTGATCCTAGTGGATCCCTTCCAACTCAGCATATTCTGTGATTCTGTGATCTGTGATGGCATCAAGCAGAGCACCATGCTGGCCATTAGGCTTCATGGCAGAGGAGGCATTAAAATCCCCTCTGCCAGCTCACCAAGAGCCATTCTGTGACACCCTGATGCCCAAGCCACACCTTGCCATTTTCCTGTTTTCCAGCAGGTGGGACCCCAGCACGTTCCTGCTGTCCCGGAGGAGGCCTCGAGGACGAGCGCGGCCTGCTCGGACCCCGAGCTGCGCAGCCTGCAGCCGGACCCGCGGCTGGAGCACCTGCTGCGGCACGCCAGCGCCGAGGAGTTCGAGCGGCTGAACGAGGAGGCGCGCCGCACCAACAGGCACGCCGAGCTCCTCGCCCTCTACCCCGCCGTGGATGAGGTGAGCCGGAGCCCGGCTGCCCTGCTCCTCTCTCCCAGCTGGCTGTCCCAGCGTGCCCGAGGTTAAAGCCGCACCACAGCAGATAAACACTACACTGCTCTCAGAGTGGCCCAAGCTATATGATGGTGATACGGCTATGTCAGGGTGTCGGCTTTCATAGCAGCTTGTACTTGGGGTCCACAGCTGTAAATATTTGGTGTAAATGCCATTTAGTGGTCAGGGATGCAAATATTCAGAAATAATAAATCTGTTTCCTTTTATCTCTGGGGACATTAACTGCCCACTGAGGGGGGAAGATGCTAGTCTGTAGCAGTGGCTTAGCTACTGTCATGTAAGTGTTTTATGCAAGTGTGTAAATTTACAGTTGTTTTAATTGAGTATGACTGTTTAATGATAGGAAGATGTAGTGGAGATACGACCAGTGCCAGATCGCCCAAAGGAACATCTGGGCAACAGGATTTTGCTGAAGCTCCACACTCTGAAGTAAGTAAACCTTCACAAGCACTGCTCACTATTTCTGAGTTCACAACAGTGTGCAGCGCACACCTTGTTGCACCACCGAAGCTGTCCCCTACAACAGCATTCACTGCTCAAGTGTTCTTTCTTAGTGTAGCAGAGAATTTTTTCTATATCCATCTTTGCAGAAGTCTTTAACATGCCAGGATGAAAAAGTGTTGGGAGTGAACCCAGATTATGTACTTAAAAAAAAAAAAAAAAATGGTGATTGCTGTCCTGGACTTCCGTTGTGGCTTAACCCCAACCACCATCCAAGCCCCACACAACCACTCGCTCATTCCTCATTCCTCCATCATCAGAACAGTAAATCTAGAGAACTCATGGTTTGAGACACAGACATTTTAATAGGGAAAGCAAGTGGCACAAAGACAAGCAAAGGAAAACAAGGAATTAACTCACAGGTTCCCAATGGCAGGCAGGTGTTCATCCATCTCCAGGAGGGCAAGTCCACATGTAATATTACTTGGGAAGACAAACACCATCAGTCCAGATTTCCCCCCCTTGCTCCTTTTACCCCCTATTTGTATTCTGGGCATGGTGCCACATGATCTGGAATATCCCTTTGGTTATTTGGGGTCACCTGTCCTACCTTTGTCTTCTCCCAGTCTCCCACACACCCTAGTCTCCTCTCCAGCTGGAGGAGTACCAAAAGCAGAAAAGGCCTTAGTTTTCGGCAAGCCCTGCTCAGTAACAGCAGAAACATCTTTATATTATTAACCCTGTGTTCAGCACAAATCCAGAACCCTAGCCTAACTCTGAAGAAAATCAATTCTCCCCCAGCTAAAGCCAGCACAACTTAATAAACAGGGAAAAAAAAAAGCATGCTCTTTTTTATTATGCACCGCCATATGACTGCAGTGTCAATCAGTGTCTTGTGTGTCTTTCCCTAACAGGTTTGATATAGAGATAGAACCTTTGTTTGCGTGCATAGCTCTCTATGACATAAAGGAAAGAAAAAAGGTAAATGTATATATAATATTTTTGTTCACTTGGCCTGGGTTTTTATCTTCAGAGTAGTAACCTAGGAAAAATTAACACAAAACGTGCTACTTTTTTACACACGCAGTCTGATCCAGGATTCTTGCTATTTAGTAAGTCACATGCTTGCAATTGCTTATTTTATAGTTGTAGTTACAACTTTTGACTTGTTTTAAAATAAAGTTTTAGGCATTTTTGCTTTACAACATATTTTAACCCCTTTTTTCTTTTCAAGATCTCAGAAAATTTTCATTGTGACCTCAATTCTGATTCATTAAGAGGATTCTTGCGTTCTCATACACCCTGCATTGACTTGTCTACTCAGGCAAGATCAGCAATATTTTCTGTCACTTATCCCTCACCAGATATATATCTGGTAATAAAGGTATGTTAGAGTACTACTTTGATACCATTCTGCCTATTCCTGTTGTCTGAGCTCATGGAACTGACAAACATGGCTTTTGTCTAGATGAGATGAATTATGACAGTTTTTAATACTACTGTGTGAGCAGGTGTCCAGTGGTATATCTCATTTCAAGCTACAAAGTTATATTATTATCCCATGTGCCAGTTCTACTAAGTACGTAGAATTTCCTATCTCTGCATAAGGGAAATCAAAAATATAGTGAAATAAGGCAGTTCCAAAAATTTTATTCACATTCTGTGGAGGTTTTTTGGCATTGGTTTAGTGAACTTTGCATAATTTTATTTGCTTAATTCTGAGTTAGCCTGAACCACTTCATTTGGAATGTGTTAATTATCCTTATTTCAGTGAAAATGCGGTAGTAAGTGATTGTCTGTGTTGTCACATATATATTTTCTGCTTTCTAACAGATGGAAAACTAGAAGGTTTAGCATCAGTTACTCCATAAAGACAGTTTTAAGAAATTATATACAGTTATATATTAGGCGAACTCTTTCAAATTGCTAGAGAAACAACGTTACTATTTGGATGACATTTTTTTTCTTTAATCATCTGATTGTATTGCTTTTTGTAGATAGAAAAAGTGCTTCAGCAAGGAGAAATTGGAGATTGTGCAGAACCCTACATGGTTCTTAAAGAAAGTGATGCTGGCAAGGTAAATAAATAACTGTAAAGAATATTTAAATCAAAAAATGCATGCTAAAACCAGCCAACCAAACAAACAAAAACAACAGGCTCTTTGAAATAGGATGAAATAGCAAAAACACTGGAGGAAAAGCTGGTTAGTCATCCATGGTGCAAGAAGTTTGATGTGTGTGGCTGACAGAAAGAAATCAGGAGAAGACCAGGTGCATTATTGTTACTGACCCCTTTGGAAATCAATATTGACACAGTCTTGAGTCATGAAGCAGATGGGGGTGAGCAAAAGAAATGACTGAAATGTAGAATTAGCAGAAATATTTGTACCTCAGAGACATGCTGTTGGTTTGGATGGGCAGATGGCTTGTTTTAGTGTGCAGCTCTCCCATTCAGTGCTGTCGTCCATAGATAATGTGAGTTCTGTTCAAGGAATTCATGGTCATTTACGTCCCTGGAACGCACTGACAGTGTTTGCCAGGCTTCCACATGTCTCACGTTTAGAATATGGCTTTCAATAGAATTTTTTTTCTGTATCTGATGAAAGAAGTAGAACCTGCTAACATTTCATGGTGATTGTTCATTCTGAATTTGAATATTATTGTGGAAAGCCATTGATTTGGCTTTTTACATTTCTATAATACAAATGAACTCATTAAAAAGGAATTGAAGTGAATGTGCAAATCAAAACAGCTACAGTTCTGTCTGTGATGTAGCAAGAAAATATGAGATACCAATGCAAATTATTTACTGAACCGTGGGTATCTAACTTAGATTTTTGTGTATGGTAGCATTGGAATAACTGATTGCTTTTGAAACAGCCAATATTTTCTTTGTTTCAGACAAAAGAAAAGATTGAAAAACTGAAAGCACAAGCGGAATCCTTTTGTCAGAGGTTGGGGAAATACAGAATGCCATTTGCCTGGATTCCCATAAGCCTAGCTAGTTATTTCAACTTTTCAACATTTGAACGAGAAATGCAAGAAGCTGAAGGTTTAAATGGTACTTGTCTAACTTTTTTAAGTAAGGCAAAATGGCTCTGCCGTGGGACTGGGTATAGGAAACAATGTTACTCACTCTGGCATCAAAAGTGAATCACAGATTCAAACTCATGTCTTGACAGCTTTCCTTTGCACTCCTATAGACACTTACAAATTAATTGTGCTCACCATGTTGTCTCTGTATATTTATTTTTATGTCTGCTAAATATTCTTTCATGGTTTAGACCCACTTTTCATTGAACACTGGCTTTGTAGAAGTAAAATTTCCTTTGCCTATGGAGTTAGCTAGCAATACTGAGCAATCAAGATACCAAACGTATCAGTTTGGTAGGCAGGACCATTGTTCAATAAGCTTTGTAACCCATGAACTAAAAATTTAAATAAACATTTGCTCTGTAACAGAAATAATGTCACTTCAATAGGTGTGTCCTAGTATTCCACTATTTCACTTAGCTGGAAATAATAGAAGCAGAATGTTTTAGGTGCTCTATCCTCTGATGCTGGTGAGATTTTTCTGCAGTTTTCTAGTGTATTCTGGGAATCTTTGTACTCTAGCAAAAAGCAAAAAACAAGGTGATGATACATTTAATTTCTCTTTGAAGGGAAAGGTTCCAGTAGTGACAAGAAGGCAACACTGCTGCAGGCAAGAAGGCTTTCTGAGAGAGGTTTCAGCTCAGAGGATAACTATCCAGCATCAAACTTCAGAGCAATGCCTCTGAACAGTAACACCTTCTTTAAACAAGTACTGTATTCTCTTTACATCTGATCTCATAAGACATTTTTTTATCAATGTACTATGAATTGTGTTGGGAAAAGCTACCAGATATATTTGTGTGGGGACAGAGGACAACCCCAGTCAAGTAAATAGTAATCCACTTGCTTTGGATGCCTTAAGGACATGGTTCACTCCTGAACATTTTGTCCATGTTATGAAGTATTGTTACAAAGGTTCTGATTTTTGTCTTTCTCTTGGTAGGAAGGAGACAGGCTCAGTGATGAAGATCTGTTTAAATTTTTAGCTGATTTCAAAAGATCATCTTCCTTACAAAGAAGAATTAAGACTGTACCAGGTACGTAATTAGTTTTGGATGGAAGTTGTTACATGTATTTTTCTCCCCTAAACTGTTCTGAAAAGTCCGAACCCAAAACCTATTAGACTTGGGTTAAAAGCCTATAATGTGTGCTGTTGTGGAACTTCCTGGGTTTCTGGTGTCTACCTGAACACAAATGCTTTTGAATTATTTTTTTTTTCTGCATGAATGAGTATGGAAATTTAGATTTAGTTTAATATTTCAAAATTATTTCTTTTTCTCCCTAATTTACAGTGTACCTACTGGATATATTTTATTATTCAAACCATTTGAAGACAGCTCTTTAAAGCAAATTTCAAGGATCCTTCCTGCTTCCCTGCAATGTTTTGAAATGCTTCATATTTTATAGAGAAAGATTAAAATGTGTACACAGTTCATCTTAGCTTGATATTAGAGTCAGAATTAGTTAACAAAGAAGAGAAGTACAGGCAGTGTTTAGCTACTGTCAAACACCTGACCAGCTTAATTTTTCTTTTCAAGTAAATTACAGTTCAACCTCTTCTGCATTGTGAAGGAAAGTTAAAAAATATGAACTGAGGACAAAGCTGTTTTTCCTTTTTAGCTGTTTTCCAGAAATGACAAGTCTGAGCTACCCAAACGGTTTTAACTTACCATAGCAGAGAATTTAAATTGAAAGTCTGTTTATAGTGGGGTAAATGTTATCAGTACTAACTGTGTAACTGCTCACCACAGAAAGCCTAGCTTTCCTGATGGGTGGTGTCGACTTTGCCAGAGATTAATCCCAGCAGAATCTGAGGGGAGGGGGAGTAAGAGAGAGGTGTATTAGACAGCACACCTTTTCTTAGTCTCCCAGACAAACGTTATGTTACTTGTGTGTGAAAGACATTAGAGCATCAGCCAGCATACAGTATTCCTTCTTTCTTTCCATTTTCTTTGAAGCAGTACAGAGTACGCTTAAGAAGCTCTGTGTTGCCCTGATTGTGACTGGGTTGTGTGTAGGCTACTTCCTCTGTATCTTTCTGTACCTATGATTTTCTTCTCATGCAGCCCAAGAGCCAGTTCTTTTTTCTGAGCCGTTGCTATGTAACCTTACATATTGTTTTAATTTTTCTTTTATTATAGACTGGGGATTTTTTAATATTTTTGTTAATATTTTGTGATTTGATTTTAAAGGAACCCTTAAAGGGGAAATTGCCCCAGCTCCAGAAAACATTGGTTATTGTCTGACACCAGAACTACTCCCACTAAAGCCATTTTCAGAAAACCGTAATCGCCCTCACAAAGAAATTTTGGAATTCCCAATTAGAGAAGTGTATGTTCCCCACACCATTTATAGGTAAGAAATAACATATATTTTTGACATTTCTTTGAAAAATGTGATTCATATGATTTTTCAGAAGTAGAAACTAAAAATATTTTTTTAAAAAGGCTAAAGACAATGTGTTGGGCTGATGATTTCATCTTCCTAGCCCTTACAAGATAAAATACCTGCACGATAGTCTATAATGAGTTTACTAATCTAATTGTGTTGTCTTTTGATAAATTTTCTATAACATTTAAAATAAACTCCTTTAACAATTGTCATTGATTTGGTATCTATCTATCTATCTATCTATCTATCTATCTATCTATCTATCTATCTATCTATCTATTCTCCTATGTGTTTGTTTGGTTTTAGGCTTTTTTTTCCAGTAGATTTTATTGTAGTTTATCACTTCTGGTAAATTTTTATGCTCAGTTGTTTCTATTGTTAATTTGAGTCATCTGAATATCTGAGGAAATAATGTGTTGCTCTATGAACTTTTTAATTATGAATGAGCACTTTACGCTATGTAATATAATTTCTTTGAATCTGTTCTGTTATGATTGTTTCAAGGTGATCACAGTACTCAGTAGCATGCAAGTGAGCAATTCCAATAATTTATTTCTTAATAATTTGGAACATGTGAATGTCTTATAAGAAATTAACAGCAGAAGAATATGTTTCAAGATGTTTGTGCCGTATTTCATTGCTAGTGAGTGGTGTTATGGTAATAGCTGACAGTAATTCTGATGGGGTGCATTGCAATATTATAGATACAGAAATAACTTCATATAATGACTTTCATCAGACCATTGTGTTAGTCAAGACAAGGGAGCTTCTGACAATAGTAGTAGATGATGCTATGCTAAGGAGGATTTCTGTTCCCTAAAACAGTAGCTAGATACTGTATTGTGTTAGTGGCAAAAATGAAACTACCAATAAGGAATCACAGAATGAAGGCACAGAATAAAGCTTACTCATTTCTTGCAGTGGAAATTAGCAAACAGCCATCTCTCCCACCTGCTCACCTGATCCAACCCAGGAGGAGAGAAGAACGAGACTTGTGGTTCTGTACAACTCAGAACTGCACCATGGCAAACTAATTTATTCTGGGGAGATAGTCCACACCTTCACAGTAAACTAGGGATCCGTTTTGCTGTTGGTGACACCTGGATTTGTGTCTCAGTTTTAAAGGAAAGCAAAAAGGAAGTGGCAAAACTTATCTTAGAATAACAGCTTGCAGTGTGGTGTCTGCAGGAAATAAGTAAGCCAGTTTGGCTATAGCCTCATTAGAAGTTTTGGAGGAGTTACTCCTGAGCTCTGCCATAATGCAATCTCCCGAGGGCAGCTCACAGCACTAGTACACTAAAATGCAGAGAGTTGTGGTACTTTTGTCTTCTCTGTGTATCAAGATGGAATTAGATAGTGGTAGAACTTTAATGCAGACATTTCTATAGGGAAAGTAGTTTTTATAGAATTGAAAGTCGAAATGTAAATGAATGTGAGACAAGATGCCTTTTTTTAGTTTAATGAAAAAATAAGACAGAATTTTAACTTTCCTACTCGTTGTCTGGCCCCAGTAAGTGTGCAGTCTTGCAGTGTCTAAAGGTTTGGTTTTGACAAAAACCATTAGCAACTACTGTGTTTCTGAGCTGTAACAACAGTAGAGTCTGCCCAGAATATTCTCCCTTTAGCTCTCATCAGGTTCTCACTTCTGCAACCAGACATAATAAGTATCAAAGCCACCATGCCAACCATTAATTTGTGCTTCTCCTAAAACAAATTTGAGTGTCTTCACACTATCCTTCTATTGCCAGGGTGTCTGTATTGAATACATACATCCACATTAGAGGAAATGCTTGCTATCACTCAACATTCATTCTTTCAGCACGAGTTCATACCTTACGTGCTTAACCTTTTCTTTTAAATCTCCATTTTGATTTTCACCCTAAGTAAAAGTCATGGCAACAAGAGAAAGTAGGATTTGTTCAGTCTAACTTGTAATAATGAAGACAGTGTCTATAAAGAATAGTTGCCTTTGTTAATCTTTACATTAATTAGTGAACGAATGGTAATGACACAGCTCACATACCTAGGTGATGTAGGCCAATGAACATCAAGTCCAACTGTAACCTGGCCTTGCCAAGTCCACCCCTAAACCATGTCCCTCAAGCAGCACATCTACCTGTGACTGCACAACTTCCCTGGATAGCCTGCCAATGCTTGACAGCCCTTTTGGTGAAGAAATACACCTTAATTTGTATTCTGTTGTACATCTTTAAAGCCCACTGAGCCCTCCTTTTCTCCAAGTTAGACCCTCCCCGCTCCCTCAGCAGCTCATCACAGGACTTGTGCTCCCGACCCTTCCCCAGCTCTGTTGACCTTCTTTGCACACACTCCAGCAGTTCTGTATCCTTCTCAGAGTCAGGGGCTCAGAAATGCACACAGGATTTGAGGTGTGGCCCCGCCAGCACTGAGTACAGGGGGACAATCCCTGCCCTGCTCCTGCTGGCCACACCATTGCTGGCACAGGCCAGGATGCCATTGGCCTTCTTGGCCCCCTGGGCACTGCTGGCTCACGCTCAGCTGCTGTCACCAGCACCCCCAGGGCCTTTTCCTGTGGCAGCTTTGCAGCCACTCTGCCCCAGCCTGTGGCACTGCCTGGGGTTGCTGTGACCCAAGGGCAGGGCCCAGCACTGGGCCTTGCTGAGCCTCACACCACTGGGCTCGGCCCATGATCCAGCCTGTCCAGATCCCTCCATGGAGCCCTATGACCCTTTGCTTAATTTAACTGTCATGTTAAACTCGGAGCTTAGTTTTCCACATGGTGAATGCCATTTTGAGTCTGACATTAAACTAACCCATGAGGGTTAGTTTATACTCTCCTTTGTATTTGTAATAGAGCCAAATACAAAGTGTTTCATGTTATTTTATTCCCTTTCTTCTAATCTGAAAAGTAAAACCATCCTGTCTTACTTAAGCAATTTGATAGCATTTAGTCAGAGATGTGAGTCATGGCTTGCTAGGGCCTTAAAGGTGATTTAATGTTTTCTAATTTTTGGATATAAGTCTGCAAACCTTTTTTTTTTTTTTGCCAGTGCTATACATGTAGACACTGGGTGGGGGGGAGGTTGTCAAAGGTATTTCAGAGGAATGAATTGTTGATTTTTTTGCTTTGGTTTGGGGTGGGGTTTGTTTTTTTTTTTTTTTTTTTGTTTGTTTTTTTTGTTGTTGTTTTTTTGTTTGTTTGTTTGTTTTTTGGTTGTTTAGGGTTTTTTTTTGTTTCTGGGTTTTTTTAAAATAGATTTTTCCTTTGTGAAAGGAAAAGTGGAGCCTTCTGTTATAGTCTTTGAACTCAGGTCTTGCAAGCTTTTTTTTTTACTGGTGTAATGCCATTATTTTAAATGATGCTATTTCTGATTTATGGCAGAGAGATCAGCCAGCCCACTTTCTTTGTGCACTGTGAAATTGAGCACTTCTTTTTGTTGTGTACTTACATTTCTTTAATAAAAATATTTCCCTGAATTTGTCAAAACATTCCAAGATTTATTTCTTTCATACCCCTCTATTTTTAATAGGAAAAATCATATAATTTAAAGTTTGTTTGTCATTTTATTTTCTCATTAAATATAAATGAAAATTATGCTGTTTACTGCCACTATGAAATGTTGGTGGTGAGGAAGAGGGATTTGTCACATCACTTCAGCAGTAACTCAGCTTAACCAGGCACAGGAAGTTCTGTCTGTGATAGGGGCACTACCTAACGCTTTGGGGATTTTTGAAGGAAGAGGAAAAAAACGCCTTTTCTTTGCGGTTTCATTTTCATTTAATTGCAAACCACTTAGTAATGTTCTCAGACTTGCTGTAGTCGGTAGTGTGAGCTGGAGGCCTATGCTTTGGGGGTAATCATTCCACCCCATCCTTGACTTAGTTTGGGTGAGGAAAGGTTATTCATCCATAATGAATAACAGTGTCTCACTCCTGTTATTGCTCTCACAGCACTATTTACTCCTCTCTGCCTCTCTGCCTGTGAAATCCAGAGAGAGCATGTCTGCTACATGTGAGTCTTCTAAGGGCCCTTTAGTCTCGTTTTACATCTGTCCACCAGCTCTTCAGATGATTCAAAATTTTAGCAACATGAGAAAAATCAAACTATTTTCCAAATTACCCATCCTAAAATACGGAATTTATGACTCATACACATCCTCTTGTTGAAGTTCTGTCACTGTTCTATTTTCCTAGTTAATGGCTGACTAGAATGGGTTTCCATGTTTGGTTAAGCATTTATGAGGTGCTTTTTAATTTTTAACCATTTTTTTTCCTGAAGACTCCCCACCAAAATTGTCAAAGAATCAACAAATATTGAAAAGTTTAACTAATGGGTTCATGAGCTTTTGTGTCTAGTACCATAAGTTTTAAATGTCAGTGTTAATTCATCCATCACTCCTCACCTACAGAACATTCCTGGTTTGTATCAGTAGGGAATACTTGCACATATGTTGAGTTTTGCTCTGTATGGAATTCTCATCACAGTCATCAGTGAAGAAGCCTAATATTCATAAGAAGGTTGAGAATGTTCATAAGAAGTTTATGACAAGTTGAGATGCACTTGTTGACACCTCACACGAGGTGTAATCTAACAAACAGAAGGACTCTTTTATGTGCACATATGCACAAGCAATATTTACAAACACTAAATAAGAATGTCACAGATTTGAAACTCTGAATAGATTTTATTTTGGCACAGGATAGGTCTGTCTTGCTTTGCCCATGGGAAGTGATTAAATCGCTGCTAAGCCACATGAAAACGTAGGAAGATCAGCAGATTTGTATGAGAATTGCCACTTGGTGTCCTGTGCCAGGTTAGGGGGATGCTTAGCTTTCCCAGCATGTAACTGATTCCAAAATAGTCTCTTATCACTCTTCTGGGTAATTCTCCGACCCACAGAAGCTGTTGGCATCTGTGCCTCACCCAGGACTCTGCTGGCCTTTGGGACTGTATTCTCAGGGTGTTCTGTATTCTGGGTGTTCTGCCATGGCTTTTGTAGACTCATGCTGTCCCTTGAATAGCTCTTCTGTTTTTTAAGCACATCTGATTGTATCTGGAGGTAGAGTGCTGCACTTTCTGAAGGGAGAGTGAGGGGAGAAATTTCATCACACTGACCAGAAGTATTTGCTGCGACATGTTGCTATAATAGTTCTGCTCAATGCAGAGCCTTGGGGGAGATGCAATGCTTCCTGGAGCCCACCACATCCTTATGTGCATCCTATTTGTCTGATTATCTAAAAGGCAGCAGTATTTGCTGCCCCAATGCCCCTGCTAATGGCCATGTGAGAATGCTCCTTGTCTTTGCTTCCCCTCAGGCTTTTGGAGTGTATGGATGGAGTGCAGGCAGTAGAACAAAGGCAGGAATCAGCAGTGGGTTTACAATTCACACGTGTGTGAGGGAACATTTTTTGATCATCATCGCACCTTCCTGCTTTAGATGTCAGCCATCACTTTCATCTCTGCAGGATATCCAGAGTCAGCATTTGTGTCTGTTCTTCCTCGGTGCTGATGGGTTTAATACACATGTAAGCAAGATCCCTAAAACTGGTTCAGCATAAATGGCACAAGCTTTAGCTCTTCAGTCCAGTAGTTGCTGGAATAATGCTTCCTCCGTTGTGTAGTCAGCAGAGAGCTCTCTGTGATTTTACATATCTTTCATCTAAAGTGACTTCTAAAAGTAAAATCCAGTGCTCAGGTACATTATATAGATTTGTGACATCTTGTCCTAGGCTGCAGATTAATGAAGCAATGGCTGTATTATTCAGCCTTCCCTACATGTATTTCTTCACTTCTGGCAGATGTAGTATTGACAATATCCTTCATTTAATATGTCAGTCCCCCAAGTATAATTCAGTGGAGGTTACCAATATATTCACTTAGCTCATTCACTTAGCTTTCCTTAACATGATCTGGGAGAGAATTTGGCAAAGCAAAACTTGTAGATAAGGTGGTAAGGAAGGGAGTGCGCCAGTGTGACAGGCAGAAGCACCATTCTGAGTGAAGGGAAAGGCAAGTTAAAAGCAATTTCTTTTACTAAGGCATGCCATGTAGCACATGTTGGTTGAAAAGAGTAGCTTGGCCTGTGTAATTGAACAGTACTGTCATGTTGCGACATATGGAAATCGGAAGAATAAACCACAGTTTTCCTGGTCTTGGGATACAGTATATGGAAGATGGACTATCTGACTTAATGACAATATTCTCCAAGGGGGCTTGACTTTTTCAGCTGGCAGTGGTACTGAGGAGACATCTGTGATAAGGAGAGTGCAATTCTGTGTGCAGCTTCTGACTGCCACAGACAAAAAGAAATCATGAAAGTTCATGAGTAGTCTTCATATTTTCTCACTGAAAGCCAGCATGCTTCTTTCAACACTACTCATTCCGTACACTCAGAGGACAAGCAGTGAGAAACCTATATCAGACTGGGAAAACAAGACAGTAAATTGACATAATCATGATTCCAGAATCTGTGTATAATCCATACCTACCTGAAATCTCAGATTTGCCATAAATTTCACCAAAGAAAAATATATTAATTTTTTTTGCTCTTCTACTGGAATTATACATCACAAGACCACCTATGCTGTCACATTCCCCACAGAAATTAAAGGTGCTTTTTGTTTAGTGATACGTTCGTGTACAGAAGTTAGTAAACAGCAAAGTATGCTATATTTCAAAGCATTATTACTAATAAGAGGTAGCTTATAGAATTATTGTTTCAAATTTTCCTATTTATATTTACTCAGGTTCATTGATACTGCTTTTTAGTTTGTATAATCCAGAAATAGATGCCTTCCTTTTTTGCTACAATCTGTATGTTTGAATGTATGAACTTCAATTGTTGATTTCCTTGTTTTTATCACTCTGAGTGATTCTTTCCCCTTTCCAATATCTGATTATTCACATCTGAGAAAGAAATTGCATTCTCAAGAGATTCCTGCTTTTCATTACATCAAGCAAAGATAATAGTTTGTAACAGAACATAGCTTAGTGTAGGTGAGACCTTAAATACAGGATGTTCTATGTGTCACACCAAGAAATTATATTTTATTTGTGGACTTCTGAAATTGAGTTCTCACAGGTCTTTCAATATGTAGGTGGAGTTGAAGGACAGGGAGAGGAGTGAGCAAGATGCAATATGTGCACTTAATTTTCAAACAGGAATGCTTGCCATTTACCAATTCTTCCTTATCTTTGTTCCAGAAATCTCCTCTATGTTTACCCTCAGAGGCTGAATTTTGCTAACCGACTGGCTTCTGCAAGGAACATTACCATCAAGATCCAATTTATGTGTGGTGAAGACCCATCCTGTGCAATGCCGGTAATAAATGCTGAGATTTCTTAGCAGGCTTTTGTTTACATGCATTCCTGAGAAACTTAATAGTCATTATTTACTTCCCATCACCACAGTTTCTAGTGGGGCCTTGGGAAGCCTAACACAGAGAGCTTGAGGAGCTTTCATTCTCTTACTAAAGCAGGGCTGTACTCCTTACTCACAACAAAAAAAGACTTTTTTGTGATTCTAGTGGAACCAGAAGCACGTAGCTTTCTCTTATCTAAATTTTCCTACCCTATTTTCAGAAGAATGACATAATATCAGATAATATCATGCTGGAATTTCTAAGGGTAAAATTCACAGAGCTTCAGAGACCTTTTAAGAATGATGTAGTGTGTTTTGCAGAGTAACTCCTCTGTATGCACTATGTTTACACAAGTGCCAGAAGATATTATGCTGGAAGGTAAAAATTGGGATCTTCATTCCTGAGCATGAATGGATGCACAATTATGCAGTGTAGGTAGAGCTTTCCATGTTTGAAGCACACTGTGTATTAGGGTATACATGTACACTCCTAGCAGAGCAGGCAGTCCTATCTATGTTCAGGTTATTCAACATCTCTCACTCTAAGATCTCTATTCAGCTTTACCAAGCTTCAGAGACTCAGTTTGATGTGTTCCAACCCAGATGCCTGCTTCAGCCTGAATTTTTTTTATGTTTTCAAGACATTGCTGTTGGCTCCTTGAGAATGACATTGAGATTAAAATCTGTGATTTTATGTATTGGAGAAGGAAAACAATGAGTGGAAACATTATGTTGAGGAAACTTTATTCCAACAATCTGTTGGACCAAGGACTATCACTCAACCAGCCTTTATCAGTGTGCTGACATTGTTTAATATATACTTCACAGCCTTTCTCCACATAACCTGTGGACCTGAAATCAGAGCATCAGTAGTGTTTCCCAAGCTACATTTCTTCTGGAGCTAGAGCTGTGCCATGTGACTGTAACACAGAATGTTCTTTTACACAACATTGCATTGTTGGTTTCCTTAAACTCTGCCTGTGTTATGATTAGGTTTTGACAAATGGTTAGGACAGACACAGTTCATCTGTCTTCTCTCTCCACTGTAAATTATCTGCCTCTAAATACATATATAACAGCTTGCACAATGCAGAGATTCTTGTCTAAGCTCATCTCCCAGGGCTCCCTTTAAATTATTTGGTTTCAAGGCCTTACCATAGACATGTATCTTAGGAAAGCAAATGTAGCACCAGAAATGCCCATTTTTCTTCATTGATTTTAAAGGGACTTTGGACCTCCAAGGTAAGGTGAGATATATCTCACCTTGAATGTGCCGGTTACAACTGGAAAACAAAACTCCTAAAAATACTTTTTATTTCACTTTTTAGCACTTAGATAAAGGCAGTGTGACAACGTGTAAGTGGCTAACCATAACTTTTTTTCCTATGATTCCTAAGCCTTTAGTTCATGACTAAAGAATGTGATGTGAGGTAGTCAGTGACTTAGAAATAAGTCTGCTCCATTTTCCTGGTGTTTTACCCTGAATGGAATGTGGGGAAGGTGCTTGGTAAGAAGACATTTATGCCAACAAGCTAAGATAAAACTGAGTAGTCATTTCAAATTTTTAGGTACTGTCTCAAAATTCACACAAGATGATGGCAAATAAGTGCTGTAGTCCTGATTTTCTCTTCTTCTTAATGTAGGTAATTTTTGGGAAATCTTCAGGTCCAGAATTTGTCCAAGAAATATACACAGCTGTCACATATCATAATAAGTAAGTGTTGTTACTATCTATTCAAATAACTTAAGAAGTATTAACCGTGATCTCTCTACGTTATAGTTACCCTACATAGTTCATCAAGGAATGCCATTTTAAACATTTATGTTTTGTGCAATTTATGGTATCTAATTTGGATTGCTACATTCATTTGCATAAGTGGCTGTTGTAGAAGCGACCTTCACTTTTCTGGTTTGAAGCTTTTTAGTAGTTGAGAATATTCCGACTATGATGATTCAGGAGCAGGAACAAGAAGCAGCACAACTTTTAAGATCATTCACTTCAATGAATTCATAGATCCAAAAGAGCTGAAGGAATGTTCTCATGCTCATAAATGAAAACTTGGGATTTAGGATTTGCAGAATACTTATGCAAAAATCCAAAACAGAGATTGAACCTGGAGATAGGTGGAAGCTGAATCTGTTCAGCTGATCCTGTCTGTTTTCTTCTGATCCAAAGCTGTAGATTGTTCACAAATATAACTTCCAGATTCATAATGCATAAAAATATTTCAAGTTCATAAAAATGTGTGTGTATATATATGTATACTTTGTTTAATTCAGCTCTGTTTTCAGAATTTATCTGGTTTTATAACCATAGCACCTAAAAGCCAACTGGCAAATTTATCTCTTGTTCATTCTTACACTTACGTTGGGAATGTGCTTGGCTTTTTTTTTAACAGATCCCCTGACTTTTACGAAGAAGTGAAAATTAAGCTGCCAGCAAAACTCACAGAGAAACACCATCTACTGTTCACATTCTATCACATCAGCTGCCAACCAAAGCAAGGAGCATCTGTTGAAACCCTCCTGGGGTATTCAGTAAGTTCCATGTGATACATAAGAGTGGGTGTGTGTGGGTGTGTGTTTGTGCATGTCTATGTGTCTCCCATGCAAGCTCTCTGCTTGTCAAGAATTTGGTCATTTATTCCATTTCTGGTTATGGCAATACATCAAAACCAGTGGAAGATCTTAGTGTGAATTCATAGAAACGATATGCCACCTGACACGTGTTACATTCCCATCCTATAACTTTACTGTTTTAACTGTCTTTGAACTTATTAAATTCACTTGAATCAACTGAAATATGCACCTAAATATTTGCAACAACAATGCCTTATAGCATGTAGTCTCATTCTGTTGGATCCTATTTATTGAAAAATAAAAAACCTAAACCATACATAATTACAATTATTACTGTTACCATGTCCACACATGAGGTAATAGCTAATGTAATATTTTCATTTAGGTTTTACATGGCACTTCATTTCTGCTCTAAATTGTCTTTTATCCACATAAAAATTCAAAAACCAGAAAGACTCTAAAAGCTAAAATTTAATTCTCTTGCCTTCTTTATCTTCATGTTGAGACTAGAATGTCTTAGATTAAGAAATACATGTTGTAGCATAGTCTCTCTGACCTTTTTCTTTATCAAACAGTATTTTTTACTAGAGAAATTTTCATATAAAAGGAAAGAATTGAGGATGACATTTTCAGATTTGAAAACATCCTACAGCTTTGGTCAGCAATTGAGATGTGGAGCCAGACAAGTACTTTCCATGAAGTACTTTTCTATGAAGTTTGGGAGGCCATTTTGTTTGTGTATTTTTGGTTGTTTGCTTATTTGTTTCGTTGTTAGCTTTTGGAGTTTTCAAACCACAGTACTGAGAATCCTTTCAAATGGGCTTTCTTTTATGGGCAGTTATAGTCCCACCAATGTCAGTGAGATTGTTAAGTAAATTAGCTCAGGACCAAGATTTGACCTAGGTGAGGACTTAATTTTCAAGTTTCTGTTCATCTAATTACAAAATGTTTCTGCCCTGTGATATTCAAACGCCCAGCCTCTTTCAGACTTGAATAAAAAATTAAATGTGTCCAAATGTCAGTGCAGGGGTATGAAAAGTCAGACTAGCATGGTAACCACAAGGAAGATGTTCAATTTAATTCCAGCAAAAGTTTAGCTGTTGATTTGCTTCAATACTGAGAATCAGTGTATTCAAGATACATGAATTTTTAAATCAGAACATGGATTCCACTAAATCCTTCTGATAGGATTTATTAGAAAAATGTGTGTCACACATGAGAAGCTTTGAGTTTGTTTTCTTCAAAAGAGATGGTTTGTAAAGTAGTCTTGTACATTTTTCTACAGTAGCTATCAGCTATCTTTGAATTTAAAATACAAAGAAATTACTGTTGAAAGGGTTAGATCAGAGAAGCTTAGGTCAATATCTCATTTGTTGTTTTGTTGACTGTATCTAACAAATTAAATAAATGGGTCTAATCATATATCATCAGGAATATTGCTGTGTTTTCTCTTCATTTGTTTCAGTGGCTGCCAATTCTATTAAATGATCGTCTTCAAACTGGACATTATAGTCTTCCTGTTGCATTGGATAAACTGCCTTTACACTATTCAATTCACTCGCCTGAGGTAACAAACAAAATTATTAAAAGATAGTATTTTCCTATTGTAGGAGAACAGCATAACTGTTTTACAAACTAACATTGCTGTCTGCTGGTAAGCAGTGCCTCCTTTTTGTTCTTTAGAAGGGGAAAGTCAAGAAAAGTGTTGTTGTTATTGTCAGTGGTGTTAATATTTTATATAATTATACTGTTTTTTAGAAGTTAGCTATGCAAGAAAATTCTTGTGAATTGTCTAATCAGGGATACATTTGTTTCAAGAGTGTCAAGGCAATAATTTGATCTTTCCACAGGATAATTTGGTTTGGTTTTTTTTTTTTTCCTGTGATTTGTGGGAAGGGGAGTAGAAATGGAATCAGGTATTACTGGAGGAGAAAACTGCTCCCAGTAAACATGGCATGTAGGAAATTTGCCCCACATCGCCACAGAATGCCTTTGGCAATGCTTTGACCAGGAAATTTTAGCCTTAACAATATCCCATCAGAAGATGTATATTTACGTGGTCTGTGCTAGACATCCAGCTGAAATTGTCTAAATTTCCCTGTTCAGTGCATCAGCTTCTGTACAAATGTCCATGAGAACAAGGAGATGCTTAGCTGTCATCCTCTGTGTGGCACTGAATTTGGATGTCTAAAATGAAGTGATTAGTGGGAATACCCTATAGATCCTCATGTAAACACACTTTCTGTTTGAGCATTAAAAGAAAGATGATTCCCATTTTTTTTCCATCACAGAAAATTCCATCTCAGACACCCCCTATAAAGTGGGTTGAAGGACACAAGGGCGTTTTCATTGTTGAAGTTCAAGCTGTGTCATCTGTTCACACGCAGGTAATGCATCAGAAGCAACACACAGCTCTAGTTTCATTTCAAAGAAAATTCAGATGTCCAGACCAATTTACTGGGTTTATGAAACTGAGGTGTTTAAATCCACACAGTTAAAAAAAAAATAAATTAGGAGCTATGGAAATAACCTGATATCCTCTGTGAATGAAATCCTTTGGTGAAATTAAATCTGTTGGTGAAATGAACAAATGAGCACTCCTGGCAGCAAGTCAGATGGAGCAATAGGGAGCCTGGTGTCCTCTCAGCTCAGCAGGAGTCTGCTCAGGCTGTGACTGAAAGGTGCTGGTAGGCACAGTGCCAGCTTCTGCATCTTCTGTTCTTCAAGGCTAGTTCAGACTGTGTGTCCACACCTCCAAAGACATAGCTCCTCCCCACCTCCATTGACAGGTCATACGCTGCCAATATGTGTTAAGCAGCTCACTTAATGCCATGCGCTCTGGGGACAGAAGCTTAGTGCTGGGTGAGACCTCAATGATTCCCATCATTTAAATGCCGCAGGAAATTGGATCTTTGCCCATATTACTTAGATGCTGGTTTGAGACAGATCAGCTTTGTTTTGTTTCTGCTGCTTTTCAGTGGCTCTTATCCCTTATCCCATTCGAGTTAATCCTGGTAAATAGGTCCTAACAGCTGAAGGCCCTGTGTTTGAAGCAGGTCCACCACCCCTTTGCAGCATGTTTTTTAAATACAAGGGCGTAATCATATGGCACATAACTTGTAGGTAGCTGGAATTCGGGCATGAGTGGCAGAGGGACTATGATGTGACAGAGTGTTATCAAATAGAAGGAAAAGTCTTTTCATTAAATCAAGTGATCAGTAGTGAGGGCAATAACTTTCCTGCCTTTAAGCTGATCTCACCACAGTCTGAATTTGAACCAGGTGAATAGGAGCAAACAAAGCACTGTGACGGCTACTTTACAAGTTGATCACTCAGAACAGCCACTACTAAAAACCAGAAGGGCAAAAATCTTTCCTTTTATCCCATGAGATGGTATGATCAGGCTTTTCTTAGGTAGAGCTAGCCTGAAATATATCAACTTTGTTAACTGTGAGCGCACTGTATTTGCAGGACAACCATCTGGAGAAGTTCTTCACCTTGTGCCATTCTCTGGAAAGCCAAGTGACATTCCCCTTTCGAGTTATGGATCAAAAGATTACAGAGGCTTCATTGGAGCATGAATTGAAACTCAGCATTATCTGTTTGAATTCTTCACGCCTGGAACCTCTTGTCTTATTTTTGCATTTGGTACTAGATAAACTTTTCCAGCTGGCTGTACAGCCTATGATCATAGCTGGGCAGACAGGTATTTCCTGGTTCATGGTCTTTAAGAGGCTTTGCAAGCAACCTAGATATGTGGGGGGGAATGCTTGCTGAAATATTCAGGCTTGGACTTAGTATTTAGGGTAGCCCACTTCAGAAAGAGTTGTGCTGCTCAAGACAGAGTTTTACTGCACAATTTAATCAGGCTTAATGGAGTTGCTGCCTTTCCTCCTTTCCCCCTGCATTTGAGACTCAGTCTCTGGTTGGAAGGTACATTAAACTGTAGTAATTTTCTTATCTGAAAATATAGGTCAGAAAGTGGGTTGTTGATCAACTTTGTTTAGAATTAAGTTGTTTTGCAAGTAAAACACCAGCAAAATCATTATCCTACAGCTGACACTGCTGTCTGCATCATATCCTCTGCCCAAAGATCTTTAGACAGAGTTGAGTGAGCACAAACCGAGAGAATATAATAGTGAACACTGATTTTTGTTTTACTGAGATGCCAGTTGCCCATAACATATGTTAAGTCTGGAAAAATGGCATACTTGCATGCAGTGGTGTAGGTAATTTCCTATCTCATTCAGATAATCAACATCTGTCATCCACTACAATATCTGTGCTAAAGCCTGCTAGCTTGGATGTGTCTGTCAGCTGGAGAGTAATGAGTCTTAGTATTCTGCAAGAAGATAGTTTCTAGGAAATGTGTGAAAGCTGCTAGAAATGTAATTAACAGTTTTATGTAGCACAAAGTGAGAGAATACCAGTGATTTGGTTGCAAGTCAGTGGGTCTGCTAAAGAGTGTTTATTGGCCTATGTAGACTTTGGGTGTGGTCGGGCATAGCAATTGCTGTCTAAAACTCTGAATTTGTTAAGGACTGAATTGAACCTTGCAAGATTGGTTGTTGATTCAAATAATGACCTCACTTAATTATGTTACACCCTTCAGTGCTGACTTTAATTCTTGCCTTTGTTTCACAGCCAACTTCTCACAGTTTGCCTTTGAGTCTGTGGTTGCAATAGTGAATAGTCTCCACAACAGCAAAGAGCTGAGCAAGGATCAGCATGGAAGGAACTGTCTCCTGGCATCTTATGTGTACTATGTATTTCGTCTGCCAGACCCACAAAGAGAAGCGGTCAAACCAGGTATTGTTGGTGAAAGGGTTGCAGGAGTATTTTTTTTCTTGATATATGCTGTTCAGCGTGGCACTTTTGAGAGAAGGGCTAAAGGCATTGATCTTTAAGATAGCAAACGCAACTTCTTGGACCCAGACTGTGTACCATTTAAGCACTAAGAGGTAGGTCAGGAATATCAGCACTGCAAAGAGCAATATGAATTTGGCCCTGATAATCTCCATCCCTCAGTTATTAATTTAAGATGAAGGGTTGAGGTGAGAGGTTCTCATAGCTACAAACTGTTGTAACTTCATGAAGATGAATGCAAGAGAGATTGCCTAAACAGAAACTTTTTCTAGAATGATTTCATTTTCATAAGTTAAAATGGCCTTAAGATGCCAATGTTTTACTGACCTGTACATAAATAAATGACTTTCCATGCAAAGTAACCTACTGCCAAGTGGTATAGGGCCGAGCTCACGCAATATCTACTTTGCATTAAGTAGATTTTACTTGTCATTGAAGGATAAAATATTGTAAGACCAGCAGGTTTAAACAGGTGATCTTTCTCCTCTTCTCAACCTGGGTGAGGCCATCCCTGGAGTACTTTGTCCATCTCTGAACTCCCAGTACAAGAGAGACATGAACTTGTTGGACAGAGACGGGCCAAAGGCTGCAAAAATAGCAAGGGTCTGGAATGTCTCTTCAACAAAGATAGGCTGAAGGAGCTGGGCTCTTCAGCCTGAAGAAAAGAAGCCTCAGGGAGGATCTTCGATGTACACAAAGAGCTGAAAGGAGAGTGCAAAGACAGAGCCTGGCTGTTTCCAGTGGCACCCAGTGACAAGATCAGAGGCAATGGGCACACACTGAAACAGAGAGAGAACATGAGGAAACACTTCCTCTGAGGGTGACTGAGCACTGGTACAGGTTGCCCCAAGGTTGCCCATGCCTCTCACCTTGGAGATGGTAGAAAGCCACCTGGTTGTAGTCCCAGGCAGCTGACTCAAGGTGACCCTGCTTGAGCAGAGATGTTGGACTAGATGGCCTCCAGTGGGCCCTTCCAGCCTCAACCATTCTGGTATTCTGTTGCAATCATTATCCTAAAGCCTATAGGATTAATTTGATTAATTGATATATGTTCAATGATTTATCACAAGCAGCTGTGCTGTGGGAGCTAGAGGTATGTAGGCCTTTTTCTCTTTTGAATATTAATTTAAATCCCCCTTGAGGCACATCTAGAGTGATGTTGGGATATGTGAAAATCTGTGAGCTCACATACACTTGGGCATTTTTTGTCCTGGAGAAATAAGGTGCGTGGTGAAACTGAAAACTAGATGTCATTTAGTGAAATTCCTGATGGCAATGCTCCCTGCTTCCTTGGATACATCAAAGATGGTATTAAATAATGTATTGAAGGTGGTATTTTGTGTTTAGGCCTGTGAATATTGTCTTAATCTACAGCAAATTAAAAAGAGCTGATGGGAAGAAAGAGCTATTGTAATAGTGCTGCTGCTTAGGTAGCCTTATTAATCTTGTGGTACTGCTTGTGCAATCACCCTGTTGACTGGGATAATATCTGTAACTTCTCTTTCAATGCCTGTGTAGATTGCTAATGAAGCAGCTGTAGTGGGTTTTTAAGGATCTTTATTCTTTTCAAAATGCTGATGTTATACAGCCACTGAGCAAAACCAGCTTGAACCTGATGTTTGTCTCATGTACATGTCCTTTAGTCTTAATTCAAGCATCTCGCTGTGGCAGGTGGAGGCAGCAGTGCCCTTTCGACAGAATCGCGTTATTACACCTTTGGACGCACTTCCGCAGTGTCTGTGGGGAGCAAACTCCTGCAGAGCCGAGTGATAAGCTGCAGCAATCCTGACATCACTGTTACACCAGCTGCCAATGATGAGGAGGTCAAAAACATCATGTCATCCAAGGTAAGAGAACAACGACAAATATCTGAAGAATGGTATGGCACCAAACCTAATAATCTTAATTTTGTCTTTGAGGGTTGGATTTGCTCCTTGTAAATGAACTGTATGTATCACCAGGAGCATTTTCTGTTTATCTGGTTTGGCTTAAGCACATGTTAAATCCCATTGCTAAATTCTGAGGTCTCTTTCCAGAGGAGAGCAAGACATGAGAACTCTGTCTCTTGTTTGTGGCTTAGACACCTCACAGAGGCATTTGCTTTTTTTTGGCTTGCCTCACTCTCTTGTTTTTCTAGATATTCAAGTTCTCTTCACAGCTGGTGACCTGGTCTGGTCCCAGTCACAGAGTCAGTGTAGCCACAGACCTTTGTTCCTCGTTTTGTTTGGTGTCATATAGTTTCCTATTAAAAAAAAAAAAAAAAAAAAAACCAAAAAAAAACCAAAAAAAAAAAAAAAACCCCCCCAAAAAAACCAACAAAACCTCAAAAAAAAAAGCCCAAACAAACTAACAAAAAAAAACCCCAGACCAAAACATAAAAAACCAACCACCAAAACAAAACGTAAGTAGTCAATTATATGACAGCAGCCCCATAGCTTTATATCAGCATCAGTGCAGATGCCATGTGCATAATTTCCACCTGGGTCTTTCCAATACTTCATGCAACCACAGAGTGAAATACAACCTTCCTCTGCATTCTTATCCACTGCTACATATACCACCAATGGCTTGCAGGACAGAGCAGTCGAGAACATCCAAGAGGAAGGATTTTGTTTCCCTGATTGGCACTGGGAGCTTGCTCACCTACAGCATCCCAGCTCATCTCAGAGCTTTATGAGGATGGTTGTGTGCAGCTGTCTGAGGAAACTAAAACCTTGAGTTTACCACTCAGCTGGAGCTGGGAAGCTATGCCTCTGGAAAAAGCAGGGTTTTTTCTCCTGTGCAAGGAGCCTGTTGCTAGTTGCAGCCCTGGCAGAGCTCTACAGCAATACATCTGATGAGGTCTGAACTGTATCCACCCTCATTTTTCTCTGAGTGTTATATATGTAAAATATTGGTTCTCAAGTAGGTTATTTTCAGAAATATTTTGAAGTCTTTTTTCTGTTGAATGAGCTTGTGCCTCTCCATCTAAAATGAATAGGTGCTGGTCTTCAGCTAATTAAATCAGAACTGGTAAGATACACAGGCTTTGACAATTTATTTGATTTGTTCATATGCGCATATATATCCATCATACCAGTTTTTAATCATGCAGATTTGAATTTTATAACTTTTAGTCTAATGTACTGTGTCCTAGGTGGGGGGAAAAAGCAAATCAGACCTCTAGGCATTTTTCCAAATTAATACAAAATTTAAATGTTTGATATTACAGCTTCATCACATTGATAAATGTAGAAATTTATAATTGGTTACTGCTGTTTCACTGCATCTTAAATTGTCATAACTTTTAATGGAAGGAAGAACTTCAAGGGGCTAATGATTTTCGATGTAGAGCTGGGAATAAACTCACATCTTTAAAGGGTGAATCATATCCTCCTAAGTACAGCTGCAGTGCTGCCATTGGGCACGCGATGGCAGTGCATTTGCACCCTGCTGCTGCTCCTGCTCCTGCTGCTGTCAGGTGGTTTTCGGCCTTGAGTGGGAAGGGGGATGGGAACAAGGAAAAAGAATAACTGTTTAAATGAATGTATGTGCATACCTTAAAAAAAACCCAAAGAAATCCCCAACTGCAGTTGATTTCTTCTCTGTTAATTAGAATAAATTAGTCATGGATTTACTGTTACGTATTTCTTCCATCTGTGTCCCCCAGCCTGTGGATCACAGCTCCAGTCGGATGTCTTACTATGTTGAAGGAACAAATGACATGTCAGGCCTTTGTGCAAGCACAAGACCATCCAATAAAAAGGTAGGCTATGGCTATGCATGAGGGAGCTGCTTGCAGTACCTGGAGCATCCTGAGGTAGTGCTGGCAATTGGCCCTTCTAAATGTGGAGAGGGAAGCAACAGAGCAAAATATCAACCAGTTTTATCAAACAAGGAATTAATGATGAGATACTGAATCTGTGGGTAAACATTACTCAAACTTTTTTGCTTCTGTTCCAGAGTCTTTAGATTCTTTATCCAGGACAGATTTAGACAAGTATCAGCCTGTCTAAATCCTCCCTTTGCTCTCTTTCTCAAGGTCTTAGAGCCTCTGTCGTTTTCCACTGCTGTTTACCTTTGGATACATGTCTTTACATGCTACAGTAAACTCCATTCAGAAATATTTGCCTCTTCTTTCTTCGGTAAAGAACTATTTTCTTTGTTCCTTTTTGTAGCTTTTAGAACAAAGCTTTTTGTAGTCCAGATTAGAATTTCCTAGAAGTTTAGATAATTGGGTTTGTGTGTCTTGTGTTCAGATTTCACTGTAAAACGTATTGTCTCCAATTACAAATGTCTGTACCAAGTCTGCTGTGCTTATTGCTCTGTCTTTCTCTTCCACCACAAAGTCAATCTTACTTTTACCTTCTCTCAGAAAAACATGGATGTGCTAAACAAAAATGCTTAGCAGGGAGTGGGAAACATGAGTTCTCCCCATTGTGCACATGGACAATGACCTGAGAATGGTCCAAAGGCATTTCCCTCTTCAGTTATGTATAGTTCTGGATCCACAGAAAAATGGGTCCCAAGGTCTGTTTGCCAACAGCATTCATTTTGGTGAAATCTGCCTTCTGATCTTGCAAGGATGCCCATACATCCCCATCTGGCTGCTCACCCTCCAGTATGGAAAAGTTTCCCACAGGGAAGATGTTGAAAATGAAGGATGAGTTGATTAAAAGCCATTTTCCAACAGTCTGTCTTTATTATGTAGCATTTCCACGAGGAACTGGCATTGCAGATGGTGGTCAGCACGGGCATGGTGAGAGAAGCAGTCTTCAAGTATGCCTGGTTCTTCTTTGAGCTCCTGGTAAGAGTTGACAGTGGTATTTTACAGTTGGTTAATGGTGACATGTAGTAGATGTTCCAGGCACAGATTCAGCTGGGGGGTGACCTCTTCAGTTATTCTGCTCTGTATAAAGGAGAGGTCTCAAATAATGAAAGTACAGAGAGTACAAAATAAAGAGTTCTTCGTATTCACCCTCCTTCCTCACTATGGCAGTGATGGCAAAGTTCTGCATGAACTGCATGAGCAATAGTTTGTAAGCTACACAGCTTGCAAAAGACACACTCATCAACCAAATCCTTCCTTTTTGGTAAATATCTGTTCCTGTCTTTTCCATTTTGTTTACATCATGGGAGCAGTGATAAAGCTCCACAAACTCAGTTCTCCAGAGCCCTGTGGTGATGCATGTCAGGGGAAAAAATATAGTGATTTCCACTATCAGCATGTAAGTAATGCAACATTAGGTCAAGAAATAAGAATTCCACAAGTGTCATTGTAAAGGGCTGAAGTGGCAAGCAGCAGCATTTCAGAAGTCCATATGCAAGGGGTTGGGGGAGGGTGTTTCTGATTTCAGGTCCTGAGAGTAGTCATCTATATGAATATGAACAGGAATCTATGTCTGTTTTTTTTTTGAGTCTTAAACTCTCTGTTGTCATTGCCATGTAGGCTCTATCAGAGCAGCTCTGAGAAAACAAGTGATTAAATTCAGGGAAAAGAAATTAGGAAATCTTACTTTTACTGACAAACTTAAAGCAGTATTTTACCTACAGTCTGGGCATTTTTTAGTGTTCTTTTTTCTGCTTTGCAGATAAAGAGTATGGCTCAGTATGTTCATAACACAGAGAAGCAAGATAATTCACGAAGAAGCCGGTTCTCTGATCGTTTCAAAGATGATATTACCACTATTGTTAGTGTGATTACTTCAGAGATTGCTGCACTTGTAGTCAAACCACCCAAGGTAAGTGGATGAAATAAGCACTATGGATCCTTGCTGCTCATCTTGTGTTACACTGAGCTACATTTAATCTCATTTCAAAATCAGCAGTGTTGCTAGAATTAGGCCAATATTCTCACATGCACCTTAAGCGAGAGTTGTGGCACTGTAAAAGGCAGCCTTGTGCTCTCTTAGCAGACTGTTTTTGTTCAGCTCAGTTCCTCAGCCTGCTTCTCAATGTGGCTGCAGTGTGCAAGAAGATAATTCCCTTTTCTATTGATGGAAAAGGCTGGTCATCCATTTTCAGTTGTAGTAATTCTTTATGTGTTAGCCAGCATATCAGACTGCAGGCCCAGTAGCGCTTCTTCCTTTACCCCCCTTTGCAGTTACCCTCTATCCTAATGAATTGTGTTTAATTCCTCATTTGAGTTCTCTGTAGCAGTAGAATATGCCATAGGAAGGCAGTGCTCCTTGTGAATGTTGCAAAGGCCAACCAAAAGTGATCTAACCCTTGATCTACACTGGGTGCTTGAAAACTGATGACCAGAAATAAGACTTAAGTCCCATAAAATTCTTTCTACTTTTAACAAATTGCACTGATAAAACAGATTATAAAGTTGAAAAGATCACAAACTGTAATTTATATTTTAGCATTGCTACTGTAGGCCGGTATCCTTGATACCTCTTTGGACTGGTCAGTAGAAAAAGCTAGGGCCAGAGATAGGCACTGTTGTTTGTTCAGTTGTTGTAACCAGCTTGTTTTCATGCCCCAGAGCTGCCAAATGCAGCTAGCCCAGCAGGGCAGGCCAGAGCAGCTGGGAGAGCTGGCCTGCCAGGTCACTTTTCAACGAGCTCAGTTTTGTAATCCACTTCTTCAAAGTGCTCTGGGGATCAGAAACTGGGAAAGGGCAAGACCAGAAAAATTTGAGGAGAGAATCACAGAAGCGATTGTCACTGTTCACCAAAAGGCTGTTCTTGAAGCTCAGTCCACTGGTGTGCTTCTCTGGTAGCCACATACAGAGAAATAATTTCCACAGAAATGTTAACCTAAGCAATCAGTGACTTTTTTTATATACATTGGGAAATAAAAATTTGTTACAATAAAAATGCTTTAACAGGATTATAGGCTTTGCAAGGAAATTAGTATTTATGGCTTCCTCACAAGAAATACACAGTTTTTTGTGGACTGTTAATTTAATTCTCATTTTGATAGAATGAGCATATAGAACCTGATCATGTGTGAAAATTCCAGTGTTGTGTTTTTGGAATTAGGGCCATTGGTTAGATGTACACAGTAGTAGGCAATATGTGTCTGATTTTTAAATCCAAGAAGTGATAATTGATGTTTCAATACGTAGTTGAGCATGTCAGATTGCCCTGGATTTTTACAGCGGTATGTCTGGCATATGCTTGCCTGCCCTAAAGGTAATAGAAAACCAGGTTTTTCTTCACCATAGAAAAATCTTTTCATGTGCAAATTCCAGATTGCAGGGAAAATATATATTCCCGAACAGCAACAAAAAGCTTGAAAAATGAAAAAGTGAATTGTAGCCACCCTGAGGTGCTGCACACCTGTTCTCACTAGCCAGAGGTGCCAGTACAGGCAATATTTTTCTCAGTCATCTACTTTGTCATTTTTGAGCATTAAATATGTGCAGATCCCTCAGGCATCTTCACTAATTCCTCTTGGTGAGCTACATAGGCTACTGAGAGTTTATGATTTAAATTGGTATGTTTGAAGTATCTGTAGCCTCATTTTAGAGGGTACATGAAGTTCTTTGTGATTCTTACTTGAGGCTGTGTATCTCTGGTAATCTGGCCAATTCCAAGCATACAAGAGCTTAGCTGCTGGATGGTGAACTCCACAGATTTATCTTACCACTATTTTGTTACTATCAGTCTTACACTTAAAATTTCTAAACAAAATACTTAGCATTCCATCAGTAAAGCCAGTCCAGGTTTTTCTTAATATTTTATATGTTTTAAGTTCCTAAACCAGCGTTCTATTATGTTCAATAGGAAAAAAAAGTCATGTGCAATACTGCAGCCAATAGGCAATTCAGAACAGTTCTCAAATTCATTGTTGTCAGCCCAAAGGGGTGCAAAATGTCACAAAGGGACATTTTGCTGTGAAACAGTTGAAATAATTTACAGAAGTGATTCTGTGCAATTTTAAGAAGATCATGTGAACTGGAGAACTGAAACAATTTTGTCCTATATTTTCCCCAGGATGGTTCTGGGAGGTGACCCCTGCACTATTTTTCATGATTCTAAAAAGTCTTTCACCTTTATGTAAGTTCTATACATCATAACTGGAGTGTTTTCTTTTTTTAAGGAAAGTGAACAAGCAGAAAAAATTAATATCAGCCTGGCATTTTTCTTGTATGATCTTCTTTCTTTAATGGATCGAGGATTTGTGTTTAATCTCATCAAACATTACTGTAATCAGGTAGGCACCATGTATGATTGGGATTGCCTTTGGCTTATGTGTTTTGTTCTGTTTGATTAGTTTATCCATCAAGATCCTTTGAGTTGTGTTAAAGGTCCAGGTAAATTTCCTATTTCCTATTGCATATGCAATGATTTTAAAACCTCTTTTGATTTGTGATCTGCAAGAAAAAAATTGAGTGTACGTAAAGACTCTTTTGGAAATGTCATACTTTGCACTGCTGCAAAACATACATGGAACCATTTTTCTTCCCTTATTTTTTTACTGCCCTTAGCAGCAGGGTCTGCAGATAATACAGATCAACTTTCTGACTCCTCCTGCTGAGTGCTGTGAGGACAGATGTATTAATTTAAGTAGTCACTCAAATTAATACATCTGTCTTCTTGCTTCACAAGTCTCTGAAAATTAAAAATAAATGGTGATGCAGGATGTTGTTATGGAATTATTTGTTGTATTTGACAGGGAGCATTTTCCTTCTTTTTTGTGACCTGTATTGGTGCAGGTTCATCAGATACCTCCATAAATTCCTTCACTGATGTCATTTTTGATAAGAAGGGAAATGATGAGACCACCGGTGTCCTGTGTTGCTTAGCAGGACATTTTATGAGTTTGCCACAGACTCAGAAAAGTCCAGTTTGTTTTTCTTTTTTGCCTTATGCAAAAGACAAAAATAATGTATATTTTTGTTTGGGGAGAAAAGAAGAAAGAAACAATTTGTTATCTCTTGGGAAGATGATAAGTCATCTGGGGAGCAGGGAGAGAGACACCATCGTTGTCAAACAAAGAGCAGCTAATGTATGGAAACTAGGTACAGTGAGCATTTTAATGCACACAGGGCTAGATGTCTATGTCTTTTCAGGGAGCAGGATATTTCACTACATGGTAATTCAAATAATACTAGCCCATCACTTGACACTTTTTTGTTTGTTTTTCCTAGCTTTCAAACAAGGTGAATTCACTCTCCACCCTGATTTCCATGAGACTTGAGTTCCTGAGAATTCTGTGCAGCCATGAGCATTACCTCAATCTGAACCTCTTCTTCATGACATCTGCATCTGCTCCAGCATCTCCCTCTCCCTCCTTGTCCTCCCAGGTGTTTGTCCATTAGATAGATATTGCATGACTGTCACATGAAGCACATGTAGAAAAATACGTTGTTCTGTACTCAAATACTTAAGTTAGAATCAGCCACTGTTGGATCAGGGAGAAAAATTTCCCACTTGAGAAAAAGGGACAGAAGACATCTTCAGGAGTTAAAGCTGAATGTGACACAGACACATGCTTCCCTGGAAACATGCACATGCACGTTCACAGAGAATGACTGTTGGGGTAGACACATAAGGTCTAAAAGGAACACAGCTCTGAAGGCCAGGTTACAGGCACACCCTTATCCCATCCACACAACCACAAATATGTATTTCAATATCTGTTTTGGAGAATTATGCCATGAAGCACTGCATTCTTTCCATGTGTTTGCCTTCTAATGGAACATCTTACTTCCCAGGTGAAAATAGATTGTACCACTCTCTAAGTTAGTGACTAACACACTGCAATTTTCAATATCCTGGAATAGTGAATTTTTGTTGAGCCTTCATGCTGCTTAAAATAGGATTATCATGCTTTCTTTTTCTGGTATTCTTTCTTCTGGGTTTCTCCCCCACAGTAGCACAGTAGCTATATCTTTGTCCATGATTCCCTGTGGTTTTTTGAACAGTGTTCTCCTTTTTATTTGAACTTTAAGACTTTCTGTGTGGAAACACTTAGGTGTCCTGAGTAGACCAAGCAATCTGCATCATATCTCATTTCTCCAGGAATTTTTCCAGACTTGGTCTGATACTGACACAGCTCTGCCTTCTTTAATGTCAGGACCTCCCGTGATCTTCCTGACCACAGACTTCACAAACACTTCAGAAAAAGAAATTGTTGATTGGCACAGGACACACTATTTTGCCAGTCTTGTGCTCTCCTCTGCATTCTATGGAAATGCTTTTCTACAATGGGGCAAACCCCCTATAAAGACTGCTCACATGTCTGTTTTCTACCTCAGGGGTCTTGCAGAGGTCAGGACCGGGTTGAAGCATTTCAGTGCAATGCTCCTTAATTGCCACAATGCTTGGAGACAAGGGGATGGAATTGAAGCTAAAAATGATGGGAGGTACAAAAACAGTCTGAGTAATGAACAGCAGTTCAAATTCATGGTTTCTTTTTTGAGTGTCATTGCCAAAGAATTGGTTGGATGCTAAGATGTGCTACATCTCATACTTTAATAATCTGTTGTCATAGGTTCGTAATAGTAAATAATATTTTCCTGAAGTTTTTCCTGGTCCTAAAAACAAAGCATCACAGTGCATTTGGTTAATACTAATCCTGGATGCCAAAGAGCTAGAAATATGGCTCTTCTGCTTATTGGGATAAAAAAATATCAGCATGGTTCTTGTAACTAGTCTAGCAAGTCAGAGCTTGGCCAAATCAGTTCAATTGATCTTTCCTTCAAGCAACATCATCAGCTCTTTTCTCCTTCAGGAGTAACCTACAGTGTGCAACCTGTACAAATCAATAAGGCTTTTGTGGCCCTTGCACAATTTAATGCACTAGCTGACCACCCTTGCAGTAATTTTGATCTGTCTACAGGAGTGCTGCCCACTTGAGTTAGACTTGCAGTAGAAATATGGTCTTGTGAATAAATCTTTTGAAATTTTTTAGAGATGCCAAACTCACTTAACTGGGTGCTCTACACTTGGACATTATTTCACACAAACATAGTACAGCCAATTCCTGTTTGTTTGGGGTTGAATGGGAGTGGGCCTAAGCATATGGATCCAAAATATGGGGCTGCTAAGAGACATGTGGTTCATTTGACCCAATATACTGGAAGATACCACAGTGTGGTATACTGATACTTCATGTGTTTGGGCTCTGTGGCTATTCCCAGGTCACTGACAGAAATATTGGAAGGAATACTGAAGAGTATAGATTAAAAACAAAATTTGAACTCATAAAACCCAGTAGCTGCAGTGGGAGTAGAGTTGAAGACTTATGCTTACCTGAGCAAGGGACACGAACATTCCAGGTGACCTGTGGCACATACCTGTGATTGGAGAAGCTAAGAAGTTCACAGCACATATATAGCAGCAACTTTCCATTCCTGGTCTGGCTGTATATCAGTCACAGCCATAAGTCAGAGCAGTTTGAAGGCTGGAGTAAATTATGCCAGCTGCCAGCAAGCTCAGCCAAGGAGTTCCAGGGCAAAAGGAAGCATGGTTCACATGTCTTTCTTGACCTTACTTTCATACTAGACATCATGGATGCTGAAGAACACACGGTGAGCAGCTTCTGACACCTAAGTCCCTCTTAATGTAGAGGCGCTTTCTCTGTGATAGCTAATGGCTGCCCAATAAGAACACGAATGGAGAAAATTCTGACTTTGTGTCCTGTCCAAACTAACGAATACAGGGTAGGAATTTTATATCTCAAAAGGTGTAAAATGTGTTGCTTGCATAGAACGGAAAGGATGAGATTGCATCCTAGCAAGCTTTTCATTTCACACACAGATGTCTTCCTCCAAAATGTCCAGCCTACTTTCGAAGTCTATGGTTTTCCTCTGGTAGAGATTTTCTATTTGTTACATTGACTGTGACTGTGATCTCTTTAAGAAACCTTCATTTCAGTGATCATTCTTTAATACTTCTAATATATTTCCGCAGAACTCCAGCTCCTGCTCTAGTTTCCAGGACCAGAAAATCACTGGTATGTTTGACCTCTCAGCTGAGTACCGTCAGCAGCACTTCCTGACCGGCTTACTTTTCACTGAATTGGCAGCAGCACTGGATGCTGACAGCGAGGGGTGTGTATCCTAATTTGCAGATTTCAGAACAGGTCACGCTGTTACTCTTGGCAAGGGCATAGTTTGACTCCAGGACAGTCCTGGTTCCCCCATGCTTTTCAGTGAGTCACTCTGTAACATAGAATGACCCAGTCATGGTTTTATCTGCAGTATGTTCCTCTCAATTAATAAAAATATACTATTTGTGGTGGTAGTATTGGTTGAATACAGAAATTGAGAAGACAAAATTTCAGTTGCTCTTCCCTCTAAAACACCTCTGTCTTTGTCTGAACTTTAGCGTTTAGCTAAAATTTGGCCAGAGTCTGATACTTTTCCTCAAGCATCTCTCTTTACCACAATGAAGTTTTATGAGAAATTTGAAAGATATGTATGCCCTTTGATTCTGGTAAAGTATCTTGGAGATTTAAGATACCTATCATTTGCAGGGAACAGGAATCTCTGCTCAGAATGAAAGAGATTATCAAGTGCATACTGGTGTTTATTATTTGTTTCTTTCACCTCCTTTCTATTTATTAAATCTTTGATTTATAAGTGATTTGTGCATGATCCATGAATGGAACTCATGGATGGTTTCTGTGTTAACAGGATTAGCAAGGTGCAAAGAAAAGCAGTCAGTGCTATCCTTAGCCTGCTGAGTTCCCATGACCTAGACCCACGTTGCTCCAAAAAGGAGGTGAAGATTAAAATTGCAGCTCTTTACCTCCCTTTGGTTGGTATCATTTTGGATTCTCTGCCACAACTCCATGATTTTACAAGTAAGACCTTTTTGCCTTTGAATTTTTCAACTCCTAAGAGAGACTTGTCTAAATAATTTATCAAACATGAGATTCATCTAGTAAGATAGAATATTTCTTTACATAGAAGTAAACTGGATTTTTACAGACAGGAAAAACTTCAGTGTCCTCACTTCATGAGAAAGTGATAGACCAGAGATACATCTGTAAGTGCTCCTGCATATCTCTTAGCTGAAGTTTTCTGACCTGCCAAATAAAGCCTGCAAGTTCTGCAAGAAATATTTAGCTCTACATACACGTAACAGTAGTGAAAATATTGATAGTGATACTGACATCATGTGACACTACAGTTATAGAAATTAGATCGTATTCTCTTTTTCTGTTGCTTTTCTGCTGCTATTAACATTATACCAAAATTAATTAATTAAAGGTTTATACTTTGAAGAGTATATTTTTGCCACTGATTCTGACAAATTTCACATTTAAATGCCTTAACAAAAGACTTACTAGTATGAAAGTGTTATTTGCCACTTTCAATTGGGTAAGGTGAAAGTATTTACTATACATTCATACATATAATACAGAAATATAAATAAATACATAAATAAATTGGCTAATTAGATCTCACACCATTCTTTTAATCTAAGTATTATCCTTATACCATAGATGAAAAAAGTTATTATGAAGAAGTCCAGATGTACCAATGTGCCTAGTTTTAGAGTGTCTTCCTTTGAGAATCTGTTACAAGAGGCTGTGATCACATTCTGAACATGTGTGGTCCAGCTGATCACTCAGCTTCTCTGAAAAACAGAACTTTCAAAACACAAAATGGATGCTCAGAATCAGACGAGATTTTTACAAAACTTTAGTATAAATAACTTCATTTGCTAAAAGTGATGTCAAGAACTAGCAGGGAATAGAAGCAGTTAGGTGCCTGAAATAAAACTTGTCTTTAAGTCAGAAGGCAATACTAGATCTGTCAGCTCTTAAGAGATTTACATACTTTGTTGAATATTACCAAATCCATGTCTAGTTTCTGTGCATATCCTCTTGACTGAAATTAACTAGAACTGGATGGTTCCAAGTCTTACAAAGTACTGGCTTGGCTTTGAACTTCAGAGATAATCTCATGCGTGCTACCACCTTTTATGTATTTTATGTGTTTGAATAATTTGGCAGACTTTGCAGATGGCTCAGATGGCTGCAATTCCACTTGCTAATGCTGTGCCTCTTTCACTACTTGGTACATCAGCCAGGCAAACAGTCTCAGGGATGGAAGTGCCAGCTTTTTTGCTCAGTCACAGACCAAAGTTAAACTGTGACACATGAGCAGAAGCAACTGGATTATCCCTGAAGTTCCAATGGAATATTTCAAATTTAGTTTCAGATATCCGCAGTGGAAAGGGTCGCACAGGAAACCCAGAAGAAGAACAAGAGGCTTCAGGGGCAATCAACCAAAACGTGGCCCTTGCCATTGCAGGGAGTCAGTTCAACATCAGGAACTCTGGAATACCTCTGGTGTCACTGGTATGTTCACCGCTCTGCCAATCTCCTTTCTTCTATCTGTTTTCATCTTCCTTCTTTCCTCCTTTTATCCTTTTTTGCCACTGACAGCTACAGTCAAGAGAAACTGCATTTCTGTTTTTTTCCAGCCCTGCCAGAGCCCTCATAGTCCTTCTGTCATCTCCTATTCTCTTCTAGTTAGTTAATTGCTATTTTACCATACATTGTTCACTTTTTTCTCCCACATGCCTATTTCCATTTCCAAACCAAATCTAGACTCATTTCCAGATCAGCAAATGCCACTATGGCAGCCCCACAGTTCCAGTCTTACCTGAATCCATGGATCTAGGATTCAGATGTTTCTTTCTCTCTATGTATGGTCTTTCCTTATATGTTTTGGTTTGTTTAATCTACTATGCAATTTGGCTGATGCAACTGCATGGCAGGGTGGAAGCAAATGATTACAGAATCTTTTTCCTACATTTTTATATGGAAATTATGATACAAGCATGTAGCAAACTGGAGCTTCTCTCCAGTTGTATTCAACTCTCTTTCACTTGTATTCAACTGGGCCTTTCACTAATTACACATACAGTCAAAATTACGATAACTATCACCTGGAAGAGGTCAAATTTACTGAAGTCCAATCCTGAGATTTGATTCCAATGAAATTTAAATAAGATTACTTTGCCCAAATGACCTTCCTCTACTTTTTCTTCTTTCAATTGACAATTACTTTATGTGTTCATAGCCCTACAGACAGACTGCCACATTAGGTCCTGATACTACTCGCAACCTTTTGATCTGTTTCCTCTGGATTATGAAAAATGCTGATCAGAACCTAATACAGAAATGGATTGCAGACCTTCCATCCATGCAACTTAACAAGATTTTAGACCTCCTCTTCATTTGTGTTTCATGCTTTGAGTATAAGGTAAGTGAAACAAGGCATAGTTTTGTTGTCCTGGTTTGGATCAATTTTTTTTCTTTAAATTCCAGCTGTCCGGGGGAAATCTGTTATTGACAATAGTTAAATTAGTACTTACCTAACATAGACAAATTACTTCAGACAAATAACTGACAATAGCCTTCAAGCAAAATGCTGCTGAAACTTTTGAGGAAGTCCTATGAAGGTATCCTAAGTAGTTTAATTCTTTTCTTTTATCTGGGTATTTGAGGGCTATTTTTGGTGGGACTTATACCGACAGCTCCTGTAAGAACTAGACAGGACACTAAGGATGACCCTTTAGTTATGAGCAGGACTTGATGTCAGCACTCTTCTCTCTGAGAGGGTCTGTCTGAAATGGACCAAATAACCTTCTCTCTGAACTTTAATTTCTTTCTCTGTAGCACAGAACTACATCTTTGTTTCTATTAGCAGTGCATCTTGTACCTCGTTCCTCATTTGCAGCATTTATTAGACTTTATATATAAATCAATCAAATTCACTGCTTTCTGCCCCCTCTACAGGCCTCTCCTGTTGTATCTCATTCTGGAGATATAATTTGGTCTTATGATCAAAAATGGAGGCACTGGTGATGATTACTTTAACTTTACTTCCAGGGCAAGCAGAGCTCAGATAAAGTTAGCACCCAAGCACTCCAGAAGTCACGCGATGTGAAAGCTCGATTAGAAGAGGCTTTACTGAGAGGAGAAGGAGCCAGAGGAGAAATGATGAAGCGCTGCAGAATACCAGCTGGTACTTCATGCCATTGCCCCCCATGCCTTTTGAGAGGAACTCAAGTGTCTGTAAACATAAATGAGTTTGTTGGGTTTGTGCACACTATCCATTTTCATCCTTGTCCATTTCACCCCCTTTTCACCCACAGTCCATTCCTTTGCAGACCATTCTTGGTTTTGCATGGATGAAAATATCATTAGGTTTCAACTGTCCAAGTTGTAGCTAGGACTGAGTTCCTCTCATGTGAAGAGTATGAAGCCAAGAAAGAAGTTTCAAGATGTTCTAAAAAGTTATGTTAGTATCTAATTAAGAACTAAGAAATGTTATCAAACCTATCACTAAAAACAAACTGTTCATAGCAAAAAAGGTTGCTTCATTTAATAAATGGAAAATCTGTGCAGCTTTTTTGTAGACATTAAGCAATTTAATGCTCTAAAAATCCTAAGTAAAAAAAAAAGTGATGAGTCTTTTTACTAGAGCCCTGAACCTGTAAATTGAATGGTTTTAGTTCTGATAGACTACTACAGAAATATATCTCTTTCTTTTGGCAAGCTGTCAGACTTCAGATGTCCCCTTTGTTTTAATCTCTCTGACATATGTTACACTCTTAGGGAATGACAGATCAGCAGGGGTAAATGAAAATTTGCGCTGGAGAAAGGAGCAGACACAGTGGCGGCAGGCAAATGAGAGACAAGACAAGTAAGTAATTTAATTAATGAATATTGCTTTTATTAGAACCAAGCTGCTTGGGGTTTTTATGTTTTGTTCTTGCTCCTAGGATGTTTTATTAAAAAATCAGTAGTTTCATTCCTTTCCCTCTTTTGTCAAAGAGAAAGAAAAATAAAATGTTTCTGTAGCAGAAATATTCAGCTGTTACTATGACACAACAAAGAGGCCACAAGAATGGAGAGAAGGAGAAGTTTAAATTGCTATCTACACATTTTTTCCCTTCTTATTAACAGTGTGGCAAACATTAGTTAGTGTAAGGGTCCTATAAGAGGCTTGCTACATTTATTTTTTTGTTGCTCTTGGCTCCACAGTACATACAGTACTGTGGTATATGTTTTGCCATATTAAATCAGCTAAGCTGGGTTTGACATGCTATATTAATATTGAGAAGCTCTGCTAGCAGGAGTCAGGGAAGATAATGCTTTGGGATTGTAGCAGCAGTCATAAGATATGTGTCATACCAGAGAGGAACCCTTCAGCATGTGGATCAGAGCTCAGTGGTTGCTGGAAATAGCCCAAACACCTGTAAAGTTCACTAAATTTGTTCGGTTCTTACTCTTATTGGGATTTCTGCCCTTATTATAGCACTAAAGTTTTGGCAGTCCCTTTTTTTTGTTGTTGTTGCTTTGAGTCATTGTTATTAACCATATGACCTCCCTGATTTCCTTTCTTAGCTCTCCTCAGAATTATATGTTTGTGCACTAAAGGATGGCTCTTTGCTCCTCTGGTTTTATTTTTGGGTAAACATATGTAGCAGAGCAGCTACACACTTTGAAGTCACTCAGAAGCATGATTGTGAGGGTGTTGCTCCAGCCGTAGATTTACACCTTAGGAACTTTGGCCGAAGTCACAGGATCTTTAATCTCAAGCTCTAGAGAGCAGCCTCTAGCCAGGCAACAGCACTTTTTGAGCAGCTTAGGAAAAAGAAAAATGCCTCTTTGCATTTCTGACCTGGATGTGTGAAAATGCAGTTTTGTTAGTAGCTGCTCCTATGTTTATTCAGCTCCAGAGGAACTGTGTTCCAAACCTTGTTCTTAAGTCTCAGCTAAGAAGGTATTTGTGTAGCCTCACCACTATCTCCTGTCTTTCATCATTATTTCAGTTGTCTCTTAAATGTCCTGGGACTCTGCTGTAGGGACCTGCTGTTTTTTCTTGTCAACAGTCTCAGTCTCTATAAATTGCCTACATTAAACGATGCTTCTATGGCACTGAAGCTATTTCGACTTTGGTCTAGTCTACTTTTTACTTTTTGTTTTTACTTTTTTTAATGGAATTGTCAGATCAGTTATCTATTACCCCATTTCGGAGTTTTGTGCCCTGTTACAGGCAATGCATTCAGAAATTACAACACAGTTTACTGAACAACTGAAAGACACTAAGTAGCCATTATGCAGATGACTATTAAGGAAGAAAAGCATCTATCCCAACTGTCTAGAGGCCTAGTTTTCAGAAGTCCCCTTTGTGACTGCTCTTCTATGATAGCAGCTTTCCTAATTTCATTCCACAGTTTTTCAGAAACGTTTCTGAACACTATTGTCATTATGGGATCATTCAGAATGGTATGCATTTGTATTCTGGCTTTCCTTAAACACGAAGTAATCTAACTCTTGGAATACACTCTGCTTGCTTTAACTAGAACTCCTTTTGCAGGACAAAAGCTGAGCTAGACCAAGAAGCTCTGATCAGCGGAAACCTGGCAACTGAAGCTAACCTGATCATTCTTGATATGCAAGAGAACATCATTCAGGTGAAAAATAGTAGAGGTGGCTTAGTTCCAATCCCTGGTCTCTCAGAAGCCAGTGGAAGAAAGATTAATTTTTCCTTTTGTTTCTTAGTGCAAATACTTTGAGATCATCTGTAAACTTGTATAGTGTTGAATAGAAAAAAAAATCACAGGTAGGGTGGAGAAAACTTCATGCTTGAAAACCTGTTAGTAGAAATTCTGAACTCCTAGATTTCTCATGGGTTCTCAAGAGCAGAACTTCAGTTCCTGTGTGCCAGTTCATTGCAGAATTACCTCATACAGTAATTGTTTTTCTCCTTCCTATGTAGGCCAGCTTTGCAGCAGAATGCAGAGATAATCTCTTGGGAGGAGTTTTGAAGGTCCTGGTAAATTCTCTTGGCTATGATCAGAGCACAACTTACCTGACTCATTGCTTTGCTACACTCAGAGCACTCATTGCCAAGGTATGCTCTTGATAAACTTTTGTTTTCATGCTTACAATCAAATTAATAGAAAAGCACGTGTAGAGCAGGGCTGTGTCCATTACTTTTCTCTGACATTTATTAAATATATTTTGCATATGTAAATACAAATTAGTATCTATAGGGTTGTTGCAGGATTTCTGCATCTGTTATAAGGTTATTTCACTGACCACACAAGATGGAATAATTAAATCTGAATAATCTTGTAGGTTTAGCAGCCTACTTTTAAATATATAAGATTTACCAATAAAAAAGTAAGCAATTCCACATGCTTTATTTCAAATACATTCTGATTTTAGTTAGGAATCTTAATGCCACGAACTGCACAAGAATTCCGTAAAATCAAATTTAAGTTGTTACATCAGCAAGGCTAGTTTCCAGTCAGATGGGCAGCAGAGAAATCAAAACTCATGAGACATTGAGGGCACCATTTTAGATTTCCATTTCTAGGATGAGTTTCAAAATGCTAAGTAGATTCTAAGACATTGACAGTTTTCATCTTTGTTCTGCCTGAAAACTAAGCCAAATCCTCATCTCTCTTCCACTTCTGTATCACCAATTAAAAAACTTCAGATCAGAAAAGGCAGCAACAATAAAGAAAAAAAAAACCTAACAAAACAAATAAAACCTCACAAATTTCAAAACATACATGAGGACAGAAATTGACCCAAAGTATTTTTTTTCATAATAGGGGTCATAAGGAGCTGGGTGCTTCATACGGACTCTAAAACCTTTTTCAGATTCATTCTCCTACAAAGAAAAACAGCTCCACTAAGGAAGAATGCATTAAATGTTTATTTTCCCTAAACTATTCTAAAATACAAATAAGAAACAGGATACTCCTGTCCAGTTAATGCCTGTCTGCTCTTAAATGCAGATTGGCTGACAAAGCCTAATTACAGGGTAGATACCTGAATAGTTATGAAACTAATAATTATGTTTCATTTTACTTTATCTTTAAAAGCTAACTTCCAATTACAGTAATGAATTTTGTGAAGCAATTCTTATTCTCATTGAAATAGATCTTGTAGTTAAGCTGACTCTGTTCTGTATTTCATGAAGCAATCAGTCCAATTACTTCTATTACACTGTAGGCATATAGATGTTATTTTACAAGTAAAAGTGATAAAACCATCTGCCAGCAGGCTTGCAATATAAATTAGACACAAAACAGTGAGCGAATGGACTGAAGAAAGGCCAAGAACTGGGAAATTGGTCTGCAGATTGGAAGCAATATCTTGTGTTCACTCAGACAGCTTTATCAGTCCTGTGTATGTAGATGTGGTACTGGTGCATCTGTGCTGTCTCTGCTGAGAGTTTCTTTGGACAGACATCCTGCCCCCTGAGTTTGCTGCCTGCACAGTGTGTGCATTGTGTACACACTGTAAAGGAGTGTCTGGCATGAAAGCTTGGCAGTGCAAGTTTTTTCATACGCCATAGGAGGAAGAACGTATTGGAGGCCTGGGGAAGGGTAGGGCATTGGTGCAAAGAGCTAAAAATTGCTCCATATATTTAAGGAAGTATTTGCATGCTTCATCAATCATTATGTATTCTGAAAATAGCAAATCTCCATGCTTCTAAGAATTTTGCAACATTTTATGTTTTCAAAAATTCCTGGAGCCATCATACTCTGAGTTCATTCTGTCACTTTCTCTTTTCTCCAAAACACAAACCCTTCTTTTCAAATCCTTCTTTCTTGTAAAAAATCTTAGAAATGGAATCTGCAACATCACAGGAATCAGAAATGTGAATAAAAATATGTATAAAATGTAGTTTTTGAAAACTTTGGACTTTTTGTGAATCCTGTCACTTTTGTGCATTAAGATGTTTTATGATGTTTTAATGGCTATAAATAAGAGTAATAAATGTTTTCTTCCCTTTCCCTTAGTTTGGAGATTTGCTGTTTGAAGAGGAGGTTGAACAGTGTGCTGACCTGTGTCAAAGAGTTCTCCATCACTGCAGCAGCAGCATAGATATTACACGGACTCAAGCTTGTGCCACTCTTTATCTCCTCATGAGATACAGCTTCAGCTCTACCAGTGTAAGATTTTGAGAGCAGCAGTATATTTTGTGCCACCTTTTTTTGTGATCAGTTGAAACAAAGACTGAAGTTGCAACAGCAAGTAGAATGCATCTGCAGTCACCTGGTCTGCTGTTTCACACATTTGAACCAAGAGAAGTGCTAGAAGTGCAGGGTGAAAGTGGCTTTAATTATTGTTCATTGCATTGATTCAGGAAACGTGACTCAATATCATCCTCCAATATCAAACAGAGCAGCATTAGGCCTCTGACAGCAAAGACCATAAAATGCATAAGCAATACCCTTCACCTTGTCTTTTTTCTTTCATTCCTGTGTCAGAACGACTCACTCTAGTTCTATTCTAATGTAATTGCAACTTCTGTATACTGCTGTACACTTGTATTATTAGGAATTCTTCACCAGCACCTTGGTCTTAGGACTAGGCTCTGATTTTTACCACACAAGTGGAGCAAAATACACACACTATGCATGTAGATTAATAATGTTCTAGCATAAAAGCATTTGCATTAGCATTTTGGATAGCATCTGATCTTGCACAGAATTTTCTTCACTAGTTATTACGTTAAAAGCCTTGGATATGTAAAAAGTGTAAGCTCTGCAGAAGGAAAATATACTGCAGGCACACCATGATCATCAGGGTGTAATGCATTACTAATTGAAGCTCCCAGAGGCCTTTTGCCTCCGAGATTTGTTTCCAGAATGTTTTTCCAGTCATTCTTCCTCATCTGTTCCTGTGTGTGGTCTGATCCACACACTCACTGGCCTGTGCAAAGGGGGAAAGGGGCGCTTCTGGCTTTCTCCTGTCTCAAAATGCGTGCATATTTCAAGGAACATTCTAGCTCCAAAGTACAGACATGCCAGATTACGGATCTTTGGCTTAAGTGGGTAAAACATGATTAGGTCTGATGCACCAGGGGCCAGTTATGTGAGCAGTGAGTCTACTGCACTCAATCTGGACAGGAGAAAGTGGGTTTGCTTCATAGAGGAGGTAGATGTGTGAACTGCAGTGCAGCCATCATTCTCTCATGCTTTTGTTTTTTTCTTCTGGAAGAATTTTTCAAGAGTGAAGATGCAGGTGACCATGTCGCTAGCTTCTCTGGTTGGAAAATCACCTGAGTTCAATGAGGAATTCCTTCGACGATCCTTGCGAACCATCCTGGCCTATGCAGAGGAAGACACAGAGATGCAGGCAACGCCATTTCCCATTCAGGTTAAATCTTTTATGGCATCTGTGGCTTTTATCAGGAGCTTTCACATAGGACAATGCTTGAAGCAAGTTCTAGGTCTTGGTCTTCCAAAGCAATGAAAAGGATGAAGACATTATTGCATGAGTTTATGTCTAGCCCAACAATAAGGGGGGAAGAAGTGAATATTATTTCATAAAATAAACTGAAAAGAATTTCCCCTGAAATCACATTACAGGAGAATCATCACTTGGTTTTGAGTACAGCTTTCTCCTAGACCTCAGCAGGAACTATGCCCTCTAAGAGTTTCCCAAAATGGAATTTGATTCATTGTTTTCAGACAAGTACCATCTGGGAAACTTCTCTCTCTTTGTCAGCTTGTAACGTGTCAGCAGCAATAATGAAAAACATGTCAGACAACTATCAAACACTTTGTTAAAATTCTTAGAGTAACTCAGGTTGTACCGAAAAACATCTGGTTTCAGATGTAAAATCAACTAAAGCTAAACTCCATTAGCACATTTGACTTATTCAGAAATAAATAGATCAAAGGATTTCAGCTAATTTTGATTAATTAAAATATGTGTGTGTAAGATTTGCTATGTATGCAGCCTTTGCTGCATTACATAGAGCTGAAGAAAACATCCTGACATTTTCTTGGGTAAAAGAGGCTTAAGGAGATTAACATCATCTGGTGCAGATATGGTTGTTTTTCCAGAGGAAAAAATAAACACCTGAGAATTTCACATTGATCTTTGCATTGCTTCAGGTAGAGGAGCTACTGTGTAATCTGAACGGCATCCTGTCAGATACAGTGAAAATGAGGGAATTTCAGGAAGATCCAGAGATGCTGATGGACCTCATGTACAGGTGAATCCATTTAGAATTGCTACTGAGAAAATTCTGGAGTGAGGTGAGCTGAACTATGCATTTTAGGGACATAGCTGTGACAAAGTCTCTATCTGTTCTGTTTGTGCACATTTCCTTTTTATCAGAGCTGGTCTTTAGCAGGGTGCCCAGGCTGCAGTAGTGAGCACATTGCAGTGCAGCCTCTGGGAGGTGGACATAGATTTGGGCAAGGATAAGAGTAAGGAGCATTGAAGAGTCTTGGATGCAACAGTTTTACTTTCCTCATAGCTCCTCTGTCTCCTGCCCAGCACCGCCTAACCATTTCTTTTGCTTTCTGTTTAATGAATCATACAGAGCAAAGACAGAAATGTCTTCTTCCATTGAACCCAGGGGAAGAATTATAAGGGTATTTTTGTTATTTGAGAAGTGATCATTCACACCTGTTTTCTGGCCTGTGTTTTCAGAATTGCAAAAGGATACCAGACATCTCCGGACTTGAGGCTGACTTGGCTGCAGAACATGGCAGAGAAGCACACCAAGAGGAAGTGCTACACAGAAGCAGCCATGTGCCTGGTCCATGCTGCAGCACTGGTGTCAGAGTACCTCAGCATGCTCGAGGATCGGAACTATCTCCCTGTGGGCAGTGTCAGTTTTCAGGTAAAAGGCTTTGCTGGCATAAGGCAGTTCTGGTCTGTGTGTTTGTTCTTGTGCTAAGCAAAGCAGAGGTGCGTGCATGGGGCAGATGTTACAATGGCAGTTTCCAGTTTCTATTTCCAGCAGTTTGATACTGTAATCTCTCTCTAAATTTGCTAAGTAGAACCCCTCTATTATCACATGCTTTTTCTAGGGCTGTTACTTATCAACTGTGACAGATGCATTTTTCAAACTTCTTTCTCATAATCTAGATAATTGGAGCTGCTCAGCTCTTTCAAGCGTGTTTTCCAATCCTTTGACTGCCCTCAAGTTACTAATCAAACCCTTTTGACTGATGAATGACACAATCACTGCAGTCAATCCAGTATATCCAAGTCTAGTAAAAATGTCCCATAAGTTCTTCCAGCATGAGCTGTAGCTCTCACATTATCTCTCTGAAGATTTCACTGGTTCTTTTGGTGTTGTTGAGTTCTTTACTCAGTAATAAACTGATCTTTTCCAGACAGTTTTCTTGGGTTCAGTTTTCCACCTTACTTTTCATCGCATAGGTGAAAACATAAGTCTTTGTGATTAAAGTTTTTAAAATGCATATATATATCCGCTTAGTTTATCAGTTTATGCAGTTTTAGATGCCCTTACCTGAACTGACTTCATATGCAAATTCAATTATTTTAGTGCTTCTTGTCTCCACATTATTAAAAACAAAAAAGGCCAAACCCTTAATTTATTGCCATGTGTTGAAAATTTCTCTTATGTCATTGTTCCCTGAAACCAGTGAATTGTTGGCTGCAATGATTAAAGTAAATTATAAATAATTTCAACTTATTAGTGGAAATATTTTGTAGGATCATCTTAGATGTTATATAGACATCCACTGTTGAGACATTATTATGTTTATTGGACTGTAATTCCTTTCTTTAAAAAGTATCAGGCTTGTGTAGTCTGCTGTTGATTAGGTCTAAGTACAATACTTTTAAGGTTTTCTTTATTAATTTTGTATCGGTATTTCCACCATTTTGTCCTGCTGCAGTCTGATAAACCTATTCACCATCTCCTCATATTGTACACTTTAAAGTAGATGATTCCCAAAGCATATTTCCTCTTCTGGAGCTTCCCCAGTTTTCTAAAACAAATGGCAGCTCAGAATTCACTGCTTGAATACTCCTTTGCTTAGTTTTGTTGATCTGTTGCAGAGCACATTTTATTGTCAAAGTGAGTTTGAAATACCTAACTAATACTAATACTTGGTGCCTTCATCATCCCTTGATAAAACCACACCACCTGGGGCTTTCCCCTTCAAAGTAGTAAATGTGAACATGATTGAGCCACTTGGCATTTTCCACTGAATTGTTGGGCATTAGTATATTCAATACCACCTCAGCAATTAGGTGATGGATAAGTGTTTATTCTTGATTTTCTTTAGAATAAAGATAGCTTTATGATAGTTCTTTTTAATGGCTAAACTTCCGGCCATGGATTTATTCTTCTGCCATTTTGCATCCCTTATCAGTTTTGTATATCTTCAAACTTCTAACTTCCATGCATTACTTCTATTTACCATTCTTTTCTTTCTACTTGTTAGATGCTATCATCATTTGGATATAAGTGAAATCTGCACTCCCTCTCCAATGTCATCTTGCTCCCAGGCTGCCTTGAGTGCTTGTAAGCTCACACACTTGACCCTAATGCAATTCCTCCCTCCATTGCTCCTAGATTATGCAGGTTGCTATAAATGGATATGTTTTCATTTATGTTAAAGAATTGAAGTCTATCGTGCAAGGTAGTAGGCAGGCAAAAACTTAGGAGTTTAAAAGCATCAAATCAATTTCTCTCATCAAAATGCTTGTGTAAATACAAGTTTTCCAAAGACACAGTTGCCCCATAGGAGAGAGGTAATAAAATGCCCTAATGACAAGAACCCAGTTACATAACTCTTTATCTGACAGTGCAATTTTCAATTTCATAACAGTAATTAACTATAATAACCCTTTGCATTTTTATATAGGCTTTCAAGAAAAGTTTTCCCATTCTTTACAAACAAGTTTATGTTTTTTAGCACCTGTGGAGATCTTATTCAGATGACTTTGTTAACAGAGGGAAACACTCTGCAGACTAGCTCAGCTTCAAGTGTGGTTACAGGTCTCACTCACTGACTCTTTCTGTGATCATTTCTTCATTTGGCTCAGATATGAGATCAACTAATAGTGGTGATGCATTTAGATGTGAGATTGAGGGTGATAATAATGTGAATAAAAATATTATTCTTCATGAGCAGAAGTATTATCTCCTCTTTACAGATTAGCAAAGGATCAAATCAGTTCTGAATTTGATATTCTGCAGTATGTCTGTTAGCATCCAGAAAACTGACTGTCAGTAAAGTAATACATTTCCTTATATTGTACCAGACAAAATGCTTCCCTCCATGCAAACAAAACTATCTCTCAAAATCAAAGTGAGGTCACTTTCAGTGGAATTCCATTTGATTTAATTCATGCTTACGCTAAATTTCCTTCACAAGCAGTAAAGCAGAATTAGTGAGAGTGTGAAATGCATAGGGACTGACTTTAAAGCACTTTCTATTAACACAGACAAGTACCTAGTGTGTGTCTTTACCTGCTGAGGTACACGGCTCAGCAGGTAGAGCCTGGGCTCTTTGGGCATCTAGGTTGCAGGCTACCCTGGCCTTATTTAACATGGTGATAAGGGCTGGGGATCAGAGGGATTTTTGAGTTCACAGAAGTGCTTATTTTCCTTAATGAAAACTATGCTTGTGAAATTCAATATAATTGCTGATAAAATACATTGTGATTTATGTATTGCCTTTATTATACAAGGGATATGTAAAATTCTCCAATATGAAAGGTAGATCAAGGCTTAAGTTGGTTGAGGCATGTCCACTTTGCAGAAGATCATGCAAGCCCCAGAAGTATGTCGTGCAGGCTCTCTTCTCCTAGAGTACATGGACTGTAAAACATGGAAATACATTCCTGACATTAGTTATTAGAGGCTTAAAGGTGCAGAAGGGATAATTGGTGTCTGTGACTTTCCTGTTACTTTTGTATATAAATCACTTCTCTAGACTGTCTTCTCTTTGCTACAAAAGGAAAATAAAAAATAATAAAACTTTTTTAAAAGTCACCAGAGTCACATGAAAACAGTCCTTAATAGCTACTGTTACAGAAAAGGAAAACCTGAAATTAATCTGCATGGCTTATGAGTTTCTGCAGGTATGTGCCAGTGAACCTAAGTCTGGTTGAAGTCACTCTCCTCAATGAGACTGTAAAAAGTGGCATAGGTGTGCTAAATGTGCTGTGGTTCTTCCTTTGGCCAAAATTCAGATGTATTCTGAACTCCTGTGAATGCTGTTCTGAGGCTGTGCTCACCCTTCCAGTGGCGCTGATGTGATGTGCAGACTAGGCAGTGTGATGGCAGCATGGCTGGAGTAAATTTCACCCATGGAGTAATAAGTACATCCATAAAACCCACGGGGAAAGCCCAATGCTGCTAGTGGTGTGTGGTGCCAATTCTTTATCTGAAATCTGATCAATAGTAGCAGCCCTCAGTGTCTCTGCTGTTTTATAAAGATGTCTTTAAGGACTCAGCTAGCTAGCCAGCTGGCATCCATCCTCCACTCAGACAGATTGTCATTGCCAGTTTCTGCTGAAGTGAGACACTATGACACTAATTTAACTCCTTTTAATTAATAGAAAATCGAAGCTTAGCCTTTCTGCTGCTGCTGAAAGTTACATATGCCAGTCCTATACTATATGTACACATATTTTGCTGTTACTTTTTACATATTTCTATATATTATAAAAATTTTTATGTTGATGCCACACAGTGTCATATATTCAAAGGAGTCCTGAAGAACTGTAGACATGTTATTTCATGGTCTACGGTCTCAAGAGAGTGACTTCATCTAGTTTTATTTAAATGCACAGTGAGATCACATTAACAAGAAACTGAATAAATCCTGGAAGTTTGAAGTGTAGTATGGCAGAGGATGAACCAGGAAGAAGCAATCAATTATTGTGGTTTTTTGAGTGATATCGTCTGTGTCCTACTTCTCCTCTGCTTGGAAAAGGTGAATAAAAATATGAAAGTTCAATTTATTCAAGCAGATGGCAGAAGGTCTGGTGCTGTTTGGAATTTCCCACTCCTCCATGCCAGCACTAGGAAGGGCACATTGCTTGTGACTCTTGTAGTATTGGGGGTTGAGCTCACTGCAAGCTCCATGGAAATCCAGCCACCAGAGAAGAGCTAGTTTGACACCTACAGGAGTCTGCATTTTAAACCTGAGGCTAGAAAGAAAATTCATTATTCTTACAGCAAAACTCCTGATCTGCCATCTATAGAGATTTATGAATGTTACTTTCACTTCTAAAAATGAATGTAACTATGTGTCACCTGGTTGCAACTGAAAAAACTCATTCCTCTTCCCATCATGTAAATATGTTGAAACAATTTCTTCCTCAATCCTTGTTATGTACTGTTGATTTAGGTTTTTTATTTGTGTGTTCTGATGTATTTTAGAACATTTCGTCCAATGTGCTGGAGGAATCTGCTGTTTCAGATGATGTTTTATCTCCAGATGAAGATGGCATATGTTCTGGGAGGTATTTTTCAGAAAGTGGACTGATAGGGCTGCTGGAACAAGCTGCAGAGCTCTTCAGCACGGTGAGTGACTACCAGAATCCCCAGGAGGGAATGGATAGTGGGCTACCTAAGTCAGATCTACAGCTTCCTTTCCTGCACATGAGGAAACAATGTAGTACTCCTAAACCAGGCATCACAGACCTGCCACAGTCCAAATAACAAGAGGACACATCTTTGGCTGTCCCATTACTGCCTCAGTCAGATTGATTAACCTAGGCTTTTTCTGCCTAACTCAGCCACATACCCACCTCTACTGTGCAGACCACGGGCAACATCAACAGAAAGAGATTGTCTCAGGCAGGAGCCAAGACTTTCAGTTGATATTATCATGGGATAATACATTTAAGAAAAAGATTTTGCATAAAATATAAATTTTGGGAGGCATGTGAGAGTTACTCCTATACTTTCACAAAGCATACAACCACAATCCTCATAATCTACACTTACTACATAAGGACTTGTGATTTAGCATCTCCAAAGGTACCACTTGGGTCCCTTTGTCCAGACATAGCTCTGTTTGCCTTGAACGATACATGACAAACAAATCCATTTCCTGCTGCTAGCCTGAATTTCTAGTTCTTGTAGCCTGAGGCAGAAACCAGGGCTTTAAACAGGAGTTTGATCAGAGATCTAAATTACACCCAGTTCATTGTTTTCTGTTCAGAATGGCCCATTTACTATTACTAGTTTTCAGAACACCAAAACAAGCAACATAGGAGATTAACAGATGAGTCCTTTTCAGCCAAGCCATTGATGGAAATATAATTTTTTTTCAGAGTGCATGAAGACTTCATTTCTTCCTCTTTTTTTTTTTTTTTTTTTTTTTTTTTTCTTATTCAAAGGGAGGTTTGTATGAAACTGTGAATGAAGTATACAAAATTGTCATCCCCATACTGGAAGCACATCGAGACTTCAGGAAGCTTACCTTGACACACAGCAAGCTACAGAAGGCCTTTGACAGCATTATTAATAAGGTACTTTTGAGGCAAGGCACTGCTAGCAAGACACATTGCTGGGTTGCACTATTTGTTTGAGACTGCTGTTAATGGAACTGTGCATGTGTGTACTGGGTTTGTGTGGCCAGGTTTTGATAGTGGAGGGGGAGATTTTAAAGAGGGATGTCAATGAGAAGCTGCTAGAAACTTTATCCATGTCCAACAGAGCCAATGCCAGCTGCTGACCAAGGCTGGCCAGGACTGAGCCCATCACTGACAGTGGCAGCACCTCTGGGATAATATATTCTAAAAGGGAAAAAAGTTACTGGCCAGATGTAATTGTGCTCAGAGGAGAGACAACAGCTAAGAGCAACAGGTCTGCAGACACCAAGATCAGTGGAGAAGGAGGGGCAGGAGGTGCTACAGGTGCCAGAGAGAGATTCCCCTGCAGCCCAGGGTGAGACAGCTGTGGCCTTGCAGCCCATGGAGATCCACAGGGGAGCAGAGACCCACCTGCAGCCCATGTAGAACCCCATGCCAGAGCAGGTGGATGCCTGACAGAGGGCTGTGACCCCATGTAAGGCTGGCAGGGAGGAAGGGAGGAACCACAGGCTGGAGCAGAAGGACTCCTATCCCTGAGCAGTGGGAGAAACAACATATGGTGAACTGACCATGCCCGCCATTTCCCATCTCCCTGTGCCACTGGGAGAGAAGATGTAGAGCCTAAGGAGAAACGGGGAAAAGGTGTTTTTAAATTTTGTTTTACTTCTTGTTATCCTGTTCTGAGTTTGATTGGTAATAAATTCAGTTAGTTTTCCCAAGTCAACTGTGTTTTGCCCATGATGGTAACTAATTTGTGATCACTCCCTATCCTTATGTCAACCTATTCATTATCTCTCTCCTGTCTAGTTGCAGGGAGGGATAATACAGTGGCTTTGGTGGGTACCTGGCATCTTGCCATGATCAACCCACCAGAATTTGAAATAATTTCCCTTCCTTTTTTCAAATAAAAGCTTCCATGTGCTTGGGTCTATCTGCATAGTCTACAGTGTAAAAAGGCTCTCCATACCAAAAAAGCAGAAATTAATATAAAATGGTCTTAGCTGAACATGTCTGTGTCCACCTGGCCACATCTGTTTAACAAAAATAACTTTATTCTTAATTCACTAGTGCTTTCAGTTATAAAACTGATGAGTGTTTATATTTATAAAACATATTTCATAAATGTGAAAACCCATCTAAATTCTCAGCACTCATACTCTCTTCTCTTTCTTCAGAAGAACCTTATTGCTGAGCCTAATCAGTTTCAAATTCATATCAATTTTCATTGCACATTTGCAAAATTTTAATTTTCTTACATGTATTCAAAGGAATTTAAAATTAATAAGTTTTTTTGTTCTATGCAACCTCCTTCATGATCAGTTTAAATTTTAAATTAGATTGCAGTCAAAAGTTCACTTAGTTCTATGCTTTCTCTCCTGTGCTTCTATTGCATCAGCACTAGATGGTATACAGAAGTGGCTTTGAAATGATGAAGATATAGGACTAGTGGATTCTCCTATACATCAGTTGAGGGGAAAAAGAAGGCTTCCAAATACTGCAATGTCCACATAAAGCAGTTGTAAATTTCTTCTTCTCTTTATCAATTAGGGACAGAAACGAATGTTTGGAACTTACTTCCGTGTTGGTTTCTATGGATCAAAATTTGGGGACTTGGATGAACAGGAATTTATTTATAAGGAGCCTGCAATTACAAAACTCCCTGAGATTTCTCATAGATTAGAGGTAAGGAAAAATTTTATGTTAACAGGATCTCAAGTGGTATATTTTTCAATTAATCCACACAGTCCTAATATTGTCATTGCTATATAAAAAATCAGTAACAAACTGATTTGTACCATAGATTATTTTCTTAGTGCATATCCTTTCCACAGTATCCTTTTATAAGCATAATTATGTAAGTGATCCATTCTTTTGCGGCTATGTCTCTTACAAGCAGGCCTGTAAAACATTGAGTGATTTTAAGCATGCCAGATATTTGCTTTGGTATTTTTTCAGCTTTTTTAATAGCATTCCTATGTTCATTTCTGATTGTTTAACCTCAAGTTCTGTGATTGTCTGAGCAACTCACTCTGATGTTTGTCAGAAGATGCCTTACCCTGGCCAGCTGTGGTTTGTGGAGCAGTATACTGACTGTACAAAGCCCAGAAATCGTCATGGGTGTCACTCCTTTCTCCTAGAATTGCATTAGCATTGCATTAAGGACTAAAATTTTGGGATAATTCTGTTTCCTTTCTAGGGATTTTATGGCCAGTGTTTCGGGGAGGATGCTGTGGAAGTGATTAAGGACTCTGCTCCTGTAGACAAAAGAAAGCTGGATTCCAATAAGGTAGGGAAAGTACTACCAAGAGGGTTGAGTGCTTTGTCACACAAGAGAAATGGGAAGAGAAGGACCCTTTGCAACTTTTATGCTCAAACATTAAGGCACTAAAAGAAACCACCTAGCTTGGTATCTCTGTGCCCACGGGTATTAAAGCCTCTGTGACAGGCTTAGCATGGTAGCCTGTCACAGAGTATAGAAATTAGAAGTTCTGATCTCTGGTCCCTGCCCTGGTTCTGATCCCCAGGGTTAAGCTGTGCCTTCCTAGATGCAAGTTTTGTTAGCTCTGAATAAGAAAATGACCCCTGAAGGATTTTCAGCTCTTTGTTTTTCCAGACCTTCCTTAGGAAATGTGTAGTATGGGATACTTCACATGTGCCATTGCTTTTACATTGCTTGGGTTGTAAAGTACTGTAATGGTTCTTCCCTCTTTTCTTAGGCATACATACAAATTACTTTTGTGGAGCCCTATTTTGATGAGTATGAGATGAAGGACAGAGTTACTTACTTTGAGAAGAACTTCAACATCTGCCGGTTCATGTACACTACGCCTTTCACTATGGATGGGCGTCCCAGAGGAGAACTCAGTGAGCAGTACAAGAGGAACACCATCCTAACCACAATGCATGCTTTCCCCTACGTCAAAACTAGAATCAACGTCATCCAAAGAGAAGAGGTAATTGGGTTTTGAAGACAGATCTAATTTCTCAAGGACTGAAGGAGTCGTCTCTGGGTGGGAAGATTTCTAAATTTATGCTTGGCAGAAAAAAAGAATGCTGAATTTCTCAGACATTGCTCTTGTAAACAGGACTATCACAGCAGGGACAGACAAGGCAAGATAGAGATATACTGTGGAGAAGAGACAAGAGCCAATGTACATTCTTCTTTTGACCTCCTAGCTCTAATGCTGTGTAGGAGGATATGTGGAGCCCTGTTTGTAGCTATACTTCTAGCTGATAAAGCAGAAGTAGGATAGGAGTATAGTCAGAGGACTAGATTGGTCTTAGGGCTAGTTTAGAGACAGGGAAGCTTTGTACTGTAGAAAGTACAACACCATTTCAGGCATGAAGTAACTTAGGATAAGAATGAATTTATGTGAACAGTAGGTCTCATTCACACCCTATTTCTGCAAATGGTAAGATGTCTAAGATCAGCTGCACTGTCTACCAAGATGACCATCTATCAAGTTAGACTGAACAGTGTTTCTGGGTTTCACAACTACTGCTTTTGAAACAGGAGAATGATATTGTTGTATTTAGAGCAGGTCAGCTGCACACATAATTCAGGTAATGAACCATCTTTTCTTCCCTTTCCCTTAGTTTATTTTGACACCAATTGAAGTTGCTATTGAAGATATGCGTAAAAAAACGCAGGAACTAACTGCGGCCACCAACCAAGAACCACCAGATGCCAAAATGCTCCAGATGGTTTTGCAGGGCTCAGTTGGAGCCACTGTAAATCAGGTAAGGGATCCAAATAAGCCAGATGAAGTGTTCTTTTCTCACTGTGCATTCTTTTTTGCACTCCTTCTTCTTGCATTGGAAGAAGTACATCTAGTCAGACACATTTAGTCACTGTGTGTATTTAAGCTTCATCCCTTGATATTTAGTCACTATATACTGTTCATTCCTATGCTTTTGGTGAAAGTGTTCATGGGAAGCACTGTTCTAGCTGTAGGTGAAGAAGCTCATAGAAGTCTAGTGAATGCATCCAGGGATTTTTCATTTCTAACATGCCAGCCATCTCAGCCATTTTGTTCATTCCAGATTTATCCTTGGGGAATGGGAATAATGATAACAATTTTCCTGTAGAACCACCACAAACTCAGTCTTACGGAAATCGAGTCAATATATGAAGTCAAGACTGAAGTGCCCCAAAGTAAAGCTGAGATGTGATAGGTATGACATAAACATTCTAAAAAAAAGCCTAGGCAATTAAAAGAAATTAAAATGGAATGCTGAAGCCATGGCTGAGCAAAAATGGTGTTATGCACAATTTCACAGAGTTTGGAGATTTTTCCTGAAAGCCTAAATGTTTTCCATTTCCAACCAATGCATCTATTATGAAATAATGTTTTGTTGTAAGCCTTGCAAAGAGTGATCGTTTCCAGCACTGGGTTTATTGCCTGAAGGTCTTTTAATACACACACAGGAGCTGTGTTTCTCTAATATAACCAGGTTTGTCACTAGAGTGTCTCAGCTCCTCTTTGCTGAGCAGAATTTGTTCCCTTTGTTGTGGAACTGGAGGAGGAATAACAACGAGAGAGGATAAGATATGATGGGCAAAAATTCTGCTTGCCAAAGGAAATATTATGGGGGAAAGGGAGCTTAAATCCATCCTGTTATGGTAACTGTGCATAGTTTTATTTTCTTTCATAATTGCACTCATGAAATAACAAACAGCTTTAAACAAATGTGCGTTCTATTTTCAGTCTAAGCAGGTGGGTTTAACATTTTCCTGTGTTATTTCCATAAGGGACCACTAGAGGTAGCGCAAGTGTTCCTGGCTGAAATTCCAGCAGACCCCAAACTTTATCGACATCACAACAAGCTGAGGTTGTGCTTCAAAGAGTTTATAATGAGGTCAGTAAAGCAAAATTGAAATGCTGAATTGCATCAATACATTCAATATCAGCAATACTGCAACGATAATATGACTGAGTAATTGCCTATGCAAGTTAGCATCATGAATCCTGGTATCTCACACCTGGAGCACTCGGTCCACACTTGTTATTTCTGCTTCACATGAATGCTTAGGTAGGCGTTGTGTTCTCAAAGGGAAGAAATGTTAACACTCTAAACTAATAATGTATAAATTAAGATCTTCCATTTGTTTTCTCTTTCAACATCTTATAGAAATCAAACATTTCAGACTATTGCCTTGATTTGATTTTTAATAAAATGACATTCTTATTTAGAAAGCTGTTCATAAGAAAACCACATCTGTCAAGCAGACACAGTGATAGTGGCAGACACATGTCCTTTGCCTTAGATACATTTGTAAATCTCAACAAGAATGTTCACATAGGAGGATACTCATCTCCTTAGTCCCAACTATCCTCCTTGCTGAAGGATAAGTTTGAGTTAAATAAAAACAAGTCTTATGCAGAAGAGACAGCTTCTAAGTATTGCTATTGCCAATTTATCTCTTTGTGCAGTAAGTAGGCAGCTAGCTCAGTATTCTGCAGCCATCAAATTTGCTTTTTATTAGTTCACTCATGCTTTACTAGTTTCTTTAAAATATCATCTCAGTTTATTTACTTGGGAAAAACAGAACTTTCTTATTAGTTCATTATCACTTAAGTCTTGACCAGAGGAATGCCTAGACTAGCCTAGACTAAAGGAATTGGATTCTTGTCCATTTAAATTATCTAACACAAAACAAGGGAGTTTAACAGAAGTAGATTATATATATATCATGTATTTTTTTTTCTTTCCTTTTCTCTAGGTGTGGTGAAGCAGTGGAGAAAAACAAGCACCTTATTACTGCTGATCAACGGGAATATCATCAGGAGCTCAAAAGAAACTACATAAAACTGAAGGAGAACCTTAGACCCATGATTGAGAGGAAGATCCCAGAGCTGTACAAACCTATAGTGAAAGTCCCTAGCATAAGGTATAGTTAAAGCATAGGGCAGGTTATCTGTTGTGGCTATAAAAAATATGCCATTTTTGCAAGGAAGAAAGGGAGTTGTACTGGCAGCTAAAACCAAGCTGGAATGTACACTGCCAACTCTATTACTGATTAAAGAAATCTGCTGACTTTCACTGGAGATCATTGTAGTGTTAGCTGCGTTTCTCAAGTTCTGCATTGCAGGGGTAGAGGATTTATGTAATTTCAATGCATTGTTAGATAAGACTTCCCTCTCACCCTAACAAATTTACTGGAAATATCTTGTGATTTTTCAACCTTTGAAGCCAGAAAGGAGATAGAACAAGTATGGCACCATGTGATGTTGGGCAGCATGAAGTCATCCTTTCACTGCAAAAAGCATAATCCTTTTTAGTCATGTGACTGACACAGAAGAGTCTAATATTCTTTGATTATGACTATATGTTTCTTCACAAAGCCACTGTGTCTAGCTTGGGGCGGGAGAAGAAGAAATGACAACTCTGACCTGCCAACACATAGCATATTTCAGCTGAGCTCCTTTTCACAAGACAAGTATTTCTGCGATTGTTTTTCATTTGCCAACTCTATTTATGAATCTGTTTCATTGCAGGGAATCTTTTCGTAACCACAGTTTTAGGAAATACGATGCCCAGACTTCTTCCCAAAGTACCTAAGAACTAGCTTCTTTGGCCAAGGAAGAGCTTCATGCTGCAAGACAGAAGTGATGGAGGATTTTTTCCACATCTATGAAATCAGAAATCTCTTACAAAACATCATGTGCACTTTCTGGACAGCATGCAGAAAAGCATTTACACAAGATCACCAAATGAAAAATAGGGGATAAATCCTAACCAAGCACATATCACAAGGGCTTGGAAAGGAAGGGGATGCTTTTAGATACTTTTGTATATATTGTACAATAATGGCCTAATGCAGAGGGGTGGACCTTGGAGTGCTCAGTGGCATGAAGCCATGACTAGGTAACAGACATAGAACTGTATAGCTTGATTGAGATGAATCCAAATAACATGTCTGGGGAATAACAACAAATTATATATGTTTATAGTCCTTTGTCAAGACAGCATTTATCCATGTGTTTTTGGCAATGAAGCACATTCTGCAAGTTAATCACATGCTTGAATTTTGTCTTAATGAGAAGGGACATGGTTACCTGCTCAGTGTTTGCTGAGCTGGTGCTCTAGGGAAGGATAATTTCCTGAGTCAGTTTCTGAATAGGTTCTTGGTCATGGCCCTTAACTGCAGGGAATTCTGCACAAGTTTTCTCAACCAAAGCATGAAAATTAAGAAGTAGTAATAGATAGTTCATATAGATCTTCTAATTTTTTTTCTAAGTATAGGGACATGCAGTATAGTGACTTGACATGCAGCTGGTAATTTGTGACATACTTAGCAGAACTAACAAGTAATAGTTTAAAAAGAAGATGCTAAGCTATGAGCGATTCTTTATTACATAAAGCTGTTACGTAGATAACCTTATCCAAAATTAACTACAGAAGCTCACAATGGGGATTTCTTGCAAATCACTTGACTCAGGCTTTATTGCAGCTTAAGAGAAATTAGCACATAATTTATAATTACTGAGTGCTTGGTATTTTTTGAGTACTAAGCAAATATCTTACCAAGTAATCTTTATAGCACTTCTCTGAATTGTGGAAATGTTATTACAATTTTGCAGATGAGGATGCAAAGAGAGAAGATAAATTAGGACTTTGGAACTCATTTAGGACTTTTGGAACTCCTTTAGTGAGGCATGGAAGAGCTACAATTTTTATTGTGACTATGCTTGCCACATAATGTTTGTATTTTGAAACAAAGATATGTGAAAGCATCCTAAATATTACTTACTCTCCTGCAGCTCTTCTATGTAATGCTGATTAAAGTAACCAATTCCATTTGCCCAAGCACGGAATTTAATGTTCAAGGAATTTAACAATTCAAGGAAATGGTCAGATTTTTTCCTTTATGCTTCTTTTTAGAAAATTACAGTGAACTTTCTCAGAGCTGATGCCATATGTTTCCAAAGTGAAGGCCTCTTTAATCCAAAAGTGTAATGGAGATTGAGGCTGTTGCTTTTAGTGGAAAGAAACATTTTGACTTTTTATGGTCACCTGCAGCCTTGCCATTTGATGATATGAAAAGCACTTAATTGGCATTTGTATCATATTTTGAATGTGCTTCATAGAAGATTAGCACAGATGATCAAACAAGATGAGATGTGGAAATACATGAAATAAACCCTGTAGTTACACAGCACCTGGAGTGTAAGAAAATAATTTCCATCCTCATTCATAGTATTGTTAAATGTAATAAAATAATCAGGAATAAGAACTCCCTGACTTTGAAGTAAGCATATCCAAAGTACATAAGCAAATGGTATAAAAAGCTCAAAGCAAAAGATGCCTCTATGTCAGAGTGGCTTCTCTATATTCAAGTTGATTTGAAACAGTTCTAGATTGAAAAATTACTGATTTCCCAAAGTTTGACGCTATGAGATCTCTGCCTTTTCTCTATTGTTTTTAACTTCCAGTTGAGGAGAAAGGTCAGAATATTGTTATCTATCAAACCCACAATTCAGCATCGCTGTTTACAAGATACTTATCCTTTACAGACTAACTAACAGAAGTCTCAGGTAAATAAAACCCCTTATAAGTGTACAGTATACTAGATAAAAGTAATGAAGTGGTTCCTTGAACTGAAATAACACTCAGGATAATAGGAATACTGACAGACGCTTCACTCTCATTTTACAAGTTGAGCACGTCGCAATCAGATGGCCAGTCTTCCCCTCAGCTCGCATTTCATGTTGTCCCTTCTGCAAATGGAACATGGCTTGTATATTTCTTTCAAGAGCTGAACTATGTGAAACAAATTTTCTATCTTACAATATACATTTTGCAATAAAGTGACTGTTACACAGCATATTTAAAAGTTCCTTTGTGTTGCATCTTATCTCTTATCTATTGAGGTATCTTATACCTAAATAGAATGCAGCTGGAAAGAAAATTTCAGTGGGAAGAACATTTTCTTTTAGAAGCATCATTTAACAAAAGTACATTTATTTGGGCAGAGAATGAGTCGATCTGTTTTTAGGATAAATTGTGCTTATTGTAGGGATTACAAGCAAGAAGTTGCTTCCCAACTTCTGTTTTTCATTCAGTGTACGTGAAAAATGTTAGTGAAAAATGTTAGTGGGAAGTTCAGTGACAGTAGTTCCCTCCTTTCTTCCTCTGGTCTGTAGCTGTAGAGCAGAAACATGCCTGATTCCTGAATTCAGCATCTGCACAATTCTAGACTAGGAGAGTTTTTTGTGCCCAAACTAGGTAGATCCAGGGCTAAACTGCTGAGGCTGTCAAAGGGGTACCAGCAAATAAGCACTACACCATCCTAGACATTTAGCTGGGAGTTCACCAGAGCTCACTCACCCCTTGCAATTACCGCTAGCAAGCGCCAGCTTTAGGGAGCACGGTGCTGAATTTGGCACAAGAATCCTCTAGCTCAGCACCAGCATCTCTCTGTTGACACGTCAGCTGTGCCCTGTCCTGTGGCATCACATGGGTAGCAAGGTCTGTGCACAGCCCCAGGTGTTAGCACACATTTGCACATCTGGCAGATGTAAGGAGTCCTTGCCGGGTATGAGAGGGCCAGCAGTAATGCCCAGAAGTATAAATGTCAGTACATTTTGAAAACATTTTTGAACAGTCAAGGTAGCTGCGTTTGGTCAGCACAACAAACCCTACATAGGCAGCCCTAACACTGGATTTCCTGGTTTGCAGGACAGTATCTATACAGGCAGCACACCTTTCATGCTACATGAAAGAATCCACAACATCAGGAAGCGATGGACTGAACTGGCATGAGTAGGAGTAGCCACATTTGTGCTGGGTACAGAGAAAAGCGGTGTTGTCACTTAAAATTGGCAGACGTGGGTTATTTGACCTCTCCTGGGAAGCTGAATGCTTTCTCGTTATGTTTCCCACCAATTGTGAAGGCTTGGGAAAGTGAAAGCAAACATTTAAACTCTTTTTTGTTGTTTCTCTTTTTGTCTGTTGGAAGTATCATTGTCTCAAGTATTTCAGAAAGGGTAATTAAAGCTTAGTAGAGAGCCTGACACAGAGCCAGCTGGGATTCTTCTAGGTGCTTCAATCTCTCAAAGCAATGCTTGTTATGAAAATTAAGCACACAATAATGGTGTTTTACTGGGGTTTACTGCACTACTCTGATGATGCCTTCTGATAGAGAGGAACACGTACAAGGAGTGCTCACAGCGTGTTGCCATTAGAAAAAGTCCCTTTTGATTACACGAATACAGACAATGCACTCTCCCAGTAGAACTCAGTTTGTATTTTGGAAAGCTACAGTAAATTCTGGCATTCATTGAGCACTTCACGTAGTGACTATGTTCTGTCACTCTTTATGTTCTTACAGAGGGATTAGTTTAAATTTCTCATTTTCATTCAAAACCAGACTGTTCAATAATTTAAAAACTAACCTTGAAACAAATAATGTTATCACTCAATATTGGTCAGTAAAAGATCCTGAAAACATCAAACAAGTGTTTAGCTGACCAAACCAAGCAAACTGAACCCATGAAGATGCTCAATAATAACTTTTATAAGAATAATTTAGAAAGCCTTGAAAGCTGTAACATTTTGTTCTTCCTGTCCTAAGCAATTTGATGCTTTGCACCCTTAAAAAAATTTTTTCTCTTTAGAAAAAAAGTACAGAGTTGAATTTTACTTCTTTTTTTAATTTTCTCTTCATTATTTTAGAAGATACCTAAATCATTACATACCATTTTGCTATCTTCTTTTAAAATTATGTCTTGTTACAGAAATATGGGTTTTCACTATCAGCCTCTATTCATGGAATATTTCTAAACATGCAGCTACTGGTAGGATGCAAATTACAAAAGTAAATGAAATACCCAAAGGGACAAGGTGTTTCATCTGGATGGCAAGAGGACAAGTCTTGTGCATTTAATAAATGTGTAAAACAACTGGAAGGAAAGATTTCCTATCACACATTTCCAACTTTCCCAAATGTGAACATCTATGCAAATTTCTTTTCCCCAAGAAGAGCTCAGTGGAAATAAACAAACAAACAAAAGTTTGGACTACAAGTTTAGCACTACTGCGTCTAGAATTTGAAAGTGCCGGAAAACCATCTTAAAACCTTAAGAACCTCAAACAAGTGTTTCTGGACTTAACACATAGTGAAGAAAGGAAGTATGCATAAAACCCTGTCCCTTCCTTTATTTGCAGTTGGCTTTTCAAGAGATGAACAGTCCCTTCTCAGGTATCAAAAAAAGTTTGTAAGTGCTCCAAAAGGAGTGTGTTCCTTTTTGACTTAAGACATAAAATCCTGGGCTCAAATCTAAACCCTTGAGGAGACATTTTTCCCAGAGGAAGAAAGGGAAGGGGAAGGGAGAAGGGGAAGAGGCTGTAAGCAAGAGCAACTTTAGAAAAACTAAGTTGATAGCACTTGTCTCAGAGGCTGGAGATTTGTTAGCAGCCCGGAAGAATGGCATCTTCACTGTACTTCATACGGCCAGCTTTTAACATTGGGAAAACAATATTAAATCAACACTGTCCAAAATATTTCAAATAAATTGGTTTATATAAGAGGCTTCCATCAGTGATTAAATTAGGAAGAGCAAAACTCTTGTAATCTGTGGCAGATTAAAGAGCATATAGGATTTGTAAAAAGGATTGCTCAGCTCAGGTTGTAGGGAAGCCCAGCTGCCCCCAAGGCCTGCTGTAGCCTAGGACAAAGGCTGCAGCTGAGTGAAAGAAATCCATCAATTAATAAGCAATCAGAAAGGAAAGATCAAAACACCAACACTGCTGGGAACAAAGGGAGCGGTACTTTAAATGGGCAGGGTAAATTGCTGAATGCATCTCACTTTCTAGACCATGTGGGGCACTCAGCACCAAAGTGAGGACTATTATGCACTAATGGCAGCTGTCAGGCAAAAAGTAATCACAAAATATTGAAACAAATAAAATAGAGAAAAATCTATTTTTTCCTAACAAAAACAATCTTTTCTTTTTTTTTTTTTTTTTTTTTTTTTTTTTTTGTGGGGCTTCTGTGGATTTGGTGGGCTGCGTTTTTTTCTTTGGTTGTTAATTTCATTGGTTTTGTTTCATTTTGTCCTAATTTTTTTTAAATAATGCTGACTTCCTGGATTTTGCTAGTTTACACGTTTACACAAAGATCTGGGAAATTGCAAAAGCAGCAAACAAAAGGCACACTGCTTTCACAACCCTCCTTTGAAGGAGGCAGAACAAACTTAGGAATTTAGGATTGCTGCTTTCAGGAGAGGACTCAGGCTGTTTAGGAGGAGTGACACAGCCCTGCACATCTCCTGCAGTAATGGGTGTCAGGAGGGACCACTGGTTGCATATACTATGCACAAAAGGGGTGCTATGGATGGAAATTACACAGCTTGGAAATAATGTCAGACAGGCATAGTTTGAGGAAACAGAGGGCATTGCAGCATGTCCCATTATTTCCACTGGGTTTGGTTCACTGATAATTTTCTGTATTGCTAACTGGTAGAGGGGGCACCCAGATGTACCCCGCCATTGGCTTTGCAGCTCTGGGATCTGGCTCACAAGGTAGGCACTGGCCCTGCAGCACCAGCTGCTGTGAGAGCACTCAGAGTTTCCATGGTGAAGAAAATCTTCCTAGAAAGGCTACCTGAGCCTTCCTACAGGGCTGATCATCCCCACCGCCTGGTAAGGAAAAGCATAAAATGTAAAGTACTTGTGGTTGCAAAACTGGAGCTTGTTTAATCCTGCTAAACTTCAGCAGTTCTCTTTCAGACAGTTCCCATCCCTGCTCTCCCTGGCACTGCTGTAACTCACTGCCTGCCCAAGGTCCCTTTGCCTGATTCCTGTGAACCTGTGTGTGATTTGAGTTGGACACTTCAGCAGAGAAGGGAGTGCCCACAAAAATGGTGGAGTGGCTCACAGCTCCACAGGCACACCTGCAGGAGCACACTACAGGGACCATGCAGCAGAGCTGGGACACAAAAAACTGGGACTCTTCATGTGTTCCAGTGTGGTCTGAGACAGAGAGAGGATACCTGTGTCCACACAACAACTGCCAGGCCCCAGGTGAAGCATCTGGCCACCAAAATAAAGCAATGGCTTAGTTCAATGGATTAATCTGTATTTACTGTCTGTAGCAGCTAGTGTTGGCAGTAGGTACATCTGAGGGTTGAAGCCTTACACTGTTAGTCATGAGTTCATTGAAACACAAACACAGTATTTTCACACCAGGCATGTTGTACCCCTGTTGGTGCAAAAGCCAGTATTGGATGCTTCAGGATGAAAAATCTTTGTGAGTTATGAGAGAGGATCTACACCCACAACCAGTGTTATAAAGCACAGATTAATCAGCATGGCATGCATTTGGAGAACAAATAAACTGTCCCCAGCCTCTGCAAAGCAGCTTCACACTGATGTCTTCCAAACAGGAGCAAAAGGCCTGTCTTCTTCAGCCTAATGTCTAGTCAAGATGAGACCTTCAGTGTTGAGAGTCATCTTCAAATGACCATCAGATGGGCCCTTACTTGTTAAATCAGTCAGCAGGTCAGAAGAACAGAATATGGGTCCACCACCCTTCTCAACAAAACAAATACATCAATTTTTTCTTGCCTTTTTTACAGTTAAGGCCCTTAATATGCTAGTCATATTTCTTTAAAAAAAGATAACGTGCCTCTAATTTAAAATACTCTCATGAAATTGTAACTAGAATGAAGGTTGAAAAACACCGTTCTAAGAGGACAGTTGTCTAATGAATTTGATGACCCCAAACAATCATTTGTACAAAGTAAACAAATTTGTCTATGCAGGAGAAAATAGGACCTATCTATATCCTACCTCTCTCCACAATGAAGGAGAAACTCCTCCAATGAACTATGCATGATGGAAAAAATTGCCGGGGTCAGTAGCTTTCTCATTCTGCTATTCCTTGGCATGAACATGCATAAATTTAGGATTACATCCAATGAGTCTAACTTTGGGAGTTGATTTTATCAATTTCTTGTTCCAGCAAGAAATTGCCAATGTTTTTTTTGTCCTGAGTTCTCCCTGTAGATGTTGTTTTGCCTATTACTATGGGTCTCATGTTTGCTTCTGGGGTGCTGTAAAATATTTCCTCCCTGCCCTGGCATGTAAGACAAGCATCCTGTGAATATCCAACCTTATTCAGGCCACCTCTGCCTCTCACAAGCTGTCATGCAGATATGCTCTTCTTCCCCAGCTCAGGTGTCCAAAGAGACCTTTGGTGATAATTTCAGGTTTCAGCATGATTCTCCAATGTAGTTCAAAACCCCCGCTGCTGTATGCACATATCCATTAAGGAAATTATTCTATTAATCTCTCAGGTGAATCATGACAGGCATCAAGTCCAAGTAAGGCCTTTTGCAGAGATTGAGCTTGGTTGTACAACTTCATTATGCTGATGATAGAACTACATTAAACTGCAGTGGCCTCCTCATCCTGCTCAAAAATAAAGGTCTGGGAGCTCTGGGGAATCAAGCATTCTTTAAAATATTTCCCGGACATAAGTTTGGTGGCAACTTTTTCCTCAGTCATATTAGAATTGCTCAAACCTTGGGGAGCACATTTTGACACTGCTTCTCCAGGCAAGTGCTACATTTCATCTAGTAAATGATTTCTGGAGTTGCATTCTTGTGCATTCATGCACAAATCAAGAACACTGTTCTGCCTCAAATATCCATAGGCCTAATGGTGAGATCCAGGACAATGTGTGGCAAACAGAAACATTTACCCTCCAGCATTGAAAACTCTGATGATGGAAAATCAGGTGCCCTGCTGCATTCTTTCATCTCACCATGGACTCTCAGGAAAGCATATGGTATTTTTTCCCTGCTGCCACTGGTGTGAGCCATGAACCAGGGTGGAAAAAATACCCTGCCTTCTTTTGTGTTTGTGTAATATCCTTCCTTTGCAGATGGGGCTCTGCAGAAACCAGCCACGCAGTGTGACTTGCCTGTGGTGTCCTGGGCTGAGAAGAGACACAACGTGCATCTACTGAAACTGCTGCATCCCTAAAAGTAAGGACAGCAGATGCACAAGAGAGAAAAAGCTGGGCTTTTACAGGCTTGCAGTGGAGAGGATTACTCTGCCTCTCAGCTGCCATGCCCACTGAGCGGGGTCATTCACACCAGTGAAACATGTTACTCCTGCTCTCACTGTGGTGCGCAGAATACTCCCAACAGCAAACGTTCAGTATTTTAAAAATAGTGTTTTATTCAATTCCTTAGGCTGATATCCAGATTTGGCATTGGCAGCTGCTTTGCAATAATCAGCACTTCACAGTGTCCTTGAGAGGCAGAGGTGCCTTTGGATGTGGGATACTCAGCAGCACAGCCCTGCCTTGCTTAGCCCCTCTCTGTTCAACAGACAAAGGCAGCGAGCCAAGGGTGGGAGGGTCACTCTGTTCTGGTCATTCTTAGGTGGGTGCCTGAACACCACTTCCCACATGCCAAATCTTCCTTTTGGATAAAAAAGAAATATGTGTTTTTTTCAGGTAAGTGATATTTCTAGAATGGATAAAATAAGGCACAGGAAAATATTACCATTTCCTATGGAAAGAACATTTCAATTTTTTGTTTGGCAAAATCAGAATTATTCTTCTTATAAAATTTTCATAGGATTTGTTTTTTTAACACATCTACCCCTACAAATCAGGTGACGTTTGCTGTGGCTTAAGGGGTTTCCCCGAACCTGTGAGCCTTGTGGAACTGTCAGCATCCTATTTTCTGAGGTCACAGAAATGTGGGAGAAGAGAAAATATGCAATTTATGAGTTAGGGTAAGTTAGGGTGCTGGGGAGCTGCTTGCTGTGGAGCCACAGATGTACACTGCAGTTTGAGGAAGACCTAAGGCAACTCGTCTAAGATAACTATGGCCTCTCGTGCTTCTCTACAGTGGCAGCAAAGCAAAAAATGCAGCAAAGCCAAATACAGCAGCAGGGGAAATGTCTGATGCCCCTCCTCTCCACATTTTATAAAAGTGGGCTACAGATGTGAACAGGGTTAATGCAACCTGCCTCTAAATTTAGCCCGCAGATCACCTGTACTCAGGTGCACTGGCAGCACAGAGGATGCTGAGGTGACTGACCCAGTGGCTCCTGATAAGCTGTGAGGGATGTCCAACAAAAAACAGGTTACAGGCATAGGAAGTGTTAAAATCCAGAAGGATGTGGCCTGAAAATCCATGAGAGCTCACTCTGCCTGAGCCTCTACTCAACCCACTGCAGAAGGGCAGGATGATTTCTCTGAAATCCTCCTTGTTTATAACACGTGTTCTATGAGTGCAGAAGGCTTATCTGTATTGTGAGCAATCTGAAATGTCTGTCAAAGCATACAACAATATTTATTGGACCAGATAATGAAAAAATACAATGTGTTACCTCTCTTCAAAGTATTACTTTTACTTACTTCCAGACATGCCCTTACAATTTCCTACTCACGGACATGGGCATCTGGCTTTTTGAAGGAAATAGGTGGGTTTGGGATTTTTTGGGGTGGTAGGGACTTTCTCTCTAAATGTTTAATAGCCCAGACTTCCTACCTGTCAGAGCAGATCACAAATGAAAAACACCCAAAAAGAGCTAGAGAAGCCCTGCAAAATCATGTATTCCCAGCCCAGTGTCTCCTGGTGGTGCTTAGGCTGAGCAAGGCAAACACTCACTCCCACAACCCCAGGTGGGAGCTGCACAGGCACCTCTGGGGTGACAAAGCCAGTGCCAGTGCCCAGCTGGGAAGGAGGAACCTGCTCCTCATGGCTCACACTGAGAAAGAGTAGCAACACATTCACATCTTCATCCCCCTTTCTCCTGGAGACTTTGGCTGGATTAATTTGGACAGAGACAAGTTTCCCTCTTTGGTGCTCGACAGGGTGGGGTCTCTGTGCTCTCTCCAAGCCTTCCCTACAGGCATGTGCAGGGCAGAGGGAGCAGACTGGAGGTACTTACTGGCTCCCCTCACTTCGAGTTCGCCTGTACACCCCTCTGCCCCATTTGGCAGATCCCCAGTGCTCCCATTTAGTGCACTCTGCAACTCCTCTGCAGGGCCAGACAAGCTCCAAGGACCTGAAGGGTGAACCAAGACCTTTTAATTGCATCATCAAAGGAAAAAGCCCATCCACTGCACGACCATGCTGAAAGACTTCTGTCATTCCTACATAGGTAATGCAACAATTGACTTCTTTATTTAATTTCACTTGTTTTAACTGTCAAGAGCTGGCAGCTCTTGAAAGAAAGGATTAAGTGGGAGAAGTGAAAGAGTCCTATCTGCTTGCTCTGTACACTGCCGTAGTCTGAGTGCTTTCATTCTGTTTGCACAGTTTCTGGTACAACATGGTCCTGACCCAACTAATCAGATGAATAGGCTGATCGTGAGGAGCTGTTGCTAGTCTGAATATACTTTCTTTTTGGTTGTTAATATAAAAAATGGTAAGTGGTGCTCACTGTTATCTCGATTACTTCTTTCATCAGTAACCCCCTTTTTTTAGAGTTGGTAATTCAGCCATTAAAAAATAGCCTCTGGATGGGAAGTTAGCAGTCAGGATTAATAACTATTAGCATCCTAAAGAGTGGCAGGGCCTGTTTGCAAATTTGGACTGACACTATTTCCAAAAATATGTGGGCTTGAATTAAAATGTGCAAAATATTTTCCTTTTTTTTTTTAATAAAAGCTCTGTGGTTTGAGAGGTGGTTTACATCAACGTCATAGCAGCTTTACTTAGAAAAATACTAGATGTGATTTAATCTCTAAAACGTTTTAATGGCTTCAGAGATTTCAGAAGAAATACTGGAAATTATTTAGATGGAAATATCACTGAGCCTATTAGCTTTTTATAAAATGAGAAAACCCTAACATTTTTTGCCTAGCATTACTTCAGTGTGCTCCATAGGGGAAAAAAAAAAAAAAGCAAACCAGAGATTTGCAAATTTCCTTAATATCCTCCTTCATCTATTCTGGAATCAATATTCATTGAGAGAAACTTTGGTGGTCTGCATTCATGAACAGGTATCATGTCGAAAAAAAAAATCGGGAATATGCAGAGCTTTGGGAGAATTAACCAGGGAAAGGCAGAAGAGAAGTAGAGAAATTACACAGAAAGAAGGACATTAAAAGGGATCAGAAGATGCCAGTATTTGATAGCATGTAAAACTAGAAAAAGCAAGGAGTGTTGCACCAAGCTGCGTCCTTTTGCTTTGTCAAGTAACTCACAATAATCATCTCGCAGGGTCCTATATCCAGAGCTGGAAAAGAAAGTCAGGCATGGTTTTCTGTACACTCCTGGCTTTGCTGAGTCTCCTGCATCTTGCTTACTCCTGGCCTGTGGATTCTGATTTTTATTTGGGAGCGACTGTCCTGTAAAGCCCTTCCTGGCATCATCACAAAGCTTCTGAATCATTTGCTCCCGGAGACACTGGAGCCCTGGGGCAATGGAGATAGCTCTTGAGATAAGAGTGGGAGGAGTGAAAGAAAACACCCATCAATCCGTTCCGAATATTCAAACCCTTAAGCGAAAAAAACTCAAGGCACTCAAAAACCGTGACTACTGTATCCTTTCGCAGCTGAAAAGGCTTTAGAGATGGCCTGTTCTGACCAGTAAAAATCAAGGCACGAGTTTAAAAACTTTGTTTCTAAGCTGAGGTTCACAAAACAATCAAAACAATGCAGAGGGAGCTGATACCCATTCTGCTCTTTGAAAGCCCTGCCGAGGACCCCATCCAGCCCAGTGCAGCACATTCTGCCGAGACTCCAACATGAGAAAGCGTTTCACGGGAGAGCCTCCACTGGGGAATCCCAGTCCCTCGGCACTGGACTATGTACTAGGCTGGGACAGGTATCGGATCTGACCCCACGTATTGGACCTGCTGGGGCCAACCCTCCTTTTCTGAGCTTCGAGCCAGTCCCTCCAACCTGCACACATGGCGGACCCCACCTGGGTTAGCCCCCGCAGATTTTCCCAAGGATGCTGAATTTCCAGGCGCAGCCCCGACGGTAACCTACTCTCCCTGACGAGGAGCTCCCGCACCCCGGCGAGCCGCCGAGCCAGGCTCTTAAGCGGGGGCAAGAAAAACACTCTGCTGCCGCTGCAACCGGCGCCCGCACTCAGCTCACCGCCGGGGCTCCCCCGCCACGCCGCGCACCCAGCGAGGCCGCCCCGAGGCTCCCGGTGCCGCGGCGGGGCAGGCGGGCCGTATGGGGGTGCATGAGGGCAGGGGGGGCGTGTGGGGATGCAGGGGGACAGGAGGGCCATGAGGGGGTGCAGAGGGGCCGTGTGGGGGTGCAGGGGGCAGCAGCCTCGGCCCAGAGCCCGAGGGTGGCCGGAGGCGCCGCTCTGGTTTTGGGCAGCGCGCAGCCGCAGTGCGGCCGCCGCCGGGTACAAAGCGGGGCTGGAGCGCTCCACGGACTGGGAGGGAGGCGGGGACGGAGGCAGGAGTTGAAGTTTTGCGGGATCACCGGAGCGCACCCCAACCTCCTCGCCGGGACGCGGAGCCGGAGGTGAGCGGCGGGGGATGCGATTGGGATGGGCTGGACGCGGGCGCTCGGGCGAGGGGCAAGCGTAGCGGCGGCGGAGCTGCTGCTGCTGTCGCTCTCGTCGAGAGGAGCAGCGCGGCTCTCCCCGGCTCCGGGGCAGCGCCTGGGTCTGTCGGGAGCGGGGAGCGGACGGTCAGCCACGGCGCTGCCCCCCCGGTAGGAGGACGGCGGTCCCGGCGGACCGGTCTGTGAGTGTGTCGCGAAGAGTTGTTGATCTCCCTGCCCGTTTTGATTAATAATGCTGGATTATGCCAAACGAGGCGCGGACGCGCGTATTCCGCGCATCGCCGCATCCCGCCCGCTCTCGGAGCCGCGACCCTGCCCGGCTGCCCCGGCGCCGAGGGAGGCGCTGCCAGGTGCGGGGGTAAGTACCTGGGCAGGGGAGAGGAGGGGTGCAATGGGTCACATGTGAGAGCGGTGTTCACCGGTGCTTTGTTTAAATGGACCGTCACTAACTTGTGAGCCGGCACTTCAAAAGAGTTGAGATTTTTTTGGGGGTAGGGGGATGGGAAAAGGGGAAGGTCTTGGGCTTAGATGCTCAGTAGATAAAAGTGCCTGAACTTTGGCAGCTCTTCACGAAAAACGAAGAAAACCCAACTCACAAACTCTTATAAAGACATCCTGAAGTGTTTGGAAACAGTCCTACTTTTTCTGAAACAACGCTGTGGGACCCAATAGCTTGATACGCATTTACGTGTAAAAACTGATTCAGACGTAATTACAAGCCTCAGTAATGACAGTGGCTTTCTTGTGACTGCTTTGTCCCCGAGTTACACATAAGACCAAGCTGAGTTAAACTTTTCTTGTACCGATGTTAAGGTCAGGTATAGCATGTTTTTTGTTAAATAAGAGCTCTCAAACATTCAAGTAGCAGCTGAGCCCCTCTGGCATATCAGCAGCATAGTTGACTACCTTGTATCTCGGCAAGCCATAAAAGATACCATGACAATTTGCTGATTAAACATATCGGCTGTATCTTACCCTTTTATTTCACCCCTTCTGTCAGAGTGACTAGGTTGTATTAAACGTTGTGTGGGTGTCTGTTGAGAAAGAAGTACAATATCAGAAAAGTGAGAGGAGGCTGATTGGGTTAATGTGTGAATTTTAGAAAGGCCAAACTAATTTTAAAAGTGTTCATGATGTGCAGAGAAAGCCCTGACGTTTTTGTTCAGGTGGTGTGTCAAGTCCTTCAAAGTGCTGCTTGGGTCTTCAAGTCCAGAGTCTGTTTTCCAAAGGGTGCCGGTAGGGCAAAGTGGTACTGCCTGACGGGAGTAGGGCTGAGTCCAATCCGTGCTGCAAGCAGTACCTTTGAAGTCTTGTTTCTCTTCTGGCTGGGAACATCTGCCATATATTAGTGATTAGATGAAATAGGATTCCACCCCGAAACTTTCTCCTCAAGTGGAGATGAAATATTGTCATATGACAAGACAGCCTCTGTCCTTCCTCTGTTGGGAGTGAGTGAGAGAGAGAGGCTGCAGCTCTGGTGGGGGCAGCGGGGTGGGAAACTTGTTGCATTCCACAGAGTGCTGAGTGTGGGTCACACCAGTGCCGGGGCAGTGGCACAACTCCAGGTTGTGGCAGAGTCTGGGCAAGGATGGGTGGATACAGGCTCTTGTGTGCCTCAAAATCTGTAGCTTTGCTGTCCATGTGTTTAATGGAATTTGGTGTTACATTTGACTCTGTTTCATTTGTCCGACATCACAGTGTGGTTTGTTCCTTTGTATTGCTAGCAATCTAACTAGAAGGAAATTCATATTGTAAACTGTATTTTGGTGACAACTTCTGTAGCACTCCAGCCCATACAGGAGTCCCTAGTGTCTTAATTTTTAAATTTGTGCACACCTGCTTTCTTTTAAGATTGGGCTTTACTTCAAAATTGCACTGGAGAAAGCCTTGATTGAAAACTGAATGTGAACTGGTCTTAGGTGTCTTTATAAATCCCACCTCCTTGGGAGAACCTGCTATGGAGATATTTCTTGTGGCACAAATGACTTCACTTTGAGATGAGTATCTGTTTGCCTTTTCTCAGTCTAGCAGTTTTCTCAGGTTTGTAAGCTTCTGGTACAGCTTGTCGTCTCAATTTCTGCAGTGCACTGCATGTCTAAATAATAGATGGTGAAAGTGAAATGAAAACGTCCAAATGAAGAGTCAGTTTTGCAAATGATGCAGAGCTACTGTGAAGAGCTGTTGGGAATGGGCATCTGATCGTGCTTTTAGTTGCTAAAACATTAGTTCTTAACTGAGGAGAGTTGCAGATTTTCTTGTGGTGTCAGCACCTGTTGAAGTGGTAGGTCATGGAGATGAAGGGCTTTTTCCCTAGTCATTTAGCTAATGGAATTGTCTAATGGGCCAAAGGAGGTGTTTCAGGCATCACTGCTTGTACTGTTTATCCATCTGAAAATACTCGTCTGTGCTTTAGAAAGGGAAGAAGCAAAGTACTTGGAAAGTGGCTTGAAAGCTTGTGTGTATGGGTACAAGTATGAATTTTGTCTAAAATTTTTGTGGGTTGTGTCAAGATGATGTGTTAAGCTGATGACTAGGTTTTCATGTTGTGATGATGAGGAGTTCATGTGGAATTGCAACAAGAAGTAGCAACGAACTACTTCCAAAAACTTATGATTCCACCTAACTTCTTAAAGATGCAGTAAGTGTAGTTTACAGATGACTTGAAATGCTAGCTGTAACTTTTTACGGAATTTGAGAAGTCTTTTGTTTAAACAACATAAAAATATCTAAAAATAACGTATTTTTATAAACCTTTTGTACATTTCACAAGCCTTTATGAAATAACAATATTTATGAATATTATTAAATAAGTTCATCTTGACTAGAGATTGAGATTTATGGTGAGGTTTATAATGTGTTTGAGTCTAGTGGGAAATGATTCATTTTAAGTATCTTAATAGTATCTGCTTGCATGGTTGAATAATTGGCAGTGCTGTAAAAGGCATTTAGGCATCTCAAGGGAAACTACTTAGGCTTGTCAATTCTGACACTCCACAGTTGTCTCTTGCTCCCATTATAGAGGCTATATGTTGAGGGGAAATAACATGTAAATTATATGACTGTTCCCAGCTATCAAAAGACTGGCACCTGAAGAGAAATAAATACATGTCAGGAATTAACAATTGGCATAATTGATTTTTTTTTTTAGTTTATATATTTTCCTGGCAGTGTTGTATTGTGAATTATACTTGTAAGTATATGTGTTCTCTAATTCTGAATTCTGCCCACGTATTTTACTTTGGGAAACTGTATCTGCGGTCATGACAGTAGTGTTGAGACTTGTGGTTATATCTGAATAGTGATTCAGGCCATGTTTATATTTGTACTTCACCAAAGGTTCCTTGGCAAACTCCAGAAAGCAGAAGGATATATGTGGTGATAGTCACTTTTTCGCCATTAATGGTGTAGTTGTCCATGATGAAGAAGAAAGGAAATAGCTTGCAATGTGCTGTAGTGAACATGGGAAATGCTTTCTGAGCTTTGATAGTAATGAAAGAAAATCTGTCATTCAGGAGGGGTGGTAAGAGCATCTCATCTCTGTTTTGGGCTGCTGCAGACTCTGGGCTCTTAACCCTGTATTAACCCAATGACTAGTCTGGCTAAAGCATAACTTAGGAGGCAACATCCTGTTGCACTAAAAGCACTCCCACAGGTTTCCCTTGTCACTTACTGCCAATTTTTTGTGTTTTTCTGAGCTCAAAAATGTGTTTCTGATTTCTAATTAGAGCTGTACTGAGGAAGGATAGCTGGCAATTAAACATGAGTCATGAATGCGTGTTTTCAATGTCCCTTTAATTCTTTAGAGATGTGAGTAGATTGAAGACAGAGGAGTCGGACAAGATCAGTTGGAACTTAATTGTGGATAAGCATTGTCAAACGGAGTCTGGCCTTTTCAAAAGCCAAGCTACTGTTCACATACTCTTCTGATGTATGGGCTTCCTATTGCACGCAGGAGCCAAAAACAGACCCAGATACCTGCCCTGCTGGGATGGAGGTTGTGACTACCTTTCCCTAAAACAAATATTCTGGTGAAGGGGATGGTGGGAGGATGTTGGGCATTGGGGGTGTCCCAGCCTGCTTTGGGGCTCAGGGATAGTGCCTGTGTCCCACCCCTCACGCAGACAGATGTCTGTGCCGTCCTGGAGCACTGGACTGTTGCTGTGTCACACACAGAGATCAAGACTAAGAAGTGTCAGTGAGAGAACTCTCCTACATGCATAATATGTCTGTTTTTGCATCTTCTTTGCAGCTGTGTGAGCTACCATGAGCTGCAGCAGTTTTTTGTGGTATTTGGGGGTGGCTGGTGTCCAGGACGGCAGTGGGGGCACCTCAGTGGATTTCTGGGACAAATGTTTGTGCCACCACACTTAGGGGATGGATTGGTGGTCTGCGCTGGCCTGGTGATGTATTAGGTGCTAGTGCTCTGAAGTTCCTGCCTGTAGATGCCCTAAGCTGCTGATTGTGGAAATCTAAATGATTTACTGTTGTGTTCTTTGTTATCTAAAGGTACCCTTTCCTCATGCCAAGGACCTTGCTTTTTCTTACTGGCCTGCCATCTTCTAGGCCCAAAGAGTCCTGTGCATTTACATGAAACAGTAATGCCCTGGCAGGAGTGGGTTACACTGCTGCTGAGGGTTCCAAGAAGATGCAGACAGTCAAAATATTGGTTATTGGACAAGGCACTGGCCTTAGTAAGGCTGCTTTGGGTTGAGAGGTTCTGTACCAGAGGTTTTTATCTGCTGTGTGGTACCCATACATCTAAGACTGGTGAGGCCTAATCAATCCTGTATGTCTTGTATGAGTCTGTAAATAGTTAACATTGACTTTTAAACTCTTAGTCCCTGGACTTTTTTTCTTACTTTTTTGCTGTTTCAGGTAGTATTCCCAAGTTTAGCTTCCATACAGGACTGTTACCCACACAAGTGATCAGTCATTCTCTTGGTCTCACTTTATGGCTGCTGACAATGAGTTCTGTAGCATGTGTGCACACATTTCAGCCTCCTAATTGTATGGCTTGATCAACACTTCTTGACATAAGGACAAACACTGATTTAGCTTTTATGCACTATCTATTATTTTATATAATCCACGAGCCCCTTCCAAATAATATAGTTTGGTCTGTTTAAGATTGAACTGTCTTTTCAAGCCTCTTTCACAATTTAAAAGTATTTCTGATCCCTTCCCAATTCTGCAGTGTCATTATTAAGGGGGAGGATGCTGCCCAGATTGACTCAGATGATTTTGCACCACGAATTGTCGGGTAGTGCCAGAAACGTTTCTGTTTTATTCAGTGCCAGTTCCAGTCTCCACACCTCCTGGCTCTTTCCTGTTGACTCTGCCTGTGCCACAGGGGCTTTACAGGGGCTGCAGGCAGGCAGAAAACCCGTGCCCAGCTGAAAGCAGTGAGCTCTTCTCTCACACTTTTGCTGCCACCTTCTTTCTGTTGGTGCTAATATTAATGTGGCTGTGGGACAAAACCGATTGGAGCACTGATCTGGCTGGAAACAGATGTGCTGGAATGCCTCCCTCCCCTCACCCCTGGCTATTTGATGTGTGCAGAGTGTCCCACCGGCTGTGCCAACACAGCATGAGAGGGTGGGAAGCCTCAGCGGTAGTGCAGTGACGTGTCAGAAAATCACAGGCATGAAATCATGGTACCGTGATTGCCACCCGAGCCTGTGAGTTGGAAACCCATGTGATGCAGATTTTGTCCATTAGAACCTTTTTGGTAGATGAGGATCAGGAGCACTGATCATCAAAGCCCTGCTTTGTGGGTGGGACTGGGAGAGCTCCTCGCCTTGCGTTTTCTACTCATCAGCTACCAGCCTGCAACCTGTTAGTCTCAAAGGCTAACAGGTTGAGTTTAGTTTAAAACTAAACTAATTATCTATTTAAAACTAAACTTATGATCTCTCCCGAGCTATTCTGATCCCTTTATGTTTTTTAATTTTTTTTTTTTTAACCTCAACTGTTTTCCCAGTTAACAGCTGGAAGTCTTCCCTGAAGTGAGACCATGTCAGAGGTTGAATGTGTTTGTTTAGGTGCATAAACATGGCTGTGCATGGTGGGGCTTCCATCACAGTGTTTTCATTCACTTCATGAGCTGTTAAATGAGAAAAGGATGGTGCTCATTCTTGAGCTGTTTTGGAACAGCTGTGTCAAAAAGCCCCCAAGGACCTCGGACAATAGTGAAATCTCTGTGAATGATGCTCTTTTCATCACAGCATATGCAGAAGATCTCTGAGAGTTATACTAAACTAATCTAGTTTGGATAGGGAAAGAAAGATACATACATGTGTTTTATGTGGCTATTCAGTATTTCTCCAGACGAAATTTGTGAAGAAGTGTAGTGACTGGGGAAAGTAATGTTTAGATTTAGACTAGAGAATCTCCCTCTTTATTTATGTAGACAGTTTTGAGTGTTTTAAAATTAGAATATAAAAAGTAACAAAGGACAGTCAAGATACTGATCGTGAGACAGAAGCAGGGGCACTTGACTCATGCCTAGTTATTAAATGAAGCAATATTGCAGAATTTTTCTCCCAATTTCCAGACTTCCAACAGAAGAGAAAGCAGCATGAAAGAGTTGATAGGTCTTCTCAGTTTTGCAGCTTGGCAAATGCCATTTAAGGCTGTTGATATTTTCTAATCAGTGCTTTGTTGTTATTAACCCACCTGTCAGGAGACTGGTTGTTTCAAGTCATCAGTGTTCCTTTGCAGTGTTAGTAGACTGATACATTAAGATATATTCTACTTCTTCTACTTCCTGCTGCAGTTCAGTTTTTGGAGGGCTGCACTAGAGAAGAGCCTTGCTTTTTTTTTTTTTTTATCCGGGGTGTATCTTCCTCAATAGGCGCAGCAAAATACCTGTAAGAGATGTTTCGTTTAGCTGGCTATTTCTTCAGAGTAGAAGCTGGTGTTTCTATCAGGGGTGAACCCCACTGTGGGGGGTTTCTTTGTTTTGTTTTTAAGGAGAGTCCTTTACTGGGTAATGACTCATATGCTGGACTCTGACTTTTCACTCCAATTAGCCACAGATACACCCAGATGTACCTGCCCTTCTGCAATAGATAACTTTATTGTTCACTGTTTACATTTCAGATACCAAACCAGAGTGAAAATCAGGCTGTTCATTCATTGAGACCTGTCATGTAGCTGAGTGTGAGTGCACGTCCCTTCAGGCTCCATTAGCATGAGTTAACTTTGTAATTGGGTTTCTGGGGCAAACAGGGACAGGAAGCAGAAGTAATTTGGCAGGCCAGGCTTAGCTTTTTTGTTCTGTGTGTTATAAGTGCACAAGAGAGCAGAAGTAAAAGAGTGGTGCAGAATGGCTGGAGAAATCCTAACAAAGCCGAGGATAGTTGTCAAAACTTGATCTGGACGTTATGGAATATCATGGAACTTAACCAAGGTGGGACTTTACAGCTATATTGAAGCAGAATTTCTATAGCCTCCTGTGACTTTTAAGAGTCCTTCTCTTGCTGCTCTGCATTTTTCAGCTGTCTGTCTGGCAGTAGCACTTTGCCTTGTACAGTCTAGCAACCAAAGATGGCTTGCAACAAAAAATTCAGGCTTGCTGAATGAAAAGCAGTTGTTGCTACTCAGTTTTGAAGCTGCTTCACAATGAACTTAATAGAAATGTAAGTTTTGAAGTTGCTCTAAACTCTGTTCATAATACCTAGTTTTGGACAAATAAACCAAAAAAGAGAGCGGGGGGGAATCCAAACCAAACTGTGAAATGCTAGATTTCCTGAATAGGGGAGACAGGTTTTGGTGTTGTTTCTTCCATTTTTTAAGGCATTGAAAGTCATTTGGCTCTTTTCAGGTGTTCAGTTTGGATTTACAGGAATGTGATTAGAATTAAGCTGCCTTGTGGTATTTTTTTTTAAACCACACTTCACATTTTTCAATTAATAACTTCACTTTTAAAACAAGTCTTTTTCCCAGATTAATCTTAAGACTCAGAAAATGCAATACAAGAAGAGATTTTTTTTTTAGCTTAAGTTCCGTTCCTTCCTGACATGTGGGGCTGAACTTGTTCTTAAACTTTCAAGTTGCTGCTTTCTTGGTTTTTTTTCTGATAATAAGATCTTGAAGGGTTTTCTTTCCTCAGATGAATGCTTGTCTTACTCTGGCATCACTCACCATTTTCTCAACTTACATTTTACCAGCAGCCTTCTCAAGCAGCTTTCTGTCCATGACAAGTCAGTAACATTCGAAGAGAAGATATAATCGCCTGCAAGACCAAGGTGAAATCTCTCTGAAACAAAGAGGTGCTGAAAATTATGTAGGCATGGTCAGCTGCAGTTTATGTATCTTGTCAGCATCGTTTAACTGGGCTGACAAACTTGATGAATGCTTCTTATTTTGTTCTTGTAGTGTTTGTTATGGGCTGTTTTATGCATCGGGTTTTTTTGAGTAGACAAGGGTTCCGATGTGTGTAGTGGAAGTTGCCATGGTCCTGATTCCATCTGTGATTTAGCACTGAGTCTTTGTCTCCTTTGTGTTTTTCTTGCTGTTTCTCATCCCATAACTACTGCTGCTTGTGCCCACTGCCCACTAAGCAGTGTAGCAGGATCACATAAACGAAAATACTAGTGGCTGCCAGGAGCCTTCTCACTGAGGAAATTTAAGGAAAACAAACCCCTCTTTGTATCTGTACACACATCATGACTGTCACGAGTTATGTGGTAGGCGTGCTGAGGAGATGCAGTCGGTGCTCACTCAGAGACCCAGCACTGGAGGTGCATGTCCTGGGAGGCTGCAGCTCTAGCCAGACAGGCAGTGCCCAGTCACTTAGTGGCTGGGCTGGGATGTGGGGATCAAGAAAATGTGGTCAAAATAAAGTGGAGTTCTTCAAGAATCTTATAAATAAACAACTGACAGAATATTGTTCACATTGTAAGGGGTTGTTGGTTCTGGTTGAAGCAGACTTCAGAGGGTTTCAGGGCTGTTACCTATAGCAATTCCATCTTTTCAGTAATTCCATCCCATCATAGCCTGGGGCAGAGAAGCTTTGTGCATGTACAGCTGAATATTAAATCTCTGGCTCAGGAAGTGTTAGGTGCATGGATTTATTAGTCTTAATGCTGGTATATTTTTCATGCCCACAGCTAGCCAAAAAACCAGGATGGCGTGCAGTTTGTTTTAAGTGGTAGAGATTAATGACATTTTTATTGCAAAGCTACATTTGTAGTTTTGTTTCACAAGTGCAGGGTGACTGGGACAGGAAGGGACCTTTGTTGGTTCACAGCCTGTAGTTGAGCCTTTTGACCCCTCCACAGACCGCCTCTCGCTTAAAAGGAGCCCTACAACTCCTCAGCAGCCCCAGCTGCCTCTTGGTCTTCTTGTGTTGTTCCCCTGGAAGCCCCTCCCATCCCTCTCTCCAGCAAAGCCCCCTGGCCCCCAGTCCGCATTGCTCGCATTCCCGAGCTCTGCCGTGCTCGCAGTGGGATGAGGGAGGTGGCTAAGCTGGTCCTCTGCTCTGGCTGGAAAACCACTGTTGTGAAAGCAGCCTGCCTGCTCCTGTCCTCCCTTTATATCCATCAGAGCCCCCCTGCCCGCATAGCTCACATTCCTGAGCCGAATTTCATTTGGGATGGTGTTTCGCTTTGGATGCTGTTCCTGCTTGGTAAAACAATTTTCCTTGTAGCTACATCTTCATGGAAGAGCAGCAGTTTATATGTCCCCCTGTTTAACATACTTGGTGGCTGTTCTGGATGGTGCACCAAGGTCTCTTTGGTGACTGCAAGTGAATGAGATGGCAGATGCAGCAGTGAGGAGCCAGAGGTTCGGTTGTGCACAGGCTGAAGGAGAATGTTGGGGTCCTGGAGGAGACACCACTGGAGCTGATGTCTGTGACTCTTGTGGAGGGACAAAGTTTCATTGTAATGTCAATTAAAAGACTTTTCCTCCCCACCTCTTCCTCCAAGCGTCTTGCTAATTTGCATCACAAAAGTGAGCCAAGGTTGTCTCCTGACTTTGTTTCAGAAAATAACAATTGTCTTAACTCTGAGTGAAAATGACAGGATTTATGGGCTGCTTTATGCATGCTGGTGCATTCAAGTATAACTGTTAATTGAACTGCCTAATGTTCTTTTACCACAATGTCCAGTTACAGCTAGTCTTTCATCAGTGCTGAGAGAGTCTCATTGCAAGGAGGAGGACTGTCTGGCCTGTGATACTGGTGTTGCCCTGTGGAAGAACCAGCTGGGTATGTAAGGCACTTTCCTGCACATCCTGTCTTCAGAAACAGTGGGCTGTTTCCCATATTTTACTACTGCTAAGCCAGAGATTCCTTGAGAAATAAAAAATAACTATAATGTATTTGTACACAGCTAGGAGCACTAACAATTTTCTGTCAGCCAACAGCCATTTGTATCTATATTAAACTTAGTCAAGCTGTCTTTGTTGGAGCTGGAGCATCTCATCACTTTGATTTCAGTGCAGAAATTGTCAAGCCACAAGGCTGCCCTGACATTCCTGTATAAAGTGCCCAGCGTATATGTACCACAGGTCAGAAGCAGTAGTTACTCCATATGTGCTTTTTTTCTTTCTATTGATCTCTGGACCTTTGTCTAAAACCTAGAGTATTACAGAGACTGCAGGAGGGGCCAGAGTAAGGCATGGGGTATGTATTCTGTATTGCTCCAAGATTCATGTCTGTGCTGTGTTGCAAAATTGTCCTGTTTATTGCTCTTGCTCTGAATAGAAACACCTTTTGTGGCTGGCTAAACTTCGGAAAAGCATTAGGCCCAAGGAGGAACATTTTCCTTCCTATGTCAAATAAAATCCTCCCTTGGACCAATGCTTGAATAGTTAGGTTGAGCTGTGTTTGGCTTGTCAAAATCCAGCTATTTTCTTGCCAAAACTGAGGTAAGCTCCAGATAGAACTTAACATGTGCTCTTTCTCAGTGAATTACTCACATAAAAGCACTTGCTAAACCATGTCTAGACTGCAAAGACCTGGATTTGGCTGAATCTAATTAAAGCAATGGTGGCTTTCAGGTACAGATTTAACTGCAGTATGTTATCCTGGCTTTTGCTAGAAGGATGCTGACCATGGCTGAAGTGGTTTTGACTTGAATACGGAGGTAAATTCAAGTCAAAATACCTTTGAACTGGTACTTCTGCCCACCTGCTTAGCCTGCCACAAAGAGAACATCATGTGTCCAGAGTAGGATAGCCAAGCAGGTCATGGTGATATGGGTTTCAGCACAGTCTTCTCAGAAAAATTGAAATCAACTTCCTGCTGGTTTTGGAAAATTAGGTGAATAATTCTGAGAGTTACCAGAAAGTTTCTGACTGCATTGCAGAGATATGAAGAGTCTTAAAATATCCTGCTAGAAATACTGGATTTGATACTGGAGGTTACAGGATGTTAGATGCACAGCACTAACTAGTCCATGCTGGCCAGCCTAAGCTTGTGAATTTATTGCCCATCTGTGCCCATTGCCTCATCTTAACTCAGGTTGATTACCAGCTGCTTATTGATTAAGAGGGATTAGGGGAGTCCTGGATGTCTAACACAGCTGGTTTCTCCCATTTCTGAGTAAGTCACTGAGTGGAAGTTGTGGTATTGCCTGTGGATCCCTCCCTGGAGCTGTTCTGGAGTACAAAGAAGCATAATGTAACTCCTGGCTTCTGATAGTTCTACCTCGTGGCCTTGAATGTTTGCCCAGACATGTCTGTGAAGCATCTTGGCTGTTCTCATGCTTTTGCTATTCCTCTGTCTCAGCTCTCTGGACTCCTTTTATTTCCTGTAGCTTTTCTATCTAGCATGCACTTTGTTCAGTGCCCATCAAGTCATGCCTGTTCCTCCTCTTTCATCCTGCCCCTGAATGCTTGCTCTGTTCAAAGTCTCTAAGACAATACAGAAAAGGGGGGGGTCACCATGAAGAAAATGGAAGAAATAAAAGAGAGAAGTGAAAGAGCTGTCTCTGACAGAATTCAGGCTCTGCTGTCTAATCTGACAAGTATAACTTTTTCTTGAGAAACTGTCCTTTGCTTCACATTTTCAGCCTGTCATCAAATTTCTGCTAGTTTTGAACTTTGTCTCATGAGGCTGTTGCAGGAGCAGGAGTAATGAGCCAGCAGTGCAATTCCTTTTCTTGTCCTTAGAAGTGCAGGGGGAAAAAAAAAAAGATTCAGCTGCCTCTCCCTGTAACACAGCAGCAGTGGGTGACTGCCATGTCTTTTTAGGCTGTTGCAGTCTTACAAAATGTTCTGCTTTGGAAATGAAAAAAGAAGATATACTGGACTGTTCTTAGTACCAAGTTCAAGGCTCAGCATTGCAAAGAAAGTTTGTGTAGCTAATTAAAGGTATACATACTACTTCTTGGCAGTGTGCAGAGAGAACTTTTTCTGGTAAGGAATGTTGGCATGACCTTGCCTTGTCCCTGAGTGTCTGAGAACTTGCATTTTTGTCATCTTCTCAGCAGAACGCAACCTGGGATAAACCTAGGATAGTGGCTAGGGGTCACAGCACAGATGTGCCATGCTCGCTGTAGTGAGCTCTCCTGTTTGCAGCTGGATAGTGGGGGCTGTGGATTAGCCACCTCACTGCCTTCTCCTCTGGCCATGGGCTGTGACCCATGCTCTTTTAAGCTCTTCCTGCTTGCTGCAGGAATCTGGTGTTTTCTTAGCTGTGAACACTCTTCTAGGCTGATTTTTATGTATGATTTTTTTTTTAACAGATCTTTTGATTTCCTTTCACTGTTAATATGCTAATTCACAGCTGGTTGTAAGAAGACTGAATACGTTCCTGGTCAAGAATAGCCCCAGTCTGTGTTGGCAATATTCCTATGTATGAATTACATTTTGCTGCTATGAAAAGAAGGCTGTTGTGCTGTATGATTGATTTGCAATTCATCTTGCATGGCCCAGTCAGGACTCAAGCTGGATGGTGCTGATGGATGATGTGATTAGTGCTGATGTTGAAGATGGAGTTACAGGCAAAGAGGTTCCTGGTTTCATGGCTTCTTACCATGAAAAAAGGGGCGGTATTTGTCTTGCTATACTGATATGCTGAGCTTCTCTCTGATGTCTAGGAAGTCTCCATTAGATCCATCCATTTCCTTAATCCCTTCTTGAAAACTTCATTTTACATCATGACTTTTTTTTTTTTTTTTTTCTTCAGAACGAAGGAAAACCCTCCTTACTTTTGTCTTGCTGTCTATTGGAAGTGACAGAAATTGCATCAAAGCCTGGATGGGGATTTTTGTAGATGAGTTTGTATTCCCTAAGGCTCTGGCATTTATCAGCCCTTGTTCATGATGGAAGTTGCAGGTCATTGAGATGTTTTAACTCCTGACCTAATAGCATGTGAGTGTTTGCTGTTGCCCAGTTTGCTCAATTCCCTGTTTGGTCAGCAGCCGGGGAGCTGCTGGGAGCCTGGCTGGCCTTGGCTCCCGGTCACTCACAGAGCTGGCGAGCTGAGCCTGGGCTGCTCAGCTGAAATGCTGTCAGTGCGCTCAGCCCAGGCAGGGCGGGATGGCACACTCTGTCCCCTCTGGGGGACAAGGGTGGTGTGAGTGCCCAGCGCACGCTGCGGGAGCCGAGCCGGCTGCGCCTGCCGTGGAAGCGGCTGCTGCTGCAGAGCACTGCGCTCCCCATACCTGTTTCCTTGTGGTCGCTGAAGGGTAATTGTCAACAGCCGTTTCCCACTTTCTTTGTAGGTCTTTCTTTGGTGTTCCTCTTAACCCAGATTTTTCGTTCAGCTTGCCAGTTACTTATAACTCCTAATTCCGGTTTAATGACTTTTTTGTGTCTGGGGATTGTACTTTATTTGCATCACAACAGAGCCCTATGAAAGGCTTGCAGTAATGTCAGCCTTGGATCTGGTGTTAGGCAGTTCAAAGTGCCAGGCATGAGTTTTATCAAGTTGGTCCCTTTGTGCTTCGAAATTTGAAGATACTGATCTTGTTGGAAGTAGACAGGTGGCAGGTCGAGCAGCACATCTGAGAGTTGCCTGCCGAGAAAACTTGTTTTAATGAGAAAGAATGGAAAAGTAACATGTCTGTCACAAGGAGAGATTTCAGGAGTTCAGTTGTATGACATCACTAGTAAAAGTAAGATAATAAACACCAATATACTAAGAGCATCTAAAGAGTTAGTCAGTCTCTTATTTTGTGTATTATGGCCTATTGATTTAATGAGACTACAGAACCGATTTCTCAAAGCCTGGTAATAAAACACATCAGTTAAAATGAGCCTGAAGTTTGGATGAAATTATTTAGATTTGTGGACTGTTTCTTTCAACACCTTGGATTATTAATGTTTGGGTTTTGTTTGTTTTTTTTTTTTTTTTAATTAGGAATTCATCATACCAGAACTATGTAGCAAAATATGCTTCTAATCTGCAACCCCCCAAGCTGCATTTCTTTTTAATTGCCAAATGTTCTATTTGCCAGTAGAAGCATGGGAAAATATTAATAACTGAGAGACTATCTGATGAAGAATGTTGAAAGAAGTCTGCTAGCATCAGAACTTTTTTTTATGGTTAGGAGTACAATGAATGCTTCATTTTAGTAGGAAAAAAGGAGATACTACTAAACCTCGCTCTGCCTTCACTTTTCCCAGCTGTGACTCAGATCTTTGTTAAGCTCATATTTTGTTTTTGTCTCACTCAGCTCAGTCGAGTGGGTCATTGCATTTGGAAATTTTTACGTTTCTAAACATCCTTTGGAGAGCAAAGCAAAAAAAGCCAAACCAGAAAACTCTTCTAACACACAACACCCCCAGCTGTAGTACATCCAACAAGTTTTGCAATACTTCAGTACTGCCAGAGTGTCCTGCAGTTGCTTGCTTTCCTTTTGATGAGTTTTAATGGATCCCTGTTCTGTTAGCTTGCTTCAGATAGGCAGCAAGAGAAGGAATTGCCTTTCCAGAAGGAACTTCTCGCATGCTGTGAATGCAAATAGACCGTTTGTTCCGCTCCCACCACCTAAATCTTTCCTCCCAGGCTTTGTGGGATTTAATGCCAGCTCACAACACAAGTGTGACAGCTGGTTAGTGTCCAAAGTCCTTTTTGTTGTTTCAGCTTTAATCAGGAAATGATTTGTCAGAGGATCAAAGCACTCTTGGGTGAATTAACTTTTTTTTTGCCAAACTGTAGCTTCGATGGATATGTAAATATTGTCTGATTTTTATTGGGACGGAGTGATCCTTGCACAGGAGTGATTTTTGGCTCTAACCCGAATAAAACTGGGGTTGACACTGCTAATTTTACAGAGCAGCCTGCATGGACTGTTATAGATCTATTTTGAAATAGATCAGGTGTGCCAGTAAGTTGCATGCAGGTGGCAGAAGGTCTCTTAAGCTCATCTCCTGATACAATTCTGAAAGCAGCGAACAAACTTCCAGTGTTGACAGTGACTCCTCCCTTTGTCTCCTCTTTTGCCTTTGTTTCTGAAAGCCGCTTGGCACTGTGTTGGCCTTTGGAGGCTTTGTGACACTATGGAGATGTGACTTCTCCTGTGCACTGCTCTGAGGGCTTCTGGGAATTGCAGGGTTTACAGGTGCTCGTTGTGCCATGCAAAAATGCAGTGAAGTAAGAACCCCTGGGAGGGCTTGACAGTGCTCACAGCTTGTGTGTCGGTGTGTTTGCAAATATTTTATTGGCAATGCCATGCTGTGAGAGTAGAGTGAGAGAAAGGTGAGATCCTGTGCCTGGGATTCCTTTGTTCCCTAGACCACAGGTAGGGTGCTGTTGTTGGGACAGGTGTGTACGTGTCTGCGCAGGTGCCAGTGCTGGTGGGAGAAGCATGAGCTGCAGGCACAGATGGAGGTGGTCTTCAGCTAGGCAATGTGTTCTGTTAGGAAATAAAGCTGAGTAAAGTTGTGTTGATGCCTGAGGAGAAGGTGGGAGGGGGGAGGTCAGGGTGCAAGGCAGTGAGGTAGTGGCTGGGTAACATCACTCTTCAGAAGCTTTTACAAGGAGGTTTCTTGAGGGTGAGGGGTGGTGATTCCTTTTGTCCATGAGAGCATACAGCTCTAGATGACTATTCAACAAACAGTCCCAATATTAAGGATGGACACATTCTCCTAAATATTTGGGAACCAATTGGATTTTTTTCCTGTAAGAATTGTATTTGGGTGAAACATACCCAAAAAGCAAGTTACACATTCTTTTCCTGCTCTCTGATTTGAAGTACCACATTTCTCAGTCACCCCAAAGTAGTTCCCCACCCCAAATGTGGGGAACACATGCCCTCTCTGGGCAGGAAGGCCAGGCCTTGCTCTCCAGAAACAAATGGATGATGCATTGCATGATGGCTCAAATGCCAGCATCTCTCAGGCACCTACCTGACACCTCTTCCTGATTCCATATGGAAGCAAAGGAAGGCACGGAAATCTGGTGTGGCAAACCCTGTTCTGCTGCCTGCAGTGCCTTTGGGGATGTGAATGGCTTGTGCTGCAGCACTGTGTAGCTTGAAGGAGGGGGGTTTGTGCTCTGGAGAAGAAGAAAATTGGTGGTACATGGTGAACTCTGGGCTATTGAGTGCGTGTCTGTCTGGTACACCTGAGGGCAAAATGGAAAGAAATGCGTGGTGTCAGGATGCCTGATGGATGTGAAAAGAGTTGGATCCAAGCACACAGAAAAGACATAAAGTGAGATGTTAATGAGTAACAAGCTGAGTCATCTTGCAACAGCTTGCAATGCCAAGTAGAGATGTACACATCATGAAAGGAAGGAATGTGCCCAACTGTGTTTATTCCAAGTACAGAAGGACTCGCCCTCATTCTTACACTCAAAACCGGGGCATTTTATTGCTTTTGAGAAGAACCAACAGGATGTAATAGTAAATGTGTCCCTATGCGTTTTGTTCTCTGTAATGTTCTTCAGACGGAATAGCCTTGGTGTGAAATTGCCTGGTAATCAACCAGAGGGCAGCTGCTCACCCAGCCTATGTTCTGGACATCAGTGTTCTTGATCCAGCCTGCTGCATCTTCAGGGTCTTTTAAATGACCTCTTCCTGATTTCTTGTCCAAAAAAGGGCTTCAAGCCAGCCAGTTTGTCAGAAAAGAGCTTGAAGAGAGGGACTCATTTGCCTAGAGTGATGTATCTTCTAAGGAAGGTCTCTCCCGTAAAAGGAAAGAAAGCAGAACAAATAGTCTTCCTGTTGTTTGCCCAGAACAAAGTCTGTTTTGTTTCAAGGAAGTACCTGGTCATTGACATTTTCATTTTCTTATTGTTGGCTTTGAATTGCTCACCTGAGACTGAGCTGCAGGTGTCTTCAGGTTCAAACGAAGCAGAGCATTCTTGCTTCTCAAATTTCAATGAAATTTGTGTGCTGTAAGACCAGAAACTATAATCTTTTTTTTTTTTTTTTTCCCCAGGGAAAAATAGGTGACTGAAATTGCTGTGTGGGTGGGTATAAAGCAAAGGGTGAGGACAAAGGGATAAAAAATTTGCGTGAGAAAGCACAGCTGGCTAAGCTGCACATCTCCAGTGCATTGAGCTCTGTGTATCTAGAGGGTGATAACACAAAATAAAAAGATTGTTTCCATTGCCTATGTTTGTCCAATTGGCCTATTGCCCAGCTGTACTCAGGCAGTTGTGAAGATGTGGTCTGGGTGCTCCTGCTTCGCTCTGGGTAAAGCAAAGATGAAGAGAAGTAGTGCTGGGAGCTACTGATGAAAAGGGCAATGAGATTAGAGGTGCTTTGGGTGTGGCACAAATTTATAGCTTGTCCTTTCTCATTAAAAAAATAAACAAAAAATAATAGTTTAGGAAACTCTGTGATTTTTGTCCTGGCTAAAATCAGGGAAATCTCAGTCATAAACAGAATGAAAAGGAGAAACATATGTTGGATGAATAAAACATATGTTCAGGCAGGTGTGTGTTTTACTTACATTTTTAATGGTTGTGATGTCCCTTTGCTACTCTAAAATGCTGCAGCTGAGTGCAGATGTTTTGGAGAATACTTGACTTCTGGATGTATCTGCCTAATGACAGCCCAGAGTTTTGACCTTTGCTATTGGTACTTCTATTATTTGTGTTGTGCTGGTGCTAACAGAGCAGTCTTTGCAGAATGCTTGTGATCCATAGTGTGAAAAGTGTGCTTAACTGTTTTTGTGGAGTGTTTTTCCATTGTTTCTTCTGTGCGGCTCATGTCTTGTTTTAGTGCTATATCTAAGCAGCTTTTTTAAGCCTTTGATCCAAGATAACTGACACTTCAGAGTCTGGCTTCCTTGGTTTAAAAGTATGTTAGCTACCCATGTCTTAAACTGGCATGTCACTTGCAACTGCATTCTGGTCCTGCTCTTACAGCAAGGCATCTCTACCCTGTTACAACTTGTTCAGAAATAGTTTATTTCAGGGAAACTTGTTCAGCTAAGAGATATGAGATCTCCTCTCATTATACGTTTGAAAGCATCTATGCCTTTGGCATGCTGACCTCCCACCAAACTCACTGTGCACGGTAAGTTAGTGCCCTGAAAATTAGTCAGGCAACAGCAATGGTGCTTTACTTTCACTCTTTCACACTGCCGATAGAGAAAATCTAGAGACGATTGTGTCTTTTTAATGTCATTTTTCAAAACAAGTGAAGCCAGTTCTTAAAATGCTGTCAAGTGTTCATTTGTAGGCAGGCATGCACTCTGCAGCTAGAAGCTTTGCAGTGCCTGGGTGAGGAGGAATTAATTAGCAGCCTTCTTGCTAGGTGGTGTCCTCTTTCACTGTTCTCAGATTGCAGAGGGTAAGGATGAGAAAAAAGCCTACCTGATTATCTCTTTTCTTGATTTCATGTTGGCCCACCCCAGACAGTTTATGCCAAGCATTCTGGGTAGAGTTCAGTTAAAGTTTCCACCAGACAGGGCCTTTGCAGAGCTGAGTGTTGCCATTCCCACCTTACACACTCTGCCTGTCCGTGCTGTCCTTTGACCGCTGCAGTCCTTGTCAGTCACTGCTGGGAGGTGCTGGGGACTAAGGGCATGGCTGCTGCAGTATGAAGGGTGAGAATCAGCATTGTCACTGCAGGCTGCAGCTTTGCCTGTGCCCATGAGGTTTCACCAGGGCTAAAAAACCCAACACTTTCTCCAAACCCTCGCTGTCTGTGTAGAACTTCAGTATTACAGCCAGAAGTCGCCTTTCCCTTGGCTTCGTTTTGTTCACTAAACATTGCTCTAGGAAAGCAAGTCTTTAATCACTGTTTTGATAAGCATGGATATTTGTTGAGAATAAAACATGAAAGTAAATATGTTAGCCTTTTCCCACCTACACAGTAAAAATTAAATTCCTGCAACTACCTTTAGAAAATCAACTTTTCCCTTACACTTGTGGTAGAAGCTGTTTTGTGGCAGCGTGTCTTTGAGTGTATCTACATGTTCCCCCTTTACCTCCCTGAAACTTGTTGGTACTATTGTTGCAGGGGTTTTTTTTGTTTATAGTATGGCTATATTAGCACTGTAGCCGGGTACAGGCTGCTGCTCTTGACCCCTGGTGTTTCTGTGAAGGTCACAATGGAGGAGCTGGAATTCCTGCCTTAATTACATTGCAGCAGAATATCCATGCTGGTTTTCCCAAAAGATTAACAGAATGATGCTGCACGGCTTTGAAATGTGATCTCAGAGCATCTAGCTCTCAGGACAGCTTTTTTCATGTTTAACACATGCATGGATTTTGTGTATTTAAGTGACTAATTACTGCTCCTTGGAGTAAAATGTGAATGGTAGTTTATCACCCTGGTTGTTTGCTATTGCTTTTGTCTTTCTCACCAGAAGCCTTCAGTGCTCTCCTGTGAAGTAGCAGGGAAGAGTGAGACTTTTTTGTCCTGGTAGCTAAACTGCAGCTATTATGCAGATGCTGTAATGTACAGTAAGGTACAACTTTACAAGTTTTAAGAATAAATACACAAAAAATTGTCCAGTGGTTAGGCTTGATAGACTGCAGAGATGCCTGCAGAACTGCAGCAAAACTGAAGGCACAGATGTTGCTGTTCTAGGAAAGCTTGCTAGAGAGGACTCTGTGCCTTTCCGTCCTTATATATAGCTTGGCTCCCAGAGCAAGTAGATTCTTTGCTTCAATCCAGCTATGCTGTGAAATGTGGTGTCAAAGTATCTGCTCTATTGTGAGCAATTGGTTTATTGGTCATTGGCCCTGGCATGGTCAACAAAGCAGCGACATTTTGTAGGTGCCCCTGCTTCATGCAGTGTCTGTGGTTTTCTCTGTGTTTGTGGTCTGGGAGGTGCCAGAGTACCTCAGGATGATTTGTATTTATAGTTTGTCTTAACTTCTGTATGCTGAGAGCACTTCCAAACTGGACTGTACCTCCAGGGAAAATATGAACATATCTGTTTTCACTGATGTTTCCCCTCAAAGCAGCTTAGTCTCCAATCATTCTGGAAATAGTCTCTCTTTTAATAATGATAAAAGGCTCTTTCCCTCTTTCTCTCAGAACTTAGGTATTGAGAAGGAAGACTGGAACACTTGTTTATGCACCTGAATTACCCCTCCTTCCTTTTACCCCAAATCCTCATGCGCCTACAGACAGACTATACATGGCAACATTTTTTTGGATGGAAGCCCTCAATAATACTGGGGTTTTTTCTGTCACTGCCGATGAAAGTGTCATGAAGGCACTCGCTGCAGGGCAGAGCAGGGAGATGTTAATGTTTCTAGTGTGTGCTCCAGATGTTTATGCAATGTGCCTAAGCTTGCTGTAGAATACAAAATATTTGTGAAAGGCCCCCAGGTCTATCCATGGATAAGCTATTGGTCCAGGTTTTCTGAACAAAGCAGGAGAGAGAGCTTAACTGATAAGCTCTAATTAGGTCTGTTCTCTAGCAGCTCTTTCCCAGGAGAATGACTTGGGGATGGTTGTTATCAAATGACTTTGAAACTGGAAAACCATAATGTTGACTTTTCCCTTTATTTGTATTTACTGGAATAGCAAATACTGAAACAGACTGGAGAAATTCCTTCTCTTAAACAGTGGCAATTAAATTATTGCAACGAGCATTTGATGCAAACTCAGATCTTTGTTCTGTTTCCTCTCTTTACCACAAGCCGCTTTTGTTTGACTCAAAGCATTTTCATTGCATACCTCAGACCTTTTGAATAGATGTTTTAGGTAATGCTTAAGATGGTCACTTTGTTATCTTTAATTATTTTGTAGTTTATGATGAGAAGAGGGAGAGAATCTTCAAAATAAAGCTGTCCACATTTTTCATCAGTGTGTAAGAAAGTACACTCATCGGTGTTACACTCTGTATAAACCATTGTTTGCAAAAGCATATTTAAAACTTAGCAAAAAATCTCCAGCAAGTTCTGGTTATATGGCCAAAACAACCTAACACTGACCAGTTTTCATTATCTTGAGATTTCAAATACATGTGGAAAATACTGTCTTGAAATTTTACTTTCTATGAGGTTGCTGTGGCAGCTTGCGTTCCCTAATATACTTGGTTATTCTGCATAAAGGAAAAACACATTGTTGATACTACAAAATCTTACTTAAAATATCAAGAGGTGCTTCACTGTGTGCATTGCTATGATTTCCAAAGTTTTGGAAGTATAAAATGATGAAGAAGAGCAGGGATGATGAACAAGATGCAGGGAGCTGGACTGCTTGAAAAACAAAACAGAAGAATGCTTCCAGAATTATTCATGTATAATTGCTGGAACAGTGTTCCAGATGCATGCATTGTCCCTAACGCCTGGGGAATTAGCTGAAATGAACACCTTGTATTCCACATGTATTTGTGCAAGCACCAGGAGTTAAATGGCCTGAATCAAGAACACTGGAGTCAGGTCAGTTGCCCAGAACAGCATCATGTAGATGTTGGTATCAAAATAAGTTCTGAGGCAGTTGGTTCAGAATAGTTATAGGTATTGCTGCATCTCACTTGGTCAGGAGTGCAGCTAGATCTTGACTTTGACGAGTATGAGAACTTAGCTAGAGAAGAGTGCTATTTGACATGTGTGTGCAGTTCTTCTGTCTTGTGAACAGCATTTTCGCTCTCTTCAAAATGCATTTTGTGTTGCTAGCCTTAAAAAGTACTGGAAACCCTTAAAGTACGGAAAATGTTGTACATTTCACAGCTCCAGCTGTGAATATTAGTTTGTAGTATTTCATTTTTCTTGGTGGTGGCTCTGCCACCCAGAACTTGAAAGGTGATTGCTGCTTTATCCTTGAAGGGAAGACAAGGCTATATAGAGGGGACACTCTGTGTGCTTGGTGTGAAGGGGGAGCTGCCATCAGCATAGGCAGCCCTGATGCAAGAAGTGGATGCCTCTGGAGTCAGGAACAAGCATGGTCTCTTTTCTTCATGCTTCATCTGCCTGTTTACCTTCGAGTGGGTTTTTAACCCACCCAGCCCTGTGGATTGGTTCTGCCAAAGGTCCTTGGGTTTGTTGAGGAGCAGGCAGGCAATACACAGGTGTGAAGCATCACCCTCCAGAGACGGATGGATGGTGAATGATGGGATGTGGTTGGTGCTACAGCAGGCATCCTTAGAAGTGCCACATGAATGGGTTTGTGGGGTTGAAGGAAAACAAAATTACAGTATTATCAGTGGTGGAGCTCAAAATTCATGGTTTAGGCTGCTGAAGTCTTGGTTTGGATTTGGCAGCATTGATGTTTTATCTAGGTAACATAAGCACAGTTAAGTCCAGAGAAAATTTCTCTGGCCCTAAGAAATTTTGTTCTCCTGAGACCTCATGAAAAATTTTCATAATTGATGGTTGGGATATGATCTAAGCCTGGAGTGTCAGTGTGACTTTTCCATTCATATTGGTTTACGGATGAAAGAATGTGTGGCGAATACCCAGAGTAATTATGCATGTTTCTAATGTTTCAGCTTGAATAATACCGCCCACCTTCCCAGAGAGGTCAAGTTACTGTTTCAGGCATTGCAGTTAAATAATGTACCGTGTGCCAGAGAGAAACGGTAGACCAACAGCCCTGTAAGTTTTTAATACAGTTTTTTTTCTCTTTCAGGAAATAGTGAAATCAGATCAGGTTTGTGTCACTGGGTAGGTTTTGGATTTACAATCTAATGGACTATTTAAAATATATCTAAATGGGAAAGTACTTGTGGCTTGAAGTGGTGATTTGTTTTTGAACAGCAGTACTTAATGTTGAAGGAGTATTAAAGTGTGTGTGTGTGTGTGTGTGTATGTGCCTGGTCGGTGTCTCTTTATGGTGCACTAATTGTTTGCAAACTGCTGCAGCAACACAGACAGTCCCACACAAGTCAAATTCTGCCTGGCAGAAATGGTGGTGGGACGACAGTTAAATTGCTGGTGATTTTTCATCCATGGTGACCCACAATACCTGCAAGTATGCTGAGATGTTAAAACAGCATTGCATTGTTTCATCTGCATTTCCATTCTGTGCTCTGCCTTCCCTGCCTTTTGCTGGCTGCCCTCGCAAATGGGAGCTTACAGCTTTTCAGACAGAATTGGTTGAGGTTCACATTGCTTAGTGACCTTCATGTTTCATGCACTGTGTGGGTAGATGGAACTTTTGCATGTAGGTGACATTTTTAGCAGTTCGAGAAACATACAGTGACAATCACACTGTGCATACACGTTTTCCACAATCTACTTTGAAAGATTGTTGTTAGACTACAACCTTAATGTCTGTGAGCTGGAGAATGAAAATCTAGCATTTAAGGTTTTGGAGAGGGGCAGTGGTGTTCTGTATGTGGAGAGAGAGAGAGTGTGTATTAATATTATAAGGAGAGACTCACTACTTACTTTTTGGAGGAAAGGACAGGAATATTAGTGGATAAGAGGCTGGACCTGCCCCAGCCACGGGCACTGCCAGCCCAGAGAGCCACACGTGTCCTGGGCTGCATCCAGAGCAGGGTGGGCAGCAGGGCAGGGAGGGGATTCTGCCCCTCTGCTCTGCTCTGCTGAGACCCCACCTGCAGGGCTGCATCAGCTCTGGGCTCCCAGCACAGCAAGGACAGGGAGATGTTGGAGTGAGTCCAGAGGAGGGACACTAAGGTGCTTAGAGGGATGGAGAACCTGTCCTCTGAGGAAAAGCTGAAAGAATTGGGATTGTTCAGCCTGGAAAAGAGAAGGCTTTGGGGTGATGTAATTGCTGCCTTTCAGTATCTGAAGGGAGCCTGCAAGAAAGATGGAGGGGGATTTTTTTACAAGAGCATGTAGCAACAGGATGGGGGTAATGGATTAAAACTGAAAGAATGTAGGTTTGCATTAGATATTAGGAAAAAATTCTTTACTGTCGGGGGTGGGGGTAAGACACTGGAACAGATTGCCCAGAAAAGTTGTGGATGTCCCATCCCTGGAAATGTTCAGGGCCAAGCTGATTAGAGCTTGGAGCAAGCTGGTCTAGTGAAAGGTGTCCCTGTCCATGGCAGGGGGATTGGAACTAGATATCTTTAATGTCCCTTCCAAGCCAAACCATTTTATGACTCCAAAAATACTGCCATTTGTGTATGCTGCCTTTAGTAGAGTTCCTAATCAATGCCATTGCTGAATATGCAAGCCATGCTAAGTTTCAGAAGAGAAGAACATCCTGACCACTACTACCTGTGTCCTACTTCTCCTCCCCTTGTCTTCCTTATGTTAGGACAAGCTGCTTTGTTTCCTAGGGATACTGACAAATGTCTTACCTTGACTGGGTTTGAAGTGTAATTGGGGAAAGCTGTTCTGTTGAGAGCTGGTGGTAGAACTCTGGGGAATAATCTGTCCTTTTCCTTGGAGGCCTTTTGCTGGCTGCATATACTTGGTTATTTAATTTTCCTGGTTATTGAATAGTTGGAAGTGCTTTTTTTGTCTACCATCTCTCATGTAAAATTTCTGGTTTACTCTTTTGTCTGGAGCACAGTGCTCTTGAAGGCATAGGAACATACAGTAGTTATTCTGGATTAGTTTGCTTCACAGGAGGTAAATTCAGAATGATCTTATTTTTAGCTGTTTTTCAAGGAATTGATTCAGAACATCTGATGAAACAGCTGTCATATCTGCTTTTTTTTCTTTTCTGTACAAGGGAAACAGTACTGCCATGACAATGGCCCTGAGTGATTCAGAACTTTTGAGGATCCTTTTCATTGAAGTCTGCTGCAGTGAGGAGTGTGCTACCCAATAGCACTGTGCAGCCTGGGATTCATAAATTCGTGTTTTCAGAGCTTTAGGCTGAAAATATGATGGAGCCTTTTTTTCTCATCTTGGTTCAGTGTCATAACTTCCACAGAGCTATTACCCGGAGTGTGTGGAGAGTGTTGAGGATTATTACCAAACAGTGCTGGATTTTGAACAGTAGTCCACCACAGCCCTTCCAAAATTCCCATCCTTTAGTAATATAAACTTTAGAATATCACTGGGAAGATGGTAATAAGATCAGCTTAAAAATCCTGAAATGCAGCTACGTAACATGCATATGGAAAGCCCAAGCTGCAAAGAAGTGACCTGGTCCAGGGTTTGACTTGGTGCCAGAGGAAGAAGTGAGCTCTATTGTTGATTTTCATTCTGACTCAAAGTCTTAGGATGTTGCCTGTCCCTAATTAAGGGGAGCTTCAGCCTTTAGGCCTAGATATGGAGATGGATACATGAGGGACAGGAATTCCCTAAGATGCAGGTTCTTGGCATGCTTCTAGCTAGCATGACCAGCTGCCTATTGTTAGCTATAGCTGTGTTGCACCTAGGAAAATGTGTAGTGATGACTGACCTTTGGGAATGTTTTCATATTCTGTGAGGATGGGGAAACTGTACAAAGAGGAGTTTTTACAGATATTTGCTTTTCTCACTTGAAATCTAGGAACTAAACATTTTTGGGAGTCATAAAGGTTATTAGTGTTTCAGATCTGCTGCTCCTGGAGATAATATCTATCAATTCTATATCTTTAACTGAATTTTAAAGGGTAAGATATCTAGTGAAATATCTTCTGCCTTTTAAAAGTTTCCAGGCCCTTTTCCCTCCCTTCCTCTCCTTGTCCAGCTGAGATGGGAACAGAGGAGTAAGGAAGTGACTCTCCTCAGGAGCATCATGTGTCTCACCTGGAACAAGGCAAGCAAGATAGTGTTTTATGATCCCTTTCAGTTTCATTCCCCACCTTTGCAGTTCCTTTTCATTGCAAGACAAAAGAAATACCTTCATGCCCTTTCCTAATCTCTGCTTGCCTTCAGGAAGCAAGCACAGATTCATCATGTCTGTTGTTGCTTATCAGCATAATTTATGATATGGTGATGTAAACAAGCAAAGGACACAACTGCATAAGGGATGCAGTACAGGATATAATTGGTGTATGAGGGAAAGTTAAAAAGAGAAGATAGGTAGCTGAGGGTCTTTCCAGTTTTCCTTCTTTCTTGAACCACTTTTTTAGGTAACTTCACATCAGTGCTTCTGTTGTGACACCCTCTTCTCCCTCCACTCCTTGCCTAATGTCAAATATCCCATCTGAACTGGCCTTGTTAAACACATCCTGCTTTGGAGCCATAGAAAATTCACTATGTTTTTAATCTGGACTAATTTGGTAGCTTAGTTTTGCAGTCAGAGAACAAAGAATTATGTCTGCAGGCCCATTGGCATGTGTGGGAAAAAAAATCCTCACAAACAAAACTTGGGTGTGTTAATGACTTTATCTCCTCAGTCACTGGGTGTGAATCCCTGTAAAAGTGAAGTCCAAGACTAGCAGTCTCCCTGCAGGTGGGAGAAAGGAAAATCTTGGGTGAATTCTAGCACAGTCAGTGAGGCTACATCTGTGGCAGCAGCCTTGGCTGCTGTATGTTTTGCTTCTCTCCCCAGTTCTGGTTAAGACTCAGATCTCTGTCTGCCAGCTGAAGCTCTCCATTGCAGTCGTTGTTGCATCATGGTATTTTTTGTCCTGCCAAGCAAAGGGCTCCTCTCAGAAAGCCCGGTGTGAACTCAACAGTTTCTGTAGGGAAGGTTCTGGAGGAGGGAGTGGGACATGTATCTGACCTCTGATTGTCCACGGAATGCTGAGTTAACTTCACCTGACATGGTAGCTAAACCTATTACGATTCAGCACACGTTTGTATGGCTTGCTGGGTTTTGTCACCACCTTGACTAGCCATTGTTGTTTGGAGACTGAGGTGTTCACCTATATTGCCACTTTTACTGTGTACCATTCACAATCAGCCTGTGGGTAAAAAAAAATATTTTGAAGGGGAGAGCCTTTTATTAGGCAGTGTTAAACTCAGATGTACACCGTATGTTTTGACTACATTTGTGGATATTTTTTAAATGGTTTGAGTAGCGCATATGTCTTTTATGGCACCTTTCTATTTTTTCATGAGCTGAAGTATTTGTAAGTGTTAAAACTGCTACTTTAACACCTATTTATCAAATGCAATTTAATTACTCATAAGTGAATTGTTATGCTTTTTGTAGTGTTTTGTTCACCGGTGCTGTATCGGGCAGAATTATTTGAGTATTTGTCCTCTCTGCTGAGAGCATGAAAAGCTCAAGGACTCTTGATACTGTTTAATCAATGTGATTTCTCTGTGTCTCAAGGCAATGCACTCTGTTAGACAGTTGTCCCTGTGCTTTTGCTACAAGAAACAGCTTATGTGCTGAAACCAGTCACCAACTTCTGAACACTGTGGTACAAACCCAAGGTGAAGCTGTCTCCTTGTGCTGTGACCTCTGTGCAGAGCTGACAGACATGTGAGAAGCCAGCCTTGCCTGCCAGCTTCTAGGTGAGCTGGTGTATACCATTTACCTGCAACATGAGCCATCTCACTTAAGTAAATCCTGAATTCATGGGACTGTGTTCTGCAGAAGGTCTGCGTCTGTTGAGAGAGGCCATAAGAACAGGATTGTCTCGAAAATTACTCATTTTAAAATAAATGTTTGTGGGGAGAAGAAAGAGGGGACAGGACTGGATAGGGACTCTTCAGTATCTGAAATTATCTGTTCTGCATGGCAGTACTTCTCTGACCATGGTTTGTTTGTGCCACATGGAATGACCCTTCTGTGTCTTTCCTTCTTTATTGTGGACAGGTAGGAGGCTGTGTTCTGCTGCAGGTTGTATTGTGTATCAGGTGTTCACCTTCCCTGCTGCTCTTTGCTTGTTCAAAAACCAGTTCCTATTGGGACAGGTGCTTTAAGGTACTGCTGGGTACATTATTTGTTATTGAATGTGTTTTAACGATTCAAAAGAGGATCAAAGTCCATTTGAAGTACGTGAAGAGCATGTCTCGGTACCAAGAGGTGGCATCGGGTACAGTAGATAAAGTGTTCTGGCTTTAACCCAGGACTTGTTTTATCTCCAGAAAGTTGAAAACAAAGTCACTTTGGCAACAATTTAACTTCTACCCTGCTAACAGGCACTCGATTACCTGCTACTTGGTGCTTATGAAATGGAGAACATTTGCACTAGTGCTAGAGGATTTCTCCTTGGTCTGTTTTAAATGTGTCTGTTAAAATGTGGCATGAATGCCGCAGCTGTTTGATTGTTGGACAATCACCATTATCATTACACATAGCTACTCTGAGATGCTGACCTGGACCTTTTCTTCTGGAGCCCAGGATCCTGTCTATAGGTATACCCTCTCACATTCCTCCTCTTAGCAGCCGAGGATGCTCAGTAATTGCTTGTCGATTATTTTACTGTTTTTCAAGAATTGGTGCAGTATACAGCTCAATATTGTGTGCTGAAGGTGGTAGATTTCAGTGAAACACACAGCTTCTGAGAGGAAACACCTCTCCATGGAGGGCTCATCTTTGGCGTAAGACTCTTTCATGTGAAAGAGACTGCTTGGCGTGGGAGGCGGGTGTCCAAATGGCAATACATCAACATTGTGAGATTCCCAAGGCAGAGCAGTCATGTTACTGTGGTGCCCTGCCCCGATTAATTAGTGTCTCTGAAGCGGTAATTAGCATGGTGCTTTGTGCCACCCAGACACAGCCTTAGTTATTTCCTTTAGTATTATGAGAACTTATGTCAGTGAAATGTACCAAGGCTGAATAGTGCTTTTGACTACTTAAAGGCCTTCCTGTCCCTTCCTGTTCACCAGGAAATAGTGTCTTCACCACTGAAAATGTTGCATTCTAATTTATTTTTAAAAAATGTCTCCACACTAAGAATGTAACTGCCCCTCTCATGCTACACAGAACATCTCTATCTGACTTAGCAGTGCTTGTTGGACGCAGCATCTGAGGCATATCTCATAAGCAATCTAGGCATGCAGTTGAGGGGGCTGGTGTTTTCTCAGGCCAGCATAAATTCCTCTTTAGATAAGAGAATCAGGCTGCTGTCTGCTGGAGGGAAGTGTGTGCGTTGGAGGAGCATGTGGGCGGAGGTGTTCAACAGTGCTAGGATGGAAAAGGAGAGAAGATGGAATACATGTGTTACCCATCTGGTGACTTGTCAGGCTAGTAAAGTACGCTGTGAGACGTGGAGCTTTTGTTAAAAATCGACACCATGTCTTAGGGACCTTAAGGAATATCTGTTGCATAGCAAGTTTAACTTAAATCTAAAATGCTATGAAGGTTGAAACTTTATGTAAAAATTACAACTTTATCAGCAAATGGACTTCTGTTGTATATTCAATATGTCTGCTTAACTGTTTGACCATGTCTGTTTTCATTTCTGCTTTTCTTTCCTTGTGCTTAATACTCAGTTATGCTAATCACTGAGTAAATTTTCTGGCTGGAAATAAAATGAGATTGCCATTTGTGAGGCAGTTTAGAAGAACAATTACTTTTTTATGTGAGATATATACATCTATTTTGTACAGATTAAAATTTTGCTTAGTGTTGTATATATTATTTTAAATACCCATTGTAACAGAATGTTTTCTGATGTTTGGTGTTTTTATTAATACCTGTTAGGTGTGGCTTGTTCTTCCCTTAAGGGAAAAAATGTACCCATTTTTTCAGTGTACTGTTTTTCGTTTTGGTCATGCTTGGATGTGTAGGAGTCAGATGATTGTGTACACATGCATGCTGTGATTTGTTTGGGGTAAAAAGTGAAACAGAAGCATTCTTTCCATCTGGTGTGGAAAACAGTCAGGTACATGATAAGTCTTAGCTCCTGAAGGATTTCTAACTTTCAATCAGACCTCTTTGACAAAAAGGAAAAATTCCCCAACATTGTTACTAGTTCATCTTGAGGCTCAAGCCTTGTCCTGGTTCTAGCCTTTGGAGTTGAACAGTTACTGTGTTTTTAGGCTGATTTGGAACAGGTGTGGGCATAAACTCTCTTCAGCTAAATTGCACAGAGTGTCTGGTAAGGAGTTTATGCTAGCTGTGGGACAATGGGCAGAATGTGACATCTGTTGGAAAAAATAACTCATGAGAAACACCTGAAGGATCTTGACTCCATGGTATAGGGACACATGGCAGCAGGGGTTTGAAAGACAGGCTTTTGTGTCCTTGAGCAGTGGCCCAGGGTGTATGACTGTGTATAACCATAACTTTGCAGACTGAACATCTGTGAAGGGCTGTACTGCTTTATAGAGAAGTGTAGTGGAGGAGAAGAGCAGTGATTGTGGTACTTCCTATAATCTGTGAATATAGAGCTCCAAGGATGTGATTTGTTTCCTATAATATCAAGTTTCTGTATGCAATTGAAGTCTTTATTATTATGTAAACGGAGATGTTTGTAATTAGCTTAGAATATACCCCCATGGTAAGAAAGGCATTTTTAAGGTGTCATGAATAGGTAACTTGCTGTATAGAACATTCATATGTGGTATTCACTTTTACAGAGGGAGACAAAATTCTTTCTCCCAGGATTTTTCCTGGGAAGGCAGTGAGAAGCTCAGAGAAGAAGAGAAAACGATTCTTATCTCTATTTGCTGTTCCTGTTGTTTGGCACATGTGGAACGTGTAATGGAGATTGTTTACCAAAAGTGATTTGGTTATTGGACATTGGTGAAGGTTTTGTTTCCTTGGCCAGTTGGGCCAAAGCTGTGTCCTGATTTTTCTTTAGTAATAATATTCTTTAGCATAGTATCTTTTTAGTCTGTAGTTTAGTGTAGTATTAGTGTAATATAGTATAGCTTAATAAAGCATTTGCTTATCCTTCTGAAGTCATTGGAGTCAATGCGCATTATTCCCTGGCTGGGGGTTCATCTGTTTCTACTATACTCATGTTTTACACAAATAGCTAAAATTAAAAGTCAATATATTGAGAAAGTGCCAGAAACAGGAGGGGGGGAGAAATTGCTTGGGACTTTTGGATTTCTGTGTTTTTAACAAATGTAGGTGTCCAACCTATTTTCCCCCTCCACTCCTCTGAAGGACATGGACCCTTGTAGTTTCCCTTCAAATGCTACTTTTTATTGAAGTTTGTGAGGATAATTAACCCTAACAAGGCTTTTTAAAGGATTTGTAAACAGTGTAGGATTAGAACAATATCTTTGTCTGTATAGGCACATTGGCCTATGACGTGCTTTCAATGCTAGATTTTTTTATTAATTTATAATAAAAACTCTGTAATTTTTACCTGATATGATTTGCGTGCACTCCATTAAGCCCCCATCTCTATATCTTTACCAACTGGGACAACGGTCACTTATGTTCATACCAATGCTTTAGGGAAGTACTTAACAACTCGGATGATAAGAAATGTCTTTTACCTGAAAATAATCTTTAAAGCTCTCTAGAGTAACCATGCTCTAGCTAAGTTTTTCTGCTGGCCCATCACTCCGTAGCTGTCGGATGTCAAAGCGGCATCCTTGTGCAACTGTGGCACATCAGCACCACCTCAGGGTGCAGCTGTTGGACCGTACTCGTGAGTGGCCCTGAGGCAGGATATCTCAGTGCAAGGAGCCCTGTCCTGTCTGTGTGTGTGTGCCTCTAGTTTTGGGAAGATTGCTCATTTGGAGGATTAAACACACCAAATGGGTCGGAGCTGAAAAACAAGTATCTAAACCTTAGTGGTGGAATATCTCTGCTGAATTGTGGAGGAAGAGAGCTGCCTTGTGTGCTGTAGTGGTGCAGGCCTTAACTCTGCTGCAGCTTCACTCAGTATGGGTTGAGTGCTTGCAAGGTGAGAATTCTGCAAAAAGCCTATCCAGGGGAATGAACCAAGTCCATCTGTAAAATGTTTCTCCTTTTTCTGTAGTTTATATGGTACCTCCATGTGTCTTCCACATACATCAAGATCCTTGCTTATAGTGTGCTAATAAGCTCACATGGGCTCCTGATGCATTTCCCCATTCAAACAAATCCGGGTTATAAACGTTTACTGCTGTGTTTCTGTAACTGGTATGGCTGGTGTATCCTGACATGCCTGGAGCTTTGTTTCTGTGCATTCGCATGGACTGTTGTTTGAACAAAGGTTTAAATTGGGAAGGCAGGGCAGGGTGACACAGCTATTGCAAGATGCATGCTTTCTCACCATGCTGCTGTAGCCAAAATGTGCTTGAGCATTTTACCTTGGAAACAAAAAATAACTTAGCCTTTCATTTTTGTGGTAATTTCTTCATTCTTCAGCAGCATGGCTCTACCAGGCATCAGCAGCTTGAAGCACAAGATATATTGCACAACATATGGACTAATTGGTGCTTTTAATTTCTCTTCTTGTAGGATAACTCTCAGGTTCCCAAATGTGCTGTCAAATGCTGACACATTGAATTAGCTGAATCTGCTGCATTATTTCTGATCTTTAAAAAGACCTAAAGGAAAGTAGAGACTGGCACTTCTGTTACAGTCTTTTAAGGTAAGATGTTATTTCTTTTGCCAGGGCAGAGGGAAGAAGACGGATTCCACAGGCCGTCCTAGTCCCACCTCTTGGTCTCTAATCAACCTATTGTGGTTTAGTCCAATACAGCCACTTGCTCACTCACTTGCTCGCTCTGATGGGGGAGAGAATCAGAAGAGTAAAAGTGAAAAACTTGTGCATTGAGACAAAGACAGTTTAATATGGAAAGTAAAATGCGTGCACAGAAGCAAATCAAAACAAGGAATTAATTCACCACTTCCCATGAACAGGCAGGTGTTCAGCCGTCCCAGGAATGCCAGGCCCCTTCACGCATAAAGATGATTTGGGAAGACAAACGTGATCACTGCAAATGTTCCCTCTTCCTTCTTCATATGCTGAGTGCGATGCCATGTGGTCTGGAATATCACTTTGGTCAGCTGGGGTCATCTGTCCTGGCTGTGTTCCCTCCCAGTTCCTTGTGCACCCCCAGCCTCCTTGTTGGTGATGTGGTATGAGGACCAAAAAAGGCCTTGTCACTATGCATGAACTCAGCAATAACTAAAATGTCCATGTGTTATCAGTCCTGTTACCAGCACAAATCTAAAGCATAGCAATCTAAAGCATAGCTTTAGCATCAGCTATTGTGAGGAAAATGAACTCCACCTTAGTCAAAGTCAGCACAAAACTACATGAATCTGAGGTCTTGTATTGGACCCAGCTAAGCTATAATTTGTTGATTATAAGCCAATTCACTGGCTTCAGTAAGACAAAATCCATGCAATTTCAAGAAACATCCATGAAGAAACAATTTATTTTCTTTTCCTATATCACTAATTCTATGCAAGTGCTATGCAAGCACTCTGAAGTGCTTGTATATCTTTCCATTCACATGCCTTAGTTCTTCTATCCATGTATTAGAATTACTTAGTAGTAGTGGTCTTCAGTCCCTATAGAATGCCATCAGTTCACCACCAGGAAAAACAAGGCTATGAAGCTAAACATGACTGTAGCTAGAAAAGTGACCATTCTGCTTTGACTAGGGCTGCTGCTGTGATCTGTCACTAATTATCCATGTTGTGCATCTTTGGGATTTGTGATTGCATTATCAGCTGCACTGTAGGGCTGCTGCATTTTCTCAGCAGCACAGCAGAGCAGTCACAGAGCAGACTGACAGTCAGTCAGTGCCAGGGTTATGCTGTGCCCAGTGAGCAGTGTGGCCTCTTACCACTGCAGAGTTGTTATGGTGACCAGCAGGACAGGGCTATATAGATTTTTTTTTCCTCTTTTTTGTGCAAAGATCATGTTAAGAGCAACACTAAAGGGGTGGCCTGAATGAAATCTCTAAGAAAGGAAACCTGGATAAGTAAAGGCTGTGTAAAGGCTCTTTGCTACTGACTGCTGCATTGCCTCAGGTTTGACAGTTGCTGTTTGAAGCGGCAGTTGAATTCTATTTTTATTTACACTTAGTGTCACTGCCTGCCCACCTTATTGCATGTACTGTAATATGCTGCAGAGTTGGATGAGAGGTAAGACACACCTAAAACTGAACTTCTCTTTTGAAGAGGAAGGATTTAGTTTCTTGACAGTTGAGATTACCTGGGATGGCTAATTGCTTTTCTTCTGCTAATTTTGCAGCTTTAATCAGAGTGTAAACAAACAGTGGAGACAGCTTGTTTGGCTTTTGAGTGTGGAGAGCTTGTTTCACTTTTGACTGTGGAGTAAATGTGGTGCTTACAGGTGTGGACTTGAATTGCTGCCAGCTTATGGGGCAGGTAAAGGGCTCCTGGATCTAGTGATTCCAAAGACATGAGGACACCAGCTGATTTTCCTCAAATTTTGAAGCTGAGTAAGTGTGGAAAAGCAGATCTCCTGCCATTTTCATTACTCCGTGAACTTCCCATTTAGATGTGGAGGCGTGTGTGTAGCTGGAAACACCCAGACTCCACTGACTCTCTGGCTCTGCTATGTAAAAGCACTTCAGAAAGGGGGCAGAGGGTTCTACAGTAGACAAGCTGCCATGATTGGGAAGCCTGTGTACACTTCCTCTGCAGGTCTCATACCAGCACATTTTGGATTGGCCCTGGGCTCTTGCTCATGAGGCCGTGTCTGTTCCTCCTTGGAGGATGCTGTTCTTCACTTGGGTGTACCTGGGCTCTTGCTCTTCTGGAGATTATTCTTTTACCAGGAAAAGATTAGTGGATTTTATCTTTGCTGGTGGCAAAAAAGTGTTTTGATACAGCAGGAGAAATGCTTAGAACAGGCAAAATAAAAGAACTTTACTGTTGCTGTGACTAGACTGGTTGCAGTTCCTGTGTGGCTGTGTGCTGCAGCCATGTCCTGGCTGTAGAAGTGGACACCCTCAACCAAGCATGGGCTTCTAAATGAAGGAAATGTGTACATATATGCCCAGAGGGGCTCTCAGGTTGCCTTTTCAGACCCCCAGCCCTGCCAGTGCACTGCAGCAGATGTCAGTAACATAGTGCGTCGTGGGTGGCCCTGCAAGGTACAGGGTGGGAATTCAGAGGAGGATGCTCTAGGGAAACACATGCAGAGAGAGAGGAAGAGAGTGCAGAAAGGCTGGAAAATCCAGAGCAGACTTGTAGGGGCTCTCAGGGAGCTGACAATAGGGATGATTGCTGACTGCCTCAGAAAGCACAGGAGCACTGAGAAGAGTCCACTTCTCAGGGACTTGTCACAAAGCTGTGGGTATGGAGAGGAGGAGGATGAAGATATTCCTTTTCAGGCACTCTGAGTTTAGGTACCCTCCAAGTTACATACATCCACACATTTATATGTGTCTTTGCTTGTCCCTACATGGAGTGGCATGGTGAGCTGTCCTGCTGCATCAGTAGCTCTGGACACGTACAGAGGGCAGGGGAGCGCAGGCATTACTGGCAGTAGCCATCAGCACAGAGATGTGCTGCCAATTAAATGTTAGTACACCAGGTAGGGTTAGTAATTTAGCAAGTCTTGGGAGAAGTGGGTTTAATTTATTTCCTCAAAGCAGAGTATTAGAAAACTGGGTGTGGTATGATGGCATGTAACACATTTCATTGTGCTCAAGGCATTTTGCATTTGTACAGATACTGATACCTTGAAATACTAATGTGAACACCTCAGTGATTTTTGCCTGTGTGTTACAAAGCCAGCATCTCACTGGTGTGATACATTCCATGGAGAGGGCCCAAAAGCATTTTCTCTGTTTCTGAACTTCAGTGAATGGTGATCCCTGTGGAGGTGATTAAAGCACTGCACTTCTAATTGGATCACAGACTTTGGCAATGTGAGATGAGCAACAGACTTATTAAAATTAATTTCCATATATAAAACCATGGTTGCTTCATTGGGATTGCCTTGGGTTTCTCAAAGCTGTGTCCTGTAGCCTTAATTTAGCTTTGATTTTAGTAAATAGAAAGGATTTATTGCAATATCATCAGACTTAAAGCATTTTCACTTTTCACAGAAGAAACTCAGCCTATTTAAGAGGGAAAAAAATTTGAAACAGCAACCAACCTTATGAACAAAGTCTTGCACTTCTGACAGATGAAAATACAGACTGGTTGAAATACAAACGCTCAACAATCACCTTGCTTAGCTGATCCTCAAACTGTAGCTTTTTTACACTTCTAGTTATCTTCTGTTTATATTATCTAATTCTTTTTATCTGGCCTTTCTGAGTTTTCTGTGCTTGTTGGACCAGTTAAATTGGAGTTTTGCACACTGATTAGTTGGCTTCAGGGGTCCCTGATATACTTTCATGTACAAGGAGGATCTGATTTTTGAGAAAATATGTGTTTTGTAAGTGCACTTAAGCTTTGCTCAAATCCAAATACCACTGAAGAGTTGATATTCTTCTCTCAACCAGGTATTTGACCAGGTATTTCCACTTGACTGATGTAAAACAGTTGTAGCTTAAGCTGTGGCTGTTTCATCCTTCCTCACCTTATTTGTGGTTGTGCTTAAATATGCCACAAGGCCATCAAGCTGCCCAGCCATGCTGTGTTACAGCTTCCACCTTCCCACATTGTACAGAAGGAATTTTCCAAGTCATCTTGTCATGCCACTTGCCAGAGACCTGGAGGGTCCCACGTAGAGTGGTGCTCTGGGTATGAAAAGGTTGTCACAGTGTCATCTCGTGCTTGCCAGTTTCCAGAGGGAAGCCAGCTGTGCAACCTGACTGTAAAAGAAACAGCAGTAGAAGTCTACAGTGTGACCCAAGCCCCCTCCTGGTGGTCTGCCATCCCTCTGGTGGCAGGTCGCACCTGACTCCATGTCTGCAGCCAAGCTGAGGAGGCTCAGGTGGAGGCCCCCTGCACACTGGTCACTGCCAGAGCAGAGTCCAGGTGAAACTGGGATGTGCAGGTCGTGTGTCTGCGTCCTGCACTTCTGGTGGCCAGCATATGTGCTCCACGTTCCTTGATGCTTTCTTGCTTTTCAGGCATTCAGGTGCTGGGACCACTGGTTGGAAGTGATGCTACTGACCAAGAGCAGCCAACGTGTGCCATACTATATTTTTGTGAATTTGGTCTGTGGAAGGGACCCCACTCCTCAATTTTATGGGCACAATAAATGCTGAGCTATTTAAGTACAGCAACTAGTTCTTTATATTGATGAAAGGTTTGTGTTCTTTTTTTATTTATGAGACTTGTGAAAGATTAAAAAAATTAAGTCTGTTAATCTTTGGAACATTAAAACGTTAAACATTAAAAAAAATCCCACCAAAACATCTTTGGGTTTTAGTTCTTTTGCCATCAGAACCTGACGCCAATTCAGCAACTCTCAGGATTTTCTGAGAATGACAAGTCAGTTACTACTATAGAAAGTAAATTCTCTTGTTTCGTGTTTTAATCTTAAAAAGTTTTGAGCTGTTACCTATATATTTTTTATTTGCCCTTTTGCTGTTTCTCTACATGTGAGGAGGCACAAGAGTAACTCATCTTTCTTTCTGGTAAAGGTTCTTCTATTTTTTCAAAGGAGATGCTCTGTCCACTAGGAACTGTCTCAGCATGCTAATAAAACTCACTTTATGCCTTTAAAATGTTTATTCAAAGTGGCCTGGCTGGCTCACAGTAGCTGTGTGGGTGGACTGTCCTTGAATTTTGTCAACTTAATTTAGTACTGCACAATACCCAGTGATGGAAAACAGCTATAAATTGTCTGTGCACAGCCATGCATTATTGATAAAGGGTAGAATAAGCTCTACAATTTCTTTATTTGATGTTGTTAGTGCAACAACTGGCTGATTTGTTAAGACTTTTCCCCCTCCTATTGGCAGTAAAATATCTCTTCATTTTGAACTCTGAGTTTTCTGAATTTTGATTTGTTGGGGGTTTAAAACTTGCTTTGTCTCCAATGTTACTAAATGTAATGGAAATATTTTCACAGAATAGAAACAAACTTAAGTTCAGGGGGAGCTAAGCAAACAGTAAGTTTGACTCCATGCTGAAGACAAGACTCTCCTAATTATCTCAAATATGTAGAAATAGAAAATGGATCGTAAAGTCTCACAGTACATTTAGAAGAAAAACGCTTTAATATACTTCATTTGGCACATGCTTAGAGAAAATGCTTTACAGTGAACTTGGTGTGCTTTGCAATTTCAGTGTTCCTTCAAAGTTTATGAAAAAATCTCATGCCTTAAATCTGTCATGCCTTTTCTCCTGTTGACACTTATGATGAGTAGAGACTCTACTGAATATAATTTGCATATAGAACTATGCTGTAAACTAAACAGTTCTTTCCCTGTAGTTGAACGAAGGTACAATGAACTGCTGAAAACTGGAAATTAATAAATACGTAAGTAAAAAAAAAAGAAACAAAAAACCCCAAAAACTCGCCAGCAAAACTATGAGGCACTTAGTCTTTCCAACAGATGTCCAGCATTGAAACTTCTTTTTAAGCTATAATTTTTGGAAGAGTAGCTTCCCAGAGGTTGTTATTGTACTACTGCCAAGGGAATGTACAATTTGTGCCAAGGAAATATTGTATTAGAATTATGGAATTTTATTTCCCTCTTTAATGTTTGTAGATAGATATCCTTTGGTAGAAGCATTCCAGACCCCAACAGATTTTTACTTTTTTTTTTTTTGTCTTTATAAAAGTCAGGGTAAGGAATTCACATGTTATACTGATGTTATAATGGTTCCTTTTATTCTATGGGGAATTGGTGTGTATTAGTTTAACTTCCCATATATTTGCAGTGTTTTAAGGTTAGAAGTCATTAAGTAATGAAGTAATTAAACTGTTGGTATCATTGCAGTCAGAAGGCAGGAAAAACCATTGGTAAAAGGACTAACATGGCTGACAGAGGCTTGCTGGAGATTTACATTGAGAATGAGTCATTCTTCAAAACTTTTTCATTTTCTGATGGAAATTGTGGAGTAAATCAAATACAGTGGCTATGAGTGATTAAAATGCAAAACTTATGAATTCTTAGTGACTTTGTAAATCTGAGTCCTTTACTGTTAATATAAAATAATTTATCTTAAGGCAGTCTTGAAGCTGTGATTTTTTTAAATGAAAGCTTCAACTCTTGAAGAAGGTTATTTTTATATTCAACATCATTAATTACGTGGATTGCATAGAAAGCTGTTGTGGAAGAGACACGGGAGATTTTTTTCCGTAGGTCGTCTGGTAGATCTGTGGTAATTCACTTGATAAATCAAAGTGGCAAATTTTACGGTAGTCTAAATACTTACAATTCAGATGTTACACAGTCATCTAAAATTTTCTGTGCTGGTTGAAGAGGATACCTCTGGTTTGATCCTGCAGAAAATACAAACAGTGGACATTGACTTGCCTGTGATTTTGATTTTGGAGCAACTGCGCAGCTGTATTTTTTTTAGAGAAGGGCAGGTTTCAGCCATGTTAATACGATTCTGTTCATACCGTTTGGGAGTGTGAGTGTGTGTGTAATTTCTTCTGGAAACAAGTATACTTTGGTAGTGCAATGCAGTTTTGAAAATCCTTTGTTCCTGTTGTTTCTTTAAAAGAGCATCTTTCACTGGCACTGTTAGAAGCCACTGTAATGAAAACTGTAAGATGAGAAAATACTCCAGAGTACAATAGGATTGGATTCTCCTCCATATCTGCACACTCTGTCCAGGCAGTGCATGGATGGTGTTGTTCAGACCTCTTCATTTGCCCCCACCCGGAAGTCAGTCAGTTGTCTGACAAACACAAAAGTAGTTTAATACAATTTGACATTTATTTTCTTCATACTACTAACAAAATATGCCTTGGTCCAGTCAGGGTGAGTGATTTTGGAAAGTTGCCTAGATTAGAAATGTACTGTGCAAGTGATCTGAGTGTTGCTTGCCACCATCCAAAATCCGTGACCCTTGGGAGGACCATTGTGGAGGAAGGTGGGATGGATGAGGCTGTAAGAAATCAACTTCACATGACTGATCTCTGCAGGCCATGCTCAAAATACAGGGACAGATGATGCAGGAATGGTGTGATGCAAAAGGACCTGAAAGTAGTTGATTTAAAAACAAGTAAATAAAATATAAAAAGGTCAGTTTTTCTAAGGGAAACCAGAGACTTTTCCTAGCAGTCAGAAACGAAAAGATGGTAGGGGAAGAGTGAGGCCAGTGACTTGTGAAGAAAAGTTTTCTTAAAACCTCCTGTTACTTTTAATGTGGTATTTCCCATTCCTTTTCAAATGCGTTGAAAAAGGATGTTATTTTATTTTTTTTTTCTTTCCAGTATAGGAATTAACAGGGGTGGGGTGGAATCCTTCACCCTAAAATATTTTCTTTTTGAAAGCATAGGGTAGGAGAGTAAAACAAGTGTAGCTGCATCTGTCCCCACCAAAAGCCAAATTTTGTCTCTGACAAGTTGCATTATGCCCTATTATAGGGGAAAGAAAACTGCTTTCCTTTCTCTTGGTACAAAAAATGTATTAAGCTTGTTTGGGTGGGATAAACTTCAGAGGGCTCTTCCAGGTTTAATTAGTAGTACAAAACCTGTGTTGGTTCTAACACGGGGATGTTGTGCTTCCGTTTACCTTAACCAGCCAGGCTGCAGTACAACACTTGTTCTGTGAATCACAGAACAGTCATCATTGTGGACAAAATCTCTTTTCTCCTTTTTGTTGTTACACTATATTGTCCTCCAGTAATTTGAAAGAGATGGGGAGTACGCTGAATTACCCTGATTCTGTCAAGTTACTGTGTCAACTGTGCAGTTATCTGCTCTGAGAGGTTCTGCACTGGCAGAAACTGATTCTTACTGAATTTGCCGTGAACTTTCAGCTGTAAAAGAAATTAATTCTCTGCAAAATATGCTTTAAGTGGTGCTATGTCCTTGCCTAATGTCTGTAACCCTGATGATTAATAACATTTTGTCCTTCTAGAAGACTCTATTAATGATCTTTCCACAGTGAACTTGATGACACCCTCTTTGCAAAATGCAGAGCACTTTTTAACCCTTCTTCTCCCAACCACCATTTTGGCTGGTAATGTTCATGCAGTTTCCATGCAATGTGGTGGTCATAGCATGTAACTCCTCTACTATGTGTACAGAACACAGAGCTGTAGGTTGCTCTTGTGTTTTCCTCCTGTTCCCCTTTTCCTCCTCCCTTTTGTGCTGCTCTTAATAAGCTGCTAGAGGATGACAGCACAGATTTTCCCAGTATATATCAAAACAAACACACCTAAGCTGGATGCAGTAAAAGCAAAACATTGTTAGATACGGCAGAAGAATTGCTAGGTAGGGGAAAACTGAGTTATGTTATTGGGAAAATGATTGCACCCCTGGCTAATTACAAAATAATTGAATGAGTGGTTATGTGTTGCCTCACTGCAAACTTTTAAGTATCTGAAACATGATCTGTTTTTTTTTAGTGCTGAAATTTGCTATGAAATAGAAAATCGAGTAAATAAAGTTTGGATCCAGCATGATCCTCAACTGTTCTTGAAGGTTCCTCAGCCTTCCTCCTTCTGGTTTAACTTGGGATATTCTTGTGCACCTGGAAAACTGAGCTATAAAAGCAGTTTTGTTTCTGTTGTTTTATTTATTTTGTGCTAGAAAAATTGCATTCCTGTAAGCTTTCTATAGGCTGCCTATAGCAAAGGCAGTGCTGGCATGTGAGGTTTCAAGATACAGAATAGGCTGAAGAACTCAATTTTAAAGGTGCACCATGAATGACTGAGCTTAATGTGTCTTATACCCAAGGAATTTTCCCCCTAACAGTTTTGAGGTACATACCACTTTAAGGATCCTGTGGTTTACTTTGGAGTGAAATCACAAGTAATTTCAGGTTTTATTCCAGCTTTTTCTGTTTTCTTTGCCTTGGTCTTGAATGTTCTGGCATCTTTTGTTGCCTTTCTTCCACAGCAGCCTCTTTAGAGGTGCAACAGCAACTATAAATTATCTTCCATGATAAAGAAGTGTGCAAAGGAAAGATCCACATTATTGCTTCCCGAAGATCAAAATGAGGTTTCAGATGCTAACAATGTGATCAACATGCAAGACAAATCTGGGCACAGGCACTTAAGAGTTATTTCAGCTGAATGTATTTGGCAGTTCCTGGGGTGTAAAAGGAAAGCTTGTCCTTGAGTTTTTTAAAAGATCAGTAGTTACAATGTTGACATATTCATTACAAGCTTTAAAGTTTATTCCCTGATAAGTAAACATGTAATGTTGCATGGTTGATTTTTTTCTGAACCAATTTTTAAACTTCAGAGTAACTTAAAAAGTATTGGTGAAAAATACATTTTCCATTCCATTGCTGGAATGTGTCCATGATTCCCAAAGGGTAAAAGAGTTCCTGTGCCAAATTCAACAGAGTAGCAAGAGATCTTATTTGAAGTCTGTCCTCAGTGAAGAATGGATTATGGCTTGTTCTGGCCAAAGTAGAAATTGTGGGAAAGAGGAAAGTATTTTTGCCAGGTTACCCCTCACTTGTGAGAAATGCTACTACCCTAAACTTGTCTCTCTGTCATATCACTTCAGGTTCATGGCTCCCTTCATTTTGCTTCAAATCCTAGTCCCTCTGCTTAAAAAATAATTAAAAAAAAAGGCTTTTGAGAAAGATTCACAATGTTTTAAAGAGAGACTGAGAATCTGGGTGACAGCCTTTCAAAGTCAGTAATTGATGGCATTTCAATTCAGGGAGGAGTTTGGCTTGTTTGATGTAACTTTACAGCAGAAGTATGCATCTGGTAATTTTATGTGTCTGTATTTATTTAACTTTTGGCTGTGTGTTTTACCTGTAACATTCCTTTTAGTAGTGACTGGGAGCAGAATTAGCAGGTAATCACAGGTTTAAATGCCCAACAGTGTGCCTTTGTTGAGGATGGTTAGCTGGGCTCCTCTTTTAATTGAAAATGCATAGAAGCAAGAATCAGTAATGTATTTTAAATGGAAATCTCCTTTTGTGCAACACAAAATAATTTTTCTTTACGTTAAAAAAAAGGGTGGCTACTAGGGCATTATGTCCTTTGCTAAGTATCTGAAACAATTTATAATGTATCAGTGGATATATCATAAATTGTGAACAAGTGAACAATCAGTAATTGTTCAAACTGCGTTGGAAATAGGTTTTCTTGTAGGCACCTAGTGTCTTGGGTTACAAGATGTGGCCAGGGGTGTGTATTCTATTGCCATCTGTTAGAGGTGGGCCAGCTCTTAGAGTTATCTTCTGTTAATTGGGCCACCTGTTAAAACCAGGTGGGGCCGTTTTTCTTTACCTCTTCCTCAACCAATTCTTCCTCTGGGAATTGTCTTCTGTTCATGGGCCATTGAGTGTCACTGCATGGCTGATAAATTTACATCATCCCATTGTGAGATGCTCCGCCCATGGGGAGGAGCCAACCATTCCTACCTGGATGTAATCTGAGATTTGGAACACTACAGGCAGCTTTTTCCCACTGGATTCCCAAAGGTGTAGCCTTCTTTTTCACTGGATTCCCAGAGGAAGACCAGGCCATCTACACTGGACCTTCAGAGGAAAACTGCACCCTTCTAGAGGATCACTGCTCCAACAGAACCGCACCTGTCACTGCAGGAGGGCTGCAGCCACCATTGAATGTGAGTGCTACCAGCACCCTGACCCACAGGGTATCAGGTCATATTCTGACTCTGTCAGTAGGTTGTTTTTTTTGTACTATTGCATTTGTATTTTAATTTTCCTAGTAAAAAACTGTTATTCTTATTCCCATATCTTTGCCTGAGAGACGCCTAATTTTAAAACTATAATAATTCGGGGGCGGGGAGAGCGGGGTTCGTTTTCCATTTTAAAGAAGGCTGCTGGCTTTCTAAGCAGACACCTGTCTTTTTTCAAACTAAGACACCTAGGAAAAAAACAGATCAGAAGATCATGGAATTTTGGAGGCAAAGGTGCCTTATAAACACAGGAGAACTTAGGGATATAAACTGGCAGTGAACCAGTCTGAAGGAGCTGAGAGAGAAGATTATTTGCTCTGTAGCTATAACCATCTCTTCTGTGTCAGGTTTGCTCCTCAGAAGAGTCATTTACTTCAGTTTGTGCTAGCTCAGCATTAGCTGTGGTGCTAACCCGCCTTTACAGTGTTTTTTCAACAAGTGTTTTTGATGTAAATTACGTAAAGATTTCTGCACATGCTTTGGAGATGAGCCATTGTTTTGTTTTGGTTTTCTTTTTTTCAATTTCAAGATTCCTAATGCATTGAGCAACACAAGATCTAATCCTGGATTTTGAAAGCAATTATTTCAGCTGTAAAGAGCTTCAGAGTTTGACTTTCATGCTTCCTCTTGTGTAGGTAATTAAGAGTTGCCTAACACAGGACTACAAAATCTGTTCTTGGGTAGGGCACTTCTGAAAAGGCTCTCTGAGAGTGATGAGCAGAGCTCATTTAAGTCAGATATGAGCTGACCACAGCAGTTGTTAGCTAGAGAACTCTACCTTGAGCCTTGCTCTCCAAAAGCATGTGCCCTTTTACAGAAGAAATTAATAATGCAGAAGCACATAATGGGACAATGTGAGAGTCTGGAAGAAGGGGATAGGAAGGATGTGTAGGAGATAATAGGACTTAAGAGAGGACAACTAGCCCAAATGCAGTTTCGCTTGTGAAATCTTTTGATACAGTGTAGAACTTGTAATGGAGTATGAATGATAGTGGAAAACCAGTCTTCTGGGAAACCTGAGGATGTTTACATTACATGATATAAAAGACTGAACATACAAAATATCTCAGAGCTAGTCTGTAAGGAGGCCAATAAGAAAGAGATGGAGTATCTGAAAGTTAACATTCTTCATATCATAATCCAAATCAACAGATCATGACCTATTTCATGTGTGCAGAAAATCATGCTATGAAAAGCCAGTGCCCAAAAAGGAGACAGAGGAGTCCTTTAACTTTATTTAAATAAAGGAGGAGAGTCCTCTGGGGCACAAGCCCATGGAGATTTCTCTCTCAGGGTTTCAGAGGGCACAGCCTCCTTTTATCCCAAACTCCCGGCCGCAGGTTTCCCTCTTCATTTCCCCACTGGCTGAGGTACTAGGAAGGTACAGCCTTCCCAAACCACCAACCCCTTGAACCTGTCTTTTTACCTCAAAGTTCAGAAGTTCAGGCTCTCTGGGTCCTGGAGTAGACTTCCTGTGCACCCATTTGTCCATTACCCTGAAGTTCAGGAGCCAGACTGTCTAGGTTCTGTAACAAACTTGCAGCTTGAGTAGAGTCATTAAAACACGTTTCAAAGATATTACCACCCATTGCTTCTGAAGACCCTCACCCATCAAATTGTTTGTAAAGATGTTAGCACACATCTTCCCTATCACACGTTTATCTCCCATTCTACTTTTTTTTAATGGTGAAAAACCAAAGTCAGAAGTAGTTCCCAGAGGTATAGTATCATTCTGTGTCTCAGAAATTACTTCTAGCCTTCCTCCAATTTCTGAAAAAGATTCATTTAATGGGGTTTTGTCCTGCCTTTTACTGTGTGGAACAATTTTCAGACAAACCCGGAGAAATAGATTGATATTCTACTGATGTAGATGGAGTACATTGTAATTTTGAGGTTTTTTTAAGAACAAGTGAAGTATATCAGTACAGAGGTGATGCTGTTCATGTTTTGTATGAATTTTTAGCAGTGACTATGACTCCTTCTCAATCAGGGAATAACTCTCTCCCCTCTGGTCAGGGAAGAATAGAAAAAAAGAAAAAAGTGTTTAAAATTATGAAAGCTTTTCTGTTTGTCACTAGTTTGTAAATCCCAAATGTAAGTTGTGAGAGTTTCTGTTTAGTAATGATGTGATTAAAATTAGTTTATGTTGGAAACTATGTGTGTTGATTCCAGTTAATCTGTACAACCTACAGCTGTTTTTGTTTGTAAACCTCAATAAATACTGTGGTGGCACTGGAGGAATGAATAACTGGAAAAGCAAAACAAGCTTCAGTAAGAAAACAAGAACTTTTCAAAAGATTTTATTTGTTGTTTTGCTGCAGATGGGTCCTCCATCATGAGAGAAAAGAAAAGGGAAAGTAAAATAATTTTTTAGTCTTCTGTAATGTTTTTCTTCTGTTTTCCCTGTATGTTCTAGAATGTCTTCCTCATTTTTTTTCTCCACTGAGTGTTTTAGAACAGCATTCTGATTCAATAACTGTGTTTTATCATTACCATGGCTGCAGCACATTGTTTTGCCAGTGTTCTCATTGAGAAGCAGTGGCATGAAGTGGATTAAGTCAGTCAAGGGAACTGACTTAAGGGAACTGTCACTTAAAGAGCTGTAATAATATTCTCTCCCTCTTAGTACACTGTACCACAAAACATGCACAGGAAAGGAAGAGATGCAGATGTTAGGCAATCTTCTGGCAGTTAGCATGTAGTAGATTTTTCCCAAAATTGTTAATGTGTGGAGTTGTCCCTCCCCATTGTCATGCTGAGGTTTATTGAGCTTCCTCAGCGCCGTGTGCTGCAGACACAGGGCAGCACTGATCTTGCAGAACAGCCTTGGTTGGGAGCTTTTCGTTGAGTAGGGAGGTGAGTGACCTCGGGAGGCAGTACCTCAGCAGATGGTCAATGATCACAGTTCTTGCAAGGCTGGCTGTGTTCTTTCTTCAGATTATCAATGAGATCTAGCAGTTGTATATCCTACCCTACTGACAGCCTTGTAGTTACTGAGGTTATAAAATGTACACCTTTCTTTAGCACAGGACTTAAAAACCAGAGTGGCCTTGCTTCCCCCTGCAAATATTTAGCATATGTTTTAGAGTCGTATTTTTGGACTGAGTAGATATCACTCTTATTGAGTGCAGGGAGTACATGGTTGTGTTTTACTGTGGTTTTGGAAGGCACAGATTGGGCTGGGCAGATGTCACAGGAAAACAGGAATGCTAGGACAATATTTTTGTTTAGTGAAAATGGAAAAATAAAGTATGTGTGTGAAGTCTGCATACTGAAGACTGTCTTCCAGCAGGTTCTTTAGCTGAAGAGATTTCCTAGTTTGAGTCAAGGTAGGACAGTTCTGCTTGGAAAGACAGGGAGAGCAAGATAAATGCACTGTTTGGAAAGTGAGCAATGCTAATTCAGCATGCTGTTCAGAAAACTAACCTGACAAAAGAAAGATTTCTACTGTGTTAGTGAAATGAATCAATTGAGTAAGACTAGGAGGGAGAACCTGAGTAATGAATAGGACAGAACATCATGACAATGCTAGTTTACCTTAATTGTTTTCTGTTTTGATGTCCCCTGTTAAGTTTTTTTTCCTTCACATAGAGGAATTCAGGAGTGCTGGGTTTCTGTGTGCAATTGCAAAAGTGCATTTGATTTTTAAGCCATGAAAAGTGAAATGCAAAATTACTCAGTTTCATTTCAGGAGACAGTAGCTGTTAATGCTTCGGTCAATAAAAATAATCTCTTAGAGAAATGACCTTCAGGCATGTCATAGGTCATGGATACAGTCTCTCATTCATTTACTGTAACCCATAAAAACCGTTATTCATCAGACTATGGATAATCTTGGGCACCTGTGATCTTCTTTCCTCCTGTGTGTTCAGGAAAACTTAGAATACCTGCACAGGCTTTTCAGGCATCCCTGTATGAGATACTGATATGTTACAGGGCTTGCAAGTATTTCAGGGTGAAGAGAGAGGCGAGAATGTTGACTTCATGTTCAGAAGGCTTGATTTATTAGGTTATGATATATATTACATTATTACTATGCTAAAAGAATAGAAGGAAAAGTTTTCAGAAGCTAGCTAAGCTAAGAATAGAAAAGGAAGGAATAATAAAGGAGCTCTCTCTGATTCTGTCCCAGAGAGAGCTCGGTCTTGGATTGGCCCTTAATTGTACACATGCAACATGGACCAATCACAGATGCACCTGTTGCATTCCACAGCAGCAGATAACCATTGTTTGCATTCTTTTTCTGGGGCCTCAGCTTCCCAGAAGGAAAAATCCTAAAGAAAGGATTTTTATGAAAAGATGTCGGTGACACTGATAGGCATGAATATATTCATATCCTGATTGCTTTCCCTCCTCTTTTGGGAAGCAAGATTTTTTTTTCTCAAGTATAACTCACTGCATATAAAAATGTGCATGTTTAGGAAGATAATCAACTTCTTTGCACAACGCTATTGGTGTGCTTTCATCTCTTAATCTGTGTGTGTCTGTTTTTAAAAATGATACATTGTTGTGGAATTCAGGTGGTTTTGAGGTGTCACAGTTTCCAAAGTCATTAACCCAGTTACAGCTCTGTAGGAGCAGAGTGCTATCCTATGTGTGCCCTATAAAGATGATTTCCCGGCCTGGAATTGCGCTTGGGGCAGACGTGGCAGGCAGTGTCCATTAGGTGGCTCTCGGTTATGGAAAATACATTTTCAACTACATGCAGGCTTATTTTGAAAGGCATTAGCTGTGTTTGTGTCCTGTCAGGCAATTAGAACAAATCAAGAGGCCATAAATTCAGACCTTCTCAAAAGCTGGTACATTTTAGTATCCTGAATAGCTCTGCAAATACTCTCCTGTCTTTGCTTACTTCTGTTGTTGTAAAATGTTCTCTGTTGCAGGCTCCACAAGTGAGATAATATGGAGGTAGGTAGCATTATTGTCTGTTACAAGGCATTGCAAAATGATTATGCTGTTTCATTACCAAAAAAGGTCTTTTCAGTAGAAATTGAAAAGGTAACAAAAGCTCTTCATGACTCCCTCCCAAGTGGAGCAAGGGTGCTGCAAGATTCTTCTGCAAAAGTCTGCTACAAACTTAATTGTTCTTTAAACTAAAATCTGATATAAAAATGAGGGAGCAGATGATACTCACACCTTTGAATGTGTAGACAGGCTGGAATAACCACTGAGAGGACTGATCTGTCCCATTTCATTCTTTGGACGATTAATCCTGGAAAATAAGAATTGCAGTTAAAAATGTTGGAATTACCACAGGGACAGTTACATGGTTTATGCCTAATGGCTAGACTGATCTTTAGAGGATGTCCTCCATGCAAAGGGGTCATTGCCCAAGCTGCCTGTCACAGCATTGTGGGTAATGCGGCAGGTGCTGCTCTGAAGGTTTGTGTGAGAAGGCAAGTAAGATAATGGCTGTATTTGACAGTCCTCTGCTTACTGAGGCTGCAGCAATACAGCCCAGCCACAGACTTTATTTCTTCATCTTCCAGACCCTTCCACAGTTTGGATATCTGTACAAGTCCAGGGAGAAGCCTTGGAAGCAGTGACTTGCCGTGACCCTGAACGGCAAGCAGGAGAAACAAACGTTTTGGGGGAACAGTGGAGGGAGATAGAGCACAAATTTCCTATTGGTTCTTTGCTGTCATCTTAAAGAGTAGGCATAAAGCAGAGGTTGTGGCAGATCTGACTGTTTATCTGCCTCCTTAGCTTGCAGAAAGGCATCCAGGGGGCCACCAGATTCAGGCAGAGTGGCAGGGCTGGAAAGACTTCTTTCCACAGCCAGCGAGGTGCGCTGAGGTGTGTGCAGCACTCTGGAGTTACAGACTGCTGCTGGCTGGCTGTTTGCAAGGGGATGCATTGCTGCCTCCTCTGCTCTCTGCCCTGTCTGCGCAGCAGAGGTGCTGCTTTCCCTAGCAACTGACATGCCAGTGCACAGGCCTCACTTTTTGAAGGAGAGGTTGCAGAGGAAATGAGGCCCTTTTTTCCTTTTGGTCCACTTCTATCAAATAGCTTTCTGGAGGAAAGTAGGGCTGCTGGCTTGGGTTTCTGTAAGGGAGGAGATAAGATTTTAAAAACCTGAGATACCAAGAATCACATATCAGTGGCAAAGTACAGATAAGCTACAAGGAATAATGTTATTTATTGTGGAGTTTGGTGCCTTACCAAGAGATAGTATGGAGATAAATTTAACTGGTGTTTTTATTTCAGCCAATATGCACAGTTTCTATCAGATCTGGTATGTACGATTCCCCATGTGTCTTCTGGGACAGTACGCACACTAGGGAGCACCGTCAAAATGGTTTAATTTCTGTAAGACTGCTTTGGTATTATTTCTTTATTTAATGCTCTACATAGGATGTATGGAAGTATAGTAGAGTTTACTGTACAACTTGAGTCATTGCAGGTTAGTAATCAACAACTGTTTCACTGTTGAAATGTTCTTTTGTTAAGAGAATTTTTTGTTAATCCCAATAGTGCAGCACTTCATGTTTGAAAGCATTTTAATGAATCTCCATTGCAAGACTGTCACCTGATGCATGTAACCTAGGAAGGAAACCAAAGACTTTAGGCACACGTGGATCATGGGAAAATTAGTCTTAACTGTCTAAACAGGAAAGACAGTTTGTCAGCTCTAATGTGCTTGGGTGACTGAAGCTCCTGGTTTCTTCTGTGCTTTCTTTCCTTAATAAAGAAAATTATTTTGGCAGAGCTGTTGTAGGTTTTAGGTGACAGCAACAACAGATATGAGAAAAATCTCCATGTTGGTTTGCTGGGGATTTTTTATTTTATTAGGTTTTTGCATATGTATTTGCATGTCCAAGTTTTGAGTAATGAGAAGGTTAAAAGTTGCATTTAAGCACTGTCTCCATGTGTGTATATTGGCTTCTTAATGAATTCCATCAGTCATTCTATTGTTTCCTGGTATTTATGCATAAAAGCACAAATTGCTTCCAAAATAATCACAAGTTTTTAAACTTGGCTTTAAGTTTTCCGAATCATGGTTCACTTCACAATGAAAGCATTAAAGGCAGTGTTATATAGTGAGACAATTCCCAGGGGATTCTAAGTGATCCATATCAATGCTGCCAAAAATGTTCTTGCTAGGGGGAAGAGGGGAGTGGGTGGACATTTGCATTATTTATGGACTACTGTGACTTACAGCCTTGAACTGGAAGGAAATCAGAGGTACGCTGTAGTATTTGCCCTCAGTCCAGGAGCACTGAACAGCCTGGATCCCATCCCAGGAGTTAGACAAAGCCCTCCCTGGCACACCTGTGCATCAGCAGAGCTGGCACCATCATGGCTCTTCAGTGCCTCTCGTAATTCCTGGTGCCTTCTGTGCTTTGAGCAAAGGCATGTCCCAGTGAGTGTGGCAGCTGTTCGCTGGTGGGCATTTGGAATCCTGTGTCATCCTGGAGTCCCCTTCTACGCTTGCCTGCACAACAGGTCTGACACGAGCTTTTGTCACTGTGCAGTACGTGCTGTGTCTCTGAATGCCGCAGCTCCTGCTCTCTCCATAGGCCTGCTGGCCTCCTCTGGCTGCAGTGGGGTGTTGCTTATGCTGTTACACTCAGCAGCATTGTCCCTATGTGATGTTACCCACATGATTCCTTCTGTCTCTTTAAGGTTTTCCACAACTCGCGGCTATGTGTGTGTTCTATAGGATTGTCGTGTCCTTGGTCAGTCTTTCCAAAATGTGCTGAATGAGTCCTCACATCTCCTAGAAAGATACTGTACATGAGTTGATCTATTAGCTGTCAGATGCCTTGCAAGACTGACAGTTTTGACCAATGTGAAAATAGGATTGTTCTTAATCTAGTCTGCAATGGATTGCTTAAAAAAAAAAGTGTTAATACTGACTGCAGAGTGTTAATATTATACAAATCATTCTGGCATCAATATTATATGCAAGAGTATTACTCTAAGTGTTTGGATGACTCATTAATCAGTCTCCTGCCAGCCTCCTTGTCTCCTAGTACAGAAACCACAAAGGGTCAGCTGGGCAGAAAGGTGAGCAGAGATGGAATTCATAGGTCAGTACAGTAAGTGCAATTAACTGAAACCCAGAGATTCATCCATGGTATTTGTGGTGAGGACACAACTGATGCCTGAGTGAGAACCATGCACTCTGTGCCTACAAGTCTGCTGCCCCTCTGCCTGCAGATGGCAGGTGATACAGTTTGGGAGTCATGCATGTTCACGGTAGACCTGTGTGAACAGTTTTAAAAAGAATACATTAAAGACTTTGCTTTTTAAGTGTTAGTATATTCTGGGCAGAAAACTGCTCCAGAGGCTTGGCTTTCCTTAAGGGCTCTGCCCTTCCCTTGCTGAAAATCCCAGTGCTATACAGTAGGTAACTCAGCAGAGTAGAAGGTGCTGCGTGAAATAATCATCAAGATACAAAACTTAGAGTGAAGAAATGCCAAGAATGAACAAAGAAACCTTCAGAAGTTCCCAGGAGCCTGTGTAACAATTGTGAGGAGGGTGAGCAGCCTCAGCAGTTTGGCAGCAGGCACCTCTGTTTTTCTCAAGAGCCAGGCTGCTTTAGGACTCAGCTATCAGGTAATATCAGTGTAAATCTGCGTGAGTATGCCCTGAAGGATGTTCTCAGTCTCTGTTCAACAGGATGGCCTCCTTTGCAAACACTGTTTTTCATAACATAGTGTGTATATAAATAAATCATTATAATTAGAAAGGTGAGCAGATTTTCCTCTCCATCTCAGAAAAACAAATTTTCAGCACAACTTGCTGTGGGAGTGAAAAGATCCTTTATTTACTTGTCTGTGATAACCTGTAGATTTGCCAGGTTTCTCTCAAATGTGTTGTTTAGGTTAGGCATTCCTTAGCAAAATGCCCTATTGGTAGATGAGCAACACCCCCACATACAAGGTCTGTCTCTGGACACTTGCACAACCTGATGGAGAGCTAGTAAAATATATATTTCCATGCCTTTGAAATTTAGTTAGCAATTATGGATAAGTTTTGGCATGTGTCTGGAGATGGGATGCAGAGCTTGTGCCTTCTTTGAAATGTTCCAAATTGTTTAAAAATGCTAAGTGTTGATTCAAAAAACAAAACAAAACAAACAAACAAAAAAGAAAAAAACCAAAAAGACAGAAAGCCAGCTGTCTGGAAAGCAGCTTTCAGAGAAGTGCAGGTATGCTACATTTTCCTTGGACTCTTTCTAGAGTTGTACAGTTTAGCATGGATTTGTCCATAAAAGAATGAGGTTGAATACTTCAAAATTACAGTCACTCCAAACCACTTCTGTTAAGGCTGCCACCAGTGGAAGTGGTGCTTTCCTTCTGTCACTTTATTCTGTTTTGTTTATACAGGTCTGTCTCTGCTGGATCAGGTCAAGATCCACAGGGTTCAGTCTGTTCCCTGACAGTGACCAGAGAAAAGTGCCCAGGGAATATAACATAGGAACAGGGTATGCACTCAGTACATTGTTAGAATATGCCACTAATCGCTAGCAATTTGTAGTCCAGCAGTGTCTTAAGCCACAAGAAAGGTATTTGTTTGTTTCAATAGCCTCTGGTGGACAAATACATTATATTTTTCTTCCATCTGGGGTTTTTAAGTATGGGTGACATTTAGCACCGTCAATAACATCCTGTGGCAAGGAGTTTCATTAACCACTTGGGTTTTGTGAATAAACCTCATTTTTAGTTTTTCTTTTTATCCTGCCTGACATCCTCTAGTTTTTGCAAACTTGAGAAACATTTTCTTCCTGTTCATAGTTTTTAAACCACATATTTAATGTCTTTTTAATTATGGAATTTTTATTTTCCCTCATGTCAGTAAAAGTTAATAGAATATCCTGAGTTGGGAGGTATCCACAAGGATCATGAAGTCCAACTCCTGGCCATGCACAGGACGCCCCAATAATCACACCATGTGAGCAGTGGCCTGAGAATGTTGTCCAAAAGCCTCTTGGACTCTGTCAGTCTTGGAGCTGTGACCAGTTCCCTAGGGAGCCTGTTCCACTGCCAAACCACCATCTGTGTGATAATCATCTTTTCCTAATACCCAACCTAAACCTCCCCTGACACTGCTTCAGGCCATTCCCTCGGGTCTTGTCACTGTCACCACAGAAAAGAGATCAGTGTCTGTCCCTCCTCTTCCCCTCATGACAAAGTTGTAGACTGCAATGAGGTCTTCCCTCAGTCTCCTCTTCCTTAGGTGAACAGAGCAGGTGACCTTAGCCCCTTGTCATAAGGGTCCCCTCAGGGCCCTTCACCATGCTCATGGCCCTCCTTTGGACACTCCCCAATAGTTTCGTATCTCTCTTACACTGTGGCACCCAGAGCTGCCCCCAGCACTCGAGGTGAGGCTGTCCCAGCTCAGAGCAGAGCAGGACAATCCCCTCCCTTGCCCAGCTGGCCATGCTGTCCCTCATGCCCCAAGGACACGGGTGGCCCTCCTGGCTGCCAGGGCGCTGCTGACTATATTCAACTTGCCATCAACCAGGACCCAATGGTGTGCTTCCAAGGGGCTGCTTTCCCGGCCCTTTGTGTCCCGGTCTGTCAGTACATCCAGGCTTGCCCTGCCCCAGGTGCTCGGTGTGGCACTTGTCTTTATAATAAACTTAATGTCAGTGGTAATTGCCAAATCCTGCAGTTTGCCTAGGCCTCTCTGCTGGGCCTCTCTGCCTTCAACAGCTCTTTCCAATTGTCAGCAAACTTGCTTAGTATCCCTTTGAGTTCTGTACCCAAGTAATTTATGAAGAGGTTGAAGAGCACTGCCCTAAGGAGGAGCCCTGTGGAGCTGTACTAGTGACAGGTCACCAGCCTGATGCCACCCCATTCACTGTAACCCCTTGTGGTTGGCCAGTAAGCCAGCTGTTCACTCACTGCATGACATATCCAGAAAGATTCTGTAAGAGACAGTATCAAAAACTTTATTGAATTCCAAATATCATTCATCTTCCTTGATCAGCTATGTGGATTACCCTGTCATAAAATAAAATTCAATTTGACAAGAAGGATTTTTCCCTTATGAACATGTTTTAGCTGTGACCAAGGACTGCATTGTGCTTCAGGTGTTTTTCAATACCTCACAGAGTAATCTCCAAAATTTTGTCAGTCACTGAAATGAGACTGTGACAGGCCTGTAGTTTCCAGGCTCATCCTTCTTGCCCTTCTTGGAAACTGGGATAATGTTACCAGCTTCCAGTCGATTGGAATCTTTCCAGATTCCCAAAACCATTCAAAAATCATTGAGAGGCCTTGTAGTTGACATCAGGCAACTCTTTAAATACTCTCAGAATCCCATTAGGCCCCATAGATTTACAGTGGTTCAGCTGGAGCAGCAGATCCTGCAGAAGTTCATGTCTCTGATCATATTCATACTATAACAGGCCAACGTTACTTCTGCACTACCTTTTGTTATTAATGGATTTAAAAAACCTTTTTATTATCCCCCACAGTACTGGCCAGCTTCAACTCCAGTTGAGCTTTGACTGACCACACAAGTTTTCTCCCTACAGTGGCAAGCAGCATCTTTGTATCTCAGATCATAATTTAAAAAAAATTACTGGGATGTAAATTAGAGAATACTTTAAATGTAGTGTGGGGGGAGTATATTGGCAACATACATTATTTCTCCTTCCTGCCCAATCTTGTTTTGATGGCTCAGTACTAGGAAAAATACTTAGTTTTCCTTCCTGCTGTCAAAGGCTTCTTGCTAAACTGTAAAAAGATGATTGTGTAGATATATTTCTTTTGTCTTCCATTTTGAAGTATTTCAAGTATTTCTAGCATTGAGTGAGGAGGAGGGGGGGCAGGAATCAAGGAGATCCTGTTCTGCTTGTGCATACAATAGCAGAGATCAGGGATTTTACATATTTAGCAAAGAATCACTCTTTTTTTCATAGCATTTGGTAGTCATTGTTTTAGTGTGAGAGAGAAAGAAATTCTCTGACAGTGAAATTCTTCTCCTTCCTTGCAGCTCAGGTTTGATTTCTTAATTGCCATATCATCAGCACATCACCACTCATCAGCTCTCCCTGCAGATGGTGAGACCTGAGCTGTCAATCTGGTGAGCTGGCCAAGGAGTTGCCAAATCCTCCTCCCTCCCAAACCAAAAGACTGTTTCCCTTCCCACCAGCTTTATGACTGATCAATTTTTCAGTAGGATTTGTTTGCTGGATAAAGTGTCACTGAGGAGTCTGCTGGGTGCTAGATGACCTGAGTACTGTCCCTCCAGGTTGTGACCTGGTGACCACTGATAGGCTGTGCTTAGGCTGGACCCAGGTACAGAGATGCAGGTAAAGTCTCCTAAATTCATTGTACCAGCTGATCACTGTGACTTTGAGAGAGACTGTAACAGGTAACCACCATGGCCTCTGCAGCTGGCACAACTAGTGGTGACTGCCTTCAGGACAGCTACTGCTGTCATCTTAGTTACCATCGGGTCATTAAGATTTTTTTTTGCTAAGTTCACAAAGGTGAGGGTTGATTTTTTTAAAATTATTTTTTGATAAAGGCTCAACTGTAGGTAATGGATCTGTGCAGTTTTAGACAAAGCTTTTCTATTGCTGAAGGACAGCAGAAGGGTAGACAGAAGTGACTGGTGCCTTGTCCACACACAGCAAGTTGTGGTCTTTTGGTGACAAAGGTGACAGGCTTTACCAGGCAGCTGTCTGTGCCATGGGCTAGCTTACTTCTCTCCGCAGTGCAGTCCATGTCCCTGGGAGCAGACTCTGTCCTATTACCAAGAAAAAAATCCTTGTAATTCCTGTTGAAAGTAAATCTCCAATGATTTTTAAGGGACAACAGAGAAACCCTCTAATATCTGATAAAAGTACGGTCTCCTTCAGACTGCAACAGTAAGTTGGCAAAGAATTAGTTCTTTTAAGAAGCTTTAGACTCCACACCTGTGTCATTTTTGTAAACGGGTGGAACTTAATTCTTTGTAACAAAATTGAAATAACTTTCCATTGTTTTCTGGGATGCTGTCAAGAGAGTGAGCCTCACTGGGTCACTGCTCTCAACGTCTCCTGTCCCAAGGGGGGAAGTAATCTCATGCAGGAGGCTTGCTCTAAGGAGAGCCATTCTTTCATAGCAAGAAAAGCACTCTGATCTCACAGGGTTACTAAGCAATGCAACTGTGTTATTGTTCTGAGAGCCACGCATAGGGAGGCTTATTTAGACACCAGATCTTCTGCTATAATTTTTTTTATGACTAATTCCATGCGTAGTAAAATCACAAGTGAACAGGCTGCTGACCTAAGGACTTTTTTCACTATTACAGCTAGTTTTTTTTCTGATGCCATACAGAGGAGGGCATTAATTTGTGCACAAACATTCCTGCTTTTCATATAGAAAAACTCAGAGTACTAACAACTAGATGCAGTCAGGATCCTGCAAAGGCATCACTTCACCCCAAGTGAAATGCAAGCATCATAGATTATAAATGTCACGTAAGTTGGGCACATCATCCAGGAGGCAAGTTTCATCATTTTCCTCATCAGCTTTATGAGCTGGTGGAGGAAGCTAGCAGGCTCCTGCAGTGGATAACTCGGAGCATTCACTAAGTTTTGACCCCAGTTCTTGGGAGGAGCTCCATCTCTTCCCTCCTGGACAGAAGAAGGACCTCACACTTAATATTGAAGGGGGACCTAAACGTTAGAGACACAAAAACTCCTTGGTTCGGAATCAACCCATATTTAACAGTATGTATCTGTTTTGGATGCTAGACAGTGATGCCTGACGCAGCCAGACTCTGTGTCTAGTTGGCAATAGGATTTCCTTACTCATCTTACTGACCAGAAAGGTGGCCGAGTAGCCGGTGTGGACCCCTCATGATCCCATGATGACCAGCTGTGGCAGGGTGCACAGCACCAAGTGACCAGGGCCGTGTCCCCCGTCCCTGCCTTGCCCCCAGCAGGTCGGTGGGCAGAGGCTGACTCAAGGTGCTGCTCCCTGCCTTACCCTGCTCGTTTCTGTCCCTCTGTGCCCTCAGCAGCAGTGGCTCACAAGCCTTTGCAGGAAGCAGAGAGCTGTAACCCTTGTCCTGTGCAGTTTGCTTTTGACAGCTGTGACAGCCAGCAGAGCTTTGGCTTCAGATGTAGCGTAATGATTAGTGTAACACGCAAATAATAATTTTGTTGTAACATCTGCCATTCTCTCAGGGTGAGGCTGTGTGTTTTACCCGTGGGCTGACAGTTGCTAGATGGATTTTGTTAGGTTCCCAGACACACCCTGGTGTGTCTGTATAATTGATGTACTTATTAAAAAGGGAACAGAAAAACCTCTTCTGTTCCCAATACCAGATTTAATAATAAACTCTCATTTCAGTCTGTGAACAAGTCTTTTTACAATGGTGATCTCACACCTTTAGCTATTATGGTCTGCAGTTACAAAAGTAGAAGATAATTTTTGTTTGCCATTGAAAATACAGAAGTGTTTTGCAATTTTTTTCTCTTTTTGCTGCTTTGTATGCCAGAAACATGCTGAAAATATGTCCCTTAAAACTCGCAGTTTCACCTTTTTTTTAGAAAAAAACGCTTCAACAACCCAGCTTCTTGCACTAGATGGCAGTGTGGATGGTTCAATGGGAAACTTGTTTTATTTAGGAAAATCATAAGATTGATGATAGAAAGTATTCAACATAAAAAAATATCATTTTCTAGTGATGGCAAAATTGCTTTTTGTTGCTTATCCGCCGCACATTTGTGCTGGGGAAAAATGTGTATTCCAGGTTTGAAAAGCTTGTGTAGGAAGTGCCAGTTTTCAGAGTTGCAAATTATTGCATTATTTTCCTTTTCATTTCTCCTCGTACATCTCAGAAGTGCTGAGGTCCTACTGGGCTGAGTGTTCATCTACACACTTGTAAAGATGCATTGCTGCTGTCCCTCAGACACAAACCTGGGGGGGTATTCTGCTGAATGAAGAGTGACAATTACTAAATATTGAGAAGTATGCTAAAGTGATTAGATGTAATTACACCTTGTTGGTGAAGGGTTAGCAGTGGATGAATAGGTGTACCAAGTTGCACATATCTTGAAGAAACTTTGTCAAATTATCAAAATCAAGCCATAATTAAGAAAAACACAGCATCCTTCTATACATGTGAAATACTAAACACAGTAGATAAACTTAGTTAAATAAGGATATCTGTCCCATTCCTGAGTGCCAATGTGAGAGTAAAATCCTGGTGAATACCAGCAATCTTTTATTGAAATTCAGCAATGCTGCTTTTCACTGAAAGAAATTGCAGGGCAGACCTGAACTGAGACATGGTATCTGAAGTTCTTCTTTGGCTAGATGGTCATGAACCTGTTGGATGCTGGAAAAAATAATGGTCCCTATTCTGAGCCATTTATGCCAAGGCATAGGTTTTTGAGATGGTGGGGGTTGTGGTCTCACATTTTCCCTTTAGCGAGACTTGTTTGCCAGAAGACAGAAGGGGTTTCACCTGGAAAGAAAGTTTAGATAATCATTGGCAAATCCACTTGCATTTATTTTGAGTTAGGTAAAAAAGTTGCTTTCTGATTCAACTTAGCCCTTAGGTATTTGAAAAAGTACCATGCAGGCACCTCTGCAAAAACTTGTCTTAGATGCATAAAAGTGTATTTTCACCAAGTGTTTTATGACATATCCTTTTGCTCTCATACATAATGCAAATAAGAAATTAAAATTAGTGATTTAAGACCAATTATCAGAAAGCTTTTAAGGTAGAGCTAATTATATTGTATGGTGAGAGAACTATGAAACTTTTATTTGCAAATAGGTATCCAATACCCAGATGCTCTTACACTAAAGTGGCAGCATCTTCCCATGGCTTGTGGAATCTATAGGAGATAAAAGTATAAAAGATAAAATAATAATAATAATTGAAAACCCCAGACAATCAACAGTAGGAATAAATCTTGGCTTGCACACATGCAATGTTGTATGTGTCTATATAAGAAAACCTTTCCAATAAAAATACACCTTGCTTTTTTAAAAACACTGAGAAGACAGCAAGCATATTTGGGAAGAGTAAAATTATTTAATTGATGTTCATAATGTATTAAATATAAAATACATTTTATTGGTTTAAATATGTTTAAATATTTTGAATATATTTAAATATGTTTAAATATTTCATATTTAAATTTTATATTTTATATTTATATTTAATAAAATCAGATGTTTAGTGGCTAATGTTAACTAGAAATAAAATGGTCAGAATGCTGAACTTAACAAGCTTAATTTTTATTTGCAGGATTCGTATTCTTTCCTTGTCTTGTTCAGATATCTGCTAGTTAATGCATTGCATTATTCCTTAATATGAATACAACTCAGCGTTTGTCCACAAATGTAGGCTATTGGAATGAGTAATTATTCTCTACTGTCCATTGTTCTTTGCCTATTGTATATTAAGCTTCTTAATACAGAGTTTCTTAGGCAGAAATTGCTCTGTGGTAGAGGCAATTGGATACTCAGATGCAGATTACATTTCATTCAAGTGGAGAGAACAAATTGAGTGACATTTACTTGCCCTCTCTAAATGATTGTAAGGGGCACTGCTGAGAATTGGTCTGCATTTCAGTGCCTTGAATGAAAATTTGCAGAGTGCTGGTGCTCTGTCACAGCTGTGTCCTCCTAGACAGTGATTTAAAATGTATCAGTGGGGAGAGGTGGCAGGCAAAGAAGGAGCCCAGATGTTGTAAAGGAATTTCTTCTGCAATTGTTCTGCGTTGCCTGAGTAGCAAAGGTACAATTACTGCCTGGACATGGAACTCTTATCTTGCTGCTCCAATCTTTATGGTTGAAAAAGGGCCCTCTTCTAAGCAGAAGATAACTAAAAACATAGGCAAAGATTAGGCTCTTGCTGAAGAAGCACGTCCCATCCAAGCAGAGCTGGTGACTGCAGCCTCAGCTAACCTTTCTGATGGTTCTGCAGGCTGCTGGGCAGAGACTTGGTACTAGTCTGTGGTTCTGCTGGTACCAGCTTGATTTCTCACCCCTGCCTTAGCTCCCCTCTTAAACATGGCTCTGCCACAATTCACACACATGTTAAAAGTTGCCTTCATTCTGCTAATAAAATTGGACTTCCAGCCATTTAAATAATGTCACTTTTTGCTTAACTGTTAAACTAATTCATGTTGTGGTTTAAACAAGGGCACAGTTCATTCAGCTGTCATCATGAGAAGATACTGTGCTATTTATTTTAAATGTCTAGGACTTGCTTAAATACAGAATAAACCAATCTCCAGCCTTGTTTTGGAATAGACAAAGAGGTTAGTGCCACAACGTATTATGAGGTCAGATTAGTATACATATATCTAAGTGTCCAGCTGTCCTCCTGAAATGAACAAGCAGTGACAAGCTTCAGAGCAAAAGTTAGGAAAGATATTCTGGGTAAGAGAATGCAGCTGGTTTGGTACCTGAAGTGCACAACCTGTCCAAGTTTAAAAAAAAATAAATATGGAGAAAAGATGCTTCAATTCTCATCTCATGGGAACCATCTGTTTTTTCAGTCTGTCTTGTATTTAAAAAGGGTAACAAAACTAGTGTGTATTACTTTTTCTCCTCTCCTTTTTTTAAGCAAAAAGAAATAAATAAAAATACACATACTTTCTGTTTTGTTTCTCTTTCGTGATCTCTGCTACCAGGATGTTATCGGCACTGCATGCAGTACAGGGGAATATTTCTGGATGACCATTTCCCCAAATGTACTTATTAAGAATTATTGCTTTTTTATTTCACACTGTGGTACTAAACAAACAAATAAATAGAAAACTCCACCCCTCCTTCCATTTGGGAGTTACAAATGACCTTAAAAGTGAGCTAGCAGTGCCAATGAAAAGACTGTGGTCTACCAAAGATAAATGGAAATGCAGACATGCTATAATATAGAAGTTACAGAAAATTGAGTAATAACTGGTTTTCATTATACTGTAACCATTGGGCTGAACGTGCTTGAAGTCAAGAACATTTATGTGAGTAAGAGACGAGGAATTTGTTGACATGAACAATTGTTAAATGTCTGTGCCTTCACTAGGGGCAAAAGGAAGCTTGGTTTGTGCAGCTGCATCACACTGGACATCACCTGCAGAAGGGAAGCCTCTGTAGAAAAAGATTGGGTTATTGCAAAGAAAACTCTGCCCAGTACTCTCAGCACAGTTTTTTAGAAAATTGTCTTGATTACATACTGGTTTAATTAGTTTGAACTGAGAGGAACATATAGTTTTCTGAAGAAGTAAACATAATGCTGGGAAATTAGATTTGTATCCTTTTATCTGTTGATCATTCACCATTTGTCAGTAAATAAGATTGATATTACTGCCAGGTTTTACACTGGCCTTTGCCAATTCTGCGCTCCGTAGTTTAAGTTGTGCTGAAAAACTTTTATTTTCCAGGTAGAGCAAAAAAATAGATATACCTTCTTATTTTATGTATTGAGTCTTGGACTACTTTATGGAATATGGTCACGCCTTGCAAAATGCTAGAGGTATCTGCAGCTGAAAGGGTGGGTCGTTGCTTTGAATGCTTTGGCCAAAGAGGTTCACCAAGCTTAGGAAGAGAGTAGCAAAATATAGAGTTTACAACTTTGACTTCTCTATCTGGGAGAAATTTTGTCTGAAATTCTGGTTTCACTTCATGAAGTTAAATAAATAATTCGGTCAATTTTTTGGAAATTAAACCATTTTCAGAGCGGGTTACGCCCCAAGAAGCAGACCCATATGTATGAGGTCAGCCACAGTGCTCTTGTGTGTTTACTGCAACAGTTCCTTATCAGTTGGCAGGGTCACTGCTTTCACATTTTTCCACTGATGCCTGGGAAAGTTGGGTGTTTGTGCATCCTGTGCTTCCCTATTGTTAATATTCCCTCTGACATTCTGCAAAATAGGTGGGAATAATAATACCTTGTGCTTGCAGTTAGTTTTCAGTTTATCAGCTCCCCATATCCCCTGGAATAAAGCTAAAGGAAATGGCTGGGCTGGAGGGCAGGATGGGGCAGCCCAGGCTTTGGTTTGGGGCAAATGCACGCTGCTTTTCGCAGGTCCCAGTGCTGCAGGCTGGTCTGGGAAGTAACATGCTCAATTACTAAATTGGCAGTGCCAATGAAAAGACTGTGGTCTACTGTGGATGTTTTTGCTGCTGTTTTCACTCTCTGAATGGCCCTGTGGTGAGATCAACCATCTTGCAGGAGCAAAGGCAGACGCTGCAAACCTGTAGCAGAACAGACCACAAGCTGTGTAGGAGCATTTCACCATTGCCTGTGAAACTTGTTCCCTACATCTTGGGAGGCTTACAGATCTTGGTATTTGGGTCAAAATTCAGAGTCTTTTAGAAGTGTTAAAGTGTAGCAGGCTCACCTACCACGTTACTAGCTGCTTTAGTGGACTCCTGCCTTTTGCAAATCAAACGGGGTCCCTGCTATTCCATTAATCTTCTTGTCAGCTGACTAGTCTCCATGTTCACATAGAAGATGTTCCTGGTAAAAACAGCATGCCTCTTAGCTTGCACCATATTTCCCTATCCTGTTTTTCTTTGAATTGTGTTGGTCGGGAATATTAGATAGTCTGCTTCAGTGCCTGTGCTATGGGGGCAGGCACCACAGTTCTGCCAAAGGCAGCAGTTTTTCCCTGTTTATACTTCTATAGAGACTCAGAAATTTTCTGGCAAAAGTTTGCTAAAACTAGCACTAGGATACCACAGGTCATTGTGATGCTTTTTGATTTTGTAATATACATAAATAACAGCCATTTAATCAACAGATCAGGCAAGACCAAGAACAGGACTGATTAGGACATAAAGAATAGACAATAAATAAATAAAATTAATAATAATCTCATCTGGGATTAGAGGTTGGTGTGAGAGAGTTGGCAGGAAATAATTAAAACACATTCACTGGGAGATTTGTTTATCTTTTATTCCTGTTACTTATTCCTCCTACTTTTCTCTAATGCAAATTTCTGCCCATGCTGTAACTATGAGCTGGTGCAAAACACAGCTGGCCCTGAGGGATAGTAAGAAGCATGATGTTTATTTCCCCCCACTACTCCCTTTAGTGGTTGCTCTGCAGAGGTATGCGCTGCTATGCCCACTGATGATATTGGCATATTTGGGAATTAACTGTGTAGGTTCCAGGTGATTGGGAGCAGAAACCACATGTCTTGATACCAAAGGTGAAAATTAAAAAAAGGTAATTGCTTTATAGTGTCCCACAAACAGGTTTTGAGTGTTGTGGTTTGAATGTTAGAAGTGAATTTTTACTGTCATTAGTCACTGTTTGGATGCTGAAGGGGGAGATGTGGTTAGCTTTTTAATGAAGCCGTTTTCTGGAACTGTGAAACTTTGTTTAAAAACAAAAAAGCAAATTTTTGTTGAAAATGTGATCACCATTGGGATACACTGGAATAACTTCTGTTCTTATGGAAGCCATCTTTTGTTCTGGAATAATCTCTTTTGCTATTCTGAAACCTGACTCTGGGGTGCTATTTTTCTTTGGGGTCAGGTTTTTCCAAGTTGTTTTATACACAGAACAGAGCTGTGCAGCTGCCACTCGGCGATACCACGCAGGATTGCAGGTGCATTGCGGAGAGTGTGTCCCATTTTTGGAGAGAGGATGGCATTCAGTAGCCCAACTGGATTTTGCTAAGATGAGCTCTATTCAGTATCAGCAGTTGGAATTGGCAAAATCAGTGCTTGTCAGTGCTGGAGAGAAAAGAGCTCAAAAATCTGTCGTGCTCATCATGAGTGATAATGCATCTGAGCCAGTGGCTGGTCAAACATGCTTTCCTACAGTACTGTGCTCTGCCTCATGAATGGATGAAACTAATAATGTTTCTGAAGAACTCTCCAAGTGTCTTCGAGCTGCTTGTTGTCTCTGATTTTACTCTGTCCTCCCTTCAGGAAGGGGCAAATGGAGTAACGTCGAATTTCTAACTACAAAACTCAGCCTGCAATAGTTACTTTTCCAGAACTAATGCCTTTAAAGATGTTCACAGGTCGAAATTAATTACTTCTTTAGACAGCAGTTGTCTACTTCATGAGTCAACTCTATCTTGCTGTATTTATCAACACTTTTTAATAAGATGACATTTATATTTACAGATAATATTCATATGCACAGAGTAGCAGTGATTCCTAAGGGTTTTTTTTAAAGTGTGTTATCATCATTGTTGCTTTGAATGCTATTTTGTTGTTGCAGCAACATAAATACACACTAATCTCATGGGAGGGGCTGGCTGGTGTCTTCACAGGTCTAGAGAGTGTAGGGAGTGATTTCTGCTGTTCTGTCCCACCTTGCCTCAAAAACCTGTGTGCTGCTGAGAATGAACAAAATGTTCTCTCCACACTTGCATTCTTTCTGCCACTGTTCACTGCTGCCAAGTCAATAAAAAAAAGTGGAATTCTTTAAAGCTGTCCTTTTTTTCTTCTTTTTTTTTTTTTTTTTTTTAACCGTTAATACTTTTTTTGTTTCTGAGCAAAGAGCTGCTGGTGCCAAACATTATACCTGCTCAGGTTTTGCCTTCCACATTGCCTTGCTAATTGGCACTTTTGGCAATGTTTGTTTCTGCAGCTTTTTTTGAGCATAGCAGCTGCCTGTAAAATCTTTCAGGAGGGGAGGAGATGGAGTGGTGTTCACACACACAGCTGTGTTTATTTCCGTATGAGCTAAAAACTGCCCACTCCAAAATGCACAGCCATAAAGGGAGTACCACCAGAGCAGCTGTAGGTCACCTTATGGATGGAATCAGGATTTTATGTCCCTCTCCTGCAACAAGGCCAGCTGCCTCAGGCTCTCAGCAGAGAGGTAAACACCATGAAGAGCAGTGCATTTGTGGGTGTCACTGAGCTGATAATGGTGGGAGGCACCTTGAAAACCTTGATTCATCTCTATAGCTCTTGTGTGAGAGGCCAACTCCTACTTGAGACAAAAATCTCATTAGTTATGGACCAAGAAATCTTGCTGTTAAACAGTGATGCTACAAAATTTGTTTCAACTGTTTTTTATGCTACTCCTTTCCCTGCAACTGGGAGCAGACTAGATCACAGAGAGGGATGTTCACATGTGTGGCAGCTCTGATAGTCTGTGCTGTAATCTGATTATCAGCAGTTCTCCAAGGAAACTTTGAAAGTCCTTTTCTGCTTCTGCAAGTCCTCCAATGAGCTCCCTAAGGAAAATGAAGGATGATTACTGCTGAAAATCTGCAGTCTACTTTTTGTGCTGCAGTGTCTGCCACTAAGTTAGCCCTTCCCATTTCTCTCACAGTTTTCCAAGAATGTATTCTGGTATCTAAGTTATAAAACAATAAAATAATCTTGATTTTGCTATGTTACTTCACAATATGTTAAGTTTCCATGTATTTATTTGCAACAACAACAACCAAAAAAAGCCACCCACCATAAATTTTGGCAGCAATATTTAGCTACCTAGTTATTATTCTAGAGCAACTGTTGATGTGTGATTTATGCACCAAAAAACCAACACCACAATTCTCTTAAAATCAGCTGAGAGTTGGTTCTAGTTAAGCAAACAGAGAGATACATGCAAAGGTTTGAAGTCTTATGCTGCAGCTACAAGACTTCAGTTAAGGATAAAATTTGCAACCATCCACTTCTTTATTCCCTCTGAGCTGCAAGCGTGGTTCACAGTGTAGAAGTTGACGTGACTTGACACATCAGTTTGTGAGGTGCACGTTGCCCAGTAAGTTGTGATCAAATTTTAGACATGTCCATGTTTAACATCTGCTTTCCTAATTTTGGTGGGAATGGAGACAATGTAAATTGAGTACGTTTCCATAGGAGTTTTGTTGTTTAAGTGCCATTTAGCTTTCTTAAAATTGGCCCTTAAAGAACATGCCTTACTTGACAGCTGCTGATGAAAATAGTGCTTGTCTGTGTGCCCTCAAAGGCTCATGTGCCTAAGCTATCATATGATTAATATAGCCACATTTATAAGGAAACTAACGTTTGTTTTCACCCTTTAAGAACTTCATTTTGATGTCTGACCTAGCTAGTATTTTCCTTCTTTGAAAGGTCCTATTTTCATAGCAATTATTTTTCAGTGTGATGGCAGCAGGTAAGAAGCATGCCAATGTCCTAAGATAGCTCAAAATCATTTTCATTTTGGTTTGTGTTTCTTCCCCCAGTTATGAATGTGCTATAAAATAACTCATATATAGCAAAAATAAAGCATTTGACTTGTAATACTCCATTGCATACATAAATATAGTCTGCTTCTTAAATCATATTTTTGAAATAATAATTCACATAGTGTTTATTTCACTTAATGTTTGTCTTCTGCAAGCTTAGCATCATTTGCCTGTTTCTTCTCTTTTCACTTTACATTTTTCTGGTGAAGCAGATAATACTGTGTTGGAAATACTGTCTGGTTTACAAGCAAGTATTTTGTACTGCCAGTTCTGTTCTGGTGGAGGAAAACTCAAGCAGTTTTTGTGCCTGTACTTACATAAAATCAGATCACCTTCTCAACAAGGTGTTTCCCCAGTTTAAATGATTGCAGAGAGCTTCCCACCTTGATGGCAGCTTTCCTCCCTGAAAGAGGAAATGCTTTTATGAACAGGGAAATACAGAGTATTTCTAAATACTGTGCAGTCTAATATCTTAAATCTATTATTTACCCCATTGCTTAATAGCAAAGGAAAATGCCCTTTGTGTAAGCATGTATATACAAGACATGGGATGGCATTTAGATGTAGGGAATGGAAAATTAACTGTTTAGCTATGGAGAATTTTGCCTGCTCACATGTTTTCAGCTTTTGAAAATTCATTGCAGGCTAACATCAGCACACAGCCTTCATTCTGTACATTTTCTTGGCAACATTTTGATTCTGGATGTACATTATTAGAAACAAGGGGCAAAACATGGATTAATAATTAGCAAAACATATGTCCACAGTCATTCAGTTGTAACCTCTCTGCTTGCTTTTGCTATTGTTTTGAGGAAGCCAGAAGGGTTATTCAGTACAGCACAGAAGAGTAAAAAGTAAATGCTAGTATTTCCTCATATGGTGATTGAATAGCTTTAGAAATTTAGGAAATTAAAATGAAGAGGAGGACTTGCAAAGGTGTTAAATCATCTAGTGTGGTGCTGCTTTGTAATGGTTTTGGTTGTATATTGTCTTCCCTTGCAGTAAAAATATACAGAAGTGTAACAATTCCTATTGCTTAGGTAGTGGACTGTTGCTCCAAGGAATGGGAGCAGATAAGATTAGCCCCAAATGAGGTACATAGATCCTTGGTGACAAAATAGTAAAAATGAGCAGCTCCTCCAAATAAGTAAGGTGGGGAAAAGGAACTTCAAGCATATCTTAAGAAAAAAGCTAGGGGGACAACATCTGTTTTAAGAGTCCTCTCCTATAAGGACTTTTCTCAGGATTTTAAATCAGTAAAAGATTAGCTGTATTGCGGAAAAGGGTTATTTTTAGACCTTGTAAGGAAATTAGAGTGGCTGCAGATGGGACCCTTAAGTTCTGCTCAGACTGAAAAAACCAGAACCTAGATCTTTAAAAAAATTCCTTTTTATCTGACTGGGACTGCCCTTGTTCAAATTTAGCTGCTGTCTTCTGGATTATGCATGGAATGAGGGAGAAGGGGGACAGGTATAAATAACTTGTGTTTTTCTGTTCTGTAGTTCTTGCAAGAAGATAGATGGATGTGCTTTTAAGCTCTGTATTGATTTGTTCGCTGTGGCTGTGTTTTTATGAGAAATTTGTGGGTACTGGGGGTGAGGAGAGCTCAAAGTAGGCCTACCTTTCTGGGGAAGCACCATGTGGATGGGGATAACCTGAACAAGAAAAGTACCCCTCTGCTAGGACCTGTGTGGTATGGTTTCAGGAGGGCATTGATAACTGTGCAGCAGCTTATTCTGCTATAATACAAGATAATAATACAAGTGAATATGAAAGCCATTCTTTTGTTACTAGTAACATCTCAATTAGTTTTAGTTTTATGTACGCCACATAGTTTCCTGGTAAGGACTTGCTTTCTGTGGAGAAACACATGAATCACACTGAAGATGCATTGTTTCAATGACAGTCCTGCTGTGTTGCTCTTCAGAAGCTTACGTTCTTGCATTGCTTTTTTACCAGAATTTGGTTTGTTGTGCAAGATGCACTGCCATCTGTCTGTTTGCTCATATGGTGACTGATAAAAACATACCTTATTTTGCTATTTCTTTATTAACGTTCTGCTATCTAATAAAAGATCAACTAAAAACACTAAAGGTAACATATTTATGGATCCCCATAGAAAGGTATAGTTTTTGCAGATTATGATGGACTCCACTGTCGCGGGGTTATAAGTGGGTGAGTGTTTCAGATCCATACACCATTTGGGGAATTACAGATTTGATTCTAACTTGGCACATGATGTAAGATATAGATGGCCCCTTGTTTGTTATTGTTTAAGCTCATGTCAGCACTGAGATACAGTTTTGGCTGACAGACAATGTGAATGAAGGCTGAGTTTATTTGGATGTGAGTGGCAGGAAGGAGAGTCAGCAGTGCCAGCCTCGATGTGCACATGGCAGTCATGCCACACGTGTCCCAGCAGTGTGTCTGTCAGCCCCTCTGCTCCCTGGCACCGCGTGGCACAGCAGTGGTGTGCCTCATGCCAGTTGCCAGATGCAGGGCTGTCTATTAGAATTTTCAGGGGAGAGACATAATTCACTGAGTCCTGGCTTCCTCAGGGGTAAAGTTCAGCAAGTTGATCATCACACTTTTGTCTGCACTGGACTCTCTTGCCACTGTACATCTGAAAAAGATGTGGAGCATAAGCATGAGAAGATGCTGTGAATTATTAATGAAAGTGTTAGTTCATTCTCTGACTGAGAAGGAGGAAGACAGGTTATGTGAACTCTATGCTGATTTCAGTTACTTGGATTAAATTACAAAGTCCCAGAGCATTAGGAACAGTTTGTTTTAATGTTGATTTGACTAGGCTGCAGAGAGGAACATCCCCTGTGAGGGACAAGTGCATTGCCCCAACTTGTGGTCCCCTCCTTTGGGTGGGTAAATTCCTTGCAGGTGTCCACATGTAGCAAAATGTTTTTGGCTGCATGCAGTGCAGAGGCTGAGTGACATTTGCCTGACAAGCTGACATGTCTTTCTCTACGAGCTGTTGAGCAGCAAGAGTATGGACATACCCAGCTAGACTGGCTCCATCATGCTCTGCTGCAGCTGCTGCCCGATGGTCTCCAGCTGGTTCCTGCCAGCTCCAAATCCCAGCGTTAGCAAAGTTTGGTGACTCTGCATGCTCAGCACTGACAGCCCATATGGCATGTGGTGGGCTGACCTGCAGGTCTTTGCTGCTGAGACATCTTGCCTCCCTCCTGCCAGAGTGTGCAGGCTTGCAGTCCATAGGCTGTGGTGTGGACATATGGTGGCTTTGGAGGCAGAAACCTCCTCACCCCTGGACTGAATGTTGAAGGCCTCACAAGAGATGGTTTGTGGTTTGTGAGGAGGTAAAAATAATTGTGCACACGTGCTGGCTGCTTCTGACGGATGCTGTGTGATGGAGTGGGAAGGGACAGCGGCCTGGAGCATGTCTGGAGTGTGCTCCCTGGCCATGCTAAGGTTGTGGGGTTGTGGACTTTATAGAAATAAAGTCGTGGTGACTAGGGTCCCCTTGTATTGCTGAAGGGTCACTTCAGGCAGCTTGAAGAGAAATGGGCCCATGTTGGTATTGAGGTGGTAAATACAGTCTAGCACTTGGGGACAGATGTTGGCAGTGTGGGCTGTAGACAGAGTCTAATGGAGAGTGGCACTTTAAATCTTCTCTTGTAAACTGTGGTAAATGAAAAGCCTGGTCCTTGCAATATTGTCTCCTTGCCCCTAAAATTTCCCACTTTCATTGTGGAAAAGCCTATAATTTCTCTGTTCATGTAAGGTTGATATCACAGTCCACAGAACCCATACTAGTGGTTAATAAAAGGAAGAGATACCAGGATTTGGGCATTATTGTGGGGGAAAAGCAGCATTTAGGGCTATATTTATATATTTAGGAGACAAAGCTGATGTGCTGGAGCTTTCTCAGGTAAAGATACACCTTCAGCTGAAGTCACAGCTAAATGAGCAAATGCTGCTAGACAAAAGTATTTATCCTTGAACTTACTAACTGTTCCATATTGTTGTCCTTTTGTCATATCAGATTTATGGTTGGTCTGGTTATGTATAGCATCTCAGACCTAAAATCAGAGGAAGAGACAGACTGATATTTGACTGTCTGCCTCTAAATATGTTTCTTGCTTGTGCCATTATATATGCAATCTCACTGAAAACTAAATACTTGGGTACTTTATAGAAGAGTTAGACTTGTCTATTTATCAAATTTTATGCCTTAAAATTCTTGCACTTTGTCTTAGATGCAAAGTCTAAACAAGATCACAGTTCATTTCATAATCAGTTTGTAAACATCCTTGATTGGTTTGTTCATTTCAGCCTTCAAATTTATCTACCTGTAAATTCTCTTTGAATAAGCAAATTAATTTTAAATTATTTGGATCTGCATATGTGTTGTTCAACTCTTAATCTTTAAATACAGAGTGGAAAAGATGCTGTGTTTTGTCCCGCCCCATTGAGTGAACAGGTGTAATGGACAGTTCATGCACCTGCTGTGGAGAGGAAGGTAGAACTGCTTCTTGTCCCAGGCAGAGCAGTTCCAGGCTGTCAGCTCTGGGAGGCCACAGGTACACTGGTGCTGGGATGCATGTGTCATCCCCAGGATACATTCTTTCCTCTGCCAACTATTTGGAAGCCTTTTCATTTGTTATTCATGCGGGATTTCAGTCTTTGTCAGAGCAGATGAAAATGCTGCTCAGCACATGTTTCATTTCTCTCTTGGAGACTGAACTATTTCAAGCCATGGAAGTTTCATCCCTCCTGCTTTTCCACAAGAAAAATAGGGATAGCACACTTGCATCCTTTGGGCTCCCTGTCACAGCACAACCCATAGCAATACCATACTGGTTTGAATTAATGCACTTTTATGTGACTCATTATTCACTGGCATAAAGTGAAGGGAGTGTCCTCTACATCACCCATTAGGAATTTCAGGTATAAAAAAAAAGTTGTTTTTTTCTACCATGGATTGCCTTTCTTTTTCTAGTTGATTTTTTTTTTCCTCTCTAACATAAACAGAAATGGGTTTCTGAGTTGCTGCACCATGCAGTCTTCTGAAGGTGTTTTTTTTTCTTCTGTAATGTAATGTGATGACAACAATGTTGTCAGGAATGATTTCCAAAAGAGATGGGTGGTCTGAGAATGCTTGCAGGGTGTGGGGGCCTTGCAGCACTGTGTGATGGGTGTCATCCAGACATACCTGTCTGTGTTTAGACTCACTCAGGAGTGAAGATCATGCTCTTGCACATTAGACAAGGACCACCAAGTCATCAGACTGTAGCCCAGTTCTGTGTGGACATGATGTCGTCCTTATTACAAGTGACAAAAGCATCCCAATTATGGTTCAGATTCACAAAATCCATACAAAGATTTCCTTTTACTAAGGAGTGGTGATCCTGTCAGTAAGAGCATAGGGCTGCCACTGCCGTAAGAGCTGCCACTTCTGGCTGGCAGTGAGTCTGCTGGACTTCTGACAACAGGTATGGTTACCAAAAGTCCACTAGGCTGATCTGATGTCTCTTGGGATGCTCTGGAGGGCTGTGTCCAACCTCTGGCCTGTGCTAGAGAAAGCTGCTTGTGCTTGCAGGTAAGTTTTGATTTGTCTTAACTGCTTGACAAGAATTACTAGAGCTGAGGTTTACCTTCCCACAAATTACCTAGATGTTAGAGCCAAGCTTGGTTACACTGAAAAATATTGAATGTACCTTACCCCATTTTGTACGATTGTTCTTGCAAACAACTTTTTAGTAAGATGCTGTTCATGACCAGGATCTTCCACGTGTTGAGTATACACAAAAGGGTTAAAAAAGGGCAAAGTAAAATGAGCTGGGGACTGTGTTGCCTATGAGCTGGGAGAGAAGATTATAGTTAATAAAATCACAAAGGGTGTGGTTTGAATCTGAAAAAGCTGAATCTGAAAAATCTGAATCTGCACTGATTTTGACCAAGACCTGCAATGCAAGAATTTGGTGACAGTAAAATATGTGAAACATAAGTATAAAATAAGAAAAAATGTTGTGGTGGGTATTGACAGTCTGAGACTTCCTGCCCCACAAGGCAGCAGAAGCAGGTGGCATCAGCAGGGTCACAAAGAGGCTAGTTAAATCCAGGCAATTTATGTGAATATTAAAATAACATGGTAAGGATGTGCCTTTAAATATTCCCAATCCAATAATTGTTGATGCTGGGAGAATACAGTAGCATGGATTCATCATAAGGCGCTTGAACACTCCTTAAATAATATCTGCTGTTGCTACTATTGAAAACAAGACAGTCTGGATGGATCACTTGTCTGACCCTACGGAATGCTGGTTATGTTTGTTTCTGCTGGGTACTATTTTGAAGTCCGTTTGTTTTGGTTTCTTTTAGTTTTTATAGAGATGGGGTATCTCTGTTCTATAACCTTCTTATATTAACACACCTTATCTCAGTGTTTACATACAGATGTACAAAACTATATAAACTTTCTATCAAGTTTTGAAAATGCTTTACAAATCCATTGCCTACACTTTTGCTGTTCCTTTTTGCTTTCCCAGCAAGTCACTGATTGGCTTGTGTAGAACAGCTTCTCTTATGGATCAGATTTCTCTTCAGGATCCTCCAGACACAACTGGGATAACTCCATGTGGAAGGGAAACTGAAACCCAGCAGCTGATGGTAGACCATTTCACCTATTGCTAGCAAATGTGACAAAGCAATACTTGCAGAAATTCAGAAAATTTGTGGGATATTTCGAATAGCCGGAAGGACCCAGTACCTTTGAAATATTTTCCCATATATCCGTTTTCTGAGGCGTTTTCTATGCTGAAAGCTGCCCAGTGAAGCCCTGTTCCTGTGCAGTGGGTAGGTGGCTTGGGACAGTGAAGCAGAAGCTTTGTAGAAGCTCAGCTCAGGAGATGAGAAGACCATTTTTCAAGTATGTAGAAGAAAACTGCTCAGACCCCTACATTACTGAAGGCTGTACATTTATTCTGTGCTTGCAGCAACAACAAGGAGGGCGGACAAGCTTAATGCAAGTCTGCTTAAGGCAGGGGCTGGGGGAGAAGACGATTGAGGGAATCCCTGTGAAACTCATTTAAGTTTTTTCCAACTCAGCTTGAGAACTGGAGCCTGGCACAGCATTAGCTCAGACTTTGGGGGTCAAAAGCAAGAAAGCTTAGAGTTGGGTCTGATATTTTGTTGTTGTTTTCGTCAGAAGGGAAGCGTTAGCCCTGGGTAGGAGCACTCTGACTGTTCTTTTCTTCAGCTTGCTGACTCAGGTCCCAGAATTTCTGAGCCATCACTCTCTTCTTAACAGAGCTTAGCTCAGCTTTTGCCTGGAGCTCTGCTGTAAAGAAGACCTTTTTACAGACCACTGCCATAAGTGGAGGGAGTGAGGAAGGCAGGCAGGTAAATTCATGCTGACCGTAGCCATATCTTTTTAATTAACTTGCTTGTTGAAAGGATTTACAAGGCTTCTTTTGCTCGCATCATACTGCAGATTCTGCAGGAAAAAAAAACCAAACCAAACAAAAAAAACCCCCAACCACATAGTGAGAGGTGACTTCTTTTGATTGACTGCTTAAATATTCTCCAAAATGAATTACCTGTCATACTGCATATAGGAAGAATAGTTTCTGTCTTGTGATGGAGAGACTGAACCACAACTGACTGCTACCTGAGAGATGCTGCAGGAAACACAGGTCCCAGGGATTTTTAGTTCTGCATTTTGAGGTGGCCTAGCTATTGATTAATTTTGTTCAGTTAGTGAGACTTGAACAGCAACTTGCATAATTTTGCTTGTGATTTGTATGCAAGATTATAAAGACATTGGCTCTAGAAAGCTTATGAATGGCTGAATTGTTACGTGATGAAATAATTAAGGGAAATTTAAAATCATTCACAGTTTACCTTTATCTCAATGTTGATCACTCTGTGTCTCACTTGAAAAAAAAAATCCTTATATGCCTGCATTCTTACTTGGTTTTTGCTTTTAATTCTAAAGTAGTATATATTTTAAAAATATATATTTCTCCCTTACAAATGTTGCCTTTCCGTTTATTGGCCACTCATATTGATAAACTTAAAGATAAGAAAAACACAACCAAGGTAGGGGTAAGATTGAAAAGAAAGTATCAGTGAGATACAGTCATTATCCCAGGATAGATACCAACCACAGCAACTCCCCACATACTTTCTCTTTTGCTGTTGTTGGCTTCAGACCTTGCTTCATTTAAATTGCACCTGGCATACTTAGTACACGTAGGTTGCAGACATTCCTGTTTGCTGTAGAGAAGCACAGGTTTGAAAAGTGCTTGCCACTCTAGCTAAGCAGGAGAGATTCTCAGTGCCAATTTCTTCTTGCAGCTAGAGAAATTACCATCTATGTTTTCAGATGGGTTTTGCATATATCTTGTCTCTTGGTTGCAAATTATATCAGTGTCTTGCAGAATGAAACTGGGCAAGTTCTACTGCCAGGACGACCCACATGTGAGAGGGAAGTCTCAGGCAGAAGTCTTGTTGTGCTGATGTACAGCAGGAATGGAGCAGTACCAGTTCTTCTTGAGTATTGCATCTCATGGGTCAACTTGCACTGTCAAACTGTTCTACCCTAGACCTATTTAATCACCACTTTGCACTTGCTGGATAGGATTGCAGAGCTGGTTTTTCTCCTGGAACCATTCCCTGACTACATCCATCTGAACAATTGGGAGCCCATACCTTTAGATCCTTCACAGTTCTGACCTACAGTGCTCCCACTTTTAATCCAGTTCTTAAACAACAGAATTGTATTGTCTGAACCGCAGTCACCCTGTGAGGGGTTCAAAATATGGTGCTGATCTGGACCTTCTTTGGAGTGGTTGATGTGACTGTTTGCTCTTAAGAGTGTGCCATGAGAAAAAAGTTACATGTGCATCTATTTAGCCTAAAGCCTCCCTGCCTGGGAAGCCAGAATCTATTTCCTTGAATCCCACAAACCAGTGTGTGCCCATCACCATTTCCACATGTGACCTCAGCCCTGGACAGGAGGACTTTCAGGACTGCTTCTCTGGGTTAAGAGCTGAGTTATATTTCTCTTCTAATTACCATGTTGCCGATATGCTGTTCTACAGCTGCTCTTAGACCAAACCTCAGCTGTTGTCTATCTTCAGTGTCTCCTGCAAACATCAGACTGAAGTGTGAGTCTGGATTTTCTGCAAGGTCTGTGCTTCTAGAGGCCTCTGCATTTCTGTAGTTCTGCTTTGTGGATGCCAGAACTGATCTATACATACTCAGATACTTGTGATACTGAAACACCAGAATAGGTATCAGTGACCTAGCAAGATGCGGCACAAAAAAGGAGCAAGGTTCTTTTCCCTTGTGACTAGGACAGGATTAGGACACAGGCTTTATGTTCTGCCTAAAAAATTGCCATTCTGGAAAAACCTGTAAAAGCTGGGGTGTCGTGAATGTTTGTGGAAACTGAGGATCATGTGTGTTTAAGGTTTCTGCTATTGAACCTCAGGGCAGAAGAGAGTTTGAATATCTAATGCAAAACACTTTTAACAACTGCTTCATTGAGCAATAACTCTTCATACAGCTAGTCTCTGCTTGTTTTGCATTTGCCCTAGGATCTGTAAATCACAGTATTCACAGGCAAGCATGGGTTGAGCATGTAAAAACACATAGGCAAAGAGTTGAAGACTTGGGAATGGAATATACAAGCTCCTCTACTAATTTTCTTGTTTAAGATGTCTCTGCTGGAGAATATACTTTGCTGTAGAGGAGACTAAGTTTTCCTCCTCTCTGGTATTTTGCTGTGCCTTGCCCACATGAGAGACTTGTGTCCAAATGCAGCTTCTGGGGTGTGTGCAGCTGGGGAATCACATGTGGCACAATTCTAAAAATGATCCATGTATGTGCTGCTGCAATTTCCGGAATTCAGTTCCCGATGTATGGCTCAAAGCACATTTTAGCAAAATTCCCTTCTTCCCTGAGTTTGCTGAGTTAGATTAGATTTTTTTCTGTAATTGAAGAGCTGTTTACTAGACAGAATTTCAAGTCCTCCTACATGTAATATAAAACAAACAAACAAAAAACAAAACAAAAAAAATCTAAACCAACCTACCATACCAAAAAATATAGGAATAAATTCTTTTACTTAGCTAACAAATTATTAGATCCTATGTTTTCCTTTCTTTTCTTCATTTTCTTCTATCTGTTGGACTGAATTTACTTCCTGAATTATGTTATTAATCGTCACTAAAGCTCAGAAGCAGCCAGTGAGTTTGCTTGAGGTACTTGAGCCTGCATAGCTTTGAAATTGGCAGAAGCATACTCACAAGGCCGTTTGTACCAGGTCAGTTTCATCTCTTCAAGCCACAACAAAATGGAGATCTCAGACCTTGTTTAGATTGTCAGCATTATTTTTATTAACTTTGTCTCAATTCTCACCTCAATTACATTTGTTTCTTGCTATTGGGAAGCTCTCCTCATTGTGCCTGAGAATGGTGACTGTAACAGATTTTACTTTTAAACCCATGATGAGGCACACCACAGTCAGGCCTCATTTTTGTGGTTGATCCACTCATACTTGGGACTGCAGTGCACCTAAAAGAGATGTCTCCCTCCGCAGGATCCCCTCCCACCCATCTGTCCGTACCCATCCCTGGGGGCATGCTATGCTCTCAGGTCTCTCCTTGTACAGGGGATGTATTGAAAGCAGGGAAGCGTACCTCTTGTTACAGTGCTCCCGAGACAGCACAGAGCTGTGCTGAACAAATTAGAAGTGGGTAAATAAATTCAGTTTCCTTTACACTTGGTTGCAATGATAGAGATTGATACCCTGCTAACTGCAGCCTGCCCTGAGACAGGGGCTGTCCTGAGCTTCAGGACACATCCTGAACTTCACATGGAGGCTGGCAATAATTTTTCAGTAAGCATTCACTGGGACTCAGTAAAAATTGCCTGTCTTTAGCTTAAAAGAATAACTTTATATCCTTCAGTAAGCAGTGATGGGAGTGATGCTTTAAAATCTCTCTGTTTGAAAGGGAGTAGTTAATATTTTCCTAAAAGCTCACATGTTTAAAACTGCTGCCCCAGCTGCAAACTCTGCCAGCAACATGTTTTTCTATTTTTTTCTTTCTTTTTTTTTTTTTTTTTTGCCATGCTTCATTGTTTCAGAAATTTTATAATTATCATTAGGCCAGGAATCTTGTGATGGGCCTCTATGCATCATGGCCTGTGTTGGATTCCTGCCTTATATTGCTGTTCGTAGCCTTTCACTTATATCTTTATAGCAGCTTCATGCTCTGCCCTCCACTGAACAAGAGACGGCAAATGTCAGTGTATAAGGCAGAGCTAGGGGAGGAGGAATTGCAATGAAGCTCTTTCTGCATTCTTGGAAAATTGATATTAGGACTGTACTAAAAACGAAGGTATTTGTGTTCTTGAAGGAGAAAGCAAAGTGGTATTAGCTTGTATGATGGAGCTCTGTCATAGAAGACAGCCAGTCTTCTCTGTCAGTCAGTGTATCTCTGACTCAAATTCACATGGTGCCTGCCCTCATTAATTTCTTGATTTTCTTTTTCTTTGCTAATCTGCTTAGCTTTTAAGTACTTTCCTGCACATACTATCAGAGCTCAATCAAATATAATTGGAAAAATGTGACTAGTTTCTTGAGGCGTTGTCAGCCCAAGTCAGATGGGGGTCAGCAAAGCAGTGTGTTGTTCATATGCCTAAGCTCCACCTATCTGAGTAAACAAAATAAAATGCTGTTTGGACTGTAGAAAACTCAAAGCAGACTCAGGAAGAGGCATCTCTGTAGCCCCAGATGAGTCAGATCTTCTGTCCTGAAGTGAGATCTGTGATCAGGCTCCCCCCTGCACTGAAGGTGGGCAGGGAAGAAGGAACAGGAGCCCTACTGCAGAGCCAACAATTCTGGCTTTGCCGAGTCAGTCAGCAAACCACAGAACTGCTGCTGGTTTGGCCTCTGCCTCTCATTTGGCTTCATCTCGGCAGCCACCCACCCAAGAGGACAGTGCTCTTTTTCTGTACCTGCAGCATGAGCTTCAGGCAAATGCTGCTTATTGGTTCAATCTGCCATGTGTGGGTTGGAAGAAAGCATCGCACCCAGAGAACCCATTGCTGCTGGAATTTGCAGCGGAGAGGTCTTGTAGCCAGCTGAGCACCATTCCTGACAGTGTCCATGCCTCCTCTGGTCCCCCCACCCTGCTGGCTTCCATACAGTAGCTGTTGGTGTCTGGGTTTGTCAGGCAGAGATGTCTGCTCTGGCTGCATCTCAGGCTTCTACCCTCACCTCCCCAGGGGGACATCTGAGCTCAGAAATTGCTCGCTCGTACAGTGCTTCTGGAGGTGCTCTTCACCTAAAAAATTCTCTAACCCTGCCTTTGCAAGATGTTGGGTAATCTAAAATTTTATACACATGCCTGCAAATGAGGAATCTACAGTGGTACAGGGGAGTTTAGAGACCAGCTGCAAAAAAAGCTGAAGGCAGGACAGAAAATCCAAGGCCAATATCAGATTCAGCTAATTACATCCTCACTGATGACAGATCCAGAGGTTGTCAGAGAGCCACAGTTCAGCTTCAGTCACTTGGACACCCTTGGGGTTTGTGATAAATAGGATGCTGATTTAAGAGGAGCTTGGTAGTGCTGTGCTGAAGTTTGCATTGAAGAGAGACTTTACTACTGCTTAATGTACCTAGCTTCTTAAAACTACATATTTTTAACTGCTTTTTACTTGTTTGTTCCAGGTTGCATGTCTGGTTGGACTTGATGCATGGCATTTGCATGACACTAAACAGCCTAGCTGTGGATGTGTCACTGAGCAAACATGGCCTCCCCAGCAAATACTAACGGCAGTGCTACAGGTAACCGACCGGCAACGCTCCCCGCTTTGGATTATTAATTAAAAGAATTCTTACATTGTGCGAGCAGGAAAAGGAAGTAATGGCAGTTTAAATACTGAAAAACAGTTTCCTGGTAGATCAGAGCCCATCTGTTCGCTCCCCATCCCCCACCTCAATAATCTTTTAAATATTTATAGTGTGCAAATTAGTTTGGGAAGACTTAAGGGCTGGCACTCAGTCACTCAGCATGCAGTGTTGTCTGCTCTCAAGGACCTACATGGGCTTACTCTAGGCTCTGGGAGGCCTAGGGCTTTGCTGCAGAATCATGTGGCTGTTACACTGAGTCTGTAATAATTTGTGAGATTAATTAACTCTTAATGCATCAAATCCCCAGCCCTTCCTGATCACTCTTACTGATCAGTCTAATTTTTGTTGCTTGCTTCTCTGCAAAGCATAAAAACATTTCTCAAGCAATATCCTGAAGAGGTGTTCACTTTTTTGTTATTTTTAAGAACTTCCTTAACTGTCTGTTTTGGTTGTGTTATACTCTGTGATATGGATTGCTTGGCATGTTCAAAGGTTGCTGAGGAGGGCTGGCAGGTCAGGAGGGGACAGAAATTGCAGAACAACTGATAACAACACATCAGCAGTGTTCCTCCTGCAGTTATGTCAATATTTTCCTCTTCTGATCACTGCACAAACATAGTTTTAGCCCACTAAAGCTGAGGTTGTTACAGTAGGATTACACGGAAAATGTCAAGTACATGGCAGGAACTTGTGAGTTGCTCACTGTGCTCACTGTAGAATTATTCTAATTAGAGCATGGGATTAAAATATTTTGTGTGCAGGATATTAGAAATATGGAGTGTCACTATGTGCAGTTTATGCAAAACAAGTGTTTTTTAAAAACTAGCGAAAGTTGAATTAAGTCTTTGAATTACTATTATCTGTTGATGATTTAAGGTTAAATTTACCAATGTTGTTGAATTTTGAGACTGCTGAAATAAGGTATTTCTATTCCCTTCCCCCATCCCCTTTTTATATAATTGGAAGTATATTCTTTAAGACAGAAACCATATCCTTTTGTAACCTTCAGTAACCTTTTTGAGAAGGTGGACTGCAAAACCTCTCGTGTCTGACTTAACTGTAGCTGTTTGCTGCCTAAACCCCCCATGTAACTTGACTTTTGTTTGTAATATGCCTTTAACTTAAGTCATGCAGAAAAATTTCCTCTGCTTACAAGGAAAGAAAAATTGTGCATGGAGTGTTACTGATTGCTTTACTAATCTTTTTTCTCCCTGCAGTAGAGTTGTCTATTGAAAAAGTTGGTGGGCTGATGTGTAAGTCTAAAATAAGCTAAATGCTTGTGCTGTTACTGCAAGATGAAGTTTTAGTTTTCAGGATTGTTATGCAAACAAGGCTTCTTGCAGGATAAAGCTGTTTGTTCCCTTATTCGTAGAAAGACGCTCTAATAAATTATGAGTATTTAATTCAGAACTAAATTGGACAACATTTTGCAGATACTGTCAGGACTTGTTGGCTTTGCAAACCCTTGAGGCCGGTGTTCTAACATGCAGCTATGTACGCCCGTGTCTCCAAATCCTCAGCAGTTCATAATAGACAAAATATTGGGTGGCAAATGCCTGTGATTTGTTGTGCTGCTGTGCTGCCTGGGAGAGAATGCCTTTGGATGAGCAGGAACTGATCTGGGCGTTGGAGGTACTGAAGCAAGTTTCTTAATTGCATGGAGCTCTACGAGTGGAAAGACAGACTTCAGGGGTGGTGTTTTCTGCGCCCTCTGAATCAATCAGCAGCAGGAAAAAGAACTAGAAAGACTTGTTAGGGACTACTAAGCCGCATTTATCTTACTTGAATATTTTGGCAAGTCTGACCACATGTTCAGCTTCATTCAAGTATGAAGTGACTAAGAAGCAAGCAGTGGTTTGCTTTGGTTAACTCGAGAATGTGAGTACTTGCACTATCAAATAATTATGCCTATGTGCCATTTCGGTAATTTTTTTTCAGTGTACAAGCCTATATGGACTACTGCTGCTGCAGATGAAATCTGTTGGGGAATGCTTGAATTTGGAACGTGTTTCCATGAAAGGATCTAGCTGCTTTGTATTTGCATAGAGATTTTTTTAAAAGGGATATTTATGGGAAGTAGATTTGCTGTAAATATTGTAGTGAGTGTGTATAGGAGATAAACTACAAAGCAAGTGATGACTTTATCATGAAAGCACCTATCATAAGTTTCTCCGTCTCTTGCCTATCTCAGTAAAGACATTAACCCTAAATGTGGTGAATAAATGACAGAGACTGTGATTTATGCTTCAGTATTGTTTGTCAATAGTTTTGTTTGCTGCTGACTTCAAAATTTTATCACTCTGTTCACAGTTTCTTTGCACAGAGGTCTTGTAGTGAACTGTATTTCTTTGGGCTGCAAGCTTATTTGTTCCTTTTTATCCAATTTGGAAGTTTTTGTGACTTCTTACTGATTTTGGACTAGGCTGTCAAAGCTGTGCTGTCTGCTCAGAAAAGAGCTGAATAAATTGGTGCTTGGATAAAAATTTGCTGTATTTTATGAGGTGCTGGATAGTGTTTAGTTATAGGTTCTGGATAACTGTTTAGAGTTTTCCCTGGTGGCATGTGAGCTCACTGCTCAGTCCAGTAAACTCACCAGGGTTAAGCAGTGCAGTGCAAGTCCAGAGCATGCTGTGCAGTCATCCAAGAAGCTGCCTTGGGAGCTGGGAAATACCCTGTTGGGAGTCTGCAGTTGGTTTGGTACACGATACAAATTAATTTCTCTTTGCATAGTACAAGAAAAAAATAAATGAGGTGATTGTTTCTCTAAATAGTATTAGTGTCTCCATTAACTGCTGGGTGAAACTTCCAGTAATTGTTAGCTTCTGTGCTTGCTAGGACTGATGCATAATTCATCTATTTAATGAGGCTCTGCTAGCATTTCTGTAGTGACATCTGTAGAAATGTCTCCCAGTCAGCTACAAAAAGCACAGTGCATGAGCAGAAAACTCACAGGGCAGTTTGGAAATAGCTCTGGATGGATTTTCACTCCTTTCACTAACAACCTCTTTGTGAAAACTTGCTTTTCAAAACGCAGGTTCTGAAAGGCACTGCATGGAATAAACTTCCAGTCTAATTCTATTTATTCTGATGTGGAAAACAAGGAAGCAGCAAAACAAACATAGGATTTAGATTTAGAAAAGATAAAGGATTAAAAACTGGTTTTGTCATTAACCATAATAAAAAACATGTTCTATTTTACTTCCCTATGGACCTCATTCTCTATATCCAGAGACTGGAGAATTGTTAGTTTTTTCTTAACAGACATAAAAAAGCATTTCCACTTTTCTTGAGTAGGATGGGCTGCAGGGGTCAGTATAGCAAGGCTGTTGCACAAACCCTTTCTTTACTTCTGCTGTAAAGCAAATGCATATTATTTTCTGTATGCAGGGTCGGAGATTTCCCTGCTCTTTTCTCTTTCCTCCCTTTTGTCTCTGCCTTCTCCTCAGTGTAGTGTGTGGATTTATGTTTCCATGCCTTCCCACTCCATTTTTAACATGCTTCTCTACATACAGAAGCACAGCATCCTGCAAACACATTCATTTGAACTGTTTACCTGCATGTTTAACTCTGCTCCATGCTTTAGGTTCCTGCACAATTCTTAAAGCAGTGGCATTGCAGCACCTGTACACCATTTTCACCGTTAGTGCACCTGTAAAGCAAGGAACTGCTGCTGTGATAGCCAGTCTGCAGCTGTCGAGTGTCTTTGCTTCCAGTGTACTCTTTTCACTCTTTTCACTCACTGATCTGGGCATCCACCTCCATTCCTTGCAGCAAGCCAGGGCTGTGGGACCAGAGGTGCTTTGATGAGAGATACAAACCATATCTGGACCACTGTTTCCTCTGCAGCAGCCTGGCATCCTCTAGTTACTTCATATGTGCACAGTTACACTGGAGCTTCTGGTCAGATTTTCTTTGTATCTGAGCTGTTTTCTTAACTCTTACATAAAGTTATAACTATACACCAGTTAGTCAGAGAATGAGGCCATTATGAAAAGCTGCTGCCTGAATTAATTTTGTTTGAGATACTAACGTCAGCATGACTCAAAGACCAAATGTTTAATAAATGTGTTTTCCATCTGCTGGTATATAAATGCTTGAGCAACTGTTGAAAAGTATTATGAAAACCCCAGTTAACTTATTAACCCTTTTAATTGAGGCCAGTAAATACAACATTTACTTACAGCAAATGTTTTAATCGTACACATCCTCTGCATTGATTTGTAACAACTCTTACCAAAGATGTTTAGACACACTTTTCTTTCAGTTACTGTATTATTGGATTTACAGTCCCTCTGTAAATTGATTCCATTTTCTTCATTCATTTTAGGTAATATGCACAGAATTTTGCATTATTTCTTGCCTCATGATGTAAATATAGTCCAAGCAGAAAGTGTGCACCAGAACATTACTGCTGTTACTAACTTGTACAGAATATCCACCATTCTTCATTACAGACCATCCATCTGGGAACTTACACACCTAAATGAGTTAGCAGTTGAAAGTGTTTGATTGCCACGTAGTAGCCATCTGCTGGAGCCTTTCCTCCTGAGTGGTGCAGGTGCCTGCCCTGGGAGCCAGCTGCCAGCCGCTCTCACTGCTTCCTGCGTGGTGGCTGTCACTGTGGCATGGCTGCAGTGCTACTGCCACAACCAGCTCTGCGCTCAGCAGCCTCTGAGTTTACTTTGTTTAGCAGATGCAAGTGACCAGGATTCAGGAGAGGTTGTCTTTTTACCTAATCAGTCATGCAAGGACAATTTGTTTGAGTCAGGACTGTGTGATGACAGACTATTTAAACCTATTCCTCCCCTACCATGCTCCCTGCTCCAAGCCTGTTTCAAATAATTTTCAGAATTAATGGAGATGAGCGTATGCCCAAGTGTGTGTTTTAGTAGCTGGTGAAAGGCTCTTGCCATTAGGAGAGCCTGCTCCATTGGCCTGCAGTCTTGAGCTTCTGGGATGGGCAGACAGCTGTCACTGGGATCCAGCAGGAGCCTCACCCACAAGTGATCCTGTGAGTCACTCTGGTGGTGCCCAGTATTTAAAAACAAGCTAGGGTGGGACCCTGAAATCTGTGGGGAGAAGGGTGAGTGAGCCTCCAGTGATTTCACATAATCTCTATCGTAAGTCATATCAAAATTTTCATCAGTGCGCTGTAGTACATTCACTGATGCCAGATTTGCCTTAAGGACAGATGGCTGGGGCTGAAGCACGTGATCTCACAGTGAATGCATCTTTTTACTTGAATTAGTAATTGCTTCTGCAACTTCTAGTTGATGACTGTAATCCAAAGATGCATTTGCCCCTGCAGCAGAAAGCTTAAAAATTTAGTGACTTGCGTTTGCCCAACTTAAAGGCCTTTATGGACTGCAGAGGGCCAGTGACCACACATCTTCTTTTACTCAGGAGTTGTTGCCCAAAGTTGTTGACCAGTGCTACAGGTCTGATTTTGGATTCTGGTGGAAAGGTAGGCATCAGGAAGAAGTACCTTAAATACAAAAAAAGAATACCTTAAATACAGTGTCATTGGAAGTTGGGGACATAGGAGTCTGCTCTGGATAGCCCAGTCCTTAGAATTGGAGATTGCATGTGGTGGGAAAGAGATGGCCCAAGATACAAAACAATGATATGCAGATGCTGATGCTCTGCAGGAGGACACAGTGGCCTTGAGAAAAAGAAGAGGTTTAATTGACCTGTCTTTTTGTCAGAGATTACTGCAGTTGTGTGTTGTTCTGGGTTACTTTCTGGAGCTGCCCAGATTCTTACATCTCACCTAGGCAGAGGACTGTGTTCATTCTCTCTGATGAAAGCTTGCTCATGGAGCAATGCTTTCCTTCCCTGGGATGTTGTGATACACTTGTGTGGGCAGCACCTGGACGTTCTCCTGTGGCCTGCTGCTGCTCCCTGTGGAAATACATGTCCTTTACACCCTGGGAGTCAGCTAAGGGTGCTCATCTTGTATTTTAGGGTTTTCTAGGGACTCAACAGGCACATATTGCTGTTTGTGGTACCATGCAGCCTTACTGAACTGGAGATTAACAGTGATAAAACTCCCAAGTTCTCGTGATGGAAGTCACTGCTTTGCACTGTCTGGTGGCAGCTGCGGTGAGGGTAAGGAGCAAGCACCAGAAACAGGACAGGCACCTGTCACAGGAAAAACAGCAAGAACGAACTTTTTCCGGACCTGAAAAATTATTCTCTCTTCATTGTCTGCCTTTCCCCACTTACAAGACACATAACTCAGTAAATTTTCCCCAAAACTATTCTACAGTATTCCTCACTTCCCAGATTATTTTGCATTTAAAAAGCATTTAATGAATAATGCATATGAATCTCCTCCCTGTGGGAAGGGAAGATATTTTATTCACTTTAAAAGTATATAGTCCCTCAGGAAAATTACTGGGATGAAAATAGCCTGATGACAGTTGCTTGTCCTTCTGTTTGTAAACATGTGAGTGCCTACATTTAGACATGTTCCTTACAAAAGGCTTACTACTGGAGCAGAAGTCCTTGAGAAGCTTCTTGTAGTGGTCACCTCTCTCCTCCCTCTCTTTTGAGCCATTTGTAAGGCTTTGTATTAGAGATGACAGAAGGGCAGCCCTTCCTGTATCATGTTTCCACAGCACTTTTAGGGGCTGAGGGAGCACTTGGACTTCCCACGTTGGCATTGCTGCTGTATCGCCATTTCCTTCCTCTGGTAACATGACCCCCCGTGGTAGCAGAGTACTATTTCTGCCAGGATGTCCCAGTGTAACCAGCTCTGAGCTTTGGGACAACAGCATGCTTGTGTCTATCCTCCTCTTTTTATTTCTGTCATTCCCTCCTCTGATTTCATCCAGAAATTACACTTACCACATTGGCAGAAAGCAGTGGTTGACCTCTGCTGTGGGATATAGGTTGGGGTGTCTGGGGGGAATTAGCAGATCTACCAGGTCTAAAAAGGGCTCTTCTGCTCCCTATCTCTCTAAAACTCTTTAGAGCATATTCTCAGTCTCTTATTTGTTCTTTTTTATCCAATTTGGAAGTTTTTGTGACTTCTTACTGATTTTGGACTAGGCTGTCAAAGCTGAGCTGTCTGCTCAGAAAAGAGCTGAAAACTTTCTTCTTCTGACTCTTCACACAGACTTTGACAAAACTAAATGCTCAGACGCTTGGAGAGGTAGGTGAGTGTGCAATCTAGTCATACTTGTTCATGTTTTCTGTCTGTCCTTCCCTACATTTTGCAAAACCTTCTGACCCATAGAAGTAGGTAATGTGACCCTTACCCCTTCTCACAGTCCATCCCTTTATTTTGCCCAATGTCTCCTCCCTAGTTATCTTGCACTGTAATTAATGTTTTACAGAACTGTTTCCTCTTTTTAGAATTAATATATTCTTGTATCTTTTTTCTTTATAACAGTCTGTTGATTTCCTTCAACATATATAAGGGCCTGTCTGGGATAGTTTTGCCCTTCTGTATTTGTTTGAAAGCTGCGGGGGGGGGCAAGGGGGGGAGAGAGGGGCCACAGACTTTTTAATATCTGAGTTTGAAGGTTTGGTCAGATTAGGATGAGGATCAAATTACCTGATAATTGGGAGCAGACAGTACTCCCTATGTAAACCAGACATCCCTTGTCTGGAGCAGTCTCTTACTGCTGAGGGGCATGTTGGTGTATTCCTAGCCCCTTCCCTACCCTTGCTTCACACAACCAACCTCTCTGCCTGGAGCACTGTGATATGGTTTGCAGATCAAGTAATAGAAAGGAAACACTTGTGCAGCTCTGCTGCTGTTACTGCAATTTCAGGTCTAATACTAGTAAATAGGTCAATTTTTAACACTTCACGTACACTGCTTCATAAATCTAAAATGTGCAGCTTTCAAAAAAAAAACAGCACAAGAAAAAGTGAAGCGCATGGCCATGGTTGAAAAAAGTGGACTAATGTTTGCATATGATACAAGCATAAAGGTTAGATCAGGGCAGTCAGGTTTCAAGGACTTACAAATGTCACCAGGGTTTTTTTACTTCAGTAAGCCCATGGCTAAGTCCTTTCTCCCCCTTTCCTCTTCTCCCCTCCCTCCAGCAGATTCTTTAATTTTAGATATCTTTTTCCATATCTTAAGTTACAAAATTTAAAAAAGATATTCCTGTCTAGAATCATTCTCTTCTCTTCTGCTTCTGTTGTCTGTTTTTTGTATGTGGAGACAGATGGCTGTTACATAGCTTGTAAGATTGTCAGGACCCAAGTGTGCTTACATGGCTGTGCACCCACTGCATCACCCTTTAGACTTTCACCATTCTCCCTTGTCATCATTAGTTACAGCCCTGTTCCCTTCCTCTCCCTCAGACACTGTGTCTGCCGTCCAGGATGCTTGTCCTTCCCTTTTTGCTCCCTAATACTCAGTGCCTTTTTCCAGTGCTTGGTTTCTCCCCAGCTCTCTCCAGGGATGCAAAGGGACTTCTCCAAGTCTGTACTCTGAAGAGTGTAGACTGATACCCAGCCTTCCTCTGCCTCTGCTTCCTCACAACCCATTTTCAGTGCTCTGGAAAATGCAATGTTGACAATTTTGAGCAAATTACTTATCTGTCCCTTTAGAGAGAAAAGTTGTAAGACTAAAACTCTGCAAACATAAATGTGGCTCAGCCACCCCATTTCAGCTCACAGAACAAGTCACCATCACAGCAGCAGGAGAGACATCTCTCTGTGAAACTGTGTGTAGTATCTCTTCATCCAGTCCAGCTTTACTGTCCATCGTCAATCCTGCTACTGTGTGATGTCCTGGTAAACTGACCTGACCTCCTTCTCTGACAAGGTGACTTGCTTAGTGGATGAGGGAAAGGTTGTGGATGTTTCTGCCAGGACTAAGTGAGCCTTTGACACTGTTTCCCACAGCATTCTCCTGGAGAAATAGGCTGCTCATGGCTCAGTGGCTTTACCCACTGCTCACTGGGTGAAAAACCATCTGGATGGCCAGGCCTCAAGCTGGAGGATGCTGATGGATGGAGTTACATCCAGCTGGTTGCCGGTCACCAGTGGTGTTCCCCAGGGCTCAGTACTGGGGCCAGTTCTGTTTGAGGTTTTTATGGATGATCTGGATGAGGGCATATCAAGCAGTTTAGAGACAACACCAACTCCAGCAGAAGTGTTGATCTGCTGGAGGGCAGGAAGGCTCTGCAGAGGGATCTGGACAGGCTGGATCATGGGCCGAGCCCAGTGGTGTGAGGCTCAACAAGGCCCAGTGCTGGGCCCTGCCCTTGGGTCACAGCAACCCCAGGCAGTGCCACAGGCTGGGGCAGAGTGGCTGCAAAGCTGCCACAGGAAAAGGCCCTGGGGGTGCTGGTGACAGCAGCTGAGCGTGAGCCAGCAGTGCCCAGGGGGCCAAGAAGGGCAATGGCATCCTGGCCTGTGCCAGCAATGGTGTGGCCAGCAGGAGCAGGGCAGGGATTGACCCCCTGTACTCAGCACTGGTGAGGACACACCTCAAATCCCGTGTGCATTTCTGGGTCACTCACTCCAAGAAGGATATGGTGGTGCTGGAGGTAGACCACAGAAGGGCAGTAGAGCTTGGGAAGGGTCTGGAACACAAGTTGTTTAAGGAGTAGCTAAGGGAGCTGGAGTTGTTTAGCCTGAAGAAAAGGAGGCTTGGGAGGACTGTATCACTCTCTACAGCTGCCAGAAAGGAGAAGGTAGCCAGGTGGGGGTCAGCCTGTTCTCCTACGGAACAAGTGATGTGAGGCAAAGGCCTCAAGTTGTGTCGGGCAAGGCTGGATAGGAATTCTTCACCGAAATGTTTGCCAAGTTTGGAACAGGCTTCTCAGGGAAGTGGTGGAAACACCATCTCTGAAGGTGTTTAAAAGATGTGTACATGCGGTGCTTGGGAACTGACATGTTCACGTAGTGAACATGAAAGTGTTAATAGTTGATGATCATAAAGGTCTTTTCCAGCCTAAAAATTTCTGTGATTTTATGATTCTAAGAAAAAAAAAAAATCACCAGATATGAAGGCTTGAATTGTCTACTTGCTCCCACAACAAAACTTCTTACCATAAGCTTTCCCAGGCAATCAGATTGGCATTACTTACCTGGGGATACACAAAATATCAAGTAGTTGAAGTTCATTCTGTGTGATTCCAAACTAGATGTACACTTAAAAATAATATGGGGAGCATTTATCAGTTGCACCTGAAAACATATATTTGACACTGTGACTTAAAATGCATCCTGGACCACCCCAGCTTGGGAAGTCTCTTGAGTTGCAGGTTTCTGTACACCAAGGGAAGAAGAATGTTTGCTTGCTTCTTAGGCCCTTCCAGAGGCATCCGCTAGAGAGGAGATGGCTGTGCAGATCAGTTTCATGTCTGACCTCAGTGGCTAGCAGGTTTTAAATCATTCTGTGGAAACCAGCTGCCAAATTCTGGAAGGCTGTAAAGAAAAAAGCCAGAATAGCACGTGCCCACTCTCTCACAAATTAAAATCTAGAAGAACCCCATATCTAATCTGCATCAAAATGCAGCAGCTGTTTTTGGGGATAGGAACATAAACCTGACAGTAGTGGGTATGGCCAAGCTCTGGTCTCCCCTGAACTGGATCTCTGTAATCAGGCAGATTATTTCATTCTTTCCAAGCAGAGCCACACCATTGCTGAGGAAATGGTCTGTTGGAGGCATGTGTCTTAAAGAGCTGTGTTTCATCCATCGCCTTTCACAGATCCATTGTGCTCTCTCTGCCTTTTGTTTTCAAAAGGGGTGTGAAATAACCTGCTTTTTAGATAAGAATTTATCAGCTGGATGGCTGCCCATGCACCAAACCTTACATTCCCTCTGCTTCGGACCAAGTCAGGTTTTTTAGTCACTGGGGAGCTGTGCTGTGACCTCAGTTTTGTTTCTACTGCAAACAGTAGCTGAATGAGTTTATTTGACATTTTAATGGTCTCAAAGGCCAAGAAAATAAATACGTATGTGCTCTTTGCCTTTAGGTTTAGCTGGTGACTCCATATTTGAATTGCTGGACAAGGGCTGATGTACTGATACACGCTTTGGGTTATTGTATGGACTCATGAGGTCTTTTCAGCCTGCTGAGTAACAGAGTTTTGAGGACAGTCTACTCAAGGTGCATGACTTGATAAAGTGCCTGTTCAAATGTCGAGCCCTCAAAACCGCAGAGTAATGATAAACAGATGAAGCATGTGTAGACAGCTGCTAAAATCTGTTCTTCTCTAAACAGGATATCATGCTGTATTTTTTTAGAAAAATGAAACCATATAATGTTAAGATTTTTTTTTTTTTCTCTGAGCAGAATCCCAACTGGATTCTGGCCATTCTCTTCTCACCTCCCTATTCCAAGTGTCACGTTTGTTTTCACAACAGAAAACTACTTGGCTATTTTAATGATCTCCCCTGCTGATGGAGCTAGAGATGCCCACCACTAACACACAATCGTGCTTTGCACTGCTTATTCTCACCTGGCTGGTTGAAAGATAGGGCTTAAAAAGCAGCAAGCACAAAGTGGTGGCTGCAGGCCAGGCAGTGTTTAAAGGGCTGTGAATTGAAAACATGGATTGAGTGTCAGCTACCCTAGAGTTTTTCTGTTTTCTGGCAGAAGCTTCAAACCATGGTTAGGAACTGTTCCCAAATAATATTTTGTGGAGAGCTGCTTTTCTTCATGCATGGGGTTGTTGGAGCACAAACCAAACCCAGTTCATTTAAAATTCAATATCTTTGTGGTCCATAGATGAAACAAGTTGGGTTCTTCAGACTTATTTTGTGAGCTCATGGTTTATACTGGATACATCAATGACTTGTAATTCAAGGAAATAATTTTAAATTACCTAGAGGGCAGAACCTACTTTAGAGTCCAAAAGCTGATGCCTGGAAGTATTGTATATTACTTTGCTTCATATTAAATACCACTGAAACTATCAAGACATTCAGGAAACACTTTTATTGGAAGTCTGTAATTTTAGCTGAAGGTATTGCAGAGGACTTGGACCTTGATCCTGCCAATTCAGCACAAGATCCTGAAGCACAGCTGTTTGAAGCAAAGCTCTTCCAGTCTGCAATGAACTTGGAAATTGTTTTGAGAATTCATGTTCCCCTCCCTTTTTATTTTTAACTGTTCTTGAGAATCTGCATGAAAAGCATGAAAATAAGGTTATTTTCCTTTAGTCCTGTGAAGTCCTAGGGCCTCTGCCCTTGTTAAATAAGTCTGTCACCTTTTAAGAACAGCTGTTGTAAGTAGAGGTAAAGAGAGATGGAGCTGAGGGCTTTGAGGCTCTTTTTATGATCCTGAGAAATGGGTCTTCTTGCATCTAGAATTCCAGTTATCCTTACTTGAGTTAATACTTGGTGTTACGTGGAAACAAGGAAATTGAATATGGAAAAATGGTGCATTGTTTTCAAAGTGTTGTTACTAACATGGAGGAAATCTTGCATATTTTGGATGTGTTTTAGAAAAAAAAAAGCAAACATATACTAAAAGTTTTATTTTTATCCCTCAAATTATAACCTGCATATGAGAAGCATAAGTAAAAAAGGATTGAATGTAACACAGACAAAATTGCAAGCAGTGGTGGTTACAACAAGGGTAATTGTTCTGTCCAAATTATATCAATGAACCTTTCTGTGCTCTCAGTCCACATGTAGGAGTGAGAAATGAGAGGTGGGTGGGGGTGAAAGGCTCTGGGAGGAAGGGAGAGCACAGTGGGGAAGAGAAGTGACCTCAAATTAAAATTCTCTTTTGGGAATTACATCTGTCTTCTTCAGGGAAAAAAACACCAAAACAAAAAAATCAACACCAACCCCTGCCTGCCTCCCCCCCCCCCCCAAAAAAAAAAAGCCCAGAAACCCAACATCGTTTTAGTGTCTCACTTGGTAGAGTTCCTTTGTCCTGCTACCAATTTCATGTGTGTTAACCCTTGGGGAGCCAGAGGCATTGTGTGTGAAGTGCACTGCATGTGAAGGGCTGTGAAGGAAACCGCTGGCGCTGGGCTGGGCTGGCTGCCGGGCTGGGACTGTCTCAGGAAATTCCAAATGAGTATAAATAAATGCTCTGTAGCAACCACTGGGCTCCCTGCCTGCTGATGTGTCAGGACTATGCAGTCCCTTTAAGGCAAAGGAAAGTGTGCTTCAGCCTTAATTTGCTGAAAAACGGAACACGTTAACATCCAGGGGTTTGCTTCTCATGGATCGGTGAGTGAGACCCTCGAATGGGCCTGGGTGAGGGGCTGGCTCTGCTAAAACCAGCCCTTGATGTTCTGACAGGATATTAAGTTGGGATGGATAGAGGGGGTTTTTAATGTTTTTAGTGGGGCTGGGTTAGTCGGGTTGTCTCACAAGTGCTGCCATCTGAAGGGAGTTTGCACTTGGGGTTTCAGGCACCTCTGGTAGCCTCTGTATTTTCATCCCTATATACAGAGTAGTTTGTTTCCTTCAAAAAGCTCAGGTTTTGTCATGGAAGATCAGCATTGTGAAAGCTCTAGAGAAGGGAATGGGACTGTGCATCTATTTGCTGCAAAGCATCACTTCAAAAGCAGAAAGGTAGCTGTTGCCCTCAAAGCTGCTAATTTTGAGTATTTTTCATAGACTTTCAATTATAAAACACTGGGTTTAGTTATTTTTAAACTTTTTTCAGAAAATCAGTTTGTTGTTCTGAGTTAGTTTAAATGCAGAGGAAAAGCTTTCAATTTTTTTTTTGGCAAATGCAAATCACTCAGGCTTTTGAAGCTGGGAAAGCAATACATATCTCAAAGAAGGAATCAGTACTAGATTAATATAAAGAAGGGGAGGAGGGAACAATCTCCAGTGTTTGAAATATCATACTGATTATGCAGCATAAACCATATTTCTTATGGAGGCAAGCATGTGACAAAATAATGTCCTTCCAGGACTCATAAAAACAAATATTTGTTGAACCATTCTTGCAGAAGACAATTCTTCCATTTTTTCCACTCTGTGCACAGCTGTAAGACAAAACTGAAACTGTAAATCAGTTTTAATACTCCACAGCAGGTTTATATCCCAGGAGTCCAGGTTCTTTTCTGATGGTTATTCCTGTTACAATAGCCCTATGTATCTGTTCTCCACTTCTCACCTCTTCTGAGATTTATAAGCACAGAAGGGTAATGGCATTATAAATCTAAATATTTTGGGTTTGTAATTCAGTTGTTCTTGGATAGAAAGGGAATACAGCCTTCTTTGCTTGTGTTTCAGCAGGTAACACTGATGCACCTTTGTGTTAAAAGACGTTTTCAGGCAAACATCCTGCTTACATCCATGACTTCTTTGGGGAGATGATTTGGATATATAAGAAAGGAAGAAAAAAATTGGGGGGTTTTTCTTTACCAGCCTTTTACCTCAGTATTGTGAAGCCTAACCTACTGTGTGGATTCAAGTCCTGGACTTCGTAACTACACTTTTCCTTTGTCACTTTTGCTGTGATACTGAAGCAACAGGAGGCGATGTACTGTTGGAAGAGTGGGGCAGGTGTGCCACATTTTCAAGGGCTGGCCAGGGAGGTGGGGGAGCCGTGTGGTTTCTCCTGTGTCACAGAGGACAGCAAGGTGCTTCACCAACACTGGGAGTCAACTCGTGTTCATCACTTGCTTTCAGTGTAAGCTAAGGTGTTTCTTTCTCAGTTACATTGCTTGACATTAATGGGGCATTGGTGGAGGATGATGTGGGAAGCACATCAGCGAAATGCAACTAAGGCTGTTTCTGACTTGCCTGACAGTGGACCTGCTGGTCATGCTCAAAGCCACAGCTCACCCCAGAGGTGGTGCTGCAACAGCAATCAGCCGAAGCAGCCACTGTTTCCAGTTGTTTCTGTCCAGAGGTGGCAGGGCATTGGTAACAGGAGCAGTCACCGCCACGGTTTCTGCTCTGCTCTTCCTTGCTGCTGATGGGCATGTAGCAGACTAAGCTAATGACTGTGTCCCTTCCCACCCATGCCCTGCTTCCTGCCACTCACTGCCCTTGGGACCTCTGAGTCAGACACTGGGATGGAGGCAAAACAGGCAAGCCTCTTAGTTTTTGTGGTTAATGGCCCTGAGGTGGTGCACACACAAGACGTTCCAACACAAAACTGACAGATATTGAATTATTCCAAGTATATTAAAAAGTAGATTTATTATCAGCCTCAAATAAAGCAGTTGTCAATAATATAAAGCAGATTTTGTGAATTTCAATAGGGGGGCATTTTGCCGTCACTCTTAAGATTATTGTGCTTTTTACTTCCCCAGGAACATATTTCTCTTAAAAAATATTATCTATTCGGGATTAATTAATTTGCACAACTTTCTTATAGTATGTATTTTCTAGTTTAAATTAACTTCTGTTTGAGCTGCAAGTTTTCAGTTCACAGATTCTAGATGTAAAAGTTTTAGACATTAAAAGGTCTAGAGAGGGTTAAGAGGTGTGTTTTTGAAAGGTGGTTTTTGCTTTCAGATCACAGAAATAACTTTTAGCTGTGGGTATATGATGTTCAGATATAAATTCTGTAGTTAAGTTTGTTTGTACCATGTGAAAGAAAACACTTAACAGTGTGAAAATGGGTAATGTGACCTTGAAAGACCCTGTTCTAACACCAAAAGGGCTATTCACTAGATATAACCTCCTTTGATTAGCTGGCTGGTAAGCATTCTGAGCATTTTCTATGAGACACCAAAGTGCTCTGTTGTAGCTGGCAAAGAGAGCCGGCTATGTACCAAAGAGAAGAATAAAAGCTAGAGTCTCTTCCTAACCTCTTCAAGGTTAAGAAATTGTTCTGTGGTTGAGGAATTGAGCCCTGAGGAGGAGGTGACAGTGGGACATCCAGACTAGTGCATCCATCTGATCACAGTACCAAAGCAAGAGCTGGCCAGTCAGCCTCACTTCAGTGCCAGGTGAGATCATGGAGGAGATCCTCCTGAAAATTATGTACATGAAAAATCAGGAGGTGTTTCCTGACAGCCAACATGGCTTCACTGAGGGCACACCATGCCCAACAAATGTGGGGGCCTTTCGTGGTGGGGTGACAGTGGATGGTTGGATCCAATATTATCTACCTGGATTTATGCAAAGTATTTGACACTGTCTCACCTCTCTAATCCAGACACACATGGATTTGATAGATGTATAAAGAACAGACTGGATGCCTGCACTCAAAGAGTTGGACTCAACAACTCAATGCCCAAATGAAGATCAGTAACACCCTCCCAGGGTCAGCAATGGGACTGGCACTGTTTAATGTCTTCATTGGTGACATGATCAGTGGCAGCACCCTCAGCACATTTGCCAGGGATTCCAGGTCATGTGGTGTGGTCAGCACTCCAGGGAGCAGGGATGCCATCCAGAAGGGTTGAGAGGTGGGCCTGTGTCCTCAAGTACAGCAAGGCCGAGTGAAAGGTTCTGGTTCGGGGCAATCCTGAGCACAAATACAGGCTGAGCAGAGAACGGACTGAGAGCACCCTCAGGGAGAAGGACTTGGGGTTGCTGTTTGACAAGAAGCTTTAAATAACCCAGCAATGTGTATTTGCAGCCCAGAAAGCCAACTGCATCCTGGGCTGCATCCACAGAAGTGTGACCAACAGGCCATTCTCCACCTTTTCTCCACTCCTGTGAGACCCCACCTGGAATACTGTGTCCAGGTCTGGATCCCCCAGCATAAGAGGCATGTGGACCTGCTGGAATGAGTTCAGAGGAGGGTCATTAAGATGATCAGAGGGCTGGATCATCTCTCCTGTGAAGACAGGCTGAGAGAGTGTGAGTTGTTCAGCCTGGGGAAGTGAAGCCTCCAGGGAGACCTTCCAGCAACATTCTGAGCACGTACAGGGGGGCCTGCAAGAAAGCTGGAGAGGCACTTTCTATGAGGGCATGTAGTGACGCTTTTAATGTTATTTGCATTGTGGCTGTGATTGTTTATTCTCCTGTTGCTGTACTCATCCTATTTCTAGAAACAGCATGGTATTAAAAGAGCAGATAAATTCCTTAAATTCCTTCTTTTACCAAAGTTGCATTGTAAATGGGCCATCTTAGCCTGGTGCCCTGGTGTTTGTTCCCAGAGCAAGCAAAACACAGCAGCGATCTTAACCATCACTTTTCAACTGATGCTGCTTATGTTCATTGACTTAAGGTACTACATCTCTGTATCTTAAGAATTGACTGTACTCTGAATTTACTTGATTCACATTTCTGCAGCTTAACCACTGCAAATACCTGAGCTGGAGCATCTACATTGTGAAATAAAACCCATATAAATACTATACAGCTTCACCCCTTCTCTGTTATTATCACGGAAGTTGATATCCCCCATTTTCTGATTACAACCCCCACCCTAAGCACTGAGTATTTAGATGTCAGATTTAAAAGTCAGCTCTCCAGCTGGGGTATTGGCATATAAATTTTGAAAAGTAATCTAAAAACTAAGTGTTTTCCCAGTTTTCTGTTTCTCATTTTTTTCCAAATTAAATTTGCAGCATACATTTTACACCAGAGATTTATTTGTTAGGCAAAATGTGCAGTAAATGCTCCTCTGTGACAGGAGAATCCTCCATCCCTCTAAGTGTGGGTTTGGTAGCAGGGTCTGTTCTGGTTTGGACTGTAGTACCCCATACCCAGCAGTATCAGGTGCATCAGGAGTTACATCACATTTGCTTAGAGCATGACTGCAGATGACTATGAGCAAAACAGCCCACCTTCCTTACAAGGCAGTATTTATTGGTTGGTTTCCGTGGCAGAAAAAGAGATGAAGGTGCTATCAGCCACATCCACAGCACAGTGTAGCATTCTGGGCAGTTGTGCAGTGTTCTTGTACAAGCAGAGCTGGGCCATCCCAGCAGCACAGCCTTGTGCTGCAGGAGGGGTGGCTGAGGCCAGCACCCAGCCCCAGGGTATGACCATGAGCAGCTTGTTGGCTTGTCCTGCCTGCTGGGCCAGTGTGTACTCCACACCTGAGGTGTCCTTCACATTGCCACTTTGTGCTGTAACTGCAAAGAGAAAATCAAACACTTGATGCTTCTGCTGTGTCTGGAAAAGTACAGAAATTATTTGCTGTTTCTCTAAGTTTTTTCTCTCTAGGTTCTTGGAATCAAAAAAAAAAATCTTTTAGGTCAACAGTTTAGTTTTTGGACTTTTCCCCACCAGCACTTTTGAAAACAATATAGACCTAGACTGAACTGTTGGGGAGCAAGTAGTTTCATGGCATCTCCTGTATATTGCTAGCCAAGAGAAAAGTGATAAATGAGTGTGAAAGGTTAAGGTCTATTTTCCAAGAGGTTTTATTGTGGTTGTTTTGTTTAACTTATATTCAAATCCCAATGCTTGAAAAGGAGAATGAAAGAAAAATGGTCAAATATTCAATCTGACTTAAAAAAAAAAGTGCTTGGCCTCATGAGTTTTGGATCTTTCTAGAAGGTGAAATTGATGTTTTTATATAGTAAAATGTAGAAAAAGAAAAGAACGAAAGTAGTATTTTGGAGGTGGGAGGAGAAGGGGAAAGTTCACCAATTTATTCTCTGTTGTAGTAAGGAATCGAAAAGTCAGAACTTTTCTTTTTTAATTCCTTTTCCTGGCCTAGATAAGCTTTCAAATTGAAGTTGAGCATATAAAAATACTGATTGACTCCATTTATGCCAACTACTGGTTCTGCAATTTTTCCTTTGCAACATTCTTTATTAATTGCCTTACGCCGTAACTCTGGAAGGAGACTGTTATTCATAACAATATTTCAATAAAACATACTACTTTAGTAGAGTCAAATGCATGATAAAAATGCATTAGAGCAGATATCATAACCAGATGGGGACAGTGGGCTCAACATATGATATCTGTATTTTTCAAGGCACCTCAGACTTTCAGTGTTGGAAATAACATCTTGTGTTTGCTCTTCTTGGACCCTCCAAGTCAGCTCTACAATAAAGGTTTTCTAGCATGCAGAACCAAAACTCAATGTGTGCCCACACTCCCCTTGCTTTTGTCTTCCTGAGAAGTCCTGTGGCACAGAAGCTAAATATTCTATTCTTTTTCCAGTTCTCCTGGTCTGAAAGGTGCCATGATTAGTGTGGACTCAGGTAGAGCTGACTCGATATTTTAATATACTGATGTTCTTGTGTAGTGCATTGGATAGGATATAATTTAATAGAAGTTGGCAAGACTGGAATGTTTGGACAGAGTCAGTCTCAGTGGTAGAGAAAGTGAGGAGTACATTTTTTAAACGCTACTTGTGTCCTCCTGCCCATGGTTATCCTGTAGCATTAATAATGACAGTACCACAACGAGCTCTCTATGCTTCACAGAGTGTTCTATTTCACTGGTACTGGATTTAAAACATGATGTGTTTGTGTCTCATTGCATTTGGACTTGATGATCTTAAAGGTCTTTTCCAATCTTCCTTTTCTACGAAAAGAAGAGTGTCTGCAGCATTTGTACAGACAAAAGTGTATGTGTTTGTACATCTGCACTTGTGATTAATACTTGCCTGATATACTACAGAGGCTAGGGAATAGTTCTAACTTCACCAGTGTCCACGATGAACTGGCCAAGGATGGGACAAGGAGCCTAACAAGAGTGTTTGTACTGTGTGGTGTTTGCTGCAATATTTCTATGTGTGTGGGCACAGGAATCTTTGGCTCACTTGAGGTCTTTGGGCATGAAGGGACACTGAGGTTCATCTGGGGTACCTGCTGGTGTAGCATTTGGTACTCACCCACCACAGCTAGGAAGTGAATGTATCCATGGTTCATCCACGACCTAAGGGCTGAAAAGGCTGCACCTTTACCAGGTGTTTATTAATTCATTTTTATTAGATTTTTTTTCCCCTTTTGGAACCAACAAAACCATTTTTATTGCTTCAAAACAGCCGTCCATTTTGTTTTGTTTCACGTTTAGCAGGCACGCCCATTTTGACTTTTCTCTGAAACAACAAAATGCACAAAGGCTTGGCACAGTTCCTGCAAGCTGCATCAGTCTTGTGTTGGTGGTGGTAGTGGATTGCATGCCTGATCCCCTTTTGTCTTAAAGTACCAAGAAGGGGTCAATACTGGGGTCGCATGGGTGGAATGCTCACTGTGCTGTTTTAAGGAGAAGCAGCAGGCTCTCAGCTCCAGGCACGTCTTGTGCTTTCAGCACAAACAGACTCAGTCCTGGCAGTGCTGCAGCTCAAGCTGAGGACAGGAGAGATTCCACTGTGAAGACACTGAGTTGCATGCACGTGTTGTAGAGAAGTTTATTGAGGGATTCAGTGTCAGAGTGGTTGTTTCTCTCTTACTGTATTTTTTATAGGTTTCTGTTTAGCAGTCTTAATTCCATCAAGAACAAAATACGTAAGAGATCCCAGTTTGACTCCCATGACTGAACATGAGATTTGCATGTCTTTTTAGAGGATTTATGAATATTTTTCCAAAGATGCATTAATTCTTAAGTCCTAGGCCCTTCACAGAGGAAAAGTCTGTTCTTCCTTCCCCCATCCAACACTTATTCATTGTGCCTAAGGACAGTTTAGAAAAACTGTTTGACTTCACTGGTGTAGTGATGGGAAAATCAGAGATGTTGCTGGGTAGGAGGACAAGGACCAAGACAAGCAAAGGAAAGGAACTGGAGAAAATGGGACAACAGGTAAAACCGATGGAGCTTGAATTTACATGGGCTGGACCAGATTTTGGTCTATAATTGGTGGTGCAAGCAAATGAATGTAAGAAATACAGGGAGAAAATAGTTGAGAAATACAAAGTATGAGGACAAGGCAAAAAGAATCCAGAAGAGTACAGGGAATGAGGGTCAAGGAGAGAGTGGGCACAAACCTAGGGTGCAGGCAGGACCGACCTAGGGTGTGGAGGTATTGGGTGTGGAGAGTTTGTCTGCAGGGAATGGAGCCAGCATGAGAATCTGGGAGCAGAGTACTGACTTCACGGAGGAAGAGGAGTAATTTAGAGAATATGCTCTCATTCTCTCCATGGCAGTGGGGGTCCTGGAGATTGTTCCCCTGCCTGACATTGAGGCAGTCCTACTGGACAGCACGGAGCTGCGGGTCCTCATGTGTCTGAAGTGTTTTTGTATGCATGTATTTTTGCTTCCAGTGGTATTTAGACGGCTATTTTGGGTGTATCTGTAAGTAAATACCACACCACACTGACACTCTGGTCTTTCAGCAGAAACATGTGGTCTGGGGGGGTTGTTTGTGTCTGTCGAGCCGTCTGCCTACACTGCAGAACCGAGGTACTAAGGTGACCGGGCCGGCCCAGTGCTGCGGCTCTGAGATGTGCGTGCCCGTGTCTGTGCCTCCGTGCTGTTCTCTTCCCGAACCGTGGATGGCAGGCTCTTCTGAGCAGCGTCCTCCTCCATAGCTCGGGATGTCCTGTGGTAGCCAAAGGCATGCCATGACAGAGCAGTTACACTGTTTGCAGGCAAAGCTTTTCCTAAGTATGCCAAGGAGACTGGAAAGACAGGAGCTTCGCCCGCCGAAAACCTTTTCAGTACAACATGAAGTCACTTCCTGTAGTTGCACTAAGTCTAGAGCTTATTTTTTCCCCTCCTCTCTGCTCCCTGCCTCCTCCTTCCCTGAGGCTTGTGTTCCTTTCGGAGGACGCGGCTCCCGAGCCTCTCCTTTGGGAAGCGGGAGGGAGCGCAGGGGGCAGCGCGGCGGGCGGAGCGCGGCGCGGCGCGGGGGAGGAGGACGGCGCTTCCTTATGGGGTGGTTGAAGCAGCAGCGAGCCGGAGGGAGGCAGGGCTCCGGCGTGTGACACATGAAGCTGGGACAGCCATACGTGGCTGGAAAATTTGCAGTGTGGGGGCAGAGACATGTGGCTAAGTCAGGTAACCGGAAAGCTGGCTTTTATTATTCCTCCAGCGCATAACTTGCAATAGTTGTTTTTCCGTTGTTTTTTGGTTTGTTTTTTTTTTTTTTCCTCCCGTTTATTTGTATGTTTCCTCCTGCCAAGTATGAGGCCAGGAGGAGCAGGTTGTAAGGCAGTGCTGTATATAAATACGCAGCCTGAGAAAACCCAGCCGATGTATTGAACTTTTTATTTAGATTGCTTCAGGAACAGGTGAGTCCTGCGGCTGGAGGGCAGGCGGGTGCACCTCTTGTATGACGCTTGTCCCTGAACAGAGGGGTCGGGACCCTGCTGGAAGGGGATCTGGCTGCCTGTCGTGGTGGTGGAGCTTCACGGAGTTTAAAATGAAAGAGGCAGAGGTGCTGGTGGAAGTAATATGAGCTGAGAGCAAATTGGTGGTGCTGCTGTTGCAGCAGCACTTCCCAGAGCCGTGAAACAGCGCTGCAGAGCTGTGTAAAGTCCAGTGGCGTCAGTTGCATAAGGAGCAGGGTCAGAGTTCCCATTGCCTGCTTGAATGCTCTAGAGAAGCTGGTCTGCGGATGATTCGTGTGGTACATTGTAATCCTGTGGTCTTTACATGATAACGTAACATGTGGGAAAGCTTGTGGGGCATAGGAAGACTGGAAGGATTTGAGCAAGGACTGGAAGGATTTGAGATACTCGCTGTGCCCCTTCAGTAACAGATGCTATCTCTGTGTATGCATGTGTTCACATTTATGTGGGTATGCACTTCTCAGCATTTGAAAACCCACTGATTAACTTTTAAAAAGTTAATCAGGATTTAGTGTTAAGGGTCAGTCAGCGGAAAGTTGGTCTGTTCGTTGAGCTGCAGCAGCAGTTTCTGCCTCAGGCGTGCAGTGAGCACCCATCCTTCTGCACTTGTGTGTGAGTACGTCGTTTACTGAATGCTGATTCTGTTTCTTCTTTTCCAGAAAAAGAGGAAGTTAATGTAAATGGAGAAGATGAAAAAGAACGTAAAGACCCTTATTTTGTGGAAACACCTTATGGCTACCAGCTAGACTTGGATTTTCTGAAGTACGTGGATGATATACAAAAGGGGAATACCATTAAGAAGCTAAATATAAGAAAGAGGAGGAAAGCTGTACCAGCCTCGGTGGGTACTAAGATTTCTGGTGGCCAGTGCAGTGGCTGGACCTCCACAGAGTCTCTATCTTCATCGAACAGTGATGAGAACAAGCAGTCTTTGGCAACGAGGTGTCAAGTAACCTTGCCTATCCCTGCCAAACCCTCAGTTTCCTTTGAAGTATCTCCTACCTACTTAACTGTCCCAGAGAATAAACAGCTTCCTCCTCCCTCCCCCCAGCCTCCTCGGCACAACCTCCTTGTAACAAAAACCCTCATGGAAACACGGAGGCGACTGGAGCAGGAGAGGATGATGCAGGTCACGCCTGGAGATGTCCGCAGGCCTCGACTTTCCAGCTTCGGAGGCATGGGCTCCACAAGCTCCCTCCCCTCTTTTGTGGGATCCAGTGGGTACAGTCATGTGTCTCAGCACCTGCAGAATGGGTATCAGGGGAATGGTGATTATGGTGCCTGTTTCAGCTCCTCACTGGGCAGTTCCATTCGTCACAGCCCCATGAGCTCGGGAATATCCACACCGGTCACCAATGTGAGCCCGGTGCATCTGCAGCACATCAGGGAACAAATGGCAGTTGCCCTCAAGCGTCTCAAGGAGCTCGAGGAGCAAGTCAAGACTATTCCTGTGCTGCAGGTCAAAATTTCAGTGTTGCAGGAGGAGAAGAGGCACATGATGGCTGAACTGAAAAACCATAGGAAAGCCACTCAAAATGACACATACGGTTTCAGAAAGCGATCCTATAGTGCAGGAAATGCAGAGCAGTGGGAACACATGTCTCAGGTGAGAAGAGGTGGAGAACTGTATATAGATTGTGAGGAAGAGATGGAGAGTGTGGAGCAGAGCTCTCAGAGGATAGAGGAGTTCAGGCAGCTGACTGCTGAAATGCAAGCCCTGGAGAAAAAAATCCAAGATAGCAGCTACGAAAGTCCGGCAAACCTTCAGGTGAACAGAGTAAGTCTGACAAAAGAAGCCCGATCTGTTGCTGTGGGTGCTGATGAGAACATGAACGATGTCGTTATATACAACAGATTGGCAAAGCAACACAAAGAAATAGCTGTGGGAACAGAGAAAGAAGTGAAGGAGTGTGGAGTTGGGGTGACAGAGGCTATGCTTGGATTGTCTACAGAGGCTGAGAAGGAGATAGAGCTTCAGCAGCAGACCATCGAAGCCCTTAAGGAGAAGATATATAGACTAGAGGTGCAGTTAAAGGAAACCACCCATGACAGGGAAATGACCAAATTAAAACAGGAGTTGCAGGCAGCTGGGTCTAGAAAGAAGGTGGATAAAGCCATGATGGCTCAGCCCCCTGTTGTCAGTAGGATGGTGGAGGCTGTCGTACAAACGAGAGACCAAATGGTGGGAGACCACGTGGACGTTGCTGATTCGTCAGTGGGAAACCATCTGCAGACGAGCAGCATCGGCACCTCCTGCAGGCCTGCCACGCGGAGCACGGCTGTGGGCCCCGAGCTCCTGATGAGCCGATGGCTGGTGAGGGAGAGGGCAGACGTGCAAGATCAGGGTACAGGGAGGTCCATGGAGCTCCATGATAAGTCCGTGGGCACAGAGACAAGCATCTGTGAGACAGGTGTCAACACGGAGGAGCCGTCAGAGGTGCCGAGCCCTTGCCAGATGGCACAGGCGGTTGGAGCAGTGAGGTCTGTGGGCTGCGGGGACTGCTCGGTGAACGTGGTGGTTTGTGTGCCCAAGGAACACATGTCCCGTGAAACAGCCACAGAGGCTGTACCCAGGGCCGAGGCAACAGTGATGGCTGTGCCTTCCACAGCTAGCCAGCAAACCAGCACTACTTTGGAGATGGTGAGCCAGTGCACCAGCACGGAGGTGGCCTGCCTGGCAGACTGTGGGACTAACACCACTCTGAGCAGCTGTGATAAGCAGACCGGCACAGACGGCGTGGAGCTGCGGAGTGTGGCAGTGGGGGATGGCCGGGTGAAGGACATACACGCATCTGCTAAGATGCGTTCGGTTGGAGTGGGCACCGTGCTCTCCAGCTACCCCGGCTTTGAAAAGCCTTCTGCAGTAAAAACCAAAGACTGTGGCACTGGGCAGATAAGTGTTTATGAGAACTATCTGGTTGGTCTGAAAATGAGGAGCATTGCCTGTGGACCCCCGCCGTTGCCGGTTGTCCCAGCTGGCACCAGGAGCATAGGTGTGGGGGGAGAGTCTGTGTGCGACCCCGTCAGTGGTCAGTCGGAGAGCCCTCTGCCTCCACCTGAGCTCAGGACAGGCTTGGATCACTACATTGAACGCGTGCAGAAGCTGCTGCAGGAACAGCAGATGCTGCTTGCTGAAAATTACAGCGAATTGGCAGAAGCCTTTGGGGAGCCCCACTCCCAGATTGGATCTCTCAATTCACAACTCATCAGCACCCTCACCTCCATCAACTCTGTCATGAAATACGCCAGTACAGAAGAGCTGCATAGCCTGGACCTTCAGAAGCAGTGCATGGAGAGAAGCACCCCATCAGGTAAGCCCAGCATCGAGGCACACATCTGGTGCATTTTTCGGCTCTTTCCCAGGGCTGCAGATCAGTTGCCTGCTAACCTCTCAGTTAGTCTGGAAGCCACTGTGTAGCCCTCCCCAAAGAAGCACAGAGCATAGCACTGTTATGGAACGCCCACTGGGTATTCCGTCCGACCCATCGCTGGCAGCTGAAAAAGCAGTTTTATCTCTCCCAGTCCAGCAAGCTCTGAAGGTCCTGTTGATGATGGTGCCATGTCTCTGACTATGCAAGAGAGGTGTCAAAAATTTTGAAAGGTTTAACCACCAACGTGCTGACTTCATGTTATAACTTCAGGAGTTTTGAGGTTAATGCCCATGGGTTTGGAATTTTAAACTTGGCATGCATATTTTTAAAAACAACAGTGTCAGATTTTTCAGAGCCAAAAGTCACTTAAAGTGTTGGTATCAAACTGACTTGTTTCCACAGACATTTGCCTAGATTTTGTAGTATTTCTTCCAAAGGCACATTGCCTTTGTTCCTTGTGCTGCTCAGACAGAGAGCTGTGGGGTGCTTTCCCTATTCCAGCAGGGCTGATTGCTTTATAATAGGCAACTCCAGAGCACTTCACAGAAACCACATCTTGGACTTTCTCTGTTCCAGTAACTGTTTGTTGTAATCCCTAGTTACAGCCTCGTGTTTGAAAGGCATGACTACTGCTGGAGGTTTTGGTGACCCTCAGGAAAGGCAAGAATTTTAATTTAAACACTCCTTGCTTTTTATTTTTTAATTTTAAAAATATAGACAATTATTTTGAGGGATTTTTTTTTTATTCCCTGGGGTAGAGTTGAGTACTTTTAATTTTTTTTAATGTGTCTGATCATCTAGTTTAAAACTTAGCCATTTTTTAGTATCAGTGAATCCAACCACATTACTATTAAGTTTGTAAATGGTGGCATCCTGGAAACCAATATGTAATGCCTGGTGGTGACTGTTAGATACCTCCTTCTTGCTCCTGCCATGCAGTGACTGAAACAAGAGGTTAAGAAGGTGGCAAAGACTGGCTCTAATGCATGTCCTGTAGATGCTGAATAGTGAAAATACCTTTGAGTATGTACTGTTTAATGTCAGCATAATGTTATTGGCTAATCCAAATAGTTACATAAAGGTCTTGCAGCTTGCTTACTGTCTTAAAACTTACCTATTTTTGTTAAAACGCAGCTTGGTAAATCTGTTTTTTAGCACATCTGTGGATGTGCTAAATAGAGCCATCCACGTAATAAGCTGAGTTTAAAAACCTCAAAGGTTTACTTTCTCATAGTGAAGGAATAAGCAACATTTATGTAGTGGTAAGGAAAACAGATGATACTCTGTCTGCAATCATGCAATATGATACTGTATAAGCAATATTTTTATCTTTCTGGCATGGACTTTATATTCCAGTCTACTTAGAAGTAGTGATATAATAATAATAATAATAATAATAGTAATAGTAATAATAATAATAGTATTTAGCAGACATCAGAAATGTCTGTAAAACAGCAAACCAGAGTTATCACTAGCTGTAAATCCTTAATTCCTTTCCCAGCTTTTACTGCACCGTATCAAATGTGTAGTCAAGAGGTTTGAAAGCATTTAGACACAGGTGGAACAACAGATCATATTTACTAAAAATGTTAGTACATGGATTCAGATTTCACATTCCTGATAAAATTATTTTGGAATAATTTTATTTTAACTTGTAATGCCATTATCTTTAGCTGTGGATGATGAGTGTAAAATTTCTTTATTTTTAGTCCCTGGTGAGGGATGCCTGGACAGCATACATAAATCAAGCTACAGTCTATAACAGTTTAGATCCATGGAGTATTGGAGTGGAAAGGAGGTCTTAAGCCTGAAATGTTACCCTGTCTCTTTCTATTAATTCTGAAAATACTGCCTTTAATACATTTATATGTTGGTCCTGGTCCTGCTGCCCTTCCTATGGTATTACAGGTCATGTGTTACATGTAGAGAGATTATTTGCTGAATGAAGCACTAAATTGGATAATTCTGTAATCATTGGAACTAATAGAGCCTTTCTTTTTCCATGCATCAGTATTTCATGACAGCTTGTGAGCTCTTAATAAGTCTTCTTCCTCACATTTAGATCTCTTGGATGTAGCTTTTCAGGTGTGTGTATGAACTCAGCCAGTTCCCTTTTCTCTGGGCCTGGCATCTCAGACTGATTTTTGTAAAGCTTTATAAACACAAAAAAGCCTTCAGAGCACTGAGTTTCTATTCAACTTCAGTTCAAATAAGCAACTGAGTTGAAGCTATTTAGAGAAGCGTGACTGCATGCACCTCGTTTTTTTTTTTTAGAAAAACAGGCTGAAGTGTCAGTTTCCAATTAGCATCAGTAGTGTCATATTTAATGTTTTATTCAAAGAGCATCTTAGGAAGTATCTCTTAGAGGCCAATTTCTTTTCGGGCAAAAATACCTGAGCTAGCTTTGAGGCATATGCCAGCTGTGGTTTATCTCTTCGTGGGAATCAGTTAGGCTAGCTCTGGACCCTGGTGAAACCAACAAGGACAAAAGCAAGACTCAAGACGTGCTCTCTTCTCCCAGACACGATTACCTCTCCCTCTTTTCCCCTTCTGGACTCTCTTTCCTCTCCTGGAGGTGTTCCACATTAAAGCTGTGGGACTTTGGTCTGGAGAAGAAAGAGCGCCTCTCATCTTCTGCTTTTGTCCTTGTTGGTTTTGCCACATGATTTGGGTACCAGTTTGCCATACTAATGGATCAGTGCTCTGTGCTGCTTCTGAGGTAGCACATCAGCCGAGTTCTCAGCTTTACAGATTTATCTCCCTGTTATTGCTGGGGAGACAGGGTGTGCTGCAGGGGCCTCTGCCACCTCACCTTCCCAGACACAGTTTGTGGCAGGTGATGGAGACGCAGGCAGGAAAGCTGGAGCCTGCTGAGCAGGACACAGGCTGGCAGTTTTCATCTCTAGAAACCTTAGACCACTGAGATCATCTCTGAGCCAAGTCTATTAGCAATTGGTATTTTGCTTGTTGCAAAATAATCACCTTCCCTTCTGTAACTTGGCAACTCCTATTAACGTTTACATATGTACTGTCTTTCAGCAGCCCTAGTGACCTTAGGGAATTCAAACCCACTGGCCAGATGAGCTCATTCCCACTCTGCAAAGTCATGTTAGCTGGCCTTGGCGGCCTGTGTGTCCAGCTTATCCGTATGGATATGGGTCACAAACCTAGATGCTAATTGATCCATATTCTTAGACTAGACAGCATATAGGAAGCCTAAAGGGAGGCAAGTGGATTAATCTCCTCTGTTTGTTGCACTAGATTTTTAAAGAATTGTCAGGATGTTATATTTGAATGCTCATATGATGTGTTTTGTGAGATATCAGCCAGAAGCCTAATGCCACTTGTACAGGTTCTAATTACATGGACTTTTCACAAATCTTTTACAAGTTTAGGTGGCTATCTTTCACTAGCAGGGAGTTTTCAAGAATGGTATTTAAGAACAACTGATCTGCCATTGCCCTGAAAAATTATCTGAGCAAACTTGACCTGAAAATGCATTGCTATTTTGCCTCAGTGGTCTTCAGATATCAGTTTTATTGTCACATTTTCAAACAATCCTGACTGAGTGTCCCAGTAGAAGCATTACACTACTTAGTCATCTTGAGGAAGGGGGCAGCTTCTTGAGTTAAAACTTCAGGGAGTGAAATAGGAAGCATGTGATGTCAGAATGTCTAGAGGGTTTGGAAATCTTGATGTGCCATCTGATGGAAAATCTTCCAAGGTTTTCAGCTTTTAAGTTTTAACCAGAGCAGGGGAAGCAGGCTGAGGGATAGTGGAAAGACCAAAAAAGTGATGGTGATGTGAGAAGGCCCTGGTTCCCCAAAATTGGACTAATGAGGTAGTGTGAACATGGTTGTCTTCTTCTGTGCCGTCAGCTGTAATGCAGGCAGTTGCAGAAAGCTGTTTTTCTTTGCAGCTCTTGTGTTGGAGACACCTTTCTCTTGAAGAGCGTGTCATTTGACAGGTTAGTTAGTAGCTTCTCTCCTGGCAGCACAGACCATGCTATTGCAGCTGAAGACTTAGGGCTTGCTTGAGGCTCAGAAGGCTGTGCTGATGTGGCACAGGTATGGTGGTCATCCTGTAAAACTCTGGGTTGCTACAAATCACAGTGATTGTGCCTGTGTCTAGGCAGGTGAAGGAAGTCCTCAGCTCCAGCTGCCACAGATGTGTGCCTTAATCATCAGGTTAAGTTTCTGTACAGATGTTCTCGCTTGTGTAGCAAGCAGGATACATCCATAAGTCTGCTGGGAAGATGTGGAGCATTTTCCACATTCCTGGAAGGTTGTGCACGACACAGAACAGCCATGCAGATGGTCCCACCTAAGTTCTACATGAATTCTGTTTATTTACATGTGTTTGGCTGATGTCTCAGAGAATACCGTGCCTCCTCTGCATGTTTACTGGCAGGTGCTTTCTGCTAGTTGTGACAACATGGGAAGCTCAATGGGAATGCTGTTCAAAAATGGTGCCAGCCTCCATAAACCTCTTCTGAGAGGTTTGAGGTACCTTCCCATGTCATATGTTAACACAAGCTCATTACTGTTGTCATTATAAGCGCTGTAATATTTGCTTGTTTGACTCAGTGGTAGCACTACTTGTAGTGTTTGAATGTTAAAGCTGCTCTATCTCCTGGCTTCTGCTTCAGTTAGCAGAGAACATAATTTACCACAGTATAGATTATTTTTCCCTTCAAATTTATTGCTGCTTATGGAGTGGCAATCTGCAGTCTGCTAAGCTGTCTGTTAGATAGAGCCCCAGTTTTCTCCCTATGGTGTGGCACAGAGATGCAATGTTCAGGCACTGAGCTCTGTTTTGGAGTTCCACTCCCATGGTAACAGACACAGCTATGAATATTTAATAGCAAGGGATTCCCATTTTTCCAAGGAAGTGTTGTCATATTTCAGCAACAATAAAACATCAGATGATAAAATTAAATCCACATGAATGAGAGAGAAAGAAGTACTCCAAGCTGACCTTCCTACTGTGCCCAGCATCATGAGATGCTTTGAACCACCACTCCTCAGGGAGATGAAGGATGGCTCTCACCAAGCTTCACACACAATTGTCTTGGAAAAGAGAGCCTTTCATAAGTAAGATGATTATCTGCTTCAAAGATGTGTGATCTTTTGTGGCCAGTCATGTTTAATGAAAAGAATTGGGTTCAACTTCCAGTTTCAACAAGCTGGATTCACAATCTAATTTGGGGATAGAAAACAACTTCTTAGCACAGAGAAAATGGTTAAAGTGGGAGTGAAAATTAGATTGTTCTTGCAGTTCTCTTACTAGAGCCTTCATCCTATTAGAAGGAGTGTTTTCCCTGGAGCTGAAGGATGGTTCAACGTCTGCCAATGCTCAGGCCCCAAGAGAATCTGCCTTCTGTCAGTTTATTGTATAAAAAGCTCATGTGTGGTAATTTTTTGTTTTGAAACTTTGAGTTCACTGACTTTTAACCTGGAGTGGCTCAAAAGTACCTTTTATAATGAAACTGCTTTCTAGTCTTGTGAAAGTACTGCATTCATCAGTTGGATGTGTTACTATCAATCGTTGCAAATGTTTAAACATAACATGTTTGCTCATTACTGCCTTTTTATGTACCTTAGTAGAATGGGTTTTATTCTTTAATAGTTCTGATATGTAGACCAAATTGAAAGTGGATTAAAATAATTTATATTTTAAAAAAACACTTTTTAGGCATGACAGTTTAAAAACGCTGGAGGAGAGTACTTCAGTTAAAATAATTTTGTAATGAGCTTATTGTTACTGTAAAGAAATCATGCAGTGTAAAAGAGAAGTATTTCCTTGCTATATATGCTCCAGACAGTATTTGAGCACTGTCTTTAGTGGGGAATGTGTACCTTGTGTCACTGACTATTATAAACATATTGTGCAAATAAATGCTTGCACTGACCAAAAGGTTAAAAATAAAATCTTTCTCAGCTACCACATAAGAAAAGCTTGTGCACTTTTTTAACCTACAAGCCTATGATGTTCCATCCAGAGAGCTGGGTTCTCATCTTGATGGTATTTAATCCCCCAGCCTTGCTTGCACTTCTCTTGATTTCCAGTAGGATAAAAGTACTGTCAAGCTAAATTGGTTTTATGATAATACTTAGGTTTGCTTCCATCAAACTAAATGGAAATTTTCAAAAGCGGGTGAAGGCCAGACTTCTGTTCCTATGAGTTCATCACAAATTCAAAAGAATCTGTTGAGTTCCCTGAACCAACTAACAGCATGACTACTTGTGCTGTCATAAATGTGAGGGAAAGTCTGCAATTAGGAAGGAAAATTGCATCCTAATAACATTATATTATAGGTGCCAGAAATGGCATGGGTAGTCCTTTGCTTCTCTGTAGCAGCTTTGCTGTCACCCTGGTTTAAATTGGTGAGATTTTCAAAAGAAGCACAAGTGATTTATGAGAGGAGATTCCTTCTAAAAAATTAAAAATATGTATTCTCATTCCTTCAAATCACTGGAGATAAACCCCTGAAGATGGTCCAATCACTTGTTTCTCTGTGTTACTGATAAAAGCAACTTTCTGCTAAGTGTTTATGTACAGATGAAGTTGCTTTCTGCGTGTTTATGTACAGATGAACCTAGCAAGTTTTTTGTTTGATGTGTCATACTTTTGCCTCTAAATTACACCTGAACTTTTCCAAAATTGTCTACTATATTGAAAAATACATAAGAAGTTTTTGACAGGTTCCTTCTGTAGCTCACTATTCTATATCAATACTTAGAAACTTACATCAAGTTTGCAGTATTTGCCTGGAACAGTAAGCTAAGGAATATCATCAAGACAATATTATTATCTGTCTGGAGGGTCTCTGAGGGTCCCGAGGGTCTCTGTCTGGAGGCAGTGCCTGGCTAAGGATTGACCTGTTGGCAGATTTGCTGTCAGTGCTGTGCACCACGACCTGGAGGATTCTGCTCAAGCATACCTGAGATCTCTCTGAAGTGAGAGGAACAGTGTATTTTAAGGTCTGTGTAGACCAGTGGTGATGCTCAGCCAGGGTTTCATTTCCACACTGGAGAGGTGTGCACCTCCAGCTGTAAGAGTGGCCCTGCAGTTCTGTTGGAGGAAGAAGGAACTCGGTTCATTTGGCTTTTTGGTTTGCACAGCAGTAGATTAATCTATTAAATCATGGACCGTAATGTTGGGTGGTACAGCTCCTTCCTTTGTCTCTTTTTCTCACTGATTTGACTCAGTGCTATCCAAGTGTCTTTATGTTTGCTGTCTTGAAAAGGGGAAGGCCTGGGAGCTGATATTAAATGATAATTAATGGCTCACAGCATTAATACTGAGTTGGACCCAAAGCTCTCTTTCCCTCATCATTGGGTACTGTGCGTGCAGTAAGTGTAGACATCTAAGAGCTTTGCAGGGCGAATGAGTGCACTGACTGGTTCACCTAATGCACATTAATTGTCTCCTTGCCCTCAAGTCTTGATGTCACCCTCTTTTGTCAGGTGCCAGGAGCCAGCTGAGCAGAACCCTTTTCTTCTTCATTGGAAGGCATGGACATCATGCCCTAGATCCTGAATTCAGTCTGGTGCTTCTCAGCCAATGATGCATGTACCAGAAGAGGGAAACTTGAAATCATCTTGCATTGGTGGCAGGTTCGGGATAGGCTGTGAGTCAGGGGAGAGAAGTCTACTACTGTCGTCATTGCTGTCTGTCCTACCCTTCAGCTCCCTCCCCTGCCTGTCCCAGGGCAGGAGGGAGACACCTGAGGAAATTTAGGCTTTGGGGGCATGACAAGGGTCCACCAGGCGCTGCTGTTGTTTCACCTCAGGCTGGAGCCCCAGCTCTGGCATGCAAAGCCCAGCTGTGCCTCCAGACACACCATGGTTGTCTCAGCTGCTTCTGTAGGAGAACCCTCCTGTCTGGCAGACTATGCAGACAGTTCTGCTGAAAGCAGACCTGGGCACCTTGGGAACTTTGCATGTCTCTGGATGCTTCAGAGCAGGTTTCCTTCACTCCTTTGCATGTTCTCAGAGGCCAGTCTGGAGCAGAAGCGGTGACCTGGTAAAACCAGCCCAGGCAGCCACCAGCAGCTGCAGCTGGAAGTGGTTACTGTGCTTGATACTCTTTAATTGTACCTCAGCTCCAAGCAAGCAAAGACACAGTTCCCTTGTTTTTCAGCCATGGGAGTTTAAAAACCATTGTTGCCTTGATGTTCTATCACCTTGGCAGCCCTCTTCTCCACAGCTGTTGGATGAAGGATGATGCTTGCTGTTGGGAAGAGACCTGACCAAAGTCAGCCAGTGCTGCAAAGTGGGTAGTGGTGGGGGAGCAAGGGCAGGACTTCCCTCTTGCTTTTCATGGGTGTCCAGGTGCTCAGCCATGTCTCTAGAAGGGTTACTTCTACCTAGGGGGCCCGGGAAGCTGCTGAGTTCTTACACACACACACACAGTTTTCACTCTTAAGAAAAAGCATTTTTGCTGTGCTGCTTGTGACATGATGGTCAATGCCCTGCTGTGTGCCTTTTCCTGCAGACAGCTTTCCCTGTATGTTGGAGGAGCTGTAATCCGTGATGGAATTGGGCAATAGGCCTCACTGCTGGAGAAGGGTGCTTTGGGAAATGCATGCAGGGTTAGACTTGGTTGGAAGCTCAGAGACTTGGGAGAAAATGGGAGCAAAAAGGAGGAAGCTGCTGGGAAGTGACAATGTTTGGAAAAATCAGCTTTGTTATGTCCTGTCATAGGAAAAATTCACTGAGGTGAAGAAACAAGGGGGAAAGGCAGTCTAACAAGAACAGCTTGCTAGACAGAGATGTAGCTGTGTGTCTAAAAATTAATGTTTGGAATTTACCTTACTACAGTGTGTTAGCACCCTGTGCAGTGCCACTTAGATTCGAATGAGAAGGCTGTGCCTTAGTTTTTGATAAATACAAAGGCAAAAAATAATATACAGGCACACATAATTGAAAGCAAGAAAAGAGTGGGGGAAAAAAAGTAGTAGTGTTTCAAGCAAGTTAAACTTCAGCTTTTTTTCCCTTGAAGGCTAACAAGATCACTGGGGAGGCACATGTGTGTAAAAAACCACTCAGTGTGTCTCACAAACAAAAGCATTTGTGCAGATTTGTAGAGAAGTTGTAATAGCACAGCTGGAGTAACTCCAGGGGAATCTGTAAAAGTCTGTGCGTAATTAGCACTGCCTTTTGAATACACAGTGAGAAAAAGTCAGTGAATGCCAAAAAAATCAGCGAGGGGAAAAAAGTATAACCCGAAGATTTGGAATTTGGTTTAAATACAACTACTAGCTCACTACAACCCCGACCAAAAAAAAAAAAAAAAAAGAAATGTAGTGTGTGGGAGTTCATTGCAGTTGTCTCAGCAATCGGGCAAAGCACATAGCTTTCAGAATTAGTTTGAGTACTGGAAAAAAAGGAAAAATTTATGCTTTCATGGAAAATGACATTTCTTAAAAAACAAGTACAAAGAAAAGGTTACTGTTCTTGCAGAAAGAACCTTCAGAGCCTGTGAACATGCTGTGCTCCTGAAGCATGTTATCAAGGAGCAGCTCAGTGAGCCCACCCTGACCACGGTGCCAGGAGCTGAGGTCATGCTCATACTGAAAGAGAAGGAAAAAGAAGGACGTTCCTTTCATGCATTTTAAAGCCATTATCTTTATAGCTTGTCCTTGTATTGTATATCTTTATCAAAAGAAACACAGACATTTTTTTGCATTTTCTGAAAGTGATCACAGTCTTTTTAGGTCCTCAGAAAAGAGTATTTTAAAGGACAAGTTTTTTTTTTCTAGTTTGTTGAGCTTTTTTTCCTGTAGATCACAATATTGATGGAAATGTTATTGTTTAACTCATCCGTGATGCCTGCTGTCTTCTTTGGCAGGTGCTACTTTGGAGTACATCCCTCATGGCCAACTTGCAAACACACACTTAACTTCAAATTTGCGAACACTGAAATTGGAGCAGGACACTGTGCCCACTCAGGAGGAGAGGAAGACTCCCCTGGTGGAAGCTGCTCGGGGAAGGAAGTCTTTTTCTTCTCAGGATAAAGCTCTCACTCCAATTAATCTGACGGATGATCAGCTTGCCTCAGGTCTCTATGGTAATAATTGGCTCACATTCACCTTTCATCATGCTGGTGGAAAGACAGTTAAAGAAGGTTTTCAATATTCTAAAAAATGCAAAAAGCAGGAAAATATGCAGCTGAGGGGAAATTCACAGTGTGACACTGCATGTCTGCAGGTAGTGATTAGGTTTTAAATGGCAGATTGTAGCACATCAGTGAAATGCCATTTAGTGTTTTCCTAAGAAAAATCTACTGAAAGATAAAGGGTTAATAATTAACTTAAATTTGTATGCATCTTTTACCTTCCTTTGTATAGAGATTGGTTTAAAAGATTTTTCAATGACTACTAAATCTAAAAGACCATCTTTGATTGAACCTACCTGTTGAATAGTTTGTTAAATATGCTATATGTATTGTTAAACATGCTGTCTGTATTAATTGTGTTCATTCTGGCATTCTGCTGCTCTCTGACACTAAGAATTAAGATTTTGTTAACAGAATAACAGATTTAAGTGTTAAAAGTTTTTCACCAATAGCAAAGAAAAACAAAAAGCTCTTGTCTTTTCTTTAGGTTTTCATGAAGATTAGAAGCATGTTTTAAGGTGGAAAAGTTAGGCTTAACTAGTTTCCACAGCTGATTTTGAAGCTGTTCTTCTGTATTTCCAATGTGCATGTCAAACCATGACTGTATATATATTAGAAAACCCAGTTTCAGATGGTAAATTACAGATAGAGCTGCTGAAAAATAGAGAGTTATTTTGCAAAATCAGCTATAATGCTGCTGCATTCAAAGCTGGCTACAGATTTATACTGATATGTATGCTTTATCTCCCTTTCTAATAGTATGTACTAATAATGAGAGCACACTTAAATCTATCATGAAGAAAAGAGATGGGAAGAAGGATTTAAGCAACACCAAGAAGAACCTGCAGTTTGTTGGCATTAATGGCGGGTAAGAGACCTGTCTCCAAAACATCTGTTACTGTAGCACTTTTCACAGCAGGAAGAAGAGAAGGAACCCAGAAACACATGCATAGGTTTGGGCTGTCCTTCAGACTGAGGTGCAACCACTGAGTGTAAGGATCAGAAGGAAGAACTGAACAGCTATTAATCCTCTTGTGCTTGCAAGTCATATATGGCATCAGTCTCAAATACCTGTACATTAGATTGCTGCCACATTTACCACAGGAAAGTGAAACAATCTCAGACAGCCACGAGGACATTTCTCAGGCAATGCTGTAGTAACCAAAATTTATATATATCTTTTGTAGCTGACAAGCACAGCATTATACTATTAAACAATACAGCAAGAGATGCCATTGCTGTAGAATTAATTTTTCTGTCTTTGTATTCGTATACAAATACAGAGGACAGTATGGAAAATTGTCTTCTTTTAAAATATTACTTGCCCTCCCAGAATGTTTTGAAGACATTTTTAAAGTGGTTTTAAAATGGTTTCATCCAATTGTTTTCATATAGCTTTTCTAGCCTTTTCCTCAGATTAGTTTTTCTTTAGTACAAATGTTTTGTGTGGTATATAGCCTAAATATCTCAGTTACCTAATTTCCTACATATTAGCTAAAAGTATCATTACATATATTGAGGGAAAGTTATCATAGGTTTGTTAGCTTCCCTGCTTATATCTGCCTAGTAAGGCAGTACAATTTATTCTGAACAAAGTAATTTCATTCTGGTGATAAGGCAAGGTCTGATAAAATGTTAAGACATTTAAAAGAGGTTGTTCTTCTTTCTTTGCACTGTGTGTACATAATACTGGCAGTGTCATTTGCCAGTAACACTGAGTTCAGTGAGTAGAAGAGGTCTCCGAGGAAAAAAACAGGAGGACAAAGCTTTTGCAGGACATTTTTCCACTGCCAGTGCAAGCAGGCACTGACTGGTGCTGAATGGCGCAGCAAGCACCTCTGTCCCTGCCCGTTCTCCCCGTAGGTATGAGACCACATCCAGCGATGACTCCAGCTCCGAGGAGAGCTCCTCCTCAGATTCGGAGGAGGAGTGCGGGAGCCACGAGTACTCCTGCGACCAGCACCCAGAAGAGAAGCAGCCCGCCCCCCATGCTGCAGAGGTCTGCACCGTGGGGGCAGAGAAGGACAGTCCCCTCCCAGAGGGTGAGGCCGAGGAGGTGGAAATCAGAGAGAGGTAGGTGCCCACCCTCTCCAGAGTGTGGCATGTCACCTCTGCCTCCTGTCATGGAGCAAGCTGTGTGGGCTGTGCTTGTGGAGAAAGCATCAGCCCCAGCACTGGCTGACTGCTGCCCACTTCCCTCCTCCTCCTCAAGTGGGTAGCCAGAGGCAGCTTCATGGCAAAATGACTCTGTGTGAGCAGGCAGAAGATGTCAGAGGGTATCCTCTCCAGCAGCTGACTCCATTGACTTTAAATGATTCATTGGAAGACTCTGGTGCCTCCCCTAGCAGAGGCTCTCCCAGGTCACAGCTGGCACTTGCCTGGGAGCAGGCAATGCCTTGTTAATGTCCTGGCATGTAAGCAAACAAATTAATCTTGAGCCATGCACAACAGGTCAGCTGGCTGCTGCGAGTGCATCTTGCATTTGCACTTTCCACAGCATCTTGGGCATGGCACAGAGAGATGATGGGGTACAGCACTGAGGACACTGAGATCATGTGCTTCATATGATATGAGATTGTATACTGTAATACGCTTTCAAGGCTGCCATCACACACATGTCATGTTCAACATGTCATGTCTTAGGGTACTTTTCAAATTGCTGTGTAAGGTAGAATTTGACAGACAAGGCTGTGCTTTTTAGGCATATGGAAAGAATAAAGTGGTGAGTGTTCACTGTTTCTTGGTTAGCAAACAGCAAAAGGAAGTATGAACCGAGAGAGTGAAAGGATCTCTTACAGATAATGGGTTTGCCAGTGTGGTAATTTGGAAAATTAGGTAGGTAGAATAACAACAGTAAAAGAGCTAAAACAAAATAATGTCACGTTTCACTGGAGATGTAGCTTAGCATCAAGTTGTCTGTAATTGTCAGCTGTTAAATAAATGAGATGCAAAAATTAATAATTAAGACCTTGGAGGCCCTGGAGCTGTGTGTTTTTTGAAGAGCCTTGAGCTTACTTTATACAGTACTGTAGGATAGCCTGTTGTTTTACAGGTGGCATAAAAAAATGGGTAGTCTCTCAAAAGACCTTTCTGATTTTTATTTATAGTAGCAAGGGTTGATTGGGAAGAAGAGCAGCAGAACAGCTTAAGTTGTTCATACTTAAGGAGCACATTCCTTGCAAGCTGAGTGCTCTGGCAATGCCCTCTGAGGGAAGAGTCAGGGCATGTGGCCATGGTGCATGTGGCTGTGTGGCCATGTATGGCAGTGGTGGAGAACTTCACTGCTCTGTTAGCACTAGCAGCTGGCTGCTAATCCATGAGGGCCAAAATGCCCATCTTACACACATGAGTGTATTAGCTTCTTTGCTTTTTGGGAGAATTTTCCAGAAAAACTGCCATTATCCTCCAGGCAGGTTTTAGGCAAAGATGCTTGGCCAAAGCCTGGTACAGGCCTTCTTGACCTTTTTTTTTGGCCCACCATGAGTTTCGAAATTTGTAATGACAAGGGAGTAAAAATTAAGAGGGCTGGAGAAAGAGAGTAAATTTCCAGAGTGGGTGGGATGAGAAAGGCTAGTTCCAGTAAATGGGAGCTGGCAGGGAAGCACCTCTTGAGCTGTTTCCCACTGCTTAATTCTGTTTCCATCACAACTACTGGCATTTCTCCTTGTCAATCAAGTAATCAAAGCACACAGCATATAAAGTGTGCTCTGCAGTCACACAGCAGTAGGTGAGAATTCCCACTAGAAGGGTTGCCAAGTCTTAGAGCATGAAAGTGATGTGTTTCCCACTCTCCATTCCTGCTGCTCTTCCCACACTCATCTCCATTCAGTGTGGAGGGAGTGTCTGTGAGAAGAGCTGCCAGAGTGGCTTCTGCATGGTAGGAGCAGATGGCTTGCCTGGAAGCTTTCACTCCCAGACAACTTTCAGAAAAACAAATGTTTCTATACTGAAATGCTGATATAAAAATTGAAACGTGTCATGTATTTTGCTGTCTCCCTCAGGTACGAGCTAAGTGAAAAGATGCTTTCTGCCTGTAACCTGCTGAGAAACAACATTGATGACCCCAAGGCCTTAACCAACAAAGATGTGGTAAGCAATTCAGGTGAAAATTTTCTCTTGAGATGCAATAGAAAAACTTTAGCGAGAGGGAACTTCTGGTTTTACAGGACCAGCACTGCAGTGGCTAGGCAGAAGAGGATCTCATCTTTGCTGCAAGAGTCACAAAGCTCTTTCTACCAGGACACTTTCATCCAGAGAATATACTTGTGTTTTGTGTGCTTAAATGTTGTTGTCCCAAGGCACACACGTAAAAACAGTAACACGAAAATACAGTTTCAACACAGCTGTGCATTCCTTTGTTACTCCTGTGGTTTTTTTGGTTTAGCACTGGAATGGTAACTCTCAGACCTCACATTAGGAGGCTGCAGTGGGTGAAGACTCTGTTGCATCCTATGAAAAAACTTCAGAGTCTCTTCTGAAATACTAGGTGATGTGCCTTCTGAGTGCAGGATGCTGTTGGTCTTGTTTACTGCACTGGTGGTTTTTGTATCAGTGCTGCAGAGAGTAAGGAGGATTTATTGTTAAAACTTAAAAAAATACTTAAGTCTCAGGATATAAAATTGTATTTGCCTTCTTGGAAATTCCTCAGATAGGGATTGCCTCCTCTACTCTATGAGGAAAGCAAAGGAACACTGCTTGATGATATGAAATTGAATTTTGCATTTGTTACACTTGTGCATATAAATGGCAACAACTTAGTGTCATTCTCTTCTACTGTAGAGCATCTGGAGCTTCTTAAAGACAATAGTGTTGTCTCTATGACACAGTAATACTGTCTGTGTCCAGTGCTGACATCTGTGGTCCAGGGAATGTTTTGAAAGGGTGTTTCATACAGTTGTGACACATAGTTTTTAATTGTGTTTGTCCTTCACAAGTAGTTTAGGCATTCAAACAACAAATGCTTTAGTCCCTCTTGGAGTTGAAAGTGTCAAAAATGACAAAACCAGATTATGATCTCTGCCTTGGAAGTGTAATTTGAATTTACATTTTACTTTCTTGTGCCTAAAGTGTTTTCCAGTACAAGCAGTGCTTTGTAGATGGAAGCTGTAGACTGATCAGCTCTTCTCCTCTGTCTGCTGATAAATAAGTCTTGTCCAAACAGCTTAAATGTCAGTGTAGCTAAGGATCTGTATGAGTTGTCCCAACCTCTTCCAGCATACTCAGCTCTTGTAGCTACTGTTTACACCAGAAAGAGCTGTAGACTGCATATTTTTGAATGTGATGGATTAATTAAATTTTTTAACTGTGGTGTGTATTTAATAATGTGTGTGATACTGTGACTAAAAATAGTTTCTTATATAGCACTGATGTAAAATATTCTGTTAATGTGTTTTGTAGTACAGATACATAGGTAGCACTGGTCTGTGTAGAATATTTTCTCTTTACCAGACACAGACCACCTCTAGAGATACAGGTGTGTTTTCACTAGAGGCTGTATAAACTTTCTGAATGTCTTCTCTGCAAAATTGCCCTTGAATTTACTGGCTGCCTTGCAAGTGAGGGTTTATGAGAAAGACATGGTGGTCCTTCCAGGTTAGAGAAAGTGTCTCAAAGTCAGAGCTGGTGGTGAATGTGGAAGCCTTCTTGGCCCACAGTGAGATCTGCTCTACCTACCTTGTCACAACAGACAAGTCACCTGGCCTAGGAGGCTCCTACTCCCCGCTTGCAGTCCATACCCCCATGGGAAAGTTTATCCTGAATGTGTAGCCTGCATCTTCTCACTGCAACTAAAATCTCTTATTACTAAAGCCAGCCAGCCTTCAGGTGAAGAACAGGTTCTTCCTTTTTTTCCTCTTTTCTGCAACAAATGTTGCATGGTTTCTTTCCCCAGCAGTTCTTTTCAGCGGAGCTTCTCCAGTCCTTCCTGTCTGCCCAGTAAGTCAGATTTCCTTGACTTTTGTTCATTCTTGCTGCTTTTCTTTGAAACTGTTTCAACCAAATATTTTGTGTCATTCAGTGATCAGAGCAGACAAGATAGTCCAGGTGTTGTCTTCACAGTACTAGGCAGAAAGAAGGGACTTCATCACGTGCGATGCAAGCTATAAATCTGTCTATTCACCCCAAAACAGTATTTACCTTTTACATTACAATGTGATGTTGGGTTCAGTTTGTAATTGTCTGTAATGACCAGTTCTTCTTCTTCAGAACTGCTGTGCAGCCAATTCTCATATACTTTGTGCATTTGATAATTTGTCCCTCAGTATTGGGCCTGTCTGACTTAGCATGGTGTTAAGTCCAGTGAGAAAGTCTTGAGTTCATCAGTGATTTATAAACATAGTTAAGTATTTGATGGAAGTAGTTCTGCAGGTCTTTTTTTTCCATTCACCAGTATTTGATAACTGTTAAATCTGGGATTATTCTCACCCTGAAATTCTGTGCTGTCAGAGGTGAAAATCAGATGAAGTGAGAGGAAGTAAACGGTGGTTTAAAGCGGACTTTAATCAGGGGGGACGCTTCAGTCTCTACATCTTGTTTGTGAGCTGAATACTTTCTTCCCACATTGGACTAAAAAAGATTTGACCTGCATTGCTGACTTACAGGATGGAAAATCTTTTAAACAGATTGCCCATATGTAAATTTTTCTGTCTTGGTTTTGGCAGAGGTTTTGTTTAAATACCATCCAGCATGAGTGGTTTCGTGTCTCAAGTCAGAAGTCAGCTCTCCCTGAAATGGTTGGAGACTACATAACTGCTTTTGAAGAGATTTCTCCTGCTGTCCTCAGACATATCATCAACATGGCAGATGGAAATGGAAACACAGCTCTGCATTACAGTGTCTCACATTCTAACTTTGAAATTGTAAAGCTTCTTCTGGATGCAAGTAAGTTTGCTTTGTGTTTTTTTTTTAAATTATTCTTGGTTTTGCAATTCTCATGGATGAAATTCTTGATGGACTAGAGGCCAAGTTCCGTCTTCTTCCAGCAGGTGTTTTAACTGTTAACAGTTATGTGGTGGCTCACCTAGGTAGTCTAGAATCTTTGTTTCTAGTACTAGCTTTGGAGGTTCTTGAAGAAGATAAAAAAAACACTTAAGTGAATTACATACAGAGTTGAGATAGATAGCTGGATTCTTGCCTCTTGCACTGTAGTCCCAAGTTCAGCAGCACCAGGCTCCAGCAGTTTTCTCTGGAGGCAGCACAGCTGCTGTTCATCAGTCTGTAGGGTGCTGATGGAGGAGGATGCATTGATATATAAATACCATCTTAAACATGCAAGCTAGTCTAGCTTTGTCTAGAGCAGTGCAGAAGTTTTTTCTGGCCACCACATTGACTCATCTATGCTACTTTCCTGAGAAACTGGGGCAATATGGCATTCTGTCACAGAGACCATTTCCCTAGTGCGTAAGCAATCTCATTCTGCTTCATGTGGTTGCTTTTGTTGCCTCATTTTCTTGATCCTTTTGCAACACACGTGCAGAAAGGGTAGTGGCAAAGGGGAGACTGGAGTGTCTGCTCCCCACATTCAGTGTGCCAGATGGCATTCAGCAGAAGGTATCACACACTGGAATTGGTCCCAGGCTGGATGTTTAATCTCTTTAATCCTAGTTTTGCTCTCTGAGTGAAGTTTGTTTCTCTAAACTAGTTAAAAAACCTGTCACAGTTGATTGTGAAAGCTTAACTAGGCCAATGACATGTCTGGAGTGTAAGCCAAGCAATATTCAAAAATCCAGAAGGGTAGCATCAGATAAACAAGGATATGAATGACACAAATCTCAGCTTTGATAACCTAGCACATGTGTCACACATGCAGAGACTTCCTCAAGAGGAAAGGGAGCGCTTTGAAATTTCTGGTCCTTTTGAAGGCAGTCTGTGTTTGGGAAGAGTGAGTCACAGCAGGGGAATGCAGGGAATGTCAGGAGCGTGGTGAAACGGGGCAGGCTGGCTCTGCAGCACACTGTGGTAGGAGGAAACTGCCCCTCTGCTTCCCTAGGTGTCTCAGAGGAGCAGGAATTTGCTCATCTCTTGCTGGAAATCAGGACTTCTGTTATGGCAGCTATTTATATGCCCATGAACACCAGGGGTGTTATCTGCAAAATGTAATAATCATGACTAGTCCCACCTAGTTCTCTCTGAAGGAGAGAACTGCTCATGCCAGCACTTGGAAAATGTTTGCAAATAGGCAGATTCCTTCAGGTTTCAACAATTTTTCTCTGGACTGTGTCTGAATGGTCACTGTGGTCAGCTCTGCAGTATGGTGATATCACAGGTGGATTCTTAGACCAAGAACTCTGTGTCTGTGTTTGGTGAGAAGAGTGGACAAGATGAGGTGAGAGAACCCTCCAATAGCATGAAGCAGAGTCACCAAGAGGACAAATAGGAGAACAATTTCCCTCAGCCATATGGAAAAGGAGCTAAATGTGACCTCAGAAAACACACTCTGCTGAAGTAGTCTAGTCAGAGTAGGAGCACACCTCTTCTAAGTTATTCATTACTCAGGTTGTAATGCATTTAGCAGAATGTTGTGTTGTCTGGCTTCAGTGGCTTCACAGAAGTGATGTCTGAAAGAAGAATGGGTCTACTGGTTATCATCACCAACGTCTATTTAACCTGAAAAAATTTTCCATTTTTTTGACTGAAAAAATCATTTGCCCATAAATCTGAAGAATTTCCTGAGCCATTTTTGCTTGTTAAGATACCTGTGGTGCAATTTAGCCTCTAGTCTGCAGATAATGTTTATATAACGCTGAGTCCCTGCTTTCCAATATGATGAGCACACTGAAAACCATGCTGCCCAATAAACCAAAAAGCACTGCTGAATTTCTGCAGAATTTTAGGAACAGAGACAGACTGGAGGCAAGGTTTGAACAAAAAGGAGAACTCTTGTCAGTTGCTGGCTCTGATGAGAGGACTTGCCTGTATTTGTTCCCAGAGCAGTTTTGTTCGTTGTCAAATACACACTGTAGAACTGGCAGCAGTCTTTAATTTAAAGGGGCGGGTTTTTTGGCAGCTCCAAAATATGCTGAAGTACACTTGCAGATTTTTTAAGTAACACCAGTTGCAGGAAAATTGTGCTGAAGACACAGTCTTTGTGCTGAAGAGAAATATCTTTTCCATTGACCACGTGGCTGGACCACTTTTATTCTGCAGTATGGATGTCCTTGGGAGAAGAGCTTAAGGACTATCCTGGCAGTGTTATTCAGTATCATGCTAAATCTCAGACCATTTGCTTTCACAAAAGGAAAAAATAACGCACAAATAAAGCCCTAAATGATAACATATAAAATGTCTTTGTGCTCTCTCTTGTGTTGTACACATAGTACAAAAGAATTCTTTTCTTTGTCTGGCTCAAGAGCTCCTCTGTTAATTTTTTTCTTCTCCACCTTCCCTTGAATTGCATCCATTATGAAAGCAGTTGCTACTTTTTCTTTTTATAGGCTGCTCTACTGACAGTTTATTCAGTTGATTAGCACAATTACTGCTTTTTGGGTTCTTGCTTTCTGAACAAATTATGTCATCCCTCTGCAGATGTCTGTAATGTAAATCATCAGAACAAGGCTGGTTACACCCCCATCATGCTTGCTGCACTTGCAGCTGTGGAAGTGGAGAAGGACATGAGGATAGTGGAGGAACTGTTCAGCTGCGGGGACGTGAATGCTAAAGCCAGCCAGGTCAGTCAGACAGTTCACGAGGCACAGTTCTTACTGCTGTAGTCCTGTGCCTTTTCATTGTTCCTTCCGTGCTCCCATCCCTGCTCCTGCCAGTTTAAATGTTACTCTCATTTGCTTTCACCATTTGTGGGTTTTTTATGTATGTTTTTGATTGCTATATACAAAATGGAGCTGTGGAACAACAGTTGAGCCTCAGGTATGGACCTCTCCAAAAAATGAAAGTTGATCATTGTGTGAGAGAACTATTACTGAATTTTGGGTGGCATTGACAAAGTCTGCAGCATTTAGCTCCTTCGAATAAACTACAGCTGTCTGAAAATATTCATTCCATTAATACAATAAATACCTATGTGAATGTGGGATATATGATACGTAAAAGCTGTTTAAATAATGGCAATCAAAGCCTTGAGAGTACCATTTAAAATAACAATTCCCCCCCCCCCCGCACCAAAGAAACACAGTGTCTCAAAGAAATAGAAGTGTTTGTGCTTTGTCACTGATTGCCTCTGTAGTGATTTGGGTTTTTCTATTCTCTCCATGCAGGCTGGTCAGACTGCACTGATGCTAGCTGTGAGTCATGGCCGGATAGACATGGTCAAAGCTTTACTGGCCTGTGGTGCAGATGTCAATATCCAGGATGATGAGGGCTCTACAGCTCTGATGTGCGCTAGTGAGCATGGACATGTGGAGATTGTTAAGCTTCTGCTGGCTCAGCCTGGGTGTAACAGCACCCTGGAGGACAATGTGAGCTGCCTTTCAATGCTTCTGAAATCTACTTGGGGAATGTCTGACTCAGAGTGCCAACCACAATGAATCTTCTGCTTAATTGGTAGCAAGTGCTGTGATTATTTGGCTAGTATTTTTACTTTTCTAACAGACACACCTGGTAGCAATTTCTGTGGTTAGCTGTAGGTGTTTAGTGGCCACAACAGAAACAAACATTTGTTAGGTCATAGTTAGCTCAACACCTTTCCTTCTCACATTCCTGCTCCCTTTCAAAGGAGTTTTCTAGTTTTCAGATAAGACCTTATCTGGTGATTTAGGGCCTCACTGTCTTGCTTTTCTGTGCCCATGGCAAACATCAGCCCTACAATTCCTTTGAAACAATGTTCACACTGCTCCTACACCATGACTTCTGAGACTGTAGGTTTAGTCTTAGTCATGAAGCTACACTGTCCTGACGATAAACAGATACAGACTGTGACTTCAGTGCCAAGTGAGACACCTGCAGGGACCATTGCAGCCTACACTGTCAGCAGACAATTTGATCTATAGATTTCTCAAGCTTGAAAACATTGACTTAGCTCCTTTCTTGTTCTTGTTAACAATATTTCTTGCATACTTTTCCTTTCTTCCTATTGCTTTACCCACTGAACACTGAAATGGAACCTGGGTTTGGGATTTGGGAGGGCAGTGGGTGGTTATTTGTTGAAGCTGTTGCAGAGAGGCAAGGACATGATTTCTCTTCATTCACCCAAGTGCTGCAGGAGGCAGCTCAGTTCCTTGTGGTGCTAGCAGTGTGGAACTTCTGGCCAGAGAGGAAAATGTAAGAAGACCTCAGTCTAGCAAAAACTTTCAGGACCAGTCTAGATTATTGCTGCTTGGATGCCGTTAGCACTATCAGATACAAAATCAATAATTACAGTCTTTATGGGGACATGATAACTTAACTACTCCTGTGGCCAGTTTGATAGTTTCCCAAGCAGTTTGCTGCTTATTCACAGAATTGTCTGTGCTGTGAGATTGAGATTTTTAGCATTCCCTGAGCTATTCTGAGTGTCACAGTGATGCTTTTCAAGTCTGCGTGATCAGTAGTAAGCTGAGCATCATCTACTAATGTGTGCCACAGTGATTCAGCACCTCTCTTTAAGATCTTCTGTTGACTGGAGAGTGTTAGCTTTGCATTTGTCATGCATTATATTGCACTGTAGTAGACAGCTCTTCTAGCTCCCTGTCTGTTCAGGACAATTAGAAATTGCTACCTTTAGGCTCATAAGAAGACTTTCCATGTGGATGCTGTCCGTTGTGTCCCATGCTGGCCATTTGAAAACTGGTGCTACCCGTTCCAATACCAGTGCTACAGCAGTGGCTGGAATGTGTGCTCCATCCCTGTGAGACATTTCAAGTACTGGCATTATTGTAGAGTCTTCTGTGTGCAAGAGCAAAAGCCAGGCAGTGAACCAAGCACCAAGTTCATATCACAGGTTGTCTGACATCCATGTCTTCCTGGACCAAACATGGTCCAAAGGAAAATTAATAAAATACTCTTATTAGTTAGTAAGTAAAAGCAAATTAGTAAAATACTATTTCAGCTGTTTGTTTTTGTTCAGCTTTTTTGTTTCTATCCTCAACAGCTGTGGTTTATGAAAGCAGTGGTATCTTCTGAGAAACTAAGGTGGCAGTATTTGACTAGGAAAGTCCATTTGTTTGTATTTCGACTTCCATCAAGGACCATTTGGAATTATGAGTGCAATTTCTCTTAGTGTTGATGGGAGCTATGCCACAACAATTATCATTTTAACACAGCAATTATCATTATATCTGACCAGCATTTTCCCCTCCCTTATCATCTCTTCTACTTGTTACTGACGCTGTAGTTTCTCTGAGACACCCCAATCTTCTGGTCTTGCACAGCACTACATGTAACATTACTGTGATAATAGTGTGCTCATTCTTCCACAGCAATAATCGAGACTCCTTGTTTAGAAAAATTATGAGGCTTTGACAATTGGACTGCCTCATAAAACAGCAGTGCAAGGTTTAAAACAAAAGAAATTAAACAAGACTCTAAATTAACCTGTCTGTATGAGCAGTAGGGCCTCCACTTAATAACTGCACTTCTCTGTGGGCTGATGGGGCTTTTAAGAGGTCTGTTAAAGCATACAAGCACTAATTCTCTTATTTCTTCCTGTCTTCTCTCAGGATGGCAGCACAGCACTTTCAATAGCCCTGGAAGCTGGACATAAGGACATAGCAGTTCTCCTCTATGCCCACGTCAACTTTTCCAAAACCCAGTCACCGGTTAGTACACAACCTCCTGTAGGCTATGTTTTAACTTGCTGCTGTTGAACATAATAGTGAAATGTAAATAAGAAATTTACTCCCTGACAGCTGTATAGCAGTACAGCACATGAAACTTTGGCTTTTACTTGTAAAGACCATTTCTGTGCTGGTGAGTGGAATGTACTTTTTAAAATACATACTGACTGCAGAAGGTTGAAGCCTGGCTGAGGGATAGTTCCTGCTTCTCCTAATTACCATGGGGTACAGATAGCTGACTAGCAAGGTTCACTGATTCTGGCTAGTGTACAGAGGTGCTGTTGTATTACTTTAATGGCAATTATTGACCTGGAAACTGAAACATAGCTGTTCTAGGTGTTTTGGCAGCTATGCACCCTTCCTGTAGCCCTGACTCACTCTCCTGATAAACTGCTGCTAAACACCTCACTGTCAAAACAATATGCACTTGCAGTTAGTAGGCTGTATGACAGCTGGCACTTTTCTTCCTAAAATTAAAAAAAAAAATAATCTGTACAATTAAAGGTAAGGAATTGAACAGAGTAATTCTGAGTGTTGTGTTTTCAAGCTGGCTGGAATAATTTCTCTTTGATTAACTGTTCTTTATTCTCTTTTAGGGCACTCCCAGGCTTAGCAGAAGAACATCTCCTGGTCCCACCCACAGAGCCACATTCGAGTAGTAGTGTATAAATATCTGTAAAAAATCTCTATGCCATCTTTAAGCTGCTAAATGTTACTGTTTTACTGAGACAGATACTGAATGTAATTGTCTTGTGCCTGAACTCACCAGCAAAGTGAAAGCAGAGATCTAGTGCTAAAGGTAGAAAACTGTAAACTTGAAGCAAGCGTATAGTTAAGTAGTGCTCTGTGGAGAACCTTAGCCAGAACTGTTCTTTTGCTCACATACTCATCTTTCTGTACACTGGCATAAATCCTCTTTTTCTTTGTTGTAGATTGTCCTTCCTTATGTTATGTGCAGATTAAGACTTCTAAAGCTATCCATGCAGAGCTGTCCCAGTGGCTTGTTTTTAGTCATTCTAAAGTATATTTACTGTGCTTAGACTTCATCACAGTAAACTTTTCATAAATTTCATTCCAACATGATTTTCATGTTTTTAATTACTTTGAAATTCAGAAGTTGCTGTTGCTTATGTAGTCAGTTCCATGGATCTTGAGCTGGTGGGTGAGTGGGTAGGTATTGGGGATAGAGCCTCTTGTCAGGTCTGAAGTTCACTAAATAAGTTGTTGCTAATTGGGGATAATGTATAACTTTTTATATAAAAGATACTAGTATCTATAAAATTAACTCACACAGTATTTTCAACATTTTATATTCCATAATAATTAAAACCTACATGAAGAATTCCATGTTCTGTTACCATATTTTTATTAACTGTTTCAGTCTATAAGCTCCATACATGTTTATTGGAGAATAAAATTAGAGGTACCAGCTGTATATTCCCCTTGAGTGTAATTGAGTGTACATCTTGGTGCGTATTTATGGAATGCTATTACCTTGTCATATTCACTTTAGTCAAGTGCGTTGAAATGTTTGAAGTGCCTTAGACTCTTGCCATATTTTCAGAATAAAATTTCATTATGCTGTTTTACTCCTCTCCTGTTTTACTTGTGATTTGCCATCATCCAGAAAGGCTGCACATTACAACTGCAGCAGGAAAACAAGCTAAATTGGAAAATCAAGGCAGGGAGGACTGGAAAGTCCCCACATGAGGTTTTTCCTTTGCCCAAGATGATCTGCCTTTGCTTGTCTTGCACAGGGTGCACCCTTTGCTGTTTGGTTAAGAAGTGACCTCTCTCAGCCATGTGAAGGATCTTGGGGAGGTGTTGAAGGACTGTGTTCAAGCAGTTCACTTGAACTGATAAGCAGTTAACTGAAATAAAAGCCTTTGAGCTTTAGCTTGCGAGCAGCCCTGGCTACTTGGTGAAGGAGATGCTTTTTAAATGGCATGGAAACAAGTGCTAAGCTAGTGCCTGTGTATCCCTGTCAGTTCTGGCCTACCTGATTGGGCAGAAATACACCTCAGTGCCTTCCTTCAAGGGATCTGAACAGTTCCATTACTCTCCGTCCTTTGTCCTTCTCTCCCTAAGTCCTTATCAAACATGAAATAGGAACCCACTGAAGCCATTCTCACTTGGCCTGCATTGACTTGGTGACTTGGCATGCCAAGGAGTCTCTGTGGGCCGGACGTGGTTTGGCCCAGCAGTGCAGATACGGCGTGATAACCTATGCCAGAGTAGTACCCCAGTGCTTGGGGTGTCTCGTGAGCGAAGGGCAGCTGAAGTACCTCTGACAGGGGGAGACACAGCATAGCTGTCCCAAATAAGCCCCCCTGCCCCTTGATGTCAGTCAGTTTTTACTCTTGCACTTCTCTGGCCAGCTTTTCCTCTCACTCTTCACTTAGCATCTGTTAATGTGTGGATGCTCCCTCACCTGGATCCTATGTGCTAGATATAGAGGCACATCACCCAGCAAGCCAAACTACTGTGAAAATAAGGTCTTTTCTCTGACACAAGACTGACAGCAAAGAGCAGCGGCAGCTGCCAAAAATAACAAACAAATACAATAAAAAACCAACCAAACAAAAAAAACCTAACAACACAAAAAGCTTCATACCACCAGAAAAATGCCCCTCACTTTGCCATCTTTGTCAAGAGTCAGTGGGTGCAGGCTGTCCTGGATAGCAAGGTGCTGCACCCAATAACCTGAGGTTGTGTCAGACATACTACACAACAGCAGTGCAAGCTTCCCAATGAATTCCTCATTCACTTAAGATCTGGGCGATCTTATCATTAAACAGAATTAGTGCAAGTTGGATCTCCCTGGCTTGGGCATGGCAAGAGCTTCTTTTGAGTCTTTTTCAGATCTGTTGAATATGTTTGCTCCAGTTTGAACAACTGTCTGGAAAGCAAAGTCAAGATAATCTGTTCTTGTCTTCATGAGTTTAAAATAAACACGGGGCTAGAGATAAACAAATCAAGCTGAAGAAGTGAAGAAAATGGATGACTGCTTTAGTCTTTCTCTAGAACTTAATCTAATTTTACAGAAAATCCAGTTCACTTGCCTGTATCTCATGGATTAAATTCTTGTCTAGCAGGAAGACATGCTGCCAGAACAGAATTTGGAGAGCAAAGAGGTTTCTAATTTCAGTTTTACCAAGAATATATTTTATCTTTAGCACTGGGTTGACTAAAACTAGACTACTGGTGCTTTTTTAAGGGAGTTAGTGATCATACATGACAGTAGTATTAGGTAATCTTTAGAGGAGCAGGGAGTTGGACTTATGTGTCTGTTCTGACTTGAGATATGCTGTGATTCTGTGACACTGTGATGGCAGTTTTAAAGCATGTGGATTATGCTCCAAAGTCTGACTTTGATAAAGAGTACACTGAGCAACCCAATAATGTCCTTTTCAGTAGTGCCTCTGTATTGCTGTAGGAAATAGGTTAATTAGTAACATGTCTAATAGGTCTTTGCCCCAAAAATAGTTTTTAAACTATGATCTCTGTTGCTGTGCTACTTAGCTTCAATTGCACATGATATTTGTACATACTGTAGCCTAACCCCCTCTTTGTACATAATGGAGCTAAAAGAAGAATGTGAAATGCCCATGAATAATGGCTTTCCATAGCAGACGGCCATGACTGTTATTTTCCATGTCGGAACAGATTTCTGTCTCTCCCTCCATAAATCAGTGGGAGTCCTGGGCATGATGGGACTCCTGGATGTGCAGGATTTAAAACAATTAGTCCAGTAATTTAGGTGACTAATGTCACAGGGAGAATCACTAAATGTACTTAAATACTTTTTTTTTACCTGCAACAAAACCACAAGGAGAGTAATGTGGAATAAATATTCTTTCCTTTTTTTCTTTGGTGTTCTTCCCCCAGTCCTGAATACAATTGGTGTATCTGAAATTAAAACATTTTTTAAGTGACAGAAATCTGTGGAGGAATCTTACCACCGTAACACCATACAAATGTCAAACTATGTAACTTGGAGTGCCTGGATTTATTTAGGTGCCATTTTCCCGGTAAGCAAAACAAACTAACTGTTTAGAGCTTCAGAAAATGTTAGGTGAAGCTGTGGGCTCTGCATTTCTGTGAAATTTTCAGTTTCACCACAAAACTTCATTTTCCTGGGCTAAAATGCCTTGTTAAAGAAAAGTGACCCCTGTTTTAGTTATATGGTGAAATAGGCTATTGTGGTATGCCAGGATATCGGAAGATTGCCAAAAGGAAACAAAATTTTGGATGTGTTAGTGAATATAGGTGAGAAGTACAAAATTACCTGACTATTTTACTAAAGTCAGTGAATGTCATTTCTGGCTTAAAATCCTATTAGGCTAGACTTAATGAATTAAGCAGTTAGGAAAAAAAAATAAGTACAAAATAAGAATAATTACTTCCTTTCAAATTTTGTTCTCTTAAATGGTTCTGCCAGCTCCAAGAGGTGACACCTGAAGCAGTTCATATTGTGGAGGTTGGGCCCTTCCCCAGGAAATAGTTAAGAGGTTCCCAAAAGTGTTTGTATCCACTGATGCCCTCTGCAAGCCAAGTTTAATTCCACCCACTAATGCTAGATGGCATTTATCACCAGTGCTGAGATTAAGGGGTTTACCATGCATACCAACTCTGACCTGAGCTCCCCCTACACACTCTCAACTGGCATTTGTTTTTCAGGTTAGATGATGATTGACTTTCAGGATATGCAAGCATGATGTTGTCATCACCTTAACTCTTAACTGTCAGTGAATATAAAAGAGATTGGCACTTTTTCAAGACTGTAAAATATGTCACTGTCTTTTTCCAGTTACATTGTCATACATTAAGTGAGTCTGTCACTTGAAAGTTGAGAGTTACTGGTATGGAGTTTTACATTATGGAAATTAGCCAACAAAATATTAATCTAAAATCAACAACTGAGGAAAACATTTTTTGCAAGACATACTTTCAGAAGTTTTATCTTCTTGATAAGGCTGGAAGAACTCAAATTATTCTAGAAATAGCTTTTTAGTCCATTTCTCCTGGTGTCTCATACTTCTGGCTGAGACATTTGTCTGTTAGAAGTCCAGTTCAACTATGGTGTGAATTAATGCAAGCCTTGGCGTCAATCCCTGACACACAGGCCTAGCTGTTTCCTGGAATGGAAGCAACCCAAACATTACAGGCATCTTCCTGCCTTTGAAAGGCACCAGCAAAGCTGGCCAAAACAGCATTCATGCTCTTACTGCAGCTGCAAACAACTCTCCTCAGTGGACTCAGTGCCTGCATACAGGCCTGTAAACTTCATCCCTTCCTGCTCTTCTGTGGGCACCCAGGTGTGTTAACTACAAACATTTCCTCAGTAAAAAGAGATACTTTCAGTTGTTCAGTTCGTATGGTCTTCTTGGGCCTGTCTCTGAAGGCCTGATGTGAGACAAGGGAGCAGTGTTGGAAGACCTGCAAGGAGAATTTTGCATTACATGTTTTTATAAATGGCTATAGTGTGATTAGAAGAAAGGGGTACCCAGTTTCAGGTTTGTTTTGTATTTCAGTTTGGAATTGTGGAGGTACTAGCTGTTACTACTCACAGCTTAATGCAATGCCTGGGGAAGTCAGTTAAAAAATTCCTGCCTTACTTCACTTTGGCTGTAGGATCTTTGTGCATACATATGCTGAACAGAAGCGCCTGGTTAAAGCTGAGCCACCTGGTTGGTTTTAGTTCCTGTAGTATCATCCAGTGTACCAGTACCTTGAAAGTACCACTGGACAGTTAAGTGCTGTTGAAGGAGCTGAAGAATTGCATGCTACCTGCACGAATATTTGGGAACCTCTCTCTAAGAAAGTAATCAGGAAATGCTAAGAAGATTTTGTTGGTGGTTTTTTGTTTTTCAAAAACAAAAGTACATCAGTTTTCCTGCCAGGTTGTTCAGCAATGAAAAGAAGGCACATAAATAAGTTATTCTCAAAGTGGTATTGTCTTACAGCTGTATACATCTGTGGTGGGTTGGTCCTGACTGAACACCAGATGCTTACCAAAACAACTCAGTCAATCCCCTCCTCTGATGGTGAGGGAGAGAGAGAAAAGTCTGGTGGGTTGAGATAAAGACAGGGAGAGATCACTCACCAGTTACTGTCACAGGCAAAACAGACTCAAGAAAGATTAGTTTAATTTACTGCCAATCAAATCAGAGTGGAATGACAAGGAAATAACCCCCAAATCTTTAAACACCTTCCCTCTCCCCTCCCTTCTTCCTAGGCCAAAGTTTACTACTGAATTCCTTGTCTCCTCCCCACCAGTGGTGCAGGAGGACTGGAATGAGGATTGTAGTTATTCCATTAAGTTGCTTCTCCTTCTTACGTCTCCTGCTTACCTTGCTCCAGCATGGGATCTGTCCCATGGGAGACAGTCCTCCACAAATTCTCCACCATTAATCCCTCCAATAGGCTGCAGTTCTTCACTCCAGTGTGGGTTTCTCACAGGGTCGCAAGTTCTGCCAACAAACCTGCTCCAGCATGGGCTTTCCTCCATGATACACAGGTCCTGCCTGTGAGAGAGACTGCTCCACAGTGGGCTCCCAACAGGGTCCACAGCTTCCACTATGTATCCACCTGCTCTGCCATGGGGTCCTGCACAGGCTGCAGGTGGCTCCACCGTGGACCTCCATGGGCTGCAGGGGCACAGCTGCCTCACCATGGTCTGCACCAGGGGCTGCAGGGGGATCTCAGCTCCCGTTCCTTCAGCACTTCCTCTCTGTCCAACTTTGGTGTCTGCAGAGCTGTTTCTCTCAAATGTTCTCACTCATATATTCCAGCTGCTGCTGCTGAGCAGCTTTTACCCCTTCTTATACATATTATGCTCAAACAACCATCACTGTTACTGATGGGCTCGGCCTTGGTCAGCAGTGGGTCCGTCTTAGAGCCAGCTGGCACTGGCTCGGTTAGACGTGGGGGAAGAGTCTGCCATCTTCTCACAGAAGCACCCTGCTACCAAAACCTGGCCATATAAACCCAGTCCAACAAACCTTTGTCAATATATCAGATGGTTCCTTGCTATAGGTGATTAATTAATTAATTCTCAAAACTTCTGTTGTAAGTGTTCTATTTCCTTAACCATTTTAAATTCTTCCTATTGAAATAAAAGCATGTTTCCACACACCAAAACCCCCACCCTATGCATCATCCCTGAAGAGATCTCAGGAATGAGAGGGTCATTAGGGAAAACAGGAGCCTTTAGGTAGTTGGTACCTGCTGTGAGAACTTCACAGCAGGTAGATATGACTTAAAGCAAATGGGGCACTGCAGGCAAGCTTGATTCATGTTTTATTATAATTTTATCCACCAGTGCTTTGCTGCTTCACCCTGTGCCACTGGGCGAGTGGTAGCCATTCCTCTTGAGAACCATGTCTGTGCATGTTTGGTTAGCCAACACCAGAAAAAATAAACCATCTTTCAAAATATTTATTGCAATACAAAACTGCCCTTCAAGGACTTCTATGCAGAGACCTGTAAATAAAGGCCTCATTATACTTAAGCAGAGTATGATTAAATACATTCAGCTATAAATTACAAACCTCAATGTTTCCATGTACACCAAACAACATTACACTCATTTGCAGTATTATTATTTAGATAACAGGAGGGGTAACATTTTTTTCAAAGCTGTGTATGTGCTTAGAAATCTCTAAGAGCTGATCTGAATGTGAGTAGCAAAGAGATATTTCTAAGAGATGTACTGGTAATTTTTTTTTTAGCCTTTCACTTAATGGTTTTAGCACTGCTGCAGGAACAGGCCTTGCTGTGTTCTCTAGAGCCTTGTCCAGCTGCAGAGCTGGAAGGGTAGCTATACATGCCCCCCAGTAATGCTGTCCTTCGTCACTGAGCCATGTTATCTTCACCAAGATGAAGACATGACATTTCACTTGCATGAGATTTCACTCGTCATGGTGGAACAGGCAGACTAGGAAAGATCCTCCTCTACTTCCTGGCTATGGTATCACACCTTTCTTTGAGGCATGAAAAGCCGCCTGCTGTGTCTGGCAGGCATCCTGCAGCACCACTGCATTGCTCTTGGGCATTTTCTGGGGCTGGAAAGGCAACTTTTCTCCAGTCCTAAGTGTGAGTGAGACTTGGAGTCAGACAGTTACAATTCCCTGTTACTGAGCAGATAGGGGCTGGCCCTGGAAATGGCTTGCCCTCACTCCACCATCATACACCCATTCTTGCAAATTTATCATGAGAATTTTCCAGTCCAACCAGATACATCTGTTCAGAGGCCCTTTATTGTGGTGGCTTAATCTGCATCACCAGTCTAGCAGGAGGAGCAAGAAGCATGAAATGTCTTCTGCAGTGAAAGCTGATTTGGGAGATTTGTGAGCAGAACAGCTGTACAAAGAGATTGGGAGAGATTAGAAACAAGGCATGACAAAATGAGGCTCATTTTGAAGCAACTGAGGAAAAAGATTATGAATTTGTGGGCACAACAGAAAGCTGGAAATCTGTAATGCTGAAAGAGAACTTGCCAGACAGTTGCTTAAACAAGAACTGGCAGTGTGATGAGAATAAAAAAATGGTCTGTGCATTTTTTGTCCATTTCAGGTGGAGCAGAGGCACCTGATACTGGAGGATGCAATGCAACTTGACACCATTTACAGTCACAGTGTTCCAGCAAACAGGTCCAAAGTCTGCCACCCTCAACAGAACAAACAACAGCTGCTAAAAAGTTGGAAGCTGAAAAAAAAAGGAAAAAGTTTAAAATGGTAGTTTTCTTTTGGTAATAGTTAAATCCTGTGAATAAGGAATTTAGAACATCTCACATTATATGAGTGCTGAAATAATAAGCCATGTGGATGGTTTGCAAAGAGACAGGCAAGAAATACAGAAAGCTCTCTAGATTAGTTCTGCAAAAACAGGTTTTAGTTCTTGGTAAATTTGGGTGAGTGTTTAAATGAATATTGAGTCTGTTTCCATTTTTGTCTCATATAGTAACTGTCTTTTCTGGCCTTCACACAACTCATATTTGGTCAGAATACGGTCAAGAATTGAAAACAGACAGAAGAAACAAAGAAGAAACATATGAAAATGAAAAATGTGTGTGAGTTTCTGCAAACATGCTGTAGATATGGCTGTGAATGCCTCCTCTAAGCTGGGTGGACAAAATCCAGTACCTTCCCACGGTGCCCGGTAGATCTGATGGACAGCCCAGCTGCAACCTATCAGATGCTGGCTGTTCCCCCTCCCTTGTCTGCCACAGCCTCCCCCGTGACTTTTCTGTGGAGTGGGGAGACCTCTGCAGACAGGATAAATCCAACATTGCTGCAGGCGTGCAGAGGGAGACAACTAGATTCTCTGACAGAGCAGTTAGTTACAGAGGTTTGTTGGGGTTTGGGGTTTTGTTTATGCGTTTCTTTTTGGGGTTGGGTTGGGGTTTTCTGATTGGTTGAGTTGGGGTTTTGTTTGTTTGTTTTAATATTGTGGTATTATTTAATTCATTCTTTCTCTTTTAAAAATCGCCTTTCAACTGCTGACATATCAGGGCTGCATGCATGACCTGACATATGCAAATCTTGGTCTCAAGTATTTTCTAATTTAACACTGAATTAGTAGCCCACTGTTTTCTACCCAAATTTTGTGCAAAGAGACCAAGCAGTGTTCTCCTACGATCTGGTGTCAGGAGATGGGAAAATGCTGTGCCCTGTTGCCCAGAACTACCTTTGGAAGGAGGGATGAGCATTGTAAAACAACTGCTAACAGAAATGTAAGCTCCATAGACAGACAAAGAAACCTTGCCATACAACCTTGTGCTAAACCACAAGACTTCTACAGCTCTTCTCCCAAATCAATATAGAAGAAGTTCAGGAAGGAGCTTGACTTAACCTTCTGGGAAATCTCTGGTTTCTCTTGTATGGAACTAGTCTACCCAAGAGGTATAGGATGGCTACACATGCTACATCTCTGCTCTAGAAATTAAAGTTCTCTTTAAATTACAGGATGATTTTCTTGAGGATGCTAACAAAATCACCTGCCATGGAATCTGGTGCAGGAGACATATTTCACACAAACAGGTCATCCCCTACCCCCACCCTCACCAGAACGCAGATCAAAAGGGCCCAGCTTACAGTAGTGAAGATGACGGCTGAAACTCTTTTCCAACTGCAGAAAGGTTTGTGTATTATTCTCCTCAAGCCTACAAGAAAATGGGTTCTTCAAAGGCAGGAACAAACCTGAAAAACAGGCTATAATCTACCGTGGACCTGAACAGGGCTTCCAATGGTCTGCTGCTGGCATGCACTCTTACTGAGAAACATGAAAACAAGCTGAGCTGGGTGCACTTCTCCAACACATAAATACTGGAGCTGAGAAACTAGCTATTCCAAACAATTCATCCTGAAATATAATACAGACTGTCTTAAAGTACCTGAAGTAAGGAAATTAATGAGTCTCAAATCGTAATGAGGTTGTGCTTCCTACTACTTCAATAGCATCCAAATATCACTAGGTGTGCAGAAGTCATTCCTTCTATCCGCTGCTAAGAAAAGGGTTGTATTAACCAGTATTTTAAGACCACTCCTGAATTTCAGTGTTCCGCTCTCATCCTTTAGCATCACTGGTCCACTTCTAAAGTATGATTAACAATGCAATCTCACACGTCTTGGTTTGGGACATCAGTTATTTTGACCATCTTAGGAAATTTATTGGTACTCCCTAGAAGTTAATATTAATAATAACCATTATTGCCCTAGAAGTTAATATTAATGGTAACAATTATTTTAGATATCTTTTTGAGTAGGAATAAAAGATAAGTACAACATACTCTTAGTTAATAATATTGCCACCCTTGATAAATAACAGCTCCAACTTTAATAATATCATTATTATAACCAAGTGAGTATTCCTAAAAAAAAAGTTTTAAAAAGTCTGTATGTGTAATTTTCACTTTATTCCTCAAATTTGTTTTGAAAAAAGACAGGAGGGTCACTGCAGTGCATAAGAATGAACAGGTACTCAAAGCTGGCATGTGTTCTTCACCCAGAGGGAAAAAACATCAGCAGGCTTACGGCCACAGAGCAAAGTGTGTATCCAGGCAGGTATTTAAGGTGCGTAGGATTCAGACAGTAGAACACAGTGAGTCCTGCAGAGACGAATTAATGGCCTATAATGTTTATAATAGAGACTCAGGCAATAGTAGAGTTGTACCCTACCTATGTTAGGTGCCTAATGAACAATCTTCTTGGATGTCATTATTGTGAATTCAGAGAAGCTGCCTTCCAGGGAAAAGGCAATCTCCATGCCTTGGTTCTTGAAAACAGGTAAGAGAAAATAATGACTTAAACAACATTTCAGAGAAGATACTCTTTGTTCTCAGTCTCATCACATGATATCTGTTACAATTTCCAACTCTGAGGATATTTAACAATATTTTACTCAGACAATGTGAATATTTTCATGCACTTGGCTGGGTGACTGAGCTGGACTCACAACACCTTTATTCTGGTATCTGCAAATGGCCCTGTTTGCATATGAATGACAGAAAATTAAGGCATCTCATTAGTGTTTAGGCAATATTTCCTTCACTTTTCAAGATATCTCAGTGCCAAGACAAAGCCAGCCTAATTAAAATTAATAGCTTGACAGTTGAAATAATTTGTAACAATTATTTTATTATTATAATTATTATGACAGTTTTAATAATTTGATAAGTGTGTCATCTTCCTTACCAGCTTCTCACCAATAGTATAAGAGGAACTCAATTACTCTTAATTACCAAATGTGCATATATGATGTGCACTGCTGACTGACATACAAGTGATAGAAGAAAACTGTTGCCTAAGGAAGCCAACTAAGTGCTCTGATTATCTGTACCTTGACAGCACTAAGTAAAGCTTTACTTGACGGGCATATGTTTCCTGAGACCCAGATCTCCCAGGTCCTTTCTCTGAACTGGATTCCTAGCATGGAGGGGGGATGGACACACAAACCTTGGAAGGAGGAAAGACCCAATGCACTGCAGTAGCATTTGGGGACCACCTCTGAACTGCCCAATTGCTCTGGGGGCTCTGGGCATGGAGGCTGGACTGGGAGAGGCTCTAGGGGAAGAGAGGCTGGCTGACGGCAAAGAAGAAAGCCTCTTTCTCATGCTAGGAGACACAAAAGGTCAGCAGCTCACATGAAATCATTTCACAGCATGGCTGATTAAGTAACAGTCATTTGACTTTGATTGAAATATCTGGAAGAGCTCAGCTGTTTCTGAAGGCAATTCTGACACCCCTGCCCCACTCAGTGGATCTGAAAGGCTTCCTACAGGAAACAGCAAGAAATGGGGGAAGAGCAGCACAATATTTTGCTCTCACGCATGTATGCTACACGCACTGATTTTAATGGGAAGTCTTACAGAATGCTCCCCTGAGAGCAGTATATCATGTGAAAAATATATTTGTTTAGGCTTAAGGAAAAAAGATGAAAATAAATCAGATGGAGATATTGTAACAATAACTTTGCTTCTACTGAGCATCAGAATTAGGAGCAACAAATAATAATAACAAATAAAAAAACGGATGGATAGTAAATTGACATAGCAAAACCCTACCCCTTCCTTTACCTCAGCTGTAACCATCCTTCAGAATTACAGAGTTTCAACAGTTTCAAGTTTCTGAAGATCAAGACTGCAAAATAACAAAAACTTGCGAGAGAAGATTTAGAGAAGGCATAGATAATAAACCAAGTGCTTTATAATTTGCAATGATCTATTTCTTCCTTTACATAGCAATTAGTTTGCTTGGTGAAGTGGAAATTTAACTGTATCCATTAAAACATTAAAGACCATAAATTAAAAAATAGCAATTAATTGTGTTGCCTATTTTTAAGACGTTGGAGCTTAGTTTTTCATATTCTGGCAGTCTATCAAACTCAGCTCCATTACAGATGTCTTAGAGCTGAATTGATGATGATATTCAGAAGTAAGGGCATTCTCTTCAGTGGTCCTACCCTGATGAAGGAGCTCAAATGTAGAGATGGCTTATGCAACTCTATCATTCTTACTGTGTGAATTAGGAATGTTAGAAATGTCAGCTTAATGAGTCATGCAACAGTCTTCAATGTTCTAAGTCACTAGATCAAATTAATTTTCAAGTCTGCCTAAAATGAACAATGAATACTGAGAAGAAGCAGTTCAGTGGTTTTCTCCACAGTCACTTTTTAACTTCTATTTTATATGTTGGACCTAATAATGCTTTCAAATAGCTATCCAAGTCAATTATTAACAATGATTGAAATTTCTAAGGAGCTGACAGTGGTTTTTCTTCAGCCTTTACGTCTGCAATGAAATTACTCCAATTTGCATGAATAAATGAGAAAAGAAGAATGTAGGTGTTAGTGTAAAAACCACTAATTTTTCTCCCTTCCTTATGTACATTATTAATAAAAGTAGTCAGAGTAGAAACATGATAAACATATACATTTTTAAAATATCTCCATTGTATCTGCTTCACTGACTTGAAAACTGCTTTGGTTTTGTATTATATTTGGCATAATGTAACAACATGAATTTTGTTTCCAACGAATCCTGTTTTTATTGAGCAGTGTGGGCCAATCTCATTGGCTGGGTTCCCAGACATGAAGGGGAAGAGCCATTTGTTGTAACAGGCAGGGTTTTCTTTATTTTTACCTAAGTAATTTTTACCATAGCCCTGACATACGGACCATTAAACTCTAGATTCTGATTAGTGTGTATCTTGCAAACAAACATTTTTGCTTAGGCACCCATTGCTGGTGGCTCTTCTCGGTTGTGGCTCATCTGAAGTTACTGATGTGAAGGTTCTCTTTCCCGTGCTTATTGGGAGAATACCAATGAGGGGACTGTGAATAAACACGCAGCTTCAGAGGCCATTAGGGCATGTCACCTGCTATGGCAGGCCTCTTCTCCACCTTGGGATACACGGGATGCTGTTCCCTGCCCCCTGCCAACATTCCTTCTTGCAGAAGGCCCTTTGTACAAGGGTCCCCTTCTACACCTTATCTTCCCAGTGGGTGTGGATTTGTACCAAGAGGAAAGAATGTGAACTGAGGACGCTAAAGAGTGTACACAATTTGTCCTGCCTTGCTAACAACCAGTGGTCTTTGTAAGCGGAGACGGGCATGGCAGCTTTTTCACTGTAGGCAAGCTGTGGACCACCACCCCAGCTACTCTCCTTACTCTCACTGAGGAAAGGCAGCAAATAGCCAGATGGTTGCAGCATGATAAATTGCTTTAGTTGTTCACCCAGTGAGAGCAGAGTCCTGGGCATCAGAGGGGAAAAAAAACCACAAAAAAAAAAAAAAAAAAAAAAAAAAAAAAAAAAAAACCACAAAAAAAACCCCAAACCAAAAAACCAAACCAAAAAAACCCACAACAACAACATAAAACAAAACAAAACAAAAAACCAAACAACCAGACAAAAAACAAACAAAAAAAGGAGTTTGAGGAAAAGAGAAAAAAGCAGCATATTGAAACTCCATTGGAAGTCCTAAATGCCCATGGCATAGAAATATTTTTGGACCATGGAAGACTGAAGCACTTCAAATCTTAAGTCTGAATGAAAGATTCAGCTTGACTGAAATTACTTTTAGCAAAAGCCATCAGATCTCACTGATCTGGAGTAATGTTCCTGGTGCCAATACTTTATATATCATCAGAGAAGTGTCTGAGAGCAGCTGTAAGGCCAGCTTTAAAATCTTGTAAATACTGAGCATTTCAAGGCAAGGTTTGGGTTCAGATATATGTCCAATAAGAAAACCTTTCCTTTTGTTGTGCTGCTGGCAGTTCGAGACCTGCAGGTAGTACAACCTGAAAATAGAAACTGTTAGAAACATAAATATAGACATGGGGGGATAAAACAACCCAAAAATCTATATGCTGCCAGAAAGTATCAAGAAAACCCTCTGCTTCAAATACGAAACTTTGTCTGGGGGATTGTGTTTTAAGAGCCAAGTGACAAAACTTCAGCTTCTCTGTAAGTTAAAGGAAGATTAAAATAAAGAATGAGAATGAATAAAAGAGAACGGCACACATGTACAAATGAAAGGGAAAAAAAAGAGGCATGGCTTATTTATGCCACCTACTGGATTTTTCTTGAAGCATCTTTTCAAGTGTTTTAGTTGCAATGATGTCTGTCACTCCAGCAAATGCACTTGCATGGGAGACTACTCACACAAGTAAACCAGTAGAAATCCAGCTGATGACACCTGAGTAAATGCATGTGCAGGCTGACAAGGCTGGAGGAGTAGAGAGGAGGGTAGCTCTACACTTGTTTGCCCTGCTAAGCTGATGGCTCTCGGGCAGCCCAGACACCCAGAGCTGCAGGCAAGCACTGAAGTTCAACACTGAGGAGCTTCCCAGCTCCTATCAGTGTCAGGGAATGTGCTGGCAAGGTTTCCCTCCTTTGCTTGACTCCCTCTGGCTGTCTTTGATATTTTGTTCAGAACGTCCAGAGTGTGTTTATGGACATGTTGATGTTTTCAGACAATGCAGACTGCCAGTGTGCATGCTTCATCTTCTGTCCCTCACCACTCTTGCAGCTGAGCCTCTTTGGGGAATCCACAAGCAGCCCTGGGGATACAGTCTATAAAATGATCTGTGAGAGTCAAAAATATCTCAAAAACTCTCTGATTTGACCCACTGACAGAAAAAAAAAATTCACCACAAAACAAAAATTAAACAGAATCGGGTCTAGCAGATCTCTAAAGTGAAATGCACTCAACTGCACTGACTTCTGGGAAGCTGAAGGTCTTCACTTTCCAGGCAACAGTGTTAGAATTAAACTGTTTTTAATTTGTCATCTCTCCACTGGCTTGCTGAGTCATACCAAATGTGGTGATAGGATCAGGTCTTGCTCACATCTGACCATCACATTATAATCTTGTTAGCAAATATTTTTGCCAGGTTCAAGGGATCAGCCAAAGGCATGCAAAGGACAGATCATCACTAACAGATGACATTAGGGACTTTAAAGAAAAAGGTCCTTTAAAGGACAACTATCATACATCTATCAAGACAAAAGAAAAAAAGAAAAGCAAAAATGTCTTTTGACTGTTATTTTTGTCATCAGCAATATTAATTACAGTTATTAATTACAGCAAAGGTGATGGCACACTGCAGTAATCTTAAGTCACTGATATCATCACTAGGCAGACTTGAATCAGAGATGCCCAGATATTAGTTAAATTAATGACAAAATTTCCTGAGGACTTGCAGTGAAGTTATTATGATTTGTCTTAGGACTAATGGTGGTTTATGACCATCTCCTATTGCTTCATTACTCCACTGAGGACAAATCCAGCAGTGTGTTGTCAACCTCACCATACACCCATTAAAAAAATTGGAGAAAAACATTGCACTCTAAACCATACTCAAAGTGTGACTTGAGCTAGCAAAACTAAAGCAATTCATTTGTAAATATTTGATCATGTACTTGTATTCATCAGGCATCTAGATATTTTGGTGATATTCATCCAGAACACAAAATACCAGATAGGTACTAACAACATTAATATTTTGTTCTGTATGGTAGGTTCTGTAATATTATGGATAATACATATCTGTGCAGTTAGTCTGAAAGGCAGTAGTAGAAAATACTAATTATGTGAAAGAGTGATGAATGAATGCTCTTCTTGGAACTGTTGCACTTTTTGCATCCTGTACTTCATCTCTGAGGCTGGCTAGCCCACTTAGTTTCTAGCGAAAAGTCAGATATATAAGCACATGGTGACTGCTCTTATTTTTCTTTTGTCTGTTTTTGCCTGCTTTATGCACTGTCCTTCTCTTATCTTTTCTCCTTTTCCACCCCTGCTGTCATTTCTGATTTTCTTCTCCTACCTCTGTTGGGTTTATTTTATTTTGCCTTTCTTGGTCTTTTGATTTAGCCTCCTTTCATCTACTTTTTGATCTGCATTTTCAATTGGCTTAAGATAATTTGTAGGGGAAAACATTTCTCTGTGTGTGCTCCACCATGCAATGTACTTCACAAACTGGATATTCAAGGCTTGCTCCTAGACAAAATTTTGGAAACTCATCAATGCCTATATGACTTGAGAGGATCTCAACTGGTTTCATTCAGGGAGGAATTTTATATTTTGATATCCAAAGCTAAGTATGCTTACATTTTTCACCTCCTTAAATATTAGTGATATGTAGCACTACATGTAAAGGCAAATCCTAATTTTGTTTCTCTAAAGATCATGTTCATTTTCTCCTGTCTTGTGGGAAAATGTGCAGATACTGACATCAGAAATGTCAATCCCAGAACAGCGATGCAAGGGAAAAAAATTTCAGTTTCTGTGAGCTGAATGATGGTCACACCAAGCCCACACAGCATGAGCTCAGCCTTCACTTGTGGACCATCTGACTGGCTGTGACTGGGGCTTAACAGGAGTGTTCAAATGAGGTTTCTCTCTGGACGATGAAAAGTGTCATAAATGTCTCCAATGTTGTGCCACGAAGAAACAAGTTCTTTAAATGTAATTTATTAAAAGCTAATGCAAAGCATCAAGCAGCAAGGATCTGGGGCATTCTTCAGGTTAAGATAGGCACTCACTGTTTCCAGCATGGAAGCTCAGTCTGAGCAGAATTAGCTTGGAGTTAGCTGATCACAAAGAGAGAGATGCCTTTCTTGGCTTCTTCTAGCAGAAATAAATTTCTACCTACTGTAACTTACTGCCATCTGATATGCTGAGTCATGAAGCTGGGGTTATAGAAATCTTTATGCAATCTTTATAAATCAGCCTCACATAATCTCAGCTGCTTTCTGCTTCATCTCTGTTGAGTCACTCATTTGACAGTTGTCATTCATCTTAGATTGAGATGTAATTTAATAGTTTCATTTCAGCATGAAGATAGCGTCATCTAAAGTTGAGCCCAGAAAGATTTAAAGGTGTAACAGAGGAAATATTAATACTGTAAATAATATCTGTAGAGCTGCATGTGTTTATAAATCACATAGTGCCAAGTTGGAAGGGAGGCCTATGTAAAGAAGAAAAAAGCATCTTTGCTTGTCTTCCCCTGCGGAGTTCAGCCCCTCTGTCACCCACACCAGCTCCAGAGGTGATGGCTACCGAGTTATCACCGTGCTCTCACTCGCCCTTGCACCTGCCGGTATCACCTGCCCACACAGATGTCTTTAGTGTGTCTTTACACACACTGCACGATACGAGTGCGAGGTAACGCGGTAAGGGAGGCTGGAGTGCAGCAAGACGCCAGCAGCCCCATGACAGAGCAGCTGAGCTGCGGCAATGGGGTGTTTTATTCGGGCGTCACACCTCTCCTGGGCCAGGCCATGTTGATCGCCTGCCCAAACCTGACCTGCCCATCCCAGGGGACCACTGGGCTTAAACATGGCCTCTCCGGATCGATTCCGCCTTGCTGTCGCAGACCTCGTCCAGCATCACCAGCATGGACACGGCCTGCGCTGGCCGCTGCGGGGCACGGAGGGCGGGCAGAGGCCGCAGGACAGCCGCGGAGCAGCCCCCGACCGGGGGCCTGGGCATCCTGTCGTGCGGGACCTGCGGCAGGGCGACTGAACCGAGCCCCGCAGAAGCTCCGGCCGTCAGGCCGCCCCGGGCCCGCGCCCCGCATCCGACGGGGACCGGCCTGGACGGGGCCCGCCTTTCCCGCCGCAGGCCGGCCCGGTGGGGGAGGGAGGAGCGCGAAGGGAAGGGTGGCCGCTCCCTCGGGGTAGCGAGGATTTAGCGGCCACGGACCCCCCGGAGCAGGAGTGGGGGAGGCGCGGCAGGAGGGGCGACGCCCGCCTGGTGCTGCCCGCCAAAACGCGCGGGGTGGCGGGACGGGACGGGGCAGAAGCGCGCAGACTGCTCTCCCAGCTGTCCCCCGCCTGCCGCGATGCCCAGTGACACCCCGGCCTTCAGCAAGCCCCCGGACGTCGCGGGCCCGGGGGACAAGGCGAATAGCTTCGGGAAGGCGGCGGCCCCCATGGCGGCCGCCCCGGCGGACAGGGGAGCCGCTGCAGCGGGGAAGAAGCGGCCGCGACTGCCCAAGTGTGCCCGCTGCCGCAACCACGGCTACTCCTCGCCACTGAAGGGGCACAAACGCTTCTGCATGTGGCGGGACTGCCAGTGCAACAAGTGCAGCCTAATCGCCGAGCGGCAGCGCGTCATGGCAGCGCAGGTGAGCTGTGTCCGAGCGCGGTGTGCTCCGCGCCCGTGGCGGGTCGGGCCCGTCGGGGCCGAGCGGCCGCGCCGGGATGCGGTGCGCTGCGAGACCGCAGCCGCGGGTAGCCTCGCCCCGGACGGGAGCCAGGAGTTGCACCGCTGTTAGTGAAACTTGTCGCTGTATTTCTCGCAAGTTATTTAAATTTCGTTTTTGCATGAGAAATGGGAGATGCCCCAGAGGCGCGGAGGATTGCAGCCGGGGCGAGTGGCGGCGGTGAGCGGTCAGCTGCACCTGCCGGGCACGGCCGAGCGCCGCTCCCCCGGGCCGGGTACAATCCGGCCCCATGGACAGCCCCCGGGAGGCTGTAGAACCTGCACGGAGCGGGACCTAAGTTACCGTCACTAGCCGTTTTCCCGCTTGCTTTTAACTAGAAAATGAATAATCTAGCCAACAAATTGCTTATCGAGAATATTTTGTGCTGGCGGTGTAAACTGCGTTTCCTGATGCTGGTGGCTTCAGTTGAGCGCATTTCTAACATTTTTGGGGATTTTTTTTAACGGCGTTTTTCGAAATTTGGTGTGTAGCAGTTCTTCACATAGCTGTGTAGGTGGGTCATCTTTTATCTCAACGAGGGCTCAGTATTCAGAGGGCTAAGAAAACAAACGGTATCCAGTTCAGGGTGGGAATAACGTTTTCGTTGGGTCGTCTCGCTTCGGAGTCACAATTCTGGCGGTGTAAGTATAGGGCTCTGTTAACCCGTGTGATCTTTATCTTGCAAACTTTACTAAGGGGGGTCCTGGGCGTGTACTGGAGCGGCTGCTGGAGGGGCATTTTACGCCCTCTTTAGAGCAAACGATCGCCTGCCAGCACATAATTGGCAAGGCTTTAGGGCTCCTGGTGCGAGTGAAGGTACGTGGTGGTGATACCAGACCCACCCATCAGTTTGCAATTGCTGTTTGCTCAGAGCTTCATGATACCGGATAAAATGTGTGTCGGGCTGACAGGTTTTAAAAACCTAAGCAGCTCTAGATTAAATCCTCGCTTTTTTTTTTTTTTTTTTTTTTTTTTTTTTTTTTTTCCTTCTAATTTTGTTATTCAGTGCATAAAACGTCCTCAGAACTCAATGGCAGTTTATTTAAACAATTCCTCCTTTTTGGTAGTATGGCAGTCCAGAAATTGTTGTTATGCCCAAGTTACATGCACTTTCTCTGCCTGGTGTGAATAAATGTGAATGGCTTTGCTGTCTGCCTCGGGGAAGGGAGCACGAAGTGTCCCCGTGCAGAGTGTCCACCTCGGCACGGAATCTTGGCTTCTCAGCTGCTTCGGTCAGGCAGTGGGTGCCTCCTGCTAGCAAGCTCCGGTGATGGTCCTCCTGGGGGTATTCTCTTCCCTGTCTAGTATTTGAAAGTAGCTTTGAAAGCCTCCCTAGCTAAACCTTATCTGTGTAGGAGTTACACATTGAAAGTCTGTCTTTCCCCCTTTTGATATATTTCTGCAGTAAGCCCCTTGATGCTGGTGGAATTTTACAGGTCAAGGTTACTGGCTTGTGAAGTTGAAGTTACAGTGGTGTTTGCAAGTCTGCACCTTCTGTACGGGATGTTTCTTATTGCAAGGGCTAATGCTAACTAACAGAATTATAAATCTGTATTAGAAAAAAGCGTGGCTGTTGAATATGAAAATGTAGGGAAGTCCTGTCCCAGATACCCAGGAGAATTTCCAGCAAGAAACGCCCATGATCCCAGTCTGTAAACTGGAACAAATTTCTGAGGTTCAAGTAAAGACCGCAAATCAGTTACCTCACAAGTAGCAGGGTATGTAGCTGTAGCAGTGTCATATATACTTCCCAGACAGATCTGGCATGGGTGTTAAATTGATCTACTAGTTCAGATGAAGCAGAAGGGGCTGTCTGCAAGCAGTGAATATGGTTTATCTGCACGCATGTCCAGACTGTGTGGTGCCTATAGGCTTGGCCAGTGCCAGTTAGGCTTTGGAACTTTGTCAGTATTAGGAAAGAAATGGGAAGCTCCAGCTTCTCCAGACTTGCCCAGCGCTTTTCAATGTGTGTGATGCTGTCTGAGATGCCTGCAGGATGGTACCCTACATTTGCTGTGCTTCTTCCATAATGGTTCTCTCTGTACAGTGTACTGTATGCTGAAATTTCCTTGAAGGGCAACACTTCCAGCAAAGAGCCAGCAGGGAGCCTAGCAGGCCTGGATAGAGCAGCAGATTACAGGTACAAGCCCTCATGAAAAGCTGCTTTATATTGATAAGAGGCACAGCAGAGCCCTGCAAGCAGACTAACTTCTTAACCCCAGCAGCAGAGAGGAGGGTAGTGACTGTACTTTCCAGAGTGCTTGTCCCAAGAGCGGCTGTGTTGCGGGAGTTTCGTCAGCTTCTACAAGTGTTAATCTGGCCTCAGTGGAGGGAGATGTGTATGTCACCAGCATTTCATAGGTTTGTTCCTTTGTGCTTGTACACAAAATGGGGGTGGTTTTTGCTTACATACTTCTCTGCCCATTGGCTGGATTGTGTGAAGGGCCTAGAGAGTAAGCCAAGTGAGCAGTGGCTGAGAGAGCTGCCTTTGTCTAGCCTGAAGGAAAGAGGGCTCAGGAGGGACCTTCTGCAACTGCCTGAAGGGAGGTTGTGGGTTGGCCTCTTCTTCCAGGCAGCTAGTGCTGACAGGATGAGAGGAAATGGGCTCAAGCTGGGCCAGGGGAGGTTCAGGTTGACGTCAGGAAGAACAGAAAGAATTGTCAAGTACTGAAACCAGGAACCATCCCTGGAGGTGTTCAAGAAACAACTGGACCTGGCATTTAGTGCTGTAGTTTAGTTGACGTGGTATTTGGTTGAAAACTGGACTCAATGGTCTTGGAGGTCTTTTCCAGCCTTAGTGATTCTACGATCAGCACTACTCTACGGTACAAATAGTGAAAAACCATCTTTGAATCTGAGTCGTTCATTGCTGCCAGTATAAATTGTGCTCAAAATCACAGAGCATACCCTATGTCTTCTCTTTTGTTCCTAGGTTGCCCTAAGAAGACAGCAAGCTCAGGAAGAGGAGCTGGGAATCAGCCACCCAGTGCCCCTGCCCAGCGTCCCTGAGACGTTTGTTAAGAAGAACAGTGCTGGCAATTCTTGCCTCTCGCTGGAAAGCAGCAGCCCAATGCACTCGACAAGTACAGCCATGACAGCAGCTAGTACACCACCAGGTAAGGTGCTGGGAGAGTGGTGCTCACATCTGAGGGCCACGGCCAACACTGCTGGTGCTCACGGTTCACGCCTGTCCCTCTTTGCAGTGACAGGGTTACAGTACAGTACAACATTGTACTTTTGGTACACCTAGTGGAAGGGAAGGATCCACTATCAGTCTTTAATATTTTATTTGGTTATTTTTACTTGAAAATCAAAATTTCTTTTACACAGACTGGTGCTGTAATAAAATTCGATAGGGTGTGTGATTGCAAGTAGAGAATTATGGGAAGCTTTTGTCCTTTTTCCCAAACATATACTCCCGCTACAGTCATAGTAAGGTAGGTTTTGGCTGCCTGTGTAGCTTCTTCAAAATTCAAGTTTTCAGAACCGTAGAGAGGCCAAGTGCATAGGTTATGTTATTGACCCCAGCAGCAAAGATCTTCCAGCCTTACAAAACTCTGTGTGGTGGCACATTGGTTCTGTGTGGCATGCTGTGATGAACTATGAAAGAGTGATGTAGTCCTTCTCTTTTACTACAATTACTGTATTGCGTTTAACACTTGTAAAACAAGACCCAAAAAAACCCCAACAACAAGAAACAGTATTTGTCTGTATATTCAGTGAAAGCATAGCTGAGCAAAGATGGGACTTGAATATGCTAGGCAAGTGAAGACTCTAGGCAAAATGTTTTTTCCTATGCAAATTGCTTTTTCCACTTTCTAACCATGCCTGACAGATACAGTGATTGAACATACAGAAGAAAGGAGCTGGTGTAATTGATTTCTTGCATATAGACAGAAAAAAAAGCAAACAAATACACATAAAAGGAAAAGCAAGTTTCATTCATTTTTAATAATCTATGCATATGCCAGTAATACAGGTGAATATACTTGCCAGATAGAAAGGTGATTCTGAAGTGGGCAGTGCTTTGCACTAGTTAATAAAAGGACAGTGCATGTGTGTGTCTGTCAAGTGACGCTATTCTGTTTTGCAGGCCATTAAAAGTATGTCAGATGGATTTGTTGGATCTAGTGCAGACAGGCAGTTTCAGACCATTGTAGAGGAATTTTGTTGGGAAGCTTTTAAAAGAACTGCTTAATAAAGCAATAAATAGCTTTTTATTAGCTTTTTTTGTTTTCATTATGTTAGTGTCACCTTTGAATTGATGCAGTTACTCCTTTCATATTTGCATTACTGCATGCTTTGTCTATAGACGTAGAAAAAGCTGGCTAAAGATTAAAGTAGTATATTCAGTGATATATAGAGATTGTGTGTAACTCAGGAGAACAAGAAGATCCTTGCTTGTACAGGAAAGCCGAAGAATGTAATCGTTTTACTGTTGACAAAACTGGCTTAAGCTTTGATCTTAATGTTTTTTAAATGACGGTATTTAGTTTATTAATCCCATTTTAATAATTGCTAGTTAATTTAATTAAATTGTGGTCTTTTAATGGAAAGCATTGACCAAACAGGCTTAAGGCAATTCACATGCTTGAAAAAGTACTTGAAAACATAAAAATGCCTAATTTTAAAGTATTTTGAATTGTGTTACTGCTTTTAGTTAGAGCAGTCATCTTTCTTACAACGGAATTTGAGCAATTTAAATACATTGTTTCTCAAGCATTTTACTAAATAACTAACTGTTATTATTTGTGTCCAAATAAATAACTGTTTGTGAGTGACAACATTTGAAATACACAGCTTCATCTCCAGAAAAAAGTCAGGAATCAAGACAGTGTCAACCTTTGTTCACCAGAAATGGAAAAATCTGCAAATGAATAGGAAATCAGGTCCATAGTTTTGCTTTTGGGCACCTAAGTAGCAAGACATTGTACTTAGTTCAGAGGTGACTACACTGTATAAATGAAGTTACGTCCTTAATGGTTTTGGTACATTCATCTGCTGAAAGCAGTGTAAGTACTCGGGGGATTTGACTTTATACCAGTGACTGTGTGTTGGCTCTGAAGCTGCAGAAGGTGCTGTGCATTTATCCAGGTCTGTGGGGTAGCTTTGTCAGGAGCCTGAGTTCAGGCTTTGGTGAGGAACATAGCCTAAATATCCCCATGTTTTTCTTTTTAGCATATGTCGATCTTTTTTTCAGATGAAAAATTGCCTTGTGGTATAAGTTCTGGCTTTAGGTGTTGGGTTGTTTCAGGACCAGGTACTTGATGGATTCTTGTATTGCTGTTTTATGGTTTTATTACTACCCTAAACTGCAAGCAAAATGAGAGACCCCATTGGAGCAAGAGTCATTGTCTCAGGTTGGTAGGCTGAGGCGCTGATTTTTCAAGAACTTACAGTAATTATTAAAGGAAGCAGGGAAAGTGAAACCCTTCATGGCAGGGAGAGCCAGCAGTTAGTTCCCTGCAAGCCCCAGGGGAAGCAGTGGCTTCTGGGAGTGCAGTGTGTCCTGTGTGATTCACATTAGATAGGGCAAGAGGTGATTTTGACAGCGGTAATTCTGTTCCTCCTCTAAGCTTTTCGGCTTATGAGGGCAGTTCTTCTTTTGGACTGCCATCACATGGAGCATTGTTTTCCAGCAGAGGAGTGATGTGTGAAGAAGTCACACAAATCAGACATAGTGCCAGAAAAAGAGTCATTGCTTGCTGTATCCATTTTATTAGCAGATCAGAAATAGTATGACGCCTGGATACCAGAGGCAGTTTTTCAGATCCCATTGTGGCATGCTGTTTTTGAAGAGGGGAAAAAAATGAATTATCATGATCATAACATAGGTGTTTGAACATTAACCATGTCAGGCATGTTTAGTTTGGATGAACTGTATGCTCCCACTCGAAAGCAAACTGGGAATTTGCAGGGTAGTTGAAAGGGAACAGACCATGGTCTCATGAATTTGTTGTTCCTGTGCATTTCCCCTTAAAAAGTTGGATTGCTGAAAGAAAAGGCCATTTAATTGTACAGAGCAACAGAAGTCATTTTCCCAGGGCATTTGATGTGATTGTCCTCCCATCTGTAGGATAGGTATATCTTGTTAGGATCTTCAACAGATCTGCAAAATACAGAAAAGATTATGGTGAAACGTGTAGAATGTGCTTTTCAGACATTCTCATTTTATAACACCTGTGCTCTTCACTGGTTTGTGTCAATTTAGAGCCTCTGCCGTTTTGATATTTAGCAGTCATGGGGGTCAGAGAGGGGAGGCAGATGAGGTCACTAACTAAACACCATAGAGCTTACTGAAAAAAAGAAAGCTGCTCATACTGAATGAAGGAGAATGCATTTCACCTTTGCTTCATTATATTTTATCCTTGCCACAGACTAAGGGTCATGTTTGCTATTTGGCCATTGGAGTGGCTGCAAGATACACCACCGGATGACTGGAAGGTGCTGGAAAGCACCCCTTCTTTCTGCTGCTCTGCACTCTTGTTGGCCCAGTTTAGAAACTTCCAGTATAGATGGGACTGCTCTGTGATGCAGAATGCCAGCTCCTGGTCCTATGCTCTGTGTGGTCATTTCCCTGTTGTATTTGCAGTGTCAGTAGTGTTCAGGTGTCTTCCTATTATCACTGGTTGACAAACATAATTTTGAACAATTGTGAATAGTAAGCTTGTATTTGTTATTTCCCTTTGTTACATTTATTATGTTTGACAGAAACAAAATAGTATTCTTTTTTTTCTCTAAGTAGCTGCTGTCTTCAATTTGAAACTCTCTGACAAATAGAAGGGGTTTTATCTACTCATAAATACATACCATGGTGGGATCAGCAGTAATAGCATGCCTGATGTTTGATGGTACTGAGATCCCGTTGAACTTGCAGTGGCCTAGCTGTCTGCAAAAACCCTACAATGTCTTCTTTACTCTTCCTTTACTTTCTTGCTCACTGTATTGTGATTTCAAAAATTGGTGCCAGATCTTGCAGCTGTTGTGCAAGATGAGTTTAAAAAAAACCTAGTTGTTATAATGGAAAAATATCATAGCCAGGTTTAAAAAAGTGAGAAATTTTCTTTTAGAAAGAAAGCTCTTTTGCAGTATTTATAGTATAGTGTATAGTATAGTATAGTGCTGTAAAAATTTCAGTTTCATTAAAGAAGCCTCATTTTAGTCAACTGAACATGTGGAAGCTTCTTTTTTCTGTGAGAGTGCTTGAGGATTGAAACAGGTTATCCAGTGAGGTTCTGGAGTCTCCATGTTTGGGGAGGCTCAGAGCTTGGCTGGATGGTGTATAAGCAACATGATCTAACTAGCAAGCTGGTTCTGCTTTGAATAGTTTGAGCCAGCTGGTCTCCAAAGATCCTTTCCGAACTAGACTGTTCTGTGAAGCTCTGAAATTTCTACTTGCTTGCCCTGACATTAAGTCAGCATACTTAAATTTGAAGTTCAGTCAGCCTCAATACTGATAATCACTTGCAAGCCTGTGAAAGAAATCGTAACTCTTTTGACCTAGTAATACTCAATGGTGGATTTTTTTAAACAAATAGTTAGAATTGTGGGGATTGACAAATGGTGGAGGGGATTGATAGTTAGGTGGCAGCGGCCTCAGCAAGGCTGGCAGTAAGAAGGCAGCATTAGCTGCTTTGCCTGCCTGTGCCAGGACTAACATAGTGGCTGCATGCCCTCAGAGATCTTGGTGGGTCTGCAGTGGTTATCTGTCCATCCTCCTGCTCTTCCCTTTTCCCTTGGTTTCCTCACTACTTTCTAAGGATGATTTTCTCCTGCTGCAGCCATGGCTGCTTCTTTACCAGTTTTGGTAAAGCAGCAGGACTGGCTGCCTCCTGGTCCTGCCAACCCCCTTCCATTGCTTCCTGGTGCTTTCCCCTGGCTTCTCCCACAGTCAACAAATCTCTCTTAAAAAGCGAGGAGTACAGTTAAACATGACCTGTCTTTAGTGGATTGTAACAGCAAACAAAGGAGTTTTGTGTCCTTCACCTGTGAATAACTAATCCATCATCATCATCATCATCATCTGGTTTTATCCAGTTCATTGCAGTTAAGATGAGAGAAAAAGAATTACATTTGCGTGTGTCTCTTGTAAAACTTTGTGAACTTCTTAGCCTTTTTGGATTGACCTGATTTCCACAGCACAAGTTAGATATTGTCTTGGGAAGTAGTTGCTGAAAGTGGCCTGCCTGTATAGTAGTTTGCTTAGTTACTAAATCTCTTTCAAGCTGGACTTCGTAAATATTACAGGAGCTTTGAACAATCTTCCCTCGATTTAGGATGAAATTTATCCTGAATAGGCTTTTCAAATCCTGGACTGATACAAGTATGCATTGAACAATACCACAGTGGCATGGCCATGGCTTTGTAATTTTCAATTCCTATCAAAATAAGTTATGTAAGAAGGAGTTGGTTGTGAAACAAGAAGGGGTGAGCATTTCAGCTTCTCTCAGCTTTGGGTTCACTGTACTTGGGAAAATGGTAGAGGAGTTTTGAGCATCTCATTATAAAAGGACATAGATAAATCTGAAAGGATAGAGGGAAGGGTGACAAAAATGATGTATTGCTTGTAGGAAAGGAGACTAAGGGTGGATATAAACAGTCTATAAATATTTGAGAGGTAATAATATGGAGGAGGGGGAGGGATTATTTACAGTGCTTGAGACAGCATAACAAGGAGCAACGGCTTGAAACTAAAAAAGGCAAAATTAAATTAGACACTAGACACTTTTTTTCCTAACGAGTAGTGCAATTAGCAACGAAGTGACCTGCATAAGGACAAGGGGGTAAGTGAAGCGTAATCAGGAGAGGTGTTTAAGAGTGTGTTAGATTATGATCTCTGGTGATTAATATGGGGGTAAACTCTGATCAATGCACAGGTTAAAGTAGATGACGGAAATCTCCTACAGCTTTGTCATCTCTTATATGATTCATTGCCTCTAGCCATTCCTTGACTGTGTTAAATAAATCATAATGTTACAGGGTTCTGCATCCCTGATTAGATGTTTCCAGTCAATTCTCCAGTTCTCTTGCAAAGCTTGCAGTTTTCCTGCTCCTCTTTTCAAGCAGTATGTGTTACTGCAGCTTTGCATGCGCGCATGCGTGGCGGTGCCTCTGTTTTAACTGAGCTAACGTTTGAAGTGCTGTACATATCCATTCAGTGAGGCACTGACTCCTGTCAAAAGGCTTGTATTTCTGTTGTAGTGGCGAAACAAGGTAGAACTAGCAGCAGTTCTCAAAGTGTCTGAATTAAGAAGTTTTTATTTTTCTTTCAGACTTTCAGTCCTGTGTGATGCTTCACTGGAAGTGTAAAAACAAATAGAATTATAAACATATTTGGAAAATCCTCACAGAAAATTGCTTTTCTTTTTCTGTGCAAGTGGTATTCTGAACGTTGCCTAGGACTGTCTTCACCAGAGGCAGGAGCTGGGGAGAGGTTTCGGTGTGTGCCAGGGAAGCAAGAGTGCCAGGGACCCGTCATGACCTGCCCCTATTCCCTTACTTTGAGAGAGAAAGGCTGCTCAGCCCTGAGATGGAGGCAAAGCACAGGAAGCTCAGCAGTTACTTCTATCCCTATTTCGGAAGAGATTTTTTCCCCTGAAGGATTTTCAAACCTTTTTGGTTTTTAGGTTTGTTTTTTTTTCTCATTTTCAAAAATACTTCACCATAGGGCTTTCTGTGTTTTCAGCATCTTGCTGTCCAAGTTTTTTCACACCTCGTGACGATTAAAGACATATATCTATGGTTAGGGCAAGATAGCTGCTGAGCAGTGTTTGCTGTGTACTGGACAGATTTTGCCGTGTACAGTGTCCTAGCACCAGATTTTCTTCCCACTTAAGGTAACAGGGCTGGTCAGCACTTCCCATTGTTCTTTTTGCCTTGGAAGCTCTTCCTCTGTAACACTGGCATTTGCATATGTGCATTCAGATTTAGAGAGTTATCTGTGCTAGATTGTGCTTTCCATTTGTTATTATGAACACTGAGATAACGAATGGAGCAGAAGCAGAAAATGTACTAGGAATTTCTAAGAATTTACTATCCATGGGCACATTATTCACTATCTGCAGCTAACCTCTTGTTCCTTTCTGTGTCCTTGAAACAGTTATTATATCTTCTCTGAATGTGTGGGGTTCTTTGTTTTAAAGAAAAGATATAAGTGAGGAGTGAAGGAGTACTGCACGCTTCCCTAACTGAGCACTGATTTGATTTCTTGCTTCTCCTTTTGTTTCACATGCTTTCTTGTACCTTGAAGACTGCATTCATTTGCTTAATTTATCAAATAACTTCCTATTTCAGCCTGTTCAATCATTTTCCATTTACAGTAGATTTGTCACTTAATAACATGAGAAGCATAATGCAGTTTTGAAGGTTTCTTTTGTAGGAATGCTTTTTCATATGCTTCTTCTCATTCCTCTGTTTTATTGAAGTTTACTAAACTTTCTTCTGAATTTGAGTACCTGCTAGTATTAATCAGGATTGTGAACAGCTCCTTTACTTAAATAACAGTGTTCATGCACATCTGTCCTATGTTTCCTTGAAGAGCTTGCAGTTAGTTAAATACTGAGTCTGACTTCCTTTGCAGTGAGATTGGATGTCTGATGTTTTGTTTTTTAATTCCTGTCTCCAGTCTTTATTTGTACTATTTTATTGCATACAGGATAAGCCATTATTTGGTTATTTGGATGTCTGTAGTAATGAACACAACTGCACCTCAGCGGATGGTAAGCCACTGTACTTCCTGTCACTGTGCATTTCTGTCAGTTATGCATGAACACCATTCATTAGTGATCAGTTTGCATTTGCATTGAAGCCAATTTTGTGAGTGCAGACGTTGTTGCACCCATGCAACACTGGCAGTCGTGCACAAAAGTTACACACATCCGTGTGATTCTTGTTCTCTTGGTCAGGACTGCTGGATGTCTGCAGTGTTTTTTCACTACTCCCACTTTTAGTTTTTGCATCACATATTAGATAGAGTTAAAAAGCCCTCCTATTATTTCCAGTTGGTCTGTTGTAGAAACTTTTGGGTTTCTGTCATGGTAATAGCTTATAACCAAGCATGGGCTCCATCTAATTCCAACCATCATCCTACTCCCTTTATTATTTTTAGTGTGAGGCATAGTGATTTTAACCTAGTCATATTTCCTCCAAGGTCTCCTATCTCAGACACTTGTGAAGCTTTCCCTCCCTTCTAATGTTTTCTTTGATCTCTCATTAATGACTTAAATCCCTTTAGATTTAATCCACACCGAGTTTCTTTCTCCTCCTCTGAATTTGCTTCTTTGCCCCTGCAGGTGTCTGGGCTGTTTTCCATCATTGTCCATAAATCTGTTTTTCTTCCCTAACTTCCTAAAATTTTTAATTTCTTTCTCTGTTTTTTTTTTTTTTTGTTTTTTTGTTTTTTGGGGTTTTTTTTTGGTTTTTTTTTTTTTTTTTTTTTGTTGTTGTTTTTTTTTTAATTGTGGCTTTACTTTTGTCTCCATTGCTCATTTCAGTAGCATGTTGGATTTGGTAGCGTGAACACAAAGAGTTAACTGTTTGTAAATTTTCTTCTCAAATCAGATATCTCAGGGTGAATAATAAGCTGTGTACATAGATATGCACATGCAGTAGTCATACTCCCAGCTTTTATACTGAAGATTGAAAATGGTCCTTGTTTCTCATGCCCTTAATTTTCTGAAGCACTGATTTTATTGGTCCTGATCCCACTAGCTGTCACACATGCTAATAACTTCAGATGTGTAAATAATGCTGTTGTTTCAGTTCAGTGTGGACAAACATATGCTGGAGCATTAAAATAATGCCTACCACCTTCACGGAGTCGAAGCCATATTCAAAGATTTTGAATGTGTTTTCTTTACCAAAGCCATTCATATTTTTTTCCACTTGAGATTTGAATATGATCACTATAGCTGTGTTATAATGACCAAAAGTGCTAGAAAAGAAAGACAAGCATTACCCCTCAGCTCACGTAAAAAGATCGATTACTCCCTATAGTGAGTGACAGAGACACTGAAAGTTGGATTTGCTGCCATAGATATCTTATTGAAGGCCCAGAGCTTAAATTAATTGTGGAAATAAAATGTTATTTTCCGTAGGTTTTATTTCTACTGCTGTATTAGGAGGATCGTTAAGTTGCATGCTAAATGTTTGCAGCAGATCATTTTTATTAAGTGTACACTAAATGTGAACAAAATGTTCCTTCTCCAGTTCTTCTGAAATCAGGCATATTTCAGCTTCTGTTAGCTGCATCTGGACTGGGGCTCTCTGTGGGACTGAGAAATTTACTATGCCAGGCCTGCAGTCTTCTGGAAGAAATTGCTCTCTCCTTCTTGTTTTGTTTTTTTTCTTTTCAAATCACTTTTTCTTTTAAAAAATACAAATTTGTGTGAAAATTAAAATTAACCAAAAATCTTGAAATTGAAGGGGTTTTTGAATTGTGTTGGAAACACACAATTTCACCCGTTATGGAATAACAACTGTACAGTGGAAGATAGGAATAAACGCTCAGTAATTTTTTTCTGGTCCTTGCTTTACAAAAAGATATGTAGTATTATACCTGTATATGGAGATGGTGACATTCCAGTTCCAACAGGAACTGAAATCAGCAGGACTGGACGACTTATATGCAATTTTAGGAAGAAAAAAAGAAAAAAACTCAACAGCTTGGCTGAGGATATGGAAAGTCTCCCTTCCTGTAAATACTCCAGAACTGCCTGGACACAGTGCTGTACAATGTCTTGTAGGATGACCCTGCTTGAGCAGGGTGGGTGGGCCAGATGACCACCTGCCATCTCTTTCAACCTGACCCACTCTGTGATTTCCAGTAGGTCTTTTAACACTGAAGAAGTTCCTAAATCTTGAAAGAAAGATGATGTCATGCCAGTGTTTCAAGAAAGTGGGTGTGGTAGGGTACATGGCTGCAAATCTGTTAGCTTGACATCACTTTTTTGAAAATAGTGGAACAATCCACAGCAAAATAAAATATGCAAGAAGGGGAGAAATGCAGCTGTCGAATGATGTTCACATAGCATGAATTAACAGAAGTTTATGGGTAAAAATTCTGTCAAGTTGGTAATCTTATATTATTACAAAATTGTTTGGTGAAGTACCATACTTCAAGGCATGCAAATCCTGCAAGGCATTTGATTTTTGTATCCCCTGACATCTTGATTAGGAACCTGAACTGACAGAAAATCGGTACTGTATGTGTTACCTGGTTTTAAGGAAAATGATCCTATTAGTTTGTAGGTCTGAGTGGGGAATTTTAACACAGTAGTGTTTCTGGAGGCACCTCACAGGGACGTGCTCTTTGCTGTAATCATCCCATTGGTATCTCAGAAAGAAATCTGGCAGTATGACAGGTTGTGCTGGTACGTGATGGAAAGGCACCTCTACTGGCAAGCCCTGCAGAAGACAAAAGTGCACTGCAGGGAGGCCAGGTTAGATGATGGTCACACGAAAGCAAAAACTGTTTTAACCCATACAAGAAGTGAAAAATTAAGAAGTCCATCCCAAACAAACACTTGCTGCGCAGCTGGTGATCCTGGGGGATACTGTGCTGAATGTTAGTGGTTCCTGGTGAAAGAGGATGAACTGGCACAGTCCTTCTAGGCAGTTACGTGGTTTGGGAAGCTGGTGGGGTGGTCATGGAACTAATGCTAGTGGGACTCCTGCCCTGGGAGCATGGTACATGCCCCAGAAAGCGGGCTCAAAATGAATATTGGAAGGAAGGGCGTCATTGAACCAAAACCAGTGTAAGGTTGGGAGAGGGGACAAGGGAAGTAGATCTGTTTCCCTGTTCATACTGTTCCCTAGGTTTCTCTTTGTAGGTAGTGGTGGGGATGTAGCAATTGTCTGGACCCACACACCTGGACTTTTAAGTTGGAAGAGCTCAGGCAGGAGACAAATTATTAAAAGACCAGAGAACAGTACTGGAGTGAAAATCAGTTTATTTTACACTTTGGTGATCTCCTTAGCTAACCTTTATTTGATCTCCCGTATGATTGTTCTGATTGCTTATGCCTTTGCCAGACTGTGTCAGCTCCAGTTAGTTTTCTGTGTTATTTCACAGAAATAACACAGTGAGTTTGGTGTGGTGAACAGCAGCAGCAAAATCTTGTGAATTCACTACAAGGCTCAAGAAGGTCTATAGGAAATAACCTTAGTTCTGAGGTCTCCCAACTTTCCCTGAAATGTGTTGTCCCCTTTGCATAATGTTTATCCTAGAGTGTTTCTTTCTGGCAAGTTTTGTTCTTGTTAAAATCTGTTGTCCCACTTAGAACTGGTTTAGCCCTTCAGAAGTAGAACTAGGTAAATGCCATTTTGCTCAAATACCACTCTGGAGTTATTCCTAGAGGTTGGTTGATTCCTTCCAGGTGAAATTGAATTCTTCCAGTCGAGTATCCCTTGAGAAGCATGCCTTGTACCCACAGGCATTGCTGCCATTATGCTAGCTCCTCACTGGGAATGCCGGCTGAACTCAACAGTCCAGCAGCCGCACCTAGCGAGGAATTTTTCATAACACCCATACAGCCCTAGTTTTCAGACCCACTGCAGGACAGCTGCAATGACTGGTTGTTTTGTCTTGCTCTGGTGGGAGGAGGTGAAAAGCAAATGGTAGGAGTTGGCAGATGATAAGGCATAGCTGCGATAAAGAGGTGGAATAGATTGGTCTTTGTGCACTTCAGTTTCAGGGAAGAGGCCAGAGGCCTACAAGAAGCTCAGAATTGTTACACCATACACTTTGGGGTTTATTTGTTTGTGTGTTTGTTTGTTTTAAATGTGTATTCCTGCTTTGAGAAGAATTATGTGTATTTCTAGTTTGGGTTGGAGAGGTACTGTGGTCTTAGTAAGGTGTTTTGGCTATTCCTAACCTGGACACATAGCTGCTGGTAGCCCTCATGTCTGATATGGCTGGTACTTGATATTTTTCTGTCTCCAGCAGGTGTTAGAGCACAACTCCATACCCAGGGCTGTCTGGGAAGGTAATCTGAACAGAAAGGAAGAAGAACCACCAGATTTCATGTTTGAGCTCAACACAGCCATAACAATTGCCGTAACATTGGCAATTGATGGAGGGAGGAAGAGACACAGTAAGCTTTCCGGTCAAAATATTTGGAAATGCTGCATATCTGGCTTCCAATAGGAGAATGAGAGCAAAAGAGCCTGCACATCTCAGAAATCAGGCTCCAGGACAGGGGTACGAGCACCATCTTCTCTTCTGCTCCGTGGACCCTGCTTGTTGCTTGTGTTTGCTGGCTCATCTTGCTTGCAGAGTGGTTTCCACCTCCCCACTGCCTGAGAGGCAGCACAGAGTGAAGGGCCAGAGATCTGAAAACTGCAGAGAAACGCAGAGAAGGGTTTTGTCTTCACAGCAGTGGCTTGAGTAGCTACCTCTTAGCATTTGAATTCAGGGTTACTTTAAGGAATCCAGGGTCTCCAGTTTCAGTCTCCTTTTAAAGGAGACTGACAGATTTGAAAGGCATGATTCTGCATACCTTGTGCTACAGCAATTCATAGTGTTCACTTTTAGTCCAAACTTAATACCTGATCTGTGATGTTTCCTTCTATTTGTCATGATAGAAAAGTACCTCAGATTTTCTGATTCCTGGGAAGTTGGTTTATTTAACAATGCAGTTCAAAAGCACCAAAACCTCTTTTTTGTACTACAGTTTCCTAAGTCATGATTTCATCAATATGTCGTTGCAGTTAGGGATGTGAGTTGAGAGTTTCATGCTTACAAGCACCTAAACAAGAGGTTTTAAGATAAAGCACTCTAGAGAGTATTGATAAATAGGGAATTTAGGGGAAAACAAAAGTTAGGATAACAGGACATTGTCTCTCCTGTTTTCTTGAGTGCCCTGCTTCTCTGTCACCTTCAGTTCTAGTGGCCTTAGGAAGAAGAGGGGCGTAGTACATGCACTTACAGTGCAGTGAAGCTCTTAGCCAAAGCAGGTAGTGCTGGGATGTTGATCACTGCCTGGTCCTTTTCTGGGAGCTTTGAGAGTAATGAAGACAAAATCCTGCTTATTGCACATTCACGTCCATATACATAAAGGACAATCCCTGTGACCATCATACTGGACCAAATTTGTCTGTCAAGAACCTATACTGCATTAACCAAAGCTGTGAATGGGGGGTGGTGTGTATTCTGCATAGTGAAGGAGCAGTAAATGGACGTTGTGTGAAAGAGCAGGCATCAGGAGGTTACAAAGCTGGGAAAACAAGATGAAGTAGACTCTGTGGAGAAAGAGGAGAAAGAAAAAAGGTGGCACTGGAGAAGAGAGCAGCTGTGGGGTTGTCTTCAGAGTTTGATGTTCTGGTTTAGCTGCTTGTTGCTGTCATGCTTCTTAAATTCCCATTGAGAGACTCCAGCCTATTCCTGTTCCCTTCCTTCTGTTACTGGAGGGGTTTCCTTTCCTTTTCTTACTTGATCTAAAGCAGGGAGTGGGAATGGGGAAGGTGTTCATGTGTAATATTTTGTACGGTATCACTATGCAAGGTACAAATAATAAATCACACAGTACATGCTTCGACAATTTACTGCCGGCTTTTGTATATGCTGTGACAAGTGCTCAAAAGGTCAAAAAAGCTTCCTTAACAAATTTGATAAGATAATGCAGTGAGCTGTAACATCATGAAGTCCTGGGGGCCATAGACCAGAATAGAAGAAATAATTATGCATGGTAATGGGTAATTACAGATAATGGCCTTTTTTGGGGGTGGCAGAAAATTACACAACCCCACAGCCTTGCCTGAAATGAACATTGTCTAGCACATTAACTTTATATCAAGTTAAAAGTTCAGTGCTGGAACCAAAGATAATCCACAACTTCTAATAGGGAGAGAGTAGAAATACTCCTCTCAGAGACGAGCACGCATGTAGGTTTTGTTCTCTGGAAGACAGCGTTTCTCAGCAGAAATTAATAGTGCCAGCTTTCTTTGACATCTGAAATAGCTCTGTCATGATTGTTTGGTGGGAGAAACACATTGTACCAGAGTTTCTGATTATGATGTTAGGGAGTGATTTCACACTGGCCTTGTTCAAGGCTACTGTCCAACCTCAAAGCCAGATACGAATTGAACTAAACTAATGCATTGCAAGACTTAATATTGCTAAACCAGCTAATAGGAGTGTGTCAATGCTATATGTACTGAGCAGGGAGAAATTGTCAGATACAAGGTTCTTTTGAGGTATGAAGTCAGGTGTTTTCTGACTGAATAATTTTTTGTGTGTGTGTTTTAATGGTGTAGCTGTCCCTGTGCAGAAGCTGGGTTGCCGGAAGTATTAAAACTGGTGAAAACTGTCACTCTGAATTGAAAACTGCAGGAAATGTAAACTTAGCAGTGGTTGAGCTTACTTACTGGGCAGTGCTTACCTGCTTGTTGAGTCACTGTGTTACTTGAGTAGTCACAGTTCTGTATTTTCAACAGCAAAGCTGTCTATGTGCAGAGTCTCTGTAGGCAAAGAAAAAAACCAAAACTGTGAACCATTGGTTTATGTAAGAACACATGCCAGTAAATGGGGGCAGTGAAATTCTGAATTCAGAATAATTGCCACAATGCATATACCAGTCCCTTTTCTGGAATGCTCAATCATTTGGAGACTAATCCAGTCTAATGCCACATGACTAAATTCAGCCATGCTACGGCATGCTCCCAGACATGGAAATGTGGCTCTGCTATCGTGATTTATAAAACAGTTACTGGTGTGCATCTATCACAAGTAAGATGACTAATAATCTTCCCCAGATTTCTGTGTGGTTCAGTAACCATTCCCAGTAGGCACTTTGGTGCTACCACCCTGTTTTACATGCTAAGAAAGTCTAATAGTATGGACTTTATGTCATTTGAGCTCATATCAGAAGCTTACCCACACATACTTAAATTACCGTTGCCAGCACATAATAAGATGTAAAACTGCCCCTTAACAGTACCAGTAGGAATAGAAAATACTCCATGCTTTTATGCAGCCTTCAAATTTCAGTGTTTTTACTTTTCAGTATATAACCTTAAAAACACATTTGCATCTGTGAGAAGAAGATGGTGATGGAAATTCCTGTAAATTACCTGGCCTTTCTCCTTTCTTCTCCCAAATGATCTATATACTGGCTTCTGCGTTGATTTTGCCATGCATATCCGTAATTTTTGTAAATCACCATAGCTTTATTGAAGTAAATGGTCTGAGACTGGTTTACATTACCAAAGGACTGGACCAGTGTTTTTCACTGTGCTCTGCTAAGCAAAGGCAGGAGCCCATCATGGGTTACTGAATGTAAAAGATGTATATGTGTAACTGACCCATAGTACTCACCTTCTTTAAAAGAAAATACCAGCCACCCTGAAATGAATTAGTGGTTAACTACTATTAATATGCCATAGAGTCAGAGAGTCGTCTACAACACTGAAAGATCAATATCAGTATTTATTGTGCATCATATTGATCTTCTATGAAAGAGTGGGCCATATTTCACACTGTGTACATAGTGCAAAAAAGTAGCATCGGTTCCCTACGGAACTTAGTAAAGACATAGAAAAGAACTTAAGAGATCCAAGGGCACAGCTGCATGAAGAGGTACTGTTGTCTTTGCTGTAAAAGTGTTGCTCAGGGATGAAGAGCCTGTGGTGGCCCTACTTAATAGACTTGGCATTCCAAAATCTGAGTGAGAATTTAAACTGCTTTATTTTTTTTGTTACTGTTACTCTGTTTTCTGTACCTCCTTGTACAGGCTCAGCCCCATTTTTGATCATGTTGAATTTGCAACTTCCAGAATATTAAATTTGTGTGTAATAGCAAGGGAAAGACCCAGGTGTCCTTCCTACTTTTTCCATCTAGGGAGTGAAGACAGCCAAGTCATAAGCCCAGCTCCTGCAACAGATCTCATGTTTTTAAGTGCAGGTGGAGGGACAGAGTGGAAGCTTGATAGTGCAGTAGGGGTTACCTTATTGAGAGCTTAATTCCTCTCAAAAATTTCACCCTTATATGCAGGTGTTTTAATGCTGCAAGCTCTAAGACAGGGGAGGACCCTCTTCTTGCCAGGAGAGCTGTTCAGCTGTGTTGAATTTGGAAGAAAGAAAGAAATCAGCTGAAAGCTGCTTCCTTAGCCTTGGTGTTCTCTACTTGCTGGCAGAAAACAGTCACAGTGACAGGCTGACAGCCTCTCTTGAGGAGAACACTTTGTTGGGTGGCTGGAGGCATGGCTGTAGGAAGGTTCAGCCAGTAGGTAGGAGTCTACCCTTAGAGGTGTGGGCCAAGGACCAACCAGAGGAACCCCACCTAGACAGTTACAGATGTTGATTCTTACAGATGTGTCCTTCCCACATTTAGAAGCATGGTGTCTTGTGGGATTTAGGGAAAACTAACTCTTCTGGTGGTATTTCCTGTGATGTCACAGGAGTCCTAGTTCTTCAAGGAGCTGGATGTGGCTTTCCCTTCACTTGAACTTTTGCCTTTCCCTCTGCTCATATTTTTTATTGTTAATCTCCTGGGGCACATCTCTGTGGTGTGGCCCTGCAGCTCAGAATGGTTGTGTGCTGGAGATGTGCTGGGATTTCATAACTCTGTGTTTATAAGGGAAAAATGCCCCAGGCTGCTGATGCTTGGGGATTTATGCATATGGGAGCCTGAGTGGCTGAATGAGCCATCTCTGCAGACCAGCTTTGGAGATAGCAGCTGATAGTAGTGTAAAGACGTGGAGCATGGAGTAGTGTAAAGACTTGGATGGCCGAAGAAAGCAGAGAACACTTCTGGTGGGTTTTAACAGCCCTGAACTCTGAACCACTGCTGGGTGTTCTGCAGCTACGTAAAAGAAAATGTGGAACAAGTCAAACCTTTTGCGCTGCTGGTGCCAAATGATGGTAGCCCAAACCACAGATAGAAGATAAAAAGAGAAAAGAAGGATCAAAAAGCTTTTTTTTTTCCTCCTCCTTAATGCAGCGGAATACTGCCACTGCTGCTCTTCAGGAGGGAGCTGTAGCACAGCTCCCTGTAACAACCACAGAAGCGTCAGGAATATCAGGAATGGTTGTGTGATTTGGTGGATAGCTATGGGTAGGTTTCTGTTCTAGCCTAGCTCATCTTGTCCCATGTTAGGAAGTGTACTGCATAAGAGCTTTCCACAAGTTGCAACAAAAGCTGTTACTTTCTCCCCCTTTCTTCCTTTGAACTGCTGGCACCCACAGTGACTGATTTCTCCTGTGCATTAGAGAATCAGAATCACAGAACCATTTAGATTGGAAAAGACATTAAGATCATTGAGTCCGTCACCACCTTGTCAACTTGACTATAGCACCTAGTGTCACATCCAGTCATTCCTTGATACCCTCCAGGAATGTTGATTCTACCCTCTCCCTAGGCAGCCCATTCCAGTGCTTAACAACCCTTTCTGTAAAGTTCTTTCTGAGGTCCAACCTGAACCTTCATTGGCACAGCTTGAGTCTGTCTCCTGTGATTCTGCCACTTTGTACTTGGGAAAACAGTCCAGACCCCACCTGGGTACAACCTACTTTCAGGCGGTTGTGGAGAGCGATAAGGAAGTCTTCTTTACTCCATCCTAAAAAACCCCAGTCACTCCTCCTAGGACAGGTGTTCCAGAACCTTCCCACTCCATTGCCCATCTCTGGACATGCTGCAGTACCTCAATGTCTTTATTGGAGTGAGGGGCCCAGCTGAATACAGTACTCAAGGTGTGGCCTTACCAGCACTGAGTACAGGGGGTCAGTCCCTGCCCTGCTCCTGCTGGCCACACCACTGCTGGCACAGGCCAGGATGCCATTGGCCTTCTTGGCCCCCTGGGCACTGCTGGCTCACGCTCAGCTGCTGTCACCAGCACCCCCAGGGCCTTTTCCTGTGGCAGCTTTGCAGCCACTCTGCCCCAGCCTGTGGCACTGCCTGGGGTTGCTGTGACCCAAGGGCAGGGCCCAGCACTGGGCCTTGCTGAGCCTCACACCACTGGGCTCGGCCCATGATCCAGCCTGTCCAGATCCCTCTGCAGAGCCTTCCTGCCCTCCAGCAGGTCAACACTCCTGCCTGACTTAGTGTTGTCTGTGGACTGACTGAGGATAATCTTGATCCCCCTCATCCAGATCATGCTGGTGTAAAAAGATATCATCTTCCTGGTGCTACTATTTTTAATGGGGAGTAGTAGCCCTTCTGATGATGCATTGTAAATTGAAAGACACTGCAGAGATTTTAGAAGAAATCACACATTTGTGCAATAATATAGCCTTGTGAGAAGTTCAGCAGGTGACTGCCTTGCCTGTCTCTGTCATGTGAAATCTGTATCCCAGCAAGGAATGTGTTGGAGGATTTTGCTTTTGGCTTCTATTTTGCAACATTTGAAGCAGAGCAACTGGAATGCAACTTTATTTGAGAAGTAAATTTAGGGAGGGGAGTCAAGCTTGCGCTGTGTCTGTGATCTAAGTTCTGATTTTATCAGATGCAGACAAAAGGATCTAAGAGTCTTGCCTAAAAGCAGGATAATAATTTTAAAAATAACAAAAATGAAAGTGCAGAAACTCTGAAAAGTCTTCTGTGCCGTTGCAGGCACTTCTGTTTTGCGTGCAAAATTGAGAAATACTTCACATAAACAAGGCCAGCTGACATGGTTCTGCAGAAAAATCAGGTGCGGGAAGCATAAAACAGTCTTTGCTAATAAACAGGTCATTGATGTCAACAGAATGGCAGCAAGAACTGGATGGGGACACTGTGTAATTTAGTGACCTGGAAGGAGATGATCCATGATTGCAGAAAGCTTTCATTATAGCTGAAGAAGTAAAACAAGATTGCATTGTAAATAGCAAAAATAGGTAAAACTGATTATTTGCTCTAATACACAGCTAATGCACAGGACTGTAGATGTTGTTATCATGACTCTGAGGGGCTGGTATGCCACTATATTCCTTCCACAGGTAAGTAACCAAGATACAGGTACACCAAGAGAAAGATCCAGAACAAAGTAGACCTGCCTAAAATGTCTTCTCTTAGGGCTGTTATTTCCTATGTGCCTGTTGCCCATGGAGCTCATCCATATGTTTTAAACCGCATTGTTTTCTCCTCTACAAAACAATTGGACAACATCATGGGGAGAAGAGGAGCTCCTTACAGAGAACTGGAACAAGGCAGGGTCACAGACATGCAAACTAGAGCCAGAAATACAGATATGGAGAGATCTGGATGTTTGATTTTTTTTTTTTCCCCCTGTAAATGTATATATAAGATTGTGGTAGTTTTTTGTTGTTTCTGGCTTGGCAGTGTAACTGATGGCATGTAAGAGAGAGAGCTTGGGTGTGCAATAGTACCAACAAGCACCTTCTGTTTTTCGTGCTTGCAAATATTGCAGGGCCCTGGTTGACAGTAGAGTGGGGAGATCGTGGACTCTCATTGTCTGAGAAGCATCCCCATCTTAGGGAATGACAGGGAGGCAGACCTTGCCTGTGGTGAGCACAGCCAGCTAACCCCTGATCTGGAGGCAGTCCAGAGTGGATGCAGCAAGTCACAAGCAGTACCTTTCTCCTCATCCTCTTTTGCTAGTGGTGTGGGATCTTGTTTTGCTTGGTGATTTTCTAGGTACAGGAGCTAAATTTGGGATTGAATGCTTGGCAAGGGTTGAGGACTGTACTGCTCACAGGTAGTGTGTGGGTGTCTGGGACACCTTGGCTGTTCCTGTGGTGTTTTGCCCACTGCAGCTTCTCTTGCCTTGTGGCTGTTTGACCCTCGTAGAGGCATGTTTAGAAGGTGTCCTCTCACCTTCTGGACACTGGCTGGGAGGAGTCATTCTGTAGCTAGATCCTTTCTACTTCTAGAGAGTTACAAGAGACTTGGCACACTGTTACAGATTAAAAAGTAGTAGGGGGCTGCAGACTTAGGCGATGTAAATCATTGTCCCCATCAGTTGATACTGATGGAGGATTCAGAGCATTGCTTAAACCTGCAGTTGGTTTTGTCTGCTGTTTTGCAGACTGTGGTGTGTGTAGGTGGCAGTCTTGGACTGTGAGTAGTTCTTGGTCCTCTTGAGTTTCCACCGAACACTCAGCCATGTTTAGCTTTCAGCTCCTACTTCTTATTTACCACTCTCTGTCCAGCCTTTGGGAGGAGTAGTGGCTCATTAGAAGGTGGAAGATAATGGTCTTTTTTTTCTTTTCCAGAGGGACGGATGCTCATTCAGGACATCCCTTCCATCCCCAGCAGAGGGCACTTGGAGAGCACATCTGAGTTGGTTGTGGACTCCGCCTACTACAGCAGTTTTTACCAGCCATCTCTGTATCCTTGTTATAACAACCTGTACAACTACTCCCAGTACCAGATGGCAGTGGCCAGTGAGCCTTCCTCCAGTGAGACAGGGGGCACAATTGTAGGGTCGGCCATGAAGAACAGCCTTCGAAGTCTCCCAGCAACATACATGCCGAGCCAGTCAGGAAAACAGTGGCAGGTATGATCTCCTCTTTGCTGGTTTCGTGGCAGCGCAAAACCAGAATCATATTCCGGGGTGGCATTAGGACCCATTTTGAGAAAGTTAGACAAAATGTGTGGTTGCAATGCAGCATAACAAAAGTAATTACATAGTTGGACAGTGATAATGGTATGGATAAATTGCCACGAGCACAAAGGGCACTAACTTGATTTTATCTTCTGTATTATGTGACAGTAGATTACTAATTGTTTTCCAGAAAAAAGAGTCCAATATAACATCCTGAGATCCTAAGGTGTAATTTCTGGGAGGCTTTGCTCTTCAGAAGCATGGGTTTTTTCCATGTTTCACATCCAATGCACCAAGGTGACCCAGGAGACCATGCTGTTGTGCAGCAGTTTGGTTGCAGTCAGTTGAATGTGACATGGCATATTGCTAGTTGTGTGTTCTGGTAATTGGTAACTTCAGAGCTCATGATTTTTACTCATGTAGTTCAGGTTACAGGCAGTACCTGAGAGTTTCAAACCAGAGCTCTATGTACTTTGTTAGGATATAAAGCAAATCAAGCCCTCGCACTATAGGACATGATAATTGTAGCATCCAACTCAGTCAGAAACTGGAAAATGGGAAAATCTGCCAATATGGGGGATTCTTGGCAAAGTGGAAACATTTCAGTAACTCAGGGACTATTTGATTTTGAACTGCAGAGATGCTTTTCCTGTTTGAGACTGAACTGGTACGGCTGTACCCTCTGAGTCTGCATATGCCTGTGTCCCTTGTGTAAGGACAGGAGAGGGCAGACCTCTTCTGTAGAGCATCAGGACAGGGCAGGCTGCTTCTGCAAAGGCTGTGTTGTGAAACCACTCAACAGTGAAATGTCCACCAAAACCTCCTTGTGTAAGTGAACAGATAGGTCATCCTGTTTGCTGACAGACAGTTTCTCTAGCCAGGTTTCTCTGGCAGAGGGACCAGCTCTGAAAGGGCGTTTTAATTTTTGATACCAAGGAGCTGAAAGTAATGCCAGGGTGATTGCAATTACTGTAGCACTTATCACTATTCCACATCCCTTTTTCTGCTGTGAGTACAGCTGTATGGGATAGGGAGCTATCTCTCTTCCTTCTGTGGTGCAAGCCCATGCCATGAGAGCTTTCTTCTCTCAGTGTGTTGATACATGAAGGTACACCTTTCCAGTTGATGGTGTCCTCTCCAGCTGATGAATTCAATCACCAGGCCAAGAGGAAAATTAGTCAAGGCGAGTTACAGGATTTTGTGCATGGTAATGGTGTGAGGTGCCAAGTGCTTTTTCAACTTTTTTATTTTGGTTGATTGTGTTAGCTTGGTGCAGCAGAATGTTTCAGATAGAAGGTTACTTCTCAAGCATCTGCAGCACTTAGCTTGCTGATGCATGGAGACACCATCAAAAGACAAACGAACAGTGGCAACATTTGCCTTGAGAAAATAATGTTCTTGCATTTCACCTAGCACACAGTGTTTGAGGAAGAGTTGTGTGAGTATGTTAAACCTTGGAATGAAGATGTGGTGTCCTCACTCACAGTTCTGTTGTCATGTACTGTAACGTATATGGAAAGTCTTGGCTTAGAGAGTCTGTGTCTCACTTGTGAGATCACCAGTTGCTGTGGAACCTTTGACACCCCTTAAAGAAGCGAAAACAGCTGTGTGATTTCCATAATTCTTCTCTTCAGGCCCTGCAGAAACTAACTTCTGCTTAAGTGCCATTCAAATTAGTGAGATCTTGAAGGGGTAAGTAAGGAAAAAAACTACATGGGTTTTGTCAAAAAGGACAGTTTTCTTTACCCCAGCAGGCTCAAAGCTGTGGATGTCTCATGATATTTGTGGGATATACCACATTATTCCATTCACCTTTATATGAATTTGTCTACCACATCTAAGATGTTAATTTCTCCAGAGCTGACCTTTTGGGATTCCTCAGTGCTGTTCTGATGTTTTGGATGTCCAAGCAGAGAGATAAAGGTGCTGCTTTTGGCCTGCAGAATTGATGTCTCCCCAGCTTCTAAATGTCATGAATCCAGGATCAACTTCTCCTCTGACACAGGGCAGGGTGTAGTTCAGGGTCAGTGTTTTGAACTTTACAAACTGTTTCTCAGACTGATCTACATGGAGGATAGTTTTTAATGGAAGAGTTCTGAGTCATAGGGTTTGCATACTCTAACAACAGCATAAGATTGCACAAATAATGATAAAAAGTTTCAGTGAGAGGCTAGAAAACATTTGATGGCAGTGGGTACAGTGATGCTAAGGTTGTAAAACCCTGTGTGGCACTGAAGATGGTTTATTGTAAGGGGAACAAAGTCTCAGTTGCTGCATGTGGTTTGACATCAATTCTGCACATGCGGGTTACCAGCAAGGGAAGATCACAGAAATAACAATAAATGGAGAATGAATAACTAATGAGCCTTTCTGTCAAGCACAGTAAAGGAATTAAAGGAGAGTTTCATTCAAAGCATGATCCTCAGAGAGGAATCAGACCTTGCTTACACTCAGGAGGTTTTGCTGGCAAACCTGTGCATGCTTATCCTCCGCAGAGGAAACACGTAGCTGTTACCTACACTGGGACTTCTGCTGGGCAGCTTGTACTGACTGAATTTATTTTTACATGTACAGGCTTTATTAAACCGGTCTTCAATAGAAGTGCTTTTTCTTTTCTAACATGTATGGCTGTTAACTTTTTGATCAAAGTTTTTGATCTTTGTTTCTTTGCCAGAATCACAGCTGGGCAATGCCTGCTGTAACCAAATTAGGGCAGCTTGCTAAGGTGTGAGCCCACAGGAGGTATTCTTTTATGGTAGAAGCCACCACTGTGCTCACTGGAAGATATTCCAGTTTAAGCTGGGTAGACAAGACACCTGGCTTTTTCAGGCTCAGTTGGTGAAGGCTCACAGATCCTAGATTAACTTTAATCACAGGGAGAATTGCGTATTTAACTTCTGGATGCAGACAAGGCCTTGAACAGCCCAGCTGTCTGCTGTTTCAGAATTTAGGGAGCAGGAGAGAATAGCCGGGGAGGAAACATGTGAGTGTGTGTGGGATGAGATGAGGATTAATGCATCATTGAGCATTGGCAAATAAACTGAATCACTGAATCTTTAATGTAGATTAATGTCAGATTTCATTAGTCTTTGTTCTTTGCAGGGGCTGGCATGCTCGAGTGGATTCATAAAGGTGCAAATATTTTATGTATTTCTCTGTAGGTTTTCCTCATCTATATACAGTCACACCAGAAGTTGTATCTATCATGATTTGATAAGTGTAGTGAACATTATTGTTTTGGTTGAGGCTTCTTTGGTCATTTATATTCTGCTGCTCCTTCCAGCTCTAAGGCAGATAATCACCTATGTCTGTTGTTGCACCTGAGGAAGAGACAAGCCTAAGTTGGCAGTAAATGTAGCAGATTTGGTGGTTACTGTACCTCTCCTTTCCCTGTCCTGTGTGGGCATCTAGAGTTTCCCTTGAAGCTCTTGTAATTGCTCATTACAATGGGAATTTGTGTGTATTCCATCCACTTCCATCCAGTTAACAGTAAAATCAGTTTGCCCACATAAGTACTGCATGTCAGAGTGGGTTGGTGTACTTCAAAGTTGGTGCTTTTGAAACTGGTCACACTGCTATGTGAGAATATGGGGTGATTGCAGCCTTTTCTATCACAGCAAAAGTAAAGCCTTGTTGGACACATCTGCATCTAATCAGACTTGATTTTCAAAGCTGACAAACTGCTGGCGCATGATCCACAGCACAAGTCTAATCTGGACTCATTGTGAGTCAGCATCACGCCCCAGAAATGTTAAAACTTCTGATACATGCAGCTAAACCATTAAAAATTAGCAAGAATGCAGAATGTGCCCCCACACCTCGGGACCAGTGGCTGCTTTTTCTTTGGTATTCTGGTAACTCCAGGTATCCTGCTCCTGGGAAAGGTTAAGGCTGGTGCGGACGTTTTAGACACATTTCAGAACTTCAGCTTTCCTTTTCCTCTTCCCTTCCCCTTCCCGGAACTTCCCATTCTTGGCAAACCAGCGTTCTCACTTTCAGAACCTTATCTTTTTTGTTCTTTCCTTATACCAGTTTAGTGCAAAAATAACTTGTGAGAAATTTTGACTTGCTTTCCAGTGTGGGATTTACATTTACCATCTCTAAAGTATTTAGTATTGCTGATGTAGTAAGGATTTTTAAGGATTTCTTAGAAGTACCAAAGATTTCTTAGAAGTATCAAACTTGGGAAAATTTTCTTACTAAATCCAGAAGAGTGTGGCTGTGACAGGACAGCTAGGAGGTTGAAGAATAGCCACTTGCTAATATTAAAAGATGTCTCTTTTCAACTTCTTCCACCTTCTTCTGCTTTCTAGCGCAGTTTTTCCTCCAAAAAACCTGTCTCTCTTATAGAAATTGCAGTCTTACTCTCCAGAAGTCAGTGTAGAATGTGTGCATGTGTGTGTAAATATATACACATTGTGCAAGTCACCCAAGACAGTCCCAATTTTATGTGTAAGCCGTGAATTATATACTGTATTCATAACATACCCTTCACACTACAGATTTATGCTAAAAGTATCCTAATGTTTCTGACAGCTCATGTGTGACATGAATGCAATCCATATTTCTTGGAGGAGCTAATCTAAGTGGTTTATTTTCCAATACTGCTGATAGGGCTATATCTCTAGGTGTCACTGCAGTTGAGATTCTGATGGTAACATATTGTTTATGGGTCACTGCCTTTGTCTAAAAGAATAGGTTGGAACAGAATAGCAAAGGTTAATTAAGTTTGTCTATCAAGGAGGGACAGATATAGATGTGTCTTGTATTTTCTGTGCTAGAATCAAAGTAAGTCAAGGCAGGGTATGATAGACTCATTTTTTCTTTTTTCTGAAAAACATGCTTAGCTGGTTTTAGGAGTGAAGCACCTTGGGCAGTATGAGTGCAAGAGAAGTTGTGAGTGGTCAGCATAAGAGCAGTAACATTGCAAGATGGGAGAGAAGCAGCAAACCTGGTTTATAACCGCAGAAGCTGAGGCAGGGAAGTGTCAAATAACTTGTCACAGTCACACAGCTCACAAATGACAGAGGGGAGGTTACTGATGCCTGAATTTCCATTTAATTGCCCAGTGGCTGCCTTCTTGCCCATGCCAAAAACCAACCTGTGAATTCTGTTGTTTGCAAGCAATGACACAAATGCAGTTTTATGCCCACTAAAATTGACTTTAAAATCAAGGCAGAAGCAGGAGGCTGTGTTAAACTGTCAAAGTTCTCTGGTGTTTCCATAATTACTGAGTTTGGTATGTTTGTTGCTGAGTCATAGATGAAATAAAAGGATGGAAATCCTGGGTAAAGTGACTTGGCCAAGATCATATGGCACACCATTGGCAGAGCTGAAGGATTGCACTTTGATCTCCTTTGTTGCTTATAAGTTTTTGCAGCCCTTGTCACCCAGGAATAGCATTCATGACCTCCTCCTGTTTGTGTTTCTTGGAAACAAGCCCTATAGTTGGGATCAGCTGGGAAGTGTGAAGATAACACTGGCAGGCTCACAAAGAGATTGTGCCTGGCAGCTTCTGCAAATACAAGAAGTACACAGGTGATGTTTTGGCTAAACAAATATCTGGGAAGGACAGGATCATTTTCTAATCTCTGAGGCTAGAGAGGTGAGTCACCACTTGGTGCCTGCTTTGACACCTTCCTGTTTCTGGTTTGGCCACTTTCTCTCCTCGGCTCTTTTACCACGAAGAAGATATGTGGAGTTTATGCTGCCAGCTCGGGAGGGGGTGCTGGGCTTTATGTGCTCTTCCACCAGTGGTTAAGAAAGGCTTTTTACAGGAATGGTCTGATGCAAAAACATTTTCCTCATGTGTTCCCTAGATTTTGCTATGTATCCTGTCACTTGGACATAGCTGGAGGGCTGCACTGACGATTTTGCTCAGTGATTAACAAGTGCTGTTTCCAGCTTATCTGTGCAAGGGCAAACTGTAGCTGCCTCTCAGTTCCTCACAATGGCTTTTCAAGGCACAGGGAAAGAATTTCCTGTGCACTCGTGGCCTTCCAATCAGGCCATATTTATTTGTTCATGAATTTTAAGCATCTCACCATTGCTTGCAGTACATCTTTTAAAACATTACTGAGTGTATGCTGTGTTGTACAATTTAGGGGAACCTGTAAATGTTGCATAGGCCAGCTGCTGCTCTGATGATATGTGTCTCCCACTAAAGTCTGTACTTGGTGAATCCTACAGCTGGAGCAGGGCACAAGCACTGTGTGGCTGGAAGGGAAGCAGCTTAGGAATTCAGGATGCCCTCTGCAAAGACCAATGCATGCCTTTCCCTTCCACAGCTCTTGCTCACCTAACATATGCCTTGTTCTTTTGGCATGTAGCCTGCAGTGATACAAACCAGAGTGGTTTGTGGGACTGTCCCAGCTCATGCCTGTCTCAGCTTTGTTGTAAGGGTGGAAGGGGCGAGGGAGGCAGGAGACACCAGAAGGCCAAGCATTCTCCTCCTGTGGTCCATGCATGACCCCAGCATTCCCCCTAGACAGACCTAGCACAGAGTCCCAAACCTGATACCTTACTGTAGCGTTTGGAAAGCTGAACTGCCCCAGGCTGAAAATAATCTGAATATTCGAGCTTCCCCAAGGCTGTATTGATCTCCCTTTTTGGCATTCATAAACCTGCAAGGATTCCACAGAGCTGCAGGAGTTAATACTGACCAAATGTCCCTTATCATGAGGTAGTGGTCTCCCAAGTCCCCTTTTTAATGCAGCACTAAGGTCAAGAATTTTTACAACTGGTTGGTTTTTTTATTGTTACTGTAAAATAGGATTGCTAAGCACTATAAAAAGGAAACCTTATGGTTCAGATTTACTGTGGTGTAGATTCTAGATAGTTTAATAAAAGAAAACCAAAAGCTTTTGGATTTTCTTCAGTAGTTAATACACAGCATATTCTTTGCAGAGCCAAGCCTCTGGGTGTCGGTCGAATTGTGGTTCGTAGACTTGGTGAGGGTAATAAGATTATAAAACATGTCTCTTGCTAGCCAGCTACCACACACTAATAATAATAGTAGTAATAATTCATTGCATCTAGGGATTTTAGCTGAGTTGTTTTTTTAAGAAATGGAGAAAACCCCTAAAAAAAGCGTTTAAAGGAGGTGGATCACTGCACCCACTTTAGGAGGGGGAGATGTGCACATGATCTAGTTCGTGTCAGGGAGTGATCCCTCCATTTTGATACAGCTGAAATAATCTGTCTCCTGCAGGCAGCCTTTTCTTGGTTGTACTTGTGCACACATGGCTTTGCACAAGGCAGAAGTAGAGATGTGAGGTCTGGAGATGCTGCCCTGCCCCACCAAGGGAAGGAAAACTACATGCAACACACAGACAGAGAACAACTGGCTAACTTTTTTTTCCCCTGGCACTTCCAGAGCTGTTGAGCTTTGCAGATGTGCAGATTCAAAACGCCCTTTGGACTGTGCTTTTGGGCGATGTTTTGTTGAGGGAGTCTTGTTTCCAAAATGGAGAGTGCCCTTTGGCAGAAGAGGAGAAGCAATGTCAGTAGCTGAGTTCAGACTTCCTCAGGCTGACTCATTAAATTTTTGAAAAGCAATTTACTATCTACTCTGGATGAAACTTCAGTGTGTGTTGAGCTTTTTCGGCATGTGGAAGTAGAAAAACAAAAATTTTAAGTATTGCTTTAATTTATAGGAGAAAAACTCTTAACTTTTCACAGGCTAAAAGCAAGTCCCTCACTACATGTGCAAGTATATGCAAAGATGCTGCTGTCAGAAATCAGACAGAAGTGCACTTACTTCCTGTAAACAGCCACCATTCTCTCTCTGTGCACCTCTCACTGAAAACATTCCTCAGAGAGAACCAACAGGATTTTATGTGCTTGGGCCACATTATTTGCAGCTAGGCACATGAAAATGAATATGGAATTCTTACAGGGAATTCCCCTTAGAAAACGAGGGGTGGCTGCATTGTGGAGTGGTTCTGAGAGGTGCTGTGGCTCCTGCTGCCAGGATCGGACCCTGCAGGTGTCCTGGCATGGGGCAGCAGTCTGGGACAGCCCAGCCTCCCCTGCTCCCTGGCTCGGAGCTTCGCAGCCTGGGAAGGGCTGAGGGGCAGCGCTCCAGGGACCACAGTGGAGCAGGCAGACCTGAGGTGGGACCTGGCTGAAAAGGCTGCCTGACATGTCTGCTAGCAGACACTGTGTAATGGCATAGCTGGATGTGCATTATTGTTGGCACTGCTGCTGTCATAACCGGTACAAAACTCTGACAGTTTGTCTCTGCCCAGAAGCTTTCCGTCTTTCAGTAATTCACTTCCCAGCATACTTAGAGAAACCAGCTAGTCTTATCTTTCCTGTTGAGAATGTTAATCTTGTTTTGGCTGCATTTTTGGAGCACGGAGGCCATGTTGCATTGTAAGGCTTTGTAACAAATAATAGGAAGTTGTTATTTCTTTCATAAAACACAAATTTGGGAAAACATTACCGCTCCTCTGAGGAGATCAGTTTGGATGGTATCAGGGCACTGGAGTAGAAAAAACTTTGATTTCTGAGTGTTGCCACTTTGCTGCAATCTGTGGAAGGGAAAAGGGATGTCTGATTGATGCTGTGCTGACATGGCAGACCTGCTGGCTGGTGTCCAGTTGTGGCTTCACAACCAGCTTCTTGTATAGTCTAAACACAACTTGCTTTTTTTTAGTAACTCGAGAAAATATTTTTCCCATCTTACTGTAAGATGGGTATTGTAAGAAAAATAGTGTGCTTGTGTTTGGGTGTGTCACTGCTCAATGCCATGGAGCAGATCCTGTGAGAGTTGGTCCATAGGACTGTCCTCCTTAGCCACCCAGTAGGTCCCTGGCAGAGCAGTTGCCAGCAGTCTGAGGTGGGTTAGTCTTTAGGGATGTGTAGAAGCTGGATGGACACTTCACCTCTCACACTGGCCAGGTGTACATGCTTGAATGTGCCATAAGCTGGGGACTTGGCAGGAAGCTGCTTGCAGTGAAGGGTACGTGCTTGTGTGCCAGATGCATCTCCATCTGCAGTAAGGTAAAACAGCCATAGGTCTGCTGCTGCTGCTGCTGCTGGGTCACATCTCACACCACACCACCTGTAGCTGGTCAGTGTGGGCAGACTGTGAAGCTACCAAATCAAAACCGCAAGGCTAGCATGTCAGAATGTTACTTCCCATGCACCCACTGTGACCTCCTTCAAAGTCATGGAGGGGTGGGGGTGATGGGATAGCAGGGAGCCCCCATGGCACTGGGGCTTGGCTTTCACAGGCTACTGTTGCATTTCTCTCTCCTGACAGGTGAAGGGCATGGAGAGACACCACACCGTCAGCTCCCAGTACCGCATGTGTTCCTACTACCCACCTGCTTCCTACCTGGGACAGGGGGTTGGCGCTCCCATGTGCCTCCCCCAAATCCTGACCTCTGAGGACATCCCCTCCTCCTCAGAGTCAAAAGCCAGAGGTAAGTGCACCCGCTGGGCATGTGTCACCACCTTGCCTTGGACCTACACCCAGGAGGCGTGGGTTGCTGCTGGCAAGGAAGCTAAGCATGATCAAGCAGCTGTTTTAAGGATAGTGGCTGGTTTCTGGAAGGCTTGTAGTGATGGTGTACACTCACTTAGTCTTGCACTTTAGAGGCTTCATGATTCAGGAGTCAAATCAGTTGTACCTTCTGCATTTAGGTATGTCTCTTAAAGTTGTACAGCACTTGAGGTGCTGTCTTTGGTGCTTACCACCTAGCTCCCTCACAGAAGTAAATAACAATTTGTGCTCCAACCTCAGAATTACCTTTCTTCTCAGAAATGCTGTCATTTTTTTCACTGGCCTCCCACTGAGCCTTTGCCATCCTTTCTGAACCACATGTGGGAACTACTGCGTCCCAACCATATAATGAAGCGCCTTGTAGACTTGCTTCTGGTTTTTTTTCTTGCTCATCATACCATGTTACTTAATTTAAAAGTATTTCAGATAAGTCTTTCTTTCCATATTGTGTTTCAGGCTCTCCTAAGGATTACTGTAATCCGCAGTAATTTCCAGCACTGGTGAATTTACCCTGTGGTTTTGACAGTGTTTCTTGCACTTCCTTGTTCCCTTACTCCCATAGCAGACAGTGCTAGCACAGGTGTTAACACGGCTCCGCTGGAGTAATCCAGTTCCACTGAGCTGCCTCTCCATCACTGAATCAGGTCAGTAACTGATGCTGGAGAAATAAGAGAAGCAGAGAACAAAATCTTGACACTCTCCAGCATTCAAAGGTATCCCGAGCCAGGACAAAAAGCTTTTCACACATTTTGTTTCTCTGTACCAATCAGTCAACTTGGCAGTTCCATGTTATATACTCTGTGTGAAGTATTTTTTTTTATTCACTTTACACCTGCCAAGTTTTTTTTTGTTTGTTTTTTTTATTTCACTGAGTCACAGCACTGATAACAGCATCCATCCTCATTTCCTTCTCTTTCCTTCTACATTGAAATTAGTCTTCTCTTTCTGTCTGGTACATCTGGAAGGATGTATGTTGTGTAGGTTCCATCATTGTCCTTAGTCATGGTCTTTCTGTGGCTGAAGTCCTGGTGTCTCTTTCAGTTGTGTCATGTGGTTGTGTCATGAGAGGACCTTAGGGATCCAAGTGATGTTTTGGAAGGTGAAGTGTGTATAAAGTCATACTTATGGCTTGTGTAAGTCAGCACTGAGCCCTTGTATTCACTAACAGCAGAATAATTTCTGTTGAGGAGGCGGCTGTTCTTTCATTGTGGCTGTTTCTCAAAGTCTTCCAACTAACTGTGGCATGTTAGATAGATGAAGAAACAACATACGGTGTGATGAAACCTTAGACTTTTCCTCCTTCTCCAGCAGTTTTAAATGGCTTAGAGAAATCAGTGATCCTTGGTTCATTTTCCTTCTCTTTTCTTCAACTTTATTTTATTCCCTCTTTTCTAACCACCAGTGAACAGTGACGTCTTCCTTTCTGCCCATTGGTTGGAGAAGCAGTTGGTTTTATGCTCAACTGCGGTTGACACTTTTTCTTGCATCCATCACTACTAACTCACTAAGAGGTCTTAGCAGCCAAGTGTTTTTAAAAATAGACAAAAGACCTTATACCCTTTGTTCCCAAATGCACTTCAGTAATTTTTCATCACTCTAGAAAAAAATTATACGTAATGTTCCACTGATTTTTAAACTGCATAAATACTGTATTTTCAATAATCCCTGACTGCTTCTCCAGACACTATTCCACACACAGATATTGTTCCCTAAGTTACACCATCAATCAGAAACCGACAAGCAGTGAGATGTAATTTACTGAGATCAAACAGCATTTTCCAGACTCTGAAGAAGTGTTTTTCCATAGCAGGGAGCTAGTGGGTGAAAGAGGCACCAATGCTTTTGGAAGAAATTTGAACCCATGAGCAGGATCATAGCCAAACAGGCTTCTTAGAAGCATCTTCTTTTTTCTTAGGCATGTTCTTGGAGGAGATGTTTTTACTTTTTCTGTCTACAGACAAAAGAATATCCATAGGAAATATATGATTTACTCTTCCATGACACTTTTCTTCTGGTGCTTTTCACAGACCTGAGAGGGTTAGAGGTTTGTTGCCTCTTTATTTTCACCTGTATGAGTGCTGGGTGGATTGTGTGTGTTAAAGAGGATGGGTCATTTCCCCAAAGTATTGACCTGCACTTGTTGTAGTTGCTGTCTCCTACAAAAGATACATTCTTAAGAATTTCTCTGTTGATCATTGGGCTGAGCTTTCTGTCCTGTCCTTTCAATACCTGACTCCTTTGTTATGAAGCCCAAGTGACACGGTTCTGCAGGGTTAGTGATTGGTACTTTCTGAAAACAACTCTAGTGTGTTTTTAAAAAAGCAAATCATACTTCATTAATTTCTTTTGTATGTTTGAAGTAGTAATCATGCTCACTCAGAGTCTTCCTTTCTTTTTAAAAATATGTATTGATGGATTTTAGATCTGGGAGGGAATATTAGGATAATCTAATTTTATTTGTTATATAATGTAGACTGTAAAACTTCACCTAAACTCTTGCAGCAAACCTGTGGTTATATTTTTAAGACCTCTGTGAAGATTTATGTGAAGCCAGAAGTTTTGCAGGAAGGTAACAGTGTGCTTAGAAGAGCTGCAGGTCAAAATAAAAAACGGAGGATTTAGCCACATTTTCAAAACATCCGAAGTGTGCGTCATTAGCAAAAATGGTTGTTAATTCGCAGGCACAAATCTGCAGTGGTCTTACTACACACACATGCAGTCTGTTACCTGCACTTCAGCTGCACCTTCAGCATTATAGAGGCTTTGACAGTTCATGTGTTGTTGTGGTATTTGAGTGAGACCATTAACTAATTTTGTTCTGGTAAGTTAACTGCCTGCTTAGACCAGTTACAGTAAAAGAGATGAGAAATGAACTAGCTACGCTTTCTTTCTTTCTTTCAATGAAGTGAAGATCTCTGGAAGCTTCTAGCACTTGTACAGGACCATCATGGCATGCTACCATGTCTTGCATATAGTAATGGGCTGATGTCTTCTGAGTGGCAAAATACCATCAAGTTATCCTCCTTGCAGTCTGAAGTGTTTCCAAGTAACATGTTTGCTTCCAGCTAAGCACAGCTGCTGCCATTTCAGCAGACACTGGGAAAAAAAGGGAGAAGAAGTTGATAAACCAGTGACAAACAGCAAAAGGATGATTTTAGAGGGCTTCCTTAGGTCAACAAGTTTTAAGTTTTAGGCAGTAATTTCTAGGTGGGAGGGGGATTTCATACTTATTACTGCAAAATACTTCCTTCTTTTTTCTATAAAAGCAGTGGGAGGAAAATACATATGAGAAGGTTGTCAGATGTTGTGCATGTACATAGAAAAGCATAGTTTTGGAAGACAAGTTGAGAAGTGGGGAAGTGAGAGTGGGACACAACAAGATATTTAATCTCCAAAACTCAAATACTTTGTTCCCATTGATTCCTGTAGGACAGCTGCATGCTTTTTGTTTGTTTGTTTTGGTTGGGGTTTTTTTTGGGGGGTGTTGTTTGTTTTTTTAATAAGGCTCTTTAGGTTTGGCACACTACCCAGAATAGTCTAACTCCTTCCACTGATTTTCAGTAAGCCTCTCCAGCATCTATTAAATAACCTGTGCAAAACCTTGGAAGCACATGCAAGGCATGTGCCTCACTCTGGGTCCTGTTTACACTGCATGAAAGTGCAGCATTTACTTATCTGTATGAAAGTGTTTACCAGGTTTGGGAAAGTGGCAGAAAAATTTAACATTCAAATAGAAAGATGCAAAGGATAAACATCCCTGTATCTGCAGACACTACAGATTTTAAAGCAGTTACCTGGTCTTAAAGTTGGCATGGAATGAAACCTCCTCTATGTCACCATTGTGTGAAATATTGAGATAATTACACCATAATTATGGTGTAATTATCTATGGATTTAAAATTTTGTTCCAGCTGCTGGACAGTTTTGAATTTTTTATTTTCATGTCCTAAGTGTCATGAGTGTTGGAAATACAAGGAATTAAGTCCTGGAGCAGTGCTGTGTTTGCATCTTAAACATTAAGCAGGAGTCTGAAAGTTCTCCTAAAGGCATGTGAGAAAAGACTATTTTGATGCAGAAAACATCAGCAGTTTTGTGTAAATAAGCAAACATAATTTTCTGGAGAAGAACATTTCTAGTAACAGGTTTTCTGTGTCAGCATAACTACTTCCAGCACTGAAACACCTTCTCACAGTCCTTTCTAGAATTCAGGTAGCAGGTATGCCCAGTTTTAGGGTCGTGGAAATGAAAGCGACACAGACATTTCTGGAATCTGCATTGAGAGACTGAGCCTTCCTTCTGTGCTCGGATGCTGTATCAGCAGCAGTACTGAGCCATGGGAGAAGCTGGGCCAAACTGGAGCAGCTCTGTAAGAGCCTCTTCCTGTAGTTCTGCAAGAAAGGGCATGTTGGAAGCAATCTCCCCGCCTAAGATAAAAAGTTTCACTTTGTCAAAAGCATTGCTGGAATGCAAGGAATGCTCTGTGCCCTAGAAACATGTTTGAGAGATGCAAAGATTGGATGTTTTCTTCCCAGCTGGGTTTTTGTGTACCAAAACCTTTTGCAGCTTCCTATATGTCTTAATTTTGCATGAATATGTGTCCTATAAGTGAATGCCATGATAAACAAGTAACACTTCACAGCCACAGGTGGCACCTGGCTGTAGGTTCAGGAGGGTCAAGAAGTCCTGGTAAGCAAAAGGTCACTGAAACCATTTCCCTGAATGTGAGCTGCTTTCTGCAGGCATTGAAGTTATAAGGATGGAACTGCAAACAAAGCAGGCTGGTTTGATACGGCTGAGAACAGCAAAAATACCCCAAAGAACAGCAAAAAGCCTTGCCTCTGTCTGCTCTTAATTTGCAGCCAGCTGGGAAGATGCACTGACAAAGCTGTACCAATAAAGGAAGTGGGAAACATCTATACCAAATAGCCCAAATTATCTTTTGTCAGTCAGCTAGCTGCAATCTCGGTGAGTTGAGGAGTAGCTCTTTCAGTCCCAAGTGGTCCAGGTGTTGTCAGGTGTGAGACATTTTATTCTACTCCTTTTCTGTGCACCTCTTCGGAGAGCATCACCAGAATTCATCTTGAGCTCGGAAGGGTTTCAGCAGCAGAGTGTATGGGGAGGATAAAATTTTGCACCCAGAAATTCATCAGTATTTGGCTTGTTTGTTACATATGTGTGTCTGTTATGTATCTGTGCATCTTTTGCTTAAAAATTGATCTCTACTCAAGAATATCTGTCCTTAATGATGGAGGAGCAAGCAGTGTTTGCTGAAAACTCAAGACTATCATTTTAGTTTCCACTATCATTTTACATCAAACTCTTAGCAATAGATTTTGAGATAACACCAAAGAAGAGAAAAGGGGTAAGGATCTAATCTGTAGATCTTCAACAGTTTGTTCAAGTTAGTCACTTGAACTTGGGGCAGCTGTTTATTTTTTTGTGCATTCTTATTTCTGCTTCTTACAGTCCTCAGTGGCTATGCTGCTTGCAGCTTCCCTTTGGCACTGATTACAGTGACAGTGAGCAGATTTTCTATTGTATTTCTGCATGCCTTAATTATGTTGCATGCACATTGCAGTGTTTTATAGATCTCTTTAGGCAGATGACTTTTTAAAATGTAATTTTCATTAAAAATTGGAACTTTGGGTGTAGCTGAACACAGTTGTTGAGCATGGCTTTTTTTTATCTTTTAAACTAACGGGGTTGCCAACCCTGATTCATGATGATGGTATTAATCACACTTGATAATTTAAATAATTGTAACAGCAGCTGTCAAAATATATTTGATAATGTAAGACATATTCAGTGTAAGCTCATTTTTCTGTGTATGGAAGTCTTTTTATAAGTTACTGGTCTGTATTATAAATGAAGTTGTATTAGTGAAGATTTGAGCAATATTAAAATAAGTTTATAATGTCTGATGAGAGTTCCTAGAAATAAAGTAATATGAGCATTTTTTTTGCATTCTTCTTTAGTTCAGTCCTGATTAAAAGGCTCATTTTAGAAGTTTCTTCTCTAAATGGAACATTTATATTATGCTCACTCAGAAGTACACAGAGCAGCTTTGCATTGGATGGCTGCAGAATTACAGGCTTGTTTCGTGACTTTTTCTGATTTATGTCAGGGAGACTGACAAACCCTTACTGTTTGATCTGGGAGCAGCCACTGGTCCTGCCTCCAGAGCAGTAGGAAAAAACTGTATTTTTTAAGGCTTTTCACCTGTTTTTATGGAAACATAGGTATTTTTGGACTGAGGCTTTAGCATCCCCTAGCAGGAATTTTAAGCTCTCGTGGAAACTGTGTGGGAATGCCTTCACTTTTTCATCATCCTAGCAAGAGAGAATGGGACAGCCTGAACCCTCAGCAGTTGCCAGTGGTACCCTGTCCCCGCACACCTGCAAAACCACATGTGCATGCATAGTTGTCAGAGAAACTGAGTTTTTCTTCATTGGATTTATTTGTCCGTTGTTTATTATGTTGTGTGGATCAAAGGATGCGGTGTTTTTGAAATTGAAGCCTGCATCTTGTTAGGAGTTTCAGGCTTTGAGTTGGTAAAACAAGGGTTTGAACAAAGTCCTTCTATTCTGAAGAAACTTAAATGGGTGGTACACTTGGCCCAGGCAGGTGCCAGATCCAAATCAATACATTTATGTGTACTGCCAAAATCTCTACTTCTACAGTTTCCTTCTATGAAAAGAAGTTTGCAGTGTCCCATCAATCCCAGTAGGAAAGCCTTGCTGAGCGGGCAGCAGAGAGCCAGGAGTGGGAGAGTGGTGCCACCCTGGTAGCACTGGGTCCTGCACAGCACGTCAGCCTCTCTCTGTGCGCCTGCCAGGGTGCTATCCTGGAATACATAATGGCTCTGTTAACTTTCCTTGGACACCTTCCCTCTTCTGCTTCCCATTCTCTTAGCAGAGGAAGGTTTCTCAGTGCCTTCTGCAGTTACAAGCATTTTAGAGCCATGTGTTAGGAGATGAGTGGCTTATACCCACTGCACTCTTGGACTTACTTGTGCATGTATGAGCTGCTCTTTATGTCAGATGGTGAATATTACTATAGCTGATGAGACTGTGTGGGATTTTTCTTCATGCTTTAAAGGATGTTGGGTCCTTCATTGAAAAAAATCAACAAATCAACACTGTCAGTTGAGCTGCTCTCTTTTAGAGCTGGTGTGGCATTGATGCTCTAAATTTATTATCTCTTGATACAGAATTTTTCCCACAGCGACAGAAATTGGTAGAAATCAACTATCAGGCTTTTCCTTAAAGTGATAGAACAAATGAAGACACCTTGTCAGGACAGTAGTGATTATCTAGGCATGATCTGTAATTGTGACAGTGATACCCGCTCACCTCTTTGCTTTGCTTTAATGTGCATTTGCATCCTTTTAACTTGTCTGGTTAAGAGAAGAGAGAACTGTATTTTTCAGTCTCGGAGAGCCTCTCTAGACCACTTTGCAGTTGATGCCTGTTTTGCAGCTGAGGTGAGAGTCTCCATCTGAGCTAGTTCTTCTGCAGCTTCTTCTGCTTATAAAGTATCCCTGTGCAGATTGTGAGAGCCTCTAGCAGAAGAAGTGTTTGTTTCTGAGCTCTAAAGGAGAAGGGAAAAGAAAAGGAGTTACTAAGGCTCTGTAGTGTAGACTGGCCTTTCCTCTTGCAGGGAGCTGAACTGTGACTCTTGGCAAGTGGCTGTTGCAATCCATAGTGCTGATCCCTGAATAATCTCAGGGGAACAAAGAAGGGTTGCATCTGTTCCTGTTGCCATGCTGGCATGCTAAAAGTTTTCTGTCTTTTCCTTTCCCCTGTCACTTCTGACAGAGGAGAATTAGCTTTCCTACAAGCAGTGGGCAAAGTTGCTGGGGGATGTTGCAGCGCTATGTGTAACTGCACAGGATAACAGGGAATCGTCATGTGGGAGGAGGACCAGACAGCCTATAATTAATTCTGCCTGCTTATAAATATACATATTTATATTGCATGTGTAAATAATACTGATGTACATTCCCTGCACTTGATGCATGTAATCCTGCGGGGCAGGGTTGGGGATAGATACCAAGGCTATTTAACGGGCTTTCTTAATTTGGCAACCGTCAGTGTGCCTGCTCATCAGACGTTTTTAATTCTATGATTCAGTGTAGCCAATGAGTTTATTTCCAGTGTTCCTCACAGGCATAGCTCAGGCCAAGTACAAGTTGAATAACCTTCAGGAAAGCTGTGCTGTCCTTCTGTCGGCCGCTGTCTTTGAAAATTGCCTGCAGAGTTAGTGAGCAGGAACAGTTAAGATTTACAAACAATGATGAAGCTTGTCATGCATCTTTCACCATTCATCATCTGGGTGCCGTGGCTGGGCGGTGAAGTGTTCTTCATAAAAACCAGCTCAGTGTGAAATACACCTCGCAGCAATGTTTACTGCTCTGAAACTCGTCAGCAGCCCTTTATAGTAAATCCAGATTGCGATGTGACATTACAGTATATCATTGCAGAGCGCGCTGGGGTTTACACTAGGAATGAGTGCAGTTCACACCAGATGAGATGTCGAAATTGAGTTATGTAGGAATTTGGCTGTTATATGGGGATAGCTTTTGTTTTCTGAGGACTGAAAGTTAGCTTTATATATATAATATATATAATCTACACATACCTGCACCTGTGTGTGGGTGCCTAGATCAATATACATGGATATATAGATACGCATATGCTAAGTGCACATTCTGTATACAAAGACTGGATACGCTCACAGATTTCTCTGACAGGACCCTGTCTTATGTTCATACTGTTTCTTACTAAGTGTTTCAGTATTTTGTTAAAGTGCTGCATTTTACTGTTACCTTTCAGCGAAGTAGCCATTTCTTTTAAAAAAACTCTTTTTTTCAAAGAGTTTTCTGTCTGCAGTAGAGATGATGCAGTTGGCTGGCAACCACTGAACAGAGCTGAAGAGGTTTGGGTTTTTGTGGAATTTTTATTTGTGAATGTCTTCTCGAGCTTGGAAGGTGAAGCTTTGAGCAGAAGATTTGGAGAAAACTTAGGCAGAAGCTTTAAAATACAAAAACTACAGAAGTTACTGTACACCTGGCCATGTGCTGGGATTGGTCACATTCTCCTTGCTTGTGTTAGTTCTTTCAGTTGCAGTGTGGACACAAGGTCATTAAGAGTAGGATAAAATAGTAGGTGCCTTTGTCTAATTATGTAAGTGGGAAGTCAGTGCAAAGTGCAAGCAAGACGTTTTTATGTATCAATAAGTTGAGACTGAGTCTTTAGAGATAAATGTGCTGTCTTGGGCAGCTGGTGGTCTGGGAAACACCTCTGGAGTTAAGCAGTAATAGCTGCATTAAGTGGAATGCACACTGTGCTGGTTGGCCTTACAGACAAGAATAACTTGCTTCAGTAAAAGTTAGGTACTTTGGTAGTAGTTAATGGATTAAAAGGAACAAAAGTACTTGAGACGGACAGTGAATTTTTAGATGCTTCCTGTGATTTTTTGTTGTTTTATTTCAGTGCTGTTCTGCAAAGCCTGTGAATTAAGTTATATTTCACCATCTTCAGTGCTGTGACTGCTTTATCTTCTGAGGTTGAAACAAAGCTGTCATTTTCTGGAATCTTCACTGAAGTCTTTTGGTTTTATTATTGCCTGGCTTTTAAACTAGAGGGGGAGATATATTTGAAATACTGTTATATTTAATTTTAGATTTCTGAAACCTGTGCTCAGGTATTAAATATAGTTCAGAAGTGGAAAAAGGGTGAGATTGCAGTTGTTACTACCAGACAGGAGAGATAGCTACACTTAATTTGTCCTCCTCACCTGTTTTCAGTTCCTACATTTGCTTTTGTTTTAAGTGCCAATACTGCAGTGAAACTGTACTTTTCTAGCTCAGAACAGTTTTCACAAATGTGTTTATTAGTTCTAATTTTATTTGGTTGATTTGTTAAATTTATTTGAAAAAGCCAACACTGTGAAATTGATCTTCTAGTCTGCTACAGCCAAAATAAAGGTAAAGCTTCAGATTCACTAATCATGTAAGTATAGAGGCTTCCAGGTTTACCAATAGCATTCTAGTCTTACTTATATTCATAATTAGCGTAATGATACAGTATTAATCCCATCTACTTCTTTATCAGAGGCTTTAATAAATCTGGTGAGGTTTCTTAGGGAGGATGGAGTGTAGAGGATGGGCAGGAGGTGACAGCAGTGGTGGTAAAAGTGTTAAGTATTATTTATGTGGGTTTTTTTACTCCTTTTATTTTGGGAGGGGAAAGTTTGGACACCATTTTGTGGCTTGAATTAGTGGGATAGATAGTAAAGCTGTCATTTATATCATAGTGATTTCAGGCAGCACAGTGTTGCATATAAAATCAAAGGGGTGTGTATTTCTTCACAACCTTGACTGCTTTATGTATCTGCTCAATTTCTAGTAACTTTACTACACTGCAACCTTCAGATATTAGTAAGTGGTGCCCTGTCATAGGGGTGTTGTAATGGCCTCAGGAAGCTTGAGGTCTTTATGAATACCATACTCAGAACACTTCTGTAGAACTTATAATTTAATTTGCCATTTTGCCAGGTGATTCCTTCCTCTTGCAGTGTCTGTTTACGTAGACCAAAGAGATCTCCATGACTTAGGGCAGCAATTAGAAAAAATATTCTAGATGCCACATTAACAATATTTACTGCAGTGTTAGCATCCAATTGCTGCTGTCCAGACATCTCCAAATTTGAGTTAAATGGGTAAGTGTGGGCCAGGACTAAGAGAAAAAATGCTACTTTGTAGACTAGGTCAAGTCACTTAATTGTATATTATTTTGTCACATGAAGGTGACAAAAGGTCACCTTTTGTCACGAAGGTCTCATGGTGGCAATGACCTTTTATTATGGTGACCCTGCAAAAAGCCAAAGCAGATGTTATCTATAGGGCACTGTAAAGATAGTGCAAGAGAAATTGCTCAGAATAGGGAAAAAACCTGCGCTACAAATTAGCTAACAGTACTCGTGGTGGTTATAATGACTACCTTATAGCATCCAAGAATTGTCAATCATACCTTAATGTTTATAGAAGTGAAAAGTCAATGTGTAGTTGTTTAATTTGACATGACTCTCAGTCTGAGAAAGTGTAATCGCTGGAGGGGACAGTTAAGTAGCTGTGCTCCTGTCAGCCTGTCTCGCTCCGACTACTGCACTAAACGCTTTCCTGATGAGCGATAGATTTGTTTAAATACCAGGATAATTGCTAGCTACAGCATCCAACACTCTTAATGCCTTGTACTACATCTGTATTGGCTCTTGCCTGCGGCTGTTTGAGGTTTCTGCAGGGAAGAAGGCATGTACCTTCAATTACATTGCTCTCCTTCGGGTTTTGAAGGGTAATTGTTGCAGACATAAATAGGCTATAATGTATTACATTTCATTTCTTCCAAACTTGTTGAAGTAGATCAGACATGCCAGTGTTACAGCTGCTTCTGCTTGTGACATCTGGTAGTCTGCAGTACTGAGAAGACACAAAGAACAAGACAAACATTCCTGCACCGGAAAAATGGAAAAGTGCCAGACTTGTAATGCTATACTGCTGCAAAGCCTGTGAACTTGTTTTGTGTGCATAAAAGTATTTGCTTTCCCTCCCTGCTTCCACGTGTAAATTATGATCATACATAAATATTAATGCTGATTGTGAATAATTAGAATAGGAGAGAGGCTCAGCTCTACTCTCTGTAATTAGGACAGTGTCCATGTTCTACCTGTTTAGTGCTGTTGGTGTTCTGAGGAGAAGACAGAAGCGACCTGGTGGTTTCCACTAGGGTGATTGTCCACTGATTGCCTTTTGCTGAGCACATTCCTGTTGTGTCACAGCACAAACACAGTGGTGTGTGCAGGAAATGCCAGCAGCTCCTATCCTTCCCTACAGTGTGCCCCCACCTCTGCTAGTAAAGGTTCTGCACTTGGTACCCGCAGGCTGATGGAAGAAAAGCTGAAGGCCTCTGTGTGTGGATTACAGCTCCCTTAAAAATGTTTGATGGGACTGGGGGGAGTGCTTATTTTTGAAATAAGTTTTTCTTTAAAGTCTGACAAAGTCTTGAGATTGGTTTTGAATTATGTTGGGAATTGAAGACTTAATTTTGGGGATTCATTTTGTTAAGTGATGAGGAAAAAATGGGAGCCAGGTTATAGGGTACTAACTGTAGTTCTTATTGAAATAAACCAAACAATTCTAATTTAGTTTCTTCTCTAATATTGGCATTTACATATTTGCATTTATTCCCTGCTTTTTCTTAATTTTACAGCACCAGTTTCAAAGCTCTATGCCTGATGTTTATCTCACAGTACCTGTTAAATCAATTAGATTTCTCAAGTTGAAGATTTGTCTGAGGTCTAAATCACACCCTCTATGCTATGTGTAGGTTGGTTATTTATTCCAAGCATAGTATTAATCATGTATTAGACTGCTGAAAGTAAAATAATGTTCCAAATCCAGTTGGCCAGTAGTTTTGTTTCCTTTCTGGACATAAAAGGAAAAGAAAAATCAATGACAGCTCTCTCCGATTTGTTTATAAATAATTTTGCCTTTCAAGTTCTGTCTCTGAGCAATTGCAGTCACTGCAAGGAGGATTCCGTTTTCCCACCCTGGAACAACTACTTTTACACTGTTTTAGTGACTTTTTGTATTGGCTTTTGGGTTTATGAAACACATTTTGATAAATTTCAGTTTTGAGGCAGATTTGAGATAGCTGTGTATCCGTAACTCTAGTATAAATTTTTCTGATTGCTCTAAATCTAGACTTCACTCATGTTAGTTTTTGCTGTTTCCTCCCTTGGATAAATATGAACTTGCAATTTGTAAAGCTGTGTCTACCAACACATCTTGCCCCAGTGCTTCCCTGAATCCCAAGTGCTTTCAGGATCTTTAATTTTGTGAATTGAGTCTCTAAGTTTTCCAAAGGCATAAACGCTGCACGCAGGTTTGTGCAAACAAGAGTCTGCATCGGAGTGAAATAACACTGGCTTGTTAAGAGGCATGTGGTGTGTTCCTGTCAGGTGGGTACGTTAGTTCCCTGGGACTACCTGAAATGAATATGCAACTGCCTGATTGTAGTTAAAAAGGCTCAAGGGAGAGGGTTGGCCTGCAGTTTGAAAACAAACTGTCCCTTCTCAGCTGTGGAGCTGACCTCTGCAACTGTGACTCTTAACTTTCCAACCTGGACCATTTCATCTGCTTGTCGTTCTGCCATCAGCTGCTGTGTGTGTGTAGAGTAGGATTGCCTTCCCTGTCTTTCAAGAGAGGGAAAAAACCCTGCTTTGACCCTGAACAGCACCACGTACAGAGTTACTGTGTTGTGCAAGCTCCTTGCAGCCTGTGCTCTTGACTCCCTTCACTGCCCCATGTCCCTGGTGGGTTGCAGCAGGGCTGTATGATACAGGAGAGGATGAGCTCCAGTTTTCACTTACCTTCATCCTGTCTTGCTCTTAGAGTGTCAAACCACCTTCTTACTGACCAGAGCTGCATTCAGCACTATTGAAATCAACTGAGATGGAGTGTTGGAGTGATTTCCTTGGAGGTGGGCAGTCTGATACAGCCACCAGGGTCTGGATTGGGCCCAGAGACCTGCCTTAAAGTTTTCTCTACAACAGATGACAACAATAAAATTCTGAATTTCTGTTTATCTATTTAAGTATTTTAGAACTTTCCTGCCACTATTGCTATCTGGACTTCAGAGAGTGCCAGGCAAGGGCAGGGAAGTGCATGTTGAAACTTGTTGGCACAAGAGGCCTAGTACCCTCGAAGGAAACTAACACAGCCAAGGCTTTTGGGCCCTACTGGCAGGCTCTGCAGCATGTAGACTGTAGCCAGTGTGATCTCAGATTTTTGATCCTTCCTAGCAAGGCTGCTGCCATCATGATCCGGAAGCAAATGCTGGCTACTGGTGGGTTGACATTCCCGCCAGGTGGGCATCACCAGGTGAGCTGTAGGACATCATTGGGCCTGTGGAGATGCAGCTGGCAGCACCAGCAGCATCATTAGACATGGCCCATGCCCTTCAGCTGATGGCACACAACTCAGCATTACTTGCATTGTGTTCATGGAAATGAATATAAATACAACGCAATGGATCTGTCTTAAGCCTAATGTTGTGTGAAACTTCATTTAACTTACTTGACTACCTCAAAAATGTTTTGTGTTCTGTTTTTGTCCCTATTTACTCAAGTATTGTGAGTTACTGCAGCAAGGTTCCTAAACTTTGGGGTGAATAAATCTCACTTTAAAACAAGTAGCAACGTTTTTACTCTCACATACCCATCTTGTGCTGTGTATTTCATCAATACTCGTTGAAACATTTCATTGCAGATCTGCTGAACTTGCATCCAGATGAAAGCTAATATTAAAAATCGTAATGCCATGGTAATACTAGGTCACCAAACCAAACAAACCCCTGTAAAAACAATTTAAATTTTTAAATTTTTTTTTTAAATTGTTGCAGATTCATTTTAATTGTAAGATGTAAGTGATAAGGCTTTTTCTTTCTTTCCACTTACTCAATTTTGGGCACAGTCAAAGGTGACTGTGATATAGTGTTGCTCATGCTGAAGTCCGTGACAAACCTCTCCTGTTCCTTTTGCAAGTGTGGTACAAGTTGCAGATCTTTGTCTTCTCCCTTCCCAGCAGAGACAGTTGAATTATAAGAGAATTTTAAAAGTAAATTAAACTGTTTGCAAGTTGAAAATATATTGTATTTACCATAACAGATCACTTGCATTAGACCTAGTGTTTTTGACAGATAGTTTAATAACCTCTTGACTTCCAAAAGCTTGCAAATTACGTCCAAAAAAAAAAAAAATGTAAGCTGTATAATATAGCACTGTTGCACCGAGACAGTACTCTTTAAAATTAAATTGTTAAACCTGAAAGAGCTGAGTATATGATTATTAACTATGTGATTACACTTTGAGCATTAGGAGTAATGATCCTGGGCATGGATTTCATTCTTATTTTATAAATTGTCATTGGCAATGATGATATATGAAGAGAAGTGACCAGAATTAACATTTGCATTTACATGGCTAGTCTTGGTTTGGTGCAAACTATTTTTTTTGTTCCTGATACACTAGTGAAAATTAACAGCCTTTCTGACCCAAGAGTGGAGAGACATTCAGCCAAAATAATGTTGTATTTGGATTTCTGTGCTGAATACTGAAAGGTTTTATGTGATTATTAAAGCTCTTGGAATACTGTTTCTTTGGTTTAGTGCAGCTACACAAGGGAGAAACTATGTGCCTTTTGTGTCTCGACATACTCTGCTACTTGGTAACATTATCCTGAGTCTCGAGTGTACTCTTTCCTTTAAAATTAACCATTGAAGTTTTTCAAAAAACTTTTTGTTGCCTCAGCTGTTGCAAATGGCAGTGCATTTTTAGGTAGGACAATTGATGCTTCTAAGGTAATTATTCACAAGGAACTTCTTGTGTGGACAGGTTTGAAATACATATATCTTAAAAAAGAAAGGCAGCTATATTGTAGGGACGCCCAGAAGCATATGCCCCAGGAGATGGGATTCCCTAGCTGTCTCCGGTTGGTCCAGGAGACAGATGTTGCCTGTGAGGTCTTCCCTTGAAACAGGAAGCAGTTCCTATCTCCATCTGCACCCTCAGTGTCAGCAGTCATCCCACAAAAAAGCCTTTTGCCTGTTCAGTCACCTCAGTGTGGCATTATTTGCTGGTTAGGTGGTGTTTGGGGTGAATGGAAAAGCCTGTGTCATCAGCACAGGAGAAGATGCACAACTCAGAGGAGATGGACAGTAATCAGTCTCCACAAAATTAGCATGAAGTGACCTAATTGTGCCTGAGGGAACTCAAGGGTGCCAAGAGAAAATACCATGTTCTCGTCTTTAGAGCTGGCTGGAAATTGTTCTGATAGAAACTTTTGCTTTGGAAAAATCTAACCCACTTATTGTTTTTGCTGAAATCAAGTATTTCTGCAAACTTAGAACAGAACAAACAGAGGAGTCAGCTGGCTTTCTTTCCTCAACAGTTTCACAAGAATGGTGAGTCCATTTTGAGCCTGGAGAAGAAACTCCAGGGAGACATTACTGGGGCCTTTCAGTAGTTGGAGGGGCTGATAAGGGCATGACTAGCTTTTTAGTAGATAGGAGAAGGAACGATGATTTTAAACTGGAGGGTAAGTTCAGACTAGATACTGGGAGAAAATTTTTACTATGATGGTGGTAAAATACTGGCATGGGTTGTCCAGAAAGTTCACAAGTGGGAACATTGACAGGAATGTTCAAGGTCAGGTTGAATGGACTCTGAGCTACATGATCTAGTTTGAGATGTCTCTTCTCACTGCAAGGGAGTTGAACTAGATAGCATAAAGATCCCCTCCAACCAAACTATTTTATGATTCCTGTCTAAGATTTGGAGTTGTAGGCAGTCCATTGCTGTTCTTGCCTTGCTTTCAAGGCCATTGATGGCCATTGCTTGATGTCCATTCACATGTTTTTTTGGCCTCTTGTGACTCTGATTTGTGGAATGGTTTGTTCTCTTTTCATGGAAAAATAAAAAATCAAACCAAACAAACCTCTGTAAAAACAATTCACTTCATGGATCTGGCTTCAGGAAGTTGCCACAGAAGAGAGGCATTTGGGATGCTAAGACCTGGCTTGCTACTGTGCCCAGTAGTGGGACACTCTAGGGATTCCCAAAACTCTGGCCCCCCCATAGCATAGCAATTTCATGCAAAACCAGTCCTGGCAGGATAAAAAGCTCAAAATAGAAACTTAGACCTGTGCACCAGCAGCTGGTAAGATAGTTACATATTTCTCATAAGAAATTATTGATATGTTTGCATTTTAATCTTGTTAGAATTTGATTACTCTAAGAGTAAGAAAAACAATTTGAAGAGTGGATTTGAAGATCATTTTTTTCTTAATGCTACCTGTCTTTTGTCAGTCTTCTGAGTATAACACACCAGGAACATCTTTTTTGATGGAGAATCAGTCTCCAGTGTTGTGTGTGGAATAGAGAAGCAGTATCTGACTTCCAGGAAGAGAGAGATGGAAGGTCCCAGCTTTGTCACAGTCTTGTTACATGATGAAGCAAATAACTTCATTCCTCTGAGATCCTTTGCTACTCCTCAGTTAGTGACAGATGTCCAAATACCCTCTATACTTCACAGTCACTTTGTAAATCTTCCTTTGCTGGAAATCAGTGCTGATTCCTACGTTCCTGTGGCTGTTCTCTAATCTTGAATCTTTAAATGGTTTGTTGGTGGCCTGGTTTCTGTTTTTCAAAAACAGAGTACAGCAGTGCAAACTGTTGGGTTCTCTGGTGGACCCTGAATATCTGAGGGAAGTAAGGATCTCCAAAAGTAGGTCTGCTGGTCAAGAGTTACAGCCTGAAGGAGAAGCATGTGTATCTCTGCAGTACTGGCAATACAATACCTATTCTTCATTATAATTCCCCGTGCTGCTGTGCAACTGTGTGCCCAGGACAACACAAAGGATTAAATAAAGGACTGGAGAAGGCTAGGGAGGGAAAAGGGAGATACTTTCTGCATTAAATCACGACACCTTGCTTTGTAGTTTTACTGCCAGGTTGAAAATAGGTCAAGTCTGTGACTTCATCCCAGCTCTTCTGTGGCTGAGGTTGTTGTCATGTTTTATGTATAATCATACAGAATGTTTTCACTTACAGATGACTCAAAAAAGATCTACAGAAAGGCCTGTTTTTCCTTGTTACCCAGCAGTGGGAGATGCCTGCTTTATGTTGAGATGCTGGAGAACATTTTGCTTCATGTCTTCCAGCACAAAATCTTTCTGAAATTACTAAAATAATGCTTTCCTTTTGAGAGGACTAGCCATTAGGGTTCCTAGCAGTGGAATATAAACTGGGGAGGTTTCTGTGGAGGTGTGCCTGGCTGGGACCTGACTCGGTAGAGTGAGCACTTAGGGTGAGTACATCCACAAGAGGCAAGTAACAGTTCATGTCTGCCCAACAAGGAGAGCTTCTATCAGCTGAATTCTGCATGTCGCCTTTCAGTCACTCATAGCAAGGGTACTTACCTCAGCACACCTGAAGTTTTCTGAGATTGTTCATCCTGTGCCTTTCCTAGCCTGCTGCAGTGGCTTAATGATACCAAGTTAGCCACAGAATGTAAAGCTGGTGTTAAGAGAGTGTGTTGGTCCATTAGTAGTGCTCTGCTCCAGTTTGTGCATGCAAACAGGAAGGGCAGTTGCTTTACAGAAGATTGGTATAGTTTCAGGCTGTGTTTTGGAGTCTGAGTAAAAAGCCTAAGCTTCTCAAGTACCATTTTAGCAACCTGTTTGTCTAGCTGGTAGTGGGTAAGAAGTGGAAATTCTTATTTGATTGTTTCACATATTACTGTAAGAGAATTTGAAACCAGAGGTGAGGGAGTCAACAGAAGAATATTTTCTCTGGCTTCTGGTTTCTAATTACATCAGTTATAGTCCTACCTTCTTAGTTGCTAAAACTGCAAGCATGAACTGGAAAAGAATTGTGATAATCCGTGGTAAAGCATACTGAATAAAGATCTCTATTCAGATCTTTACCTTTTATTCTCAGTTCCTAATGCCAAAAATTAATGCTAAATGAAAATACACAATAAATGTGTCCTACTGTGGGCATCCAGGATAATGCTAATTGCCTTTAATGTTAGTGACAAGAGTAGGTGTTTAAGAAGGGTAGAAGGGCAGTGCAGTGAAATACTACACCTGTGTTAAGAGACACAGATGGAGTGTGTGTTTGTTTCAAGATCCTTAGGCTTGTTTTTATTTTTGCATCAAAAAGCAGCTCTGTTTGTTGCTCTTGCAACTTCTTTTTAGCAGGAAAATATCCACAGAAATATATTTCTAGACCTGGACAAGTTTCCATTGTGGTAATAGTTTGCAAAGCAGAAAAGGATCATCACTCCTGTGTTCTTGGAAGTCAGTTTGCATTGTGGTCAGCACAGAAGAGTCCATTACAGATTGGTTGCAGGAACAGTCATTTCAGCTGATCAGAGTAATATGTGGAGTTTATTTTTAAGAAAACCACTAGGGTTTTCTTAATGTGAGTTTTCTTTTTCCCCTTGTAAATTGCTTAGTATCAGCCTCCTCATCTTACACATTGGTGCACATCATACTGCTGTGAAGAAGTCTGCACTCACACTGTGTTGTGGTGACCAGCTGCAGCAAGCAGAAACCCTTGGCTTCAAGTGGGCTTCCAGGATTTATCCCCGTGGAAGCTATCCCCTGGTCCAGATCTGTAGTGAGGCCCAAAGGACAGAGGAGAAGGACAGTCAACACAGAAATGCATAGCGCATTTATGCACTTGTGGATGTTGGCAGGAATTTTCACTAAGAACCATTTCATCCAGTCATCCTGAGCAAGAGAGATGTTATGAAGAAGATAGCAATTTGGAGGTTCTTTACTTCAGTTCATACAGAGTACGAGCAAAAGAAATTATATATATTTGGATTCACCAAGTGCAAATGTCCTTCAGGAACATGGCATTGCTGAGGCTTTACAAAATTGGAATCTTTGTGTTCAAAGAACATTTTGAAAACACAGCTGATTCAAGTTTGTCTCTTCTTGAAGTTTTTCTGGGGCGTTATAGAAGCCCACAGACCCACAGGCTCTTGTCTGTTGGTGTCTAGATCTGCACAGGCCCAAATACCAGGATATGAGACTGAACACATTGCACTGCTGGCTTTTGAGCAGTTTGCACCCTGGTGTAAGTCAATAGTCCTCCGTCTTTTTAAATGGAGCATTAGCACAGGAATGGACCACATGAACGGTATCACAGAGGTAGGTTTTCTTTTTGACCATTTGTTAGTTAACTCAGCTTAAGGAGTTGAGCCCTTGTTCAAGAACATAGGGTTAAGTACTCCCAAAGGTGAGAGGCAGCTGTTAGAAGAATTTAATCTTGCCCATCTCATCATCTACAGTGACATCAGGACATACTCTGACACTCTTGCTGCCATTCTAATGTTTTCTTCGTTGCTTTCTCCCATTCTCTTTTTTTTGTATGTCTTCTGAGTTGCTGAGACAGCAGCTGAGGATTCTGATGGTTCTCTGGTTCCTAGTGGCTGATTTTGCAGCACTGACTGTTTTGGGGGTTTGTTTGGTTGATTTGGGGCTTTTGACCTGATGCTGGGAGGTAGAGTCAGCCCTTTTGGCAACAATCTGAGCAGGAGAGTAATAGGGTACTGTTGACTTAGGTGAAAACAGCACAGTGTTTTCAAACTGAATTTGACCTGTGGTTATTTCCAAGCCACCAAGTCAGCCAGCATGGCCAGCCACCCTTTATGTTTTCTAGTGGTTTGAATTGGCATCCTGAGGAGATGGCAATTTTCTCTTATTCTGCCCTTTCTGCAGGTACCATGATTTGCTTCTTGGCTTGACTTCCAGTGTTTCCCGGCCAGTCTGGTTTTCAGGAGCCTTTATGTGGGATCTCTGTAGCCTAGACTGGAAGTTGCTGCTTGCAGCAGCAGTAGTATTTGCAGAAGGAAAGTGTTTTGGAGGGGAAGGTACTATGAAGAGCAGTTCCTCTCAACTCTCATGCCAAAAACTTTAGGCATGCTTTAGTGATATTCCCATGCCATCAAACTGCCAGTAGCATCTAGTTCTCCATCTTACATGTGTGGCTGTGCTGTGCGCAAGTATTCAACAAGAAGTGAATAACTCTTAGCAGTGTGTGGGCCTGACGTGATTACTCACTTTCCTTTCCCTAAGAAAGGTAAAAGAGATTTAAAAAAATTAATTGTACCACTCAGTTTTAAATCCTTACAAATTATTCCTTATTTAGAGTTTGATAGTTTTTTAAACGTATACTCAAGAAAATACATACTTTCCAAGCATGAATGTCATTCTGATTTCTCACATCCCTGCAAGTGTTTTAGTCTTTTCAGTCCACTGAATTTTGGGGATCACTCAAGGAAAAAGTCAGTGTAGTTACCAGTGTCAGAAGACATAAGGTTTTGTGTCTGTAGTTGAGATCCCTTCTCACTACTTTTCCTGTGTGATATTAGCTGAATGTTTTTCAGATTCATATGGCTCAAAAGTATTCAGGTGCTTTCCCAAGGGTAAAAGTTAATTAGATTAAGGAATGGTCTTTAAAAACTGTCATAGACCCAATTCTGGTGGTGTTATTTACACAGATAAGGGCTTTGTAACAACTGTGGGAGGATCAGCCACAAGCCTCAAACAGATGAAACTCATATACTTAAGTCAAAAAGAACATGGGTTTTGTTTCTTTGAACTTGGAATTTCTACATTTCATTGCTGTATGATTAAAACACTGGAACAGAATGGCTTATTTCCTTTTTGCTGCCTTTTTATAGCTACAAGTCCCAATCTGAGTATCTTGTACTTTTTATCAGCATTGCACCTACTCACTGCACCTTGCTTGACTTCAGTGACTGTTGACTGCAGTGGAGGTCTGTTCAATAAAGCAGCCAGGTCTGGATACAGAAGTAGCAGTCTTACCTGCTCAAGGTAAATCTTGTTAGTGCCAGATTGTTTTTAAAACCTTTGTGGCTCTTATTACATACACTTACATATATTCAGAGAGAAGGTTATACAGCCCAAATTGTCTAATAAGCAAAATTTTGATTAATTTGGAAGTCAGCGGAAAAATTGGTGGAGCTTCACTTGCCCGGGAGACTTAGGAGCCACCCCTTGAGATGCTAAGAAACAGATTTGGTTGTCTGGCTACCAAAAGAAGTTGTCCTCTGTGTCATTCCACAGGTCTATACTAAACTAGCATAGAGTTGCTCAAAAAGTAGACGACAAAAACAAAGTGGCAGTTTTGCTATGGTAGGGTTTTAACATCTGTACTGTAGCATGTTGAATCTGTTGGATTCTTTGTGTTCGGAAAATAAATTTTTAAAAAACCAACCCAAAAAAACCCCCAGCACTTTCTGAAACTTGGAATGGTCTTTAAAAACTGTCAGAGATCAGAGATTTATAGATGTCAGTATTTAAAAGTGGGCCTTTACATCACTTCAGGCACATCCATGCTTAGAAGTATTAACAAATCCTTTAAAATAAATAAGCCTCTTGCCCATTGGCTACTTGGGATTAAACAAAAAGTTATCCCCTTTTAACCTCAGTCACTTCCCTCATACTTCTGTCCTGGAATCTAGGAACACGCAAAATCCTTACAACATGTCCCAATCCTTCACACACCTTGGGCTTTGCTAAATCTGAGCAGAATGATGTTCTGAGAGCCGGACAGCTGAGCCCTTGAGCCAGCAGCCCTGTTGAGGTGATGCCAGCTGCAGTACTACATAATGCAAGGCACCTTATGGAGAAGGAGTTGATTCCTGGTGCTATATCCTACCAAAGCATAAATTGTTGGCAGGCACAACTTAAAGCTGTGAATTACCATTGAGGAGCTGGTCTGTAGGAGAGGTGATAGTTCTGCATTTTCTGTTAGGTGATTAGACATTGGCATGTGGACCTGCAGAGCATCTCTGCTCTGCCATTACATAATAGAGCATGAGCCACTCCAACAGGATACTCACATGAAGT